>NC_081850.1:7780683-9085644 GCF_963259705.1 Myotis daubentonii
AGGAGGCAAGAGCATACAATGCAGTAAAGACAGTCTCTTTAAAGACAGCTCCAGCCCTAACCGGTTTGGCTCAGTGGATAGAGCATCGGCCTGCGGACTCAAGGGTCCCGGGTTCGATTTCGGTCAAGGGCATGTACCTTGGTTGCGGGCACATCCCCAGTGGGGAGTGTGCAGGAGGCAGCTGATCAATGTATCTCTCTCATCGATGTTTCTAACTCTCTATCCCTCTCCCTTCCTCTCTGTAAAAAATCAATAAAATATATTTAAAAAAATAAAAAATAAATAAAGACAGCTCCAGCCCAGGCTTCATCCGGAAGTATGGCTGGAAGGATGTCCAGTCTAATTAGCATATTACCCTTTTATTATTATAGATAGATAAAAATACCATCGATTTCTGGATGTTGATTATGTACTCTGAAACTTTCCTGAATTTATTTATTAGATGTAGTAGTTTTTTGATGGAGTCTTTAGGGTTTTTTATATATAATACCATGTCATCTACAAATAAAGACAGTTTTACTTCCTCCTTTCCAGTTTGGATGCCTTTTATTTCTTCTTGTCTGATTACTATGACTAGAACTTCTAGTACTACCCTATATAATAAAAGGCTAATATGCAAATTGACCAAACAGCAGAACAACCGGTTGCTATGACATGCACTGACCACCAGGGGACAGATGCTCAACGCAGGAGTTGCCCCCTGGTGGTCAGTGCGCTCTCATAGGGGGAGCACCACTCAGCCAGAAGCCCTGTGCCCAGCTCACTGCTAGCGAGCACAGTGGCGGTGGCAGGAGCCTGTCCCGCCTCCATAGCAGTTGGACATCCCCTGAGGGCTCCTGGACTGCTAGAGGGACCCTCCATTGCATGAATTTCATGCACCAGACCTCTAGTATTGAATAAGAGTGGACATCCCTGTTTTGTTCCTGAACTTAATGGAAACACTTTTAATTTTTGACCATTGAGTATGACATTGGCTGTAGGTTTTTCTTATGTAGTCTTTCTTATGTTGGGTATGATCCCTCCATTCCCACTTTGCTTACAGGTTTTACCATAAATGGGTACTGGATTTTATAGAATGCTTGTTCTGCATCTGTTGATATGATCATGTGATTTTTATTTTTCATTTTGTTTATGTGATGTATCACATTTATTGATTTGTGAATATTGTACCAACTGTGTACCCACCGAATAAATCCCACTTGGTCATGGTGTATGATTTTTTTAATGTATTGCTGGATCTGATTTGGTAATAATTTATTGAGGATTTTAGCATCTATTGGCTTATAATAATTTTTTTTTTTTTTTGCCGTGTCTTTATCTGGTTTTGGTATTATGATAATGTTGGCCTTGTAAAAAGAGCTTGGAAGTCTTCCCTCCTCTTGTATTTTTTGGAATAGTTTGAGGAGGATTGGTGCTAGTTCTTTGAATGTTTGATAAAATTCACCTGTGAAGCCATTTGGACCAGGACTTTTGTTTGCTGGGAGTTTTTTGGTCTGTTTTTTATTACTCTTTCCATTTTATTAGTTGTTATTGGTCTATCCAGGTGTTCTGATTCTTCCTGATTCAGTTTTGGAAGAGTGTATGTTTCTAGGAATTTGTGCATTTTGCCCACGTTGTCTATTTTGATGACATGTAGTTACTTGTTCATAATATTTTCTTAAATCACTTGTATTTCTGTGATGTCTGTTGTTACTTCTTCTCTTTCATTTCTGATTTTATTTATTTGGGTCCACTCTCTTTGTTTCTTGATGAGTCTGGTTAAAGATTCATCAATCTTGTTTATCCTTTCAAAGAACCAGATTTTGGTTTCATTAATCCTTTGCACTTTTTTTAAGTTTCTATATCATTTATTTCTGTTCTGATCTTTATTATTTCCTTCTTTCCACTTATTCTAGGCTTTTCCTGCTGTTCTTTTTCTAGTTCTTTCAGTTGTAGAGTTAGATTATTTCCTAGAGATTTTTCTTGGTTCTTGAGATAGGCCTATAATGCTATGAACTTCCCTCTTAGGACTGCTTTTACTTTGTCCTATAGCTTTTGGGTTGTTCATGTGTTAATTTTCATTTGTTTCCAGGATTTTAAAAAATTTCTCCCTTGATCTCAATGGTAAACCACTCATAATTTAATATCATGCTACTTAGCGTCCATGTATTTGAATGTTTTTGAGTGTTTTTACTTTAGTTGATTTCTAGTTTATGCCATTGTCATCTGAGAAGATGCTTTATATGATTTCAATCTTCTTGAACTTATAACTTATTTTTGTGTCCTAATATATGGTCTATATTTGAGAATGTTCCCTGTGCACTTGAGAAAAATGTATATTTTGCTACTTTTGGATGAAGTATTCTATAAATATCAATTAAACCATGTGATCTAGTGTGTTGTTTAATTTTTCTGTTTCATTATTGGTTTTGTCCGGAAGATCTATCCATTGATCATATATCCTCACTTTAACAGTGAGGTGTTAAAGTCCCTTACTATGACTATGTTTTGCTGTCAATATCACCTTTAAAGTTCTCTAAGGTTTTCTTTCTTTCTTTCCCCCCCATATATTTAGGTGCTCCTATATTGGGTGCATATATATTTATCCTTTTGTTGGCTCGATCCCATTAGTATTATGTAGTGACCTTCTTTGTCTCTTGTTATTAACTTTGTTTTAAAGTCTATTTTGTCAGATGTAAGTATTGGTACTCCAGCATTTTCTTTTGTTTCCATTTGTATGGAAAAATTTTTTCCATCCCTTCAGTTTCATTTTGTGAGTCTTGTTCTGAGGTGGACCTCTCATAAACAACAGCATATATATGGGTCATGTTTTCTTATCCATGCAGCTATTCTATGTCTTTTGATTGAAGCATTTAATCCATTTACATTTAAGGTTATTATTGACTAGAGGCCCGGTGCACAAAAATTAGTGCACTCGGGGGGATCCCTCAGCCCAGCCTGTGCCCTCTCGCAGTCCGGGACCCCTTGGGGGATGACCGCCTGCTGGTTTAGGCCTGCTCCCTGGGGAATTGGGCCTAAGCTGGCAGTCACATATCCCTCTGGCAGCCCGGGAGCCCTCGGGGGATGTCCACTTGCCAGCGGGGAGCAGGCCTAAGCTGCAGTCGGACACCCATAGAGCTGCTGAGGAGGCGGGAGAGGCTCCTACCACCACTGCTGTACTGGCAGCCATCAGCCTGGCTTGTGGCTGAGCAGAGCTCCTCCCATGTGGGAGCGCACTGACCACCAGGGGGCAGCTCCTGCATTGAGCATCTGCCCCCTGGTGGTCAGTGTGTGTCATAGTGACCAGTCATTCCTAATCTTCCTGCTGTTAGGGTAGTTTGCATATTACCCTCTTATTATATAGGATAGAGGCCTGGTGCACGGATGGGGGCCGGCTGGTTTGCCCTGAGGGTGTCCCGGATCAGGGTGGGTGTCCTGCTGGGGTGCCTGGCCAGCCTGGGTGAGGGGCTGATGGCTGTTTGCAGCTGGTCAAACCCCCTTCAGGGTGGGGGTCCCCACTGGGGTGCCTGGCCATCCTGGGTGAGGGGCTGATGGCTGTTTGCAGCTGGTCACACCCCCTTCATGGTGGGGGTCCCCACTGGGGTGCCTGGCCAGCCTGGGTGAGGGGATGATGGCTGTTTGCATGCTGGTCATGCCCCCCCCAGTGGTGACCATCACCCCATGGCGGTTTGGCCAGCCTGGGTGAGGGTCTGATGGCTGTTTTCAGGCTGGCCACACCCCCTTTGGGGTGGGGGGGTCCCCACTGGGGTGCCTGGCCAGTCTGGGTGAGGGGCTGAGGGCCGTTTTCAGGCTGGCCAAGCCTGCGGGCGATGGAAGCTCCCAACCTCTCCTTTTTTTTCTTTTTTATTCTGGGATTTATTTACCTTCTATAATTGAAACTTTGTAGCCTTGAGAGGAGCTCAGAGCCGGCCAGCGTGGGCGGGAGGGAAGCTTGGCTTCCTCCATCACCAGGGGCAACCCAGCCTCCTGCTCGCGCCAGCTCCGTGGCCACAGCCAGCTGAAAGCATGTATCTGGGGTTTATTTACCTTCTATAATTGAAACTTTGTTGCTTTGAGTGGAGCTCAGAGCCACCGCGGCAGGCGGGAAGCTTGGCTCCCTCCATCATTGGGGCAACCAAGCCTCCTTCTTGCTCCAGCTCTGTGGCTGCTGGCCACCATCTTGGTTGGGTTAATTTGCATAAAGTCACTCTGATTGGCTGGTGGGCATGGCTTGAGGCATAGCGAAGGTACCGTCAGTTTGCATGTTTGTCTTTTATTAGTGTAGATAGGTACTTATTTATTACCAGTTAAAAATATTTTTATTGATTTCAGAGCAGAAGGAAGAGGGAGAGAGAAAGAGAGAGAAACATCAGTGATGAGAATCATTGATCAGCTGCCTCCTGCACGCCCCCTATTGGAGATTGAGCCCGCAAATTGGGCATGTGCTCTGACAGGGAATCGAACCGTGACCTCCTGGTTCATAGGTCGATGCTCAACCACTGAGCTACACCAGCTGGGCTTATTACCATTTTTATTCTTTATGCCTCTTTTCTTCTGTCTGTCTTTCTTTCTCTCTCTTCTCCTTATAGCAGTCCCTTTAACATTTCTTGTCATGCTGGCTTGGTGGTGATAAACTCCTTTAGCCTTATTTTCTCTGGGAAGCTCTTCATTTCACCTTCAATTGTGAATGATAGACTTGCTGGATACAGTAATGTTGGTTTCAGATCCTTGCTTTTCATTTATTTGAATACTTCATGCCATTCCCGTCTGTCTTGTAGTGTTTATGTTCAGAAATCATCTGACAGCCTTATGGTAATTTTCTTGTAGGTAACTGACTATCTCTCTCTTGCTGCCCTTAAGATTCTCTCTCTTGCTGCCCTTAAGATTCTCTCATTTCCCATTTTAATTATCATGTGTCTTAGTGTGGGTCTCTTTGCTTCATCTTGATTGGAACTCTGTGCTTCCTGAATTTGTGTGACTTTTTCCTTCATTAGGTTAGGGAAGTTTTCTGTTGTTATTTCTTCAAACAGGTCTCTCTCCCATGCTCACTTCTTTATCCCTCTGAAACCCCTATGATGTGATGTTACTACATTTCATTTGTCCCAAAGTTCTATTAAACTATCCTCATGCTTTTAAATTATTTTTTCTTTTTGCTGATCTAATTGAGTGATTTTTTTGTATTTTGTCTTCTAATTTGCTGATTCAGTGCTGTGATTCCTCAAACCCAGTGGTCGGCAAACTCATTAGTCAACAGAGCCAAATATCAACAGTACAATGATTGAAATTTCTTTTGAGAGCCAAATTTTTTAAACTTTAAACTATATAGGTAGGTACATTGTTATTACCTGAATTAGGGTACTCCTAAGGCTTAGGAAGAGCCACACTCAATGGGCCAAGGAGCCGCATGTGGCTCGCAAGCCGCAGTTTGCTGACCACTGCTCTAACCTACAGTTTATTCCTTCTGGTTTTTTTCTTTATTTCAGCTATGTCATTCTTCATTTCTGATTAGTTTTTTTTTTTTCATGGGTTTGTATGTCCTTTTTCTTGCTGTTGAACATTCTTAAAATCACTACTTTGAACTCTATTTCTGATAAATTGCTTGCCTCCATTTTACTTAAATCTTTTTTTGGATATTCCTCTTGTTCTTTCACTTGGGGCCTATTTCTTTGTTTTCCCATTTATGCTGTTTGTTTGTGTTTGTTTCTGTGCATTGGAAAGGACTGCTATGACTCCCAGTCTTGGTGCAGTGGCCTTCTGTAGGGGGTGTCTTGTGGGATCCAGTGGTGTAGTCTCCATAATCTTTTGAGCTGGGTGCTCTAGGAATGTCCCTTGTGTGGGTTATGTGGGCCCTTCTATTGTATTTGGGTCTTGATTGTTGTTGATCCCTTCATAGGTGGGATCAGTTCTCATCTGGCTGACTGTGAGGCGCTATCCTGACCATGTTGTGCTAACGGTTATACAGGTGCTGATAGAACAAAAGAAAACAAAACAAAATAAGACCAAAGCGAAAACAGCATGAAGGAAAAACATACAAATCACCCTGGATATGCTTTTATTGATTTGAGAGAGAGAGGAACAGAGATGGGGGGTGCGGAGCGGGGGAGGGGGGGAGGAAAGGGGGAAAGAGAGAAAGATTGATGTGAGAGAGAAACATCAATTGGTTGCCTCCTATATGTGCCCGGACTGGATATTGAATCCACACCCGTGTATGTGCCCTGTCCAGGATTCAAACCTGCAATCTTTTGCTGTAGGAATGACACTCCAACTGACTGAGCCATCCATCCAGAGCTGGCTTGCATGATGTTTTAAGATTTTTTTGTCATTTATGAACATTGAAACACTAAGCAATTTCACCTTAAAAGTCCATATTTTCAATTTATTATTATTATTTTTAAGATGAAGGGCGGTCTGACACACTCAATCTGACACCTCTTTTGTCAGCAGCTGTCTGGAGCTAAGTTCTGGTTGTCTTCTGTGGATGGAGCTTTGTCTTCCAGTTGCCTCAAGCCCATCAGGTCGCTTTACTTATTTACTTTGCCCATTGTGGACATGTGAATTTATGACCTTTGTCTAAAATAATTTAGTAACTTTTGAGTCATTTTGAAATGCATTCAGTTGTCAAACCAACACTGAGGGGGAAAAATGGGTAGCTAGTTCAGAACAAATTTATCATACTTATTGGAGGAATTATTAAAATAATCTATGTTCTCTGGCTAGTTCAAAATTTCATACTTGTAGGAAAAAAAGCTTATTATTATTGTTCCTTAGCAATAATATACCATATACCCTTTAGATGTCGGCACTTTTGTTCTATTGATTTAAAAATTTATTTTATTTATTTATTTATTTATTTATTTATTTTTTTACCTCTTTTGGTTTCTTGGTTCATTTCTAACATTACTTTGGTCATAAGCCCTAGTAAACGTGTTTCACACTTTCCAAATTAGTTTCATATAGATTGTATGTGATTCTTATAGTAACCATATGTGCCAAGGTAAGGCAGACATTTTAAAAAAAATAGAGTGGAGCTTTTAAAAAAATTGTAATTTGGACCTGTATTAGGGGGTTCCTGAGAGTTTGCCCCAAAAGAGGATAGCTGCTGAAGAACTTCTGGGGTTACTTCTGTTTGTGCAACTTTTAAATGTGTCTCAATTATTATGGCATAACCATAATAATTTTAGTTACTAAAAGAGCCAAGCATTTCTGGTTACCCAGACTCAACTGAATTTAGCGGAAAACATTCACCTTCAACAATATGTTCTTTTTGAAATGTTTACAGAGAAGGAAACAGAGGTTGGTGACAGAGCTGTTGACCGTTACCCAGGGAAATTAAACTCTTGTCTGGTGCTCTTTTCATTGCACCAGCAGCCCCATGTCCAAGGGTTGTGGAGGCTTCCCATTGGAACATTCTTAAGCAAGTCTTGGCAGGCTTTTTAGTTGCATCTTTCTACTCTGTAAATAGAGGTATTAGAAGAAATGTAATTTTCTTTAATACTGCCTAACCAGTTTCTGCTTGGTAATGTGCCCTGAGACTCTCAAGGAGTGCCAGCAAACAAATTAGATCCACAGTGTATTTGATATGCATATCTATTCCCCAAACAAAATTTAAATTCCACAAACACAAATTGAGTCATTTTCCAAATGTTTGTATATGAATGGAGGGTTTTGTCCTATCCCTTTGTAACCAATACCATAAAACTTTTGAAGGTCCATGATGCATTTGTTGTACAATGTTAATCCAAAACAAAACTTTATTCTAACTAAACTTGTAGCAAGGGAGAGATACCAAACTCATTTCCATTGATCAATACAACATGTTTGTGCCAACCAGATCTAAAAACTGCATAAAGGAGTGCCATGCTGTAAAGACGGTATTATAGTTGTAAACACAAGTGCAGCTGTTACAAATCTAGTAAAACCTCAGATTAAACAATTTAAAATTTACTGAAGATGACATTCCAGACCCATTTTTCATAATATAAACACTCTGGGCCATGACTTTGAAATGAGTGGGATTGTCATTAATATTAATGCCACTGAATTCAAGGCTGGGAAGTCATTTCTTTTTGAGCTTTATTTTCACTCCTAGTTTTGGAATAAAATATACTTTTAAAAAGCCTGAAGTATGGCATGTTTATTCATGGCCTGAAAAAAAAAAAAGAGCCTGTTGCTTTTGAATTGTAGGAATACAAAAATATGGAGTATTTTATCCTTTCTTTATGATCTTTTAAGTTAAATGAGTTTGTTAGAATTAAATTTGGCAAAAATTAGCTATTAATGGAATTTAATTGCATTGGTCAATTAAAAAATGACACTAAAATGGTTGATATTTTAGGATTGTATTAGTTTGCTATTTTAGCTTTATTTAAGGAAATAATTTTATTCTGAGTGATTGTGAGCACTTTTTTTGTGGTGTTACCTTTCAGCTAGACCTGGGTGGGACAAGCCTTTCAATATATGCACCTCTAATTTGTTTTTCTTCTCAGTTTCTACTTAGTGGGATAAGTGGTGAGTTTGGCAATATAATATTTTCTAGAGCTACATTCTGCACTGTGATCCTATATAACAAAAGCCCAGTGACCATAATGCCATAACTACCAGAATGATCGCTCAACCAGTCGCTATGAGGTGCATTGACCACCTCTCAGTCCCGCAGGCTCTGATTGCCAGATGGTGAATGGTAAACTGGGGTGGGTGGCGGCGGGGTGCAACTGGGGATTGGCGAACAAGTGGAATGACTTACCTCTTGGTCCCTCTCGCCTGCCTGCATGCTCCGATTGCAAGATGGAGAACGGGGAACCACGGGAAACGGGTGGGTGGCAGCAGGGCGGGACTGGGGGCTGGCGAGCAGGCGGAAGATGGCCCTGATCAAGGCTAGGCCTAGGGACCCTACCCGCGCACGATTTCATGTGCTGGGCCTATAGTTTCCTATAAAATCCTATATGATTTCTGTCAAATTTAAGAGTACAAAGGGTCCACTAGAAGTTCTTTGAATGAACTGGGCCAAATAATTTTGGGGAGGGAGCCAGGGTGCTTGTTTTGTTTGCTTGTTTATTGGTGACTGAATTTTAAAATTTCATTTGCTTGTACTGATTTTCTTCACTGGACTTTTGGAGAAGCCTCTAAATTAGGTAACAGAGCAGTTAAATGATGTTAGTCCTTGATTAAAAAGAGGCAACATTTATCAAAAAAAGATAGTTGACAACAGACCTAAATAGATACTTTTCAAAAGAAGACAGAAGAAAGGCCAAAAGACATATGAAAACATGCTCAAAGTCACTAATCATCCTAGAGATGCAAATGAAAATGACAATGCGGTACCATCTCAAACCTGTCAGAATGGCTATCATCAACAAATCAACAAACGACAAGTGCTGGCGAGGATGTGGAGAAAAAGGAACCCTCGTGCACTGCTGGTGGGAATGCACACTGGTGCAGCCACTGTGGAAAACAATATAGAGATTCCTCAAAAAACTAAAAATAGAACTCCCTTTTGACCTAGTGATTCCAGTTCTAGGACTATATCCCAAGAAACTAGAAACACTAATCAGAGAGGATATATGCACCTCTATGTTCATAGCAGCACAATTCACCATAGCTAAGATTTGGAAACAGCCTAAGTGCCCATCAGTAGATACGTGGATTAAAAAACTGTGGTACATCTACACATTGGAATACTTTGCTGCGGTAACAAGGAAGGAGTTCTTAACATTTGCAACTGCAAGGATGGAACTGGAGAGCATTATGCTAAGTGAAATAAGCCAGTCAGAGAAAGATAAATATCACATGATCTACTCCCTTCATGGAATATAATGAACAACATAAACTGATTAAAAAAAAAAAAAACAGATCCAGAGGGGGGGGAAACCGAGATGGCGGCACAGGTAAACACCTGAAATTGCTGCCTCACACAACCACTTCAAAACTACAACTAAAAGACAAAACAGACATCATCCAGAACAACAGGAAGGCTGGCTGAGTGGAAATTCTACAACTAGAAGGAAAGAGAAAAGCACACTGAGACTCAGAGGAGGTGTGGAAGTAAAGTGCAGAGTTACGGAGGCGCATGTGGAAAGGGCTGGCAACTGAGGACACCGTCGTCTTTTTCAATCGGGAGGGAGACACAAGCTTCCGACTGCTCTGAACTCCAGTTCCGGGCAAGTCTCTGGGGACCCAGACTCATACGGGGAGAAACTGGACTGTCTGGCATTGGTCGGAACTCGAGGGCGGCTTTCTCTCAGGTGCTTGCAGCGATTACCAGGACATTGAGACGGGGGGTTCTTAAGGTAGTACTGAGGATCAGCCATAGCTGTTTGCTCCGCCCTGTTGATTCCCTGTGACCCTGCCCCACCCAAGCTGTGCGGAGAGGTTTTTGCATATGAAAGGCCTGGCCCTTTGCAATCTGAAAATTACCTAACAAACTGCAGCTGGGTCAGAGAGACCCAGAACTTCCAAAAGAAGGCCCAAGGCCCCACAGTAGCTTGCAGTGCTTCACAGCGGGGCCTCATCTGGGCACCTCCAAACCCTAAACAAAGAAGAGGAATCTGTAGATCTCTCCATAGCTCCTGCTGGGTAGCCTCAGGCAGAGGCTAAATTAGCACCACCTCAGAGATGCAAGAGCCAGTGTACCCAGTGGTCAGAGTGGGACCATCCAGATTACAGCTCCTCAGATCCATAAGGGACACACTCAGGGGGCAGACTCAGTGAGCACCAAAGCCCCACTGAAGGGTGTCTCCAGCACAGAAGTTCTCCCACTGTAGACACAGCTGATTCTCACAGCCAATTGTCCTGGAGGTCAGTTCCTCCCAATGATACCTACAACAATCAAGGCTTAACTACAACAAGACTGTGCACAAAGCCCACAAAGGGGTGCACCAAGAGTGTCCACCTCAGGTAATTGGGGAGGCTGAGCCACTGGGCCCTATAGGACACCTAGCACACAAAGCCACTTTATCAACACAGGGAAGCAGCCAAATGCAGAGACAAAGAAACAGGTCACAAATGACAGAAATGGAGGAAAGCAAATGACTGGATATAGAGTTCAAAACCACACTTATAAGGTTTTTCAGGAATTTTCTAGAAACCACCGATAAATTTAGTAAGACCCTCAATAAGGCTAGTGAGACCGCTGATAAATTTAGTGAGACCTTCAAGAAATCTAGTGAGACCCTCGAGGATATGAAAAAGGACCAACTAGAAATTAAGCATACACTGACTGAAATAAAGAATATTATACAGAGATCCAACAGCACTAGAGGATCGCAAGAATCAAGTCAAAGATTTGAAATGTGAAGAAGCAAAAAACACCCAACTGGAAAAACAAAAAGAAAAAAGAGTCCAAAAATATGAAGATAGTGTAAGGAGCCTCTGGGACAGCTTCAAGTGTACCAACATCCGAATTATGGGGGTGCCAGAAGAAGAGAGAGAGCAAGATATTGAAAACCTATTAGAAGAAATAATGACAGAAAACTTCCCCTACCTGGTGAAAAAAATAGACTTACAAGTCCAGGAAGCACAGAGAACCCAAATAAGAGGAACCCAAAGAGGATCACACCAAGACACATCATAATTAAAATGCCAAGGGCAAAAGACAGAGAGAGAATCTTAAAAGCAGCAAGAGAAAAACAATCAGTTACCTACAAGGGAGTACCAATACGACTGTCAGCTGATTTCTCAACAGAAACCATGCAAGCCAGAAGAGAGTGGCAAGAAATATTCAAAGTGATGAATGCCAAGAACCTACAACCAAGATTACTTTATCCAGCAAAGCTATCATTCAGAATAGAAGGTCAGATAAAGAGCTTCACAGGTAAGAAAAAGCTAAAGGAGTTCATCACCACCAAACCAGTATTTTATGAAATGCTGAAAGGAATCCTTTAAGAAGAGGAAGAAGAAGAAAAAGGTAAAGATACAAATTATGAACAACAAATACACATCTATCAACAAGTTAATCTAAAAATCAAGTGAATAAATAATCTGATGAACAGAATGAACTGGTGATTATAATACAATCAGGGACACAGAAAGGGAATGGACTGACTATTCTCGGGGGTGTGGAGGGTGTGGGAAGAGACTGGACAAAAATCTTACACCTATCAATGAGGACTGTGGGGGGGGGGGTGTAAGGGCAGAGGGTGGGGTGGGAACCGGGTGCAGGGTACCTATGGGGGGAAAAAAGAGAACAACTGTAATAATCTGAACAATAAAGATTTAATTAAAAAAATTAAAAAAATAAAATTATGAACAACAAATACATATCTATCAACAAGTGAATCTAAAAATCAAGTGAATAAAAAATCTGATGAACAGAATAAACTGGTGAATATTATAGAATCAGGGGCATAGAAAGGGAGTGAACTGACAATTCTCGGGGGGGGGGGAAAGGGGTGTGGGGGGTGCAGGAAGAGACTGGACAAAAATGGTACACCTATGGATGAGGACAGTGGGGGGGAGGGGGGGCGTTTAGGGCAGAAGGTGGGTTGGGAACCGGGTGGAGGAGAGCTATGGGGGCAGACTGTAATAAAAGAGGAACTGTAATAATCTGAACAATAAAGATTTAATTAAAAAAAAATCCAGAGACAGAGAAGCATCGATCAGACCATTAAACCTCAGGGGGAAGGCAGGGGAGGGTGTGGGTGAGGGGGAGAGATCAACCAAAGGACTTATATGCAAGCATATAGGCTGAACCAATGGACACAGACAACAGGGGTGTGAGGGCATGAGTGTGGGGGTTGGGAGGATAACGGGATAAGGACACATATGTAATAACTTAATCAATAAAGAAATAAAAAAAAGATCGTTGAATCTCTCTCACATTTGTTCTTTAATTTTAATTAAACATTTTTCTGATCAGGAGAATTAATCGAACCATTGTCAAGTACCATGTTGTAACCTGAAGTTGGTAATTGTGGAAAGACATAACTGATATGGTAATCTCTTATTCAGAAGAACTTTGGATTTTTCTTTCTTTCTCTCTTTTTTGTTGTTGTTAATCCTCACCGGATATTTTTTCCATTGATTTTCAGACAGAGTGTGGAAGGGATAGAAAGGGGTAGGAGAGAGTGAAAGAGAGAGAGAGAGACAGAGACAGAGACAGAGAGACAGACATTGATATGGGAGAGACACATAGATTGGTTGCAGAGGGAGTGAACCTGCAACCCAAGTACGTGCCCTTGACTGGGGATTGAACACAAGACCCTTCAGTGCACAGGCCGATGCTCTAACCATTGAGGGCTGGATATTTTTTTGTTTTAAATCTTTATTGTTGAAAGTATTACAAATGTCTCCCTTTTTCCCCCATTGACCTTTCTACCCCTCCCCCCCTCCTCCCCCTTCCCCTCCACTCCTCGCCCCAGGCCTTCACCACCCTATTGTCTATGTCCATGGGTTATGCATGTATGCGTTCAAGTTCTTTGGTTGATTACCTCTCACCTACTCACCTTCCCCTGCCTTCCCTCTGAGATTCTGCACTCTGTTCCATGCTTCCTTGTCTCTGGAACCACTCTGTTTATCACTTTATTTTGTTCTTTAGATTCCACGTATGAGTGTGATCATGTGATACTTGTCTTTCTCTGACTGGCCTATTTCGCTTAGCATAATACTCTTCAGATCCCTCCATGCTATCTGAAAGGGTAAGAGATCCTTCTTTTTTACTGCTGCATAGTATTCCATGGTATAAACGTACCATAGCTATTTTATCCACTTATCTACTGCTGATTAACTTGTATTTATTGATTTTTTTAGAAAAAGAGAGAGTGGGAGAGAGAGAGGGGAAGAGAGAGAGAGGAGCAGACTTGTTGTTTTACCTATTTATGGACTCATTCGTTGATGCTTATATGTGCCCTGACCTGGGCTCCAACCTGCAACCTGTGGCATATTGGGATGAGGCTGTAACCAACTGAGCTACCCGGCCAGGGCTAGAACTTTGGATATTTATATCAGCATAGAACAGTGATTTTCAACCGATATGCTACAAGAATGTTTAAAACATGTAGCACAGACCTCTTTTCCCTTAGATTGTCAAATAAAAAATGACAGCAGCCAACACAGCAATAGTCATCTGGTATCAATGCCTTATCTTGAACCATATATATATAGGTCATATAATGGAGCTGATCTTATAGAACTCTATGGTTGCATCTGATTGGTTAATTCGTGGTACCAGAATACCTTATATACCAATAGGCACCTAATTTTCTAAAAAGTCACTTTGGAGCACAAGGGGTATGTAATTACTTTTTTTTTTGGTAAATCAATAAAAATTATACTTTTTTTGTCTAATTGGCTAATATATATATTTTTTGCTGTGCTGCAGAATTTTAGTAATTTGTTTATGTGTGCCATGAGATGAAAAAGGATAAATTCGCTGATGGAAGGTGGGCATATCGCAATGATTGCATCTATTGCTTTTGCCTCCTCTTTCATTCTTTTCTTTTTTTAAATTAGAGTTCATGGAGGTTTAAGTCTTTTTGCACTTATATAATATTTAACTTTTGAGAAAGACATCTGGGCTAGTATAAATAACTAGAGGCCGGGTGCACGGATTCGTGCACTGGTGGGGTCCCTCAGCCTGGCCTGTGCCCTCTCACATCCTGGACCCCTTGGGGGATGTTGGAGAGTTGGTTTCTGCCCGATCCCCGCACGTCCGATCCCCACAAGCCTGATCCCTGCAGGCCCGAATCGGACAGGAGGGAGCCTGATTCCAGCAGGCCCAAATCAGACAGGAGGGAGCCTGATCCCCGCAGGCCCGAATCAGACAGGAGGGAGCCTGATCCCCGCAGGCCTGATCCAGACAAGAGGGAGCCTGATCCTGTGCATTGAGCATCTGTTCCCTGGTAGTCAGTGTGCGTCATAGCAACCGGTCAACCGGTCATTTAGTTGCATATATATATATATATATATATATATATATATATATATATATATATATATATAGTCCTTTCCTGTTTCAAAACTTATAACCATTCTAGGTTTTTCCTTCATTATCATTCAATCTCCTATGCATTCTCTGATATTGTATCTTGTTTACTACCTCTTTCTCTTTCTTGGCTTACTCCCTCATTTTGGTGGAGCACATCCTCTAGTATCTTTTTAAAATGGTGTGTGGGATATAAATCATTTTGTGTCACATTTTTTTTAAATTAAATCTTTATTGTTCAGATTATTACATTTGTTCCTCTCCCCCCCCCCATAACTCCCCTCCTCCCAGTTCCCGCCCCACCCTCTGCCCTCACTCCCCACCCACTGTCCTCTTCCATAGGTGCACGATTTTTGTCCAGTCTCTTGCCGCATCTCCCACACCCCTTCCCCCCCCCCCCCAAGAATAGTCGGTCCATTCCCTTTCTATGTCCCTGATTCTATTATGATCACTAGATTATTTATTCATTTGATTCTTAGATTCACTTGTTGATAGATGCATATTTGTTGTTCATAATTTGTATGTTTACCTTTTTTTTTCTTCTTCCCCTTCTTAAAGGATACCTTTCAGCATTTCATATAATACTGGTTTGGTGGTGATGAACTCCTTTAGCTTTTCCTTATCTGTGAAGCTCTTTATCTGACCTTCAATTCTGAATGATAGCTTTGCTGGATAAAGTAATCTTGGTTGTAGGTTCTTGGTATTCATCACTTTGAATATTTCTTGCCATTCCCTTCTGGCCTGCAAAGTTTCTGTTGAGAAATCAGCTGACAGTCATATGGGTATTCCCTTGTAGGTAACTGAGTTTCTTTCTCTTGCTGCTTTTAAGATTCTCTCTTTGTCTTTTGCTCTTGGCATTTTAATTATGATGTGTCTTGGTGTGGTCCTCTCTGGATTCCTTTTGTTTGGGGTTCTCCACGCTTCTTGGACCTGTAAGTCCATTTCTTTCACCAGGTGGGGGAAGTTTTCTGTCATTTCTTCAAATAGGTTTTCAATATCTTGCTCTCTCTCATCTTCTGGCACCCCTATAATTCTGATGTTGGTACGCTTGAAGCTGGCCCAGAGGCTCCTTACACTATCCTCGCATTTTTGGATTCTTTTTTCATTTTGCTTTTCCGGTTGGGTGTTTTTTGCTTCCTCGCATTTCAAATCATTGACTTGATTCTTGCGCTCCTCTGGTCTGCTGTCGGGAGTCTGTATAATATTCGTTATTTCAGTCCGTGTATGCTTAATTTCTAGTTGGTTCCCCAATATAACATCGAGGGTCTCATTAGTTTTCTTGTAGATCTCATTAAGTTTATCGGCGGCTTCTAAACAGTTCTTGGGAGACCTTAAAAGTGTGGTTCTGAACTCTATTTCTTCCATTGACAATTTTGTCCTGTTTCTTTGTCTCCGCATTTTGTTATGCTTCCTTGGTGCACCCCCTAGTGGTCTTTGTTCCCAGTCTTATAGTTAAACCTTGATTGTTGTAGCTAATTCCAGGGAGGGTTTGACCTCCAGGCCAAGTGGCTATGAGAATCAGCTGTGTCAGCAGTGAGAGAACTTCTGTCCTCTAGGGAGGTGCTAATCTAGCCTTTGCCTGAGGCTATCCGGCAAATGCCTCTGTGCAGGGCTTGGGTAGGGCGGGTCGCACAGGATCAACAGGGTGGGCCGGAGAGAGCAGTTATGGCGGCTCTCAGTCCTGTCCCCAGGGGTCTGCCTCTCTGAGTCCCAGCACCCGCTGCAAAGCTGGGAGAGAAAGCTGCACTCGCTCTGACCAAAGCCAGACAGTCCCGCTTCTCCCGTTTGAGTCTGGGTCCCTAAAGACTTGCCTGTATCTGGAGCTCAGAGTCTGCGACTCCCTCCCGATTGAAAACACCAACCGCGCCCTCTGCCGCCAGCCCGCTCCGCGCACTCCGCACCTCAGAATTTGACTTCAGCACTGCGCCTCCTCTGAGTGTCCGTCTGCGTTTCTCTTTCCTCCTAGTTGTAGGACTTCCACTCAGCCAGCGTTCCTGTGTTTCTGGGTGATGTCCGTTCCGTCTTTTAGTTTCACTTTTGAAGTAGTTGTGCAAAGCAGCAAACTCCGGCGTTAACCTATGCCGCCATCTTGGTTCTCCTGGATTCCTTTTGTTTGGGGTTCTCTGCGCTTCCTGGACCTGTAGGTCTATTTCTTTCACCAGGTGGGGGAAGTTTTCTGCCATTATTTCTTTAAATAGGTTTTCCATATCTTGCTCTCTCTCATCTTCTGGCACCCCTATAATTCTGATGTTGGTGCGCTTGAAGCTGTCCCAGAGGCTCCTTACACTATCTTCGTATTTTCGGATTCTTTTTTCATTTTGCTTTTCCGGTTGGGTGTTTTTTGCTTCTTCGCATTTCGAATCTTTGACTTGATTCTTGCGCTCCTCTGGTCTGCTGTTGGGTGTCTGTATAATATTCTTTATTTCAGTCAGTGTATGCTTAATTTCTAGTTGGTTCTTTATCACAACATCGAGGGTCTCATTAGATTTCTTGAGGATCTCACTACATTTATCGGCGGTCTCACCAGTCTTTTCGAGGGCCTTACTAAGTTTATCGGCAGCTTCTAGACAGTTCTTAAGAGACCTTAACAGTGTGGTTCTGAACTCAATATCCTCCATTGACAGTTTTGTCCTGTTTCTTTGTCTCCGCATTTTTTATGCTTTCTTGGTACACCCCCAAGTGGTCTTTGTGCGCAGTCTTGTTGCCTTTAAGCCTTGATTGATGTCGGCAATACCGGGGGTGATTTGACCTCCAGGATAACTGGCTATGAGAGTCCGCTGTGTCTGCAGTGGGAGGGCTTCTGTGCTGGATCTCTAGGGCGGTGCTAATCTAGCGTTTGCCTGAGGCTATCCGGCAAATGGTTCTGTGCAGGGCTTGGGCGGGGCGGGTCCCCAGGGATCTACAGGGCAGGTGGAGCAAGCAGTTATGGCTGCTCTCAGTTCCTTCCCCAGGGGCTCTGCCTCTCAGAGTCCCAGCAACAGCTGCAAACCTCGGAGAGAAAGCTGCCTTCGAGTTCCGACCAAAGCCAGACAGTCCCGCTTCTCTCGTTTGAGTCTGGGTCCCCAGTGACTCACCCCGATCTGGAGCCCAGAGTCTGAAACTCCCTCCTGATTGAAAACAACAACCGCGCCCTCCGCCGCCAGCCCGCTCCGCACGCGCACTCCGCACCTGAGTATTTCACTTGAGCACTTTGCCTCCTCTGAGTTGGGTATGATATTCTCTTTCCTCCTAGTTATAGAATTTCCACTCAGCCAGCCTTCCTGTGGTTTTGGATGCTGTCTGTTCTGTCCTTTAGTTATATCTCTGAAGTGGTTGTTCGAGGCAGCGATCTCCGGCGTTAACCTATGCCGCCATCTTGGTTTCTCCTTGTGTCACATTTGACTGATGATTTATCTGGACATAGAATTCCAGGTTGGAAATTGCATTGTTATATTCCCTTTTACCTTCCAGTGTTTTTTTTTTTTTTTTTTTTTTTTATCTCTGACATACCTTCCAGTGTTTTTTCAATTTTATGGTGATGTGCTATGGTGTGGATCTCTTTTCATCCACTGTGTTGGGCAGTTGGTTAGCCCTTCCAATCTAGAAACTCTTGTCTTTTTGTTTTAAGAATATTTTTGTGATTATATCCTTCCCTCCATTTTCTTTGGAGCTTCTTTCTTTGGAGTTTGATCTTTAGGACTGACCCTCTGATTTTCTTATCTTTCTCCTGTTTTCCATCACATTGTCTTTTGGCTTTTGAGATTTTGTTGTTGTTGTTAATCCTCACCCAGGACATTTTTCCTGTTGATTTTTAGTGAGAGTGGAAGCGGGGGGGGGGGGGGGGGGGAGGGGCAAAGTTATACACACACACACACACACACACACACAGAAACATCAATGCAGAGACACACAAATTAGTTGCCTCCTGCGTGTACCGAAAGAGAGAGAAACATCAATGCAGAGACATACAGATTGGTTGAGCCTCCTGCATGTGCCCTGACCTGGTGGAGATGGAACCTGCAACCCAGGTTTGCTCCCTTGACCAGGAATTGAACCTGAGACCTTTCGGTGGACAGACTGACACTCCAGCCACTGAGCACACTGGCCGGGGCACATTTGAGATTTTCAGCTTTAAATACTTTCTTTTCTATTGAGTTTTTCATTTTTGCTATTATATTTTTAATTTCCAAGACTATTCTCTGAATGTCCTTTTTGTTAATATTCTCTTTCTTTCATGCATATAGTATTATTTCCTCTGCTGTAAAGGCACTTAACTGACTTAGGTTCCTATTAAAAAGATCCGGTTGGGCTGAGTGTTCGGGAACCCTCTCATGTCAGTAACTTCAGATCTTATTTATTTATTTATTATTATTTAATATATTTTTTAATGTTGATAGTGTTACAGATATCTGCCGTTTTCTCCTGCTTTCCCTCCTTCTCCCAGCCCCTACCCACCCCTCAGGTCTTCATGACCCTATTGCCTGTAATACCTTTAGATTTTTACTCTTTGGCTTATCAGAGTTGCTTGTCATCTATAAATCAGACTGTCATTGTTCTAGGGCCTGAGTAGGTTAGAAAACTCTGGGAGTAGGGGGTTTTAGCCTTCAGTATTCCAGTTTACACATTTTTATTTAACCCCTGAACACTCCCCCAACTCCCTAATTTGTGGAATTTATCCAGAGAATAAACCACCTCTTTTTGGTCAGGTTGGGGGCTAGGCTGCAAGAATTTGAAATGGAGATCTGGGGTCTAACTGCCTCTTAGATAGACTTTAAACCAGTTGACCTCATTTTAGGTCCTCCTTCATCCTATTTCCAGATGTCTCAGATGTCCTAATTTCCTGATCTTGTTAGGTTAGGGGTCGAGTGAAATAAAATGGGATGTGAAAAGGGCTGGTTTTAGCTTTCCCATTGTTCCTCTCAGATTCAATTTTCTCCGATCTATTTATTCAGTTACCATTTGTCTATCTGCTTTCTAGCTTGTGAAATTCTATTGCTAACTTCTCCTATTCTCATCCTTTTAAGTTTACACCTTAAAAATGAAAATTAAATTTGTTTTATTGTCATTTTAGTGATGTTTTAAGAAAGAGTGAATGCATGTGTTCAATCTGCCATCTTTATTTGGATTTCTGAAACACACCCCCCCTTTTTTTTCTTTTAATGATTAAACTTTCACAAGTCTAAAGTTTTCATCCCTCTATATTTTCTCCTTAAAATGGGTAGCTGGCTATTCCAAACCATTTTTTTGAAAATTCTCATTCATATAAGTAATAAAGTGAGATTACCAATAGTGACATTTCTAAATGAAGCCATGTCAACCAGCATGGTGTTCCATTCTGTTTGCTGCAGGTCTGATAGATGGCTAATGTTATTAATTTATTGAATAAATATTTATTAGATGGCTGCTCAGTGCATAGCATTTCACCAAGCTCTACTATAGTAGTGAACTACCAATTAGGAACAGTTTCGCTGGAATACCAAAAAGACATGTTAGGGAAAGGATTCAAATAGTCTTCTATAACTTTGGATTGCTATGATTTAGTACTAGAGTCGGTTCAATTATAAAGCAAACATGTCTAGATGATTTTTTAAAAATCTTGTGTGGCTTAGTTGGTTAGAGCATTGTCCTATGCACTGAAGGGTTATAGGTTCCATTCCCGGTAAGGGCCATACTCAGATTGCAACTGATCTGTTTCTCCCACATCGCGTGCTCTCTCTCTCTCTCTCTTTCTCTCTCTCTCTCTCTTAAAAAAAAAAAAAGAGAGAACATCAGTCTAAGTATTGTTTGGTAAGGTCCATACATGTACTTGCCATCTAGGTGTTTGGGGTAAGATTCTAGGGCTTTAGGACAGGTGACTGGGCTAAGTTAAGGATTTAGAAGTTACAGGTAGAAGCTAAAGTTATGGAAGTGAGTGTAATGGTCCATGGGAAGTGAGATAATAGGGGGCATTAAAGAGTGTTTGGAGGAAGGAGAAACTTCTGCGTGGATTGGAATGCTCTGTACCTTCTACCCTTGCAGAAAGGTCAAGTAAAATAAGGCTAAGCATGGAGAAGCTCCTGGGAACATTATTTTTACTGAAAGATGTAGGAAACAAACAGTTTTATATTGAAGAAGAAAAAATATTCCCTATCTCTTGGATTATATTCACCCTAGTTATAGAAGCATTGACATATAGAGAGAGATTTGATGATTATTTTATCCTAAGTGATTGTGATAATGTAGATTGTAGACTGGATAAGGCCAGAGCTGGGAGAATTATGGGTTGGAATGGAATCTGGGAAGATTAAAATGTAGGAATACAGGGTTCTTTCACTAGGGATAGATGTTTGATGATGTGAATTAAAACAGTGGATTGATTGTTGTGTTTGGGGCCCTCAAGACCACCCTTGGGTTTGATGATTCACTAGATAGACTCACAGAATTCAGCATAATCAGCATAAGTCCTCATGATTATGACTTATTACAGAGAAAAGCTACGAAGCAAAATCAGCAAAGGGAAAAGGTTCATGGGATGAAGTCTGGCGGAAACTGGCACAAGCTTCTAAGTGTTCTTTCCCTGTGGAGTTACACAGGGCACACTCAGTTCCTCCAGCAAGATCGTGACAACATGTGTGAAATGTCATCCATCAGGGAAGCTTATTAGAGATTCCATGCCCAAGATTTTTATTGGGGTCTGGTCATGTAGTCATCCTCTGCTTAGAAGGTACCAAAATTTCAGATCCTCAGAAGGAAAGCAGATGTCCAGCATAAATCACACTGTTTGTACAAACAGTTTAGGCACAGTAAGTCCCTCTTAGCAGTTAGGGAGGAGGAACTCTCCCCGTATCCAAGTTCCCAGATTCTAGTCCAGGGCCAGCCTTCAAGCTGTCCTTCCTAAGGGGAGCAGTGTCAGGGTTGCTACTTTAACTCTTTTCTGCACAATCATTTTAGGAGGTGGGAAGTCATTTTGAGGGCCAAAGCTAAGTTTAACCTTGATAAACTTCACAGTCGTCGGAAGGCAGGGTTAAAGCCTCTCTCAGGTGTAAACTGATGGTGTATTAAAAATAGGCAGAAAACTTAGTTTGTAGAAGATTATAAATTAAGGATGAGAAGCATAGTCCATGCAATATTGGAACTCATAAGAAATCTAGATATGGGAGGGAGAGTGGAGAGTTGTGCTATGGACTGAATTTTGTGTCCCCCTCCCCCTCCCATAAATTCATATGGAGTTAGAGCAGCCTTAGGCAAACTATGGCCCGCTCGGCTGGCTGTTCTATCCTGGCTGTTCTATCCGGCCCGCAGAGCCGAAAGAGCGGAGGGTTCTCTTGCTCTCCCCTCCGCTCCTTCACCAGCAACAGTGTTAACATGTATTAGTTCACACAAACACTCCATCCATGCTTTTGTTCCGGCCCTCCGGTCCAGTTTAAGAACCCATTGTGGCCCTCGAGTCAAAAAGTTTGCCCACCCCTGAGCTAGAGCCTTTAGAGAGGTAATTAGGTTTAAATGAGGTTGTAAGGGTGGGAGTCCTAATCGGATAGGACTGGTGGCCTTATAAGAAGGGGAAGAGATCTTTTTCTCTGTCTGTGCATATGTACAAAGAGGCCATGTGAGCACACAGAGAGATAGCGGCCATCTACAAGCCAGGCAGAGAGAGGATCCTCACCAGAACCAGAGTCCAGACTCTTGATCTTGGGCTTTCCAGCTCCTAAAACTAAGAAAATAAATGTGTGCTGTATAAGCCACCTAGTGTATGTTTTTTTTGTTTGTTATAGCACCCTGAGTAGACCAGACTAGGACTTTAGCTTTATCAAGATGAATGCTATATGGAATGAGAGAATATGAACACGATGCTGGTTTTTTGTTTGTTTTGTTTTTGTTTTTTTCTGTTTGTCTTTTTGTCAGTTTGCTTTTTAAACTTAGCTAACGCACCCACATACCACCCTTTTTCATTTAGCATCAGCCATTAACCCAAGGTTCTAGATCTGTGCCATTCAATACCATATTTGATGATGTAAATTTAAATTAATTAAAAAAAATAAAAAATCCAGTTCCTCAGTTGCACTAGTCACATTTCATGTGTTCAGTAGCCACATGTGGCTAGTGGCTATGATATTGGACAGTATATATATATATATATATATATATATATATATATATATATATATATATATATAAATAGAACATTGACATCATTGCAGAAACTTACACTTTCTAAATAGTTGACTCACATCTCTCGCTATTTATTTTCTGTTTCAGTGGTTCTGAACTTTTCTAGGCTTAAGGCATGAATATTAACATTTTTGATTGATATCCTTAAAGGTTTTAAAACAATAGCACTAAAAAAATGAATAATGATTACAGTTGAAACTCTGAAGTGTAATATGTCAAGCTGAGTCTGTAACAATATCATGCTATTCATTTGGTCATGCTTCTACAATATGTGCCTTTAGAAAAAATGTTTTCTACCCCTCCTGGGCTTGCTTATATATTCATAGGACAGAGAACTTGGATACCACAGGTTTACTCTCTGACACCTGCTTTGCACCTGCTGGATGTTCTTTTCTGCTGTTTCCTGGAGGTGGTAAATACAGACACTTTAGAAGGAAGCATCAGTAACCAGACTGCTCTGTTGAGCACTGAGGGGTCCAAGGAGTCACAGGCCAAGGGGAGGTCAGAGTAAGTGGCAAGCAATCTGGCATTATATGGAAAAGATTATTTCCTGAGGTAATAAAAAGTATAATATTGGTCAGAAAGGTCAGTGGTAATGCACTCACCAATCTGTGTCATCGTATATGGGTACTGTTCTCAAAACAACCCTGTGAGGTATTCCACTCGCGAAGCCAAGTGAAGGCCGCACTCAGAAATCTCATCTAATTTGCTCTGCGTCACTGAATTACTGAATAGAGATGCTGGATTCATACCTTTCCATTGGTCTTCACAGCTTGTGTTTTTTTCCACCCTAATACAGCTGGGCTTGGCCCCTTCATCCCACTGGGTGAGAACAGCTCTGCCAAAGCTATGTTCTATGTGAAAGGGGTTCTTTGTTTCATACACATTTAATTCAGTTAAAGATTGAATGACGTGGAAGGGCACATTTTTTCTTTTATTTTAAATAATTGTTATTTTAATTATATTGAAAACAAAAAAAATTTAAAAAGGAAAAATCATAATTCCAGCATTTATTTTGGAGTAACATAAAAACTTTCCTGTGCTTATGCAGACATATTTTAACAAAAAATGTTATCATGCTATTATATATGTTTGTCTGAAGCTTCCTAATTTGATTTGAGAATTTAGGATGAACAGCTCTCCAAGTCAGTCAGGAATTTCTTTGTGCAGTTAACTGCTCTGTTAATTTAAAAAGTATGTTTTTTTAAGACAGTTATTGTTACACACACTTTAACCAGTCTTCTTCATTTTAGCCTATAGGTCTATTTTTTTCTTTTTGTGGTGTTACTAACAAATAATTGAAGAGAGGAACAAAGTCTTAAATTTGGCATTCAGTACCAAATAATTTCAGATGTTTGCTTTGCCCTGAAGATAGAAAGGACCTACCCACTCTGATGCTGTGTTTGTTCTTCTCATCCCCCTTGTCTTGATTTCTCTTTCATTTCATTTGATTTTAATCTTAATACTGTAGACTTGTTTTATGCAGCCCTTGGTGATATCTTTGCTCTGGTGATATCTTTGCCAGTGGCTCTCTCTCTACCCCCAGTCACTGATGGGTCTCTTGGCGGGGAATGGTAATAATGGTGGCCCTTTTAAGTTGACTCAGGAGCACCCCAAGTCAGCAGTCATATTTGGTATCACAAGTAGGAGGGTGTGATAACCATACGTCCCTCGATTGTTAGTTGCTCTGTGAGCTGTTCTTTATAGTGATCAACTTAAGCAGGAGATTGAATTTATTTCCTGCAGGTTTTTTTCTTGGTGATTGCCTGACAT
This sequence comes from Myotis daubentonii, assembly GCF_963259705.1. NCBI lineage: Eukaryota > Metazoa > Chordata > Mammalia > Chiroptera > Vespertilionidae > Myotis > Myotis daubentonii. The sequence goes on from NC_081850.1 coordinate 7,805,480, forward strand.
TATTGCCTTATTATTACCTATCTTATTCCCTTTTATTATCGTTCTCCTAAAATTGTCTTTTAGTCATTTTACTTTGATCATTTTTTCTTTTTTTTTTTTAATTTTATTTTATTGCTTACAGTCTTACAAAGGGTATTACATATGTGTCCCTTTTTCCCCCCCGCCCTTGACAATCCCCTGGCCTCCCCTACCCCCCAGTATCCTAAGTCCATTGGTTATGCTTATATGCATGCATACAAGTCCTTTGGTTGATCTCTTACACCCCTCCATCCTGCCCCCCACCCCTCCCCGGCCTTCCTGCTACAGTTTGACAATCTGTTTGAGGCAGCTCTGCCTCTGTATCTATTATTGTTCAAAAGTTTATAATGGTCTCTATTATCCATGAAGATCATGTGGTATTTTTCCTTCATTGACTGGCTTATTTCACTTAGCATAATGCTCTCCAGTTCCATCCATGACGTTGCAAATGGTAAGAGTTCCTTCTTTTTTACAGCAGCATAGTATTCCATCGTGTAGATGTACCACAGTTTTCTAATCCATTCATCTACTGATGGGCACTTAGGCTGTTTCCAGATTCTAGCTATGGTGAATTGTGCTGCTATGAACATATGGGTGCATATATCCTTTCTGATTGTTGTTTCTGGTTTCTTGGATTATATTCCTACAAGTGGGATCACAGGGTCAAACGGGAGTTCCATTTTTAGTTTTTTGAGGAAACTCCATACTATCTTCCATAGTGGCTGAACCAGTCTGCATTCCCACCAGCAGTGCACGAGTGTTCCTTTTTCTCCACATCCTCTCCAGCACCTGTCGTTTGTTGATTTGTTGATGATAGCCAATCTGACAGGTGTGAGATGGTACCTCATTGTTGTTTTGATTTGCATCTCTTGGATGATTAGTGACTTTGAGCATGTTTTCATATGTCTGTTGGCTTACTGAATGTCCTCTTTTGAAAGGTGTCTATTTAGGTCCGTTGCCCATTTTTTGATTGGATTGTTTATCTTACTTTTGTTAAGTTGTATGAGTTCCCTATAAATTTTGGAAATTAGGCCCTTATCAGATATGACATTGGCAAATATGTTTTCCCACACAGTGGGTTCTCTCGTTCTCGTTGTTTTATTGATGGTTTCTTTTGCCGTGCAGAAGCTTTTTATTTTGATGTAGTCCCATTTGTTCATTTTCTCTTTAGTTTCAAGTGCCCTAGGAGCTGTATCAGTGAAGAAATTGCTTCAGCATATGTCTGAGATTTTGTTACCTTTGGCTTCTTCTAGAATTTTTATGGTTTCCTGTCGTACATTTAAGTCCTTAATCCATTTTGAGTTTATTTTTCTGTATGGTGTAAGTTGGTGATCCAGTTTCATTTTCTTGCATATATCTGTCCAATTTTCCCAACACCATTTGTTGAAGAGACTATCTTGGCTCCATTGTATGTTCTTGCCTCCTTTGTCAAATATTAATCGAGCATATTGGTTCGGGCCGATTTCTGGGCTCTCTATTCTATTCCATTGATCTATATGCCTGTTCTTGTGCCAGTACCAGGCAGTTTTGAGAACAGTGGCTTTGTAATACAGCTTGATATCTGGTATTGAGATCCCACCTACTTGGTTCTTTTTCAGGATTGCTGCAGCTATTCGGGGTCTTTTTTTATTCCAGATGAATTTTTGGAGAGTTCGTTCTAGATCTGTGAAGTATGCCGTTGGTATTTTAATGGGAAGTGCATTGAATTTATAGATTGCTTTGGGTAGTATGGACATTTTAATGATGTTGATTCTACCAATCCATGAACACGGTATGTTCTTCCATCTGTTTATGTCTTCCTCTATCTCTTTTTTCAACGTCCTGTAGTTTTCTGAGTAGAGGTCTTTTACCTCTTTAGTTAAGTTTATTCCTAGATAGCTTAATTTTTTTGGTGCGATGGTGAATGGAATTGTTTTTATAATCTCTCTTTCTGAAAGTTCACTATTGGTGTATAGAAATGCCTCAGATTTCTTTGGGTTAATTTTGTATCCTGCTACATTGCCAATTCATGTATTAAGTCTAGTAGCTTTTTGATGGAGTCTCTAGGGTTTTGTATGTATAATATCATGTCGTCTGCAAATAAGGACAGTTTTACTTCCTCTTTTCCAATTTGGATGCCTTTTATTTCTTCTTCTTGCCTAATTGCGATGGCTAACACTTCCAGTACTATGTTGAACAGGAGTGGTGAGAGTGGGGATCCCTGTCTTGTTCCTGTTCTTAGGGGAAATGGTGTTAGTTTTTGTCCATTGAGTATGATGTTGGCTGTGGGCCTGTCATATATGGCTTTTATTATGTTGAGGTATGATCCTTCTACTCTCACGTTGCTGAGAGTTTTTATCAAAAATGGGTGTTGGATTTTGTCAAATGCTTTTTCTGCATCAATTGATATGACCATGTCGTTTTTTTCTTTCAATTTGTTTATGTGATGAATCACGTTTATTGATTTGCAGATATTGTACCATCCTTGCATCCCTGGGATAAATCCTACTTGGTCATGGTGTATGATCTTTCTGATGTACTGCTGGATCTGATTTGCTAAGATTTTGTTGAGGATTTTGGCATCTATGTTCATGAGGGATATTGGCCTGTAATTCTCTTTCATTGTGTTCTCTTTACCTGGTTGTGGTATTAGGGTGATGCTGGCTTCATAGAATGAGCTTGGAAGTGTTCCTTCCTCTTGAATTTTTTGTAGTAGTCTGAGGAGGATAGGTTTTAGTTCTTCCTTGAATGTTTGGTAAAACTCCCCTGTGAAGCCGTCTGGTTCTGGGCTTTTGTTTGCTGGAAGCTTTTTGATGACTGCTTCAATTTCTTCCATAGTTATTGGCCTATTGAGATTTTTGGATTCTTCCTGATTGAGTTTTGGAATGTTGTATTTTTCTAGGAATTTGTCCATTTCCTCCAGGTTGTCTAGTTTGTTGGAGTAGAGCTGTCCATAGTATTTTAAACAATCATTTGTATTTCTGTGGGGTCTGTTGTTATTTCGCCCCTATCGTTTCTGATTTTGTTTATTTGGGTACTCTCTCTTTGCTTCTTGGTGAGTCTGGCTAGAGGTTTGTCAATTTTGTTTATCCTTTCAAAGAACCAGCTCTTGGTTTCATTGATTTTCTGTATTGTTTTTTTGGTCTCTATGTCATTTATTTCTGCTCTAAGCTTTATTATCTCCTTCCTTCTGCGCACTCTGGGGTTTTCTTGTTGCTGTCTTTCTAATTCTTTGAGTTGTAGAGTTAGATGATTTGCTACCATTTTTTCTTGTTTTTGAGATAGGCCTGTGGAGCTATAAACTTCCCTCTCAGGACTGCTTTCATTGTGTCCCAAAGGTTTTGGATTGTAGTGTTTTCATTGTCATTAGTTCCCAGGATGTTTTTGATTTCTTTTTTGATCTCATTGTTAACCCAATCAATATTTAATAACATGCTATTCAGCATCCAAGTGTTTGAGTATTTTGGGTTGTTTTTATTGTAGTTTATTTGTAATATTATGCCATCGTGGTCTGAGAAGATGCTTTTTATGATTTCAATCTTCTTGAATTTGGGGAGACTTTGTTTGTGACCCAATATGTGGTCTATTTTTGAAGATGTCCCATGAGCACCTGAGGTGAACATATATTTTGTGGCTTTGGGGTGAAGTGTTCTGAAGATGTCAATTTAGTCCAACTGATCTAGTGAGTCATTTAGGATTTCTGTTTCTTTGCTGAGTTTTTGTCTAGCGGATTTATCCAGTGATGTCAGTGGTGTATTAAAGTCCCCTACTATGATTGTATTGTTGTCGATCTCTCCTTTGATATCTTCCAGGAGTTTTTTTTATGAATTTGGGTGCTCCTGCATTGGGTGCATATGTGTTTATCAGGGTTATATCCTCTTGTTGTATTGATCCCTTTAGTATTATGAAGTGGCCTTCCTTATCTCTTGTTATGGCCTTCACTTTGAGGTCTATTTTGTCCGATATAAGTATTGCTACCCTAGCTTTTTTTTCATTTCCATTTGCCTGAAAGATATTTTTCCATCCCTTCACTTTCAGTCTGTGTGAGTCCCTTCTAATGAGGTGGGTCTCTTGTAGACAGCAAATATATGGATCATGTTTTTTTATCCATTCAGCCACTCGATGTCTTTTGATTGGACCATTTAATCCATTTACGTTTAAAGTTATTATTGAAAGGTACTTGTTTGTAGCCATTTCTATTTTTTTTGTGGCTGTTTTCTTTCTGGCCTTTTAGTTCTTCTTTTTACACCAGTCCCTTTAGCATTTCTTGCATTGCTGGTTTGGTGGTGATAAACTCCCTTAGTCTTTTTTTGTCTGTGAAGCTTCTTATTTCCCCTTCAATTTTGAATGATAGCCTTGCTGGATAGAGTATTCTTGGATTCAGTCCTTTGCTTTGCATCACTTTGTAAATTTCCGTCCATTCTTTTCTGGCCTGATGTGTTTCTGTTGAGAAATCATTTGATAATCTAATGGGAGATCCCTTGTATGTAACTTTCCGTCTCTCTCTTGCAGCCTGTAAGATTCTCTCTTTGTCCTGAACATTTGCCATGGTAATTATGATGTGTCTTGGTGTGGGTCTTTTCGGGTTCACCTTGTTTGGGATTCTCTGGGCTTGTGTGACTTTTTTCTTCCCCACCTCAGGGAAGTTTCCTGATATTATTTCTTCGTGTAGGTTTTCTAATCCGTGTTCATCTTTCTGTTGTTCTGGCACCCCTATTATTCGTATGTTGTTTTGTTTCATGTTGTCCCAAAGCTCCCTTAGGCTCTCTTCCTGTCTTTTAATTTTATTCTCCAATTGCAGTACAGTTTGGGTGTTTTTTGCTTCCTTGTCTTCTAATTCACTAATTCGGTCGTCCGCTTCTCCTAGTCTACTATTGATACTTTCAATGGTGTTTTTTATTGCAGCTATATCACTCTTCATTTCTTCTTGGGTCTTACTTAAGTTGTTGATTTTTTCATCTGTTTCTTCTAGCTTTTTCCATATGTTATTGATTTTTTCATCTGTTTCTTCTTGCTTCTTGTATAGGTAGTTGACTTTTTCATCTGTTTCTTCTAGCTTCTTTCATAAGTTGTTGACTTTTTCCTCCGTCCGGTTTATGCACTCTAGGACCCTTATTCTGAATTCTTTTTCTGTCATGTTGCATGCCTCTGTATCATTTAGCTGCTTTTCTGGCAAGTCCTCTTTTTCTTTCCTTTGGGGGTTTCTTTGTCTACCCATGTTTGATCTCACTGACATATCTAGACGTTGAGTCATTCAGTGGCTGCTCCCTGGGTGGCAGTGACTCCTTGGGCTTTGGTTGCTCTTCGGGCGGTTGTGGTAGCAGCTGCTCCTCAGTTGGTAGCAGCTCCTCCGGTGGGTGCTGTTCACAGCTGTGGTGGCTCTTCTGGCTGGTGGGGGTAGGTTTCACGTACAGCTGCTGTTCCTCAGACAGAGGGTGTGGTGCTCAGGAGGCTGCTGTTGCTTGGATCTGCTGCGTTGATTTAAAGGCACAAAATACAACACAACAAGGCACCACGTACCAGGCACTAAACACAAATGTATTCACGATATTAATAACCCCAAGTAAAGGTGACCACCCGAATTACGAGAATTAGGGGATAAGGAAGAAAGAAGAGAAAAATATAAAAGAGAAAAAAGAAAAGAAATGTAGGGACCAAAACAAAAGGAGTGCAAAAATGAAATTGGGAAAAAGGAGGGGGGAAAATAAAAGCGAGAAAAGAAAAGAAAAACAGCGAAAAGAGAGAATGAAGTTGAAGAGGGGAAGAGACTATTAATATGAGGAGAAAACTCCTATAGAACCGCCACTAATCCCAACAAATTCCAGCAACAGCTCCCTGGAGATGAATGCAAACTAGAAACAACTAATAATATCAAGAGAGGCAAGGGAAAACAGAAGCATAAAAATAACCGGGGGGGGGGGGGGATGGGTGGAGGGAGGGGAAAAACCAGCAGAAAAAAAGAAAAAGAAAAAGCAAAACAGCCTCACAACAAATCCTAAAACACACACACACACACACACACAAAAAAAAAAAAAAACAAGCAACAACAACAACAAAAACAATATACTCAACAATCAAGCAAACAGCAACAAAACAATAGAAAGATAAAAGAAGAAAAAAAGAAAAATTTTTGGATAGTGAAGAAAGATAAGGGGTATGTTTATAAAGATGTAGAGCAGTGGATTGGAAATAGGATATGTAAGTAGGGTGAAGTTTTGACAGGAGGTAAACAGAAGGAATATGGAAAATCTCGAGCAGGAATAGGATAAGAGAAACAGGACAACGAAAGGGGAAAAGTGAGGGAGAGGGTTTTAGCATAGAGGTAAAATTCAGGTAGGGAAAATTGTTGCTAAAGGAATGATGAAAATAGAATGGAGAACACTAATCCCAAAATAAAATAAAGAGAAAATAAAATGGCACTTTAAAAAATGGTAAAATGGTAGCAGTAATAATACTGGTTAAAAATAAGAATGTAGTAATTAAAAGGGTAAAATCAGGTGATGGAATAAGAAGAAAAAAAAATGGTTTCTTAATTAAAAGGTAAAAAAAGAAAAAAAAATTGCAGTAGTGAAGGTCCTTCGGTTCTTCTACTCGTCAGTCTGGCTTGCCTTAGTCCTGCCAGGTATTCAGGAGAGTGTTGAATTTCCCTGCGATACCCTGTTCCTCCGTGTTGTAAGCCACAGTCCTTAGTTTAAAGCAGGCCGTATTTGTTTCCCAGACTGCCTTATTTTGTGTTTAGCAAAGAATCAGTTTGTGGCTCAGCCTCTGGGTGGCCGATCATTTTTTCTTATATTCTCCTTCCTATTTGTGATTTCTCAGACTTCTTCCTTTTTCTTAATCAGACTTATGCTAATGAGATTTTTCCTTCTGCTTGATTGTAATGATCTAGTTTTTTTTTAAAAAGTATTTTATTGATTTTTACAGAGAGGAAGGGAGAGGGATAGAGAGTTAGAAACATCAATGAGAGGGAAACATTGAACATTGATCAGCTGCCTCCTACACACCTCCTACTGGGGATGTGGCCACAACGAAGGTACATGCCCTTGACCGGAATCGAACCCGGGACCCTTCAGTCCACAGGCCGACGCTCTATCCACTGAGCCAAACCAGTTAGGGCATGATCTAGTTTTTTATTGGAGGGGGACGGGAAGGTGAGGTGAGGTAAGAAAGGTAGAGGTAAATATGCCACCTGCTAATTGTTAATATAAAACAAGGTAATAGGGAATCTAATTCCTTTCTGATTTCTTGTGTTTGGGAGACCATAGAATCAGTTGGGTACTTACATCAGTTGGCTTTTGTGTGCAGAGCCTTATAAGAATATTAGTGATAAGTCCCTACTTCCCAGGAGATAGGCCACCTTGTGGGAGAAAGGACCAGCCCATGTAGAAGATACAGAAAAATATTCCAGCAAAGGTAAAACAACATGACCGAAAGAAACTGTGATATCAAGGACACATATTGCGAATAAAGGATAGATAAAATGGAAAGTCTTTCAGAAGGAGCTGAGTTTAGATTATACAGAGATGTTTACTTTGGTAATAAACAGGGCTGCACTGTAAGTAACTTCTGTTTGAAGGGTAGGACCTATTCTGGGGCTTAGAAAACAAGGCTTTGTTTCCAGAAGACAGTTAAATATGAATAACATTTTCAATACTGAATTAGACAGTTTTTTATTACAATGTGATCTGAGTGTCTATATTTATTATACCTAACCTTACATCTAGCAGTAGAATAATTGTTAACGAAGCATTTAAAGGAATATACAGATGAACCAGACAGAATTTCCGAACGTGTGTTTTTATCTTTGGGGAAATCATAGTTGAAACTGGAAAAATTTCAAGTTTTATTATTGCTCTTTACAAATTATAGGGATTTTGATATTGTCCAGTTAAAAATTTAATAGGTTTTAGAATCTAGTTATCAATTGACCTTAATTCTCTACAATTTTGTTGCTTTATAAGAGTACTTCTGCCCTGGCCAGTGTGGCTCAGTTGGTTGGACCATCGTTCCATACACCAAAAGGTTGCAGTTTCGATTTCTCATCAGGGTGTGCACGGGAGGCAACTGACAGATGTTTCTCTCTCAAGTCAGTCTTTCTCTGTTTCTCCTTCTCCCTTTCTCTCTCTCTAAAAAAATCAGTAAAAATGTATTCTCAGGTGAGGGCTAATAAAAAGAGTACTCTTAGCCCTGACTGGTTCGGCTCAGTGGATAGAGCGTCGGCCTACGGACTCAAGGGTCCCAGGTTAGATTCTGGTCAAGGGCATGTACCTTGGTTGCGGGCACATCCCCAGTGGGGAGTGTGCAGGAGGCAGCTGATCGATGTTTCTCTCTCATCAATGTTTCTAACTCTCTATCCTTCTCCCTTCCTCTCTGTAGAAAATCAATAATATATATATATATATATATATATATATATATATATATATATATATATATATATATATATATAGTACTCTTAAGGTTAAAATCAACTTAAAAGCAGGGTAAATGGTGTGTACCTATAAACTCAGACTTGTCAGCACTTGAATAGAAAAAAAAATAGTCTCAGACATGACAATTAGGATATTCTTCAAAATCACATATATTGCCCTAGCTAGTTTAGCTCAGTGGATAGAGCATCGGCCTGCAGACTGAAGGGTCCAGGGCGTAATTCCCATCAAGGGCACATTCACCAGCCCTGGTTGGGGTTGTCTGTGGGAGGCAACCAATTGATATCTCTCTCTTACATCAGTGTTTCTCTCTCTCTCTCTCCCCCTTCCTTCTACTCTCTCTAAAATTCATTGGAAAAATATCCTTGGGTAAGGATTAACAAAAACAAAAAAACTACATATACTATAGTATTTTTAAAGCCTGCAACCAAAATATAGAATCATTGTGTTTTATAGCACTTGAAACTGTATCTGATATTACTGTACGTCTGTGCTGCCCTGATACAGCTTTTGGATTATGTTAGGTGCAAGAAAGATTCTTACACTTAAGTAATGTGCATTGCTTGAATGCACAGATGACAACAGTGTTGAATCTATTCAGTAAAAGAAAATTAGGACAACTGGTTTTGCCAGTTCATTTTCACTGATATTTGTTTACTTTGTGTGACTATAGTTCTTGTAAAGAAATTAGAAAATCTAGAAATTAGAGCCAACAACAGAGTGGTGGGTGCTCCTTCTGCCTACCACAGGTTGGTTTGAGCATTGTTCCACATGCCAAAATGGTTGCAGGTTTGATTCCTGTCAGGGCACATATACAAGTTGCAGGTTCAATCCCAGATGAGGGTGCATGTGGGAGGCAACCTATTGATGTTTCTCTCATGTTGATGTTTCTCTCTCTCTCCTTTCCTCTCTCTCTCAAATCAATAAAAAAAAAATTTTCAGGTGAGGTTAAAAGATAGATATTCAGAAAAAAAACCAACCTAGAAATTTTAAAAATGCAAACTTGAATTTGTCATACGCTGAGCACTTTGCTGAATCCACTTGAAGTGATGTGTAGACATACCCTGCTGTAGCTTATATGCGAATAAAGGTTATACAAATACTACACCATTTTATAATAAGGGACTTGAGCATTTGCGATTTTGGTATCTGCTAGGTTTCCTAAACCAGTCTCCCATGAATTCGAGGGATGACTGTACAGATTCATTTCTGTATACTTCATTGGCAAGAGACAGATAGATAGCGCTGTATGTAATAATTATATGTGCTTTAGAGCAGTGGTTCTCAATCTTCCTAATGCCGCGACCCTTTAGTACAGTTCCTCATGTTGTGGTGACCCCAACCATAAAATTAGTTTCGTTGTTACTTCATAACTGTAATTTTGCTGCTGTTATGAATCGTAATGTACATATCTGATATGCAGGATGCATTTTCATTGTTACAAATTGAACATAATTAAAGCATAGTGATTAATCACAAAATCAATATGTAATTATATATTCAATATGTGTTTTCCGATGGTCTTAGGCGACCCCTGTGAAAGGGTCCTTTGACCCCCAAAGGGGTCGCGACCCACAGGTTGAGAACCGCTGCTTTAGAGGAACAGAAAATAGTGAAGAAAGAGGAGTATGATTTGAAATAAGAAGACTGAAGTGCTATAAGATTGGTTAACTGGAAGCACTGGGTGCAAATACTCAACAAACTGTAATCAAAGTTGAAGAGCATAGGAAATATGTGTCATGGCAAGAGCTTGGTAATGCAGGATATCAGGAACCATGTGTAAGTGCTGTAATTATTACCTGTTATGAGAACATGTAAAAGGAAATTTATGTAGGATATAAAGCCACAGATACCTGTATGAAAGTACAACTTGTCGGTGGATATCAGCGCAGGCTAAGATTAGGTCACGGCCTTGAAATTGGTCCAGTGGGTTTCAAGTATGTGGGTAGGTAAAGATCTGCTGGAACAAATAGTTATTCCACTAGCCATGGAAAGTTGAGGTTTCTCCTATATATGGTCTTAGTTAAGACAGATCATCTTATATAAAAAAAGACATGCTCAACTTGGGCTGTGAAATTGTAAATAAGCCCTACTTTACAAATTATTCTTTCTTGTTGAAACATTAACCTGTGTTTTTGAGAAAGCAAAAATGTTTTTAGATTAAAAGGAACAAGTCTTCATTCTCTTTATTAATATTAAATACCAAACATTTTACTTTTATGTCATATAAACCTCTTCTAATGCATAGATTTTTATTAACCTGGAAATGAATCTATGCAGTTGAGAAATGTCAGAGCTCATGAGAGAGATTATGAATTTAATTTGGAAAAATGGGGGAAACTTATCAACTGGAAAACCTGATTTTACTATTGCATAGCAATTGTTTAAAGAAAATGTTATCTGGCATATTTATTTTGGGTATATATCTTGAATTTTTATATGACAAGGGAAATAGCAATAAATTTATATTTTGCCAAAAAAAGGGTGCATGTTATAGATATGCAGCTCCTGCCTAGAATTGTCTGCCTTTTTGTTGTTGACCAAAAATAAACATTTCTGGTTTAACTTTTTGAAGGCAATTTGAATAGTTTCCATTTTGGAAATCATGTGATTTTCTATTAAATAGTGGGTGGTAAGGTGGTCAGATGGAAGTGTTCAGTTCATCCAGCAGCATCAGATTGATCTGACAAATGGCATTCTTTTAACTGAGTGGAAAACATTTTGTTTCCTTTATCCTTTGGCAGAAGCAGACATTGTCTGTGGTTTCCTCACAGAAGTTTGGGTGGGTAAACTTGGGATGTGTAAATAGAAACAGCAGACAGAGAGATTGTCTCTGACAGTTGGAAAGACCCACTGAGGATCTTAGAAAGAGGCTGATGACACTGATGATGTGGTGTGGGATCGGTTGTTAGAGTCCTGAGAGAGGAATTAAACAATGTGGACATAAATGAGGAATGCAGATGCTCAGAATAAAGTGATGGTTCTTCCTTAAGGAAATAAGCCAAAGATTTTACGTTGAGGTTCCCGAAAAATTTGCTTTTGATATGGATAAGAACAAACAAGTTTCTCTTTATAGTTCACCTCCATTTCCTTCTGTGACATGTCATCAGTGATTTCTGATGAGCATGCCATCAATGTGTTTCTCAGTTACTGTCTCTGTCTCTCATGATGGGCAAGATATTAACCACTCTTTGCCTCAGTTTCTCATCTATAAAATGGGATTGTGGAGACTGAGATATGTCTAAAGCTATTATAATTGTCCTGGACATAGAATGAGCACTATGTAAGTGTTAGCTGCTATACAATAATTGTTATTTTATCATTATCATCATACTTCTTATTTCAGTAGAAGGAGGAAGCCTCTTGAGGAGGAAGCTATTTGCTTCCTCTAGTAACCTTAGTATATTTGATGTATTTTTATAGAAATGAATCAGGAATGAATTGTTTAATGTTTAAAGTGATTTATAATGTATCCATGTTACCTTTGAAAAATTCATTTTTGAAAAATATTAGTAACTATGGATATTTTCTATTTTCTTAGCATTTTTCCAGATTAAAACACAAGCCAATAAATGTCAAATAAAAACCATATAGCTACCTGGGGCCATTTACCAGCACAATACCCCAGTGTTCCCTGAGGGCATTATGTCTTACAAAGCTATGCGGTAATTCTTCTTCTTTTTAATCTTTATTGTTGAGATTATTACAGATGTCCCTCTTTTTTCTCCCCATTGTCCCCCTCCACCCGGTTCCAGTCCTGCCCCAGGCTTTGGACACCCTATTGTCTGTGTCCATAGGTAATGCATATATGCATATAAGGTCTTTGTTTAATCTCTTCCCACCCTCCCACCCCCCTTCCCTCTGAGAATTGTCCGTCTGTTCCATTTCCATACCTTTGATTCTATTTTATTCACCACTTTATTCTGTTCATTAGATTTCTTATTTATTTATTTATTTATTTTGGCAGAATTTTATGATTTCATTAACACAAATACAATGTGTACACAATCTGTCTATTCATTTTCTTCGCTGTGCAGCCTGGCATTGGGATTGGTGACTTTGATGGCCAGCTGGGCTGCTCTTTCCACAATGGCTTTGCGGTTCTTTGAGGAGATGTGAACAATCTCAGCACAGTAAGATTTATTGCGCATCAGCAGCACTTCAAACTCCTTGACGTTAAGGACCAGGAACTTCCGAAAGCCACTGGGCAGCATGTGCTTTGTTTTCTTGTTGCTCCCATAACCAATGTTGGGCATTAAGATCTGGCCCTTGAATCTTCTATGCACCCTATTGTCAATGCCTCTGGGCTTCTGCCAGTTCCGCTTAATTTTGACATATCTGTCTGACTGGTGCCGGATGAACTTCTTGGTCCTTTTTTTGACAATCTTGGGTTTCATGAGGGGTCTGAGGGCAGCCATGATGCCAGGTAGGAGATGGCTGCCACCTCCGTAGGTAGCGCCGAGGAAGGGAGGGGCTGTTTATTTTGATTTTTAGATTCAGTTGCTGATAGGAATGTATTTGTTGCAATTTTGTTGTTCATATTTTTGATCTTTTAATCTTCCTTTTCTTAAGGAATACCCTTCAATATTTCATATAATACTGGTTTAGTAGTGATGAACTCCTTTAACTTTCTGTGAAGCTCTTTATCTGACATTCGATTCTAAATGATAGCTTTGCTGAGTAGAGTAATCTAGGCTGTAGGTCCTGCTGTTCATCACTTTGAATATTTCTTGCCACTCCCTTCTGGCCTGCATAGTTTCTGTTGAGAAATCAGCTGACAATCTTATGGGCATTCCCTTGTGGGTAAGTAGCTGCTTTTCTCTTGCTGCTTTTAATATTATCTCTGTCTTTTGCCCTTGACATTTTAATTATGATGTGTTTTGGTGTGGTTCTCTTTGGGTTCCTCTTGTTTGGGACTCTCTGTGCTTCCTGGACTTGTAAGTCTATTTCTTTCACCAGGTAGGGGAACTTTTCTGTCATTATTTCTTCAAATAGGTTTTTTGAGGTTTCTAGAACAGTGGTTGGCAAACTGCGGCTCGTGAGCCACATGCGGCTCTTTGGCCCCTGGAGTGTGGCTCTTCCATAAAATACCATGTGCGGGCGCGCACGTACAGTGCGATTGAAACTTCGTGCCCCATGCGCAGAAGTCGGTTTTCAGCCTGGGTGAGTCTATTTTGAAGAAGTGGCGTTAGAAGAAGTGGGGGGTGTCGGTCGGTCGGGTGACGGGAGACACGGCGCAGGTGGGCCGCGGGATATGCAGCAAGGGGGAGGTGCGCGCGATTCATGCATGAGTTGATGATGGGAGAGTTGGAAGGGGTCGACCTCAGCGAATGTACCTCAATCAGATTGAGGACATTTTTTAGCAAAGGCCAGCTTAGGAGTACCCTAATTAAGTTAATAACAATGTACTTACCTATATAGTTTAAGTTTTAAAAATTTGGCTCTCAAAAGAAATTTCAATCATTGTACTGTTGATATTTGGCTCTGTTGACTAATGAGTGTGCCGACCACTGTTCTAGAAGATTCTTGAGTAACCCTATAACCATGGTTTTAAACTCTGTATCCAGTAGTTTGCTTTCCTCCATTTGTGACATCTCTGCATTTTGGCTGCCTCCCTGTGTTTGTTTGTATGTATTGGGTAGAGCTACTACGTCTCTTTGAGTTGGTAGAGTGGCCTTGTGTAGCAGGTGTTTTATAGGGCCCAGAGTCTCAGCCTCCCAGCCTCCCCAGTCACCTGAGCTAGGAACTATAGATGCACTCCTTTGTGGGCTGTGAGTACAGTCTTGTTGCTGTTGGTGTCCCTGGGAGGAATTGACCTCCAGGCCAATTGGCTGTGAGGACCAGCTGCGACTATAGTGGGAGAGCTGCTGTGCAGGAGACACCCCTATGGAGCAGGACTTGCTTCAGTGGGGTTTGGGTGCTCATTGAATCTGTCCCTTGAAAGTGTCGTTTATGGATGTGTAGAGTTGTAATCTGGTATGGTCTCACACTGACCACTGGGTACACTGGCTCTTGGGTCACCAGGGAGGTGCAAAGTCAGGCGCTGCCTGGGGCCACCCAGTAGGAGCTACAGAGAGATCTGCAGATTTGTATTAGGTTTGGAAGTTCCCAGTTGAGGCCCAGCTATGAAGCAAGGGAGACTGGTGCTGGTGCTGGGTCTTGGGCCTTTTATTGATAGGCTTGGGGCTCCCTGACCCAGCTGCAGCTTGTTTGAGTAAGGACAGGCCATTCATATGCAAAAGCCACTGTACACAGCTTGGGTGGGGTTGTAAATTGGATTAGGTGGGGTCTTAGGGAATCATCAAGGCAGAGCAAACAGAAATGGCTGCCAGTCAGCCATGTGACTGGGGAGGTCCCAGCATAGGAACAATGATCCCTGCAAACACCTCCATCTGGGAGAAAGCTGCCTCTAAGTTTCTGACCCAATGCTGGACAATCTAGTTCCTCCTCATATGTGTCTGTGTTCCCCATAGCCTCACCCTGGTGCTAGAGCTCAGAGGAAGCAGGACCTTATAAGTTTGGTTTGTGGTGTTGGCCGTTTAAGAGGAACAGCTGGGTCTCCAGCAGCCTCTGTCAGTGAGCCCTAACCCTCACTGGTTTTTACAGCATGTAGTTCTTACTGCCTATAGGGACTTCTTTTCCCAGCTCTGGGACCCTGGACTGGGGGTCTGGTGTCGGTCTGGGACCCCTTGCTCCCCTGGGTGGTCTCTGCAGATACAGTTTCCCTCCTGATTAAAAAAGTGGCTCATGTGGGTGCCTGATCAGTCTGTTCCACACCTCTGCATCTCCTACCAGTGTCAGTGTGCTTTCTCCTTTACTTCTCTAGTTGTAGGACTTCCATTCAGCCAGCTTTCCGGCGGTTTTAGATAATGATTGTTCTGTATTTTAGTTGTAATTTTGATGTGGTTGTGGGAGGCGGCGAGTACAGGCGCTTACCTACACCTCCATCTTCAAATCTTCTATGTGGTAATTCTTAATGGTGGCCAGCCCCCAAGTCATCCCAATTTTAGGATGCTGTTTTAAAAGGGAATTGTGTAATTGCTTTTAAAAACTATTTCCATTTGGTAATTAAAATTCCTCTGTGATTCCAGCTACTTCTGTTAGATTTAGTATATTCTTAGTATAGAGGCACAGAACTCTTAACTTTCCTTCCAGACTTCCATGTTCCTCTTGGAACACTTCTGATGTTGTCCATGAAGTGTTATAGCAGTGATGATTTGATGCTGCTTTGTCTTGTCTTATTTTGTGTTGTGTAACCTAGCTTTTTTGTTGTGGGAAGTTTGTTTTTTGTTTTTGTTTTTTTTATACAGTACTGCCATTTTCCCAAAAAATTCTCTTACCTGTAAAGAACAAAGTGGAAGATGGATGATAATTAAGATTTTTATATTTAACTACTGAAGTTATTATTTTAGCACTCCTAGACATAAACAATATCCATATTTAGAGGTGGCTTAAGAACTGCATAGATATCTCTTTTTAACTTTGTGGTCAGGATAGAGTTACGGACAAGTGGTGTGAGTTTACCCTTGTTGACAGAGGTGGAGTAGATGTTTAGGATGTAAACCGCAAAGACCACTGCATTATAAAAATAATACATGATTACATTGGAAATTTGAAGAATAATGGAAAAATATATATAATTAAGAAAACTAAAAATAGCATTACACAGAGAAAACTATTGTTAACAGTGCGATATTTAGCTTTCCAGTTTTTGGTTGTATATGTATATATTTGTATGTATAAAAGCAAATTGCAATCTTATTGTACATAGTCTAGCACAATCATTTTTCCTTCCCTCAAATCATTGTGTTCCTTTATATGACTAGATTGCAAATTGTTTAATTCCTGTTAGAGATTTAGATCATTAGCAGTTTTTTACTTTTGTAAATATACAGTGAACATCCTTTTATGTCAGTCATTGTGTACATCTCTGGTTATTTCCTCAGACTAAATTCCTAGAAGTGGATTAATGGGTGAAAAGACATAAACACTTTCAAAGCTTTTGATATACTTTTCTACTTACCCTCCAGAAAATTTGTACCAGTTACACTCCCACAAACCTGTATAATAGTGACTATTTAACTGTATTCTTGCCAGCCTGGGAATTATTCTTTTAGTTGCTAATTTTATAGGTAAAAAGTGGTATTCCTTTGTTTTACTCTGCTTTTTAAAAATATTTTATTGATTTTTTACAGAGATGAAGGGAGAGGGACAGAGAGTTAGAAACATCGATGAGCTGCCTCCTGCAGACTCCCTACTGGGGATGTGCCCGCAACCAAGGTACATGCCCTTGACTGGAATCGAACCTGGGACCCTTAAGTCCGCAGGCTGACGCTCTATCCACTGAGCCAAACCGGTTAGGGCTACTCTGCTGTTTTTTTTTTCTTTATTATATATAGAATTAAATACTTTTTTATTTCGTCAACAATCAGTAAATATCTGTTGAATGAAACAATAGAATTTCTTTTTTTTTTTATTGCTTAAAGTATTACAAAGGGTATTACATATGTATCCATTTTATCCCCCCGCCCTAGACAGTCCCCTAGCCTCCCCTATCACCCAGTGTCTTATGTCCATTGGTTATGCTTATATGCATGCATACAAGTCCTTTAGTTGATCTCTTACCCCCCTACCTCCTGCCCCCCAACCCTCCCCGGCCTTCCTGCTGCAGTTTGACAATCTGTTTGAGGCAGCTCTGCCTCTGTATCTATTATTGTTCAAAAGTTTATAATGGTCTCTATTGTCCATGAATGAGTGAGATCATGTGGTATTTTTCCTTTATTGACTGGCTTATTTCACTTAGCATAATGCTCCCCAGTTCCATCCATGACGTTGCAAATGGTAAGAGTTCCTTCCTTTTTACAGCAGCATAGTATTCCATTGTGTAGATGTACCACAGTTTTCTAATCCATTCATCTACTGATGGGCACTTAGGCTGTTTCCAGATCTTAGCTATGGTGAATTGTGCTGCTATGAACATAGGGGTGCATATATCCTTTCTGATTGGTGTTTCTGGTTTCTTGGGATATATTCCTAGAAGTGGGATCACAGGGTCAAATGGGAGTTCCATTTTCAGGAAACAATAGAATTTCTTGATGTGTAGATTATTCATATCCTGTACATGGCATCATTACTATTTTTAAATGTTTTTATGCCAATATATGTAACATAAAGAACATAAAGTATGTTAATGGTAAGTGTAAAATCCATAGAATTTATGACATTCTATTTTTTCAGTGTTACTTTTATTTTAAACTTTATTGTTCAAAGTATTACAAATGTTCCCTTTTTTCCCCATTGCCCCCCTGCACCCCACTCCCACCCATAACATTCTATTTTAAGTTTACTACAAATATTAGTTTACTTAGTTTATAATATTGTAATAATTTTAAATTATAGTCTCTCAGAGCCTGCTTTGGTAGGGTATGTTACTGCATCATAGTTACATCATCCCTGGAGTTTCTAACTACATAGACTTCATCTCTCATAATGACTGAGAAATACATTGTTTCCAGATTTCTTTGTGTTATTTAATAAATATCTATGACTCTTCCTCACACTTCTTTGCTTGTCAACATAGCATTTTATTTATCTTTACTTTTTCCCAAGTATCACAATTCTCCCCCCCCCTCTTCGTAGAAGGAACCTTAAATTATTTTCTTTTTATGCTTGCCCCCTTATTTCCTGGCTCAGATTCTTTTTTCGTGTGTGTGTGTGTGTGTGTGTGTGTGTGTGTGTGTGTGTGTGTGTAGGAGCTAGAGTAAATGATATTTTCCTGAAGTATTTATTGACAGTTACAACTACTATTTATTGTCAACATTTATCTCATTTAAATCTTCTTTTTAGCTCTAAGAGATTAGTATCATTACTTCTTCCTTAGAGAGAGAGATATGTGAAATATTTGGGCTACACAGCTAATAGTGGTAGAGCTAGGATTGGAACCTAGTTTGCTAGTGATGTGTTCTGTTTTCAAATTATAAAGTATACTGTGTTTGATCTTGCACATATAAAGAGGCTGAACTGAAGTTTCTCAGTTCTGTAGAGAAACTTACAGTTTATTTAAATTTGGTCCTTGCTTTCAAGTAGATTCTTCTCCCTATTATTTACAGCTAGAAAAATAAAAGGCTTCAAATATAATTTAATATAACCAGTAAGAACCGTACCACTTTTACAGTCATTTTGTTGTAAACTAGTGTTTATACAACCCATGACTTGACAGTCAACCAAACCATCTTATATTACCATCTTCTGAATATAGCTGGAAGTGGCTTAGCAAACTCTTGAAACCTCTGACTCTAATATTTGTGGATAGTAAAGCAAACAACTTCGGGGCTTTCAGGTTTGTGTGGTACATAGCCTGTCCATGACATAGGTGCTTATTCTCACTGTCGACTCCGTTGCTTTCATGAGCAGTTTGCTGACAGGCAAGAGAGATTATTTCTAGTGGAGAAATCTTTGAGAAAGCCCTCAGCTTTTTTCTTTTTCCATTAGAAATGCAATAACTAATGATAATAGCTAACATTTGTTGAGTGCTGACAATGTTCCAGGCACAGGTCTAAGTGCTTTCTGTATATTTACACATTTTATCATTCATAGTAATCCTACTAAGTTTTCCATTTTACAGATACAGAAATTGAGGGGCAGAAAGGCGAAATAACTTTCCAAGGTCACAGGGCTAATATGTGGCAGGTTGGGCCTTCAAACCTTGGCAGCCTGCCTCCTAGAATCAGCCTCTGTAATTGCTCTGTTATACTGATACTTATTGCACGTAAAAAAAAAAAAAAGTATGGGTAACTCATAAATAGCTGTTCATGTTTTTGGAAAAGGTTTGACTTGCTGTCTAGTGGCAGTTCAAAATAGTTAAGTGATTGCCATTCATTAAATTCTTAACTCATATAAAATGGGTTAGTTGTCTTGTATTTAATATTCTGGTGTAACACTGTGCATTAAACATACTCTTTTGTGTTTATACAGATTGAGGTAAGCTTGCATTTCCAGTAAACAAAATGATTCCATAGAAAGATAGTGTTTAAAACAAAACTTTGAAAAGTGGGTTCAGAATCAAAGTACTAGTAACAGTCGCAGAATGATCAAGTAATTTGCTTAATCTATAATAAGTAGTGTAAACCATGACTTACTGGTTCTTTACTCACTCCATCCTTTTAACTGAATATTCCAGAAAAAGCAAGTAAAATAATTTGGAATTACCCAGGCTGGCTGTAGGCAGAATTTGTCCTTTCATCTATCACAGGCACCTTAGTTCCTCTGCCTTTCCCCATTACTAGGTGGGGTTATGGTGCCAAACTACCTTTATTCACTGTCAACAGTGATATTCACATTAATGTTTAAAAGTATGGTACATTCTCTCTCTGGGCATTTTCATTGAATAAAAAAAAAAAAATCAAAGTCTGGGCTTTGGGATTACTTTTGAGATTTGCCTCACTCCTTTATGAAACTCAGCCCTAACTGGTTTGGCTCAGTGGATAGAGCGTCAGCCTGTGGACTGAAGGGTCCCAGGTCGATTCCTGTCAAGGGCATATACCTTGGTTGTGGGCACATCCCCAGTAGGGGGTGTGCAGGAGGCAGCTGATCGATGTTTCTCTTTCATCAATGTTTCTAATTCTCTATTCCTCTCCCTTCCTCTCTGTAAAAATTCAATAAAATATATTTCTTTAAAAAAAGAAAGAAACTCAGATTTCTCCTTCTCATCCTTGTGTCTTTTCTAATGGTCTGTCTGTTTTGGTGTCAAGTCTAGGCCTCAAGAAGGAGGCTTGGGTAGCCCAACTTACTATCAGTGGCATGACATACATAATGATAATAGTGAATGGTGTAAGTGAACACAAGTTTGATCTCACCTTCCTTCCTTTTTCATGGTTGAGAGGTAGTGAATAAGTTAAAACATGGTGTACTATCTCTCAATATTTAGTATTACCCTGTTTCCCATACGAGGCCTCCTCAATGTCTCTCATCTGATCTATTGAGGTAGGTGAATTGATTATACTGATGATTCCAACCCAGGTTTTGGAAATGGTTGATGGTATAATTTTTGCATATTTGCAAGGCAAATTCAGGTGGGGCACAGTTGCTCCTCCGTTTGTTCCTAAGGCCATAGAATGTGGTAGAGTAAGCTACTGCCTTGAATTCACCTGATCTAGAGAAATAAATATATCCCTGTCCATAATCGTTTGCTGAGGAATCTCCCATTATCTCTTTGGACTTAGAGCTTTTTCTTTGGTAATGGTCGATACCAGTCTACCGGGCAAGGACATTATGGTGAGAATGTTAGGCTTAGCTTTTAAAATGGCAAAGGGACAGGTTTTTGTGGTATTTGGTGAGTGGGTGTATGTATGAGAGTGTGTGTGTGTGTGTGTGTGCTTTACACATTTGAAAATCTACTTCAAGATCAGAGAATCCTGGGCATTGCATGAGAGCCAGAGGAAGAAGAGCCCTCAGAGGGGTGCATTAGTAGGAGCTATTGGAGAAAGGAAGAGTGATGCCTGTGAAACAAAGGAAGGAGAGTGTGCTTAGTGCAGGTACTGCCAAGACTGTTTGATGCTGCAGAGCAGGTCAACAAAGTAAGGCCTGCACAGTTAATATTGGACTTGTCCCAAGGTTGGTAGCACAGAGTTAGTGTTGTTGTTTGCCCTTTGTCCAAAAAGCTTTAACATGATGGTGGCAGCAAAATCATTTCTGGAGGCTTGTGTAGCCTGCCCCCATCCAAGGAACAGCAGCCTCGTGATCAGCACACCCTCTGTCTGAGGAACAGCAGCTGTGTGTGAAGTCTCCCCCCACCTACAAGAGGAGCCACCACAACTGTGAACAGCACCCACCAGAGGAGCTGCTACCAACTGAGGAGCAGCTGCTACCACAACCGCCCGAGGAGCAACCGCAGCCCGAGGAGCCACTGCCACCCAAGGAGAAATCACTGAATGACTCAACATCTAGATACGGCGGTACGATCAAACATGGGTAGACAAAGAAACCCCCAAAGGAGAGAAGAAGAGGACTCACCAGAAAAGCAGCTAAGTGATACAGAGGCATGCAACATGACAGAAAAAGAATTCAGTTTAAGGGTCCTAGAGTACATAAACCGGATGGAGGAAAAAATCAACAACTTATGCAAGAAGCAAGAAGAAACAGATGAAAAAAAAATAAATTATGTAAGAACCAAGAAGAAATAAAAAGTGATATAGCCGCAATAAAAAACACTATTGAAAGTGTCAACAGTAGACTAGGAGAAGTGGAGGACCAAATTAGCGAATTAGAAGACAGGGAAACAAAACACACCCAAACTGAACAGCAATTGGAGAAAAAAATTAAAAGACAGGAGGAGAGCCTAAGGGAGCTATGGGACAACATGAAATGAAACAACATACGAATAATAGGGGTGCCAAAACAACAGAAAGAGGAACAAGGGTTAGAAAACCTATTTGAAGAAATAATATCAGAAAACTTCCCAGAGGTGGGGAAGGAAAAAATCACACAAGCACGGAGAGTCCCAAACAAGGTGAACCCAAAAAGACCCACAACAAGACACATCATAATTACCATGGCAAATGTTCAGGACAAAGAGAGAATCTTAGAGGCTGCAAGAGAGAGATGGAAAGTTACATTCAAGGGATCTCCCATTAGATTATCAAATGATTTCTCAACAGAAACACATCAGGCCAAAAAAAACACAAAAAATGGATGGAAATTCACAAAGTGATGCAAAGCAAAGGACTGAATCCAAGAATACTCTACCTAGCAAGGCTATCATTCAAAATTGAAGGGGAAATAAGAAGCTTCACAGACAAAAAAAGGCTAAGGCAGTTTATCACCACCAAGCCAGCAATGCAAGAAATGCTAAAGGGACTGGTGTAAAAAGAAGAAATAAAAAGCTCAGAAGTAAAACTGACCTTATTTGCAGATGACATGATATTATACATAAAAAACCCTAAAGACTCCATAAAAAATCTATTAGACTTAATAAATGAATTTGGCAATGTAGCAGGATACAAAATTAATGCCAAGAAATCTATGGCATTTCAATACACCAATAGTGAACTTACAGAAAAAGAGACTAAAAAAACAATCCCATTTACCATCGCACCAAAAAAATTAAGCTACCTAGGAGTAAACTTAACTAAGGAGGTAAAAGACCTCTACTCAGAAAACTACAGGACGTTGAAAAAAGAGATAGAGGAAGACATAAACAGATGGAGGAACATACCATGTTCTTGGATTGGTAGAATCAACATCATTAAAATGTCCATACTACCCAAAGCAATGTATAAATTCAACGCACTTCCCATTAAAATACCAAGGGCATATTTCACAGGCCTAGAACGAACTCTCCAAAACTTCATCTGGAATAAAAAAAGACCCCGAATAGCTGCAGCGATCCTGAGAAAGAACAAAGTAGGTGGGATCTCAATACCAGATATCAAGCTGTATTACAAAGCCACTGTTCTCAAAACTGCCTGGTACTGGCACAAGAACAGACATATAGATCAATGGAATAGAATAGAGAGCCCAGAAATCAACCCGAACCAATATGCTCAATTAATATTTGACAAAGGAGGCAAGAACATACAATGGAGTCAAGATAGTCTCTTCAATAAATGGTGTTGGGAAAATTGGATGAATACATGCAAGAAAATGAAACTAGACCACCAACTTACACCATACACAAAAACAAACTCAAAATGGATTAAGGACTTAAATGTACACGGGAAACCATAAAAATACTAGAGGAATCCAAAGGCAACAAAATCTCAGACATATGTCGAAGCAATTTCTTCACTGATACAGCTCCTAGGGCATTGGAAACTATAGAGAAAATAAATAAATGGGACTACATCAAAATTACAAGCTTCTGCACAGGAAAAGAAACCATCAATAAAACAACAAGAAGGACCACTGTGTGGGAAAACATATTTGCCAATGTTATATCTGATAAGGGCCTAATCTCCAAAATTTATAGGGAACTCATACAACTTAACAAAAGGAAGATAAACAATCAAATCAAAAAATGGGCAAAGGACCTAAATAGACACCTTTCAAAAGAGGACATTCAGAAAGCCAAGAGACATATGAAAACTTGCTCAAAGTCACTAATCATCCGAGAGATTCAAATCAAAACAACGAGGTACCATCTCACACCTGTCAGAATGGCTATCATCAACAAGTCCACAAACGAGAAGTGCTGGAGAGGATGTGGAGAAAAAGGAACACTCGTGCACTGCTGGTGGGAATGCAGACTGGTGCAGCCACTATGGAAGACTGTATGGAGTTTCCTCAAAAAACTAAAAAATGGAACTCCCATTTGACCCTGTGATCTCACTTCTAGGAATATATACCAAGAAACCAGAAACACCAATCAGAAAGAATGTATACACCCATATGTTCATAGCAGCACAATTCACCATAGCTAAGATCTGGAAACAGTCTAAGTGCCCATCAGTAGATGAATGGATTAGAAAACTGGTACATCTAAACGATGGAATACTATGCTGCTGTAAAAAAGAAGGAACTCTTACCATTTGCAATGGCATGGATGGAACTGGAAAGCATTATGCTAAGTGAAATAAGCCAGTCAGTGAAGGAAAAACACCACATGATCTCACTCATTCCTGGATAATAAAGACTTATGAACTTATGAACAAAAATACAGAGGCAGAGCTGCCTCGAACAGACTGTCAAACTACAGCGGGAAAGCCAGGGAGGGTTGAGGGGCGGGAGGCGGGGTGGTAAGAGATCAACTGAAGGACTTGTATGCATGCATATAAGCAGAACCAATGGACATAAGACACTGGGGGGTAGGGGAGGCCAGGGGATTGTTAAGGGCAGGAAAAAAAGGAGACATATGTAATACTCTTTGTAATACTTTAAGCAATAAACCAATTAAAAAAAGAGAAATCATTTCTGGAAATCAGGAGCAAACAATTACTGAGAAAGTAGAGACAGCAGTGAGAAAAAAAGCTTGACTATGAAGGGAAAGAAAGATGTTGGATGACATGATCAAGGAAATGGGTTTTACTTTTATTCATTTTTATAATGAGGAAAAAGGTTTTTTAGTAGGCCAAGAGAAAAGAAAGTGATGGACAGGGAGAAGAACGGATGGAGAAAATTTGAAATGAGTTGAGAAGGGATGGGAATAGAGCAATGCTGTGTGGCAAAAGAGAGAAGGCCTAGAGACCTCAGGGAAGCAGGGAAAGGTGCATTTTTACTTGGAAATGAGGCAAGTGTGTGGAAGTTGAAGACATTCAGGACAGTCTGATGAAGAAACTGCTTCTGACTGAGTAGTATACAGTGAATACAAGAATACAACACTTTCAAAAGATTCTGCAATAAAAATTCATATAATTTAAGATTGTGCATTTAATTTTTTTCTGAATTGAGTTATCTCTTTATTTCTAGTACATAATTGATTAAAATAATTTAACGTTTTATAAACTTTGAAAATAATCTGTTAAATATAAACGTAAAATTGTAAAGCAGCTCTTAATGAGCTAGATGGGATGGTGCTGGTGCTGTTTGCAGTGGATGCCTTCAGAAGAGTATCATTACTAGTCGTTTGGCCCCTGTGTGCAGCCCTGGGTTTGCACCTTAGGACTACTGTGTACCATAGTAAGTCCAGAATGGCTTCTGTAAAGGGAAGACATACTTCCCTTCCTGGATGTCTCTTACTCTTAATACTCTATCGCAGATCATTTCTCTTCATTTCTGTTTACCAAACATGTAGGGGTGTTCCCACACGAAGCAATTCTCATACACCAGGCAGGGTCCTACAATTTAACTCAATTCTGACACGACTTACCTAAAGATGGTATTAGATCCCACAGGTCAAGGGCTCAGTTCCACAAGACTACCCACCCTCCCCGCCTTCAGAGACAATCACAGTCCAGGTTGTCACCCATGCTTCTGACCCATCAGCTATAAACCAAAGGTTCCCACGGCCGCCTCCTTGGTTCTGATGAATTTGCTAGAGCTGCTCACAGGACTCAGGAAGACAGTAGTTACTAGATCACCAGTTTATTACAAAAAATATTAAAGGAAACAAATAGCCAGATGAAGAGATACATAAAGTGAGGTCCAGCAGGTCCCAAGCACAGGACTTCCTGTCCCTATGGAGTTTGGGGTGCACCCCCTCCCAGCAAGTGGATATATTCTTTTTCACCAGCCCAGAAGCTCTTCAAACCCCATGGATCAGAGATTTTTGTGGAGGCCTCACTCTGTAGGGTGACTGATGAAATCATTGGCCATTTGTGGTTGATTCCACCTCCAGTACCTTTGGAAGGAAGGGGTGAGACTGAAAGTTCCTACCTATGAATCCTGGTTGGTACCCTGACAACCAGCCTCCATCCTTAGGGACTTTCCAAAACCATTAACATAAACTCAGATGTGATTGAAAGGGGCTTGTTATTTATTAAGACAACCTTTCACCTCATTGCTCTGAAGATATTGAGAACTAGAGACCAAATATTACAACAAAAGATACTCCTGTTGGTCTCATCACTTAGGAAATGCCAAGGGTTTTGGGAACTGTGAGCCAGGATACTTGGACAAAGACCAAAATACATATTTCTTATTACACACCACAACATCACAGCTTCCTTCTACAAAGTGGGAGAAAAATGATTGTCACAGTAGAGGGAGGAAAAGAAAGGTTAGACCTCAATTGTTCTTACAGAATTTTTAGGAAAGAGAATGATGCCACTGACGGAATGTTTGTGTTCTGCTGGATCCCTCCATTTATTTGTTGAAACCTCATCTCCAAAGGAATGGTACTAGGAGGTAGGGCCTTTAGGAAGTGATTAGGTCATGATTAGGCATAATGAGTGGGATCAGTGCTTTTATAAAAGAGGCCCCAGAGAGCTCCCTAGCCCCTTCCAATGTATGAAGTCACAGCAAAAGGATGGCTGTCTGTGAACAAGGGAGCAGGTCCCCACTAGGTGCTGAATCTGTGGCACCTTGTTTTTCAACTTTCTAATCTCAAGAATGTAAGAAATAAATTTCTGTTATTTATAAGCCACTCGGTTTGTGGTATTTTGTTGTAGTAGCCTGAACAGAGTAAGAGTACATATGAAAAAGTTGAAGATCTAGAAATTGATCTTAAAACTAAATGTGTCTATGTACTCCTTAGGCAATCTCTGTACTATATATCCCCAGTGGTAAGTGTATCTCAAAGTGAAGATTGGTAGTATAGACTAAAGACTGGAAGCATGACATTGGCAAAGTTGGGTCAAGGTCTTTTCCCTCTCTTCACTATGCTTGTTTTTACTGCTTTGTAACACGTGACTTTGAGTGTCCTCATTCAAGTTGGTGATTCTAGGTTTAGTTGGCTCAGTGACTGATACAGGGTCTGAGTCTCCTCATCTGTGAACTGGGGGATTTGAGTTTAGACAATTCCTAAAGTTGTTTCTGGTTCAAAAACTATGCTTTCATGATTTAATTATTTGTCAGGACACCATGCAAATAACATACACATTGAGGTTGGTTTATCAAATTTCCTTTTTTTTTTATTGCTTAAAGTATTACAAAGGGTATTACATATGTGTCCATTTTATCCCCCCGCCCTAGACAGTCCCCTAGCCTCCCCTATTCCCCAGTGTCTTATGTCCATTGGTTATGCTTATATGTATGCATACAAGTCTTTTTAGTTGATCTCTTACCCCCCTACCTCCTGCCCCCCAACCCTCCCCGGCCTTCCCGCTGCAGTTTGACAATCTGTTTGAGGCAGCTCTGCCTCTGTATCTATTATTGTTCAAAAGTTTATACTGGTCTCTATTGTCCATGAATGAGTGAGATCATGTGGTATTTTTCCTTTATTGACTGGCTTATTTCACTTAGCATAATGCTCTCCAGTACCATCCATGACGTTGCAAATGGTAAGAGTTCCTTCCTTTTTACAGCAGCATAGTATTCCATCGTGTAGATGTACCACAGTTTTCTAATCCATTCATCTACTGATGGGCACTTAGGCTGTTTCCAGATCTTAGCTATGGTGAATTGTGCTGCTATGACCATAGGGGTGCATATATCCTTTCTGATTGGTGTTTCCGGTTTCTTGGGATATATTCCTAGAAGTGGGATCACAGGGTCAAATGGGAGTTCCATTTTCAGTTTTTTAAGGAAACTCCATACTGTCTTCCATAGTGGCTGCACCAGTCTGCATTCCCACCAGCAGTGCACAGGTGTTCCTTTTTCTCCACATCCTCTCCAGCACTTGTCGTTTGTTGATTTGTTGATGATAGCCAGTCTGACAGGTGTGAGATGGTACCTCATTGTTGTTTTGATTTGCATCTCTCGGATGATTAGTGACTTTGAGCATGTTTTCATATGTCTCTTGGCTTTCTGAATGTCCTCTTTTGAAAGGTGTCTATTTAGGTCCTTTGCCCATTTTTTGATTGGATTGTTTATCTTCCTTTTGTTAAGTTGTATGAGTTCCCTATAAATTTTGGAGATTAGGTCCTTATCAGATATGACATTGGCAAATATGTTTTCCCACACAGTGGGTTTTCTCGTTGTTTTGTTGATAGTTTCTTTTGCTGTGCAGAAGCTTTTTATTTTGATGTAGTCCCATTTGTTCATTTTTTCTTTAGTTTCAAGTGCCCTAGGAGCTGAATCAGTGAAGAAATTGCTTCGGCATATGTCTGAGATTTTGTTGCCTTTGGATTCTTCTAGAATTTTTATGGTATCCTGTCATACATTTAAGTCCTTTATCCATTTTGAGTTTATTTTTGTGTATGGTGTAAGTTGGTGGTCTAGCTTCATTTTCTTGCATATATCTGTCCAATTTTCCCAACACCATTTGTTGAAGAGACTATCTTGGCTCCATTGTATGTTCTTGCCTCCTTTGTCAAATATTAATTGAGCATATTGGTTTGGGCCGATTTCTGGGCTCTCTATTCTATTCCATTGATCTATATGCCTATTCTTGTGCCAGTACCAGGCAGTTTTGAGAATAGTGGCTTTGTAATACAACTTGATATCTGGTATTGAGAGCCCAGCTACTTTGTTCTTTTTCAGGATTGCTGCAGCTATTCGGGATCTTTTTTTATTCCAGATGAATTTTTGGAAAGTTCGTTCTAGATCTCTGAAGCATGCTGTTGGTATTTTAATGGGAAGTGCGTTGAATTTATAGATTGCTTTGGGTAGTATGGACATTTTAATGATGTTGACTCTACCAATCCATGAACACGGTATGTTCTTCCATCTGTTTATGTCTTCCTCTATATCTTTTTTCAACGTCCTGTAGTTTTCTGAGTAGAGGTCTTTTACCTCTTTAGTTAAGTTTATTCCTAGGTAGCTTAATTTTATTGGTGCAATGGTAAATGGGATTGTTTTTATAATCTCTCTTTCTGAAAGTTCATTATTGGTGTATAGAAATCCTCAGATTTCTTGGGGTTAATTTTGTATCCTGCTATATTGCCAAATTCATGTATTAAGTCTAGTAGCTTTTTGATGGAATCTTAGGGTTTTGTATGTATAATATCATGTCGTCTGCAAATAAGGACAGTTTTGCTTCCTCTTTTCAAATTTGGATGGCTTTTATTTCTTCTTCTTGCCGAATTGCAATGGCTTACACTTCCAGTACTATGTTGAACAGGAGTGGTGAGAGGGGGCATCCCTGTCTTGTTCCTGTTCTTAGGGGAAATGGTGTTAGTTTTTGTCCATTGAGTATGATGTTGGCTGTGGGCCTGTCATATATGGCTTTTATTATGTTGACGTATGATCCTTCTACTCCCACCTTGCTGAGAGTTTTTAATCAAAAATGGGTGTTGGATTTTGTCAAATGCTTTTTCTGCATCAATTGATATGACCATGTCGTTTTTTTCTTTCAATTTGTTTATGTGATGTATCACGTTTATTGATTTGCAGATATTGTACCATCCTTGCATCCCTGGGATAAATCCTACTTGGTCATCGTGTATGATCTTTCTGATGTACTGCTGGATCCGATTTGCTAAGATTTTGTTGAGGATTTTGGCATCTATGTTCATGAGGGAAATTGGCCTGTAATTCTCTTTCATTGTGTTCTCTTTACCTGGTTGTGGTATTAGGGTGATGCTGGCTTCATAGAATGAGCTTGGAAGTGTTCCTTCCTCTTGAATTTTTTGTAGTAGTCTGAGGAGGATAGGTTTTAGTTCTTCCTTGAATGTTTGGTAAAACTCCCCTGTGAAGCTGTCTGGTCCTGGGCTTTTGTTTGATGGAAGCTTTTTGATGACTGCTTCAATTTCTTCCATGGTTATTGGCCTATTGAGATTTTTAGATTCTTCCTGATTGAGTTTTGGAATGTTGTATTTTTCTAGGAATTTGTCCATTTCCTACAGGTTGTCTAGTTTGTTGGAGTAGAGCTGTCCATAGTATTTTTTAACAATCATTTGTATTTCTGTGGGGTCTGTTGTTATTTCGCCTCTATCGTTTCTGATTTTGTTTATTTGGGTCCTCTCTCTCTGCTTCTTGGTGAGTCTGGCTAGAGGTTTGTCAATCTTGTTTATCCTTTCAAAGAACCAGATCTTGGTTTCATTGATTTTCTGTATTGTTTTTTTGGTCTCTATGTCATTTATTTCTGCTCTAAGCTTTATTATCTCCTTCCTTCTGCTCACTCTGGGCTTTTCTTCTTGCTCTCTTTCTAATTCTTTGAGTTGTAGAGTTAGATGATTTACTACCATTTTTTCTTGTTTTTTGTGATAGGCCTGTAGAGCTATAAACTTCCCTCTCAGGACTGCTTTCATTGCATCCCATAGGTTTTGGATTGTTGTGTTTTCATTGTCATTAGTTTCCAGGATGTTTTTAATTTCTTCTTTGATCTCATTGGTAACCCAATCAATATTTAATAGCATGCTATTCAGCTTCCAGGTGTTTGAGTATTTTGGGTTGTTTTTATTGTAGTTTATTTCTAATATGCCATCGTGGTCTGCGAAGACGCTTTTTATGATTTCAATCTTCTTGAATTTGGGGATACTTTGCTTGTGACCCAATATATGGTCTATTTTTGAATATGTCTTATGAGCATTTGAGTAGAATGTGTATTCCCTGGCTTTGCGGTGAAGTGTTCTGAAGATGTCTATTAAGTCCATCTGATCTAGTGAGTCATTTAGGATTGCTGTATCTTAGCCTTTTTTTGTCTGTGAAGTTTTTTATTTCCCCTTCAAGTTTGAATGATAGCCTTGCTGGATAGAGTATTCTTGGGTCAGTCCTTTGCTTTGCATCACTTTGTAAATTTCAGTCCATTCTTTTCTGGCCTGATGTGTTTCTGTTGAGAAATCAACATGAAATCAAATGATTTCTCAATTGACAATCAAAGGGAGATCCCTTGTATGTAACTTTCCGTCTCTCTCTTGCAGCCTGTAAGATTCTCTCTTTGTCCTGAACATTTGCCATGGTAATTATGATGTGTCTTGGTGTGGGTCTTTTCGGGTTCACCTTGTTTGGGACTCTCTGGGCTTGTGTGACTTTTTTCTTCTCCACCTCAGGGAAGTTTTCTGATATTATTTCTTCTAATAGGTTTTCTAATCCTTGTTCATCCTTCTGTTGTTCTGGTACTCCTATTATTCGTATGTTGTTTCGTTTCATGTTGTCCCAAAGCTCCCTTAGGCTCTCCTCCTGTCTTTTAATTTTGTTCTCCAATTGCAGTACATTTTGGGTGTGTTTTGCTTCCTTGTCTTCTAATTCACTAATTCGGTCCTCTGCTTCTCCTAGTTTACTGTTGATACTTTCAATGGAGTTTTTCATTGCAGCTATATCACTCTTCATTTCTTCTTGGGTCTTACTTAAGTTGTTGATTTTTTCATCTGTTTCTTCTAGCTTCTTCCATATGTTATCGATTTTTTCATCTGTTTCTTCTTGCTTCTTGCAGAGGTTGTCGATTTTTCCCTCCATCCGGTTTATGCACTCTAGGACCCTTATTCTGAATTCTTTTTCTGTCATGTTGCATGCCTCTGTATTACTTAGCTGCTTTTCTGGAGAGTCCTCCTTCTCTTTCCTTTGGGGGTTTCTTTGTCTACCCATGTTTGATCTCACTGACATATCTAGACGTTGAGTCGTTCAGTGGTTGCTCCCTTGGTGGCAGTGACTCCTTGGTCTGTGGTTGCTCTTCAGGCTGTTGCGGTAGCAGCTGCTCTTCAGTTGGCAGCAGCTCCTCTGGTGGGTGTTGTTCACAGCTGTGGTGGCTCTTCTGGCTGCTGGGGCGAGGTTTCATGTACAGCTGCTGTTCCTCAGCAGAGGATGTGGTGCTCAGGAGGTTGCTGTTGCTTGGATCTGCTGCGTTGATTTAAAGGCACAAAAAACAACACAACAAGGCACCACGTACCATGCACTATACACAAATATATTCACGATATTAATAACCCCAAATAAAGGTGACCACCCGAATTAAGAGAATTAGGGGATAAGGAAGAAGGAAGAGAAAAAGATAAAAGAGAAAAAAGAAAAGAAAAGTAGGGACCAAGAAAAGGAGTGCAAAAATAAAATTGTGAAAAAGGAGGGGGGAAAATAAAAGCAAGAAAAGAAAAGAAAAGAAAAGAAAAAAAAAAGAGCGAAAAGAGAGAATGAAGTGGAAGAGGGGAAGAGACTTTTTATATGAGGAGAATACTCCTATAGAACAGCCATTAATCCCAACAAATTCCAGCAACAGTTCCCTGGAGATGAATGCAAACTAGAAACAACCAATAATATAACGATGAAAATAGAATGGAGAACACTAATCCCAAAATAAAATAAAGAGAAAATAAAATGGCACTTTAAAAAATGGTAAAATGGTAGCAGTAATAATACTGGTTAAAAATAAGAAGGTAGTAATTAAAAGGGTAAAATCAGTTGATGGAAAAAGAAGAAAAAAAAAAGAAAAGAAAAAAAAATAAAAAGAAAAAAAATTGGTTTCTTAGTTAAAAGGTGAAAAAAGAAAAAAAAATTGCAGTAGTGAAGGTCCTTCGGTTCTTCTATTCTTCAGTGTGGCTCTCCTTAGACTTGCCAGGTATTCAGGAGAGTGTTGAGTTTCCCTGCGATATACTGTTCCTCTGTGTTGTAAACCACAGTCCTTATTTTAAAGCATGCCGCATTTATTTCCCAGACTGCCTTATTTTGTGTTTAGCAAAGAGTCAGTTTGTGGGTCAGCCTCTGGGTGGCAGTGTTCTGGGGTTGGCCTCTGAGGCTATAGGGCCTCTCTGTCCAGTGGAAGTTCACTGCCCAGAGCTGACTGCGTAATAGTTAGTTACAGGCGCTGTGTTGTTGCTGGGATTGAAAATCCCTCTATAGGCCAGACCCTGTTAACTCCCAGGGACTGATAAGGTTATTTTAATCCTTGATCTTGTTCAGGGTGGAATCTGGGTGTGGCTGTGCTCCTTGCCTGGGGGCTGGGGGGAGGAGTCTCACTCTCTGGAGAGAATGGCTGCCCCAGTCTTGGGCTCAGGGGTGTCTCAGCACTCAATTCGCTGCCACCTCTCCCGGCTCCCCCTCTCTCCCCAGTCTCTCCCCAGATTCCACTCCTCAGCACACTCTCCCTCTCTTCAGCACAGGTGAGTGTCTGTATCCGAAATGTCCCATGAACAGGATTCAGTGAAAACAGACAAACAAATGCCGGCCGCGGAAACGGGGAAGGCTTGGTTTCTGTAAGCTTCTTCTCTTACCAGGACTGCATGGTCAGGTCAGCTCTTCAGGCTGCCCCCTTTAGGCTCAGTCCTCCGTGATCACAGAACCCAGCTCTCAATTTCCCTGGCGGCGCCAGGAATCCCGCGGTTCTCCTTTCCCCCCCGTCAGGGGCTGTGCCTGTCCCAAGGGATGCGGCTGTCTGCCATGCGGTCTCCCTCCGACTCTCTGGGCTCAGAGGTCTGGCAAACTTTCCTGCCCAAATCCCTGGTTTTTTTACCTTTCCAGGGGAGTTCTGCTCTTCCCGGCTGCAAACCGTCTCACCAGCTGAGCAATTTTGCCAATTCGGTGTGGGTGTTCCTAGTTTCAGCTGCTCATTCCATTTGCTCCTGGACACGACCTGGGACGCGTCTGCCTATATCGCCGCCATCTTCCGTCTCAAATTTCCTTTTTTAAGTGAAAGGTAAATCTGGTTACTTTTCCCCTTCTGTATCCTAATGCATTGAAAATTATTGTTTGATTTCTTGAATACTTTGGAATAATTTTTGGACTCTGCTCCTAAAAATATTGGTTAAAGAGTTTATCTTTCAAAATACTAACAGTTAAATTACATTCCTTATACATAGGAATTACTGACAGGTTATCTATTTTTCATTTGATGTTGGTTGGTATGCCACATATTTGGTTGTTAAGACTTTGTTAGAGAACTGATATTTTTATTTAATGAGTACCCAGGTTCACAGGCCTATGTCAGTTTGATGTGGTGGTGATTGTCATTTCTTTGAGTTTTTAGGCTACCTTCCCTTTCTCCCTCCTACAGATACAATATAAAACTAAAGATTTTGACCTAAGGAGCAAGGGAGAAAGCAAAAAAAAAAAATTAGGGTTCTTCCTATATAGAAGAAAAATATTTTGATATTTGGGAGAAAGTGAAATAAATGAAGAAATTTATTGCCAAAGAGAAAGAATGTAAGAATGAGTGATAGATATTTATTGAATAACATAAAGCAGTCTGGAAGGAAACCATTTATTTTTGGAACATTTTTAAATTGGAAATTCCTCATACGTAGGTAGATTTTTCCGTTACCTGAGTAGGCAAAGCATCTTTTTATAAACAGCCCGAGAGATTTCTCCTTGGAAAGACTAAGAGGAAGGATTGTGCTTCTCCCTTACAACTGATATGTCTTTAGCTTTTGGTCAAATTTGGTCAAATTAACTGGCAAGATTTCTTTGCCAGTTTTGAGTTGATCACAAAAATATATAGAGCCAATTGGTGCCAACCCTTGGCCATCAGGATGCATTTTTTATACTAACCTGTATTAGTTTCTCATTACTTCTGTAATATATTACCACAAATTTAGAGGTATAAAAACCACGCAAATTTGTCTTACAGTTTGAAGGGCAAAAGTCTGAAATCAGTTTCACTGGGCTAAAATCAACATGTTGGCAAGGCTGAGTCCTTCTGCAGGCTTCAGGGGAGAATCTGTTTCATTGTCCTCCAGCTTCTAGAGCAGTGATGGTGAACTTATGACACGCATGTCAGAGGTGACACGCGAACTCATTTTTTTGGTTGATTTTTTTTGTTCAATAGCATTTAAATATATAAAATAAATATCAAAAATATAAATCTTTGTTTTACTATGGTTGCAAATATCAAAAAATTTCTATATGTGACACGGCACCAGAGTTAAGTTAGGGTTTTTCAAAATGCTGATAGGTTGAGCTCAAAAGGTTTGCCATCACTGTTCTAGAGGCTGCACGCGTTCTTTGGCTTTTGGCCCCACATCACTCCCACCTCTTCTTTCATTATCACACCTTTTCTTACTCTCCTGCCTTAATCCTTCCTCTACAGGACTCTTGTGATGGCATCGGGGCCTCCTGGATAATACAGAATACTAGTAATGTTCCCACCTCAAGATCCTTAGTTTCAACACATCTGCAAAGTCATTTGTAGCATATAAGATAACATATTCACAAATTCTACAGATTAGGACATCTTTGTCCTGATTTCTTTTATTCACTTATGTTAGGTCATATTTTGTACTAGAGGCCTGGTGCACGAGATTCGTGCATTAGTGGGGTGTGTCCTTCAGCCCAGCCTGTGTCCTCTCACAGGCCACGTGAGTCAGGCTTCTGGCTGAGCGGCTCTCCCTGTGGGAGCACACTGACTACCAGGGGACAGCTCCTGCACTGAGTGTCTGCCCCCGGGTGGTCAGTGTGCATCATAGCGACTGGTCCTTCCACTATTTGGTCGATTTGCATATTAAACTTTTATTATATAGGATTGTTTAAATGAATGGGTAAATGTTAACCACTTTAAATTTTCATGATACAGGTTGGAGGTGCCAAAAAAAGTCAATGCAATAAAAACAAACATTCAGGAGAGAACATTCAAAAAGATAAAAACAAATATCCAGGAGAGAAAAAATGGCAGCAGAAAAGGAAGACTTGACCTGCACCTCATCCCAGGGCCAGCCTGGAAATACAACTAAATTGGAGAACATTCACATGGAATTACCAACTGAGGTCCAGCTGAGGAGGAGACTTATTTCAAGGAAAGACAGAAAACACCTGGAGACCAGTAGGAAAGGCGAGCTCACAAGGGTAGCACTGGGCTATAGGAGGATCTGTTCCCTCAGAAGATAGAGGCCATGAACTCAGGCTGACTCCACAGCCCAGAGCACCAGAGCCGAGACCTGCAGCTCATGTAACATCCAGCCGAGAAAGGCAGCAGGGCTGTTGACTGCAGTGGAGTGTGGAGCTGGTAGACTGGAGCTGGTCAGAGAGAAAGCCGCAGTTCCATTTTGTATTTGTTTTGTTTGTTTTTTACCCAGAGCACAGGAGTTTTTATTTGCAGCTACACACCTGAGGCTTTGGTGCAGGGAGGGAGACACGGACTCCAGGAGCCTAAGGAGAGGCTAGGGTGGAAAGCATTCTGGGGAAACTTGGAAAAACACCAGGCAGGAGCATTAAGTCATAGGTCCCCCAAACCAAAATGGCCTTTTTTTCTGAGAGGAGCTAAGCCCTCCCAGTAGCTGTAGGGCAGGAAAAGAAGAAAAACCCTGCCCTAGGTGAGTGGTTGGCAAACCGCGGCTCACGAGCCACATGCGGCTCTTTGGCCCCTTGAGTGTGGCTCTTCCACAAGATACCACGTGCTGGTGCACACATACAGTGCGATTGAAACTTTGTGGCGCATGCACAGAAGTCAGTTTTCGGCCTGGGCGAGTCTATTTTGAAGAAGTGGCGTTAGAAGAAATGTGTGTGTGGGGGGTGTCGGTCGTGCGATGGGAGACGCGGCGCAGGCGGGCCGCGGGATATGCAGCGCGGGGGAGGTACATTGTTTTGAGGTATGTTCGCTGAGGTCGACCCCTTCCAACTCTCCCATCCACACTCTTATATCTGAAACAAGTATACAAGACGAGTGTGGAAGGGAGAGTTGGAAGGGGTTGACCTCAGTGAACGTACCTCAATCAGATTGAGGACGTTTTTAGCAAAGGCCAGCTTAGGAGTACCCTAATTAAGTTACTAATAATGTACCTACCTATATTACTAATGTTGTGGCCCCACCCCATAACAAAGAAACAGAATTTCCAGAGGATGAGGCCCAGAAATCAGGATTTTAAAAAGATTCCCAGGTGATTCTAATGTGCAGCCAAGGTTGAGAACCACTGCTCTAATTCTTCATTCTTGTTTTCTTTATTTCAGCTGTACATCTACATACTTCCTCCATTTTTGTTATTTGTTTTGTTTTCTCCTTGTATTTTTTCTTTTTTTCTATCATTCTTGCTCTCTTTTTTCTTTCCTAATTCTCACTTCTCTGGTGGTTGATTTTGTTGGTGCTTGTGTACATTTTTATTTTGTTTCTTTTGGTTAGCATTTTTTTTGTGTTGCATATTGTTCTATTCAGTTAGCACCTCCGCAAGAACTTGCACATGTCAGTCGGGGGCGAGCCACATACTCAACCATCCTGAGAGGAGACTCCATCCACTAATGGGACAATAACATTCAAGACCCGACTACAACAGGAGAACCCAAATAACTCAAGTACTGGGCTTTCCTAGAGCACTCAGCTCAGAAGATCTAAGAGACTGCACCACTGGTTCCCTCAAAACACCGAGTACATAAGACCACCCCACTAAATCTGGGAGGCATAGCTGTTTGAACTAATACATAGAAACAAAAACAAAGGGACACCAAAAGTGGGAAGACAAATATCCCCAAATGAAAGAAAAGGGGGAATTGCCAGAAAATGAACTAAATGAAATAGAGGCAATAATTAGTCAGATAAAGAATTCTGAGTAATGGCAATAAGGGTGCATAAACAATTCAGTGAGAACTACAAGCAACTTTATGAGAATGATAAGGGTTTCAATGAGAGCTACACCAAATGAAGAGAGCATGAAGAAAAAATCAGTTGGAAATGAGGAATGACATAGCTGAAATAAAAACATCTGGAAGGATTAAATATTAGACTAGAAAAAGCTGGGGACCAAATTAGTGAATTGGAAGACAAGGTAACCCCCCCCACCCCCCCTTCAGAGCAGCAAATGGGGAAAAAAAAATTTAAGAAGTAGGAGTAGAGTCTAAGGCACCCATGGGCAAACTATGGCCCGCAGGCCGGATCCGGCCCGTTTGAAATGAATAAAACTGAAAAAACAAAAGATCGTACCCTTTTATGTAATGATGTTTACTTTGAATTTATATTAGTTCACACAAACACTCCATCCATGCTTTTGTTCCGGCCCTCCGGTCCAGTTTAAGAACCCATTGTGGCCCTCGAGTCAAAAAGTTTGCCCACCCCTGGTCTAAGGGGTTGTAGGACAACATGAAAAAAAAACTAACAACATTTGCATTATAGGAGTACCAGAAGGAGCAGAATCTGAGAAATGAATAGAGAACCTGGCAGAAAATTTCCCTAACCTGGTGGAGGAAAAAGTCACTCAGGTTCAGGAAACAGAGTCCCAATCAAGAATCAACCCAAAAGACTCACACCT
Organism: Myotis daubentonii; assembly: GCF_963259705.1. NCBI lineage: Eukaryota > Metazoa > Chordata > Mammalia > Chiroptera > Vespertilionidae > Myotis > Myotis daubentonii. Next base: position 7,843,473 of record NC_081850.1, read on the forward strand.
AGGCACATATTATTTAAAATTGCAAACATAAAGACAAAGAAAGAATCTTAAAGGCTTCAAGGGAGAGACAGAAAGTTATGTACAAGGAAGCTCCCAATAGATTGTCAGCTGACTTCTCAATAATAGAAACACTGCAGGCCAGAAGGGAATGGCATGAAGTATACAAGATAATGAAAACCAAGGGACTGAACCCAAGACTACTCTGTCCAGCAAGCCCATCATTCAAAATTGAAGGGGAAATAAAGAGCTTCATAGACAAAAAAGGCTAAAAGAACTTATTATCACCAAACCAGCACTGCAAGACATGGTAAAGGGCCTGTTTAAAAAGAATAAATAGAAAGAGAAGAACACAGGCATAAATAATAAAAATGGTAATATATAACTACCTATCAATAATAACCTTAAATGTAACTGGCTTAAGTGCTCCAATCAAAAGACATAGGGTAGCAGAATAGATAAGAAAACAACCCATATATATGCTATCTACAAGAGACCCACCTGACAACAAAGAACGAAAGTGAAGGGATGGGAAAAATTTTCCAGGTAAATGGAAATTTGGGGTTAGCAATACTCATATTTGACAAAATAGACTTAAAAGTGAAGGCTAGAACAAGAGATAATGAAGGCCACTTCATAATACTAAAGTGATCAATATAACAAGAGGTTATATGTAACTCGTAAACATATACTGCACCCAATACTGGAGCATCAAAACATATAATAAAACTTCTGGAGGATTTTAAGGGAGAAATTGACAGCAATACAATCATGGTAGGGGACTTTTTTTCCCCCCAGACAAAACATCAACAAACAGCAATCCTAAATGATACACTAGCTCAGATGGAATTAACATTTTCAGAACATTTTACCCCAAAGCTACAAAATATACATTCTTCTCAAATGCACACAGGACATTTTCAATGATAGACCACATATTAGGACAAAAACTAAGTCTCTACAAGTTCAAGAAGATTGAAATCATATCAAGCATCTTTTCAGATCACAATGGCCTGAAATTAGAAATCAACTACAGTAAAAACACTCAAATACATTTAAACACATGGAGGCTAAATAGCATGCTATTAAACAATAAATGGATTACCAAAAAGATAAAAGAAGAAATAAAAAACATCCTGGAAACAAATGAAAATGAATACACAACAACCCAAAATCTATGGGACACAGTGACAATAGTTCTGGGAGTGTAGTTCATAGCACTACAGGCCTACCTCAAAAAACAATAAAAACTTTCAATGTTATCTAACCCTACAACTTAAAGAATTAGAAAGAGAACAACAAGAAAAGCTCAGAGTATGCAGAAGGAAGGAAATAATAAAGATCAGAGCAGAAATAAATGACATAGAGACTAAAAAAAACAATACAAACTGCCGGGGCTGACCAGCACCCCTTGAACAATGGATGAATGGATTACTCAGACACAGTTTCACTGTGAAAGAGAAAGCTAAGGGATGGTCCGGCAGAAGGAGCCAGGCAGCCTTGATTGCCTGCCTCCTTAGGCTTTTATTGGAATTTTTATCTTCAGATATAATCAGTAGGGTGAGTAATCTTGTGAGGACACATGTGTTTACATTGTCCTCTAGGCCACAGCATCCAGGCATTAAGCATAAGGATTCTAGTAAACACCTGGGGGCCTGCACATGCACAGACTTATTTGGAAAGGTCAAGTAATAATAAGGGGTGCCACCTTCGACCCTCCCCTAAGTCCTCCCCTAAGTTGGAATTCTGATAAACAGGGCAGGCGGCCTTCCACACATTTCCCTTTTCTCAGTATGTCCTCCTTACAACTTTTCAACCATGTGCTCCCCAACAATAAACAGTCAATAAAACCAAGAGCTGGTTCTTTGAAAAGTTGTACAAGATGGATGAACTGCTAGCCATACTCACCAAGAAACAAAGAGAGAGGACCCAAATAAATGAAAGAGGTGAAGTATCAGTTGACCCCACAGAAATACAAAGGATTGTAAAGAAAATACTATGAACGACTATATTTTAACAAACTGGACAACCTGGACTCAGTGGACATATTCCTAGAAAAATACAGTCTTCCAAAACTCAGTCATGAAGAATCAGAAAATCTGAATAGCCGATAACTACTGATGAAATTGAAGCAGTAGTAAAAAAACAAACAAAACTCCCAGGAAACAAAAGCCCTGATCCTGACAGCTTCACAGGGGAATTTTACAAAACATTCAAAGAAGAACTAACACCTGTCCTCCTCAAACTATTCCAGAAAATTCAAGAGGAAGGAACATTTCCAAGCTCTTTTTATGTGATCGATATTATCCTAATTCCAAAACCAGATAAAGACATTACAAAGAAAGAGAATTACAGACTAATTTCCCTTAACGTAGATGTGAAATTAACATAGATCATCCGTGGGCAAACTACGGCCCGTTTGAAATGAATAAAACTAAAAAAAACAATGACCGTACCCTTTTATGTAATGATGTTTACTTTGAATTTATATTAGTTCATACAAACACTCCATCCATGCTTTTGTTCCGGCCCTCCAGTCCAGTTTAAGAACCCATTGTGGCCCTCGAGTCAAAAAGTTTGCCCACCCCTGACATAGGTGCTAAAATCCTCAACAAAATATTAGCAAATTGGATCTAGCAATACATTAAAGAGATCATACAACATGACCAAGTGGGATTTATTCTGGGGTTGTAAGGCTGGTATAATATTCACAAATCAATAAATGTGATACATCACTTAAACAGATTGCAAGACAAACATCACATGATCATATCAATTGCTGTAGAAAAAGCATTTGGCAAAATCCAACACCCTTTTTTGATAAAAACTCTCAGCAGCCTGGGAATAGAGGAATCATACCTCAACATAATAAAGGCCATATATGACAGATCTACAGCCAACATTGTACTCAGTGGGCAAAAACTAAAGCCATTTCCCCTAAAAACAGGAACAAGACAGGGACGCCCACTTTCACAACTCTTGTTCAACACAGTACTGGAAGTCCTAGTCATAGCGATCAGACAAGAAGAAAAAACAAAAGGCATCCAAATAGTAAAGGAGTAAGTAACACTCATTATTTGCAATGATACGATATTGTACATGGAAAACCCTCAAGACTTCATAAAAAAACTATTAGATTTAATAAACGAATTTGGCAACATAGCAGGATACAAAATTAATACCCAGAAATCTATGGCATATTTATACACCAATAATGAACTCTCCAAAAGAGAACTAAAAAAAAAAAAAAAAAAAAAAAAATCCCATTTACCATTACAAAAAAAAAATTGAGATACTTAGGAATAAACTTAACCAAGGAGCTAAAAGACTTGTACTCAGAAAACTCGACATTGAACAAAGAAATAGAAGAAGATATGAAAAAAGTGGAAGATTATACTGCATTCATGGATTGATAGATTTAATATCATTAAAATTGTCATACTACCCAAAGCAATATATAGATTCGGTGCAACCCCTATTAAAATAACAACAGCTTATTTCACAGACCTAGAACAAACACTCCAAATATTTATATGGAACCAAAAAGGATACCAAATAGCTATAGCAATCTTGAGAAAGAAGAACAAATTTGGAGGAATCACAATACCAGATATCAAGTTATACTACAAACCCTGTGTACTGGCACAAGAGCAGGCATATAGATCACTGTAACTGAACAGGGAACCCAGAAATAACCGAAGCCATTAAGCTCAATTAATATTTGACAAAGGAGGCAAGAGTATACAATGGAGTTAAGACAGTCTCTTCAATCAATGGTGTTGGGAAAATTGGACAGGTACATGCAAAAATAAAAATGAAACTAGACCACCAGCTTACACCATACATAAGAATAAACTCAAAATGGGTAAAAGACTTAAATGTAAGTCGTGAAACCATAAAAATCTTAGAAGAAACCACAGGCAGCAAAATCTCAAACATCTCAATATGTTTACTGATACATTTCCCAGGGCAAAGGAAAAACTAAGGAGGAAAAAAAAATGGGACTGCATCAAAATAACAAACGTCTGCACAGCAAAAGAAACCACCAACAAAATGAATAGGGAGCCCACTGTTGTTATTTTAATAGGGATTGCACTGGGAGAATATATTTGCCAATGATGCATCTGTTAAGGGGTTAATTTCCAAAATATATAGGGAACTCATACAACTTAACAGAAGGAAGACAATCTAATTTAAAAAATGGGCAAGTAACCTAAATAGACACTTCTCCCAAGAGGACATTCAGAAGAGACATATGGAAAAATGCTCAAAGTCACTAATTTTTAGAGAAGCAAATTAAAAGGACAAGGAGGTATCACCTCACACCTGTCAGAATAGCTACTATCAACAAAGCAACAAACGACAAGTGCTGGCGAGGATGTGGAGAAAATGGAACCCTCGTGCACTGCTGGTGGGAATGCAGACTGGTGCAGCCACTGTGGAAGACAGTATGGAGTTTCCTCAAAAAATTAAATATGGAAATGCCATTTGACCCAGTGATCCCACTTCTAGGAATAGACCCTAAGAAACCTGAAGCACCAATTAGAAAGGATCTATGCACCCCTTTATTCATAGCACAATTTACAATAGGTAAGATCTGGAAACAGCCCAATTGCCCATCAGCAGATGAGTGGATAAAAAAGCGTTCTTACATTTACACAATGGAATACTATGCACCTGTAAAAAGAAAACTCTTACTATTTGCAACAGCATGGATGGACCTGGAGAGTATTATGCTAAGCGAAATAAGCTAGTCAGAGAAAGATAAGTAACACATGATCTCACTCCTGTGGAAAATAGATCCAGAGACATGGTCATGTAAAGGACTGGACAAATCTCAGAGGGAAGGTGCAGGAGGGTGGGTGGGTGGGTGGGTGGGAAGTGATCAACCAAAGAACCTTGAATGGCCCCAGAGTTGGTCTTGTTATACCTAATTTCATTTCTCACAGATTTATAACTCCAGGACAGTGTGGGATTGCTTTAGACCAGGGGTGGGGAAACTTTTTCTGCCAAGAGCCATTTGGATACTTATAACATCATTCAAGGGCTATACAAATGAGCACCTTAAAAATTAGCTTTCTATATTTGGTCAAACATTTAAGTAACTCACCCCTAATGCCTTGGCAGGGCCAAACCAAATGACTTCCCAGGCCATATAAGGCCCAAGGGCAGGACATTCCCCTCCCCTGCCCAAAAGAATGAACTTTACATCTCAAGGTTTAAGGGTGTATTGTGGTGTCTCAGAAATATGAAGGCCTTTTCTTTAATGACTCTCCTAAAGAAGGAATGATTTCTGGTCCACTTCAGAATTAGAATCAAATAGTTTTAGGCATTGTCTAGAGCAGGGGTGGGCAAACTTTTTGACTCGAGGGCCACATGGGTTCTTAAACTGGACCGGAGGGCCGGAACAAAAGCATGGATGGAGTGTTTGTGTGAACTAATATAGATTCAAAGTAAACATCATTACATAAAAGGGTACGGTCTTTTTTTTTTTTTTAGTTTTATTCATTTCAAATGGCACGCGGGCTGTAGTTTGCCCACGGCTGGTCTAGAGCAGGGGTGGGGAATGTCCTGTCCTCGGGCCATATAAGGCCTGGGAAACCATTTAGTCTGGCCCTGCCAAGGCATTAGGGGTGAGTTACTTAAATGTTTGACCAAATATAGGAAGCTAATTTTTAAGTTGCTCATTTTGTATGGCCCTTGAATGATGTTATAAGCATCCAAATGGCCCTTGGCAGAAAAATGGTTCCCCACCCCTGCTTTAGGGCATTGTTTCTTAAACTGGTATTCTACAAATATTTCCATAGGTTTTTTTTTTTTTTTTAGCTTTATTGAGATATAAATCACATTCTGTAAATTCCTCCGCTTAAAAAGACATTCATGTTATTTAGCATTTACAGTCGGATAACCATCACTACAACCTAATTTTAGAACATTTTCATCACCCCAAAAAGAAACCCCTTACCCATTAATAGTCACTTGCCATCTCTCTTTCCCAGCCTTAGGCGAGCACCAATCTACTTTCTATTTTAATAGATTTGTCTATTCTGGAAATTTCATATCAGTGGACTAATATGGTCCACTGATATATGGTCCTTTATGGCTGACTATTTCACTTAGCATAATGTTTTTAGGATGTATCCATGTTGTAGAATGTATCAGCACTTCATTCCATTTTATTGCTGAATAACATACTACTGTGTGGATATACCACATTTCATTTACCTATTTATCAATTGATGAACATTTGTATTGTTTACATTTTTTGCCTATTATAAATAATGCTATGAACATTAGTGTATATTTTTTATATATTATGTGTTTTCAGTTCTGTTGGTGTATACCTAGGAGTGTAATTGCTAGGTGATGTAGTTATGTTTCACCTTTTGAGAACTGACAATGTTTTCCAAAGCAATTGCATCAGCACATTCTTATCAGCATTGTATAACTGTTCTGATTTCTCCACATCCTTGCCAATACTTGTTACTATCTAACTCTTTCTTCTAACTGTGACTTGTGGGTGTGAAGTAGTATCTTATTGTGGTATTGGTTTTCATGTCTCTGATGATTAATGATGTCTAGCATATTTTCATGTGTTTATTGCCCATTTGTATATCTTTCTTAGAGAAATGCTATTCATATTCTTTGTACATTTTAAATTAGGTTACTTATCTTTTTACTAGAGGCCGGGTGCGCAAAATTTATGCACGGTGGGCGCGGTTTCCCTCAGCCCAGCCTGCGCCCTCTCATAATCTGGGACCCCTTGGGGGATGTCTGACTGCTGTTTAGGCCCGATCCCCCTGGACATCCCTCTCGTAATCTGGGATGCTGCATGTACCAATGACCATACTTTTCATGTAGGTGAAAGGCATCTTGCTTTTGTATGGGCAGCTACATTTTTTTGCCTTGATTATAAAAAGTAGTACATAACATGATCCTTCTGAGGCAGAAGTACCATTTTCCCCATCTTATGGGTGGAAAAACTGAAGCAGAAAGAAGTTAAGTAATTGGCGTTGTCACACAGTTGTAAGTGTCAGAATCAGGGCTGACCACAAAATCTGCAAGCCAGAGTCCATGCATGTCATCGTTGCATCATCTTGTTTTTTCGGTGTTAGAGTAGCCTTGCCAGGTTTTAATTTTTAAATCTAAGAGACTGTTCCCAATATATAGGATAGGGTCCCTAGGCCTGGCCGATGTGTGGGTTTGCTGGTGGGGTGATTGGGGGGTCCCCACTGGCACCTGCCTTGGCTGGTGGCCTGGCACCACCTGCTGGCTGGCCCCACCTGGGGGCAGGTCCTGCATTGAGCATCTGCCCCATGGTGGTCAGTGTTGATTTGCATATTAGGGTTTTATTACATAGGATTATTAAGCTGTTCTTTATTCTTGGGTACAAGTCCTTTGTCAGACATATGATCCGCAAATATTTTCTCCCACTCTCTAGGTTGTGTTTTCACTTTTAAAAAGAATATATTTTTATTGATTTGAGAGAAGAAGGGAGAGAGAGAGAGAAATAGAAACATCAGTGATGAGAGAGAATAATTGATCATCTGCCTCGTGCACGCCCCCCACTGGGGATCAAGGCTACAACCCAGGTATGTGCCCTAACTGGGAATCGAACCACAACCTCCCAGTTCATAGTTTTCTAGGTGAACCCTAAACTGGGCTGTTTTTACTTTTTTGGTGTGTCCTTTGAAGCACAAAAGTTACTGATTTTTATGAAGTTCAACTTATTTTTTCTTTTATTGCTTCTGCTTTAGGTATTATATTTAAGAAATCATCACCAAATCCAAAGTACTGGAAATTTACCCTATATTTTATCCTTATGTTTTTATAATTTTAGCTTTACATTTGGGTCTTTGATCCATTTAGAGTTACTTTTTTGTATATGGTATGAGGTAAGGTTTTAACTTTGTTCTTTTGTGTGTTCCCAGAACCATTTATTAAAGACTGCTCTTTTTGCCATTGGGTAATCTTGGCTTCCTTGTTGAAAATCAGTTGACTATAGATGGATGGGTTGATTTCAAGGACTCTCAGTCCTTGACCTTTATGTTTGTCCATGTGCCACTACCACACTGCCTTCATTACTACTGTTATATAGTAAGTTTTGAAATCAGGCTGTGTGAATTCTCCATTTTCTTCTAGTTTTTCAAGATTGTTTTATCTACTGCAGATCCCTTGAAATTCCATATTAATTTCAGAATCAGCTTGTCAGAATTTACAAAGAAGTCAGCTGGAACTCTGATAGGAATTGCATTGAATCTGTGGAGTATTGCCATCTTAACAATGTTAAGTCTTCTGGGCCATGAACATGAGGTATTGGTCTTATTTAATTTCTTTCAAATATGTTTTATAGTTTTCAGAGTATAAACTTTGCACCTATTTTGTTAAATTAATTCCTAAGTTTTTATTATTTTTGATATTATTATAATGCAGTTATTTCCTTGATTTCATTTTTAGATTGTTCATTGACCTTTGTATATAAATCTTGAATCCTGCAACCTTGCTAACTCATACGTTCTAATAGTTTTCCTTTTGTGGATTCCTTAAAGTTTTTTCTATATGAGATCATATAATCTACAAGTAGAAATAGTTTTACTTTTTCCTTTTCCATATGGATATCTTTTATACATTTATTTGTTGCCTGTTTTCCCTATGTAGAAACTCTAGTGCAATGTTGAGTAGAAGTGTGAGGTTGAATGTCCTTATCTTGCCCCTGATCTTAGGTCAGATCATCCAGTCTTTCACCATTAAGCATGATACCAGCTGTGTTTTGTTTTTGTTTCTTGCAGATGTCCTTTATCAAGTTCTTTCTATTCCTAGTTTGTTGAGTGGGGTTTTTTTGTTTGTTTGTTTGTTTTTGTCAAGGAAGGGTGTTGGATTTTATCACACAGCTTTCTGCAGCTATTGAAATGATCTTGAGATTTTTGTTGTATTCTATTATTTGATTTTCAGGTATTAAACTAATCTTGCATATTGTGATAAATCTATTTGGTTATGTTATATAATTTATTTCTTAGGTTGCTGGATTTGGTTTACTAGTATTTTGGTGAAGATTTTTATGTCCATATCTATAAAAGATAATGGTCTATAATTTTCTTATGTCTTTTTCTTGTTTTGCTGTTATATATATATAGTAATACTAGCTTTATAAAATGAATTGGGAAGTATTCCATCCTATTTTTTTTAAAGTTTATTAAGAATTAGTATTATTTTTTAAATGTTTGGTAGTTCAGTGTTGAAGTAATCTGGTAATGGCTTTTCTTTGTAGATAGTTTTTTAAATAAATTTTTTAAAAGATGTTTTTAATTATTTTAGAGAGAGAGGAAGGGAGAGGAAGAGGGAAAGAGAGAAACAATAGTGTAAGAGAAAAACATCAATTGGTTGCCTCCCGCAGGCAACCTGGCTGGGATTGAACCCACAACCTGGGTATGTGCCCTGACTAGGAATCAAACTGGTGACTCTGGTGAATGCTCAACCAACTGGGCCACACTGGCCAGGGTTGTGGATAGCTTTTATGTTAGTTATTTTATATCTTTACTTGTTATAGGCCTATTCAGTTTGTTTCTTCTTGAATCAGTTTTGGTAGTTTTTATCTTTCTAGTAATTAGTTCATTTCATCTAAATTATCTAATTTGCTGGTGTGTTATTAATAGTATTTCTTTTTAATCCTTTTTATTTCCATAAGGGTCATAGTAATGTCCTATCCGTTCTTTCTGGTTCTAGTAATTTGAGTTTTCTCTCTTTTTCTCTTGGTCTGTTCATCTAAAATTTTTCTGATTTTGTGAATATTTTCAAAGAACCAACTTTTGGATTTGCTGACTTTTTCTATTGTTTTTTATTCTCTATTTCATATAGTTTGTTCTCCGGTTTTATTATTTCTTTGCTTCTGCTTGCTGTAGATTTAGTTTGATCTATTTTTAGTGTCTTAACCTGGAAGATTAGGTCATTGTTATATCTTTTATCTATCTTAGGATAGGCATTACAGCTGTAAATTTCCCTATAAGCTCTGTATTAGCTGTATCACATGTTTTGGTATTTTGTGTCTTCATTTTCTTTCATATCCAAGCATTTTAAAATTTATTTTGATATTTTTTGACTTATTGGTTATTTAGCAGTACATTGTTTAATTTCCATATATTTGTGAATTTCCCTCAATTTTTTTCCACTACTGATTTCTAATTTTATTCCATTGTAGTCACAGAACAGGAATTTCTTATATTATCCATCCATTTAAATACAGATATCCATTTATATATACAGGATTGGGCAAAAGTAGGTTTATAGTTGTGAGTATGCAAAACACAGAGTTTATGTTTTTAATTTTTTTAAATCCTCACCTGAGGGAATTTTTTCATTGATTTTCAGAAAGAGTGGAAGGGAGAGAGGGAGGGGGAGAGGAAAGGAGGGAGGGAGGGAGAGAGAGAAAGAGAGAGAGAGAGAGAGAGAGAGAGAGAGAGAGAGAGAGAGAGAAACATCAATGTGAGAGAGATACATCAATTGGTTATTATTGACTAATTATTATGTTATTTTCCCTGGAAATAACTGTAAGCTGATTTTTGCCCCACTCTTTGTACATATCCATGTATATTTGTTTTTTAAAATGGCCTCACATTTTTTCATTTCTCGACCAATTTTATGTCCACTTTGGATAAGTATCTATTTAGGTCCTTTGCCCATTTTTTATTGGATTATTTGTCTTCCTATTGTTAAATTGTATGAATTCCTTATATATTTTGGATATTAACCCCTTATCAGATGTATCATTGGCAAATATGTTCTCCCATACAGTGGGCTCCCTTTTCATTTTGTTGATGGTTTCTTTTGCTGTGCAGAAGCTTTTTATTTTGATGTAGTCCCATTTGTTTATTTTCTCCTTTGTTTCCCTTGGCCTAATGCTCAGAGTCACTAATCAGCAGAGAGATACAAATGAAAACAATAATGACATATCATCTCACACCTGTCAGAATGGCTACCATTAACAAATGACAAGTGCTGGTGAGGATGTGGAGAAAAGGGAACCCTAGTACACTGCTGGTGAGAATGCAGACTGGTACAGCCACTATGGACAGCAGTATAGAGTTTCCTCAAAAAATTAAATATGGAACTGCCATTTGACCAAATGATCCCATTTCTAGGAATATATCCTAAGAAATCAGAAACACCAATCAGAAAGAATATATGCACCCCTATGTTCAGAGCAGTACAATTTACAATAGCTAAGATCTGAAAATGACCCAAGTGCCCATCAGTAGATGAGTGGATAAAAAAGCTGCGGTACATTTACACCATGGAATACTATCTATAATAATAAAAGTGTAATATGCAAATCGACCAAATCGCCGGGCAGCGGAACGACTGTCTGGATGACCTTCCGGACGAAGCCAGGGCTGTAAGGGCCAAGGTAGCAGTCAGGGCTGCGATAGCTGAGGCAGCAGGGGCTGCGAAGTCTTACTCTTGCACGAATTTTGTGCATCGGGCCTCTAGTGCAGCAATATAAAAGAAGGATCTCTTACTCTTTGAGACAGCATGGAGGGACTTGGAGAGTATTATGCTAAGCGAAATAAGCCAGTCAGAGAAAGACAAGTATCATATGATCTCACTTACTAGTACATGTGGAATCTAATTAACAAAATAAAGTGATGATGAACAAAATAAATCCAGGGACATAGAAGCATAGAACAGACTGATGAATCTCTAAGGGAAGGTGGTGGTGGGTAGATGGGTGGGGAAAGTTTAACCAAAGAACTCATATGCATATATGCTTAGCCCATGGACAGAGATAATAGTGTGGTGAAGGCTTGTGGGTTGCAGGGGTGGGGTTAAGGAGTCAATGGGGGAAAAAGGGGGATGTCTGCAGTACTTTCAACAGTAAAGATAAATTTGAAAAATAAATTAAAAATAAAATAAAATGGCCTGGCATGTGTTCTATCCTAGAGAAAAGAGACTGTCCCATGTTATCCTGAGAGGAGTGTATATTTTGTTGAGTGGAAATATCTGTTGATGTCTGTTAGGTCTAGTTAGTTTATAGTGTTAAGTCTCCTATTTACTTGTTGATCTTCTGTCTCATTATTCTATTTGTTACTGAAAGTGGCATTTTGAAGTTTTCAACTATTAACATTAAAATGTCTTATTTCTCCATTTCTGTCATTTCTTTGCTTCATGTGTTAGGTGCTTTGTTATTAGGTATACATATGTTTAAAATTGTTAATCCACCTCATGGATTGTACCCTTTTATCATTATAAAATAGTCCTCTTTATCTTTAGTAACTTTTTTTGTTTTAAAGTCTATTTTCTCTGATATCAGTATAGTCTGCCAACTTTCTGGTTTTTGTATGTTTGCATGATATATCTTTTTCTATTTTTTTAAAACTTTCAAGCTGTTTATATTTTTGAATCCAAAGAGTCTCCTATAGACAGCATATGACAAATTATATTTTTAACTAGAATCTGATCATCTCTCTTTTGGTTGGATTGTTTATTCCTCTCACATTCCGTGATATTATTGATATGATTGGATTTCTATCAATAACATCATGTAACCCTGAGTGGAATTTTTCTTTTTGTTTTCTGTCTTTTGTCTTTTTTATTTCTGTTTCTCCTTTATTGTGTTCTTTTGCATTAAGTGAATATTTTCGAATGTAACATCTTAAATTCTTTAATGATTGTTTTACTATACTTGTTGAGTATTTCTTTTTTCTTAGTGCTTGCTGTAGGGATTACCATATACAGCTTAACTTAAGGTTTAGGCTAGCTTAATTCCATTGGTATTGTAAAACAAATTTAGCTATATATTTAACTCTCCCTTCCTGCCCCATAGCCCCTTTTGTGGCATTATTGTTATACATCTTACATCTTATAATGTTACAAACCCAACAATATGTTGTTATAGATATTACTATATCATATGAAGTTATTTCCTTAGCCCCAATCAGCTTTGCTCCCACACTTCTCCTTTGCACTGGTATTGGCAAATACCTCACACATATCTTACATTTTATATGTTTATGCCCAATAAACAATTCATATACATAGCATTTTATATAATTGATTTTTATATTAGTTATGAAAAGAAAGAAATGTGAATTTATAATTACATGATTACCTTTACTGGTGTTCTTTTTTTTCATTGTGTGGATTAGACTTAGCTTCTGTAGTTACTTGCTTTCAGCCTGAAGAACTTACTTTAATATTTCCTGTAAGGTGGGTCCTCTAAGGAACAAATTCTCTCAGTTTTTATTTATCTGGGAAAGTCTTTATTTCATGTTCATTTAAAAAAAATATTGAATTCAGAGAAGGAGGAAAAGAGATAAGGGAGAGAGAAACATTAATGTGAGAGAGATACATTGATTGGTTCCCTCCCATATGTGCCCCGACTGGGGATCAAACCCATAACCTACATATGTGCCCTGACCAGGGATCAAATCCATAACCTAGGTATGTGCCCTGAGCAGGAATCAAACCTGTGACCTTCTGGTGCCTGGGATAACACTCCAATCAACTAAGCCACACTGGTCATGGCTTCATGTTGCTTTTTGAAAGATAACTTCGCTGCATATGAAATTTTTGGTTGACAGTATTTTTTTCTGAGCACTTAGAATATGTTATCCAACTCTTCTGGCTGCTATTGTTTTTGGCTGAGAAGTCAAAAATCTTATTGAGGTTCCCTTGTAAATAATGGGTTATTGTTCTCTTGCTATTCCTTTTCCTTGACTTTCAATATTTTTTATTATGATATATCTGTTTGTGGCTATATTTTTAAAAAATTCTACTTGAAGTGTATTGATCTTCCTTGATTTTTAAAATAAAATTGGGAAAGTTTAACCCTTTTTTGTTGAGAAATTTTATGCTCCTTTATATCTTTTGGTACTTCCATTATGAGTATGTATACTTAATGGTATCCTACAGTTTTCTAAGGCTATCTTTACTTTTCTTCTTTTTCTCTCTCTGTTCTTTGGCTTGATCTCTATCTATCTTAAAGTTTTGTTTATTCTTTCTCTGTCAGTTCATGTCTACTATTGAGCCACTCCAGTGAGTTCCACACATGCCCCATTACTATACTTTTCAACTTCAGAATTTCCATTTGTTTCTTTTTTACAGTTTGTCTGTTGATACAACATTGTCATCATTCCTTTCTTCACTTCTTTAATCATGGTTTTTTTTAGTTCTGAGAACATGTTTATAATGGTTACTTTGAAGTCTTTTAATGAGAAATCCAACATCTGATTGCTTTCATGGGGAGTTTCTGTTGCCTGCTTTTTTTCTGGTGTATGGTCATACTTTACTTGCTTGCATGTGTCATAATTTTTTTGTGTGTGTTGGAAACTAGACATTTTAGATAATATAATGTAGCAACTCTGAACACTGGTTGTCCTTTCTCCCACCACCCTCCTTCTGGGGCTTATTATGTTATTTGCTAGCTTATTTCTCTAGAGTGGCAGGTCTGTCCCCCTCTCAGCATCATTGGTAAGCCTCTGATGTTGCTCCTCAGCGGCTTTGGATATGCCCATTGTCACCAGAATGATAGTGATATTAGTAGGGCTCTTTCCAAGGTTCAGATACCACAGACTCTGCTTTCTTACCAAATTTTCATGAGTAGATACTTTCATTTTCTCTCTGCCCATTGGAGCATTTCTAGAGGCTTTACACTATTATTGCTTTAATAATATTCACTAAAGTTTCACTGGGGAGCAGTTCAGCTGAGCCCCTCACACTGTCTTGCTGGAAGTTTGTCCTCTCTTCCAAAGGCTTTTACCTACTGTGAAGTGATAACGTGTTTAGGCTCAACCAAGTTTTTGTAATGTTCTTTGATGTTTCCATAGTATTCTTTACTTATTCTTTTATATCACTTTTTATATTTTATTATCATTTCTTGGGTAATATATTTCTTCTCCTAGAGCAGGGTTTTCTAAAATTTTTTGACTATGTTCCACGATAAGAAATATATGTTATATCCTATTTAGAGCACACGTATATTATTTTTTTACAAACATTTTACTAAACAGCACCTACTTTTTC
This sequence comes from Myotis daubentonii, assembly GCF_963259705.1. Lineage (NCBI taxonomy): Eukaryota > Metazoa > Chordata > Mammalia > Chiroptera > Vespertilionidae > Myotis > Myotis daubentonii. The sequence continues at coordinate 7,858,485 of NC_081850.1, forward strand.
TAAGTGTGATATACTATATTTTCCATTCTATCTTCCTTCATTAAAGAATGCTTGGTTGCTATCCATGTAGTTGATTTCATAACTTGCAATTTGAAAAACACTCTCTAGACTAAGACTCCTTGAGGCAAGGGACTGTGTCTGGGGTTGACATCTTATCTCTAATCGCTGGCATAGTGCATTGCACACAGTAGGCACTTAATGAATGTTTGTTGAATGGCTGTGTGAATGCTGGACTTTCAGAGTCTTTAACAAGTTAGAATGAACTGAGATGCCTTAAGAGAAATTATAGCATACAGTTAGAAATCTCACTTGAATCCTGAATCCTTTGATTGTGGAGTCCCTATAAATATCTCTCAGAACTAGTGCTTAGGACGTGTCTTTTTAGATGAATAAAAGTATGTCATGGCAAGTTTCTTTTTCCAATGAAAATGAAGGCCAAAATCCAGGAAATACCATGTAAACATTTTGTACTTTCTTAACATCTTTCTTCCCAAATGCTTAAAGGAGGAAATCCGTACTATAAGGAAGGAGGCACAGAAACAAAGAAGAAAACATACACAAAGTAATTATGTGTGGACTAGTTTATTCTCAAAACTTAAATTAACCAAAGGTTACAATTATGCTTTTTATGTTCATAGGAAAACTTTTAGGATCTTTACCCGCAGTTGGTAGGCAAAAGGACTCATACTTACTTGTTCTTTGATTTCTTTTTTTCTTTTTTGAGATTCCACCCAAATAGATGTGGTTAAACCTTTTGAGGATTGCCAGACCAAAAATACAATTCTTGGGGCATGACAAGGAACAAGCAGTAGCGCTTTATTAAGACTTAGGCTAGGTACATATGTTATCGTGGAAGAGTGCCATGAGGAAAAGAATTTCCTGAGGCCCCCACAGGAAGCTGGGGTTTTGTGGAAAGCTTTATTGATGATGTAAAATTAAAGGGGTTCCACTCTAAGGTCCCATCTCTGTCTGTCTCACCTTGGAAGAAGTCCAGTTTTGTCTTCAGCTGGGCCAGAATAGGCCATTGCCCAGAATTTCTGTTGCATATTAAAGTCCAGTCCAGTCCAGCATCTGGCTAGTTTAGCTTGTGCTCCCAGCTGCAGACCATTGCATGTGGGGTCCACATGGCCATGGGCCATGCGGCTGCTTAAGGCCACATGGCTATGGAGAGAGAACACGCCAACACACAGGCGAGCGCAGGCACGGAGCAAGGGAGAGCAAGAGGGCGAGAGAGGGAACTCTTTGGGGATTTTAACTTTCCCAGATTTCTTGTGCTTCTTTTAGGGTCCACCCCCTAGCCAGTCAATTGTTCCCCAGACTAGACTGACAGGAAAGCACCTTCCTTATATCACCTGACTTCACTGCGCATGTGCCCATCTCTTCCTTTGTTCCATCTATTCCCCCAGAGATCTGCAGGGAATGGACCCGTGGTTCCCTGGGGAGCTTGAAGCTGTAGCATCCTGGTGAAGTTGCCCAGATGACCATACTTATAATGTCTGGCCTCTCATTTGGTTTCTTCCCTTTATTAATATTAACAACTAGCTAATTATGATGATAACACATGCATACAAAATCAAGCTGTTTGTTGAGATTACCTTGCCCCTAAATGATTGGTCTTGAAGACGAGGTAGGGGAGGGTAAGAGAAAGACCAGACTCCCTGTGACAGGAAGAGGAGCATCTGTTAAAGAAAAGTTGGCCCAAGGAATTAATGCCACAGGTCATGTGGTACTGTTAGGATATCCTGCAGTCTAAGTTGAAATGAAAACTTCTTCAAGAACAAACAAACCCAGCAACAAAAAAACTTCATAGATGTAACAGGAGATCTCCCTTATGAAATTCTTAGTTGACATTGGAAATGAATATTATCTTGGGGGTAGAGTGAGAGGGAGACCCAATAAAAGCTTTGTATTTAATTTCCTGGTGGTTGAGGAGTTCACATACTAGACTTGGAAGCAGATAATACCTCATAGTACAACCAACAGGAATTATCTTCTCTGTCTGGAGAAACCAAGCATCTGGCTCTCTGAATTTATGAAATTGTAACTCAGGGAACTGATTAACTTTATAATGTAGGGTGTGAGGGCTGCGGCTGCTGCCAGATGTAATTGAGGTCCGTTCTTGCCTTTCTCACTCTGCTCCTGCTGTTTCTGATCCTTGTGCTCAGAGTGTCTCCAGTAGGCTTTAGTTTTGTTAGACCAGGGTTGCTCTTATCACATGACCATTTTTATCTTAAGTAAACTTTTTAAAAGAGCAGTTTTAACTTCACAGTAAAATTGAGTGGAAAATGTATAGTTCCCATATATCCTCTTCCCCCACACATCACAACCTCCCCCTATCAACACCCTGTACAAGAGTAGTACATTTGTATAATTGATGTACAGAGTGTCTAATTGATACATCACAATCATCCAGAGTTCATTTATCTCCTGATGTGGTACATTTTGTGTTTGGAGAAATATTTAATGACGTGTATTCACCATAATAGTATCATAGAGAGTGGTTTCACTGCCCTAAAAATCCTCTGTGCTCTGTCTGCTCCTCCTCCTCCTCCTCCTCCTCCTCCTCCTCCCAACCCCTGTCAGACTTTTTGTTTTTATTTTCAAAAATTGCTTGAGGTACCAGTTCTGTTAAAATTCTATGCCTGTGCTGAACTGTTGAACTGTATTTTGACCATGATATAGTTCAGAGAAATTCTACTTATGTAAGGACTGCTGGTAACTTTTGTTCCTTTTCTCCCTTCCTCTCTCCAAATAATGGCAAGTCAGTGACCATATTGTGTAAAAACAGAATTTTTTTTTAAATTTCCTGAGATTTTCTTAATAGTCTGCTAATCAAAGATACTTCTGGACAAAAGATAAAATCTGATAATACAGCCCTAAGTAGTAAGGTTTTGCTCTGGACCCATAGAGCTGGAAGCAAATTTAAAACTGGTTTCTTTTCTCTATTTACAGGTAATGGCCATATTTTCCACAGATCTCATATACATAAATGGCAATCTTCCTGGGTATCATTTACTAAAAGACTATATAACTCTTGGGTACCTTAATGCCCGTCCAGATCATTTCCTCTTGTTGCATCCCTTTTTGAAGAATCTGCCCAGAGTTTAGTACCTGTCAACCACTAATCTTTGTGGGAGGAGCAGCTGACCTAGTAGAAACCAATGTAGAGACTTTGTTATCTAGATTGAACCAATTAGATTCTTTCCTGAGAATGGTAACCTTGAGATATTGAGTTCATTAGATGATGGCTGAAAGATCATGTAGTGTTGTGACCAGATTCTTAACTATACCATAAAAACCATGTGCAAGCCCTGGGGAAGAAGAAAAAGAGGAAGCTAGTCCATAGAGAGAAGCTGTGGAGTGGAGCAGACATGTGGAGACCCATAGGAGATGGTGGTGGGAATTTTAGTCACAGTTTTTATTTGGTCCAGCTAAACTCTCTTTTCTTTCCTTGAGTATCCATGAGATCTTTTATTGTAGCTTTTTCATAGCAACACCCTCCCCCATTGGACTTGAGCTAGTTGTATGGGTTTTTGGTCTACAACTGAGATATAGTACCAGTAGAATCTAGTATAATGATGTAATAGAACCTTACATAATTAAGGTCTTGAAGACTCTTTGGGTTGCGAGACACAGAAAGATAGAAAACCAAGGTCTAATTACCAGTGCAGAATAAGTGTAAGTTGAGGCAGCTCTAGTCAGTCATTGTTTTCTTCACCTGTAGGCATTTATTAATTCATTAACCACCCTTTCCTTTTCTAATCTAAAGAATGCCTATATCATTTCATTTTTTCTCAAAAAAGAAAAAAGTTCTGCTGTTTTCTGTCTCTTTATTCACTTTTTTTTTTTTTCCAATTCCTTCTTATAACCTCAGAACATGGGGCTAGGTGCTAGGAGACTTGGATTCTGTTCTGGTTGGAATTCTAACAATATGGGTGGTTTAAGGAAGGTACTTCATTCCTCTGCACCCTCTTACCTACCCTGTGAAATGAAAGGGTTGGTTTGGATCGTTGACTTCCAATCTGTAACTCCTGCACTCCTTAAAGGTAATATTAATAGGTTCCAGGGATTAGGGAATGGACATGTATTGGTGGGGGGGGGGGCAGGGAGAGGGCAACATTAAACTAGTGTTAATGAGATGGCGTGTTTAACCATTTTAAAAATCTTTTTCTCCCATATGATATTCTTGACAAGGTATTAATGAAGAGGGCCAAGAAATCAAGCTACTAATCATGCATTTGCTATAGGTGGAATAAATATACCTATTTTTTACTTAATGACCTCAATTCATTCCTATAAACCCTGTCACTAAGTGAAAAGTTTGTAAAGAAAATAATTATTTCTGTTAATTTTAATGGGAAAAGTTATTCTGTGTTTCAGGCCAACCCAAGATATCCAAGTATTTACCACAAATAAAAAAAAAATTATCATTGAGCAATGAAAACATTTTTATGTCGTAAGCAATAATTTAAAAATTAATAAATACAGTTTGCATATAAATATAATAAAATATTGCTTTCTTGCCTCAATAAAGGAGAAAGAGAATGCTTGACAGGATGTGGGGATTGATGGAGGCGGGAAGGAGCATTTTTTGGAAGATGGTGGAGAGCATGCATTTGTATCAGAAGTGCATAATGGTCATTTTTTTACTTCTTTGGGCTTTGACAGTGAAAAAACTCCTAATGTGGAAACCTTTGTCATTTCTGTAGAAAAGGAATCTTTGGGTTTCCTCCCCACAAAAAGCAAGATGTAAATTTGCTTCCCTTCTTGTGGCCTGCAATTTCTATACCTTCTTGAAAGATGCTGCATTAGTTTCCTGAAGCTGCTATAACAAATTATCACAAATTTAGTGGTTTAAACCAGCGGCCGCCATCCTTTCAGACCACCAGTGTTCACGGACCACCGGTTGGCCAACGCTGGTTTAAACAACAGGTTTATTCTCTTACTTTTCTGGAGCAGAAAGTCCAAAACCTGGCAAGGCTGAGTTACCTCTGGGAACTCTAGGAGAGAATCTGGTTCTTTCCTCTTCCAGCTTCTGGTGGCTGCCAGCATAGCATTCCTGGGCTTGCGGCCACATCACTTGTGGCCTGTTTCACATTGCCTCCTCCTGTGTGTGTCTGTCTCCAAGTCCTGCTCCCTCTCTCATAAGGATACATATGATTGCACATACGGCCTGCCCTCACAATCCAGGATAAGTACCTCTTCTCAGGAGCCTTAACTTAATCACACCTATTGCCATACAAGGTGAATATGAATTTACTCTTAAGGTAATGAGGGTTAGGACATGACATATATTTGGGGGGGGGGCACCATTTAGCCTACTAACAGATGAGATGTGATATTTGAACAATTTTTAAAGTCTTTTTGTTCCATGTGATATTCTTGACAAGAAACTGCTGTGTTGAGTAAATCAGTGAGTCTGTTCTTTATCTGAAACCATAATATTGAAATATTATGTGATTTACTTAGTGTGCTGTGTGGTGAAAAGGTCATTTAATGAAGGGGAAAAATGAGTCATTGTTCAAAAAGTGGTATATCTTTTTAAGAGCCCTTACGGCAAAAGTCATTTACCTGAACTCTGTGTTTGCCTTCTATACTTCACGCTAACGCTGGCTTCCTGCAGCAACTAGAGCTCTAGTTTCTTTCCTCACACCTGGCCAGGAGAGCCTTTTTCCAGTAGCTCCTGTGTGAGCGATAGTGTTGTAGCATGGGTAGGGCCCAATGATTTTTTTAAAAAAAAAAATCCTCATCTGAGGATATCTTTTCATTGGTTTTGAGAGACAGAGGAAAGTGTGTGTGTGTGTGTGTGTGTGTGTGTGTGTGTGTGTTGGGGGGAGGTGGAGGGGGAGAGAGAAAGAGAGAGAGAGAGAGAGAGAGAGAGAGAGATCATTGAGAGAGAGAGAAAAACCCTGTACGCACCCTGACCAGGAATCGAACCAGCAACTTAAGTATGCGCCCCTGACCGGGAATCGAACTTGCATCCTTTGGTGTGTGGGAGGACACTCCAACCAGCCAAGCCCCCTGGCCAGGGCAAGCTCAATAATTTTTTATTGTAGGGGACTGTCCTGTGCATTGTAGGATGTTCAGCAGCATCCCTGACCTCTACCCACTGGATACCAGTAGCACAGTCCCCCCATCATGACATCCAAAAATGTCAAACATTGTCCGAGGGCCCCAGAGGGTCAAGATTGCCCGTGACTGAGAACTGCTGCTTGAACACAATTAGAGCCCATTTTCTTCTCACCAAAATCTGGTGGCTAGGAAGTTTTGGTTTTATAAGAACGAGGAAGGTAGAAAACGGTTGGTAGATTAACTGCAAGTGTCCACTTCATCTGAAATTCTAATGGACCAGAATTGGGTCATATTTAGCAGACTTACTAAATTTTTGCTAGGCCCCTGTTGGTATATTCTAACATTAAAGTCTTTTATATTGGACAACTAAAACCCAATATTATTATGCCTTTAAAACATTTTATGGGCCTATCAATCCCAGCTTGGGCTCTTTTCTTCTTTAGTCAATTAGTCAGTTGCTCTTTGACTTAGAATTTGTCTCTGTATAACCTCATTCTTTTTCAACAAATATCTCCCCTGAGGTTTTCACATTCAGTGGAACTCACCCCCCTGTGACACTGCCCTGGGTCCCCTTGCCCAGGGGCGTTAGCAAACAGAGTTCTGCAGACTGCCCATTTTGCTAGCGGTTTAGGTACTAGAGAACTGTGATTGGAATTTTTCTAAAGTATCATTTTTCTTTTCTTGTGAAGTAATTGAAACAGAATACTGACACATATATTGTTTTGAAGTTTTTATGATTTCCAAGTTAACAAATTTGTATTTTTACAGGCATCAGATGACTGATATTTTGAGGATACATGTTTTTTCTTCCCTGAATGTGCTGTGTGGAGAATCTCTTCTCTATTTTCATGTGCGTGCTCTGGCTGTAATGGAAACCCTGACTAGTACTAGATGAGAGGTGTGCAGCATGATGGGAGTAAATACGAACTGCTGCTTTTTCATTACCACTCAGGCAGAGGAGAGGTTACACATGCAGTGGCTCATAAATAGAGTGCCCCCACCAGACCAATAAAAAATAACAAAGCTAACTGACACACAGGCTAGACTTCATGTGGATTGTTCAGGGGAGTCTGTCAGGATTTTTGTAGTTGGCAATACCTAGAAAGCCCTGAAGGGGGCTCCAGAAAGAACCCTGTGTTTGCCATGGCTGTAGTTGTATTCTGTGTGTATACAGCACAACCGAAACAATCAGCTCTACCCTGCTGTTACTGATGATATCCCATAAATTGTTTTTCCCAGGTTATTTTCTTCTTTATTCTATTTTGCTAGTGGTTCATTTCTCTGTGTTTATTTTAAGCTCCTTAAGGGGAGGGGAACTATTGTATTCATCTTGAAATGAGTTTTCAAAAACACTATTCCCCAGTCTTTATAAGGGTATTGTAGGGCTTAAAATTTACATTACATGTATCCTTCAGACCCGTTTGAACTACTACAGCTCTCCCCTTGAGTTTTCCTCTGCCCCTCGGAAACGTGGAGGGGACGAGCTCTAGGTATATCAGTATTCACTAAGATAGCTGCCTGGGAAGGAAAGGGGACATTATTAAAGCAAAAATGGGGGTCTTGGCAAAGTCCCCAGTTTTAAAAGAGAGGGAGACAGCCAATTAGGTTGAAATGATTTGAAGTCCATCCCTCCACAGTCATTTTTCTGAAGCAAGGTAAACATTTGGGTAGAAGTGGGTACATAGCCATTTTTCAATAAATGGACTAAATTGTCCCTTGGAACTATTACAGTAGGTGGTGCTCTTGTGCCATAGCATAACAGTTTTTAGAAAGGTTTTGAAACTAGGGCCTATTTCCCTATTGATCCCTTTGAGTGACTGCAAGGTACACAATTGGGATAGCATCATCTGGGTGGTTCCGGTGAGAGGTTTTTCTGTCTGGAAATGTGGTGAATTCTGGTCTTTACCTTTTCTAGCTTGCCTGAGCGCTGTCTGCTTTCCAAGGGTACCTAAATGAGGGGTTTACTAAACTGTTTTTTAAAATTATAGCTTTATCTGAACAATTATGTGTTACCAGTTTTCTGATACCATTTTTTTTCCCATTGGAAATCATCTGTGATCTTCCAAGTCAAGCTTCTTTCCAGATAAGTAAGCTATCATTCTTGTTTCCTTTTTGTTTTTGTTTTTTTGAGTAGGTTTTAGAAATAAATGTTTTCATTGATTTTGAGAAGGGGGGGAGGGAGGGAGGGAGGGAGGGAGGGAGAGAGAGAGAGAGAGAGAGAGAGAGAGAGAGAGAGAGAGAGAGAGAGAGAAAGAAATGAGAGAGAAATATGAGTCAGTTGCCTCCTACATACCCCCTAATTTGATCGAACCCCCAACTTAGGCATATGCCCTGACCAGGAATTGGACTGGTGACCTCTGTGCATGGACGATGCGCCCAACCAATTGAGCCACACTGCCAGGGCTCATTCTTGTTTCTTTATGTTTTCTTTCCTTTAGCTTCAGAGAAGATGCAATATAATGAAATAACATGTGGTAGGGAAATTGTAAGTGATGAAGGAATATAGATGAAAAAGTAGTTAACTAGCCGCTAGTAGTAACTGTAGCTGACTGTGAACCCTGTTGGTATCAGCTCCTTTCCTCACTTCTTGTACTATATAATGAGTTTTTGGTCTAAAGTTGGTTGATGGTGAACAAAGGCATCCAGTAAAGTTCATATTTGGTGCTGCTGGGAGAAGCCTGGTGGGAAAGGAAGAGAAATTTAAGCCCAGAGCTGAGTATCCATTCCAGGGAGGACAAATCTCTTGTTCCCAGAAGTTGCCTGAAACATTTAGGGATCTGCTTTTTCAGGAGGTTTCTTGGGGTTGTCGCTAGTGTGAAGGACAGTTGCTTTAACTTGTATCCACCAGCTGTTAAGGAAGCTACAAAATGCTTATGGAGCTTCTGTATCAGCCTGGGTGTGAGGATCTGAGCTGCTGGTTGCCTGCTGTCTCCGCAGGCAGCCGGGTCGCAGTGGGCTCAGCTGGCCAGGCTGCTGCACCGAGCCAGCCTCCCTGAGGGCTTTGTGACCCCCTGGCCAGTGGGTGTGCAGGTGCTCTCCGGTAGCTTTTGTGATTTTTAAAAAATAATAAATATTTTTAGTTTGTGTGGCTTTTAAAAATTGATTTATTTATCTGCTTACTTGTTTGTTTAAATTATCTTTCTCAGTATTTAGAATGTACTTTTAATCTAAAACCCATGTATTTCTTGAACATTTTTAGCTTATCTTTAAATATACTTAGTTTTATCTCTTTAAATACTGCTTCTTTTCTTTTCCATCCTCTTCTCTTTCGTTTGCTCTGATGCCTTCCAGATGTTTGTGGAGCTGTCCTTCTGTTTCTTAAGTACTCTTTATATTTTTCTTCCTTATCTTTTGAGTTGCAATCTGTGTGAATTTCTTCGTGTTAGCTTCAAATGTGCTGGTTCTTACTTCAGTTCTGTCCAGTCTAAAGTATCTTGGGTACTGAGTTTTTTATTTCAGTGACTATTCTTCATTATATAATTTCCAATTGTTTCTTTTTTAAACATCTCTTCTTGTTTTAATTTTGCCTTTTTTGGTTTATAATTTCTTATTCCTTTAAAATTATATAAGTATACTTATTTTGGACTGTTTTATACTATTCATTTCATCTGAAGTAAGTTAGTGATCTGATGGCTGGTTTGTTAAGTTGCCTGTATTGGCATTAGATTTCTTTATATACCTTAGAACTTTGGTTTTGAATAAGGTATTTTCATTTATTTTTTTATTTTCCACCACTCTTTCTCCCTCTGTGCTCACTTTTCTTTGTTTAGCAGCATTACAGTCGCCTCTCTGGCTTACATGGAACCCTAGTCCAGAACCGAAGCGGTGATGTAGTTACTCAGGCAATCATAGGCTGCTTCACTGAGTTCCTAGTCGCTGGATGGCCTGTGTCCTGCCCTGCTCCCTGGGCCACTGTTCCATATGAAACCAGGAATGGGGAGCCCGCCTCCAATGATCACCTCTGACCCTGCCTTCAAGCAGTGATCCACTCTCCTTTGTGGGTTATGTTTGGCCTCGAAACCCTTAGGACTCATACTTCCAGTTTTGGTGCCTATTTTTGGATCCTGAACGTTGGAGGCTCCAGGCTTTAACTTCGAGGACTGGCCTCTTGGTGTCTGCACCATATCTATTTCATAGAGATGTTTATATTATTTTTGAGTTTGCCTGCATTCTTTTAGTTTTCTTGTGTTTCTTTTCATTGCTGTGTGTTTGGAGTAGAGAGAATCCATCAGCGTGATTTTCTGTGCCATCTTAACTGGAAGTCATGTGGGCTGAGGTTTTAAAGGAAATAAAGTGAGATATTTGGTTTGACGTAGTACTAAAAGCTAACCACAAAAATGCTTTTCTGTGTGAGTTCATTGACCCATAACATACAGTTATTTAAACTCCTTCAGAGGCTGGCAGCCCCCAAAAGATGGGATTTATTAGGGATTAAGCAGGTGGGTTTTATTAGGATTCGATGGTTCTCTATAAGGATTTTACCTTGTATTTGTCATTTTGGTGGTAACTTAAAAAAATCGATTGTTTCCAAGCAAACAAATTTTAACTAAATGGTGTCTTAAGATGTCACTGTCTGCAGTTGTGTTTGTATTGGTGCCAAGGAGCACTACTTTTAGATATTGAAAAATGAACAGAGGTAAAAATGTGAATAATGTGCTTGAGCTGAATGAGACATTGCTGTTTCACGAATTGAACTATCCCCAGCAAACACAACAGAAGCTGCCAGTAGCAGTCAGTACCAAGTCCACCTGACTAGTCTAAGTGAGGCTTAGTATCCTCCATTAGTGATCACATTGAAATCACTTTGTCAATTGAAATTTTATTGAGTTTGTAGAATTGTTGGTATTTGTGCATTTAAAAATATCTATAGTTGTATAAGTTATAAGTACAATACATATTTTGCTAGTTTTGTTTGTTAGTATTTAATAGAATAATGATTTTAGACGATTCTAAGAGCTCTCAAGAATCTTTCTTATTTTATTTTTTCCATCACCATTTATCCCTGCTGTGCCTCTTGCACACCCCCCCCCCACCCCCGCCCATATCACTACACTGTTGTTCATGTCTGGGAGTTCTCTCTGTCTTTTCTTTTTCTCTTTCCCTCAATCCCTCTACCACCCCACCACCACCCTCCCCCAACCAGAGCTGTCTGCCTGCTCTTCAAGAATCTTTTTCTTCAAGTTTGAGAAACATGAATCAAAGGTAACTTAACTCTTCCTATGAAGTGTAGTAGCACCCTGGGCTTGGTTTTGATGTTTTGCCTGGTTCATTGCTGCTCATACTTCATTGGCTTAGCTCATGCATCGTTTCTGTATGGCTCCTTCTCTCCTAGCCCTTCCCACAAAGGATTATGTTTTATCTGTTTATAGACCCTGATTTCCTCATTAGCCACAGGTTGTGTTAGAGCAAGGAACACTGCCATCTTTTTATTTGCAATGTTTTTCAGAGTTCTTGTCATAAAGTAAGTTCCCAATAAATGAGTGGGATTTTTGTTTGTTTTTGTTTATTTAGTAATAAATTACCGGTGGAACAAACCAACGGTGGAAAGAGGCAGACGTAACTTGGAGCCGAGTCACCAGTGACAGAGGCAAGAAGAAGATTTCTAGTATTTTAACGTCTAATGTGCCCCTCAGCCCATTTTTCTAACTGGTCTCACCAAAAGTTCACAGTCTGACTGTCAGGTAAGTGAATTGAAGACAAGAATGCAAGGAAAGAAATAACCAGTATTCTAACAGAATGTATGCGCGAGACTGGTGTTTCTCGAGTCCCAGCGAGAGCTGTGCGGTGCTGAGGGAGAACAAGGGTGGTGTTTCTAGCTTAGTAGCCTGAAGGCAGCACTATCTTGAAAGGATCCACTTGGAAACCAGGTCCAGAGAGTAGCTCTTTCCCCCCCGCACGGTGGGGACATGGGTGGAAGAAGGGAGCTCAGGAAATCTCCAGACAGATTGAATTTCCTTAATTCTTTGCAAAGCCATCTGAAGAGTGTGTACGCTCTGCACCTGGGTTGCAGTTGCCTCTGCTGATTCCTCAGACCCAGATTTTGTTTATGATTGAGGTTTGTTTGAAATTATCTGCAAATTTCAGGTCTGTGTTTTTGATTAGGGTATCTCAGAGGTGAAACACTGCTGACTCAACAGAGAAAAAGCCAGCTCCTCCTAGTGGAAATTTTCTTAACACTTCATTGTTTTAAGGGGAAAAATATCATTTGTTTCTTTCATAAACACTTTATGGAAATTAGAATATTTTATTGTAACTTTTTAAAAAACCCCCACAAACACAGGGACAGATTGACCAACCTTAAAATAATGAAGCAAAGAAACATTACTTTAAAGTAATTCAAAAATACTGGCATCAGGCTCTCAGTAAGGAAGAGGAAGAATGTTGTTAAGCTTAAGCATAGTTGAATATAAGCTTCTTAATTTTATATTTGGTTATATTTCTAGAAGTTTTAAATATTTTCTGACAAGGCCATTGTGCCCCTAGCTGATGACATTAATTGAAGGCTAGGTATTTGGTTTGTCTTTTTTTCTTCTTCCATAAACAGCATGTTTTGTAGCATTCTGTTCACAAATCTGTTTGGTGCTTATTTCATGGAGAAGCTACTTCAGTTGATTCATGCTCAGGGGAAGTGGAAAATAAGTAGTGCTCTTTATCAGGTTGCCACTTTGAGCAGGTTGTGGTCTGTATATGGTATGTATAGACAAGTGATGGCGAACCTTTTGAGCTCAGCATGTCAGCATTTTGAAAAACCCTAACTTAACTCTGGTGCCGTGTCACATACAGAAATTTTTTGATATTTGCAACCATAGTAAAACAAAGACTTATATTTTTGATATTTATTTTATATATTTAAATGCCATTTAACAAAGAAAAATCACCAAAAAAATGAGTTCACATGTCACCTCTGACACGTGTGTCATAGGTTCACCATCACTGGTATAGACTTACCTTTCATACCCCTGGCTTTTAGTTGGTGCAGACCAAAGGAAAGCGATTTTGAACCCTCTTGGCTCCCTTGACAAGTACTGTATGCGGCCGTTTTTGATGCCGTGACATTCATAATGACCTTTGTTGGAAATATTGACAATCTGGGAACTACATGGTGTCTAGCAACACAAAGTTGGTCAGAATTTTATTATTTTATCTACCGAATCCACTAAGGTTTGTGTACTTATTTATTCACATATTTATTCAACAAATATTTATTGAGTTCCTACTGTGTGCCAGGTACTGTGCATAGCAGTGATTTTCAGAATGTGTTCAGCAAACTAGGTTTTGAGATGTGCCAGCTAGAACATGTTTGACTACAAGTAACAGAAAATCCCAAGAAAGATGGGGTAAGCCCAAAGGAAAATTCCAAGGTTGGCTACTTCATTGCCTCTGCTATGCTAGTTGAGAGGACCCAGGCCCATCTTTCTGCTTTGCTACTTGCAGCAGGTTGATCAGTCCTGGGAGGCTTACTTACTCCTGGGTCCCAAGGTGACTGCTGCTGTTCTGAGTGTCACATGAAATGTACAGTGTCTAGTATGGAAAAGCTGTATTTATTTAAGATTGAGACTCTCTCAGAAACCCTCCAGCTAAAACTAGTTCTCATTTCCCAGAGTTGCATAATAGTGCCCGTACCTATAGTCGGTAGGAGGGCAAATGGGAATACCAGGGCTGGTCTACTATAGCCATTCTCAAAATGTGTGTGGGGACCCTTTCAGGAGGGCCACAAGAGCAACACTATCTACACTAATAAAAGAGAAACATGGTAATTGGCGTACGACCGCTACCCTTTTCATTGGCTAATCAGTGAGATATGCAAAGTAACTGTCAGCCAAGATGGCGGCCGGCAGCCAGGCAGCTTGAAACTAACATGAGGCTTGCTTGCCTCAGTGACGGAGGAAACCAACGTTCCCCGCCTGAGGCTGCAGGCCTCTGAGTGGGCAGTTTAAGAAACATTGTAACAAATACCACCGGACTTCAGCCAGCAGATTGGCAACATTGTAAGCAAAGGCCAGAAACCTACTTTCAGCCAGAGGCCTAAGAGCTGGAGCCAAGCCTCAAGGTAAAGCTGGCCCAGAATAAAAAAGAAAAAAAGGAGCGGTTGGGAACTTCAGTCACTCCCAGCCTGAAAACAGCCCTCAGCCCCTCACCCAGATTGGCCAGACACCCCAGTGGGGACCCCCACCCTGATCCAGGTCAGCCTTCAGGGCAAACCAGCCGGCCCCACCCATGCACCAGGCCTCTACCCTATATAGTAAAAGGGTAATATGCTTCCCGGCACCGGGATCAGCGTGACAGGGGGCAGCGCCCAAACCCCCTGATCACCCTGCGGCTCTGTGTGTGACAGGGGGCGGGTCCCCAACCCCCTGAGCAGCCCTGCTCTGTGCCTGATAGGGGGGAGCTCCCCAACCCCCCCCTCTCCCCCCCCCCCCCCACACAGGCCCTGCTCTGTGTGTGATGGGGTAGAGCCATAACCTCCCCATCGGCCCTGCCCTGAGTGTGAGAGTGGCGGCGCCCCAACCCCCTGATCGGCCCTCCTCTGTGGGTTATAGAGGGTGGTGCCCCAACCCCCTGATGGGCCCTGCTCTGTGTGTGACGGTGGCAGTGCCCCAACCCCCTGATTGGCCCTGCTCTGTGCGTGACAGAGGGTGGCGTCGCAACCTCCCCAAAGACCCTGCCTTGGGTGTGACAGGGGACGGTGCCCCAACCCCCCAATTGGCCCTACCCTGAGCGTGTCTGAGGGTGGCATCACAACCTCCCAATCTGCCCTGCTCTGTGCATGACGGGGCAGCGCCCCAACTCCCCAATCGGCCCTGCTCTGAGCCCGACCAGGGGCTGCACCTAGGGATTGGGCCTGCCCTCTACCACCCGGGAGCAGGCCTAAGCCAGCAGGTCATTATCTCCTGAGGGGTCCCAGACTGCGAGAGGGCACAGGCCGGGCTGAGGGACCCCCCTCCCCCCCGAGTGCACAAATTTTTGTGCACCGGGCCTCTAGTTTTTATAATAATCCTAAAGATATTATTCGCGTTTCCTACTCTCATTCTCTCATAAGTATACAGTGGAGGTGTTAAGAGGCTGCCTGATGTATGATGATGTCATCCATCTGGCAGCTAATGGAATATGTGTGTATGTGTTTTTTTGTGTGTTTTTTGTACATATCCTGCCTCAGGCTTATTTGTACAAATAGCACAGGAGTACACCAGCTCCATGCAGAGAGCAGCCCAGGGGGCACATCCGTCCTTTCCTCCTTACATTGGCAGACAGAGGCCTCTACTTTGGAGCCTTCATGTGGGCCTGGGCACCACTGGGAGCTGGAGCTGGAGCTGCGGCCACCTTAGTCTTGGTTTGAACCTTGGCCTTTGGCTAGCAGAATCTGAGAGCACGTTTCCCAAGCTTGGGGTGAGCGATGTAGGCAAGTTGATTGAGCTTGCAGCTGCCACCCTCTGGGGTCTTGAGCTTGACCTCCTTGGGCTTAGGAGGGCCTCCATAGCTTTGGCACATGCACTTATGGCCTTGGCATTGGCCTGCATCTTCTTTAGGCCCTTCTTGTGCTTCTTGGCAAAGCGCATGTTCCTCAGGAAGTTGGGGTCTACCCCTTAAGAGATTCATATCTTTGTGATTGGGGTTTCTTGATGCCATTTCAGTGCCATATTCAGGACTGGTTGTGCATGGTGTGGTCTTGAACTTAGCCATGTCTGCACTGAAGCCTGCACTCCCTAAGCGCCCAGAATCAGAAGAGTGTATATGTATATTCTTAGATTTTAATTTTTTCTCATTTTAAATTCTAATGTGGTAAATATTGATGTAGCCTTATATAATAACTTGAAGCAGAAAGGTTGGTCTCCAATTACTTAAGTAGAACTGATATTGGATGCAATTTTAACTTAAGTATGTTTACATTAAATATATCCTGTACCATATTTTTATTTACCAATTTTCTTTAATCATGAGAACTTATTATAGACTTTCACTTTCAGCTATTTTAGAGTGGCTAGAAGAGCCAGGTAAAACATGTTTTGAAGATATTGGAAAATTGCAAAGGTACTCTGGACTCAAGGGTAATACCTTGGAGCTAAGGGAAAGTACTTAAGTACTAGTACTTACTGAGCATTCTACAGCAGCTATTCAACCTCAGGGCATTTGCCATTTCTTGCGAAACTGGGAGATCTAGAACCTGAGGAAGAGGTCTTGTGCTGAATAATTTCATGGGACAGTTTCAGGGGATTGAAGAGACATTTATTGGAGTTCCAAAGGGAAAGGTTAGTCTGACTACCTAAATATATAAAACTTGTGTATATTAAGAAACACAAAAGTAGCAGAATGGATAAAGTTAGAAAATCACTATTTTTCAACCCCTTGTGGGACTAAAATAATCACCAATAGATCCTAAAACCAGTAGTGAAAGGGTTAATGGTGAAGTAAAGTTGACAGTATCTGAAACCACTGGTCATTTTCAACATTAAGGTACATGAGAGGATTTGGTTGACAATACCTGTAGGAAATAGGCCTCTGTGATCCATCTTCAACATAGTCAACTTTTAATGGACAGGTTATTGAATTTCCCCAGGGCAAACGGAGAGGGTATAAGAACAAAGAACTGTGTAGTGAGCCAGCATCAGGGTGGAAACCCGGAGGCACCCAGGACAAAACACCTCACACCCACCTCAACAAGATGGGGAGATAACTAGAAAAGGCCTCAGCCCACCTTTTTTTTAATGGCCCGATGGGAGACAATGAGACCTAGATGATGTATGAGGAAAAGTATTAACTCCATAGCACTCAGCCAGTGAGGAACCGGAGGAGGGACTCTCGCACCCCAGGGAGAAATAGCCTGTGATCACTGCTCTGTGTGCGCCTGTTCACCTGGACACCCGCTCTTGCAAGAATGTATGAAAGGTCTCCTTTTCGCCATACTTCTGTCTCCAATTCCGTTATTTGAATTCAGATAGGTGAGCATTTGTCCGGTCAGTTTCAACATTAATGATACATGAAACAAGCAAATATTATGTGGCTTCAGATTTGATTGAAAGTACACAACACCACAAATTAAGTATTCTTGCAAAAGAAATCACCCTGAATCGAATGGAACTTGTAAGTCTAGCTATAAGTTTGTAAGCAATATAGGGTATAACAAACGTGTTAACACCAAAAGGGATGCAATCAGCCATATGCCAAGGTGAGACATTCGGTAGGTCAAATGTATTGTTTTATCCAGGGAATAAGTAATTTGAAAGGTTAAAATGATAAAGAGGGGTAATTGTTACAGATTAAAGGAGAAATGTGACTACTGACCTGATGCAATGAATGTGTGAATCTTAACTTGAATCTAAATATAAACAACCCAAGTATAAAATGAAATTTTAAAGAACTCTGAACATAGATGGGCTGTTAGATGATAGTGTTGGCTTTATTGGGTGTGAAAGAGCTATATTGTAGTTAAGGTTCTTCTTTGAAAAAATCTTTATAAAAAAGAGATACAAATCTAAGTATTTTGTATAAAGTTATAGTCTTTGATTTGCTTTAAATATGGAAAATTTTAGTAATTATTTGACCTGGTTAATGGATACATAGGGATTCATTTGGCTGTTTTCTCTACTTTTTAGTATATTTAAAGATGCTCATTGAATGGGTTAAAAAAAGGATCATTAAATTCCGCTTGTACCACGTAGCCTGTTCTAAGTGAGAATATTATAAGCTGCTCTCCTTGTTGGCTGAAAGTCTGTTGCTTATGAGTGGTGTGAGACAAAGAGGCATAAACTTCATTTTCTTTGAATAGTGCATTTCCTTGCTGTTAGTTTTACCTGTAAGGAGGCACACCATAGTCACACTAAAACTGTATGGAAAGGAAGAAGGGCAGTTCTTGAAAGCAAGAGTGGGTACATATATATTAAAAGGACAGGAAAATGGTGCTGGGTGGGCAAACCCACTGATATCTACTACCTTTAGTTACTCAGAACATTCAAACCTACTGTTTTACACATGTAGAATTTTTGTTGTTGTTAATCCTCACCTGAGGATATTTTTTCCATTGATTTTTAGAGAGAGTAGAAGAGGGAAAGACAGAGAGAAATATCAACGTGAGAGAAACACATTGATTGGTTGCCTCCTGCACGAGCCCCAATCAGGGCCTGGCTGGGGAGGAGCCTGCAACCGAGGTACATGCCCTTGACCGGAAGCCGGGACCCTTTGGTCTACAGGCCGAAACTCTATCTACTGAGCCAAACTGGCAAAGGCCACACGCAGAATTTTTTTTTTTTTTTTTCACACGCAGAATTTTTAAAACATTTCCAACTAACATAATTTAGCTCTCTCTTCCTTAAGAAAGGGAGGTAACCCGAAGTAATGCCTGGTTAATGTACCTAGCTTCATGTCTTGGAGTTTGGCTAATGTTAGTTCCTCTTCCCATGTCTGTTTTGTTCTGTGAATTATAGACTTTAGAAAATTTGTCTACTAATAATATACTCCCTATGCAGTAGTAGGGCAGAGAAAATGAAAGGGAAGGGAATTTTTAAGTATTATATGACAGTGCAAGCAAGACTTATGCAAATAGTGTCCAGAAACCTCACTCATGCATTTTGACCAACAGGCAAAATTTGGACATGATGGTAGATTGCTACTGGGCACACCCGGCTTTGTCACTTGGAAGATCAGTCCAGTGAGTGAGGCCTGCCATAGCTCTTCCCAGAATACGGACCTTTCACATGTGCTTTAAACCAGCAGTTGCCAACCTTTCAGACCTCACGGACCACCAGTGGTCCACAGACCACCAGTTGGGGACTGCTGCTTTAAACAGTACTAGAGGCCCAGTGCACGAGATTCGCCATCTCGCAGTCTGCAAGCCCTCGGGGGATGTCTGACTGATGGCTTAGGCCCACTCCCCGCAGGAGAAGCAGGTCTAAGCCGGCAGTTGGACATCCTTAGTGCTGCCATGGAGGTGGGAGAGGCTCCCACCACCGCCGCTGCATTCACCAGCTGTGAGCCCTGCTTCTGGTTGAGCATGGAATGTCATAGCGACTGGTTGTTCCGCCATCCAATCAATTTGCATATTAGCCTTTTATTATATAGGATTGGATCTGCTGGGTCAAAGAGCTGAGTAGAAGAGTGCTTCAGCGTGGACTCTGAAGCACTCTTCACTGCAGTGTACTCTTGGTCTGTGCCCTACCCATATTTTCTCATTGGGAGGCAAATGAGTGGAAGCTAAAACCTGTCTAAAACCTGTGCAATATGTGTTGCCTTCAGAATCCCTGAGCTATCAGCCAAGCATTTTTCCTCTTAGCAGGTATAAAGGGCACAGTTATCATTTACTTTATTTTTATGTTTATTATTTTCGAGTAAGTAATTAATGTACATGCCATTTGATTGAAAAGGTACAAAAAAGTATACTGTAAGACCGAAGTTCTTTTTCTGCACTTATTCAGCTACCTAGGTCTCCACACTGGAGGCAACCACTGGTATTTGTTTCTTGTGTATCCTCATTTAAGGGCATATCCTGACTTGACACAGACCATTGGATCACAAGAAACTTCTTGAAGTGGAGGCCCTCTGTCTGTGGGATTTATATCCCACCATCTGAAATGCATGCGAGGCTTCTGTATCTTCTTACTCTCCCGGCTCTATTAGCCTGATAGCTGCAGTGTGGTGGACCATTGTAATGTGCTGTGTCCTGAGTTGATACCCCTTAGGCAGGTGAAAGGAAGATACTTTCTCATGTCTTCAGTTTATCACAATGGAGAAATGCATTTACTGGCTCATCACTGCATTCTAGGTGCCAAGGATGGTATTACTTTTCTCCAGTTAGGCCCCGCACTGAAAATGCAGTTTGAGTTGGAGTCACCATTTGATTATGTTTATGATAGTCTAATATTATTGAGGGCCCTTTGGCCCCTCAGTTGCGGAGGTAGGGTTCTCTGAATCACCAGATGTGTGGCATTGTTCTTTTTATAGTCCAGTGCCTTTCACCTGGTCCTTCCTACTGGAGGAACATGAGTCAGGGGCCCCGATTGCAGGTGATACCCTATAATCTGTATTACCTTCTTGTTCTGTGGACTTCTGGTTTCCAATTCCCTAATACGAACAGGAGTTCCACTCCCATTTTCCCTGACTTGGGCCAGCAACCAGTCCTAAATTTCCATCCTGTCTTCAAAGGTCTGTTGACTGTAGCCCACTATCTGGTATCAGTTTGTATCAGGCACTGTATCAATTTCAGGCTGTATCAGTTGTTTTTGTTCTTTGATTAAAAAATCAGAGAAATCAGCAGTGGTTGATTTAAGGGGAATAAAAGGTATAAAAGAAGATTTATTGGAAGGCCGCTGGATAGATAATGGAAATAGAGAAGCACATAACGTAGGGTAGCTCCAGGGATCTAGACCAGGGGTGGGCAAACTTTTTGACTCGAGGGCCACAATGGGTTCTTAAACTGGACCGGAGGGCCGGAACAAAAGCATGGATGGAGTGTTTGTGTGAACTAATATAAATTCAAAGTAAACATCATTACATAAAAGAGTACGGTCTCTTTTTTTTTTTTAGTTTTATTCATTTCAAATGATCCGGCCCGCGGGCCATAGTTTGCCCTACACGAATAGTCTCTGAATGACTTACTTCCTCCCTATGTCAGTCTACTCAAGGTCCATGTTCCCAGCAGAGTCTGGTTTGCCTAACCTGAATTAGCATCCCACCCTTGGCTGATGGCACAAGGAGCCTTGATTAATAGACCCACCAAGACTTGGGGAATAGAGGAGAGATACTTTCCTAAATGAGTGTAAGGAGCTAAACCAGAAGAAGGGAGGAGGAATGCGCAACACCAGATGCCTATTCGTAGTATTCCAGTCAAGTCAGTGTTTCTTGTTGGGGAATTCCATTTTTCTTTGTAGCTGCTGTCCGTCTCAGTGCACTGCAACATGTTCAACATCCTTGGCTACTGGTCACTAAATGCGTGCAGCTCTCCCACTGGTACCATCACAACCAAAGCACCACCGCTTCCTGACCACTACCATCTCCTCCTCCCCAACTCCTCCCCCCAACGTGCCCTCCCCAGACTGGCTGTGGCTTAGAACATCTGTACCTGCACTGCACGATCCCCAAAACTGTTGCCATTTAAAACAAGTGGATATATTTCCATTGCTAAGCAATGGGAAGGTTGTTTGTAATTTTGTTATGATAAAATAATGTTTCTTTTCTATCAAAAAGCTCTTCATTTTATTCCAGTTATAAAACAAATAAGTGATGGCAATATATAACATGGTGATTATAGCTAATCCTGCATTATATATTGAAAAGTTGTTCAATAATAGATCTTAAAAGTTTTCATCACAAGAAAAAATTTTTGTAACTATGATGACAGATGTTAGCTAGACTTACTGTGGTGATCATCTCATAATAAATACAAATATTGAATCATTAGGTTGTACACCTGGAACTAATGTTATAATTCAATTGTATGTTAATTTAAAAAATGAAAAAAAAGTTCTTCAATTCATTGTCTCCAAATATCTGAACTGATTTGCACCTAGAGCCATGTGAAATATATAACAAATTTATCAATTTGTTCTTCAGTTTAGTTCTTTATTTAAGGGCATCGACTTTAGAGCCAGACCCTCTGAATTCAAGTTCCACAATTGTAGCTCTGCTGTTTACTAGCAGTTACTTCCTTTGGGCTTTTATGTACTCTTTGGGCAATTACATAATCTCTCGGTGCTTCTGTAAAATGATAACTACCTATTTCATAGGGTTGTTGTGAGGATTAAATTAGTTAGATGCATAAAGTATTTAATATATTCCCAAGAGCATAGTAAATATGTGTATGTAAAAGCTATATTTCTAAAATAGGATACTAATAATTAAGTTTAACATAGATAACATAAAAATACCTTACATTTTTTGAGGGGCTTTTATGTAATCTTTGGGCAATTACATAATCTCTCAGTGCTTCTGTAAAATGAAGAACTTATTGAATGGCCACTAGATCGATAATAGAATTATAGAGATTAAAAATTAAAATGCTTTATCTGGAAAAGCATTTTGTTATGGCATTTGGCTCAGAATTATAGTTGAAAAATATCAGTGAATTATTCATTTCTTCATTTAGTATTTGTTGAGTGTTTGCCAGACATGTGGCAATTTTAGGGAGACAAGGAATGTACATACTAATCCCCTGAGGAGGCAGTAACTAAGTGAATACGTGAATGCAGGTTAATTACCAATGTAATAGCTGTGGAGAAATCAGCAGAAAGATCTGGAAGCAGGGAGTGGTTTGGTTTGTTGGGGGAACAGATGAGAGACCTGGACTGGACCGGGTTCAGCTGGGGAGAGGAACATGGGAGACCGGAGGGTTGCTGGATCTGCATTTGCAGGACCTAAGAGACTCTGGTAAGGAGCTGGGATTTTTCATTTTACGAGGAGTTAGGGTTTCTTTGCAAGGAAGTTATTGGGAGGGAATGGGAGAATTTAAGCAGGAATATGCTGGGTCAGATATACATTTGGAAAAGTTGTTCCTGTCAGTTGTGTTAATGGAGTTGTTTTTGTCATTGAGAATAAATTTGAGAGGGGCAGGTGAAGACATGGATGGGGATGGGATGGGATGGAGGCAGTAGAAGTGAAAAGAAGTGGATGAGATCAAATCAAATCACACATACAGGTGTACTTAGGAAATACTGTGGATTTGGTTCCAGACCACTGCAATAAAGCGAATATCGCAATAAAGCGGGTTACACGAATGTTTTGGTTTCTCAGTGTATATGAAAGTTATGTTTACACTACACTGTGGTCTATTAAGTATGCAATTAAAAATACTTTATTGCTAAAAAATGCTAACCACCATCTGAGCCTTTAGTGAATCATAATCTTTTCGCTGGTGGAAAAAAGATTATGATTCACTGGTGGAAGTCTTGTCTCAGTGCTGATGAAAGTGCAGTTTCTGGAAGCACAATAAAGTGGAGAGCAATAAAATTAGGGAGATAGAATTGACAGGTATTGGTGATGACTGGATGAGGAGGACAATAAGAGAAGGGGAAGAATCATTTTTGGCTATTATATGCCGTTTGACAATATGCATATATTCCTTCTATTCTTAAAACTTTTTCCCCCCATTTAAACATGAACCTACTTTAAAATTAAAATTTTAGTACCATTTTAAAACTTTAATCTTCCTGGTCTAGAAATTTTTTGTACAGCAACCAAATTGTACAAATCTTTTTTTTAAAAAGTCTTCACCTGAGGATATGTTTTTATTGAATTTAGAGAGAGAGGAGGGAGGAAGCAAGGGAGAGAGGAAAAGATGAGAGAGAGAGAGAGAGAGAGAGAGAGAGAGAGAGAGAGAGAGAGAGGAAACCTTTTCGGTGTACGGGACCACGCTCTAACCAACTGAAGCACACTGGCCAGGGCAGTTATAGAATCTTTTAAATTTTTTTTTTTTTTTTTTTTTTTTAGTAATAAGAAACTCCTTTGTTGATGTTTTTGACATTTAATTGGCAGCATTTTATCTGTTATTCCTTGCCGATGAGGATTTAAACTCATCACTTACAGAGTAGTCTTTTGAAATTAGATAGCTGTGTTATCCCTGCCTAGGAAAGTATGTCTTTAAAGGCCTACACCTGTTGAAGCAGCCATCCCTTCTCTGCCTGGTGTGCTTCCCATGGTGAGGAGGCCAGGAGGCTGGGATGGTAGTGGAGCACCTGGAGTTACTTCCCTAGCTCTGCCTGAGGCACATGCTCGCTGCCTGGCTCCGCTGTTCTATTTAATATGCACTTCAGGTATGGTAAGTCAAGGTTATAGGTTTTATTTTCTTTCACTTAGGACTAGTACACCCCCTCAATAATTGGAGTTTATCATATTTTACTAAAATATGATTTTTGTCTTGTCAATGAGATCAAGCATATACAACAGTCTTTAAGCAGATTGTTCAAATCAATACATGTGAAATAAATTCTTTTCCTTTTTTCTAAGAACGAGAAAGTGGGAAGAAAATTCATTAGACAGTAATGCATAGAGATTTTTTTTACACCTATGAGAAGCCAGAAATGCACATAAAGCATAAGAACTTCAAAAACATTTCTTAGACACAAACTATGAAATGCCCGTAGATGTTTTTGATTTCCCACTACATTAAAATACACAAAGGAATTTCATATTCTGAACATTTAAAAATAGCTCAATCTTAAAAAGAAAATACAAAGTATTATCAGCTGTGCTTTTCGTACATAATTAGCATGTGCCTGTGGAGGTATAATGACTTTTAGTGTAATGATATTACTCATGATAAAAAGTTCAGATGGTAATGATTGGAGCTACAGCTGGGTGACACATTTAAAAATAATTCAAAATGACTCCACAGAAAGCATGCTATTTTAGTCCCTAGTAATCCCCTTTTTACTCATCAGTGAATTTAAAGGCACCAATAAAATATCCTTTTTAAAATGTTTCATTTTCCATTTTTACACACCAATAATGAACTATCAGAAAAAGAAACTAAGAAAACAATCCCATTTACCATAACAACAACAACAACAACAAAAAATAAGGTCCCTAGGAGTAAATTTAACCATGGAGGTAAAAGACCTGGACTTGGAAAATTATAGGACATTGGAAAGAGAAATTGAGGAAGATACAAATAAGTGGATGCACATACCTTGTTCCATGGGTGGGAAGAATTAACATCATTAAAATTAAAATGTCCATACTACCCAAAGCAATCAATAGATTCAATGGAATTCCTATTAAAATGCTAGTGCAGCCGTGGGCAAACTACGGCCCGCGGGCTGGATCCAGCCCGTTTGAAATGAATAAAACTAAAAAAAAACCAAAAAAAAAACACCGTACCCTTTTATGTAATGATGTTTACTTTGAATTTATATTAGTTCACACAAACACTCCATCCATGCTTTTGTTCCGGCCCTCCGGTCTAGTTTAAGAACCCATTGTGGCCCTCGAGTCAAATAGTTTGCCCACCCCTGTGCTAGTGGCATATTTCACAGATCTAGAACAAACATTCCAGAAATTTATATGGAACGAAAAAAGACCCAAAATAGCTGCAGCAATTTTGAGAAAGAAGAACAAAGTCGGAGGCATCACAATACCGTATATCAAATTATACTACAAAGCCATTGTAATAAAAACAGCCTGGTACTGACAGAAAAAACAGGCATGTAGATCAGTGGAACAGAACAGAGAGCCCAGAAATCATCCCACTCCTTTATGGTCAATTAATAATTGCCAAGAGCATACAATGGAGTAAAGACAGTCTCTTTAATAAATGGTGTTGGGAAAATTAGACAGGTACACGCAAAAAAATGAAACGAGACCACCAACTTACACCACATACAAGAATAAACTCAAAATGGATACAGTACTTAAATGTGAGTCACGAAGCCATAAAAATCCTGGACTAAGACATAGGCAATAAAATCTCACATCTCATAATATTGTTGCCAAGGGAAACAGGAAAAAAACAAATGAGACTACATCCAGCTAAAAAGCTTCTGCACAGCAAAAAACCCCCCACAAAAACCATCAACAAAATGAAAAGAGAACCAACTGTATGACAGAATATATTTGCCAATGATATCTATATATATAAAATCCTAAGCGACCGTTATGACCGAATGACTGGAATGACTGGTTGACCAGTCGCTATGATGCACACTGACCACCAGGGGGAACACACTCAATGTAGGAGCTGCCCCTTGGTGGTCAGTGCGCTCCCATAGTCAACCTACTGTGACCCCTCCCCCCAGCCAGCCAACTTCATGCGGCTGGCCAAACTCCCATGGCCCCTCCCCCCAGCCTGCCAAACTCCCACAGTCCCTCCTCCCAGGAGGTCCCTCTGCCCGGCCGGCTGGCCAACCTTCCATGGTCCCTCCCCCTGGCCACCCTGATTGCCCCATTGGGGCTGACCAGGAACCCTCCCACGATCCCTCCCCCTTGTTCCTCCCTCCCCACCCCCCGATTGGGACTGGACAAGATGGCCCTGATCCCCAGCCAGGCCTAGGGACTCCACCTGTGCACAAATTTGTGCACCGGGCCTCTGATAAGGGGCTAATTTCCGAAATATACACTGAGTGGCCAGATTATTATGGCCACCTGATGTTTGTAGGGAAATTAGCTATAATTTCGCACTGAAGTTGCTAGAGAGCCAGACAATTCATTATAAATAGGGAAGCAGGTTGTTTACCATGACAGAAGTGATTTTTTTCTGAAGATATGGGTAAACAATGCAATTTAACAGCCTTTGAACATGGGATATATATTATTATGAGTGGCCAGATTATTATGACCACCTGACATTTGTAGGCAGATTAGCTGTACACTGCATCATATGGGATATGGAAGCCGAAGGCTTGTTCGAACACCTTTGCTGTCTGCAGTTACCAAGATAAAACATCTCCAATTTGCACAGGAACACAATGATTGGACAGGTGAGCATTGGAAAAAAGTCATGTGGTCTGATGAATCACGTTTCCAGTTGCATCATGCAGATGGCAGAGTGAGAATTTGGTGGAAACAGCATGAAAGCATGCACCCCACATGCATGAGTACAACCTTCAAGCTGGTGGGGGCAGTATTATGGTTTGGGCATGTTTTCCTGGCATGATTTGGGCCCTTTAATTTGTGTGGAACAATGTCTGAATAGCACAACATACCTAAGTATTGTTGCTGAACAAGTTCATCCTATCATATTGATAGTGTATCCCAACAGAGATGGCTTCTTCCAACAAGACAGTGCGCCATGCCATGGTGCTCATATTGTGCAGGAATGGTTTCAAGACCATGAGGGAGACTTTACCTTGCTTAGGCCCCCACAATCACCAGATCTCAGTCCAATTGAGCATTTGTGGGACGAAGTTAAAAGAGCCATCAGGCAGCTGGTTCCACAACCATCAAATCTCACAGAACTGGGCAGTGCTATTCATCAGGCATGGTGTCAGATTCCTTGCATCACCTTTCAACATCTCGTGGAGTCAATGCCAAGAAGAATCGCCGCAGAATTGAAGGCAAAAGGTGGCCTGCCCTAACCGGTTTGGCTCAGTGGATAGAGCGTCGGCCTGTGGACTAAAGGGCCCCCAGTTTGATTCCGGTCAAGGGCATGTACCTTGGTTGTGGGCACACCCCCAGTTGGGGGTGTGCAGGAGGCAGCTGATCAATGTTTCTCTCTCATCGATGTTTCTAACTCTCTATCCTTCTCCCTTCTCTTTGTAAAAAAAAAAAAAAAAAAAAAATCAGTAAAATATATATTAAAAAAAAAAGGTGGCCCAATGAAGTACTGATGGGGTGGTCATAATAATCTGGCCAATTAGATATAGATATAGATATAGATATAGATATAGATGTATAGGTATAGATATAGATATAGATATAGGTATATATATCTATATCCCACATTCAAAGGCTGTTAAATCATGTTGTTTACTCATATCTTCAGCAAAAAATCACTTCTGTCTGGTAAACAACCTGCTTCCCTATTTATTATGATCTGGCCCTCTAGCAACTTCAGCGCGAAATTATAGCTAGTTTGCCTACAAACATCAGATGGTCATAATAATCTGGCCACTTGGTGTATATGGAACCTATACAGCTCAATACCAAGAAGACACACAATCCAATAAAAAAATGGACAAAGGACCTAAATAGACACTTCTCCAAAGAGAACATACAGATGGCCAATAAACATATGAAAAAATGCTCATGGTCACTAATCATCTGAGAGATGCAAATTAAGACTACAATGAGATCTGATCTGACTTCACACCTGCCAGAATGGCTACCATCAATAAATCAACAAAGAGCAGGTGCTGGAGAGGATATGGAGACAAGGGAACCCTAGTGCAATATGGTGTGAATGTGGATTGGTGCAGCCATTGTGGAAAACAGTATGGAGGTTCCTCAAAAAATTAAAAATGGAACTGTCTTTTGACACAGAGATTCCACTTCTGGGGCTATATCCTAAGAATCCCAAAACACCAATTCAAAATACATGCACCCTTATGTTCATAGCAGCATTATGTATAATAGCCAAGATCTGGAAACAGTCCAAGTGCTCATCAGTAGATGAGTGGATAGAAAAGCTTTGGTACATTTACACAATGGGATACTACTCAGCTGTAAAAATAAAGGAGCTCTTACCTTATATGACAGCACTAGAGTCCTGGTGCACGAAATTCGTGCACGTGGAGGGGTTCCTCAGCCTAGCCTGCACCCTCTCCAATCTGGGACTCCTTGAGGGATGTCCGACTACCGGTTTAGGTCCAATTCCACAGGGATCCCTCTCACAATCCGGGACTGCTGGCTCCTACCTGCTCACCTGCCTGCCGGCCTAATCCCCCTAACTGCTCTCCCATGCCGGCCTGATCACCCCTAACTGCCTCTGCCTCGTCCCCGCCACCATGGCTTTGTCCGGAAGGATGTCTGGAAGATACCTGGTCTAATTAGCATATTACCCTTTTATTAGTATACTAGGGGCTCGGTGCACGAAATTCGTGCACTGGGTGTGTGTGTGGGAGGGAGTGTCCCTCAGCCCAGCCTGCCCCCTCTCACATACTGGGAGCCCTCAGGCGTTGACCCCCATCACCCTCCAATCACAGGATCAGCCCCTTGCCCAGGCCTGACGCCTCTGACAGAGGCATCAGGCCTGGGCAGGGGACCCTCATTTCCCCCCATCACTGGTTCTGCCCCCAGCCCAGGCCTGATGCCTCAGCCAGAGGCGTAGACCCCCATCACCCTCCGATCGCCTGATCGGCCCCTTGCCCAGGCCTGACGCCTCCGCCAGAGGTGTCAGGCTTGGACAGGGGACCCCCATCTCCCCCTGATCACTGGCTCTGGCCCCCACCCAGGCCTGAGGCCTCTGGCCCAGGAATAATGCCTGGGCAGGGGACCCCCATCTCCCTCTGATCGCTTGCTCCACCCCCCGCCCAAGCCTGACGCCTCTGACCCAGGCTTCAGGCCTGGGCAAGGGGACCATCATATCCCCCCAATCCCCGGCTCCGCCCCCCACCCAGGCCTGATGCCTCGGCCAGAGGAGTTGACCCTCATCACCCTCCGATCACCAATCACCGGATCGGCTCCTTGACCAGGCCTGAGGCCTCCGGCAGAAGTGTCAGGCCTGGGCAGGGGACCCCCAGCTCCCCGTGGTTGCAGGCTCCGCCCCTGCCCAGGCCTAACGCCTCTTGCTGAGGCGTCTGGCCCGGGCAGCGGGGACCCGCAGCTGCAGCGGCCCCGCGATCCCGGGCTCCGCTTTAGGCCCAGGCAAGGGACCCCTAGCTCCCGGGACTGCCAGCTTCAACCGTGCCCAGCTCCCATCTCTGGCTCCACCCCTACTTCCTGCTGTCACTGGCCAGGGCAGCAAAGGCACCTGATTCTCCGATCATGGCTGGGGGGCAGGGCAAAGGCCGCCTTTGCCCTGCCCCCCAGCTCTTAGCTCCCCCCTGGGTTTCCGATCACTATCAGTGGCAGGGGGCTTCTTCCTGCTTTCCCTTTTGCCTCCCTGCATTGTGCCTACATATGCAAATTAACCGCCATCTTGTTGGCAGTTAACTGCCAATCTTAGTTGGCAGTTAACTGCCAATCTTAGTTGGCAGTTAACTGCCAATCTTAGTTGGCAGTTAATTTGCATATAGCCCTGATTAGCCAATGAAAAGGGTATCGTCGTACGCCAATTACCATTTTTCTCTTTTATTAGAAAGGATATGGATGGACCTGGAGATTATTATCAAACACCATATGTTCTCACATGTGGCATCTAGTGAACAAATTAAACTGATGAATAAAATAGAACCACACGCATGGATACGTGGAACAGACTGACAGATGTGAGAGGAGGTGGGTGGGGAGGACTGGATGAAAGAAGGTGAAGGGATTAGCCAAAGAACATATATGCATAGCCCATAGACACCGACTATAGTGTGATGAGGGCTGAAGGGAGAGGACAAGGTCTGGTGGAGGCGGGCAAACGGGGAAAAATGGGGACATTTATAATAGTGTCATCAATAAAAATTGTTTCATTTTCCCCCTTTCTTACAGATTTGATATGTGCTTACTGTTTCCTTCAGTGCTTAACAGTGAAGGTACATCACCTTTGCCCCTTTTTTGAGATGGCTCAAGATTCAGTAGGACTTCCTTCTGATTATCAGTTTTGGATGCGGAAGCTGTCTGTATGGGGCCAGGCCTCCACTTTGGAAACCCAGAAAGACATCTGCCATCACCTCCCTCAGTTCCAGGAGTTCCTAAGGCAGATTTATGAAACCTTAAAAGAAATGGTAAGTAGTGGACCAAAATTAATGCCAGCAGGGACTCTACCAGATTTCACCAAGCCTTAATTTTATCCAAGGTCAGGAATTTGTGTTATTGACCTACTGTACTGAAGGAGTAGAAAGACGAATTTTACCCTTAGGTAATACAGACAGGAAGTGGTTTCCTGTCTGTATTACCATAATGGTCTCTGATTCATTATGACTTCGTCTATCCTTCTTGATTAGTTATATTCTCACATAAGACTTCCTGACCGTCAGATTGTTTTTTAATAAATAAAACTTGGGCACTTGTTGTCAGGTAATAATTGGGATTCTTTTAAAGGCCTTTGCCTCTCCTAAATATTGAAGAGTTTACTGAAATGCTTACCTTTTCCTCAATCCTGTTTTAAAGTGGGCTCTACCAAAAAGTGATACATATTACAATCTCTTCTTTTAAATATTTTAAGTGGCCTTTTCTGGTAAATATTAAGATTTTGAGTGTCTTTACAATTGTCATATAACTTATTGTATTAAGAGTTGATATATTTTTATTTTGGTATGATTTGTTTTTATTCTAATAGATATATTTGTAAACTAATGTATTTTTATACTATCAAAATATTATTTGTTTTATACTTATTGTCTCACTTCAAGATGCAAAGCAAAATTGTGATTCAACATAGACATTCTTGTGTTATACGTTTACTCCCATAATCATAGAAGCAAGTAGGAAATGTGAAGGATAATTCATATTGGTGGTATGAGTTCATATGTCTTTTGACACTGCAAAGAAAGATGCAGTCTGTATGAACAACCAATGCTAATATCAAAATTGTTTTTTATAATAAGACTTTTGTAACTTGATCTTAAAGTGGTCCTAGGAAGTCTAAGACTGGCCTCGATGCTGAGACAATGTGAAGAATTTATTGCAGCAGCAGTAGGAACTGCTTATCATTTCACCCTGTGTGCACATTATCTCAGTTTGGTCTCATTTTTGAACTTTATTTGAAAGATAAAGAAGTGGGAAAAGGCCACTGTACAACAGCATGCATATTTTTAAATCTTAAGCTGTTTTCTAGTTAGTTGGCCGATTTTTGTCTCAGGTTTTAGGTTGTTGTAGACTGAGTCTGGTGCCATTTAGCATATAGTAATCAAAGTAGTAATAAACATAGATAAATATCTTTATGCTTTGGCTGCTTTTATTTCTTTTTATAAGTTCCAGAGTTTTTGTCCTCTTAAACCTTCTTTGAAATAGCCCTTCTGGAGCTGAGTTAGGATCATCTTTTATTTTTTTAGAAAAAAACTTCAGGCCGAAACCGGTTTGGCTCAGTGGATAGAGCGTCGGCCTGCGGATTGAAGGGTCCCAGGTTCGATTCCGGTCAGGGGCATGTACCTGGGTTGCGGGCATATCCCCAGTAGGAGATGTGCGGGAGGCAGCTGATCGATGTTTCTCTCTCATCGATGTTTCTAACTCTCTATCTCTCTCCCTTCCTCTCTGTAAAAAATCAATAAAATATATATTAAAAAAAAACACAAAAAACTTCAGGATAAAGATAAGAGATTATAAAGATATTAATCACCCATAATGTTTTTTCACTGTTATGTGGCCTTTGTTATTTTTAAATAAAGTGGCATTTCCTGACTGTTAAGTATGAATGAAGTTAATTTGGTAACAAAATTGATGTTACTAAATGTGCTGTACATCTTACTTAGTGTTGGTGACCTGATTTAAGGATGAGCAATGGTGGTGGTTGTTAGGGTTGCCGAAGGAGGAATGCATGAGGAAAAATGGTAAAGAATCATGAATTTACTAGGTTATCTGGAAAACCAGATGGACTGAGCCCCAGAATGCCACCAGCATCCAGGGACGGGAGTCAGAGATTTAAAGGACTCTAGGCGGGCTTTTCTGGGCGGAGAATTCTCTGGGAGAGTCCCCAGGGGAAAGATAATGGTCTTAGCAAGTGGAATGTGGTCTAAGCAAAAGGGAATGTTAGTTATGGAATGACCTAAAGGTCAGTTCCCAGGGGAGAGGGTATCCATTCGATTATTTGATCAGACCTAACAGTTGCTTGTTAACCTTTATTTGAATAACATACCGAAAGATCTTTTCTAATTCTATTTTCCTTACTTTTCTGAAATATATATAAAACAAGAAGCATTCAAGTTCCCTCAAACCATAGTGTCAGTTCAGTCTTTCTGAGTGATATAGGGCCCTTTTACTGACCAAAGCATAATTTTCTTTTACAGGATTCAAGTACAATCATTGAAAGATTTCCCACAATTGGTCAACTATTGGCAAAAACTTGCTGGAATCCTTTTATCTTAGCATATGGTAAGAATCCAAAGCATGCTCTCTCAAAACACAAACTTCTAATGATAACTTTAGTCTGCATTGTTTAATAAAATACAGAGCTTTAAATTATAAATCTGTTTTCTGTATTTCACAAAGCAAATTTTTAAATGTATATTCTTTGCTCCATTACAAAATGGCATCCTTTATTGTTTATATATGTTTATGTATGTTTGTATAGATAAACACACACACACACATACACACACACACACACACACACATCTGTAGGGAATATAATTCTTTGTGTTAGAGGGTAGAAAGTCCCCGATGATTATCATAACCTCATTTTTAATTCAGTATAAAATGGTTTTAATAATGAAATGATTTTTATTTCCCAGTTTCATATTAGCACACATACTGTTTTTCATGTGTAAAATTAGTCTTCAGAGTCTGAATCCTTCATGACTCTACCATTATTTAGGGATGACAGCTTGGTTTTACCAAAGATTAAGAGGAATTTGGTATTCATTGGGGAGGTGTAACTTTACTGATCCCCTGCGTACCTGTCCCACCTCATTTCCTGTTTAATTCCCCACAACTACACCACATGCATGGTAGCCAGGTCAGATTACTAACTGTTCCTGAAGTACATGATGTTAGAGCCTGTGACATGCAGTTCCTGATGCCTGGAACTCTGTTCTCTCTCCTCCTCATAAACCTTTTAAATCACCTTGTTGGGGCTGAGTTGGAAACCTGTCCTAGTATTTCCATATCCACCAGCATTTCCCTTAATTATACAGTAACACTTACTACACTGTTTATAATTGTTGGTTTGCCTGTCTGATATCCTGGAAGACTGAATGTCTTTCAGGAGCAGAAACTGTGGTTTTAGTTCTTTGTTGTCCTAGGGCAAGAGTGGGCAACCTTTTTGTGAGTGTGTGCCAAAACCAGCAAAATCTCTGACTCAAAATTCTTCTGCGTGCCAGCCCTAATTTTTTGAGAACATGTTACGCCTACTTGTTATCTCTTAAGGTGTACGTATATGAAGAACCTTGAAGAAATAATAAAATTCATTCGAGCGACAAAAACACAGTATATGATGATGCAACATACATTTATTTTTTTAATGTATACATGTTATGTAAAATTATTTATTTATCTAAGATGCACCTACACTAAATTTATCTGAAAAATAAAAAAGTCGATATTAAGAAAAAAATTGTACATGGAAGATTATAAGAGAGGGTTTCGCGTGCCAGCAAAAGTTACTGGCGTGCCATGTTTGGCATGCATGCCAGGGGTTGCCCACCCCTGTCCTAGGGCCTATGGTAGGGTGGAGCAGATGCATCTGAAGGTGCACAATTGAGGCTTATTGCCTTGAATTGACTATATTATTAGCTAATGTAATATTTACTTTTCATATTTTTAGTCAAAGACTCATTGTGTAACATGATATTAGAATAAGAAATAAAATGAATATTTCTCTTTGATGTTTTAAAGAATTATGCAGCTTCTCTCTTCTAACCTGACATACATAAGTTATTATAAGAAATATAAACTAGTTGGGGAAGGGAATCAGCATTTGGTCCTGTGAGCATACATGCATGTGTGCATTGAACACACTCAAACTCACTTTCTCTGGCCCCACCCTCATCTACTTCTTTTCCTCTCCACTCTGCCTCTTGTTGCTGCTTCTCTCTTGAGTTGATTCTACCTACCTCAAATACTGAGCCTGTTCAAGTTATATTTTTTAATCCTACTTGAGAATATTTTTCCATTTATTTTTAGAGAGAGCGGAAGAGAGAGAGAAAGACAGAAAAATATCGATGTGAGAGAAATACATCAATTGGTTGCCTCCTGTACGCACCCTGATAAGGGCCTGGGCTGGGGAGGCGCCTGCACCAAGGTACATGCCCTTGACTTTGATTGAACCCGGGACCCTTCGGTTCACAGGCCTACGCTCTGGCCACTGAGCCAAACCTGCTGGGACCTGTTCAAGTTCTTGACCTGAAATGGCAAAGCCTTCTTTGTACAGCCATCACTGTGCTTGCCACTCTTACCAAGGCCGCACATCCCTGTCTTGTATTTATATATTTTAGTGGTGCCACTGAAATGTACTGCTAATGAGCTTACTTTGTTTTAGGAATTTACAGATGCAAGCCATCACTTGTTATTCATGGATGCCACAAGCACACTACAGGGGATGGCCTGTCTCAGGATTCTTCCTGGAGGTCCTGACTTTGGGACTGGAGCATCCAGCCAGGCAATTAAGTGAGATGGGAAACTGACAGCAGATCTTAGTGCAAGGCTTTTATTCTGAAAAAGAGTGTAAATGAAAGGAATATACCAATATATATTTACCACCTAATATTTTATTTTTTTATATCTTAAACTGAAATTTCAAATAAAAGTTAATTCTTTAAACTTTAATTCTATAGTTTAAAAGCCCAAAGGCAGCATATTTTGAGACAGTAAATATTTTTTCAGCTGCCAAGTTTGGGGGCTAATTGTTACACAGCAATAGATAGCAAATAGTGAGGAAGAGAGGTTATAGCTGTTAAGTTTAATTATGAATAAAGAGATAGAATCAAGGGTTCCAAGGAGGTAAGGCACTAATTCAGAGAACACCACTGAATAAAAGGTGTCTCTCCCTTTCTATTATTACCTACTTTGTCTCTTCTCTTTCTGGTGTCTCCATTTCCAAATACTTCTTTCTTCCTTACTATTCTTATTTCAGATCCTGTTCTCACTTAACATTATGGGAAACTTATTTCCTTAATGGAAACTGTTTATGTTTACTGTATTTAAAAAATAATTTTGATGTTACATAATTGTAAAAAAGACCCTTTCCTGAGAGAAAATGCCCAATCAGTGAAACAACAGCATAAAGCAAGTCCTTCTATGCCTGTCAGTCTTTTCTATGAGCTCAGAATCAAAGATGTACCTCAAACAGGAAACTGAAATTTAATGGGCAGTTCAAAAGGCAGTGCAAGCATTGAAACAGAGAGATGGAGAATTTGTTTCTGGTTGTCAGAGGGGGCCAATGTAATGAAGATGAGGTGCTAAGGAAAGATCACAGATGATACAAGTTAAGCCCAAGGGATAAAATTAGTCCAGCCTCCACTTTTACAAATAAGGAACCAGAAACCCAGAAAGTTCCATGACTTGTCTTAAAAACCCCCATCTCATCTACTGTCCTCCAAGAGTCAGCTCTAGCCTGAGCTCCCCCTGTGAAATTCTTCTTCTCCTCAGATCCTTGTTCTGACTTCTGGTCTCTTTTTTCCTTCACTGAAAAGTGAGCAGAAATTGTGATCCGTGTTTTCCTAGGCCTTGCCATACAAAAACAAACAAACAAACAAAAAACAAAACAAAAACCTCAGTAAATATCTGTGCAGTGAACATATACATTCAGGTGAAGCTGGCCAGTAGGAAAGCCAGGACTGGAATGCTTCCATCACATGGTGTGATCTACTGGGGGTTAGATCATTACAACATGGCAGACTTTAGAGGGCTGGGCTCCTGACTCTTATTAGCTTTGTACTCTGGGAAAAGTGTCTTCTTTATTCTAATCCATAATTACCTTTTCTGCAAGACTATCATCAAGAACTCCTTTAGATCCACTGTGCAATCCATGGAGATCAGTGAAAAATGAGCGATGCCTCTGATTCTACTTCTTCAATTCTATAACACAAACTTTCCCACATTTTAACATTCTGACTTAGGATGTTCTACACGTACCATGTATACTTAAAAGTTGGCTGAAAATTTCTTTGGCTTTTCTTTTTCTTTCTTTTTTTAATTTTTTGTTATTGTTAATCCTCACCTGAGGATTTTACTAGTATTTCCATTGGCTTTGAGAGAGAGAGAGAGAGAGAGAGAGAGAGAGAGAGAGAGAGAGAGAGAGAGAGACATCAATGTGAGAGAGACACATCAATTGGTTGCCTCCCATACACTCCCTGACTGGGATGGGGATTGAACCTGCAACCTAGACATGTGCCCTTGACCAGGAATCAGACCTGCAGCCCTTTGGTGCATGGGCTGATGCTCTAACCACCGAACACACTGACCAGTTTCTTTGTTTCTTTTTGAGAGAAAAATAAATATACTGTTGAACTAAATATGTGAAATATCTCAACACCTGGGAAAAACTCCTATCTTTTGTATTATTTTAGATTTAAGCTCCATGCAGTAACATTCTCTTCTTTTTCTTTCTTTTTTTAATTTTTATTTTAGTGTTGAATGTCTGCATTTTGGAAATGCATTCCTTTTTAACCCAGGAAGCTGTTTGTGTAAGCTTGTCACTGGACCGGTTCCAAATCAGGGGTTCTGTCCCCCACCCCCATATGGTCCAGGACCTTAAGGCTCTTGACTTGTGTAGGAAAGAATTCAAGAACGAATCCCAGGGAGAGCGAAAGCACATTTTATTTAGGTAGAGAAAGAAAGAGGTCTGGATGTGGGTTCCTGGAGACAGGATTGGGGGTTGAGCCCAGGATTGGCTGCTACCACCTGGTGCCCCCTGGTTGCAAGTTTCACAGGACATGGACATGAAACAATACATGTCTGAGTGGACATGAAGAACTCGTGAATTGTGCCTCGTGTGGTCAGTTAGTTCCTGGGATTTTATGTGTTTTCAGTTTCTGAACTTTGTGGCACCAAATTCTGTCTTTGCCTTTGGGTTGAGAGCTGGTCTTGTCCCCAACATGGTCCCTTCTGCAAGTGTCATGGTGTTTGTCCACCTGTACCCGCCCCCCCACCTCCCCGTACTTGTAATGTCAGTTTCATTGTAATCCTATCTAATAAAGAGGGAATATGCTTATTAACCATCACACCCTCACAAAGATGGCGGCGCTCACACCCAATAAAGAGGGAATATGCTAGTTGACTGCCACATACTCACAAGATGGCAGCGCCCCCACCTCATCCAGTCGGAGTCCCCCAGTCCCTTCAGCCCCTCCTCATCCAGCCTCAGTCCCTCAGTCCCCACAGCCCTGCAGGGGAAGGCAGTTGGGGCGATTGGCCTGCAGGGGAGGGCAGTTGGGGACTGTGATGCCGGCAGGAGAGCACTTGTCAATCATGCTGGCAGGGGAGTGGTTAGGGGGCTATCAGGCTGGCAGGTAGAATGGTTAGGGGCATCAGGCTGGCGGGCAGGCGAGTGGTTAGGAGCCAACCGTCCCGGATTGTGAGAGGGATGTCCAACCGGCAGTCAGACATCCCCCAAGAGGTCCTAGATTGGAGAGGGTGCAGGCTGGGCTGAGGGACACCCCCGCCCTGTGCACGAATTTGTGCACCAGTCTTCTAGTGATGGTATAATGGACTTTGGGGTTGGTCTTTGGTCATCTTTTCCTCCATCGTGGATTGATCTGATTTTAGCCAGTACTCCTTGATGACTTCTGTGAACACCACAGGAGTTTCCTGCCATAAACTGTTAACCTTTGACCATGTGTGGAGGTGGGGGGCTTTGATGAGAGGACCTAGCTAGCAGCTTATTGGCCTGTGATGTTGCTTCTACTTCCTCATTCCCCTGGTTGGGCGTTTTTCCTAACTTCTTTCTGTCCTGTCTGAAGCTTATCATTGGATGTGTCTGTCACACTTGTGACATGAAGATGGAATTTCTTCTAATATTTAAAACATAGGCCATATAATAGTCACATTTTTAATCAATGGGATTGGTTCAACCTGAAGAACGCTAGGATCATTAAAGGTTAAATTATATGATAATTGAAATAAATTGATCTCAGGCAAGCTCATAAAAACCAGGGGAAAAAGTGAATCCCTCTGAATAAATCCTGATGAAGTTTGTTTAAAGATGTTATGAGATCATAAGCCTATAGATATTTATGGGTTTAAAAAATACTGTTAGTGTCTTGTGGTGTGTGGTTGAAAATAAAGAGGTAGTTTTCTGTAGTTTGTATTTTCCTTTTTTTAAAAAAAAAAATCCTCACTCGGGGATTATTTTTTCATTGATTTTTAGAGAGAGTGGAAGAGAGAGGGAAAGACAGAGAGAGATATCGATGTGAGAGAAATAGAATGATTGGTTGCCTTCTGGATGCGCCCTGACCAGGGCCTGGGCCAGGGAGGAGCCTGCAACCAAGGTACATGCCCTTGACCGGAATTGAACCCGGGACCTTACGGTCCACATGCTGACACTCTATCCACTGAGCCAAACTGGCTAGGGATTCTTTATTTCTTACTAATGAATCCCTTAGAGATGCTTTGTTTATGAGATAACAAAAGGTAAGAAGGTAAAGGGTGAGAAGTTGAGTTTTTCACCCCAAAATATGCTTTTGGAATATTGATTATTTTAAGCTGGTTATTTTTAATTAACAAAAGACGTAGATAAAAAATTTGACCTCCCCTCCCTTCCCCCAACTACTAAAAGGATTTAGAGAGGACCTGCTCCAGGAAGGAAGCTATTATAGATAGCTATAGTTTACCATGAGCTAAGTGTGCTAGGGAGGAACCCAGGAAGGCCCCTTGATCAAAGTCCTCTTTGTGACCCTTGTTAAAGACAGTCCAGCAAACAGTTACTTACCAAACATTTACTTTCCATCTCCATGTGAATTGTCTTGCTGCCCTTTAAAGTCCAAGACCATCATCGTCATCCTCTCTCCTTAGCTCAAGGTGGCATATAAGCCTTAACTGCCCTACTTCTCCTTGGGTCCCCAATCTTTTTATTTTTTGAAAACATATTTTGTAGTGATTTTAGAGAGGAAAGGAGGAGGAGGAGGAGGAGGAGAGAGAGAAACATCAATGATGAAAGAGAATCATCGACGGGCTGCCTCTTGCACGTCCACTACTTGGGATCGAGCCTGCAATCGGGCATGTGCCCTGACTGGGAATTGAACTGTGACCTCCTGGTTCATAGGTCGACTGTCAACCACTGAGCCAGCTCCGGGAGAGCAAGGGTCCCTTATTCTTATGGAACCCCCACATGTGCATACATAATAAGTTTGGCCATTTTTTCCTGGTAATCTGTCTCATGTTAATCTGATTATTAGTCCAGACAGAAGACTTTAGAAGGCTAGAAGGGAAATTTATTTTTCTGCCCCCACCAGGGCATCAGGTGGTTCTGCAGAGCTTGATTCCAGGTGCTGGGTTTCCTCAGTCTCACCGCCATGGCCTTGTGATAAAGTCCATAGCTGCTTGGCTCTAGCTCAGATAACTGATATCTTCAATCTTTAGCCCTCCTTTTGCTTTTCAAACCTGTTACAAAATTTCCAGCTGGAATGGATTCAGTTTCCA
Organism: Myotis daubentonii; assembly: GCF_963259705.1. Classification (NCBI taxonomy): domain Eukaryota; kingdom Metazoa; phylum Chordata; class Mammalia; order Chiroptera; family Vespertilionidae; genus Myotis; species Myotis daubentonii. Next base: position 7,898,295 of record NC_081850.1, read on the forward strand.
AAAGAAAAAAAAAGGCTCACTAAACAGTTATTCCCATCGAATACAAGATTTCAAAATTCAGCATTTTCATCACATATTTACTAAAGTTTTAAATTTCAGAGTAAAAAATTAAGAGTATGTTAAGAGGCTTCTATTTTGTGCAAACTGTTTGGTATTAAGCAATCTTTTTGTTGAGTTTGTTTTTAAAAAGGGAGGGTGTTTTGGCAAATTAGAAAGTTAAAAGATTAAATCTGAAAGATTGAGTGCTGCCTGTAGTAATTATGTTGCCTTAAAGAGGTTGAAACTACTAATGGTTTGAAATGAGAAATAAAGAACTGATCTTGAGAAAAGCCCAGTTCTTTTAGTCCTTTCCATCCTTCTCTTTTGGCTTTAAAAGTTGCTGCTGTAACAGAAAGGGAATTGACCACACAAGTGCTGAGTGTACATGATCCCAAACCCACAAGAAGAAAAAACCCCACAAGTTGTTTCACACGTGGTCCTGAATGCTTATTCTGTGAACTTAGTAGTTTGAGATTTACCTAAAATATAATAAACATTTTCTGTAAATATAATGTTTTACATTTTTTTAATACTGTTTATCTTTCCCTTTTAGTTGATTAAACCTACTCATTTTAGTTTTTCTCTTTGCAGATGAAAGCCAAAAAATTCTAACATGGTGCTTAGGTTGTCTGATTAACAAAGAACCACAGAATTCTGGAGAATCGAAACTGAACTCCTGGACACGGGTAAGACCATAAATTTGCCCTGCGCTGCTTTGAATTAAATTGTTTAAAGGTGCGGCTGACTGTCCACTTCCAGGATGTTTTAGAAACATTTCAAACATACCCTTTGCTGTTACATTGTCTTGCTGAGTGTAAGGTTAAAGAGATTTTATTTTTGCTTGTGAATTCTGTAAAACATTGGTCTTTAGGGTGAACTTTCCTATGCCTCCAAGACCTCGTGTTGAGTGGTTTTGGAAAGTTACTTTCAGGTAATGTAAAAGAATGCACCCTGTTTCCCTCCAGCAATTGCTATCCTTCCAAAAATTGTTCCTCCCTACCAACCTAGTTTACATACTGTAATTATGTAATTCCTCTCCAAGTGCTTCTCTGCCTCTTTCAGAATCTATTCTGTAGTAAAACTAGAATTCAGAAGTTCCCTGGGAATAGTAGTCTTTATTTTGTGTCCCCAAGTTGGTACCCAGGCCAGTATGCTCAGACTGGCACCTGGTGCTAGTTGGCTGCTGTTGCTCACAGCCAATTGGTTACTCAGCTGTGCTAGTCCAGATAGCGGACAGCTCCCGGCATTCACCATGGCTGTTTCTGCTTCCTCTTGAAGGGTAGACACAAGTTGCAGACTGTTGTGAGGCTGGGCTCTGACTGCCCTCAACGCCAGCAAGTTGGCTATTCTTTTCTCTTACTCCCCACTGTCTTGCTGCCATAACCCCAAGGACTCGCTGAGGCCTGTCAGACTACTTAGAATGCGCATGGCTCAGGTTGCTGTTTAGTATTATGAAGTCACTCACCTAGATTAATGCATGTGGTTTTGTCTATCAATCTGACTGGTGATATACTATCATTTACTGCTTTTTGACCATTCCTTTGTTTAATACAATATTGCAGACAGAGATGGCAAAGACACTATTTGTAATTTCCTGTTATATTCAAAGAATAGACGGGAAAGGGAAAGAAGAAGTGGAAAGGACTGGGTGAGGGAAGGAAAGAATGCAAAATTTAATTAGAAGGAAAATTAATGCAAAGAACTGAAGAAAGGAATGGATAAGTGGAATTAGAGTTGAAATAATATGAAAAATAAGGTTATAGGATAACATTTATTCTTTAAGGTTTTAAATTGTTGCTTCTGTTGAGTATGTGATATTTTAATGATTACTTAGGATTTTTTTTATTGCCTAGCTCAATACGTTCTGACATAGACCATCTAATTAAATTTTTTGGATGATTGGGTTAACTTTTTTTATTTTACTGACTCTATTAGCCCATTAAAAATTTTCTAGCCTTGCATTTTATTCTGTGGGTTTCCCTTATGTAATGTAGTATCTGTTTATCATTAGGTAATTATTAAGTATAACTCAGGGAGATAAAGTAAAAGCACTTCATTCCTATCTTCAGAGAACTCTCAGACTGGCCAGGTCATCCAAGGGCAGTGTGTTGGGTATCAGTAGAGCTGTAAATAGGTGTGATGGCAACACAGAGGAGGAACACTTGCTCAGACTTCAGTGTTTGGAGACATTTCCTGGGGGAGATGATGTATTAGCTGAATTTTGAAAGATGACTAGAGAGCAGGGATAGAGTTTTAGGAGTGATATTGCTGTCAGCAGATAGTGTATGTGCAAAGAAAGCATGGTGGTGAGAAAGCAAATGTTGCATTTGGGGAACTCAGGTACTTACTAGGTATACCTGTTAATAATGGCGGATTTTGTAATCAAAGAAAACATGGTAATTTCAAGAGAAACATCAAAAAATGCTTCATTCAAAGTAATGTTCATTGCTAGCTACACATTTCCCCCATCTTTCAGGTAATTTGTGGATACCATCCCAATAGAACTTTTCTTATTTTGAGGCAGACCATTCAGAGACCCAATTTTCCACTTCTTCATACATTTTGAAGTGCTGCTCAGAAAGTGCATGTGCCATCGATCAGAACAAGTGGTCATCTGAAGGAGCAAGGTCTGGTGAATACAGCGGGTGGGTTAATACTTCCCAGGCAAGATCTTTTAACGTGTCTTTAACTGGTTTTGAAGTGTGTGATGGTGCGTTATCATGAAGCAAAATTACTTTGTCGTGTCTTCTGGCCCATTCTGGTCGTTTTATGATTAAAGCGTGGTTCAAATTGATTATTTGTTGTCAGTAGCTATCAGTATTAATGATTTCACCTGGTTTTAGAAACTCATAATACACCACACTTTCCTGATCCCACCAAACACAGAGCATTGTCTTCTTTCTGAAGCCATCTAGCCTTACAGTCGATGTTGATGGTTGACCTGGATCAACCCTTGGTTTTGTGCATTTGGGAGTCTCAAAATAAATCCACTTTTCATCGCCAGTAACAATTCGATGCAAAAAAGACTTTCTTTCGTGCAGTTGAAGCAACATTTTACTGATGACTTTTCGGTTTTCCATTTGTCTTTTGTTCAGTTGATGTGGCACCCATTTTCCTTCCTTTAAAATCTTTCCCATTGCTTGTAAATGATCGGAAATTATTTGCTGAGCAATGTTTAATCTTTCTGCAAGTTGTTTTTGGTTTGTCACCCATCTTCATCCAATAATGCTTCTAATTGTTGGTCTTAAAACTTTTTCTGTTGACCTGGATGTTCTTTGTCTTTCACATTGAAATCATCACTTTTAAAGCATTTAAACCAGCATTCACAAGTATCTTGAGATGGAGCATGTTCATCATAAGCTTCCCGAAGTATATGATAACTTTTTCTTCAAAATAATGAATTAAAACTTCCCGCAAATGCTCTTTTTTTGGCACAAAATTAGACATTTTTAAGCATAAAAATATTTATGATGTTAATACCTTCAGCAAATTTAACATAAGAAGTTTTGGAGCTTGTTGTCAATACAACAAAATAGCATACATATCAAATCTCATATATGTCAACATATGTGTAACTCCATCTATTGAAAAAAATCTGCCTTATTAACCGGTACACCTAGTACATGGAATAAAAAAAACAACAAATAAGCTCATAGATACAGAGAATAGACTGGTGGTTGTGGAGGGTTGGATGGGGAAAATGGGTTAAAGAGTAAACATTTCCAGTTATAAGAGAAATAACTGGGGATGTAATGTACAGCATGGTGACTATAGTTAATAATACTGTATTGTATATTTCAAAGTTGCTAAGAGAGTAAGTCTTAAAAAAAGTTTTCATCATAAGAAAAAAGAACTGTTTTGCAGTTGTGGCAATGGATGTTAATTGGACTTATTTTGGTAATCAACTTGCAGTACATACAAATATCAAATAATGTGCACTTGAAACTGTTATATGTCAACTGTTATATCTCAATAATAATAATAAAGTCACATATGCCAAAATAAAGGCGAGGAAGGGAAAGAGATGATGAAGTTTCACGATTAGAAATGCTCTCCAAGGAGGTGACTTTTTAGGAGAGATTTAAATTAGCTGAATGAATAAGCCCTATTTTTTTTTTTTTTTGCAGCCTATCAATGCCTCTCTCCAGCATCTATGTATGTCTGTCTGTCTGTCTCTCTCTCTCTCTCTCTTTCTCTCTCTTTTGGGGGAAGAACTCTGACTTCTGCCACTCCATCCTGCATCCAAAAGCCTGTCTCCTTGCTCATGGAGGTTCTCCTGCTACCTGTGGGATATTCAGCCCTAATTTTTTTTTTTAATTCTACTTGGTTATCTTTCTTTTTCTTATTGATTTGTAGAAATTCTGTTTTTTAAAAAATATATTTTATTGATATTTTACAGAGAGGAAGGGAGAGGGATAGAGAGTTAGAAACATCGATGAAAGAGAAACATCGATTAGCTGCCTCCTGCACACCTCCTACTGGGGATGTGACCGCAACCAAGGTACATGCCCTTGACCGGAATTGAACCTAGGACCTTTCAGTCCACAGGCTGACGCTCTATCCACTGAGCCAAACAAGTTAGGGCTGTAGAAATTCTTTATATGTGTTGAATATAGGTACCATTTTTATTGCATGTATTGCAGCTATTTTTTTCCACACTATGGTTTATGTTTTTGTGTTTACATTTTCTCATTTTCTTTTAAGGAAGATTTTTTAAAAATTGATTTTAGAGAGAGAGGAAAGTGGGGAGAGAGTCAGAGACAGAGAGAGAGGGGGGGGGTAGGGAAAGAAAGAGGGAGAGAGAGGAACATCGACATGAGAGAGAAACATTGATCAATTGTCTCTCTTATGCATCCTGACTGGGATTGAACCCACAACTTAGGTATGATCCCTGATCAGAAATCAAATGTGCAACCTTTTTGGTACACGGTATGACACTCCAACCAACAGAACCACCCGGTCAGGGCTCAAGGAAGATATTTTAAATTTTATTATAGTCAGATTTATCAATCTTTTCCTTTGTGGTTAATAACTTCGTATCTTATTTAAGAAAATTTTCCCTACTCCAGGGTCATGAAGATCTTCCATCTTCTAAAAGTATATTGGTTTGCCTTTGCCATTTGGTCTGTGATCTACTTGTAACAGTTTTACTGAATGGTCTAAGGTGGGTGTCTATATTTATTTTGCTTCCATATGGATACCCCATTGCCCCAGCACCATTATTTCAAAATCCTTTCCTCACTGAAGGAATAAGCCCTATTTTGCTACATTCATAAAAAATAGGGTGTATTTGTATTTAGGTGCAAGTATGAGCCTAAATCTCTTGATTAGTCTCATTGTAGGCGATGGTTAATTTTATGTGTCAGCTTGACTAGTCCATGGTGTGCCAGCTGTTTAGTCAAACATTATTCTGGAATGTGATTAACATTTAAACCAGGGGTCCTCAAACTACGGCCCGCGGGCCACATGTGGCCCACCCAAGACATTTATCCGGCCCACCGGGTATTTTTGCCGCCGCTGTGTGCATAGGAATTTGTCCATAGTTTTTTTTTAAACTATAGTCCGGCCCTCCAACGGTCTGATGGACAGTGAACTGGCCCTTGTTTAAAAAGTTTGAGGACCCCTGATTTAAACTGATAGGCTGAGAAAGCAGATCATCCTCCCTAATGTGTGTGGATTTCACCCAGTTAGTTGATGGCCTGAATAGAACAAAAAAGCTGACTCCTCCTATAAGGGTTTTCTCTATACTGGACTCTAATAAACATTGGTCCTTGAGTTAACTCCAAATTGTATGTTTTTATTTTTAGTGTAACACATCATTGCCAGAGCATTCTACAGAGAGTGCCCTGCATTTTTACAAAACCAGTTGTCTCAGAGATGATGGTGTTTGTACACTGAGATGCAAGACAGGCAGTCGACTCAGAAGTAGACAGTAGGTTTGATGCTGGCAAAATGGCACTAGAGATTGGTCAGCCAAGGGGCAGACACGGATATTTTGGAAACATGATTATGTCTACGGCTGTTGCTAATTTCTGTTGTTATAGTAGTCCCCCTTATTGGCGGTTTTACTTTCTGCAGATTCAATTAACTGTGGCCATCCAAACATATTAAATGAAAAATTCCAGAAATAAGCAAGACCTAAGTTTTAAATTGCATGCTGTTCTCAGCAGTGTGATGAAATTTTGTGCCATTTTACTTCACCCCACCTACGGTGTGAATCGTCCCTTTGTCCAGTGGATTCACCTCACTTTTTCTCACCACCCGGGCATTGTGTCATCTCACGTCATCACAAGAAGAACGGTGACTGCAGTACAATAAGATGTTTTGAGAGATTCACATAACTTTTATTACAGCATATAGAATGATCATTTAACAGGTAAAAGAGCATCATTCCTGAGGCCAGTTAGTGAAAGACAGCAGAGGCAAGGTGACATTCAGGGACAAGGCAGGTACTCCTTCAGGGAGCTGAAGATTCCTCTTCCAAAGCTCCACTCTTGTAAAACACTGCCAGTTGTGAACGAATGCTCTCTCTTTTGTTTTACTTTTTCTTTCTTTCTTTTTACTATTTTTATGTGTCTGTTTATTTACTTATTTCCCATCCTCCACCCCCTTTCTAGAGTATTGTTCTCTATATCTATGGGTCTGTTTCTATTTTGTTATTTCATTTTTTTTTAAAGATTTCTCATATAAGTGAAATCACATAGTATTTGTCTTTCTCTGGCTGACTTGTTGAGTTATTTCACTTAAAATAGTACCCTCTAGGTCCATCTATGCTGTTGCATATGGCAGGATATTATTATTTTTTATGGTTGAATAATATTCGTGTGTGTGTGTGTGTGTGTATCTCACATCTTCTTTATCCACTCATCTACTGATGGACATCTAGGTTGCTTCCATATCTTAGCTATTGCTAGAAATGCTGCAATGAACATAGGGCAGCATCTATTTTTTTTTTAATTAGTGTTTTTGGTTTTGTTTTGTATAAATACACAGACATAGAATAGCTGGATTACATGACAGCCTTATTTTTAATTTTTTGAGGAATCTCCATACTGTTTTTTATTGTGACTTCACTAATTTACAGTCCCATTAGCAGTGTACCAAGGTTCCTTTTTCTCCTCATCCTAGCCAACATTTACTTCTTGATTTCTTGTTGATAGCCAGCCTGAAGGGTGTGAGGTAATAAGTAATTGATACGTATTTTGCATTTCCCTGATGATTAGTGATGTTAAGCATCTTTTCATAGGCCTGTTGGCTAATATGTATGTCCCCTTTGGAACTGTCTATTCGGGTCATCTGCCCATTTTTAAATCAGATCGTTTGTTTGTTTTTGTTAAGTTGTATCATTTCATTATATATTTTGGATATTAATTCCTTATTGGATGTATCATTTTAAAATATCTTCTCTCATTTAGTAAATGGTCTTTTTGTTTTGTTGATGGTTTCCTTTGCTATTCAGTAATTTTAGTTTGACATAGTCCCATTTGTTTATATTTTCTTTTGTTGCCTTTGCCTAAGGAGACACATCCAATAAGGTATTGCTAAGAGTGATGTTGCCTATGTTTTGTTCTAGGAGTTTTATTGTTTCAGGTCTTACATTTAAAACTTTAATCCCCTTTCAGTTTATTTTTGCATATGTTGTAAGAAAGTGGTCTGGTTTTAATTTTTTGGGTGTATCTGTCCAGTTTTCCCAGTACCACTTATTGAAGAGACTGTCTTTAACACATTGTATATCCTCATCTCCTTTGTCATAGATTAATTGACTGTATAAGTGAGGTTTTATTTCCGGGCTCTCTATTCTATTCCATTGTTCTACATATATGTTTTAATGCCACCACTGTCCCATTTTGTTTATTGTAGCTTTGTAGTATAGTTTGATGTCAGGTAGTGTGATAACCTCCCACTTTGTTCTTTTTCAAAAGTTCTTTGGCTAGTCAGGATCTTTTGTGGTTCCTATAAATTTTAGGATTAGTTATTTTAATGTTGTGAAGAATGCCATCGGTATTTTTATGGGGATTTCATTGAGTCTGTATTGCTTTAGGTAGTAAATACATTTTAACAATATTAATCCTTCCAATTCATGAGGAAGGTGTATCCTTCCCTTCTTCAGTTTTTTTCTTCAGTGTCTCATAGTACTTCGCCTCTTTCATTAGTTAAGTTTATTCCTATGTACTTTGTTTTTTGGTGCAATTGTAAATTCCAGTCTTAATTTTGCCTTAGAAACACAACTAGTTTCTGCATATTGATTCTGTATTCTGTAGCTTTTGGTAGAGTCTGTAGGGTTTTCTGTATAAAGTATTATGTAATCTGAAATAATGAGAGTTTTACTTCTTCCTTTTTTATTTGGATGCCTTTTATTTCTTTTTCTCATTTGACTGCTGTGTCTAGGATTTCCAGTACTATGTTGATTAGTGGTATTAGTGGTCATCCTTTTCTTGTTCCTGATCTTGAGGAAAAGCTTTCAGGTTTTCATCACTGAGTATGATAGTAGCTGTGGGTTTGTGATACCGGTTTTATTATGTTGAGATATGTTCCTCCTGTACCTGCTTCATTGAGAGTTTTTTCATTAAAAGCAACCTTCATTTTCCCTGTTTCTCAGGTCAGAAATCCTGGAATCATCTGTGGTGACCCTTGTCCTCTTATATCTCACATCTAGTTTATCAACAAGTCTGTCAGTTCAGTCTTTGAAATATAACCAGGATCTGAATACTGCTCACCAATTTTACTGCTTCTACCTCCATTCAAGCCACTATCACCCCTCATGAGGGCCATTGCAGTTTTCCTCATCTGTCTCCTGCTTTCACCTTTGCTCTCCTATGTTCTTCATCCGAAAGATCTTTTAGAAGGTGCCTCTGCCCAGAACCTTCCAGTGACAAGTCTGTACTTGACTTACGAGGACTTCCACAACCTCACCCCACGTGACCTGGGTAATCTTCTCCCCATTTTCTCACTTCACTCCAGCACACACTGGCCTCCTGGCTGCTCCTCTGGTACCCAGAAACCTTGCCTAGGGCTTATGCATTCACCTTTGCTCACCTGTTTTCACAGCTCTTCCCCAGAGAGCCACAGGACCCCTTCTTGTACCTTTTTCAGGGCACTGCTCAGTTATCACCTTCTCTGAGAGGCCTTCCTCATTACCCAGTCTCAGGAATGCACTGTCTTTATTTTGACTTATTTTTCTTCTTAATGCTGACCACCCCTGACACAACGATTTTTTTCTAACTTTTCATTACCTCCCAAATAGGTTACAAGTTCCATGAGAACAGAGACTTTTTTAAAGCCTAGAAAAAGTGCCTGGCACATAGTAAACATTCAGTGATTATTTGCTAAATGAGTAAATAAGGGAGTAAAAAAGTAGTGGGGTTTCTACTTGGAAAGAAGTGAATGAACAGACAGAAGGAAAAATTATTACTCTAGTTAGGCCTAAAACTAAGTTATTTGTGGAGGGAATTAGAAGTTAAGATTAGAAAAATGGTTTGGCAGATATTTTAGAGGGCCATGAGTGCCAACTTGTGAGTTTGTTCGTAAATTAGTGGTATAGGGCAATTGAAGGAGCTACTGCAAGTATTGGCATTGAGAGAGGTGTATTTGTCATGATTAGCATGCCTTCCCGCTTTCTCCCTTGCTCTCTAGTTTTTCCTAATCCTTCCTTTATTCATATATTCCTTAAATATATCCTGAATACTAACTCTTTACAAGCAGATTTGGGGGAATGTGAAGATCTTGCCTTCAAGGATCAAATTGTTTTATTACAGTTTAACAAGAAAAGGAGAACAGCATATCAAAGGTACTGTGGGAGCCCACAGAAAGAAGGAAAAGCTTTGTTGAGAGGAGATTAGGAAATATGCAGGGGTGGTCAGAAATGCTTTCAGAAGATGAGGGGAAAGTGGCCTCACGATACTGTATCGTGAAGTATGAGTTTCCAGGTAAGCAGAAGCCCAGGGCACGCCTGGAACTTGGAGAACCGAAGGTAATTTGAGGAGCATGTAGGAAAGTAGACAGGAAAAGCTAGAAAAGGTCTTCTTGTTAATGATAATAAGAATGGGCTGTCCCATTTATCATATACTAGTGGTACATGAGTTACAAAGAGGTAGATTCTGATATAGGCAAAATGGCTCATACTAAAAATATTTACTTAACCTGTAAGGCAAGGATTTTAATTAGTAGAGTTTAAATGGTAGTTGCAGGGTTTGAGGGGGAGACACTTGGATTATATTAAAATTAATAAGATAGTGGATTCCAAGATGACTTCAGAGTTGGTAGAAGCTACATCCACCTGCTCCTGGCACCAAACTACATTTACAGCTAAATTACAGAATCAACCTGAATAACCCATTGAAGGCTAGCTGAACTGAAATGTAATAACCAAGACTTAACAGAAGAAGCCACATCAAGACAGGTAAGAAGGATGCAGACATGGAAAGACATAGCCCCCTCTCAACCCCTCTATCCCCTCTACCCCCGCATACCCCCCACCCCCACCCCACTCCATGCTCAGGTGCAGCGGTGGCTGAGCAGCCGGAGAGTTATGGTGGCTGCAAAACTCTCCTTCCCCTAGGAGCATGTGTCCTTACCCCCACACTGGGATCCCCAACTCAGAGCAACAGAGATGGTAAGAGGAGCTTCACAGCATCAGGTGGTGTGAATCAGTGGGGATTCAGTCTGCCTGGGAGAACCAGACCACCTGGTTCTTTGCCAGAGTCTCATTGAGAGCACTCATTGTGTTACAGCACCAGCCTGGGAGTGAATGGTCCAGACTCTAGCTGCTGGGGAGGCCATGCTGCTCAACTCAAGTCCCCCAAAGGGCTCTGCTGACTACACCCAACAGTGACTTTAAGGGGCCCTCTTTTTTATTTCTAGGGAGATTGTTGGCAGAGACCCCGTTACTAAACTGTATGTCTTGGGAAAGAAGGCCAGTCTCCCCAACCTCAAGGGTACAGCCAGTGCCCCTCCCCCAACCTGTTGAATCACTTCGCTGGCCCCATCTTGCTGAGTTTAGCCATGCAGAGATCAGAGTGCTGCACAGAGCTGAGACTTTTGGCCCCATCCTGCCGAGTTCAGTGGCACAGGGGAACCAGAAAGCACTGTAGAGCTGAGCTTTTCAGACTGTGTCTCCCAGGGAAGCTTTTGTCCAGGAACTAGATGGGTGAGTGCGGGACTGTGTGGGGAGGCAAATCCAATCTCCCCTGTGAGTTCAGGTTTTGCTACCCCAGGAAGGGGAAAAAGTACCTGCCCCCTCTTATAGGCTTGTGGGCACCCCCCTCCCCCCCCCCATGGGAGACTGGATGAACCCTGCCAAGTCCCAGATACCTGCCCGCTGGGCACAGTTCCATGGGGAACAGGGACAGCAGCTTAGAGCTGGGATATTAAAAATGAGAGACCTTTGGAGGCTATTATCTGGGACAGGGGTGAAGTGCTTAGGGTCCTCATGTGGACAGGGCCAGCATCATTTCCAATGGAAGACTCTTGACCTATCGCCCTGAGCCCAGGGTGGCTGAGCTTGCTCCTGCTGGCTGCATCCAACCTGATCCTGCAGTGAGCCCCTCCAGGGGAATTAGAATTGGTGACTCTGGCAAAGACTGAGTGGTTTGCCTTTGAGGCAGGGGCCACTTTCCCCTCATTGAGTGCCTTACTACGTGATCCCCGTAAGGGACCCAGTAGCCCTGTCTTCCTGATCCCGGTTGCCCCTGTGGAAGGGGCTATGGATCTCAGCTAGCCTGGGTTCATCCTACAGTCTTCCTTCAGAAGGCTCTGGAGGAAGACCAACCAATCTCAGCGGTAAGCAGAGTAGCTGACAGGTAGAGACAGACCTCGGGGAGCCTCTGTCATTTTACAGGTCAGCCCCCAGCTCTCAGCTGGAGGAAGACGACTTTTTTACAGAGATTAGCCCCTCCCACACACACCCAGGTCCAGTAGATGCAGACACAAACATTGAACAACATGGCAACTCCAGACAGGTAGCCCAAAGCCAGTAACACACAATGTCTGACAGCGACCTATACCTGAACCCAACCCAAGCAACTCAGAACCAACACAACCAGTGGTGGGCTTCAGACCACACGAGAATTTGACCCAATGAGGCACACAAGCAGCATACCCAGTGGGAGATTCCGGCAGGTACCAAATCCTACTGGAAACAACTCTACCTTGGGGCACAACCCTTGCACAGCATCTCATGTACAATGATGGAGATTTACCCTTATAGTCAACCAGCCTGAAGGGCTAACTCCACTCATGAAGGGCCGACAGCATTTAAGACTCACCTATAACAACAGAGGGTGCACATAATCCCCAAGAAACATTCCTGGAGCACTGAGCTCAGGTGATTGGAAGATTGTGCCACTGAGCTAAAAAAGACACCTTCATCATAAAGCCATCATAACAAGTTTTGGAGCCATAGCAGATCTACCTAATACACAGACAAAAATGGAGAGACAAAGAAAAATGTCCTAAATGAAAGCAACCCAAATACTAAATGCAGAGTTTAAAACAATGGATGAAAGGGTGCTCAAGGACCTTAGGGGAAGAATGGATGATCTTTTGAGAACTTAGGTATTAAGAACCCAAAAGAACATAGAAACCATAAAAAAAAACAGTCAGAAATGAAGAATACAATATCTGAAATGAAGAATGCATGAGAAGGAATCAACAGCAGGTTAGATGAAGCTGAGGATCAATTCAGTAAATTAGAGGGCAAGATAACAGTAAGCACCAAAGCAGAGCATCAAAAAGAAAAGAGAATTAAAAGAAATGAGGAAAGTATAAGAAACTTCTGGGACAACATCAAGTGTGACAACATATGCATTATAAGGACACCAGAAGGAGAAGAGAGTGAGCAAGGGGTAGAGAATCTGTTTGAAGAAACAATGGCAGAAAACTTCTCCACATGGTGAAGGAAAACTTCACACAAGTTCAGGAAGCATAGAGAGCTCCAATCAAGATGAACTCAAAGAGACTCACACCAAGACACATAATAATTAAAATGGCAAAGCTGAAAAACAAAGAGAGACTTTTAAAGGCAGCAAGAGAGATGTAATACCTGTGAGAGAGCTCCTATATGACTGTCAACTAATTTTTCAACGGAAACACTTCAGGTCAGAAGGGATTGGCAAGAAATATTTCAAGTAATGAAAAGCAAGTAACTGCAACCAACACTACTCTATCCAACTAGGTTAGGCTATCATTTAAAATTGAAGGGAAAATAAAAAGCTTCCCAGACCAAAAGAAAAGAAGAAAAAAGGCTGAAGGAGTTCATTACCACCAAGCAATATATATATCTCCATCCTTGCCCAAGGATATTTTTTTCCATTGATTTCTAGAGAGAGTAGAAGAGGAGGTGGGGGAGAGAGAGAAACATCGATGTGAGATGTGTGGGGTATGTGCCATTGACCAGGAATCGAACCCATAACACTTCAGTACATGGGCCGGCACTCTAACCACTGAGCAACACAGGCCAGGGCCACTAAACCAATACTGTAAGAAATGTTAAAGTAACTGCTAGAAGAAGAATATGAAATAGAGAAATGTAGGTATAAAGAAAAAATGGTAGTCAATAAGTACCTATCTATAACAACCTTAAATGTAAATGGATGAAATGCTCCAATAAATAGGGTAGCTGAGTGGGTAAGAAAACATGACCCATATATTTGCTGTCTGTAAGAGACCCACCTCAGAACAAAAAATATACACAAGCTAAAAGTGAAGGGATGGAAAAAAATATTCCATGCAAATGGAAACAAACAAACAAAAAAAGTGGGGGTAGCAATACCTATAAATATCTGCCAAAAATGGACTTCAAAGCAAAGGCTAGGACAACCAAGATGGCGGCATAGGTAAACACCTGAACTTGCTGCCATGCAAAACCACATTAAAACTACAACTAAAAGACAAAACGAGTATCATCCAGAACCACGGGAAGGCTGGCTGAGTGGAAATTCTACAACTAGAAGGAAAGAGAAAAGCACATTGAGTCCGGTACGAGGTGCAGAGGTGTGGAAGTGTAGAGATATGGAGGCGCATGTGAAAGGGGCTGGCAGCTGGGTATGCTGTTGTCTTTTTCAATCTGGAGGGAGATACAAACTCCTGACTGTTCTGAACTCCAGTTCCGGGCGAGAATTTGGGGACCCAGACTCATATGGAGAGAAACTGTACCGTCTGGCATTGGACCGGAACGTGAGGGTGGCTTTCTCACAGAGGTGCTTGCAGCATTCATTTTTCCTGTACGGGGCCGGCCGCGGGACACAGACCCTGGGACCTCTCCAAGGCAAAGAAGACTGGCAGCCATTGTGGTTTGCTCCACCCTGGTGATTCCCTGAGACCCTGCCCCACCCAATTTACAACCCCACCCAAGCTGTGCGTAGAGGCTTTTGCATACGAATGGCCTGGCCTTTCTCCACCTAAAAACCTGTCAAACTGCCGCTGGGTCAGAGAACCCCAGAGCTTCCAAAAGAAGGCCTAAGGCTCGTCAGCAGCCTGCATTGCTTCACAGCTGTGCCTCATCTGGGCACCTCCAAACCCCAAACAAAGAGGAGGAATCTGCAGATCTCTCTGTAGCTCCTGCTGGGTGGCCACAGGCAGTGGCTGACTTTGCACCTCCTTGGAGATACAAGAGCCAGTCTACCCAGTGGTCAGAGTGAGACCATCCAGATTACAACTCTTCACATCCATAAGAGACACACTCAGGGGGCAGACTCAGTGAGCGCCAAAGCCCCACTGAAGCAAGTCCTGCCCCATAAAGGTGTCTCCAGCACAGAAGTTCTCCCATTGTGGACACAACTGGTCCTCACAGCCAACTGACCTGGAGGTCAATTCCTCCCAGTGATACCAAAGCAATCAAGGCTTAACTACAACAAGACTGTGCACACAGCCCACAAAGGGGTGCACCAAGAGTGTCCACTTCAGGTAATTAGGGAGGCTGAGCCACTGGGCCCTATAGGACACCTACCACACAAAGCCACTCTATCAACACAGGGAAGCAGCCAAAATGCAGAGACAAAGAAACATGTTACAAATGAAAGAAATGGAGGAAAGCAAACTACCAGATATAGAGTTCAAAACCACAGTTATATGGTTACTCAAAAATCTTCTAGAAACCTCAAAAAATTTAGTGAGACCCTCCAGGATATGAAAAAGGACCAATTAGAAATTAAGCATACACTGACTGAAATAAAGAATAATATACAGAGGTCCAACAGCAGACTAGAGGATCCCAAGAATCAGGTCAAAGATTTGAAATACAAAGAAGCAAAAAACACCCAACCAGAAAAGCAAAATGAAAAAAGAATCCGAAAATACGAAGATAGTTTAAGGAGCCTCTGGGACAACTTCAAGCGTACCAACATCTGAATTATAGGGGTGCCAGAAGATGAGAGAGAGCAAGATATTGAAAACCTATTTGAGGAAATAATGACAGAAAACTTCCCCTACCTGGTGAAAGAAATGGACTTACAAATCCAGGAAGCGCAGAGAACCCCAAACAAAAGGAATCCAAAGAGGACCACACCAAGACACATCATCATTCAAATGCCAAGGGCAAAAGACAAAGAGAGAGTCTTAAAAGCCGCAAGAGAAAAAGTTACCTACAAGGGAGTACCCATACGACTGTCAGCTGATTTCTCAACAGTAACTATGCAGGCCAGAAGGGAGTGGCAAGAAATATTCAAAGTGATGAACAGCAAGAACCTACAACCAAGATTACTCTACCCAGCAAATTATCATTTAGAATTGAAGGTCAGATAGAGAGCTTCACACATAAGAAAAAGGTAAAGGAGTTCATCACCACCAAACCAGTACATATGAAATGCTGAAGGGTATTCTTTAAGAAGAGGAAGAAGAAGAAAAAGGTAAAGATAAACGTAATAAATCCTAACAAATTTAAGAAGATTGAAGTTGTATCAAACATTGTCTTAGATCATGATGGCATGAAAGTAGAAAACAACTACATTAAAAACACTGAAAAATATTCAAACACATGTTGGTTAAATAGCTTTTATTGAACAGTGAATGGGTTATCAATGAGATCAAGGAAGAAGTCACGTATTACCTGGAAACAAATGAAAACAAACACACAACAACCCAAAAATCTGTGGGGCACAGTAAAAGCAGTCCTGAGAGTGAAGTTCAGCACTATAGGCCTACCTCAAAAAACAAAAATTTCTAACCCTACAATGTAAAGAATTAGAAAGAGAACAAGAAAAGGCCAGTGTAAGTAGAAGGAAGAAAATAATAAATATCAGAGTGGAAATAAATGACATAGAGGCTAAAAAAAAGCCAAAAACACAATACAAAAGATCATTGAAACCAAGAGTTGGTTCTTCAAAAAGATAAACAAAGTTGATGAACCTTTAGCCAGACTCACCAAGAAACAAAGAGAGGGGAACCAAATAAATAAAATCAGAAATGAAAGTGGTGAAGTAACAACTGACAACCACAGAAATACAGAGTATGTAAGAAAATACTATTAACAACCATATGCCAACAAGTTGGACAACATGGGCCATATGGACAAATTCCTAGAAAAATACAGTCGTCAAAACTGAATCAGGAAGAATCAGAAAACCGGAATAGGCTGATAACAACTGATGAAATTGAAGCAGTCATACAAAAAACAAAACAAAACAAAAAACCTCCCAGCAAACAGAAGCCCTTGTCCAGATGGATTCACAGGGGAGTTTTACCAAACATTCAAAGAACTAGGACCTATCCTTCTCAAACTATTCCAATAAATGCAAGAGAAAGGAATACTTCCAAGCTCTTTCTATTAGGCCAGTATTACCCTAATTGCAAAACTAGATAAAGACACTTTTACTAAGAAAAAGAATTACAGCCAAATTTCCCAATGAACATAGATGATAAAATCCTCAACAAAATATTAGCAAATTGGATTTAACAATATATTAAAAAGATCATACACCATGACTAAGTGCGATTTATTCCAGGGATGTGAGTCTGTTACTATATTCTCAAATCAATAAATGTAATACATCATATAAATTGAAAGACAAAAATCATATGATCATATCAATAGACACAGAAAAAGCACTTGACAAAATCCAACAACCATCCTATCTAATAAAAGAGAAACATGGTAATTAGCCATACCTCTGCTACCCTTCCCATTGGCTACTCAGGGCGATATGCAAATTAACTGCCAGTCAAGATGGCGGCCAGCAGCCAGGCAGCTTGAAGCCAACATGAGGCTTGCTTGCTTCAGTGATGGAGGACACCAATGTTCCCCGCCTGCCGCTGCCGGCCTCTGAGCTTGCATTTTGAAACATTGTTACAAATATAGAAGCTAAACAAACTCCAGAAACCTGCTTTCAGCCAGCCGGGATCTCAGAGCTCGAGTTGAAACAGTGTTTCGATTATAGAACACAAACAAACCAGATACCTGCTTTCAGCCGCAGAGGCCTAAGAGCTGGAGCCAAGCCTCAGAGCTAAAGCTGGCCCAGAATTTTAAAAAAAAGAAAAAAGGAGCGGTTGGGAGCTTCAGTCACCTGACAGCCTGAAAACAGCCCTCAGCCCCTCACCCAGACTGGCCAAGCACCCCAGTGGGGACCCCACCCTGATCCAGGACACCCTTCAGGGCAAACCAGCTGGCCCCCACCTGTGCACCAGGCCTCTATCCTATATAGTAAAAGGGTAATATGCCTCCCAGCCCCAGGATTAGCGGAGCCGAGAGGCCTCCCGGCACCGGGATCAGCGTGACAGGGGGCAGCGCCCAAACCCCCTGATCGCTCTGCGGCTCTGTGTGTGATAAGGGGCGGGGCCACAACCTCCCTATCTGCGCTGCTCTGTTCCTGACAGGGTAAGGCACCCCCAACCCCCGATCAGCCCTGCTCTGTGCCTGATAGGGGGGAGCTCCCCAACCCCCTGATTGCCCTGCGGCTCTGTGTGTGACAGGGTGCGGCGCCCCTACCCCTGATCGGCCCTGCTCTGTGGGTGATAGAGGGTGGCTCCCCAACCCCCCTCCACTCCCCTCCCATGGGCCCTGCTCTGTGTGTGACGGGGTAGAGCCATAACCTCCCCATTGGCCCTGCCCTGAGTGTGACAGGGTGCGGTGCCCCAACCCCCTGATCCGCCCTGCTCTGTGTGTGACAGGGGGCGGTGCCCCAACTCCCCTATTGGCCGTACTCTGTGAGTGACAGGGGGGAGCTCCCCAACCCCCTGATGGGCCCTGCTCTGTGTGTGACAGGGGGGAGCTCCCAAACCCCCTGATCGACCCTGCTCTGTGCGTGACAGGGTACGGTGCCCCAACCCCCCAATCGGCCCTACCCTGAGCGTGACTGAGGGTGGCATCGCAACCTCCCAATCCGCCCTGCTCTGTGCATGACGGGGTGGCGCCCCAACTCCACAATCAGCCCTGCTCTGAGCCCGACCAGGGGCTGCACTTAGGGATTGGGCCTGCCCTCTGCCACCTGAGAGCAGGCCTAAGCCAGCAGGTCGTCATCTCCCGAGGGGTCCCAGACTGCGAGAGGGCACAGGCCGGGCTGAGGGACACCCCCAACCCCTGCGGTTGCACAAATTTTTGTGCACGGGCCTCTAGTTTTTTATAAAAACTCTCAGCAAAGTGAGAATAGAGGGATCATACCTCAACATAATAAAGGCCATATATGACAAACTTACAGCCAACATTTCATACTTGATGGGCAAAAACTAAAACCATTTCCCGTAAGAACAGGAATAAGACAGGGATGCCCACTTTCACCCACTCTGATTCAACATAGTATTGGAAGTCCTAGCCACAGTGACCAGACAAGAAGGAAAAATAAAGAGCATCCAAATTGGAAAGGAGGAAGTAAAACTCATTCCCAGATGTCATGATATTGTACACAGAAAATCCTAAAGACTCCCCCAGGAAACTACTAGATTTAATAAATGAATTAAGCAATGTAGTAGGATATAAAATCAACATGCAGAAATCAATGGCATTTTTATACACCAATAATAAACTCTCAGAAAGAGAACTAAAAAAAAACCAAAAACCCCATTTACCATTGCAACAAAAAAATTAAGATACTTAGGAATATACTTAACTGAGGAGGTAAAAGACCTGTACTTACCAAACTACAGGACATTGAAAAAAGAGGTAGAGGAAAATACAAACAAGTGGAAGAATATACTGTGTTCATGGATTGGTAGAATTAACATCCTTACAATGTCCATATCACCCAAAGCAATTTTATAGAACCGGTGCAATTCCTATTAAAATACCAATGGCATATTTCACAAATCTAGAACAAATACTCCAAAAATTTACATGGAACCAAGAAAGACCCCAAATAACTGCAGCAATCTTGAGAAAGAATAACAAAGTTGAAGGGATCACAATACCTGATATCAAATTATGCTACAAAGCCATTGTAATCAAAACAGCATGGTACTGGCATAACAACAAGCAATATATCAATGGAATAGAATAGAGAGCCAAGAAATCAGGCCATGCTTTTATGGTCAATTGCTATTTGACAAAGAAGGCAAGAGCATATAATGGAGTAAAATAACCTCTTCAATAAATGATGTTGGGAAAATTGAACAGGAAAATGCAAAAAAAAAAAAAAAAAGAGTGAAAGAAAGAAAAACTAGACCATTAACTTACACCATACAGATGAATAAACTCAAATGGATACAGTACTTAAATGTAAGTCTCGAAACCATAAAATCCTAGAAGTAAATATATGCAGTAATATCTCAGACATCTCTCATAGCAGTATTTTTGCTGATACATCTCCTAGGGCAAGGGAAATATAGGAAACCATAACAAATAAGACATCAAACTAAAAAGCTTCTGCATAGGGAAAAATAACAAAATAGAAAGGGAACTCACCCCACCATATGGGAGATACATGCCAATGATACATCTGATTAGGGGTTAATTTTCAAAATACATAAAGAACTATGACAATCCATTTTTTTAAAAATGGGAAAATGACCTGAATAGATAGTTCTGCAAGGAGGACACAGAGATGGCCAATAGACATATGAAAAACAGCTCAAGGTTGCTAATCTTCAGAGAGATGCAAATTAAAGTCACAATGAGATAACTCCTCACACCTGCCAAAATTGCTACCATCATCCTATCTAATAAAAGAGAAACATGGTAATTAGCGTACGACCGCTACCCTTCCCATCGGCTAATAAGGGCGATATGCAAATTAACTGCCAGCCAAGATGGCCGCAGGCAGCCAGGCAGCTTGAAACTAACATGAGGCTTGCTTGCTTCAGTGACAGAGGACTCCAACTTCCCCACCTGCCGCTGCAGGCCTCTGAGCTGCAACTCTAAGCAACTATGTTACAAATATAGAAGCTAAACAAAACCCCAGAAACCTGCTTTAGTCCGTTGGGCTTCAGCCGGCAGAATCGCAGCATTGTTTCAAATACAGAAGGTAAACAAAGGCCAGAAACCCGCTTTCAGCAGCGGAGGCCTAAGAGCTGGAGCTAAGCCTCAAAGCTAAAGCTGGCCCAGAATAAAATAAAAAGAAAAAAAGGAGCAGTTGGGAGCTTCAGTCACCCGCCAGCCTGAAGAAAGCCCTCAACCCCTCACCCAGACTGGCCAGGCACCCCAGTGGGGACCCCCACCCTGAAGGGTGTGTGACCAGCTGCAAACAGCCATCATCCCCTCACCCAGGCTGGCCAGGCACCCCAGTGGGGACCCCCACCCTGATCCAGGCGGCGCCCCAACCCCCACCCCACGGGCCCTGCTCTGTGTGTGATGGGGTAGAGCCATAACCTCCCCATCGGCCCTGCCCTGAGTGTGACAGTGGCGGCATCCCAACCCCCTGATCCACCCTGCTCTGTGTGTGATGGGGGCGGTGCCTCAACTCCCCTATCGGCCCTACTCTGTGAGTGACAGGGGGGAGCTCCTCAACCCCCTGATCGGCCCTGCTCTGTGCGTGACAGGGTATGGAGCCCCAACCCCCCTGATGGGCCCTGCTCTGTGGGTGACAGTGGGCAGTGCCCCGACCCCCTGATTGGCCCTGCTCTGTGCGTGACAGGGTGTGGCGCCGCAACCTCCCCATCGACCCTGCCTTGAGTGTGACAGGGGGCGGTGCCCCAAACCCCCAATCGGCCCTACCCTGAGCGTGACTGAGGGTGGCATCGAAACCTCCCAATCTGCCCTGCTCTATGCATGACATGGGGCAGCGCCCAACTCCCCAATCGGCCCTGCTCTGATCCCGACCAGGGGCTGTACCTAGGGATTGGTTCTGCCCTCTGCCACCCGGGAGCAGGCCTAAGCCAGCAGGTCGTTATTTCCTGAGGGGTCCCAGACTGTGAGAGAGCACAGGCCAGGCTGAGGGACCCCCCCGCCCCCCTGAGTGCACAAATTTTTGTGCACTGGGCCTCTAGTATATAATAAAAGCATAGTATACAAATTGTCCCCTCAACCGGGAGTTCGACCAGGAGTTCTTCTGGGAGTTTGACCAGGGGGCAGGGCCAGCCAGGGGAAGGCAGGGAGTACCTGGCCAGCCGCTGCCAGCCACTAGGGACCCTACCAGTGCACAAATTTTGTGCACTGGGCCTCTAGTCAGTAAATAAATAGCAACTCTTGGCAAGGATATAGAGAAACGAGAGCCCTCGTGCACTGTTGGTGAGAATGCAGATTGGCATAGCCATTGTGGAAAACAGTATGGAGTTTTCTCAAAAAATTAAAAATGGAACTGCCTTACTACTCAGCAATTTCACTTCCAAAAAGCTGGAAACACAAATTTAAAAGAATATATCCACCCCTATGTTCATTGCAGTGGTATTTACAATAGCCAATATTCAGAAGCAGCCCAAGTACCCATCAATAGATGAGTGGATAAAAAAGCTGTGGTACATTTACACAATGGAATACTACTCAACTTTTAAAAAGAAGGAACTCTTACGTTTTGTGACAGTGTGGATGGACTTGGAGATTACTATGCTAAATGAAATAAGCCTGTCAGTGAAAGAAAAATACCATATGATCTTACTTATATGTGGAATTTAATGAACAAAATAAACTGATGAACAACAGAGGCATGGATACATAGAACAGACTGATAGCTGTTGAGAGGAGGGGGAGACTGGATGAAAGAAGGTGAAGGGATTAGCCAAAGAACATCTATCCATAACCCATCGACACAACAGTGTGGTGATGGCTAGAGGGAAGGTGTGCGGGGTCTGGGTGGAGGTAGGCAAAGGGTTGGGCATTGGGGACATCTGTAATAGTGTCAACAATAAAAATAAAGTTAAAGATAAATAAATAGGGTAATGGCTTTGGAATTTAAAATGTCTTTGAGAATACAAGAAGGCAGGACTTGTACCGATACCTTGTTTGGGAAAGGAGAGGGGAGCAGTTAAGGAAAATGTGGAGATTTTAAAGGACTAATAACACTTCTGTCTTCTCCCTAGTTAGGAACCAGTTGATACAACATATTGGAGATAGGTAGTTGTAAATCAAAGCATTCATCCTTTAACTCTTAAAACAGATTTAGGAATCTGACTTATGTCCGTGGTTCTGTTGGGCCTCTGTAGATTTGATAGATGAATAATCCAGACACAGTAAACTGAACCAGACAGGCATGGGATGAGCCTGTGACTGAGCATGTTGCAAGAGCAGAGCAGAGCTCATCCTTTCCACAATAAGGCAAGTTGGAAAGCCAGAGGGGAGGAATGTATGGAGCTGGGCATTTTGGTCAACTAGGTGAGTTTTGCTCCTGGAGAGAAGTGAGTGAGGAGATTGATGTGATGCTGGGCTCTCAGGAAATACGATTTTGAGATGGAGATTAGTGTGCAGGGAGTACTGTGTGGAGTGACAGCTGTGGAGGGGAAGAAACGAGGTAGGATTGTGTAGAGGGAAAAGGTTAGCTGCAGAGCACTTCTTCAGGAACCTGCTCTGTGCCTACAGGGACAGAGATGGGAGACCCTTTATTGCTTTCCCCCATTGGGACAGGCGGGCAGGGTCTTTATACCTCTGCATCTGTCAGTCATTGTGATGTGGCCACCTGGGAAGGGGGTGTCATCTTGGGTGAGGTAGAGACAGCTGCGGATGATATGGATGTGACTTTACAACATCCTTCAGAAACACCCAAACTCTTCCTTCTTTTCTCTGCTGGGGACTGGGTTTGACGTTGTGTCTTCTCTGGAACCGAAACCCTGGGCAATTCTGTTTCCCTCTAAGAGAGGACAGTTTTTGGACTAGGGCGACAAGGTGGATGGTAGTACCACTCACTGAGAAATGTAAGGGGGAGAGGTGGCAGGATCCTTGAAATAAACCACGGAAGAATGTACAAGAGGGAGAGAAGGATACCAAGTGATCCCAGCAGTTATCCCACATTCCTCTTCTGTGCCATGTTCTAGGACAGTGGCATGGAGAGACCCTGTCTTTTCTCCTTCCTTCCTTCCTTCCTGCCTTGTGGTGTTCCTTTCCATCCTTGGGACCATTGCTCAGTGGATGCAATGCAAATTGAGTCCTCCTCCCTTTCTCTGCCTGTCTATTATTGAATGGAACTTCCTGGGAACCAGCAATAGAGAAAAGAAAAGCACGGACAATTTCTCCACAGTTTTGTAAATGTATTTTCCCCAGAGCTTTGGAAACCACCAAAGCTATCTCCATACTGTTAGGACAGCGGAGTCTGGCAGTGGGCTACCCAGCTCTACAAGTGCTTAAGTAAAGCCATCAAATGGCAGCCACCTTACTAAATATCCTATTTTTATTTTGTCTGATAAAGTTTTCTCAGCATTTCATAGTTTTGCAGTATAAATATGGCATTAAGCATTTTGCAGGGCTTGGGACGTGTGGAAATCACTGCTATTCTCATTCCCAGGTCTTTTAAGTTCATAATATGATCAGCAGTTCATTCCCTGTGTGAAGCCTAATTGTGAATGTTTTTATGTCTATGTGTGCATGTTTTTGGAGAGTGGTAACTGTCTTCTGAGTCATTAATGTGAATGCATTGAACTTATTATTAAACTTCCCGGAATGAAAATTGGGCAAAATGAGATACCATTTGTGTTCTTGGCTAACTTTTTCTTTTTTTCATTTCATTTAGATGGAGGTCTGCTTATTATAACTCTAAATTGTATCAGATTGTTTTTTAGTAAATTGCCACTGCTCAAATAGGCCAGATCAAGACATTTATAGCCAATTAGGAACAGGATGTTTGAGATGTTTAGTGATGTTCTCCGGATGACCTGTTTTCTGTTTTCTGTTTATTTTGTTTTATTTTTGTTTTATGATCATGTTGGCTTTTCCATTAAACTATAACCTTAATTGAGTTGTCTTACTTAATAGAACATTGACCAGATCCACTTCTCTAAGTCCCAGTCTCTCCATATTCCACCCCCACCCCCAGTTCTCCTACTGGGTCCCAACCTCAGCATGGAGTGAAGGGAATTCTTAGGTCTGTGCCTTTCAGATATATGTTTCCAAGACAGGCATACTGTATTTCAATCTAAATTGCCTGGATAGTGCTCCTTGGGACCTTTAGAGATAAATCCCTGTGAAAAGTAAATTTAAACAGTAATGTCTACAGTGGGGTATATTTCTTAGTGAACCGCCACTGGTAAGGGCTATGTGGATGTCTGTACTACATGTGGCAGCATGGTCTCTACATCTGTTTTGAAGTTCAGTTGCTGCCAAGACCACATGTGCATTCTTTAAGGGGCTGACATCCATCCCTCCCAGAATCCAGGCACTGTAAACTGGTAACTGTAACTGGCTTACTCTTTTTGACTTAGAGATTTGTTATACTTTGTCTTGGTTTGACTGTTGTTCCTATTAGTTCTAGTTCTGTTTAATATTGGCAACACTGGGTTTTTTATAAATCAGCAGCATGGCAAAAGAATCTGGCATATTTGAACCCATAAATCTTGATTTCTAGGTCTTTTAAAAGCTTTGTGGTTTAAATAGAGCTTTACTCTATGACAGATAGAAGCAGTACTTGTGAAAATCCTGGCTATCAGAAGGCTTTCATATTTCAACTGGAACTAAAAAGTAACCTCAGATGAGTCAATGTTTTAAGAATCAGAAAATCCAGATCTCTTCTGGCTTTGCTAGTGAGATCTTTCATAAGTTACATACTCTCATTGACATCTCTTTAAAAAAGGATAACAAGTACTATATGACTCCATGTACATGCAGTAGCTAAGTAATCAAATTCATAGAAACAGGAAGTAGAGCAAGGACTGGCGGAGAGGGGCAACGAGAGTTGTTTAATGGGCCTGTACTTTCAGTTTTGCAAGAAGAAAATGTTCTGGAGATCTTTTACACAACAGTGCAAATATACTTAACACTGCTGCATGTACGTATAATTAAAAGTGGTTGTGCTGGTAAGTTTCCTATTATATGTTTTTACCACAATTTAGAATACATTTTTAACTGGATAGTGTTACTGTTAATTAAGTGCTTATTTTGTGCCTTCAATGTGTTACCTCATTAAATATTCATAAGCCCATGAAGGTAGGTAATATTATAGGTGAAAGAACTTAGGTCTAGAGAAGTAATGTACTAGCTAGTAAATGGCAGACCATTTTGGACCTAGATGTGACTCTAAAGTCACTCAAAAAATATATTACCACCATCTAAACTTAAGCCAGGCTACCTCGAAGTCTTTTTAGCACTGATATATGTGATTCTATGATTCTGCAGAGACCCTCCAAGTGAGAAAAAAGTTTAAAGGTTTAGGTGTTCAGAGGCTACCCCTTTATTATTTACAGTAAATAAAAATTGCCATATTAGATTTAGTCTTTGTACAGGAGGACCAAATGGTGTTTATGGGAGGCCAAGATGTTGTTCAAATGTTAGAAAAGTTAAGGTGTTAATAGTGATTACTTCTGTGGAAAGAGTTGGTAGAGAGTCATAATGGCCTTCACTTTTTCATTGTATTTTTTCTGCTTTTTAATAACAAGTGTAACTTCTGTTTTGGGTTGAATTGTGTTCCCCAAATTCTTTTGTTAAAGCCTTAACCCCAGTACCTTGGAATGTTGACCTTATTTGTAAATATGATCATTGCACATATAATTAGTTAGGATGAGGTCTGCTGGAGTACATTAAGCCCCTAATCCAATATGAGTTGGTGTCTAAATAAAATGGGAATATTTGGAAAAAGAGACATGCACAGAGGGACAACCTCATGTGAAGGTGAAGGCAGAAATTGGGGTGATATTTCTGAAAGCCAAGGAATCCCAAGTACAGCCAGAAAACCACCAGAATCCAGGGAGAGGCATGAAATAGATTATTCTTCACAATCTCAGTAGGAACCAACCCTGATGACATCTTGATCTCAGACCTCTAGCATTCAGAACTGTGAGATAATACATTTCTATGGTCTATCTAAGCCACTCAGTTTGTGGTACTTTATTACACAGCCCTAGCACTCTAATAAAACTTTTAAAATGAAAAAAAAAAAAATGGGGTGGGGGGAGTTAGCTGTGGTTCCTGGGAGTTTATCCCAAGTGATATTCAAATTAAAAAAGGATCTTTAACACGTGATGCTTATTATAATAATTTTCATAATTTGAAATAATGGAAAGCAATCGGAATGTCTAGGCATCAGTGAATAACCAAATTATAGCATGTGAACTTGATGAAATAGTATGTTGTCATTTTGTATAGCCAATGAAATAATGTGATAAACGTGTATAACATGAATAAAAAGTTGCATGTAAAATTGTTTATTTTAAAATGATAACTAACAGCTGTGCAAAATATACATACATCAACCAAGATTAGAAGGGAACACAGAAAATAAAAAAGCTTTGTTAGGATAGTGGAATCTAGGTAGATTTTTTAAAAATGTTTTTTATTTGTTGATTTTATCACATAGAATTATGATGTATTATTGTGGTTATAATTTCTAAAAATCAACTTTATTTAAAATTTTTTTTTTTAATTTATTGCTTTCAGAGAGGAAGAGAGAGGGAGAGACAGAAACATCAATGATGTAAGAGAATCATTGATTGGCTGCCTCCTGCACGCCCCCTACTGGGTATCAAGCCTGCAACCTGGGCATGTGCCCTTGGCCAAAATCGAACCTGGGACCCTTTAGTCCACAGGCCGATGCTCTATCCATGAGCCAAACCAGCTAGGGCAAAAAAATCAACTTTATTGAGGCAAATTTTAGATGCTATAAAATGTACCCTTTTATTTAGTTGTTTGTTTGTTTGTTTGTTAATCCTCACCAGAGGATATTTTTTCCATTGATTTTCAGATATAGTGGAAGGCAGGGTGAGAGGGGGAAAGAGAGAAATATTGATGTGAGAGACACATCAACTGGTTG
Source organism: Myotis daubentonii (assembly GCF_963259705.1). Taxonomy (NCBI): domain Eukaryota; kingdom Metazoa; phylum Chordata; class Mammalia; order Chiroptera; family Vespertilionidae; genus Myotis; species Myotis daubentonii. The sequence continues at coordinate 7,925,576 of NC_081850.1, forward strand.
CCTCCTGCACGCACCCTGACCAGGGAACGAGGAGCAAACCTGCAACTCAGGTACATGCCTTTGACTGGGAATTGAACCTGCAACCTTTCAGTGTGCAGGTTAACCCTCTGACATTGAGCAATACCAGCCAGGGCGCTATTTGGTAATTTTGACAAATGCATACATCCTTGTAACCACTACTAGAAATCAAGAAATGAAACATTTCCAATACAAGGGAATAGAAACAAGGGAGATATAGAGAAAACAAAGATAACATGGCTGTAGTAAGTCCTTATATACCAACAATCACCCTAAATGTAAAAGGACTAAATTAGCCCATCAAAAGGCACAGAGTAGCAGTGTGGGTTAAAAAATAAGACTGGACTATATGTTGCCTTCAGCAGACCCATCATGGCTACAAAGACAAACATAGGCTCAAAGAGAAGAGGTGAATGGCATCCCAAGAAAAATTAGTGTAGCCATACTTATATCAGACAAAATAGTTTTCAAGATAAAAATGTTAACAAGAAACAATGATAGAAATGTAATAATGATGAAGGGGATAATTCATCAGAAGACATAGCATTTATCAATATACACTTAGTGGCCAGATTATTATGACCACCTGATGTTTGGAGGCAAATTAGCTATAATTTCATGGTGAAGTTGCTAGAGGGCCAGACCATTATAAATAGGGAAGCAGGTTGTTTACCACGACAGTAGAAGTGATTTTTTTCTGAAGGTATGGGTAAATAACACGATTTAACAGCCTTTGAATGTGGGATATATTTGAACGTGAGTGGCCAGATTATTATGACCACCTGACATTTGTAGGCAAATTAGCCGTACGCTGCATCTTATGGGATATGGAAGCTGAAGACCTGTTCGAACACCTTTGCTGTCTGCAGTTACCAAGATAAAACGTCTCCAATTCGCACAGGAACACAAGGATTGGACAGTTGAGCATTGGAAAAAAGTCATGTGGTCTAATGAATTACGTTTCCAGTTGCATCATGCAGATGGCAGAGTGAGAATTTGGCAGAAACAGCATGAAAGCATGCACCCCACATACATGAGTACAACCCTTCAAGCTGATTGTAGGGCGATGTTATGGTTTGGGACATGTTTTCTTGGCATGATTTGGGCCCTTTAATTCATGTGGAACAACGTCTAAATAGCACAACATACCTAAGTATCTTTCCTGATCAAGTTCATCCTGTCATGTTGATGGCGTATCCCAATGGAGATGGCTTCTTCCAAGAAGACAATGTGCCATGCCACGGTGCTGTATTGTGCAGGAGTGGTTTCAAGACCATGAGGGAGACTTTACCTTGCTTAGGTGGCCCTCACAATCACCAGATCTCAATCCAACTGAGCATTTGTGGGACGAAGTTAAAAGAGCCATCAGGCAGCTGGTTCCACAACCATTAAATCTCATAGAACTGGACAGTGCTATTCATCAGGCATGGTGTCAGATTCCTCACATCACCTTTCAACATCTCGTGGAGTCAATGCCAAGAAGAATCGCTGCAGTATTGAAGGCAAAAGGTGGCCCAACGAAGTACTGATGGGTGGTCATAATAATCTGGCCACTCAGTGTATATATTAGAGGCCCGGTGCACAACATCCTTTTTTAACAAATCCTTATCCTAAGATACATTTTTATTGATACTTGAGAGGGAGGGGGAAACAGCTTGGTTGCCTCCAGTATACACCCTGACCGGGGATCAAACCCAAAACATAGCTGTGTGCCCCAACTGGGGCAGAATTTCCTTCCCTTTAAGACTAAAAAATATTCTATGGTGGGTGTATAAATATGTATATGTATATGTGTATTGGTATATATATATATATATGTATATATATATATATACACATATACACACACACATATACATACACACACACTCTCTTTTAAAGTTTATTAAGGCTTGTTTTCTAGCTTAATGTGTGAATTATTGTGGAGAATGTGCATTTGAAAAAAAATGTGTTTTCTTCATTGTTGGGTGGAGGTCCCATTAGTCTAGTGTTTTCAGGTTCTGTGTTTCCTTAATGATTTTATGTCTTATTATTCTGTCTATTAGGGAAAGTGGGATGTTGGACTATCTTACTACTGTTATAGAACTATCTATCTTCCTTCAGTTCTATCAGTGATAATTTGCTTCATGTAGGAGCTCTGATGTTTACAGTTGTTATGTTTTTTGGTGAATTGGCCATTTTATTATTATACTAGAGGCCTGGTACACGAAATTCGTGCAGGGGGGTGGGGGATGTCCCTCAGCCCGGCCTGCACCCTCTCCAATCTGGGACCCCTCGGGGGATGTCCAACTGCCAGTTTAGGCCCGATCCTAAACCAGCAGTTGGACATCCCTCTCACAATCTGGGACCGCTGGATCCTAACCACTTGCCTGCCTGCCTAATTGCCCCTAACTGCTTCTGCCTGCCAGCCTGATTTCTCACAACTGCTTTCCCCTGCCACAACCTCCTGCCTCCTCTGTGCAAGGCGGTGGAGACACTGGGACCAGCCTCCTCAGCGCCGCATGGAGCCACGGGACCTCCAGGCCTCACTGTGTGGAGCAGCCACCAGGCCCTGCCTCCACTGTGCGTGCAGCCATCTTGTGACAACGTTAGGGCATGATGCGTGAGGGCGTGACACCACTTGGGCTATTATTAGTATCAACACTAATAAAAGAGAAAAATGGTAATTGGCGTACGAGCTACCCTTTTCATTGGCTAATCAGGGCTATATGCAAATTAACTGCCAACTAAGATTGGCAGTTAACTGACAACTAAGATTGGCAGTTAACTGCCAACTAAGATTGGCAGTTAACTGACAACAAGATGGTGGCTAATTTGCATATGTAGGCACAATGCAGGAAGGCGAAAGGGAAAGCAGGAAGAAGCCCCCTGCCACTGACAGTGATCGGAAACCCAGGGGGGAGCTAAGAGCTGGGGGGCAGGGCAAAGGCGGCCCTGGGGCCGCCTTTGCCCTGCCCCCCAGCCATGATCGGAGAATCAGGCGCCTTTGCCGCCCTGGCCAGTGATAGCAGGAAGTAGGGGTGGAGCCAGCGATGGGAGCTGGGGACGGTCGAAGCTGGCAGTCCCAGGAGCTAGGGGTCCCTTGCCTGGGCCTAAAGCGAAGCCCACGATCGTGGGGCCGCTGCAGCTGCAGGTCCCCACTGCCCGGGCCGGACGCCTCAGCCAGAGGCGTCAGGCCTGGGCAAGGGGCCGATCCTGCGATTGGAGGGTGATGGGGGTCAACGCCTGAGGGCTCCCAGTATGTGAGAGGGGGCAGGCTGGGCTGAGGGACACTCCCCCCCACACACACCCAGTGCACGAATTTCGTGCACCGGGCCCCTAGTCCTATATAATAAAACCCTAATATGCAAATTGATGAAACGGCAGAAAAACTGGTTGCTATGATGAGCACTGACCACTAGGGGGCAGATGCTCAACGCAGGAGCTTCCCCATAGTAGTCAATGAGCTCCCACAGGGGGAGCACTGCTCAGCCAATAGCAAGGCTCACAGCTGGCGAGCACAGCAGCAGTGGCGGGAGCCTCTTCTGCCTCCTCTGCAGGCAGGCGGTAAGGAATGAGGGCTTCCGAACTGTGAGAGGGCGTGGGCTGTGCTGAGGTCCCTCCGATTTTCCTGCACCAGGCCTCTAGTACAGTGATGGCAAACCTTTTGAGCTTGGTGAGTCAGCATTTTGAAAAACCCTAACTTAACTCTGGTGCTGTGTCACATAGAAATTTTTTGATATTTGTAACCATAGTAAAACAAAGATTTATATATATATTTTTTTTGTTGTTGTTGTTCCACTTATTTATTCATTCATTGGTTTATTCTTTTTTTTAATCTTTAATTTCTTTATTGGTTAGGGTATTACAAATGTGTCCTCATCCCCCCATTGACCCCCAACCTCCCCCACCCCTCCCACCCACTCATGCTCTCATCCCCCTGTTGTCCGTGTCCATTGGTTTGGCTTATATGGATGCATACAAGTCCTTTAGTTGATCTCTTCTCCTTACCCCTAGCCTCCCCTACTTTCCCTCTGGGGATTGATAGTCTGATCGCTGTTTCTCTGTCTTTGGATCTGTCCCTGTTCATCAGTCTATGTTGTTCTCTATATTCCAGAAATGAGTGAGATCATGTGGTATTTATCTTTCTCTGACTGGCTTATTTCACTTAGCATAATGTTCTCCAGTTCCATCCATGCTGTTGCAAATGGCAAGAGTTCCCTCTTTTTTACCGCAACGTAGTATTCCATTGTGTAAATGTACCACAGTTTTTTAATCCACTCATCTGCTGATGGGCACTAAGGCTGTTTCCAAATCTTAGCTATGGTGAATTGAGCTGCTATGAACGTAGAGGTGTATATATCCTTTCTGATTGGTGTTTCTGGCTTCTTGGGATATAGTCCTAGAAGTGGGATCACTGAGTCAAATAGGAGTTCCATTTTTAGTTATTTGAGGAAGCTCCATACTGTTCTCCACAGTGGCTGCACCAGTCTGCATTCCCACCAGCAGTGCAGAAGGGTTCCTTTTTCTCCACATCCTCTCCAGCACTTGTTGTTTGTTGATTTGTTGATGATAGCCATTCTGGCAGGTGTGAGATGATACTGCATTGTCGTGTTGATTTGCATCTCTCGGATGATTAGTGACTTTGAGCATGTTTTCATATGTCTTTTGGCCTCTGTATGTCCTCTTTTGAAAAGTGTCTATCTAGGTCCGTTGCCCATTTTTTGATTGGATTGTTTATCTTCCTATTGTTAAGTTGCAAGAGTTCTCTGTAAATGTTGGAGATTAAACACTTATCGGTGATATCATTGACAAATATGTTCTCCCATGCAGTGGGCTTTCTTGTTGTTTTGTTGATGGTTTCCTTTGCTGTGCAAAAGCTTTTTATTTTGATGTAGTCCCATTTGTTTATTTTCTCTTTAGTTTCCATTGCCCTAGGAGCAGTATCAGTGAAGAAATTCTTTCGGCATATGTTTGCAATTTCGCTGCCTGTGGATTCCTCTAGTATTTTTATGGTTTCCCGTCTTACGTTTAAGTCTTTTATCCATTTTGAGTTTATTTTTGTGTATGGTATGAGTTGGTGATCTAGTTTCATCCTTTTGCATGTATCTGATAAATTTTCCCAACACCATTTATTGAAGAGACTGTCTTGACTCCATTGCATACTCTTGCCTCCTTTGGCAAATATTGGGCATAGTGGTTTGGGTCGATTTCTGGGTTCTCTATTCTATTCCATTGATCTATATGTCTGTTCTTGTGCCAGTACCAAGCTGTTTTAAGAACAGTGGTTTTGTAATACAGCTTGATATCTGGTATTGGGATCCCACCTACTTTGTTCTTCTTTCTCAGGATTGCTGCAGCTATTCGAGGTCTTTTTTTATTCCAGATGAATTTTTGGAGAGTTCGCTCTAGATCTGTGAAATATGCCGTTGGAAATTTAATGGGGATTGCATTGAATCTGTAGATTGCTTTGGGTAGTATGGACATTTTGATGATATTGATTCTACCAATCCATGAACATAGTATGTTCTTCCATCTGTTTATGTCTTCCTCTATCTCTTTTTTCACTGTCCTGTAGTTTTTTGCATATAAGTCTTTTACCTCCTTAGTTAAGGTTATTCCTAGGTATCTTAATTTTTTTGATGCGATGGTAAATGGGATTGCTTTTTTAGTCTCACTTTCTGTAAGTTCACTATTGGTGTAAAGAAATGCCATAGATTTCTTGGTATTAACTTTGTATCCTGCTACATTGCCGAATTCATTTATTAAGTCTAATAGTTTTTTGATGGAGTCTTTAGGGTTCTCTATGTACAGTATCATGTCATCTGCAAATAAGGACAGTTTTACTTCTTTTTTTTCCAATTTGGATGCCTTTTATTTCTTCTTCTTCTTGTCTGATGGCTCCCCTGTGAAAACGTCTGGCCCTGGGCTTTTGTTTGCTGGGAGCTTTTTGATGACTGCTTCAATTTCTTCCATAGTTATTGGCCTATTGAGATTTTTAGATTCTTCCTGATTAAGTTTTAGAAGGTTGTATTTTTCTAGGAATATGTCCATTTCCTCCAGGTTGTCTAGTTTGTTGGAGTAGAGTTGTTCATAGTATTTTTTAACAATCCTTTGTATTTCTTTGGGGTCTGTTGTTATTTCTCCTCTTTCATTTCTGATTTTGTTTATTTGGGTCCTCTCTCTTTGTTTTTTAGTGAGCCTGGCTAGAGGTTCATCAATCTTGTTTATCCTTTCAAAGAACCAGCTCTTAGTTTTGTTGATCTTTTGTATCGTTTTTTTGGTCTCTATGTCATTTATCTCCGCTCTGATCTTTATTATTTCCTTCCTTCTGCTTACACTGGCTTTTCTTGTTGCTCTCTTTCTAACTCGTTGAATTGTAGGGTTAGGTAATTTATTATCATTGTTCCTTTTTTTTTTTTGCAGTAGGCTTGTAGAGTTAGGAACTTCCCTCTCAAGATTGCTTTCGCTGTGTCCCATAGGTTTTGGATTGTTATGTCTTCATTGTCGTTTGTTGCCATGATGTTATTTCTTCTTTGATCTCTCTGGTAACCCAGTCATTGTTTAATAGCATGCTATTTAGTCTCCATGTGTTTGATTTTTTTGGATTGTTTTTATTGTAGTTGATTTCCAGTTTTATGCCATTGTGATCTGAGAAGATGCTTGATATGATTTCTATCTTCTTGAATTTGAAGAGACTTTGTCTGTGACCCAGTATATGGTCTATCTTTGAAAATGACCCATGTGCACTTGAGAAGAATGTATATTCTGTGGCTTTGGGGTGAAATGTTCTGAAGATGTCAATTAATTCCATCTGATCTAGTGAGTCATTCAAGATTGATGTTTCTTTGCTGATTTTTTGTTTAGAGGATTTGTCCAATGGTGATAGTGGGGTGTTAAAGTCCCCTACTATGATTGTATTGCTGTCAATCTCTCCCTTGATCTCCTCCAGAAGTTTTCTTATGTATTTGGGTGCTCCTATATTGGATGCATATGTGTTTACCAGAGTTATGTCTTCTTGTTGGATTGCTCCCTTTAGTATTATGAAGTGGCCTTCCTTATCTCTTTTTATGTCCTTCACTTTGAGATCTAATTTGTCAGATATAAGTATTGCTACCGCAGCTTTTTTTCATTTCCATTCACCTGAAAAACCTTTTTCCATTCCTTCACCATCAGTCTGTGTGCGTCCTTTTTTCTGAGGTGGGTTTCCTGTAGACAGCAGATGTATGGGTCATGTTTTCTTATCCACTCAGTTACCCTATGTCTTTTGATTGGGGCATTTAATCCATTTACATTTAAAGTTATTATTGATAGATACTTGTTTGTTGCCATTTTTATTCTTTACCCCTGTGTTCCTTCTTTGTTTCCTATTTTTTTATTTTTACAGCAGACCCTTTAGCATTTCTTGCATTGCTAGTTTGGTGGTAATAAACTCCCGTAGTCCTTTTTTGTCCATGAAGCTCTTGGTTTCACCCTCTATTTTGATTGATAGCCTTGCTGGGTACAGTATTCTTGGATTCAGACCCTTCCTTTGCATGACTTTGTATATTTCATTCCATTCCCTTCTTGCCTGATGTGTTTCTGTTGAGAAATCTGTCGCTAGTCTGATGGGGGATCCTTTGTAAGTAACTTTCTGTCTCTCTCTGGCCACTTTTAAGATTCTTGCTTTGTCGTTGTTGTTTACCAATTTAATTATAATGTGCCTTGGCGTTTGTCTTTTGGGGTTCATTTTTTTTGGGACTCTGTGAGCTTCTTGGATTTGTGTGAGTTTTTTCTTCCCTATATCAGGGACGTTTTCTGTCGTTATTTTTTCAAACAGGTTTTCTATTCCTTGCTCAGTTTCCTCTCCTTCTGGGACCCCTATTATGCGGATTTTGTTTCGTTTCGTGTCGTCCCAAAGTTCTCTTAGGCTCTCCTCCTGCTTTTTAATTATTTTTTCTAGAAGCTGCTCTGTTTGGGTATTTTTTCCTACCTTGTCTTCTAGCTCACTGAATGTGGTCCTCTGCTTCTTCTAGTCTACTGTTGATGCTTTCTATTGAGTTCTTTATAGCAGTGATGTCATTTTTCATTTCTTCTTGGTTCTTCTTCATTTCCTCTTGCTTCTTACACATATTGTTGAATTTGTCTTCCATTCTTTTCATCCACCTTATGACCATTTCTCTGAATTCTTTCTCTGACAGGTTCCTTGTCTCCATTGCCTCCATTTCGTTTGCTTCCTTTTCTGGTGATGGCGGTTTTTCTTTTATTTGCGGGCTGTTTCTTTGTCTCCCCAGGATCTCTCTTCTCCAGATGTTTGGTTATGTAGTTCTCTCTCTGCTGCTATGATTTTATTTTTTTATGAGGCAAATGCTGTCCTTTAATTCCATTTTATAGATACACAAACTGAGACAGAGAGAGATTTGGTAACAGGCCTGAGTTTCACAGTTAGTTATGTAGCAGGGTTGGGATCTGACCCAGGCTGGCTGGTGTTAGCACATGTGGTCTTAACCATAGTTCCTTATGTTAAACCTTTGGTGCTAATTGTATTTTGGAATTCAGAATTTTTCTATTTTAGAATTGGAATATGATGCATATGCCTTTCTTTCTTTTTTTTAATTAAATCTTTATTGTTCAGATTATTACATTAGTTACTCTTTTTTCCCACCATAACTCCCCTCCACCTAGTTCCCACCCCACCCTCCGCCCTCACTCCCCACCCACTGTCCTCATCCATAGGTGCACAATTATTGTCCAATCTCTTCCCTCACCCCACACCCCTTCCCCCCCCCCCCAAGAATAGTCCATTCCCTTTCTATGTCCCTGATTCTATTACAATCGCCAGTTCATACTGTTCATCAGATTATTTGTTCCCTTGATTTTTAGATTCACTTGTTAATAGATGTGTATTTGTTGTTCATAATTTGTATCTTTACCTTTTTCTTCTTCTTCCTCTTCTTAAAGGATACCTTTCAGCATTTCATATAATACTGGTTTGGTGGTGATGAACTCCTTTAGCTTTTTCTTATCTGTGAAGCTCTTTATCTGGCCTTCACTTCTGAATGATAGTTTTGCTGGATAAAGTAGTCTTGGTTGTAGGTTCTTGGTATTCATCACTTTGAATATTTCTTGCCACTCCCTTCTGGCCTGCATGGTTTCTGTTGAGAAATCAGCCGACAGTTGTATGGGTACTCCCTTGTAGGTAACTGATTTTCTTTCTCTTGCTATCTGCTGCGTTGATTTAAAGGCACAAAATACAACACAACAAAGCACAACGCACAAGGCATAGAACACAAATGTATTCACGATACTGATAACCCCAAATAAAGGTGACCGCCAGAGTAAAGAGAATTAGAGGATAAATAAGAAAGAAGAGAAAAAGAAAAAAGAGAAAAGGAAAAAAAGAAAGGAGTGCAAAAATGAAATGGGAAAAGGAAACAAAACAGGAAGAGAGAAAAGAAAGAGAATGAAATAGAAGAGGGGAAGGAACTATTTATATGGGGAGAAAACTCCAATAGAACAGCCACTAATCCCAACAACTTCCAGCAACAGATCCCTGGAGATGAATTCAAACTACAAACAACAACTAATATCAAGCAAGGTGAGGGAACACAGAAGCTAAAAAATAACCAGGGGAAAGAAAAACCAACAGAAAAATAAAAAGCAAAAGCAAAACAATCTCACAAACAAGCATAAAAACCCCCAATATAATCAACAATCAAGCAAGGAACAGCAAAACGACAGAGAGGAAGAAAAAAACTGTGGATAGTGAAGAAAGAGAAGAGAGAGGTGTATACGGATTTAGAGCAGGAGATTGGAAATTAGATATATAAGTAGGGTGAAATTTTAACAGGGGGTAAAAATAACAAATAGGGAAAATCTAAAGCAGGGATAGGGTAAGAGAAACAGGACAACAAAAGGGGAAAAGTGAGGAAGAGAGTTTTAGCATAAAGGTAAAGTTGAGGTAGAGTAAAAGGATGCTAAAGGAAAGATGAAAATAGACTGTAGAACACTAATCCCAGAATATTCACCTTAACAAGACATGACCCAAAGGGAACAAAGCATGAATGTACTCACGGCACCGATAACCCCAATATAAGCAACCACCTGAGAAAAGATAATTAGGGGAGAGAAAAGAGAGCACAAATGATATCTAAGAGAGAGAAAAAAAGATAGGAGAGAAAAGAAAAAGGAGAATATATATTCATGGAGAAAACAGCACAGAGCCAATAGATAAACCAAACAAATACAAACACCAAACACTCAGTAAAGGGGGTGGGCAGAATCTGTAGAGGCTGAGCTGATATACAGGAAATAAGGTTAAGAATTGGATAAATATGGGGAGGACCTCAATTCAGTATAGAGGAAGTAAAAAGGGATGAGTGGATAAGAAGAGAAAGAAGGGGAACAAAGTAATATATTTACAAGAAAATTGATTTAAAAATGGTATAAAAATAGAAAATAGCAAGTAAAAATAAAATAAAATTGAATGATGAAAAAATAATGTGAAAAGTAGGAAATAAAGCAACAAATGAAAAAGGAAAACAAAGAAAAAAGCAAAAAAAAAAGAACAACAAACAAAAAAAGAAACACAAAGAAAAAAGAAAAAGCTAACAAAATAATAATCCTATCTAATAAAAGAGAAAAATGGTAATTGGCGTACGACGATACCCTTTTCATTGGCTAATCAGGGCTATATGCAAATTAACTGCCAACTAAGATTGGCAGTTAACTGACAACAAGATGGCGGTTAATTTGCATATGTAGGCACAATGCAGGGAGGCGAAAGGGAAAGCAGGAAGAAGCCCCCTGCCACTGACAGTGATCGGAAACCCAGGGGGGAGCTAAGAGCTGCCCCCCAGCCATGATCGGAGAATCAGGCGCCTTTTCTGCCCTGGCCAGTGATAGCAGGAAGTAGGGGTGGAGCCAGCGATGGGAGCTGGGCACGGTCGAAGCTGGCAGTCCCGGGAGCTAGGGGTCCCTTGCCTGGGCCTAAAGCGAAGCCCATGATCGTGGGGCTGCTGCAGCTGCAGATCCCCGATGCCCGGGCCGGATGCCTAGGCCAGAGGTGTTAGGCCTGGGCAGGGGCGGAGCCTGCAACCGCGGGGAGCTGGGGGTCCCCTGCCCAGGCCTGACACCTCTGCCGGAGGCCTCAGGCCTGGTCAAGGGGCCGATCCGGTGATTGGTGATCAGAGGGTGATGAGGGTCAACTCCTCTGGCCGAGGCATCAGGCCTGGGTGGGGGGCGGAGCCGGGGATTGGGGGGATATGATGGTCCCCTTGCCCAGGCCTGAAGCCTGGGTCAGAGGCGTCAGGCTTGGGCGGGGGGTGGAGCAAGCGATCAGAGGGAGATGGGGGTCCCCTGCCCAGGCATGATTCCTGGGCCAGAGGCTCAGGCCTGGGCGGGGGCCAGAGCCAGTGATCAAGGGGAGATGGGGGTCCCCTGTCCAAGCCTGATACCTCTGGCGGAGGCGTCGGGCCTGGGCAAGGGGCCGATCAGGCGATCGGAGGGTGATGGGGGTCTACGCCTCTGGCCGAGGCATCAGGCCTGGGCTGGGGGCAGAACCAGTGATGGGGGGAAATGAGGGTCCCCTGCCCAGACCTGACGCCTCTGTCAGAGGCGTCAGGCCTGGGCAAGGGGCCGATCCTGCGATTGGAGGGTGATGGGGGTCAACGCCTGAGGGCTCCCAGTATGTGAGAGGGGGCAGGCTGGGCTGATGGACACTCCCCCCCCCCCACACCCAGTGCACGAATTTCGTGCACCGGGCCCCTAGTATAAAAATAAAAATGGAAAATTGAGGTGTCAATCCTTTGGCTGACTTAAGATCCCAGTTTTCTGGAATGTCTGTGATTTTTTTTCTGTTTCTGGGATTGAAAGCCAGACCATGTTAACTCCCAGGGACTAATCAGATTATTTTAATCCTTTGTACCATTCAGGGTGGAATCTGGGCGTGGCTGTATTCCTTGCCTGGGAGCTGGAAGGAGGGGATATAACTTCAGGAGAAAATGGCTTCCCAGGTCCTGGGCTCAGGGGTGACTCAGCACTCAATTTGCTGCCACCTCTCCTGGACCCCCTTCTCTCCCCAGCCTCTCCCCAGATTCCACTCGTATGCACCTTCTCCCGATCCTCATCATGGGTGTCTGTATCAGAAATGTCCTATGAACAGGGTTCAGTGAAAACAAACAATCGTCAGCCGCAGAAACGGGGAAGACCGAGTCTCTGTGAGCGCCTCTCTTACCGGCACTGCATGGTCTGGTCAGCGCTTCAGGCTGCCCCCTCTGGGCTCAGTCTTTGTTAATTATGAGTCCAGATCTCTCAAATCCACCGGTACCAACAGTCCTGCCCCCCCCCCCCCCCCCCCCCCGTCAGAGGCTCTGCCTGTTCCAAGGGATGCGGCGGGTTCCGCGCGGTTTCCCTCTGACCCTCTGGACTCAGAGATCTGGCAAACATTCCTGCCCAGAACCCTGGTTTTTACCTGTCCAGGGCAACTCTGCCCTTCCAAGGCTGCAAACTGTCTCACCAGCTGAGTCTGCTTCGCCAATTCGGGGTGGATATTATTTGTTTCAGCTGCTCATTCTATTTGCTCTGGAACAAGCCTTGGGACACGTCTGCCTATTCCACAGCCATCTTGTCTCTTCTGAAGATTTATATTTTTGATATTTATTTTATATATTTAAATGCCATTTAACAAAGAAAAATCAACCAAAAAATGAGTTTGCGTATCACCTCTGACACGCGTGTCATAGGTTCGCCATCACTGCTCTAGTAGATAATATTCTTTTTTGTCTCTTGTACCAGTTTTTGAATTAAAGTCTATATTGTCTAATATGGTATAGCCACCCCTGTTCTCTTTTGCTGATGGTTTCCATCATTAATCTTTTACCATCCTTTTGCTTTTCAACCTATGCCTGTCCTTAGATCTATTGAGTCCCTTGCAGACAGCATATAGTTGAATGCTATTTTTTAAAACCTTTATTGTTGAAAGTATTATATATGTCTCCCCGCCCCCCCTTGACCTCTTCTAGCCCACCCCTGCTTCCACCCCAGGTCTTCACCACCCGACTATGTCCATGGGTTATGCATATATGCATACAAGTTCTTTGGTTGATCACCCACCCACCCCTGCCTTCCCTCTGAGATTCAACAGTCCATTCCATGCTTCCATGTCTCTGGATCTATTTTGTTCGTCAGTTTATTTTATTCAGTAGATTCCACATATGAGTGAGATCATGTGATATTTGTCTTTTTCTGTCTGGCTTATTTCGCTTAGCATAATACTTCCAGGTCCCATGAGGGGTAGGAACCAGTTAGAGTCAAGGGAAAGTGGAAGAAATGACTCTTGTCCCAAGGCCACACAACTCAGTCACTCACACCTCCTGAGTCTGTCCAGACCTCTATATCCTGGCCCAGGCAGCTGATTTCTCAGCAGGGTGTGAGCTTCACATAGTGGGGGGACAGGAAGTCCAGAGAGTGGGTCTGTTGCATTCTCCCAGGCTGAGAGCCGTATGGAGGGGAGTACTCCACCCAAGAAAGATGGTATCTGCAGTGTAGGCAAAGAACTCAGCCTAAGGATCCTGTGGCTGTCCCTTCAGCTCTCTCCCAAGAACCTCAAACCCCAGTGTCTCCTGTTGGATCCCTAGTCTGCTCTGCCTCCCTCCACTAGAGCCCAGAGTAAGGGCTTCAAGCAGGGTTTTGTGTTGTCCCTTTAAGAGGGCTCCTGTATCTGTAGTGTAATGCTGTCTCCTTGTTGGGCAGAATCCCCGCTGATTTTCACAGCCAGGCGTCATGTGGGCATCTCTTCCCAGCTCTGGTTTTTTGAGAGGCTGGGAGTTTGGCTTGGGGTTAAGACCCCGTGCTTCTCAGAGGGAACCTTTGTGCTGAGAGATCACTCCAAAATCTCAGCTGCCACCCGCAGGGGTGGGGCCAGGCCTTTTCACATCTCTTCCCTTTTTACCAGTCTCCATGTGGCTTCTTCTGTAAATCCTTGCTTATAAGACTTCTCTTCAGCTAGTCATTAGTTGGTTAGTCAGGATGATTGTTGTATATTTCAGTTGTAATTCCATTTTGTTCCTTGGAGGAGGTGAATGTAACATCTACTTATTCACCAGCTTGGATCCCTCTCTTTTTTTCTGGTTCATAAACTGGGACTTAAATATTTGATCTGAGACTTTTCTTCATTTATATTGTAAATCTTAAAGCTATATATTTTCCTCTAACCACTGCTTTATTTGTTTCTCCTGATTTTTGATACATTGTGTTTTTTTCTTTTCATTTTTCTCAAAATATTTCCTAATTTTCCCATGTGTCTTTTCCTTTGACTCATTGGTTATGTAGAAAAATGTTATTTAATGTCCAATTATGTGAGCATTTTCCAGATAACTTTCCTGTTAGGAATGTACAACTTGATTCAGTTGTGTCTGAATAAATATTTGTACTATATCAATCCTTTTTAATTTTCTGGGACTTGTTTTATGGTCTGCCTTGGTGACTGTTTCATGTATAATCGAAAATAACATTGGTGTGGTATTTTCTAGATATCAATTGGGCCATGATCGTGGTTGATAGTTGTTAGAGACTGTGAAGGGTCTGAGATTGTTTTGTCCTAACAAGTTGTCTGCCCCTGTTTTATGCCTGCTGGGAGAAGACATGGAACTCCTTTGTCAAAGACACAGGATTTCATTACTCACAGCACAACACACTTTGATGTTCATGTCTATTCCCCATGTCCGCCGTGTCCCATGGGGGAAATGCAGAGTCTGGGTAAATACTGGTCATATATGAGTTTGAGTCACAGCTGAGGAATCATCTATAGTAGGCTGGAGAGGTATTATATTGGATGTAAACAAATTTGCCCTTTGAGATCCTTATCTCTCTCCTTTCCAAAGCTGTTTGCTAGAGAAACATCCTTGAAAAGATATTCAAACACAGAGGCCATCAGTCTCTGCTCACAAAAACATCTCAAATTATAATTAAAGTTATTTCTGTTTTCTTGTTTTTTTTTAATACTCACCCAGGGATATTTTTTCCATTGATTTTTTAGAGAGAGTAGAAGAGGAAAAGACAGAGAGAAATATCAATGTGAGAGAAACACATTGATTGGTTGCCTCCTGCACGAGCCCTGACCAGGGCCTGGGCTGGGGAGGAGCTTGCAACCAAGGTACATGCCCTTGACTGGAATCGAACCCGTGACCTTTCAGTCTGCAGGCCTATGCTCTATCCACTGAGCCAAACCGGCTAGGGTTATTTTCTTGTTTTTTTCATTGTTGACTCTATTAGAGATGCACCAATTTCCCCTCATCCCCCACTTTGCCTCCCTCAACCCTGGCCCCACACCCCCAGGCCGTTATCACTTTATTGTATGTGTCCAGGGGTTATGCATGTCTACATATTTATTCTTTGGTTGATCTCTTCCCATTCTCCTTCTCTCTGGGATCTTTCAATCTGTTTCATTTATCTGTGCCTCTGGTACTGTTTTGTTGTTCAGTTTGCATGCTATATCCTTTTCCATTCTTTTACCTTTAACCTATCTGTGTCTTTATATTTATTTATTTATTTATTTTTAAATTATATTTTTATTGATTTCAGAGAGGAAGGGAGAGGAAGAGAGATAGAAACATCAATGATGAGAGAGAATCATTGATTGGGTGCCTCCTGCATGGCCCACACTGGGGTTTAAGCCTGCAACTCAGTCATGTGTCCTGACCCGGAATTGAACTGTTACCTCCTGGTTCATAGGTCGACACTCAACAACTGAGCCATGCAGGTCGGGCTCGTGTTTTTATATTTAAAGTGGGTTACTTGTAGGTACCATATAGGTAGTTGGTTCTTGGTTTTTATCCATTCTATCAACTGCTGCCTTTTCATGGAGTATTAAACATTTCTAATTAATGTAACTTATTGATGTGCTGGATTTTGTATCAGTTGCTATTGCCAAGTAACAAGCCATCCCAAAATTAGTGGCATAAAATAATAATTTTCATGCTTGTGGGGATTCTGTCAGTCAGAAACTCAGAAAGAATATATAGGGGAATGGCTTGCTCTGCTCTTTGTTGTCAGAGACCTCAGCTGGGAAAACTTGAATGCCAGACTGAATGACTTGGGTTTGGAATCATCTCAAGGCCTACTCCATTAATGGCAGTTGATGTCGCAGTCAGCTGGTATCTCAGCTGGGCCTACCAGCTGAAACCCACCTAGACATATCCTCTTGGGGCTTCTTGGTTTCTTCACAGCATGGTGGCTGAGTTTCAAGATAATATCTTCAAAAGAACCAGGTGGAAGCTACCTACTCTTTGTAATCTACCCTTGAAAATCAGTGTTATTTTCACTGGGCTCTCTTAGTAGGATTAGTCACAAGTCCCCACCCAGATTCAAGGGAAGAAGACAGAAACTCCACCTATAAATGTGAAGAGTCTCAAAGGTTTTTAAAACCATGTTTTAAGACTGCCATATCTGGCTAGCATTTTGCTGCTTGTCTTCATTTTTTTCATTTGTTCTTTCTCTCCCCCCCCACCCACCATTTTCTTAATTTCTTAAAACATTTGTTTCACTATTCCATTTCATCTCCACTATTAACTTAATAGCTATACCTTTTTATTGTATCTTATAATGGTTGCTCTAGCATAACACTGTCCAAGAGAAATATAAGGTGAGCCATAATGGTGTGTCTTATATGTAAATTTAATTTTTCAATAGCCACATTAAAAATTTAAAAGAAAGAAGAGAGCTTTAGCTTGTTTGGCTCAGTGGATAGAGCGTTGGCCTGAGGACTGAAGCATCCTGAGTTTGATTCTGGTGAAGGATACATGCCCAGTCCTATAATATGTATGAATTATGTCAAATAGGAAACTATATCATATAGGAAATTAGACCAGGGTAGGATCAACCTCTTCTCACAGGAAGGATATAACTTAAAATGGAGTCACTTTAATAAATGTTATTCTCTGCTATGGCTTTGGAATTGAAATTGGAGAACATATGCCAGTCAACTGTGGAATGACTGCCGTCCACACAGATGCAGTTTTTGAGAAAATGTAAAATCCCTGAAAAATATGGAACCCAGATTACTTTGATTAAAGGTACATAAGAGAGCCACTGAAAGAGCCACACCTCCCAAGGATGCAGGAGCACCTTGTAAGCACCACAGCCACCCCTGAGTTCCGATCCTTCGATCTTGACTGAGGGAGTAAACGTGAAGATTTTAAATGAAATTATGTAATATGAATTCTTAGTGTTTCCAGTGTCTTTGTCAGCTACTACTTGTAGTTTGTTTGTTTGTTGTTCTTTTTTTTTTTTTTTTTTGAACCATCAGAACACTTGCAAACTTGTGACTTGTGAAGTTCACTTAAGGAGGAATTTCAAAATGCTTGAAAATAAAAAGTAGTATCAGGGGGGAAAAAAGGATACATGCCCAGGTTGTGGGCTCGATATTCAGTAGGAGGTGTGCAGGAGGCAGCTGATCAATGATTCTCTCTTATCATTGACTAGAGGCCGGTGCATGAAAATTCATGCACTGGAGGGGGGGTCCCTCAGCCCAGCCTGCCCCCTCTCACAGTCTGGCAGCCCTTAGGGGTGGGAGACGACCGGCGATCAGGGGCACGTGACGATCCCATCACACCTCTGCTGCTGCCACTGCCAGCAGCGCAAGCCTCGGCCAGCCCTGGGCGGCTGGGCAGCCAACAGCTGAGGCTTGCCTGTGCCTTGGGCCAGCCCTGCAAGGCTGGGGAACTCCGACCTTGCTGCGTACCTGCTGCCCCAGCGGGGCTGACGGGACTGGGCACCGCTATCTTGTGGCTATGGGCACTGCCATCTTTGAGGGTGAGGCAGTCAATTAACATATTCCCTCCTTATTGGCTATGGGCGCCGCCATCTTTGAGGGCAGGACAATTAGCATATTCCCTCCTTATTGGCTGTGAGCGCTGCCATCTTTGAGGGCTGGACAATTAGCATATCCCCTCCTTATTGGCTGTGGGCGCTGCCATTTTTGCGATGGTGTGAGGGTCAATTAGCATATTTCCTCTTTATTAGATAGGATGTTTCTCTCTCTCCCTTTCCCTTCCTCTCTGAAATCAATAAAAATATATTTAAAAAAGAAAGAAGTGAAGGTAATTACAAAAATATTTATATTTAACACAATAAAAGCCAAAATATTATTATATTAATATGTAGTCATTGTAAAAAAAAAAAGATTTTCTTTTTTCTCCATACTAAGTCTTTGAGACTTTTTACTTATATTTATAGGAAATATCAACTCAGACAAGTTTCAAGTTCTCATTTGCCACATGTGGCTAGGGGCTAATGTATTGGACCTCACATTTCCAGGATTTATAGTATTCATATTTTATATCACAGAAGACTATATCACTGAAAGTATAGTATCTAATCTAATAATAGACAAACATGGGAATTGACCGTACCTCCGCAATGCTTCCCATTGGCTAATCAGCAGGATATGCAAATTAACCCAATCAAGATGGCGGCCAGCAGCCACACAGGTGAAGCAAGCAGGAGGCTTGCTTGCTCCAGTGAAGGAGGAAGCCAAACTTCCTCCCTGCTGCGGCCAGGCTCTGAGCTCCACTCTAAGCAACAAAGTTGCAAATATAGAAGCTAAACAAACCCCAGATACCTGCTTTCAGCAGGCCGTGGCCTCAGAGCTGGAGCAGCAACAAAGTTCAATTATAGAAGGTAAATAAATCCCAGAATTAAAAAAAAACAAAAAAAGAGAGGCTGGGAGCTTCAGTCGCCGGCTTGGCCAGCCTGAAAACAGCCCTCAGCCCCTCATCCAGACTGCCCAGGCACCCCAGCGGGACCCCCACCCTGATCCGGGACACCCTTCAGGGCAAACAAGCCGGCCCCCACCCGTGCACCAGGCCTCTATCCTATATATTAAAAGGGTAATATGCAAACTGACCCTAACAGCAGAAGGACTGGGAATGACTGGTCACTATGACAAACACTGACCACCAGGGGGCAGATGCTCAATGCAGGAGATGCCCTCTGGTGGTCAGTGAGCTCCCACATGGAGGATCTCTGCTCAGCCACAAGCCAGGCTGATGGCTGTCAGTACAGCGGTGGTGGTGGGAGCCTCTCCTGCCTCCTCAGCAGCGCTAAGGATGTCCAACTGCAGCTTAGGTCTGCTCCCTACTGGCAAGTGGACATCCCCCAAGGGCTTCTGGGCTGCCAGAGAGATGTCTGATTGCCAGCTTAGGCCCAATCCCCCAAAGAGCAGGCCTAAGCCAGGAGGTGGTCATCCCCTGAGGGGTCCCATACTACGAGAGGGCACAGGCCGGGCTGAGGGACTCCCCCTCCCGAGTGCACAAGTTTTTGTGCACTGGGCCTCTACTATAGTATATATGTATAATTTTAGGACCTCAGCAGTTTACATCTATTTTTTTGTCTCCCAGCTTTTCAGTTTTTTCCTCATTAAACTTTGTTTTAATGTGTCTCAAAACTCTGTGACAGATTTTTGGTCAAGTTGTTTCTATTACAAGTACTGATTTTAAAAACTAATAATGTTGACCACTCTGGCCAGTGTGGTCAATGGTTATACTGTCAGCCCGAGAACCAAAGGGTTTCGGGTTTGATTCCTGCATTGCAGGTTCTCCCCAGCCCCTGTCGGGACATGTGCAGGAGGCAACCAATCAATGTGTCTCTCCCACACTCTCTTCCTTTCACTCTCTCTAAAAATAAGTGGAAAAAATATGCTCAGGTGAGGATTAACAACAACAACAAAAAATTAATGACTTAAAAACTACCACATACATAAAAAACCCAAATGGTCCACAAAACATTCTCCTCTTCTGAATGTTTTACGATGATGCACTGTAATCATTAGCAGCCTTTTCTATTAAACTAAAATGGCCAATTGAGACAAACAGTCCTGAGACTGTTCTTACACCACTGATTAAGGCGGGTGGTGGCAGGTATTGGGGATAATACTCATTTAGCTTCTGAGCTTTCTGGGCAGGCTTCGCGACTTTGCCAGCTCCAGCTGCCTTCTTGTCCACTGCTTTGTTAACACCCACAGCATCTGTCTGTTTTGTGTCACGAACAGCTCAGAGGAGAACAGTCAGAGAAGCTCTCAACACACAGGGCCTTGCCAGGAACCATATCAACGATTTAAAAAACTTCAGTGGTTCTCAACCTTGGCTGCACATTAGAATCACCTGAGAATCTTTTTAAAATCCTGATTTCTGGGCCTCATCCTCCGGAAATTCTATTTCTTTGTTATGGGGTGGGGCCACAACATTAGTAACAAAGAAACAGAATTTCTGGAGGATGAGGCCCAGAAATCAGGATTTTAAAAAGATTCCCAGGTGATTCTAATGTGCAGCCAAGGTTGAGAATCACTGCTTTAGGCCACCTTCCAGCTTTTTCTCAGAACGACAATCAATCATCTCCTTCAGCTCAGCAAATTTGCAAGCAATGTGAGCTGTGTGCCAATCCATCACAGGTGCGTATCCAGCACTGATTTGGCCTGGATGGTTCAGGACAATCACCTGAGCTATGAAGCCAGTTATCTCCCATTAGTGGGTCATTTTTGCTGTTAACAGCACAATGCCATGACGAACATCTTTGAGTCTGGAGGCTCTAGACGTGTATCCTCGCATCTTTCAGGTTCTAGAGGCCGCCCCATGTTCCTCCATTTTCAGAGCCAACAAGTCATCTGAGACTGCTATCTCTCTTGTTATCCCTTTTTGCTCATATTTCACTCACATGGGCAACTTGAGCAGCTTTCTTATCTATGAAACAGTAATAATAATAGCAACACCCATCTCTCTAGATCAGGGGTCCTCAAACTTTTTAAACAGGGGGCCAGTTCACTGTCCCTCAGACCCGTTGGAGGGCCGGACTATAGTTTAAACTATGAACAATTCCTATGCACACTGCACATATCTTATTTTGAAGTAAAAAAAAACAAAACGGGAACAAATACAATATTTAAAATGAAGAACAAGTAAAGTTAAATCAACAAACTTACCAGTATTTCAATGGGAACTACGGGCCTGCTTTTGGCTAATGAGATGGCCAATGTCCGGTTCCATATTTGTCACTGCTAGTCGTAACAAGTGACGCAAGTGTGCATCAGTTAGTCTATATCTGGTTGGAGATTTCAGATGTTTCATTCTGGACAAAGACTCTCCTAACTTCAAAAAAAAAGGCCCTACTAACTGCAAAATAAATTTAAAAAAATAGACCTCCTAACTTCAAAAAAAAATAAATCCTAACTTGTTCTTACCTCAGTTCTCAGGCAGCAGCAGGCTCTGCACAGGCAAGCTCGTGACTCATCTGATCACACCCGAGACTGAGAGGAGGAGTCGAGAGACAGAGAGAAGGAGGGGAGTCAGAGAGTGTGGCGCACATTCCACACATGTGCACTGCAGGCCCAGGACGAGTCGGCTGCTAAGCAACAGGCAGCGGCGGCAAAAACACCCGGCGGGCCAGATAAATGTTTTCAGCAGGCCGCATGTGGCCCGCAGGCCGTAGTTTGAGGACCCCTGCTCTAGATGAACAGTGTTTTTGGAGGACTTTCAAAAATAGAAATGTTGTAAATGTTGCAGGTGTTAATTTTGTTGTAATTTACAGTGAAGTCAGTATATGATACAGGAGGACACTTAAAGGCTCATAATCCACTTCAATCTTTTATCTGTGTGTTTGTAAATAAGGCACCTTAAAATTCAGGAGATGTGTATGAATTGTAGCACATTTTGTATAATGTGTATAAATGAGATATTTAAAGCATGTGTTACACAGGTTCTAATCCCTATTTAATCTTTTCAGCTAGCTACTGGGGACAGTAACTTTATGGGCTCTATTGAAAACTCCTTCAACTTGAAATTGTATTAGATTTATTAAAAAAAAAAAAAGAAGAAAAGAAAATGCCCTCCCAATAAGATGGTGGCAATATAATAAGGCATATATATGAGTGACTTGTCTCTTTAAATTTAATACTTTCCTGTCCCTTGTCCCCTTCCTCAAAAGTTTATTAGAAGATGGAGATAAAGAGCCACACTAAAATACTGCAGTCAGAGACATAGTGTCATACCCTTAAACGCAGTCCAATAATCTGTATGAGCGAAATTGAAAATAACAACAGAAAATGATCTCGCACACTGGAGGCCTTAACCCAAATGCATAATGTTATACCTAAGATGTATACTTTTACTCTTTTGTTTTCCCATCCTTGGAAAAGTTAAATTTGTTAAATTAATCCTCTAGACACAACCTGCTTCATGGCTGTAAGGCCACCTCGTGGCTCACACAGCCGTGTGTCATTTCTCCTCCTTGCAGCACTGGCCGTAGGTAAAGTACATACTGAGGTATGTGGGGTGGGAAGGCAGTAACACTGATAGAGGTGGACACACAGAGACCCGTGGGATCGTCCCTTCTCCCCGTGGCCCGTGGTCCATAGCACACCTCCAGGAGGAACGGGAAGTGCGGTCTCCCGGAGGCCAGCACAGTTCCAAGCTGGTTTTCTCAGTCTGACTCTTGAGGTTTGGGGACTTTATGGCTGTTTGAGGTATGTTTGGGAGAGAAGGATCCCCATTCCTTGCTTAACCTATGCAAACAATCTTCAGGGACTTTGATCAGTGGGAAGAGGGGACAATACTGTCATCTGTCCTCCAGATGAAAGGCTCTTCGAGGCAGGAGCCGTACAGAGATGGGTTACGATTTTTTGGATGTTTTAATTTTATGCTCCTAGAAAGGATCTTTTAAAAAATGTGTATGGTTGTTTATTTTCTTTTATTCTTTTTTGTTTGTTTCCTTTTTAGTGATAGAATCCATGGCCAGCTGTCTGTGTGAGCTCACTCACACACCCTCCCAAGGCAGAGGCTCTGAGGTAGAGGGGTTTAGGTGGCGGTTTTGGAGGTCTTCCTTACCTGCCTTTGGGCCAAACCCACCTCCCAATTTCTGGTTGAGCTGACTTGTCCTCTTAAAAAAAATACTTTTAAAAACTTTATGTTGTCTTGGCTCCTACAGAGAAGACCTGCTATGCTAAAGTGATGGCTTCCTCAGTGGGGTTAGGGGAGTTTTTGAGCCAGAACTTGGTCACACTCCCATTCATTTAATTCACCTTTTTCTGAATGCCTGTTCTGGTTGTCCTGACTGACATTCACGCACCAACTGGAATAATGCTTCTTGAAATCTATATGGTCTTTTAAGTCACGTTACTGTTGTGAAAAAAAAATTAGAATGGAAAGCAAACTTGATAGAAAACAAAGTTTGGGGGTAAAAAGACCTGCAGAATTTTACAACTGCTATATTCCTTGGTATCCTCCTGTGTATTTAATCAGTGGGCAGATGTAAGGGTGAATTGTTCCTTGGTGTATGTTTAATCTACATCCTAGCAACTTATTAAGGGGTTTAACTTGGGCTGTATCTCTTTTTTAAGAGGAATGAAAGGGAATTGGAGTGGCATATTTGGTTTCATTGTAGCATTAAATGTATGGTAAGTTAAACTATTTTTGTGAACGTTGAATGTGTAATATTAAAAGTGTTCTGTTTTCAAGCCATTTGTGCACATTGAAAATAACTTGCTATTCATGTTCAGTGGTTTTCTTGTTAGACAATGTAGGGGACTTGCCACAACACATGCAACAGATTATAAAAAGACTGCAAATTTAATAATTACAGCATGGCGCAGACCACGCTGGCAGATACTGGAGCACAGCACTCTCTTTAATCATGGCGCTTCCCATAGTGTGGGTGGTCACGGTCCACAGACGGTTCAGGCAGGCCAGTCCCCTGCGAGAGGGATTGTGAAGTAGAGCAATTAAACAGCATTCCACAGGCTTTTCAGGATTTTCATTTTACGAAAGTATAGCATTGCTTTTAGGTTGCTTTTCACCTTTCCTCCTTCTCCAGCCTCCTCCTTTAAATTGTTGTTTAGACTGTTAGCTTTTATCAGAGGAAATCTTACTGAGTATGTTTTTGCTTTCTTTTTCCATCATTTTTTGCAATAATAAAACATGTTCAGCATTTCAAAAGGCTTTTTCAGCACAAAAGGTGAAAATGATCAGTAGGATATTGTGATCATCAGAAGTTAGCAATTTCGCATAGTAAGCCTTCGTAAAAAGAATTTAATCAATTTATTATTTTATTTTTAAAAGCATTTAACTGCTGCCCCTTAACTAGTTCCTTTAATGTTTGACTGAGTGAAAATTTGAATCATTAGCAAAGTTTTTCTTCCTCATTCAAAAATGTTGTCCTTGCTAGTCCGTTTTATTCTTTAATTTCTATTTTCCCTTTTTATAAGTTGTTAATTGTCTTAGTCTCGAATTGTTATGGATATTGATGAAAGAAACAAGTTATGGAAATGTGAAGTCACTGGGTTTCATCCAATTCATGAGAATTATGGGATTTATTAAAACTCATGGTCAATTTCTCTAGAGAGGTTATTTTAAATGATAAATGTGTACAAATGGTAGTGTCTTATCTCAGGCTTTAACATTTCCTCCCTGAAAGAGTGATTTTTAAAAGGAAGACTTGGAAAATACATATAAATGTTAATAAAAGAGCAGTTAATTTTATAAATGTGTACCCTTACCTCCTTTGATTTCTTTGAGGGGATACTTTCTTATTGCTTACAAGTATAGACAGGTTCTTCCTAATCTTCTCATATAAAATAAGCAAGGGTGTTCCTTGTCTTCATATATAAAATTATAGACAGAATGTTCCTAGTCAATCATTTTTTATATAATATGAATTTTATTTGATATTTTATATTAGCATACATAGTTAATATAAGGAGGTATGTAAAAAATAGTCTGCATACGTGTATATCAGAAGACATAATCCCTAAAATAGTCATATTTTACTGTACTTTTTTCCCATAAGCTGATAAAAAAATGAATTGTCTACAATTACAATTTATAATGACATTGTCAAAACCAACTTAAAAAGAAGTATAGTAGTTATACATTTTAGAAGGAATAACTTCCTTTTGAAATCATACCTGTAAAAATCCAGTACTATACATAGATTTTTGGAGAATTTTATTGTTGTTCATGAAAGCATTTTAAAAATACTTTAGTCATTTTCATTTATGATAAAGCTAATCTAATTCTCTGTTCTGATGCTGCTTGCCAAGCTTTAGATCACAAAGGCTTAATTTAAGAAAAAATTGTTGGCTAATCCCCTTTGGTATTTTGGAGCTATTTCGGGCACCCTTTGTTCTATGGTACATTATAGTCTGTTTATGGGGAGCCATCGGACGTTTGATGTGGGACCCTCTGGCAGAGGGGATTGGAACTTCAGAATCTGGGTGCAACTGGGACAAGTTAAGGATGCTGACTCTAAGTTTCTTTTGGAATTGTCTTTCATGTATAAATTGAAGGATTACATTTAATTTAAAATGAAGCAGGGGTGAGGTAGGTTGGTTTTGGTTTTAGAAATTAAGCATTTGGAGTTTAGTAACCATATCAAAAGCAGGGATATTGACATTTTAAATTTTGATATTATTGGTTAACATGCTTATGGCATGAGCTTCCTGATGGGTCTCAGAATTTGCCTCAAGACACCAGGGTAAACCCTTCGCAGAAAATGTGCCTTAGAGTCCTTAATGCCTCATTTCAGGGCCATTTTGTGGTTCCCACAGAATGGGCTGCATGAGGTTCAGCAGGTTTTATTCACAGACATGCTTTCAAAACATTCCCCCAGTTCCCAATTTCTAATTAAGCTGATAATATCCTCATGACTGGGATTCATGGGTTTATACAGATGTAGTCCCTTGAACTCCTTTCATAAAAAAATACCTAGCAATATGAGAGACCCGAGTAATAGGAAGACTAGAATAGAAAACTGTTTCTGTATATAATTTTTTGTGGGTGCTTGAATGAAATCAAAGCACGAATGTATTACATGGATTTAGACTACTGTTCTTGAAATCAATTTTCTTTCCCAGCCTTTGGTTTATAAAGAACACTTTAACATATACCAACATCGTGTTTATATGCTCCTGGTGATAGCTACAGTCCCCTGCCCCCCTTACTCTATTCTAAGCATAAATATTCATCACTATTTTTTGTGTTATTAATTAGCAGCTCTCAAAGTTTGGTGCAAGGACCCTGGTCTCTAAGACCCTTTCAGGATATCTGCTATGTCCTTCCTTTCTAACTATCTTAGTGATGCTGGATTTTCTTCATAAGTTGAACCAAAGCAACATATCACAACAGGGTGACTGCAGCAGCAGATACAAGAAAACAGTTCTCTTCTATTAAGCCAGACATTAAAGAGATTAAAAAAAAAGAAGAAGAAATGTAAAATCATGCCACTCTATTCAAAATGTTTTGTTTTGGAAAATATATTTTTTCTCATAAATAATATTTCTGATAACATGTAAAGGGCTTAATATTATCTCTAATGAATTAATAGATAATACTGTAAAAATTTCCGATTTTTAAAAAAATATATTTTATTGATTTTTTACAGAGAGGAAGGGAGAGAGATAGAGAGTTAGAAACATCGATGAGAGAGAAACATCGATCAGCTGCCTCCTGCACACTCCCTACTGGAGATGTGCCTGCAACCAAGGTACATGCCCTTGACCAGAATCTTACCCTGGGACCTTTCAGTCCATAGGCCGACGCTCTATCCACTGAGCCAAACCGGTTACGGCAAAATTTCTGATTTTTACAAACTTTCTAATATTGTAAAAATATTATTGTATAAATATCAATATGTAAAACTCAATTAAACAAAATCTCTTTGGGATCCTATGACTAGAAAATATAAGAACTGGTATCAACACTAATAAAAGAGAAAAATGGTAATTGGCGTACGAGCTACCCTTTTCATTGGCTAATCAGGGCTATATGCAAATTAACTGCCAACTATGATTGGCAGTTAACTGCCAACAAGATGGAGGTTAATTTGCATATGTAGGCACAATGCAGGGTGGCAAAAGGGAAAGCAGGAAGAAGCCCCCTGCCACTGACAGTGATCGGAAACCCAGGGGGGAGCTAAGAGCTGGGGGGCAGGGCAAAGGCGGCCCTGGGGCCGCCTTTGCCCTGCCCCCCAGCCATGATCGGAGAATCAGGCGCCTTTGCCGCCCTGGCCAGTGATAGCAGGAAGTAGGGGTGGAGCCAGAGATGGGAGCTGGGCACGGTCGAAGCTGGCAGTCCCGGGAGCTAGGGGTCCCTTGCCTGGGCCTAAAGCGGAGCCCACGATCGAGGGGCCGCTGCAGGTGTGGGTCCCCGCTGCCCGAGCCGGACGCCTCAGCCAGAGGCGTTAGGCCTGGGCAGGGGCGGAGCCTGCAACCGCGGGGAGCTGGGGGTCCCCTGCCCAGGCCTGACACCCGTGCCAGAGGCCTCAGGTCTGGTCAAGGGGCCGATCCGGTGATTGGTGATCAGAGGGTGATGAGGGTCAACTCCTCTGGCCGAGGCATCAGGCCTGGGTGGGGGGCGGAGCCGGGGATTGGAGGGATATGATGGTCCCCTTGCCCAGGCCTGAAGCCTGGGTCAGAGGCGTCAGGCTTGGGCGGGGGGTGGAGCAAGCGATCACAGGGAGATGGGGGTCCCCTGCCCAGGCATGATTCCTGGGCCAGAGGCCTCAGGCCTGGGCGGGGGCCAGAGCCAGTGATCGGGGGGAGATGGGGGTCCCCTGTCCAAGCCTGACACCTCTGGCGGAGGCGTCAGGCCTGGGCAAGGGGCCAATCAGGTGATCGGAGGGTGATGGGGGTCTACGCCTCTGGCTGAGGCATCAGGCCTGGGCAAGGGGCAGAGCCAGCAATCGGAGGGGTCTGGGGGTCCCCTGCCCAGGCCTGATGCCTGGGCCAGAGGCGTCAGGCTTGGGCGGGGGGCAGAACCAGTGATGGGGGGAAATGAGGGTTCCCTGCCCAGGCCTGACACCTCTGTCAGAGGCATCAGGCCTGGGCAAGGGGCCGATCCTGCGATTGGAGGGTCGTGGGGGTCAACGCCTGAGGGCTCCCAGTATGTGAGAGGGGGCAGGCTGGGCTGAGGGACACTCCCCCCCCCCACACACACACACCCAGTGCACGAATTTCGTGCACCGGGCCTCTAGTTATAAATAATTGGGACTATTGCTGTAGTCCTCAAATCAGTCTTCTGTTGGTTTCTCTGAGAGTCTTATCCAAGTGAGCCTCTAAAATACACAAAATTAGCCACCATCATGAGGTTTTAATTAACTATCTCTTTAAATTTTCAAGACATTTTTATGATGTGTCTTTATAAATGTAGTGTCTATCAAGCAAAGCTGCAATGTCCTCTTATAAACTTAAGAAGGTTTTATTTAACTGATATTTCTGTGTAGTTTGACATAATCTAAACCCATTTGTATTTTAATATATGGTTTTTAACAAACATGGTAGGTTGCCATCTTTTATATATGAGTCCATGGCAATAATAGAACCTATGAGAGCTGTAATAAGCATAGAATACTTGTTCTTATGTGTATTTGTGATGTTTCTAATCACATTTGCCTCGGTTACCTAATATTTTCTTATTTTTCTATGTATTTTTAGTTTGGGGATGAAGTAGAAATAAGAAAATAACCTGACAAAATAACTATTATTTTTGCCTTTATTCTCACTTTAACTCTTCTCTTTTTAGTTTATCTTGCTTTGTAACTAATCCTTTAGAATGTTGTTCCTTCGGATTTGGAAGGGGTTAACTGCCCATCCTTAGCAAACTTAGTATTGGTAATGGAGTCAGGTAAAATTCTACCTGTCTGTCTGTTTTTTGCTTCTATTTATAATTATTATCTTAAATCTTTAGAACAAGTGATTGATGGCTTATCTTTTAAGTATCTCCAGAAGCAGAGAGTATCCATTGGCAACTATGGCAGGGTTGGTCACTGATCTGCTTGTGAGCTCCTGCCCTTCGGCCTGGTGCTGGAGAACTGACTCTTAGATGGGCCGGTCTCGGTTCTTTCATTGACACCCGTCCACTCTGCTAGGACATCTCCGCCTCTGCTGGGGAGTTCCCCATTCTGCACACAGCCAGCAGCACCCTGCATTCTTCCAGTTAGCCTCCAGTTATGTGGGTGGAGAGGAAGTACTCCTCCTTCTCTGAGCTTAATACAGCAGTTTTATATATTTGGTATTGGAGGTGATTTGCATGAGAATGAACTTATTTTGTTGGTTGTTGAGTTCTGCCAAAATACCGAATTGATTTTTTTCCATTTTCTTCCAAGATTATAGTAGTCAGTAAACATCTGCCTTCTATATTGCATGGAGACAGCTGTAAATGCTTCTTTAAGTGAGCAAAATGTAGCTGTATACCTTAGTATAGAAAGTAATACAACATTGCTAATCTGAGGTTTGGAGTCTATTAAGGGACTCGGTTTCTGGAAATCTTCTTAAACTTGGAAACCTTTTAAACATGCTATTACCTATCCCTTAAAAATAAGCATATAAAACTGTCTAAGTAGGTAGCCTCTGTGTCTTGGCTGGTATTAGAGTGTGGTGTTTCTTACACATAAAGGAACACATTTAAGTCACTAGGTGCTAACCCAACAGATTTCAGCGTGGATTAGTTAGGAACTATTGTAGTTCTTGTTCTGTGGTTGCATAAACTTTGTTGTTGTTGTTTTCATATTTAGTTTACACAGATTCTGTCTCTGTTCCTTCGTCCTTTTTTCACTGGAAAAAAAGAACTAGCAATTTTGTTAGTGGATTGCTTTGAAGAAAATGCAGAGGGAAGGAGAGAAGGGGACCTGTGATTACTTTTCCTATGTGTGGATAAGCATAGGCTCCGGGGCTTGCTAGGCCTTCAATTCTTTGGCTTTTTTTCCCCTTCCTTTTTTAACATTTCTAGAGGTTTTGTTAGTGACTTTCAAATGGAAGTTAAAGCCGTGGAACAGTTCCATTAAAAAGTTCTGTGGTCTTAGCCACAGTAGCAGCACAGGTTTTTTTTCCCTTTACCAGTTTCACAGAGGTTAACTGAGCTAGACTTGATGAGAGACCAGCAGTACAAGGGAGTATGTGTGTGTTAGATGTAGGC
The DNA here is from genome assembly GCF_963259705.1 of Myotis daubentonii. NCBI lineage: Eukaryota > Metazoa > Chordata > Mammalia > Chiroptera > Vespertilionidae > Myotis > Myotis daubentonii. The sequence goes on from NC_081850.1 coordinate 7,955,506, forward strand.
TTTCCCCCTCTTGATTGTGTGAAAAAGAATGCTTTAGTAGAATTAACATTTACCTATTGCTTTAAAAGGAAGCAAATCAAATGATTCTATAAATGCTTAATACTTCATTATTAAAAGCTTTCAAAAATGATCTCTTTTTTTATTAATTATGTCTTATATTGCATAGTAACAGATTGCACTGTGTGGGCTTGCTCTCTGGTTGGGAGATGGACTACAGGGTACAGCTCAGCGTAATCTTAGTTGGCTGGTACTAGAGAGCACATTTTGATTGTATGAAGCTAAAAAACACGTGACTATGTTCAAGATCGAGACAGGTTTATTCTTAGTTCAATAAATATCTTGAAGGTAAAATAGGTGCCTTTTAATCTTTAGATTGCTATATTTTTAAGAAAAAAAGTGATTTGCCATTTATATGTGATCTACTTATTATACCTACCAGTTATTGAGGAATAGTAAATTTCTAATGAAAATAACAATTATATTAATACTAGAGGCCTGTTGCACGAAAAGATTCATGCAGTAGGCCTTCCCTTCCCCTGGCTGCCAGCACCGTTTTTCCTCCAGCATCCGGGACCCAGGCCTTCACTCTGGCCAGAGCTGCCTTCAGTCTTCGCTGATCCAGCTGGAGCCGCCTTTCCCCCCGAGTGCACAAATTTTTGTGCACCGGGCCTCTAGTTATAGTAATAATAAAACACTTCAGTCAAATTAAAAGTACTTTTTCTTTAAAGGGCATGTCAAAGGGTGTACTAAATATGAGTTATATTAAGAACTAATGTTTGTATGCTGTTCTATAGTAGTTTGTTCATACATACATACATTTAGCAACCCTTTGTGAAAAATACTGTATCGTCACTTTGAAAATGAGAAGAGTGACTAGTTAAGCATGTAGAAAGCTGGCTGGGACCTAGGTCTTTGAACTTTACTTTCTGTTTCACTACTGGGTTTCCCATCACTGGGTGTAAAGTTTCAGCTGAAAGTATCTATAACGGGAATTGGATAGTGAACACACTTGCTTGTCCTCAAACCTGGGAGTAAGTGAAGGTGGCTGCAAGGCAACAGTGTGAACCGTGTGATGTCTGTCCAGTAACTTCCTCAGCATCCTCTGCCAGAGCTTCTTGCTGCTCCAGGAAGTGGGCTTGTCCATTGGTACCCGGGCTTCAGATTGTCACATCCTCGGTGCTCTTCCCTAGACCTCTGTTCTCGAATAGGAAACCAGTATCACTGCATTCAAAACTCACAGAATTCCTCACCCACACAGATTGTCTTGCCCCTAAGAGCTACCCCCGATGTTCCTTCCTCTTGCTGCCTATGGAAATGGGACATTGGGGAGGAGGCAAGAATAAAGGGGGAACCCAGGAGGGAGATGACAGGGCTGGGGTGGGAGTGAAAGGCGTGGCAATGGGAGAAGCACACTGGTGCAGAGTACTTCTCATCTGGTGGGAAGGGAGGCTGGATTGGCTTTGATGGTGGTTAGAGAATGGGGTTTGGGGCCATAGTTGCCCTGTGTAGGCCTTGAGGTTTGAATCTCCCGCTGGTGCCACAGGAGGGACTAGCAGACCTTCTCATCAGCTTCCTTATCACTTATGCAGATGTGGACCGGGGCGGGGGCAGGGGGGGGGCAGAGCGGGTTGCGGGGGGAGCTGTGGGACGTGAAAGCTGTCAGCAGTTAGACCAAAAGTGGATTTAGGCTATGACAGAAGACGCAGAAGACGTCAGCAGTAGATGGTATGTAAAAACCTTGGGACTAGGAAAGATCTGCTGGGGGATCACTGAACTCAGATTCCAATGTTTAAAAATCAGGTGGAGGAGAGAGGACCAGCAAATTAGACCTATCAGGGAGAAACACGTTATGGGCCACCTGCTGAGACAGACGTTTCAAATAGTCAGGACACCATGTGCACCTGCACGGGTTGTGTGCCACCCAGCGCCAGGGTGTATGGCGCCTGTGCATGAAGGGGGGGTGCCAGGTGTTGGTCCTGAGAAAAATCAACACCAGGGTACTGCTGGGTGGTGAGCGGGGAGCGGGCAGAGGCGGATCCCTCGGTTTGCATCATGGATTCTGACGAGTGCATTGGTAGGAAAGAAGCCATAGAAGAGAAGAACGTATATGCATATATATACATAACCCATGGACACAGATAACAGTGCGGTAGGCCTGGGGGAGCCCCTCCGCTATTGACCCCTCCCACCCGGCACCCATCCCTTCCAAGCCTATTGTCTCTGTCCCTGGGCTTGCATATATGCATATAAATTTCCTGGTTAATCTCCCCCTACCCACTTTCCCTCCTTCCACCCCCTCCTGCCTTCTCTCTGAAATTCTTCAATCTGTTCCATGATTCTGTGTCTCTGAATCTATTTTGTTCATTAGATTCCACATATGAGTGAGATCATGTGGAAGGGATGGGGAGAGACAGAGGAGACTTCTGTAATATTTTAAACAATAAAGATAAATTTTTTAAAAAATGAATGTGAAATGGGGAAGTAGAGAAGACAAGTTGAGATGACTTTCTCAGGACACTGCGAGATGGAGAGCAAAGAAACAGTCAATAACTAGAAGGAGGGAGGTGCAGGATGGAAGAGGACATTTTTTAAGTTAGGGAGATCTTAGAGCATGTTTGTAAACTGATGTGGGTAACCCAGTGAGGGTGCCAGGGAGGAGGGTGTGAGAACCCACGTGGTAACTTCACTTTATAGGTGCAGACACTTCTTCCATCAGGAAGGAAGACGGAAAACAGCGGTGTGTGTGGTGTGTGTGTAGCTGTGTAAACTGGTTGGTGATGAGATGAGAGAGTTTCTACTAATTGCTGTTTTCTCAACAATATATGAGACCAGGTCCTTAGCCAGGAGTTGTGGGGAAGGGGCAGTGATGTGGTGAGAGAGAAGAATGAAATAATTGCTCAGGAAGTTGCCAAGCAAGTTGATAGGGAAGCATGGGAGGGGTGTGAGGCATTGCTGAGTCCATCCCAGGATCAGGGTCATGAAAGCAGAGCCAAAGCGACCGGCTGCTGTGTCCGATGCTCTCCGCAGTGTCATCTGCGTGGGCACTGGTGAGGAGAAGTGCACAGTTAGATTGCAAGGGTCCGGTTTTATAAGGCGCGTCCTACAGCACCTTAGAATGGGCGCAAGCAGGGAGCCTCAGGAGGTGCTTGCAAAGGAATGATCATTTACGTTTGGCAAAGTATTTGACAAACACATGGCCTGCTTAGTGAGTGTATTTTGTAAAACATACGTTTCTAGGTCTGTTTACCTGTCTTTGTGTATTACATGATTCTAGATATGTTTCAGCAGCATTGTTTGAATCCCTCATACTGCTGTTCAGTTCAAGCTTATTTTCTAAAGCCCTTTGATTTTGGAAAACTAACTCTGTTCCCCCCTCCTCTGCTGGAACTAACGAGTGAGCAAGCAAGAGGTTCTGTAAGCAAAGTAAAAATTGCAGACTTTGTTATGATTGGACCTGTGTTTGGAAATTTTGTGAATTGTGTTATGTCAGCATCCTGCTCAGGGAATAGGCTATGTAAACAATGGGTGTTGGGCAGTTCTGTGAATGAGCAGCCTTCCTTCTCACTCACAGACTTCACCACTGCAGTTCTCCAGATTTCTGCGTGTTTATTTCATAGTAAAAAGGGCTCTAAAAATGCCAGGCCACTTAGGTTTTTATTGTAGACTCGAGACCCAGTGCATGAAATTTGTGCACTCAGGGGGGGTTCCCTCAGCCTGGCCTGTGCCCTCTCACAGTCTGGGAGCCCTTGGGGAATGTCCGACTGACAGCTTAGGCCCGCTCCCCCTAAGCCTTCAATAGGACATCCTTAGCGCTGCCACGGAGGCAGGAGAGGCTCCTGCCACCACCACTGCGCTCACCAGCCCTGAGCCCAGCTCAGGGCTTCTGGCTGAGCAGCGCTCCTCCTGTGGGAGCACACTGACGACCAGGGGGCAGCTCCTGCGTTGAGTGTCTGCCCCCTGGTGGTAAGTGTGTGTCATAGCAACTGGTTGTTCCGCTGTTCTGTTGATTTGCATAGTAGCCTTTTATTATCTAGGATTATTATATAGGATCACTTCATTTAAACTGCATGAGATATATAAATATTAAAAAGAAAAAAAACTTTGAAAGCAGGAACTTGAAGGAAAAGCAACAGAAATCTGTCTGAAGTAATTTGTTTTGGCAGTTAGGTAAATGCGCAAAAGAGATGGCAATAACTTTGTTCCATCTTTTCAGTGAGAGCAATTGGCACATTTAATTGGTGCTCAAAGGATGTGAATAATAGCATATCATAATGCACAAATATATGCCATCATGAGAATATTACAGATACCAAGTTGTAAACTAAATTCTTTTTTTTAATTTGATTTTAAATATAATTTATAAGTTTTTGAAATACTACTTTTTAAAATTGTGGAAGTATATCATACCATTCATACCATAATTCCACGTATCCAAAGTGAAGTGAGAAAAAGGTTAGGATGAATTAGGCTTTAGGGCAGGAGACAAGGTCCCAGGTCACATGGGAAGGGTTATTAGTTGAGGGATGCAAGGGGGACATAAAAATACAAGGAAACAGGAAACCGCGGGAGTGGAAATAAGTAGGAAGCAAAGAGATATCTATGGAGAAAACAGACCCAAACACTTGTTTGTTTTAGACTGCCGGGTAACAATAATTCCAGGGATGTAAGTTGATCGATTATGAAGATTTTAGGGTATGGACAGGAATAATACCTACAAATAAAAACTGTTTGCCTTTCCCTGGGCAGGAATTTCCGCCTCCCAGGAAGCCTGACCTTCATGGGGCTGACTGAGAGTGAGAGCTCCGAGCCCTGGTTCCTCCTGCTGATGGCCTGACCCCGGAAGCAGAGCCAGTGCCGGGCAGGGTGTGTGGTGGTGGGGGGCGGGAGGGGGGGGGGTTAATATGAAGTCACGATGGGAGGCAGAGGCAAGAGCCAAGGGGAATTTTTATGGAGAGGACTGTATGGAAGATGTCGGCTCGCATGCATCCTGATGCCGTGGCCACAGTGACACATCTGTCTTCCTGGGAAACAGGCCTTCGGGAGAGAAAGTGGAGACCATGTCCTAATTTGGGGAAATTTTTAAATATTTAAGTTTAGTATAAGCAATTGTAATGTTTGACTTGCAGGCAAATAGAAGTATGAATCAGAATGCATCTCTCTCCTCCTAAGGTAGCTTCTGGACATTGGGCCTATCTCAGAGAAACTGGGGCAGCCCTGGCGCTGAGCCCTGGGAATTAAGATTTACTTGGCACCTGCTCGAGCCAGCTCTCTAGCCAGGTGATTTCCATACATGGTTTCTTCCAGTCCTCCTAACCATGAGGTATTATTTTCTTCATTTTAAAGATCGTTTAGAAACTGAAGCGTAGTGACGGGAAGTGATTTTCTCCACTGAGTGACAGGACTCCCGTCATGGGATGTTTCCTCTGGAAGTGTTCTAACTTAGCACCTCGAGTGATCCTACTGCACAGGGTGCTCTAGGCTTGTCTGGACCACTGTGACAGTCGATTTGGGACCAGAGGAAGGATTAGCTCCAGCAAAGGTAGCAAGGTTTCAGAATGACCTGGGCTTCTCTCTGTTCTCTCTTTTCCCCCCAGTACACAGGAGATAAATATACAGAGTGTTTGGGCCATGGTCAGGTGCTACGGTGGTGACCTTCAAACTTCACAGTGCAGGGAGGTGGGTGGTAGTCCTGGTGGAAAAACAGATTCTAGGTCTCACGCTCAGAGGCTTTGACTCAGCAGAGGGTCTGCACGGTAAGAAGAACCCCGATGATTCAGATTTAGGTGTCTCCACATCACACCAGGAGAAACACTAAGGTAGGTGACCCAGTTTTTCAGCATTGCCCCTCCTCGTCTCTTTATACCTGTTATTTGATTATGGTAAACCTAGAGATGATACCCTCACTGTCAGATAAGTGTATGGGAGACCAGGCATTGGTGATGATTCAGAGAGCAGGCAATGAACCTCAACCAGGACAGTGAAGAGTGGGAAGGTTAAAGGTACCTAGAGCCCAGGAACAGGGTTACCTGGCTTTCAGATTGTATTCCATCCTTACCCAAACTGAGACTTAAGACATAGCAGCTACTGCCGAAACCGGTTTGGCTCAGTGGATAGAGCGTCGGCCTGCGGACTGAGGGGTCCTGGGTTCGATTCCGGTCAAGGGCATGTACCTGGGTTGTGGGCACATCCCCATTGGGGGATGTGCAGGAGGCAGCTGATCGATGTTTCTCTCTCATTGATGTTTCTAACTCTCTATCTCTCTCCCTTCCTTCCTCTCTGTAAAAAATCAATAAAATATATTTAAAAAAAAAAAAAAGACATAGCAGCTACTGATGATCAAGGAGGTGCTACGAGCTCCCAGCACACCGTATTGGCTCCTTCCCACGCATGGGCTTCACTTAATTTTGTAACAAACCTATGAAATCAATTTTATCATCTACACTAGAGGCCCGGTGCACGGAATTCATGCACGGGTAGGGTCCCTAGGCCTGGCCAGTGATGAGGGCTGATCTGTGGGGCTACCAGCAGGGTAATCGGGGCCCCCGCTCGCACCCACCTTGGCCTGGCGCCACCCGCTTGCCGCTCACCTGCTTCACCATCCCATTGTGGTCCTGTTCTTGTCAGGGCCCATTGGGGCCGGCAGCACTTCCACTGCCGCCTGCTGCCAGCACTGCGTCGCTGACGCCTGCCATGCTTCGTGCCGCCCCCTGGTGGTCAGCGCATATCTAACTCTGGGTCAGTCAAACTCCCACCTGTGGGGACAATTTGCATATTAGCCTTTTATTATATAGGATTTTATAGAAGAGGGAACTGGGAGGCCTAACACTATTAAAATTTTATCCCAAGGTCATGTAGGTAGGACTCAAATCAGAGTCTGTTTAACTTTAAAGTTCCATGACCTTTTTTCTTTCTTTTCCTTTATTTTTTTTTGATTATACAAATAATACTTTAAATGTAGTCTCACACACACAAAAATTAAACAGTCTAAACAGCATTACACTGGAATTATGCAGTATGTATTTTTCTGCAACTTAATTTCTTCACATAATACTGTCTCCTGGAATTACTTCCATATCAGTCACAAAAGTCTTCTTTATATTGCCAATACTCACCTTTATACCAGAGGCAAAACTATAATCCAAACTAACTTTCAGAAGCAGATGTGTGTCTAAACCAGAGCTTTTGGCCAGGACTGCTTTGCTCTTCGGGGACTTGGCACTGTCTGGAGACATTTTTGGTCATCACAACTTGGAGGGGTTGTTACTCTATCTGATGGGTAGAGACCAGGAGTGCGCAGGGCAGTCCCCCACCAAAGAATCATCAGGCCCCAAATGTTAATAGTGCCGACACTGGGAAAACTATTGGTTTGAACCTACTTATCTTAAGGGTATTTCAGCAGCCCCATGATGGGCCTTGATCAATACATTTTCTCAGCACTCCCCTTTACCTTAGAGTGTTCAGCAATAAATCCACTTGTTTTAAATGATGGGATTTCAAGTTTCCTCAGGGAAAAAAAATTTATACTCTGACTTCTTCCCAGATTTGAAATCATATTTGAACTCTTCGACATCTCAATGTGGCCAATGAAAGTAGCAAAATAATCAATGACTAACCACTTACTGAATCTTGTTTTCTAACCACGTAATGGGGGGAAATGTTTATTTTTTAAAATATTTTCATTGTTTTAGAGAGAGGATGGTAGAGGGAGGGAGAGAGAAAAACATCAATCAATTGCCTCCTGCATGTACCCCAAACCCCGGGGATCAAACCCACAGCCTGGGTATGTGCCCTGACCCGGAATCAAACTGGTGACCTTTTGGTGCATGGGATGATAGTCAACCAACTGAGCCACACCGGCCAGGGTGGGGAATAGTGTTTTCCAATGCATGTTTTATACGGCTGGTTTTCCTTCAGTGGTAAATTGTTTACTGAGTTAAACTTTGTCCACTTAAGCTAAGTAGATACAAAGTTTGTAAAATTGGAAATCGGTTAATAGTTTATATATTGGATTGCAATAAAAGGAACTGTGGTAATTGCACATCTATTAGATTGACCCTGTTATGCCCTAATAACACTAAGGAGCAAGATTGTTAGCTGTTAGAAACAAGGTGTTCAGTTCCAGGTTGGAATTTAGGCATTATTTGTTTCCATAGCATTGTTTCCGTTCATTTATTTAGACTGCCATTTTGTGTTTAAAGGAAATAAGCCTAAGCCTGTTTTCATTTCTTAAAAAGTCTAACCATTTCTTACTATGTTGGTGGGGGGAAATGATCATTTAAGATTTGTTGTTAAGAAAATTTGTTGTTTAGAAAAATGTAAATCACTTGCTGATGATTTAATTAATTTGGAAATTTTAATATTGCTTAAGTAAATAATTTCAGGATAGTAACATAAATGTTTTACTGAATGTATAAAAAAACGAATGGGAGCATAAAAAGGGAAGTCACTAATCCAGTGTTTGGGTGCAAGTATTTTACATGGTAAAAGAACCTGCCACATATTCAACATGGTAGCATTTCTGGTGATCAAGGACTGAATAGACCATGTGCTTACTTCTGTGGAGCTTGGGGAAGAGAAGATTAAACATGTGTTCAAGGATTAAATTTTGGGGCCAAAAATAATTGAATAAATTGAATTGAACTATTCAGTTTTGCTATTCAGATTTGCAGGAAATCTATCCTATATAATAAAAGGCCAGGGACCATAAGCAGAATGACCAGAATGACCACTCGACCAGTCGCCATGAGATGCATTGACCACCTCTCAGTCCCTCCCCTCCCCCACCTCCCTCACCCCCCCCCCACCCCTGCCCGCAGGCAAATGATGAACCACAGGGAAGCGGGTGGGTGGCGGCGGGGTGGGACTGGGGACTGGCGAGCAGGTGGAACAGCTGACCTCTTGGTCCCTCCCCCAGGTCCACAGGCTCCGATGGATCAGTGATGGTGAATGGCGGACAGGGGAACCAGGAATGGGTGGCAGGAGGACTGGGCTGGCTCTCTGGCCATTGAGATACCTAGCTCATCCCTGGCTGCTCGGGGTCTCAGGCTGGCAGGAAAGCAGGCACCGGCGACTTCACCTCCATGCGCGCAGTTAAATATTTTGCCCTTTGTCCTCCCTGTGTGATCTACAATAATAATCTGCTTCGTTGATATTTATTGCTGTGTTGCTGACAATTACCTGACAGAGAAGTTGGGGTGCTTCCCTGGACTGGAAAAAATTTAGCTACATCAGAAAGCAGGTCTAATTAAGCAAGCTTATCCATTTACACTAGTATAAAGCTCTCGCTGTCACCAGTCCCCTGCGTGTGTTTCGATCTGTCATTGTCAGTCGTGAATTTGGTTGACACTTCTATTATAGAGAAAAGGCGACTAGTGGTATTAAAATATTTCTTCTAATTAATTTCCTTTCAATGTGCACAAATTTGTGTATCAGGCCACTAGTATGTATTATAATTTTTATTTAAGTACACCAAGTCTGATTGTATTTACTAGTATGTATAGCTGAGACTGTAATTTTCCAGCATCCCGTCAGCAAGATGGTTCTTGCCACTGCTGCTCTTGTCCCTTCTGAGTGTTCTGATTTTGTGGTGTCCCCATATGTCGGCGCAGGCTGAGTAGCACCAAAGCACATATTGTTCAGTGAAATTACATCCAAATCAGTTGCCAGGTTCCAGTCAGTTTTACCAAATTAAGTAAAACTCTTTGAAATAATAGTACATAGTAATGTCATTTTTTCCAGTATTCTGTGGGTATTTTATGGATTGAAACTTAAGAAAGCAAATTGTGAAAAGGAAAATTTATCATTTTATACTGTAACAAGGCCACAAAGGAATCTGCAGTAATTATATTGTTTAATAACTATAAACGAGCAACCCATTCTGTTGAGTTTGACTGTCTAGTGTTTATTGAACACCTATTATGTGAAATGCCATGGGCTACTTCACAGTTGCTCTAAAGACAGTCCCTTGCTTGGAGAGCCTGTGGGCTAATAAGTAGAATGATGAGACTTGTAACTAAAGCACATGGCAGACCTTGGAAGGTACTGTTAGAGAAGTACAAATAGGATGCCATAGAGATCTCAGGAGAACACTATCTCATCTCATCCAGTTGGGAACTGAACAGGAGACTTGGAGAAAGATGGATTTTGAAAGATAGGTGTAATTTTGGCACCTAGAGATGGGTGGGGTTGTTGGATTTCTGGGGGAAGGTGGAATAGTATGGGGGTGAGAAAGGGATAGAGAAAATGGATTAGTTGACTACCAGGGAGTCTGATGTCACCAAATCACAGGCTCAAAGGGAAAGACTGGGAGAGTTTGAAGGTGGGCTGAAGGCCTGTAGAAGCAGGCTGTCCTTAGGCCAACTAGTGTTCCATTGTATATATTTACTGTATCTTCTTTATCCAATCCAGTAAAGGCTTGGAGTAGTTGGGCGACAGGAGCATTTTCCATGTCTTTGCTTGACCACTATGGCCCCTTTCCCACTGCCTCTCCCTCCTGCCTCTCAGTCTGTTTTCTCTGTCCATCCCAGCCAACATCAGGCACACAGTCCTTTTCTCTTTCCTGTACTTGCTTTTCTCACTGTTTCTCTCCTTGTCTAGCTGTCAGAATCAGCTCAGAAGTCATCCTTGGAAGCACTCTGAAACCCTACAGTTGGAATTAATCATTACTTCCTCTGCTCTCACAGTGATTGTCTTACCCCCTCATAGCACTTACTACATTCTGTCTTACATTATGGCTGTTTCCATCACTATCTCCCTTCATCATATTATAGGGGTTCTTGCTCCAATAGCTTAAATACAGATCAATTCATGTTGGTTGAATGAATGAACAAGCGATCTTGTTTACAAACAAGGTCACCATATATATATATATATATATATATATATATATATATATATATATATATGCAAATTAGGCCAGGACACCATAACGGTCATGACCAGCTCAGGAGGAGGGGCCTGGCGTGGGCCCAGAGCCTGAGAGAATAACAGACAGGGTGGCCCAAGCCCAGAGCCAGAGAGAAAAATCTGCAGGGGGGCTGGCCCCCAGCCCCAGCCCTGTGGTCGCAGCGCTAGGATGCTGGGGCTGGAGCGGAGACACAAACCCGCAGGGGGTCTGAGTTCGATTCTGATCAAGGGCATGTACTAGGTTGCAGGCTTCCCCCTGGCCGGGGCCCAGGTCAGGGCTCATGCAGGAGGCAACCAATCGAAGTGTGCCTCTCACATTGATGTTTCTCTCTGTCTTTCCCTCTTTCACGCTCTCTAAAAATCAATGGGAAAATATCCTCATGTGAAGATAAAAAAAAAAAAAAGAAAGAAAGAAAGGTCATATGCTATGAAAGAGACATCCTGAAAATGCCTAAAGAAAGTTGTCATTTTTTCGTGGTGAAGGGACTGGAGTCTGTGTTGATGAAAACAGCTTGGCGGCTGCAGCAGCTGGCTGTGGCAGTAGCAGTGGGGTGATGGGGGTGGCGCCTTCCCCTGATCAGCCCGGTTGCCTACAGCAGAGGGAGGCCTGAGTTGTCAGTAGGACATCCCCTGAGGGCTCCCTGACTGTGAGAGGGGGCAGGCTGGGCTGAGGGACCACCTCCCCCCCTCCCCCGCCGCCCCCTGCAAGAATTTCGTGCACCGGGCCTCTAGCTATGTGTAAAGAGATAGGTGCATTAGAGACCAAATTGGTGGCAATTCTAAAAAACTTTAATGATTAGCTGAAGAAATTGTTTGGAGAAGCACAAAATATGTGCTCAGTCTCAGTTCAAGAATATTGGCCACAGTTTGGCTCTCCTAGTCCGTTGCCTGAGCAAAAGCACAGCCTTTATTCCACACCCAGACCCTGTGCCAAACCACAGCCGCCTCCCTGCTCCAGCTTTCCTAAACGCCTGTGAATGTGCTGCTGGAACAAGATGGAGCAGATATGGTGAGGCGAGGACAAAAAAGAACACATGAAAGCAAGGCGGTGGATTTCCCCTGATTTAAGACCTCTCCTTGAAAGTTCTCCTTCATGGTAGAAGCATTTTTAAATGACTTTTCAACCATTAGCAGAGTTCTCAGAATTCCTACATGAATCAAATTTAGGCTTAAAATGTTTTATGTATAGTAGTATTGGTTCCTGCACCTTTCCATCCTTGAAGGATTTTAGATTACAAGTCAGGGTGATATATTTGCATGTTTCTTTATGCCCTTGAAGTTCATTTACACCTACTTGCTTTTTGTGGTTATTGATTCATGTATTCAGAACCCCAGTTCCTCATCAGTAAAGTGAGGGAATTGAAGTAGAGTGTCTCCAAGTTTGTTCTGTCAGCATTTAACATAAAATCTATTATATGACTGTAGGAATTAATTTTTGTCCAAAAGCCAATGCCTACAGAGTATTTAATGGTTTTGTGTTTAGACTGTTTGCCACTAGATGGCAGTAAAAATGTTATTATTGGCAGTAAGTGCTTATCAATTTTTAAGGGGTTTTTTTGTTTGTTTTTTTCCTTTTTATTGAATTTTATTAAGGTGACATTGGTTAACAAAATTATACAGGTTGCAGGTGCACAGTTCCAGAACACATCATCTGTACACTGTATTGTGTGTCTGCAGTCTCCCATCCCCAATTCAAGTCTCCCATCCCCACTTATCCCCCCATACCCTCCTCCACCTCTTCCTACCTTCTCTCCCCCTTTAAGTTTACTTTAAAAGAGAGATTTGGAGGTCTAAAGTTTAAGGTGTCTGTTTTGAAATTATCTAACCATAGCCAAGTCTCACTATGTTCTTTCCTAGGGCCCATGCTTATTTTATCCAGGGATAAAACTCGTATGGCCCTCCATAGCAAATTTGTTTTAGGGAATTATGGGGGCGGGGATTCATAAATTAAAGTAAGTCATTTCATTTTACAAAACATTATTTTATGATAAAAGTAAGATATAGTAATTGTAACTTTAGAAATACAGGTATTTTGAAGAAGACATTTTAAGTTACTCCTAGAAATAATATATGCTAACTATTCGTAAAGTTTATTCCCAGTATTTTTTTGTGCATACAGAATTAAAATCTCATTGACCATATAGTTTTACACCTTATGTTTCAAACTAATGTTGCATTGTATTTTCCTGCGTTATTAAATGTGTTTTTTACATGATTCACACTGTTGGATAAACCATAATGAATTCAACCAGTCCAATGTTGTTGGGTTCTTTAGTTCTTCTAGTTTTTCACTGTTACAAGTAATGCTGCTATGAATTAAATCTTTCCTTAGGATGTATTATTGGAAATAAAACTACTGAATAAAAGGATACCATTTTTCATGCTTTGGCTACATGTCATAAGTGAGTTCCTAGAAAAGCTTCACAAATGTGAGCTCCCAGCAGCAAGAGTGCCCCCTCGCCACCTCCCTGCCGACACTGAGCATTATGGTGGAGGTTGGTTGTTTTTTAACAGGGCAGGAGGTGAGCTGGGGAACTAATTTTTGTAATATTTAATGTTTAAAAAATCAGTTTCTAACAATATCATTTGGAAATTTGGGCCAGGACACGTCTCCCAATTAAGTTATTTTTATGTTTCCAAGACCGTAAGTGTTACAGTCAGCTTGTCTAATGCAGGTGTGTGGATACTCTCTAGGGAACTGTTTATGGCTATTTTAAACATTACTCAGAAATTATTTACACTCCCTCATCACACCTTCTGAGTCTGTTGAATGTCCTAGGTTTGGGGATTTTTTTTTTTAACTTTCACTGGCATGGCTACCAAAGTAATCCATGCAGTTGTGGGAAGCCCCCACCGCTTGTATTGGTCCCAGGGCACAGGATGTGAGTGCCTCTTGGAGGCTCGGGTGAAAGCTTTGGCATGGGTTTCCTTTAGACCCACAACCTTAACTGACCCTGATCCGCCTATTGTACACACACTACACTACCTTTATCCCAGCTGAGTCTGTAGTCCTTTGTGCTTTAATTTGTTAAGGGTCAATCATGTACATTATGATGCAGCCATCTTTTATAGGTGGCTTAATTGAAACTTTGCTTAATTGAATTTTATTAAAAACTGACTTTTAAGGGAGGTGTCATACTTAGAAAGCTTAGCACAATGCTTCACACAATAGTGAGCACTCAATAAATTTTAGTAGTCATAACTATTAGAATTCCCTCAAGCAGCCACACTTGCGGGAATGCAGGGGCTGAGAGCTCTCCCTGCAGAGGGACTAGACCAGACTGAAGCCTTGAGTGGCTGAAGACCTGCGGCCCTCAGGGGCCTCACACAGGGAAAGTCAGGCCCAGGTAGGGCTTTGGGAAGTAGTTTGGGCTTCATCTAAGAATAGTTGGGAGCCTTAAAGGGCCCTCAAAGGGCCTTCAGCTGAGGACCAATTAGATTTGCATTGTTTAAAAAAACAAATCAAAACAAGGATTCCAGCTGCCTCCTGCAGAGAAGATGCAGGGAGGCTCCTTTTAAGGTGGTTTAGAGTAACCAGCCTTGGGCATGTTACTAAGCTCTGTGTGTGCCAGTTTGCTCATCTAACAGATTCAGCAATAGTACCTACCCTATAGGCCAGTGATGGCGAACCTTTTGAGCTCGGCGTGTCAGCATTTTGAAAAACCCTAACCTAACTCTGGTGCCGTTTCACATATAGAAATCTTTTGATATTTGCAACCATAGTAAAACAAGACATATTTTTGATATTTATTTTATATATTTAAATGCCATTTAACAAAGAAAAATCAACCAAAAAAATGAGTGTCATAGGTTTGCCATCACTGCTATAGGCTGTGGGGATTAAATGAGTTGCTATTTGTAACTTTCTTTGAACAGCTTCCTGAACAGCTTTAAATGTGTTTTGTTTGTTTTTTTAAATAGAATGCCAAAAGTCTGGTGGCAGAAGGTTAATCACTTCCAGTTCCGTCTCCCCTCCATCTAGCATCAGAATGACCCAAACTACACCGACTGAGCCCCTGGCCACCAAGTTTTCAAATCAAGCTCAGCCTCCTCCCTCCCCTGCCTGGTCTGGTGTGGGTACCTACACATGGATGTGTGGCATATGGCAGACCAGGCCTGGCTGGTCTTCCCTTTACCACAACACCTGCATTGCCCCCCACACAGGGGTCAGGCCCAGTGCCCCTTGCTGAGTGCACCACCTGTGCTTCCTGCTGTGGTAAACTAGGCAAATCCTCCAGGAAGCCCCGCCCTCAAAGGATGACCCCTGGCTGCCTTTGCCACCCTCACCACACTGCTTGCTCTCACCCAGACTGCACTTGGTGTTTGAAAATAACTGAGCGATGGACTCCCCTGGGCTGTCGTCAGCTCCTGTTTGCTCTCCGTTTTCATAAAGGACATCTTTGAACTGGAAGGAAAAAAGGACAGTTAACATGCAGTGGCTTCCATCCAGCCTTTCCCATGCTAACCAGGAGCCGCTGCATTATCTTAGACTTCTTAAGTTCACGTTAACGCTGTAAACGTCCTGCTTTTCTCCCTGTGGATGCATTCTTTGTAAATTATGTTTTACATGGAAATGTATATCTGCAGGAAACTTTAATTATAATATCTTCACTGAGTAGTACTATCTCAAAGCTGCTTTGTTAACTTGCTGTGATCTTTGCTAATTTGAAAACAGTGGACAGGATCTCATTTAGGGGCAGCAGTTTGAACCTGTGTTCCTCAGTAATGTTGCCTGGAGTCCTGTTTTGAGGCTACTGAGCGATTCTGAGCTCATGGAGGAAGTACCGCAATCCACACAGGAGGGTGCATGCCAGGTCTGGAGTGGACCCTTCCTCCCGGAGACTCCTCAGGATTGTGGGGAGAGGGAGAGGCGGCACAGAGGTCTCCTGGTTGTTTCCAATGCATGATTACGGTTAATGGGGGCAGCGTTTTCAATTTATTTTACATCATTGTGAAATAGTTTATGATAAAATTGAAAGGAGTCCAGGACACATTAGTGATGCTCGCCCTGGGCTCTTCCCTCGATGTGACTGTCTGCATGCCTATTTGTGTGTGAGCTCACACATTTATATGCACATATTTGTTTTATCTTGTAATGTCCTATATAATAAAAGGGTACTCTGCAAATAGACTGAAAGGCAGAACAACCAAACAACCAATCAAAGGCGTAATATGCTAATGATATGCTAAGGCTGCTCAACTGCTCACTATAACGTGCACTGACCACCAGGGGGCAGATGCTGCAACTCCTAGGTTAGCTTGCTGCTGGGGTCCGGCCAATCGGGCCTGAGCAAGATGGGCTGGACACGCCCTGGAGCCCTAGTGGGGTCCCTCAGCCTGACCTGTGCCCTCTCGCAATCTGGGACCCCTTGGGGGATGTTGGAGAGTTGGTTTCAGCCCGATCCCGCAGGCCACTCCCCTTGGGAGGGCGCCAGACACAGGGCTCATGGCTGGCGAACACTTGTGGCAGAGCAAGCCTCTCTGGACCGCAACTGATTGGGTGGGAGCCCACGGCAGGCAGAGTGGAGCCGGGATGAGCGGGAGCGGCAGGTAGGAGCTGCAGGTGGCGTTGGACTGTGGCTTTTGGCTCGATCCCTACAGGCCACCCAGAGGGACCCCACCCATGCTTGAATTCTTGCACGGGGCTTCTAGTGTACTCATAAAATGTAGTGCAGGATTTAAAAAATGTAAAATGACTGTTTCCCCGGGAATATACTGAAAACCACTGGGCTGTACACTTTAAAATGGGAGAATTTTATGGTATATGAGTTATATCTCAATAAAGCTGTTAAAGAAGAGAATGTCCCATCAGTCCCAGTTCTCAGCCTGAATGCTGTCTCTGGCAGAAGACATAGTGTCTTCAATCCAGGCCTGCGCCGGCTCATCCAGGTGTCCCCGCCTCTGTCCGCCCGGCTGCCTCTCCAGGAGGGGGTGGTTTCTGTCTTTCTCTTTGGTGGATCCTGGCCTGGCCTAGACCTCCTGCCCCTCTCTTTTGTCAGAAGCCTTAGACTTAGAGCACTAAGCAGCGAGGGCCCTCTCTGGGGATCGAGTTTCCCCTGGAAAAGGCAGCAAGAACAGTGACCAGGAGTCTGTCCTCAGTATTGTGACCACTAGGTTTCAGGGGGAAAAGGAAGAAAAATGTTTCCTATATAATAGCATTTTACTTCTCTCTCCCCCTTTCTCAGTTCTTCCCTGCCTTTACCTAATAAAGAATGTGGAGGTAGAAGCGGTTCTCTCTAAGGTTCTCCTCATTGTGACTGAGCATTCTTGGTCTGGGTGGGCTGGAGAGCTGATGCTGGAGAGCTGAGGACCGAGAGCCTCCCTCTGGGCGTCAGTGTGGAGTTAAACAGAAAACGCAGGTGACATTTGTCATGTTGGCTATTTTTAAAGTCTGTCAATATAAGAAACTTCATATTCGTAGTATTTAATCTGTCTTGTAAAGAATAAGAAAAACAGAAGGTAAATATTCCTCCAGAGAATAGCAGAATTTTAAGATTCGTTTCCATTTTAAGTCCATTTGTTTAGCCAGCGTATTCATGTTTAGGTCTGTTATATTAATGTTATTAATTTTTTCATTTATATACACAGTTAACTAAAGAGCTTTTTCAAGCACCCATGTCTGTATTTTTAAGTAAAGTTTCTTTTGTTGTAAAAAAATGTTTTCAAATACAACACTTTTTCAAAAAAAAGTATTCTTTCTTGATTATAAAAGCAGTACATTCACATATAGGAAAGTGGAAAGTATATTAAAGTAGAAAGAAGAAAGAATATATAGCACCACCCTAGAGGCTGTTAACATTTGGTGACACTTTCTTTCATTATTTTTTCATTCTCATGTATGGATTATTTTTATGGATTATTTCATGTGTGGATTGATGTGATCTTTTCTGTGTATAAAATTTTACATCTTTCTACATTTAACATCCTATCTAATAAAAGAGAAACATGGTAATTAGCATACGACCGCTACCCTTCCCATTGGCTAATCAGGGTGATATGCAAATTAACTGCCAGCCAAGATGGCGGCCGGCAGCAAGGCAGCTGGAAGCGTACATGAGGCTTGCTTGCTTCAGTGACAGAGGACTCCAACGTTCCCCACCTGCCTTGCCAGCCTCTGAACTTGCAGTTTAAGAAACATTGTAACAAAATAGAAGCTAAACAAAACCCCAGAAACCTGCTTTCAGCTGGCCAGGATCTCAGAGCTGGAGTTATACATTGTTTCGATTACAGAATGCAAACAAACCAGATACCTGCTTTCAGCAGCAGAGGCCTCAGAGCTGGAGCCAGAGCTAAAGTTTGCCCAGAATGAAAAAAGAAAAAAAGGAGCGGTTGGGAGCTTCAGTCCCAGCCTAAAAACAGCCCTCAGCCCCTCACCCAGGCTAGCCAGGCACCTCAGTGGGGACCCCCACCCTGATCCAGGACACCCTTTAGGGCAAACCAGCCAGCCCCACCCTTGCACCAGGCCTCTATCCTATATAGTAAAAGGGTAATATGCCTCCCAGCACCAGGGTCAGCGGAGCCGAGAGGCCTCCTGGCACCGGGATCAGCGTGACAGGGGAGAGCGCCCAAACCCCCTGATCGCCCTGCGGCTCTGTGTGTGACAGGGGAAGGCGCCCCAACCACCTGATCAGCCCTGCTCTGTGCCTGATGGGGGGAGCTCCCAACCCCCTGATTGCCCTGCGGCTCTGTGTGTGACAGGGTGCGGCGCCTCAACCCCCTGATCGGCCCTGCTCTGTGTGTGACAGGGTGCGGCGCCCCAACCCGCCCCCCCCCCCCACACACACACACGGGCCCTGCTCTGTGTGTGACGGGGTAGAGCCATAACCTCCCCATCGGCCCTGCCCCGAGTGTGACAGTGGCGGCGCCCCAACCCCCTGATCCGCCCTGCTCTGTGGGTGATAGAGGGTGGAGCCCCAACCCCCTGATCCGCCCTGCCCTGAGTGTGACAGGGGGCGGTGCCCCAACTCCCCTATTGGCCCTACTCTGTGAGTGACAGGGGGTAGCTCCTCAACCCCCTGATCGGCCCTGCTCTGTGCATGACAGAGGGGAGCTCCCCAACCCCCTGATTGACCCTGCTCTGTGCGTGACAGGGTATGGAGCCCCAACCCCCCTGGATGGGCCCTGCTCTGTGTGTGACAGGGGGCAGCGCCCCAACCCCCTGATTGGCCCTGCTCTGTGCATGACAGGGTATGGAGCCCCAACCCCCCTGATGGGCCCTGCTCTGTGCGTGAAAGGGGGCAGCGCCCCAACCCCCTGATTGGCCCTGCTCTGTGTGTGACGGGGTGGCACCGCAACCTCCCCATCGACCCTGCCTTGAGTGTGACAGGGGGCGGTGCCCCAACCCCCCAATCTACCCTGAGCGTGACTGAGGGTGGCATTGCAACCTCCCAATCTGCCCTGCTCTGTGCATGACAGGGGAAGGCGCCCCAGCTCCCCAATCGGCCCTGCTCTAAGCCCGACCAGGCGCTGCACCTAGGGATTGGGCCTGCACTCTGCCACCCGGGAGCAGGCCTAAGCCAGCAGGTCGTTACCTCCCGAGGGGTCCCAAACTGTGAGAGGGCACAGGCCGGCTGAGGGACCCCCTCCTCTCCCCCCGAGTGCACAAATTTTTGTGCACCAGGCCTCTAGTGATAATATAAACATTTAAAATGCTGTTATAAATTTTTCATAAACATTTTAATGGCTTATACAATGAGCCACTGTGTCAGACACTGTAAATTAATCATTCCCTGCTGTTAGACATCACTAATGAGAAATAGCACTGTAATGAACATCTTTGAGCATAGTTCCATTGTCATATTTGCATTTATTTCCTTACATGTAAGCCAGATATATTAAAAGTTTTGAATGCTTTTAAAGCCTTATCATATTGCCTCAGGTTGCCTTCTGTAAGTCAGGCGTCTATCAATCTATAAGGCTTCTTTGTTCAGGTTACCAACCTCTGGGCAGACATAGCCCTGGCAGTCCAAGCTTGAGGGTGTATTGTAGACTGTCACGCCTGCTCCGCTCTCTGTGGGTGCCTCAGTGTGCCACAGGAGCACTGCTGCGTGGATGCTCATTTATATTCTTCCCATGGCTCACCCCGAGTAATGTTTCCGAGAACCCAGATTAGTATTAATTAGGTATTCATATCTGTAAAACCTTTAATTTGTTAAGTGAAAAAGTAAATGTTGGTATGTTGATATTTAAATTTACCCATTTTGATTATGAGGGTGAGCATTTATTCATGTGTTTCTTGGGCATTTGTATTTTCTCTTATGAATTATCTGTTTATACTCATTTTATACTCAGTGTTTGTCATTTGATATTTTGGGTATTACTTTGATTACATATGATCTGAATTATTTGTAGTCAATATTCCTGGTTTATACTTATTTTATGAAAAACAAAAGGTTTTATTTTTATTTAGAATAATCAATTATTTGCTTCCTTGATATTCAGTTTACAAAGTTCTTCCCCACTTAGACATGTGAAAAGCACTTATATTTTCTTCTTGTTTATTATTTCATTTCATTTTTACATTGACCTCTTGAATTTATGTTAAATTCAAGTATATTTTGATGAGTAGCATTAGGTAGGAATCTAATTTTTTTCAAAGTTTTCTCTGCACTATTTTTCACATAATCTTTCCTTTCCCTAGTGATTAATGTGTTTTTTTTTTGTCATTTGATTATCATCTATTCTGATAAAAATATTTTGCTGAATTTAAAACCAATAAAGATTACATTCTCAATATGGTTAAAGCACTGTTTTTTATATATTTTTGTTTCATTGTTAACATTTGTTTAAATTGACTTTGAATTTAATAATTGTATTACTAACTTATTTCTTCTTTTTATGAATGTTTTTATTGATTTCAGAGAGGAAGGGAGAGGGAGAAACATCAATGATGAGAGAGAACCATTGATTGGCTGCCTTCAGCACGCCCCCTACTGGGGATTGAGCCCTCAACCCAGGCATGTGCCCTGACCAGAAATCGAACTGAGCCATGCTGGCCGGGCTATTTCTTCTTTATACATTAAATCAAAGTGAACTGAATATAAGGGCACATTAAGATTACTCATTTACAAATGACCCTGACTCTAGGCATTAAACATAAGAGGCACTTGCATTCACATTTAAGAACGTTTTTCTCTTTCTGTTCATGTTTTTAGGGGTTGTTATCTCATATACTTTCAGCATTCAGATTTGATATAAAAGAAGTTGGTCTTTTTACTCAAAGTCTTGGGTATGCACCTGCAGATTATTATCCTGGTTTGCTAAAAAATGTGAGTATTTTTAACTTACTAGTATTAACATTTTCATTGGTTAATATATCACCAGCAAAAAGAATAAGTGGAAGTATATCACTTCTCCAGAGGAGATGTTTAACTTTTCTGTGTTTATCTCTTCTTACGTTGGGCGGACTTGTGGCCATGTAAGGAAGAAATGTGAGATGGGAGGTTATGGGAAAGAAGAAGGAAACCAGGAGAGGTTATTCTAAATCAACCAACTTCCCTGTCTCTTAACACATTTCACTTATCCTCTCAAAGATTTTTAGGAGAAGAAATTCGTTCACCAATGTAAATACAGCCTTTCATTGTTAGACAAATTTTGTATTTAAAATGGCATGATAGGAATTTTGCGCTAAAGCAAAAATAAAATGTAATAACAACCTTGTAAATACTACTATATATTTACATCTTAGTATTAAAGCTATGTATTCTTCTGCCTTTAATTTTAGCTAGATTGAAGAAGTTTTAATTTTGATCTTAACATAGCTCTTCTAAAAACTGTTAGATTTTTCAATATTTAACTATTCTGGTCTTTTGGATGCTTTATATACATGAATAAAAAATAAAGATTAAATTAAGAAAGATAAATAAAGTAACTCTAACGTGGTTTTATTTTTAATGGGTTCGGTTTTAATTCTTAGGAAATTAATGATCTGTCTGTTTAAGTAGGAATCTTCTTAGGTAGGAATTCAGAATAACAGGCAGTAAACACAAAATCCAAATCATTAGTAAATAAGTTGGCACTACCTCTTTTCACTTTGACAAAGTACAAGGAGAGAGCTGGTGGAAGAGGGTAGGGAATCTCAACGGAAATACCACTCACATCAGGAAAATAGAACTGATGTCATCCTGTTTGCAGTGCGAGTTAACCTGCAACTGATTTTGTTTTACAGATGGTTTTATCATTAGTGTCTGAACTCAGAGAGAATCATCTTAATGGATTTAACACTCAGAGGCGGTAGGTGTGGAACTAAACAGCCCTCTTCTCAAGTTTCAAAATGTATGTTTGGTTATGAGAGAAAAAGTTATAATTCTTAGGAAATGCATGTTCATAATTATAGTTATATCCATTGTGGAAAGATTATTTTAGTTGAATACATGGAAAATTGGTGAATTTTACAAACTTTCTTTTTTAACCCCTGTTCTCAACTTTCACTTCTAAGGCAATAAATTGTGTAATGTGTCACATGCTCCCCTGGAGTAAAAAGCCCTCCATATACAGTAGGGAACACAGAACAAGTGCTCAACTCCATGTGTGTGTATCATTTACACACACACACAACCAGGATGTTTACAAGACAGCAGACACTTGATGTGCACATATGACTTATATGACTATTTTAAGAAACGATATTCCAAAATTTAGACTAAACAAATCAAAAAGTCAGACAAATTAAATAGCAGTTAATCACATTATAAAATGTTTCTTCACTATGAGAAAGAATTCAAAGTTGTTTTCATTGGTGAACATTTTATTTTTAACAAGTCATTCACTAAAAGAATCTAGGGACCAAGGCACGTTGTGATTTTTTGTAAAGCTATTGCCAGTGAAAGCTCTATCAGGTATGGTGTTTGCTCTCAGACTTAGAAATCCTTTGCATCTAACCCAGCCGTGGGCAAACTACGGCCCGCGGGCCGGATCCGCCCGTTTGAAATGAATAAAACTAAAAAAAAAAAAAGACCGTACCCTTTTATGTAATGATGTTTACTTTGAATTTATATTAGTTCACACAAACACTCCATCCATGCTTTTGTTCTGGCCCTCCGGTCCAGTTTAAGAACCCATTGTGGCCCTAGAGTCAAAAAGTTTGTCCACCCCTGATTCTAACCCTTAAAGTAAACTATAAAATTCTTAGGCAAAAACATGAGAAAATCTTCATTACATTGGATTTGGCAGTGATTTTTTGGATATGACATCAAAAGCACAACAATAAAAAAGCTAGATAACTCGGACTTCATTCAAATTAAGAAGTTTTATGAATCATAGGATATTATCAAGAAAGCAAAAAGACAACCAACTGAATGAGTAGATTGGAAATCATATATCTGAAATCATACACCCAGAATGTATAAAGAATTCCTAAAATTCAATATTATAAAATTAAATTTTAAAAAAATGGCCAAGAGACTTGACTAGACATTTCTCCTAGGAATATGTACAACAGGCCAATAAGCACATGAAAAGATGCTCAACATCAGTAATTATTAGGGAAATGCCTATCGAAATCACAGTGGGATACCATATCACACCTACTAGGATAGCTGTACTTTAAAAAAACAAACAAAAATGAAAACTAACACATCTTGGTGAAAATATAGAGCAGGGAGAACCCTTGTGTTTTGCAGGTGGGAATGGAAGAAAGTACAGCCACTGTGGAAAACAGTTTGGCAGATCCTCAAAAAATTAAATACAGCCCAGCCAACATGGCTCAGTGGTTGAGTGTTGAATTATGAACTAGGAGGTCACGGTTCGATTCCCAGTCAGGGCACATGCCTGGATGTCCAGGTTGCGGGCTCGAATACCCAGTGTGGGGCATGCAGGAGGCAGCCGGTCAGTGATTCTTCTATCATTGATCTCTCTCTCTTCCCCTCTCAGAAATCAATTAAATATATATATATATATATATTTTTTTAAAGTTAAATGCAGAATACCCATAAGACCCAACAATTCTACTCCTAAGTACATATTCAAAAGAAATGAAAGCAGGGGCTCAGATATCTGTACACCAAGTTTATAGTAACCCAAGTGCCTATCAACAGATGAACAGAGAAACAAAATGTGGTTTACAAATACATTACAATACTATTCAGCCATAAAAAGGAATAAAAATTGTATATATGCAAGAACATGGATAGACTTTGAAAACATCATGCTTAGAGAAGCAAGACACAGAAGGATAGATATTGTATGATTCCACTTATATGAGATACCTAGAATAGGCAAATTAATAGTGACAGAAAGCAGACTATAATAATAAAAGCATAATATGCTAATTAGACTGGATGTCCTTCCTTTCGGACAAAGCTGTGGCGGGCGGGAGCCGAGGCAGAGGTGGCCGCCATGGCAGTGGGGGCCAAGGCCCTTGCACGAATTTCATGCATCAGGTCTCTAGTAGATTATAAGTGTCTAGAGGGAGTGAAGTGATTGTTTAATAGGTACATAGTTTTTGGAGGGGATGAGGAAAAGCTTTGGGTATAGATTGTGGTGATGGGTACACAGTTTGTGAATGTATTTAATGCCACTGAATGGTTACCACTTACAAATGGTTAAAATAATAACTATTATGTATGTTTTATTGCAATAAAAGAAATTAAACTTGAAGAAAAAACAATTGTGATACCATCTATAAACTCCCTCAAATGACTAAAATGTGAGACACATTAGCATGTGTTGGAAAGGATATGAAATTACCGGATCTTTCATAAACTGTTTGGGAGAATGTGCATAATATAAACATTTTTGTAAACAGTGTGGCAGTTTAATATAAAGTTAAACATAAACTTACCATATGACCCACCAATTCCATTTTTGAGTTTTTACTCATGACAAGTGAAAACATAGGTATTCACAAATATTTCTATATAAATATTCATAGCTGTTTTAGTTGTAATAGTTCAAAACCAAAAATAATCCAAAGGACCATTGACAAGGGAACGGGTATTTTTAATTATTTTAATAAAAATTAGGGTATTTTAATAAAAAGTATATATTACCACCATTGAAAAAAATGAAAAAACAAGTCATAAACTGAGAAAGTATTATGAAATTGCACATCTGATAAAGGGCTCAAACTCAGAATATATAAAGAATCCAGTAATAAGACAAATAACCCAGTTTAAAAACTGGCAAAAGATTGGAATACATGTCACCAAAAAATGTATACAAATGGCTTATTTCAAGAACATGAATACTGGTATATAAATGTTTATAGCAGCATTGTTCATAATAGACAAAAGTGGAGGCAACCCAAATATCCATCAACTTATGATTGGATAAATGAAGTATGCTATGTGCATACAATAGAATATTATTCCTAAGAAAAAGGAACAAGCTACTGATTCATGCTGCAGCACGTGTGAACCTCAAAAACATGCTTAGTGAAAGAAGTCAGTCATAAAAGAACACACATTGTATGATTCCATTTTTTTATAAAATGTCCAGAATATGCAAATCTATATATATGTTGTTGCCTGTGGCTGGAGGTAGGAACAGGGATTTCCTACAAATGAACACAAAAGATGGAAATGTTCTAAAAGTAGATGATGATTGTTGTCCAACTCAATAATTTATTAAAAATCTTTGGATTGTACATTTTAAATGTGTGCATTTTGTGGTATATAAAGTATATCTAAAAATATAAGATGAATCCCTAGGGTGCATGGAAAGCATTTACAGTCATTTATTTAAATACTAGGTAAGGACTTTGATTTAGCTTTGTGGTGAATGTTGAATAATGGGTCTTTTGAGTAATAAACTTAAAAATTTATTAAAGGGAACTTGAAAAAATCAATAGGAGGCAATTTGTATGTATACCCTATACCAAATCTCAAAACATGGTTTTATTTATTTATTTAGCCTCACCCAATGATACGCTTTATTTTTTATTTTTTTTATCATTTTTTTCATCAAAATGTATACTTTTTTTTTTGCTGTGACTCACTTTATTGCATTTCAAAGATATCACTTTTTTTTTTTTTTTTTTACAAATTCCTATCTTACCTTAAATTTGTTTTATTAATTTTTAGAGAGAGAGGAAGAGGAGGGAGAAAGAGAGCGAAACATTGATGTGAGAAACATCGATCAGTTGCCTCCTACACACACCCCCACCAGGGATTAAACCTGCAACCTAGATATGTGTCCTGACTGGGAATGGAACCTGCAACCTGTTGGTGTACAGGACAATGCTCCAACCAACTGAGCCACCCAGCCAGGGCAAGTTGATGATTTTTAAAACTTAGATGAGAATACACTAAAACTCACTCCCTCTCTCTCTCTCTCTCTCTCTCTCTCTCTCTCTGGAAGATATCTGCAACCTATAAAACAGACAAATATAGAAATGCCTCCTGCAAATGAATTATAAAGAGACAAACACTCCAGTATGGAAATGAACAAGAAATATAAGCAGGTTATTACAAATGAGGCAAACTGCATAAAAATAAACATTTAAAAAATTCTTCAGGAGTGACATCAGCAGGATAGCAGAATAGGAAGCACCAGATCTTGCTTCCTCCTCCCCCCGCCCCCCCATCCCCACCCCCTGAGAAACACTGACTTAACAATAGTATATGGGTCAAAGGGCCTTTATGAGAACTCCAGAAACTGGTTAGAAGTCATAATATCCCAGGCAGGCTCAAAGTCAAGAATAGCCATATTGAAACAGGAAAGAAACCCATGTCATATAAACTACAACAGCCCTTCCCCTAAGCCAGCCCAGCTTGGTGTGATTGGGAGGGAAAGTCCAGCTTGTGGCTTCTCCCTTGTAAGGGAAAGAGAAGAGTGGAGTGTGTCCAATGTTCTGGCTTTTGTGGGGCTGCCTGAGGGACTAGTATTTGTCTTGCCTGACTCTGATCACTGACAGGGCACCGCCATACTTCCAGTGCCTGGCGACAGTGGAGCGTTAGAGCTCACTGCTTTTTTGCAGCACCAGAGAACTGGAGTGCTATAGACAGGAGGTTGGCTCAGGTCAGCATGGATAGGGGACAGCACCCAACTCTGGTAAAGACAAATATATAAGGAAATACAAAATCCTATAATAACGTAATATTGGTTCATAAATTACTTTTAATTCTGTAATAAAATTTAAATGATAAAAGTATAAAAAAGAACCATAACTGTAAAACTATGTGAATGGATACAAAATATAAAGACATATAACTTATGACATCAATAACACAAAACATGGGAGGAGATACAAAGAATAAATTTTTTTGAAGGCAACTTAAATTGTTATCAGTTTAAAATAGATTGTTATAACCACGAGGTATCTTACCAAATCCCATGATAAAACAAAACAAAACAAATACAAAAAAACTATAGAAGTTGCACAAAGGAAAATGAAAAGAATCAAAGTATATCACTATTTTAAAAAAATCAGTGAAACACAAAGGAAAGTCAGTGAGAGAGAGAAAAAGGATCAAAATAACTACCAGACATACAAAAAACAATGAAATGACAGTAGTAAATCCTTCTCTATCAGTAATTACTTGAATGTAAATGGATTAATTTCTCCAATCAAAAGGCATAGCATAGCTGAATGGATTCTAAAAAACAAGGCTCAACCATCTGCTGTCTACAAGACTCATTTTAGATGTCAGGATATACATAAGCTGAAAGTAAATGGATGAAAAAATATATTCCATACAAATGGCAAGCACAAGAGAGCAGATATGGCCATGCTTATATTAAACAAAATATAGTTTATATCAAAAATCATTACAAGAGACAAAGAAGAGCATTATATAATGACAAATGATCAACTTACCAGGAAGATATCCTATATAATAAAAGGCTAACATGCAAATCAACTGAACAGCGGAACGACTGGTCACTATGACGCACACTGACCACCAGGGGGCAGACGCTCAATGCAGGAGCTGCCCCCAGTGGTCAGTGCGCTCCCACAGCCGGAGTGCCGCTCAGCTTGAAGCCAGGCTCACTGCTCCTTAGCACTGCCTCGGTGGTGGCAGGAGCCTCTCGCCTCCATGGCAGTGCTGAGGACCCCTTGGGTGATGTCTGCCTGCCAGATTAGGCCAACTCCCTGTGGAGTGGGCCTGAGCTGGCAGGCAGACATCTCCCGAGGGTCCTGGACTGCGAGAGGGCACAGACCAGGCTGAGCCCTCCACCCCCCCCCCCCGTGCGCCCCCCCCCCACCAGTGCAAGAATGTCGTGCACCAGGCCTCTATAACAACTATAAATATATATGCACTAACAGCAGAACGCCAAAATATATGAAGCATACATTGATAGGGTTGAAGGGAAAAATAAAAAGTAACACAATAATCATAGGAGATTTCAATACCCACTTTAAATAACATACGGATCATCCGGACCAAAGATGAATAAGAATACAGAGGATTTGGAAAACATTTTAGATCATTTAGACCTTGTAGATATACACAGAACACTCTACCCAATAATAGCAGGATACACATTCTTCTCAAGCACACACACACAATGCTCTCCAGGATGGATCACATGTTAGGCCACAAAACAAGTTCTAACAAATTTAAGATTGAAATCATGCCAATTATCTTTTTCAACCATGATAGTATGAAACTAAAAATCACTAATAGGAGAAAAAGGGAAAATTCACATATACATGCAAATTAAACAACACATTCTTGAACAATCAGTGGATCAAAGAAGAATCACAAGGGATATTGGAAAATATCTTGAGACAAATGAAAACAAAAAAACATTATACCAAAAATGATAGGGTGCAGGAAACAGTACTAGGAGGAAAATATATAGTAGTAAATGCCTTCATTAAAAAAGAAGAAAGATCTCAAACAGCCTAAGTTTATACCTCAAGAAACTAGGAAAATAAGAACAAACAAAATCCAAAGGTAGCAGAAGGAATAAAATAATAAAGACTAGAGCAGAAATAAACTAAATAAAGAATAGAAAAAAATCAAAGATGAATATTGAGGCAAAAAACACACACAAAGAAACAAATTACCACCTTTAATGAAATACTAGCAAACCAAACTCAATAATGCATAAAAACAGATTATGTACAACGACCAAGTGGGGTTTATTCTTAGCATGCAAGGATGGTTCAACATACAAAAATCAATCAATATAATACACCATATTAACAGGATGATGGACAGTACCACATAATTTCAATTGATACAGAAAAACAGTTCGATAAAATTCAGTTTGAACCCTTTCATGATAAGAACATTCAGCAAACTAGGAATACAAGGAAATTACCTCAACATAATAAAGAACATATGTGGAGAGCCCACAGCTAACATCATACTCAATGGTGAAAGACTGAAAGCTTCTAATCAGGAACAACGCGAGGATACCCTCTCACCACTTTTCATCATAGTACTGGACCTCTTAGCCAGAGCAATTAGACAAGACAGAAATAGAAGGCATCTAAATTTAGAAGAAAGACATAAAACGTCCTCTGTTTGTAGATGATAAGATTTTATATGTAGAAAACCCCAAAGATTCTACAGAAAACTATTAAAATTAATAAATTCAGTAAAGTTGCAGTATACAAAAAGTCAACATTCAAACATCAGATATGTTTCTATGCACTAACAATGAGCAATTCAAAAAGAAAATTTTTAAAAAAATCCCATTTACAATTGCCTCAAAACAGACAAAATACCGAGGAATAAACTTAGTCAAGGAGATATACACTGCAAACTACAACACATTGGTGAAAGAAATCAAATGAAGACCTGGAGGGTGGGTAGGGGCTGGGAGGAGGAATGGGAGATATCTGTAATACTATCAACAATAAAAAATGCATTTAAAAAGAAAAAAAATTAAATGACACAAATAGATGAAAAGGTATCTTATGTTCATGGACTGGAAGACTTAATGTTTATACTACCCAAAGCAGTCCATACTACCCAAAAATAATTGTTAAAGAGATTCAGTTATTTTTTTTTGCAGAAGTCGGAAAAAACATCCTAAAATTCATGTAGAACCTTAAAGCACCTAAATAGCCAAAACAGTATTGAAAAACAAAGTGTAAGGCCTCACACTTCCTGATTTAAAAACATTACAAAGCTACAGTCATCAAAAGTTTGGTACTGACATAGAGCCAGACGTAGATACATGGAAAGAATAGCAATGAAGTTGCAAAAACATATCCATAATATATCTTTACTTATATGAAAATTTAAAACACTCAAAACAATACATACTTATAAAGTGAAAGTCTTGAAGCTAAGGATCTGCTTCTGGGGAGTGGAAGAAGGAATGGGAGGGGAGCAGGGTGTTTCACCTGTAAATGAAACATTTTATTTCTTTAAAATATCATATAAACATATTAATAAAATGTTACTGCAAAGTCTGAGCAATGGGTACATATAAGGTAGGGCAGAAGTAGGTTTACATTTGTTCATATTGAAAATAATACAATAATAATACAAGAATAAACTTTCGCATACTCACAACTGCAAACCTACTTTTGCCCCACCCTGTAGTTGATATAGTAGTTCTCTGTTTTTCTGTACATCATCAGTATTTTATAATTAAACTTTTAAAAACTACAATGTAGTGTTACTTAGTAAAATATTGAAAACGAAAAGGTAATACTCATTGTCTCATTTTTGGACAGAAGAAGACAGTAGTTCAGAAAGGTGTCCAAATTCTACTGACCATAATCAGGAGATCCTGATGGAAGATATTAGCTGATATGTCCTTTATGCTGAAAAACTTCCATTTGTGCCAGATTGGGCCATTTTGGGGGACCAGTTCATTCCTAAATTCATCACTGTTTCTTCATGAAGGATGTTTATTTTTCAAAAACAATATGGACAAGTTCCATGGTAAGGAGCACAGTCTACTGAAGGTGCCCATGTTGGCACCCCACTGACAGTAGCAGCAAGGATAAAGTGGCAGTTAACTTGGTGAATAGTTGAAGACATTCTTAGTCAAAGCAAAACTGTGATGTAGTTAGTAAAATTTTTAACAAATTTACCAAGAATATGAGATGTCTGTGCTAGTAGAACGTTCTCTGCACACTGGTACATCTGATACATTCCTAATTTGCTGTAATTGATGTTTACTATGGAGTCCTTTGCTTTTTTAGAAATAATTTTAGAATTCAATAAGATAAATTTCTTGTGGGGTTTTTTGTTTGTTTGTTTTTAGTGTTTGTTTGTTTGTTTGTTTGTTTTTTAATGTATTTAGCCCACATACAGTTTTAAGAGAAATTCAATCTCTTGGATTAGGTTCAATTATTCTTATCAAAAGATTGAATTTAAAAAGCAATTCGATACCCAGCATACATTTGAGTCTCTTTATGAGCTTTTAAAGTCTTTTTTAAAGACATAAAGCCAGGAAGCTCTGTTCTCCATCCATAAAAGAACCTGGATCTGTCAAAGCTTGTGTGAGACTCAGAACTCTGGAAGTCCACAATTCTCTAGTGAATTACTAGTATAAATTCAACCAATGTATGCTCATGTCTCACATAAAAAACTGATTTTATGAAATCAGGTAGTAGAATGCATCATGATAACATTTGAAAGAGCTATTAAACATACTGGAGCCATTATAGTTGTTGCTGTTATAGTAATAGTAATTAAAATATGTATTAATAATATATAAATCTATTCTACATACCTGATGTTATCTATACTTTTATATCTATACAAAAAGATTTATATATATACAAAAGATTCGTGCAATAGGCCTTCCCTTCCCCTGGCTGCCGGCACCGGTTTTCCTCAGGGACCCGGGACCCGGGACCCAGGCCTTTGCTCTGGCTGGAGCCACCTTCAAGCCTTCGCTGCTCCGGCCAGAGCCGCCTTCAGTCTTCACTCCACTGCTTTGCGCCTATGTATGCAAATTAACCACCATCTTTGTTGGTGGTTAATTTGCATATCTTGTTGATTAGCCAATGGGAGGCATAGAAAAGGTATGGTCAATTACCATGTTTGTCTATTATTAGATAGGATATCTTAATTGATTTCAGAGGGGAAGGGAGAGGGAGAGAGAAACATCAATGATGAGAGAGAATCAGTGATTGGCTGCCTCCTGCAAGTCCCCTACTGGGGATTGAGCCACAGCCCAGGCATGTGCCCTTGACCAGAATCAAACCTGGGACCCTTCAGTCCACAGGGCAATGCTCTCTTCACTAAGCCAAACCAGCCAGGGCTTATCTGTACATTTTTAAGGTTTAAAAATAAAAAATGTTGAGTCAGAATACTGCATAGGTCAAGCTACTTCTTGTACACTTGACTCTCCAGATACTTCCATTATTTATGACACTTGAATTTCATCATTACTTTCTTTCCACAAGTATGACCATAAGTGTTCAAGCAGCCAAAGGCCCCAAACTTAAACCCCTTATAAACAAGGCTACAGTATTGTTCTTTCTCTTTTTTAATAGAGGGCATTCATGCATTTCACTTGTAGCCACTCAGATGTTTCAAGATCATTTCAAAAGATACAAAAGCCTGATAGAAAGTATAGAAATTAATCTTATAACTTTGATACATAAATTGTCAGAGAAACAAAACAACAACAACAAACAAACAGGAAAATCTGTTTAGTTTCTTTCTGCATTATTTTTAAAGCCCTGATATATGGTCTTGTCATAGCATTTTAAATAGAATTTCCCTTACCACCAAGTAAAATCAACAATTCAGTGACAATGTTTAAACTCTCTTTTGTTCTTTGCTGCACACCGTCCAGAAGGAGCGGCATCCTGGCCCCTCTGAACATCGTCAGTGTGTCATGCTGTTCTGTGTTTTGGCAGCTCCAGTGCACCCATGTGGGGAGGGTGTTTCCAGCTGCCTGTGGTTGCCGTTGAGCCTTATGCAGTTGAATTCTATTTTTTTTTAATTAAATCTTTATTGTTCAGATTATTACATTTGTTCCTCTTTTTTCCCCCCATAACTCCCCTCCTCCCAGTTCCCGCCCCACCCTCTGCCCTCACTACCCACCCACTGTCCTCATCCATAGGTGCACGATTTTTGTCCAGTCTCTTCCCGCATCTCCCACACCCCTTTCCCCCCCAAGAATAGTCAGTCCATTCCCTTTCTATGTCCCTGATTCTATTATGATCACCAGATTATTTATTCACTTGATTCTTAGATTCACTTGTTGATAGATGCATATTTGTTGTTCATAATTTGTATCTTTACCTTTTTCTTCTTCTTCCTCTTCTTAAAGGATACCTTTCAGCATTTCATATAATACTGGTTTGGTGGTGATGAACTCCTTTAGCTTTTCCTTATCTGTGAAGCTCTTTATCTGACCTTCCGTTCTGAATGATAGCTTTGCTGGATAAAGTAATCTTGGTTGTAGGTTCTTGGTATTCATCACTTTGAATATTTCTTGCCATTCCCTTCTGGCCTGCAAAGTTTCTTTTGAGAAATCAGCTGACAGTCGTATGGGTATTCCCTTGTAGGTAACTCGGTTTCTTTCTCTTGCTGCTTTTAAGATTCTCTCTTTGTCTTTTGCTCTTGGCATTTTAATGATGATGTGTCTTGGTGTGGTCCTCTCTGGATTCCTTTTGTTTGGGGTTCTCTGCGCTTCCTGGACCTGTAAGTCTATTTCTTTCACCAGGAAGGGGAAGTTTTCTGTCATTATTTCTTCAAATAGGTTTTCAATATCTTGCTCTCTCTCATCTTCTGGCACCCCTATAATTCTGATGTTGGTACGCTTGAAGCTGTCCCAGAGGCTCCTTACACTATCTTCGTATTTTCGGATTCTTTTTTCATTTTGCTTTTCCAGTTGGGTGTTTTTTGCTTCTTCGCGTTTTGAATCTTTGACTTGATTCTTGCGCTCCTCTGGTCTGCTGTTGGGTGTCTGTATAATATTCTTTATTTCAGTCAGTGTATGCTTAATTTCTAGTTGGTTCTTTATCACAACATCGAGGGTCTCATTAGATTTCTTGAGGATCTCACTACATTTATCGGCGGTCTCACCAGTCTTTTTGAGGGCCTTACTAAGTTTATCGGCAGCTTCTAGACAGTTCTTGAGAGACCTTAAAAGTGTGGTTTTGAGCTCTATATCTTCCATTTCTGACATTTGCATCCTGTTTCTTTGTCTCCGCATTTTTTTATCTTTTCTTGGTGCACCCCCTAGTGGTCTTTGTGCGCAGTCTTGTAGCTAAGCCTTGATTGTTGTCGGTAATACCAGGGGTGATTTGACCTCCAGGCTAACTGGCTATCTGCAGTTGAATTCTTGTACAGATATCATTTGGAAGTGCTGCTCTGGCTGTCAATCAAGACCTAATGCTCAGTGTAATCCAGTCTGTAAAGCACCACATGGCTCCTGTGGAGTTGGATCTCCGTGCTGCAGACCAAAAGGAGCCATGAGGGCCATGAGCACGTGGAAGCCAATCAGATTCCCAGTTGGCCTACCTGCATTTTGGTAGAACCAAGAATTACCTAAGTTTACGTAAGACTTTAGAATTTTTCTAGGAAAGTTATCTTGGACCTGTTTCACCGCAATTGGGAGGTACAATCAGCAGCCTTCTTCTGATTGATAAATGCCCTGTTGCCAAGGTCATCTTTTCCACCCACCCAGTCACCAGTGATAGTTGCTGATGCTCCTCCTTTCTTTTAAGAGAGTGAGAGAGAAATTGCACTTGTTAGTAGTCATTTAGAGAGGAGGACTGATAAATCGAGGAGGAAGGACAAGACCAATACACTCTCCCTGCTTCTTTATTTCAGAGTTCTGGATTTGTTATGAGCACACATAACTCTCAAACACTCATCTCTCACACACATATACAACAATAACAACTTACCCCCTCTCCTAGCCCACCCAGTAAACTCATATTCCAAAAATTTAAGGTATTTACAACTCAAGCTCAGTATGTCTTTTTGTCACAACTTAGATGATGGACTCAAAAACATCCATTTAGGTGGAAAAACTACTTTGATAGTGAGTTAGAGAAAGATGTTAGAGCACTGTGGAAGGTAAATGTTGAAGAGACTCAGTTGTTTAGGTAAGCGGTAAAGAACAAGAAGTGGATTTCAGAGAAGGTGAATATTTGAGGAGAAAAGACAAACTGTTTATACATAAGAAAATTATTGTGTAGTTTGAAAAAAATGTCTGAGATTTTTACTGTTGATTATCAAGAAAATAATATAGCTAAACTAGCAATTTATAGGAATTCATTAATAAAATGTAATTCCATCATGTTTCCTTAAAATACAGGTTGTCCCCAAAAATGTATACTCACTTTAACAGCTCATAGCTCAGTTTTGAAATGTATTATATACATTTATTTTAAAATGAAATGTATTTTAATAAACACTGCCTTTATAATTATTCAAAGTGTGTGTATACATTTTTGGGGACACCCTATATTCAGATTATGACTAGAGATTAAAATCTGGTTCTGGGATTGCTACTGAAGTAGTGTAGAGCAGCACTTTTCAAAAGTGAGTGTGCAGAGGAATACCCAGGGAAATGGCCTCACCTCCAGGGATGCTAATGTGCTGATTTGAAGGAACATAATTTGAGACTTTGAGTAGTTCCTATGTAGAAAACTTGGACAGATCCTGAAGACCAAAGTGCGTGACCTATGAGAAATGGCAGCTCTCATAATCTAATCAGGAGAGAATTAGATGAAAATGTAATGTGAGAAACTAAGCCAAGTGATGAAGCACACACATGAATGTCCTAGCATTCACTTCATACTCCCAACTCTTAGAAATGACAGGAAATTTTAACAAATACTGTATATAATAATGTAAAATGGGCTTGGGGAGTGTGCTTTTGATGACCCACAGATTATGAGAAAGGTTTACAATAGATTACGGGATATATCTGAAGGAAAATATCACAACCCAAAAAGCTTGCAAGAGAGGACTACTGCAAAAGATAGAAATCACTTTGGGGGTGGACTCAAGGAGTAGGAGGATACCTGGCAGCCCACAAGATAACCTGTAGAGCTACAGTAGTAGCGGCCAGCTGGCAAGGTCCTCATACACTCCTCCTTCGTCCCTATCTCCGGAGAGAAACAACAGAGGTGTCCTGTTTCCAACAAAAAGAGGGAGGACACTTTAGTGGAGACGCAAGCAACAAATGGCTATCCCAGGAGTTGACGCATGGAACCAACTGCCGAATCTCAGAGGGAAGTCTTGGGTGAGGGACTGGATTAGGGAGAGATTAACCGGGGAATTTATCTGCATATAAGATGGAGTAGGAAGTTCCAGGAATCTACCTCTTCACCTTGACAAAAATTTTACTGAGAGAATCTGTCTATATATATAAAAGGCTAAGTGTCCATCCAACCAGTAGCTGTGATATGCACTGACGACCAGGGGGCAGGCGCTCAACACAGGAGCTACCATGATGCGCACTGGCCATTTAAAAATAAACAGCACCATGGACCTGGCACCAACAAAGCAACACTCGGCTTCCCCAAAGGGGGACACAGGCCCCGCCACCACCCTTGAGCAACACCCCACCAAATCATAGCCAACGCTGCCAAGACCCCATGGCACAAAATGCAGCCCACAGCCCAGCCCACAAACAGTCACTGTGGGCGCCAGGTAATGATGTCACATAGCAACGCCCGGCTTCCTCTCCCTAGTGACTACCCTCCTTGGAGTTTCCTCAGCCCAGGAACACAACTTGCTTTGTAGCCAGGTGCAAACATTTTATGCTTTAACCAAATGTCTGTGAAGCATTCTCCCGTCCTCATCTCATTTTATCCTCACAGAAGTCCTGGAGTAGATAGATAGGAGACTCAGTGGAATCCTATTTTCTTTTCATTAGCCAGAAAATGGAGATTTAGAAAGTTTAGAAACTTAACCCAACTAAAAAGAAGTAAGAAATGGTGGACCTTAAAAATAACTTCAGGTTTTCTCACTGCAGAATGTAGTCAAACACTGTTGCAATTAAATATTTTACCCTTTGTTCTCTCTGCGTGATCTACAATAATAATCTGCTTTATGTTGATGTTTACTACTGTGTTGCTGACAATTATCTGAGAGAGAAGTTGGGGTGCTTCACTGGGCTGGAAAAAGTTTAGCTACATCAGAAAGCAGGTCTAATTAAGCAAGTTTATTCTCTATGTATAAAACGCTTAGTTGACTTGCGCATGAATGATACGTATAAAGCTCTTGCTGGCGCCAATCGCAGGCGTGTGTTTAGATCTGTCATTGTCGATCGTAAATTTGGTTGACACTTCTATTATAGAGAAAGGGTGAATAGCAATATTAAAACCTTTCCCCTAATTAATTTCCTTTCAATGTGCACGAATCGTTGCACCAGGCCACTAGTGTAATATAAAAAAGTAGAAACCAATAAAAATAAAGATTATTCAAAGAAAAGAAACTCAAATAAATTAATATTGATTTCTCCATGAAAATAAAGGTAGTGTATTCATTAAACAAGAACAGGGTGCTATTTTTTAAAAAGAAGGAGCATCCATAGGATAAAAAAGGTTTTTGGAAATTAAGAGTGGTGATGAAAAACATAATAAAAGGACTGGAAAATAAAGTTGAACAGTTCTTTCCAAATCTTGAGCAAAAAGACTAAGAGATGAAACATCAAGTAGAAAAGATACTGTCCAGGAAGTTCAATATCTAAAAAATTAGAGTTCCCAGAAAGAGGGGACAGAGAAAAGAAAGGGTAGAAATCATCAAAGAAATAATTCAAGAGAACTTTCCTGATTTAAAGTTCACTGAGTGCCCAGCACAGTGAATAAAAATAAGTCCATACCAAGATACCTCATAGTAAAACTTCAAAGAGCATATGCAAAGCCTCGAAGGGGTAAACAGGACTTACAAATATAAGGATTAGAATTCATAATAGCATGGGACTTCTAAAGAACAACATTGAAGCTTAAGGACAGTAGCACCACACTTTCACACTTCTGTAGAACAGTTACCAGAACTCTACACTCAACTGAAGAATCAACCAAATGTGAGAGGAAAATAAAGATATTTTCAGACACACAAGATCTCAAATACTTTACCTCTCATGTATCTTTTCCTACATAAGAAGAATGAACCAAGAAAGAAGATATGGGATCCTGGAGAGACGTGCAGGAAATTCATAGGATGGAGATCCCAAGACAATAACTGCACAGTGGGAGTCAAAAACAACCTGTCCAGAATGGAACAGGTCAAAATGTTCTAAGAAAAATTTATTTAAGAAGATGAAAATGGTAGAAACTCAGATATGTCTGAATATATTGCAAGAAGATTATACATTTGGGTGGAAGTTTGGGGTTAAAATCATCATTGCAAGGAAAAAATGAGCAAACAGTCCAAATAACAAGTCATTAAACCCAAGACAAACAGCATTGATATTAAGGAATGAGTTGGGCCTCCAAGATCAGAATATGGGGGTGGGAGTGCTCTGCAAAAGCTACTGATTTTCATAAGCTTTGAAAACTGTTTGATTATTTAAAACAGTTGCATCTGTAAGTTTGATAAAAATAAAAAGTAAGTTAAAAAGAATATCCCAGGCTCTTCCAGTAGTCTACAAAAGCCTGACTTCCTCAGGCCCTCCCACATTCGCTGTGGTCTGACAACCTCGGCCTCCTTGCTATATTCAGACACTCATTGCCTTTACATTTGCTTTGTATCTGCCTGCAACGTTTTCCTCTCAGATATGTACATGGTTTGTTCAGACACTTCCTTCAGATTTCTGCTCAAATGTTTCCCTCATTGAGTCCCTGCCCTCCTTGACCTCTCAGTGTGCTTTACTTTTCACCATGGCACTTGATATCATCTGGCTCCATTACTAGGCTTTGTGTTTGCTCTTGTGTCTCAAACACTTGCAAACAACCTTGAATATAGTAAGTGTATAGCACTAAATACACTACTTTAACCCTACTAGACCACTGTACCGATTTTTCGGTAATTCCCACACAAGGGTGGAATATTGGCGCTAGATGAAAGGTAGATGAAAGGTAGACCTATTTTCTACAATGTCTCCAAGTTCCGTCTTATTCTACTTGTTTGCATGTAACTAACATTTTTCTATATCATGTTGGTTTTTCCTCTTTAATGCTCAGGAGCCCAGGTATAGGGGACAGTTAGGTTCAGGGCCTCAGGTCTGGTAGGATTAAAAACAAATTCACTGAAGAGGAAATACAAGTGGGTAACAAACATTAATAATCTAGAAAGTTATCAGGAAAGCGCACATGAAAGCAATGGGATAATTTTGCCCGGATTAGCAAGAAATAAAAAGCCTATATAATAAAGGGCTAATATGCAAATGGCCGTCATGCCATCATGCTGTAACAGCCCATCAGCAGGGACCTGAGGCCGCGCCCCCTGCCCTGTTGGGCTTGATGGGGGTGGGGCCAGCCAGATCTGAGTCTTGCACAATTTCAAGGTGTGCGTGGGTTGGTGGGGACTTGACTCTGGATCCCGCAGCACGCCCCAGACTCTGACAGGAGGGAGATTTTCATACATTTTACTAATTTTCTTTCATCTCTGACACTTCTATTATAGAGAAAGGGCACATAGCAATATTAAAATATTTCCTCTATTTAATTCCCTTTTAATGTGCATGAATTTTGTGCACCGGACCACTAGTACTGATAATAATATCACTGGCAAGAGTGGAAAAGTAAGCTGATAGTCTTTTGGAATGCAATCTACTACACAAATATTTACACTAGACATAGATAGGCACATGCAAGGATGGGAACCCCTGCAGCAGTGTTTATAATAGTGAACAATTAGAAGCAAGCTCAGTGCCTATAAATAAGGACGTTGTTAACTTATAGCACTCACGTGCTCTTTTAATAATAGGCAGCAAGTAAAATGAAGGACAGCTGTAAGTTCTACTGTGATTCCATTTGTGTTTCACAAAATATAAGACTACAAGATTTGTGATTATATATTC
Organism: Myotis daubentonii; assembly: GCF_963259705.1. Classification (NCBI taxonomy): domain Eukaryota; kingdom Metazoa; phylum Chordata; class Mammalia; order Chiroptera; family Vespertilionidae; genus Myotis; species Myotis daubentonii. The sequence continues at coordinate 7,995,208 of NC_081850.1, forward strand.
CTAGAAAAACATCTAATTGCATACATTTTAAACTTTCATTTTATTGATCTCTAGTTCTTATCTATTTCTTGAGCATGTAATATGTATAAGGAGTTGTCCCTACGTGCTAGGAATAGAGCAGTGAGCAAAAGAGAAAAAATGTGCCTGCCTTTACAGAGCTGATGTCCTAGCAGAAAGAAACAGACCATGAACACTAAACAATCAGATACATTATAGTATTCTGAAGAAAAGTAAAACGGGTGAATGACATAGGACGTACACAGTGGGCTGGCAGGGCTCTTGCTATGTTAAACTGCTGACCAGTAGAGCTTTCTGCTCTAAATTTGCACTGTCCAATATGGTAAGCCATTAGCCTCATGTAACTGTTGAACACAGAGGAATGGGATTTTAAATTTTATTTCATTTCAATAAATTTAAATTGCCACATATGCTGATTGCTTCCATATTGGTCAGTGCATTTGTATGGGATGGTCAGGGAAACCCTCACATGAAGCAGCATTGGAGCTCAGGCCTGTATGACGTGAAGGAGCTAGCCATGTGTTCCAACAGGACCTTACCTGTGTGGGTGGAGACCTGTACAGCTGGAGCAGAGCAGGCAAGGGTAAGAGTGGGAGGAAATGAAGCCAGAGAAACAGACGGGGCCCACCATGGAGGGCTTTCGTGGCTAGTATGTGACTGCTTATTCTGTGTGAGTTGGGACGCCATTGCAAAGCTTTGAGCAGACAAGGGAAGTGATCTGCATGTTTAAAGATTTGCTGGAACTGTTCTGATGATAAACAGTGGGGGATATGGCAGAAGCAGGGAGAAAGTTAGGAGGCTCCTACTGTAACCCAGACTGGGAGTGATAGTGAATTAGGGGGTAGCAATGGAAGTGTTGAAAGGTAGTCAGATGAATAGACAGTATTTACTGCTGGACCAGATAAGGGGCATAAGAGAAAGGGAGCTATCAAGAATGGACTTCAAGGGTTTGGGCTTGAGCAAATGAGAGAGGGAGCACGGGGTAAGAGAACATTTGGGGAAGGAATTCAAGAGTTCTGTTTTGGGCAGGGTAACTTGGAGATGAATATGTGGGTCCTAGAGCACACTGTCTGAAACATTGCTGAGGGTAGAAATGGCAAAGCTGAAGCTGTCCTGCTTTGGGTACATCACAAAAAGGCAGGGTTCTTTGGAAAAGATGATAATGCTGGGAAAATGGGTATCAGGAAAAGAGGAAGGCCGAATACAAGATGGACTGATTCCAGAAAAGAAGGTATGAGTCTGCAGGAGCTGAGCAGGACTCTGGGGGCAGGACATTGTGGATACTAATTCATAGGGTTGCCAGGAGTCAGAGCCAACTCAGTGGCATTAAAGCATAAGTTGGAGCCCGGCCAGTATGGCTCCGGGGTTGAGCGTTGATCTATTTACCAGGAGGTCACGGTTTGGTTTGATTCCCAGTCAGGGCACATGCCTGGGTTGCAAGCTCAATCCCCAGTGGAGGTGTGCAGGAGGTAGCCAATCAGTGATTCTCATCATTGATGTTTCTATCTCTCCCTCTCCCTTCCTCTCTGAGATCAATTAAAAATGTGTATTTTTTAAAAGGTTAAAAAAAACACACACACGTTAGAGGTGCCCATAGTGAGTTATGACAAAGTCCTGAAAATAAGTGATGTTAAAATGAGAACTGCAGATGGGGTTTCTTTCTAGAGAAGTGGGTAACAAAAGAGCATTCACAGATGGTGTTAGGATGGTCCTCTTTATGGCGGGGCAGAGCAAGCCACTGGCATCAGCCTGCTCAGCATGAAGATGTTACATGTCTTTAATTACACGTGGCTCTAAGATTGGCTAATTATTTCTTATTTTATTTACTCTGTAGAATGGCTCCTGAACGAGTAAGGTCCCTATCACGAGTTTGTATCCCACTTGTTACTCTGCCTGATTTTGAACCACTGGTGGAAGCTCTGCTCACCTACCATGGCCATGAACCTCAGGAAACGCTCTGGCCGGAGTTCTTCGATGCTGTAAATGAGGCCTTTTTGCTGTAAGTGGTGTCCGTTTATCCTCTCGCCCAACCTTGTTTTTTCCTTTTCTTAATTTCTGCAGTATGTTGGAAATGCAGTTTTCAGATGTTTATGTCTCAGTACCCACTTTATGTTCTTAAAAATTATTAGGATCCTAGTGAGCTTTGTTAACATGTGGGTCATATCTGTCAATATTTATCATATTTGAAATTAAAAGAAAATTTAAAAATATTTTACTTCATTTAAAAATAACAAAGAATTGATTACATGTTAACACAAATAGCATATTTTTATTAAAAACAATGACCTTTTCTCTTAGCATAATACTCTCTAGGAGCAAAATAAGCCAGTCAGAAAAAGACAAATATCACACGATCTCACGTATATGTGGAGTCTAATGAAGAAAATAAACTGATAAACAAAACAGATCCAGAGACATTGAAACAGGCAACAGACTGACATATTCAGAAGGGGGGTGGGATGGGAAGAGATTAAACAAGGAACTTTTATGCATATATGCAAAGCCCATGGACAAGCAGTTCAGGGAAGGCCTGGAGAGGGAGTGGGAGTGGGGTGGAGAAGGTCAAAGGGGGGAAAAAAGAGGACATTTGTAATACTTCTATAATAATAGAAGTGTAATATGCAAATCGACCAACTGGCTGAACAGCCGGACGACCTTCCGGATGAAGCTGGGGCTGTGAGGGCCGAGGCAGCCCGGGCTGTGAAGACGTACTCTCTTGCATGGATTTCGTCCATCAGGCCTCTAGTTCAATAATAAAGTTAAAAAACAACAATGACCTTTTCCAAGCAAAATGTTGTTTAACAAGAGTGGCATTGTTTTACATTTTTGTACATCTCTTTTATTGTCTAACTTAAAAGGAGATAGCTGGGTCCTCATGTATGTTTCTGTATTCCGTCTGGTGTGAGATGTTGTCTTGGTTGAAGTATATGAAGAAAATCTAGCCTCACACAGACATATAGTTGGAAAAGGCAGGAGTATTTAATAGATATCTCAGAACACTGGATATTCTCCTTGCAAACTTCACCAAAATTTGAAAATGGTGGGGTTTTTTTAAGTTAGTTGTAATGTAGAATATAAAATTGTATCAATGAGCTTTTTATACTGATACATTAAAAACCTACTGGTGTGTCTTGCACTGTTAGTGGGTTTTTGTCCAAGCAGGACATTGTAGCTCTGTTTATGGTTCATTGCGAAAATACTGGTTCATTGTTATGCAGATATCCCCAACACTGACATGTTTTGATTTACAGTATCAAAACTTACATTAATTAATTTCTGCCACCACCAGTCTCATCAGGAATGTCTTTAAGTATTGGGAAGCTGTCAAGCTCATGTTGACAAAAATGAATTTTCCAAGATTTTAATTTCTTTTTTTAAATTTTTTTATTGTTGACAGTATTCCCCATGTCCCTTTTCCTTTGTTCCCCTCCACTCAGCCCCTATATCACCCCAGGCCTTCACCACACTATTGTCTATGTCCATGGGCAGTGCATATAAGTTCTTTGGTTAATTTTCTCAAATTTACCATTGGCTACAAATACTGAAGTTGTACTTGAAGTACTTAGTGTTCATTAATTTTTGAGAAAGATGTGCAAATACTCAAGTCTAAACAACCATTGTTTGTCTGCCAGCTATTCTTGGAAATTTCCATTTTAAAAAGGCTAGTCATCTCGCAGCTCAAACATTTGTGCAAGTGCTTTTCCTTTAGACAACCATAATTGTTTTTTGTTATGTAATAGAAGTGCTTTATGCATACATTTTTTTATTGCAGAAGGACCACCACCTTCATGTCACATAAGTACCATTTCTTCTTTGCAGTAAGAACATCTAAGTTCTCTCTTAGTGACTTTCAAGTGTTGAGTACAGTGTCATTACCTATAATCACCATGCTGTACATTGGGTCCCCAGAACTTACTCATCTTATACATGGAAGTTTGTATACTCTTTGACCAACCCCTCCCCATTCCCCCAGCCTCCAGTCCCTGGTAATCATCATTCTAGTCTGTTTCTATGAGTTCAGATTTTTTAGATTCCACATAAAGTGATATCATATGGTTTTTGTGTTTCTCTGTCTGTCTTAATGCCCTCATAGTTCTATCATGTTGCCACAAATGAGAGGATTTCCTTTCTTGTGGCTGAATAATATTTTATTGTGTATATATATATACATATATATAATATAGATATCACATCTTTTTTTATTCATTCATCCATTGAGGGATACTTAGGTTGTTTCCATATCTTGACCATTGTGAAAAATGCTGCAATAAACAAGGGAGTGCAGATATCTTTTTGATAATTCTGTTTTCATTTCCTTTTTGTATATGTATATATACCCGGAAGTGTGATTTTTGGTTCATATGGTAGTTCTATTAAATTTTTTTAAATATTTTTTTAATTGATTTCAGAGAGGAAGGGAGAGAGAGAAACATCTACACTAATGAAAGAGAAAAATGGTAATTGGCCTACGACGATACCCTTTTCATTGGCTAATCAGGGCTATATGCAAATTAACTGCCAACTATGATTGGCAGTTAACTGCCAACAAGATGGCGGTTAATTTGCATATGTAGGCACAATGCAGGGAGGCGAAAGGGAAAGCAGGAAGAAGCCCCCTGCCACTGACAGTGATCGGAAACCCAGGGGGGAGCTAAGAGCCATGATCGGAGAATCAGGCGCCTTTGCCGCCCTGGCCAGTGATAGCAGGAAGTAGGGGTGGAGCCAGCGATGGGAGCTGGACACGGTCCAAGCTGGCAGTCCCGGGAGCTAGGGGTCCCTTGCCTGGGCCTAAAGCAGAGCCCACGATCGCGGGGCCGCTGCAGCTGCGGGTCCCCGCTGCCTGGGCCGGACGCCTAGGCCAGAGGCGTTAGGCCTGGGCAGGGGCGGAGCCTGCAACCGCGGGGAGCTGGGGGTCCCCTGCCCAGGCCTGACACCTCTGCTGGAGGCCTCAGGCCTGGTCAAGGGGCCGATCCGGTGATTGGTGATCGGAGGGTGATGAGGGTCAACTCCTCTGGCCGAGGCATCAGGCCTGGGCGGGGGGCTGAGCCGGGGATTGGGGGGATAGGATGGTCCCCTTGCCCAGGCCTGAAGCCTGGGTCAGAGGCGTCAGGCTTGGGCGGGGGGTGGAGCAAGCGATCAGAGGGAGATGGGGGTCCCCTGCCCAGGCATGATTCCTGGGTGGGGGCCAGAGCCAGTGATCGGGGGGAGATGGGGGTCCCCTGTCCAAGCCTGACACCTCTGGCGGAGGCGTCAGGCCTGGGCAAGGGGCCGATCCTGCGATTGGAGGGTGATGGGGGTCAACGCCTGAGGGCTCCCAGTATGTGAGAGGGGGCAGGCTGGGCTGAGGGACACTCCCCCCCCCGCCACACACACACCCAGTGCACGAATTTCGTGCACCGGGCCCCTAGTCAATGATAAGAGAGAATCATTGATTGGCTGCCTCCTGCACGCCTCTACTGGGGATTGAGCTCACAACCCAGGCATGTGCCCTGACTGGGAATCGAACTGTGACCTCTTTGTTCATAGGTCGATGCCCAACCACTGAGCCATGCCGGCCGGGCTATTTTTAATTTTTGAGGAATCGCCATACTGTTTTCCATAGCAGCTGCACCAGTTCGCATTCCCAGTAACTGTGCAGAAGGATTTGCTTTTCTCCATATTCTCACCAGCATTTGTTATTTCTTGTCTTTTTTATGATAGTCATCCAATAGTCATCAAATAGAAGTGAGACGATATCTCATTGTAGTTTGATTTGCATTTCCCAGATGATAAGTTGTGTTTAGCATCTTTCATGTATCTGTTGGGCATTTATTTGCATGTGTTTTTGTGGAAAGGTCTATTCATTACTCTGCCCATTTTTAATCAGATTGTTTGTTTTCTATTGAGTTATATGAGTTCTCTATATATTTTGGATATTAATTCGTTATCAGATATATGGTGTGCAGATATTTTCTTTCATTCCATAGGTTGCCTTTTATAGAAGCTTTTTGCTCTGCATACATTTTTTAGTTTGATGTAGTCCCACTTGTTTATTTTGGCTTTTGTTGCCTTTGTTTTTGGTGTCAAATCAAAAAAATCATTGCCAAGACCAATGTTAAGGAGCTTATCCTCTATATTTTCTTCTAGGAGTTTTATGGTTTCAGGTCTTATATTCTGTTCTTTAGTCCATTTTGAGTTGATTTTGCATATGGTATAACGTAGGGGTCCAGTTTTATTCTTTTGCATGTGGCTATTCAGTTTTCCCAATACCATTTATTGAAGCAACTTTTTTATTTTATTTTATTTTATCTTATTTTGTAGAGAGGAAGGGAGAGGGAGAAAGGTGAGAGAGATAGAAACATTAATCAGCTGCCTCTGTCATACTGCCTACCGGGGATCAAGCCTACAACCCAGGCATGTGCCCTGACTGGATTGAACCAGCGATCTCTTGGTGCATGGGTCCACGCTCAACCACTGCCCTACACCAGCCGGGCGCAACTGTCTTTTTCCTATTACATACTCTAGGCTCTTTTTTTTTTTTTTTTTAACTTAACCATTTACACGTGAGTTTATTTCTGTTCCACTGACCTATGTATGTGTTTTAATGCCAATGCCATAAGGTTTGATTATTATAGCTTTTTTTAGCAATCTTTTTTAAAAATATATTTTTATTGATTTCAGAGAGGAAGGGAGAGGGAGAGAAAGATAGAAACATCAATGATGAGAAAGAATCATTAATTGGCTGCCTCCTGCATGCCCCACACCAGTGATCGAGCTCGAAACCCAGGCATGTGCCCTGACTGGGAATCGAACCATGACCTCTTGGTTCATAGGTCAACACTCAACCACTGAGCCATGCCAGTTGAGCAGTATAGCTTTTTAATAGAGTTTGAAATCAGAAAGTAACCGTCTGTAGCTTTGTTCTTCTTTCTCAAGATTGCTTTGGCTTTTAGGGCTCTTCTGTGGTTCCATACAAATTTTAGGATTTTTTTTTCTGTTTTTGTGAAAAATTGAGTTAGAATTTTGATTGGGATTGCATTGAATCTGTAGATTGCATTGAGGAGTATGGATATTTTAACATTAATTTTTCCAATCCATGAACGTGGAATGTCTTTCCATTTATTTGTGTCTTCATCAATTTCTTTCATCAGTGTCATTGTTTTCAGTTGGAAGATTGTTCACCTCCTAGATATTTTATTCTTTTTTATGAAATTGCAAATGGAAATTTTTTAAAAAATAATTTTCAGGTAGTTTATCATTAATGTATAAAAACACAGCTTTTGTTTTGTCTATTGATTTTATATCCTACAACTTTAATGAATTTGTTTATTAATTGTAACAGTTTTTGGTGGATTCCTTAGGATTTTGTATATTCTGTAATAGTCTGTCTTCTAGAAATAGAGACAGTTTTTCTTCTCCCTTTGAGAACTGGATGCCTTTTTTTCCTCTTTCTAATATCTCCAGCCAGGTCTTCAGGACTGTGATGAATAAAAGTAGTGAGAGTAACCGTCCATCATGTTCTTGATCTTTGAGGAAAAGCTTTTAGTTTTTCATCATTGAGTGTGATGTCAGCTGTCAGATATGGCCTTTATTATGTTGAAGTACATTTCCTCTACGCCTGCTTTGTTGAGAGTTTTTATCGTGAATGGATGTTGAATTTTGTTCAGTGTTTTTTTGCTTCATCTTTTCCAATGATATGACCTTTTTACCCTTAACTTTGTTAATGTATATCACATTGATTCATTTGCAGATGTTGAACCATCCTTTTATGCTAGGAATAAATCCTCTTGGTCCTTAAATTAGGTTCCTGGACCCAGTGTGTGTGTGTGTGTGTGTGTGTGTGTGTGTGTGTGTGTGTGTGTGTGTGTGTAGGCTTCCTCTCAACAACAAGAAATTTTCAGACACCAACAGGGTGTCCAGTAATTCAGCTCAATTCTCACACTATACACCTGGAGATTGCATCAGATTCCACAGGTAAATGGCTCAGTCCTATAAGACTGCCCTCCACTTCAGATGCTAATCACAAACCCAGGTTACTATTTGTACTTCTGACCAACCGGCTTTAAATTGGGGGTTCCACTGATGCCCTATAACTCAGGATACCAATCACAGGTCCAGGTTATAACTCATACTTCTGACTGACAGGCTATAAATCAGATGTTCCCACGTCCCCTCCTTGGGTTTGATTAATTTGCTACAATGGCTCACAGTAAAATATTTTCTTCAGAGATTACCAGTTTATTATAAAGGATATAACTCAGGAATAGCCATGTGGAAGCGATGCATGGACAAAGGGCATAGAGCTTCCATGCACCTCTCCAGGTGCCATTCTCCCCAGATCTCCACTTGTCCACCAACCTGGAAGCTCTCCTTTTGGACTTTTATGGACGCTTCATTAATAGGTGTAATGGATGCAGTCCTTGGCCATTGGTGATTGATTCAACCTCTGGCCTCTCTTCCCTGCTGGAGGTCAGGGGGATGGGACTGAAAGTTCAGATCCTCTAGTCAGATGGTTGGTTCTGCTGGCAACCAGCCCCCATCTGTAGGTGAAATCCAAAAGTCACCTCATTAACAAGAGACACCTTGACAGATCTCATCACTTGGAAAATTTCGAATTTCACTTGGTCATGGCCCCCGCAGGTTCCTTGTCTGATGTATGTGTTATTTAGAAGTATATTATTGAATCTCCATGTCACTGGGATTTTCAGTTTTTCTTTCTCTTATTTCTAGTTAAATTCTGTTGTGGTCTGAGAGCAAACTTTGTTTGATTTCTGTTCTTTCAAATTGGTTAAGGTATGTTGAATAGCCCAGAATGTGGTCTATTTTTGGTGAATGTTCCATGTGAAGCTTAAGGAAACTGTATATTCTGCTGTGATTGGATGGAGAAATCTGTAGATGGAAGTTATACCCAGTTATAGCTCAGCTATGATAGTGGATTCATTTATTTGCCTTTGTGATTCTGTTAGTTTTTTCCTCATATAATTTGACATTCTGTTGTTAAGCATATACAAGTTAAGGATTTTCATATCTTCTTTGAAAATTGACCCCTTTATCATTATTTAATGAGCTTCTTTATTGCTGATAAGTTTTCTTGCTTTGTTTAAAATTAATCTCGCCACTTTTGCTTTCTTTTGATTTGTGTTAGCATGGTATGTTTTTATCCACCCCCTTACTTTAATCTATGTGTGTCTTTATGTTTAACAGGGGTTTCTTGTAGACAAGGTGTAGTTGGGTCTTGTCTTTTAATCCACTTTGTTAATCTCAGTCATTTAAAAAAAATGTATTGATTGATTGATGAGAGAGAGAGAGAGAGAGAGAGAGAGAGAGAGAGAGAGAGAGAGATTGATTATTGGTTGATTCTAGTTTGTGCCCTGACCAGGGACTGAATCTACAACCTTGGTGTATGGGGATGACACTCTAACCAACTGAGCTATCTGGCCTGGGCAAAATACAAGTTTTTGTTTTGTCTTCAGGTAGTCCCTCTTTGGTGTTCTTTATGTTGATCTGAGTTTCTGACCTATATTATTTTCCTTCTCTCTAAAGAACTTCTTTTGACATTTCTTGAAAGGAAGTTAGGTCTACTAGCAACAAATACTCTCAATTTTGTTAGCCCCTGAAAAATCTTTGTTTCTTCTTCACATTTGAAGAATAAGTTTGCAGGGCACAGAATTCTACATGGTGCTTTTGCCCCCTTGGCACTTTAAATATTTCATTCTACTCTCTTCTTGCTTACATGGTCTCTGAGAAGTTGGAAGTAATTTATGTTTGTTCCTCTGTATGTAAGTTTTTTTTTTTTTTTGGCTTCTTTCAGGATTTTTGTTTGTCTTTGATTGCCGGGAGCCGGTCCATCCTTGCTGTTTCAAGGGACCTGGCATATATGGCATACGGTTCTTAATATGTTTGCTCACCTTCTTGGCGCTGTGTTTTAACCAAGGTCACCTCTCCGAGAAAGGTTGAATCCCCAGGTAGGGATTTTCCCCTGAAGTTAGGGAGGGAATAAAACCTCTTAACTAAGTGCCAGGCGGGTAATTAATCATTTTAACTACGAACAATCATGCTTAAGCTACATAATCTTTACTCCTTGGAATGGAGATAAGAAACGCCCTAACCTTTGGAATAGAGATTGATAGGATTGGAATCAACTGGTATAAATACAGATGCAACAAGACAACAGGAGACAGAACTTAAGACACAGAACTTAGAACACAGGACTTAGAAGACAGAACCAAGAGAGACAGAACCTAGGCACAGAACCTACACAGAACATTCTCTAGAGACAGAAGAACTTCGCTGGAGAGAACATGGCAAAAGATTCTGGACTGAACCTGACTACAGAAATTGGCAAGAGAACCTGACTAGAACGTGGTGACTGAACCTGGCTGGAGAACCTGGACAGAACCTGGCTGGAGAACCTAGCAAGGGAACATGGCTACTGAACCTGGCTGGAGAACCTGGACAGAACCTGGCTGGAGAACCTAGCAAGAGAACATGGACACAGAACCTGGCTGGAGATCCTAACCAGAACTTCACTGTGGATCCTAACCAGAACTTCGCTAGAGATCCAGAGCAGAACCTCTCTGGAGATCCAGACCAGAACTTGGCTGGAGATCCTGGCTAGGCTGCTGATCAACTGAACACTGTCTCCGTGTCCTTCCTTCTTCGCCAACTCCGTCCACACCTTTGGGGACCCCTGGACCCGCTGGGGTTGGACCCCGGCATTTGATTTTTTTTGTAATTTCAAAATGATATGCCTCAGTGTAGTGCTCTGGCATTTATCCTGCTCGGTGTTCCATAAGCTTCCTGGAAGTGTGATTTGGTATTTGATGTTAATTTGGGAAAATTCTCAGTCATTATTGTTTCGAATATTTCTTTTATTTCTTTCTCTTTCTTCTTCTGTTACACCCATTGCATGTATGTTACATCTTTTGTAGTTGTCCACATTCGGTTGACTATTCTATTTTGGGGATTTTTTCCGTCTTTGTTCTCTTTGCTTTTTGGTTTTCAGGATTTCCATTGATAGGTCCTGTAGTTCTGAGATTCTTTCCTATTACAGTGTTTTTTATCTGTAGTATATTTTGGGGGATGGATTTCCATCTTTCTGCTTACATTACCCATCTGTTCTTATATATTGTCTGTTTTATCTATTAGAGCCCTTTGCATATTAATTACAGAGGTTTTTTTAAGTAATCATGACTAACATTTATTGATTGCTTTATGTTTCAGGAGGTGTTCTAAGGGTTTTTCATATAATATCTCATTACAGCTTCACAACAATCCTATGAGGGAGTTACTATATTTTTTTAAGATAAAATAGGTATCTAACATTATGTAAGTTGCAGGTGTATAGCATCCTATATAATAAAAGGCTAATATGCAAATTGACCAAAAGGTGGAACTGCAGGTCACTATGACACACATTGACCACCAGGGGGGAGACGCTCAACACAGGAGCTGCCCCCTGGTGGTCAGTGCACTCCCACATGGGAAGTGCCGCTCAGCCTGAAGTTGAGCTCATGGTTGGTGAGTACAGCAGTGGTGGCGGGATCCTCTCCTGCCTCTGCGGCAGCGCTAAGGATGTCTGACTGATGGCTTAGGCCCTCTCCCCCCTGGGCCTAAGTCTTCAGTCAGACATCCCCTGAGGGCTCCCAGACTGCAAGAGGGTGCAGGCCAGGCTGAGGGACACCCCCCCCAAGTGCACAAATTCTATGCACTGGGCCTCTAGTCTACACTAATAAAAGAGAAAAATGGTAATTGGTGTACGACGATACCCTTTTCATTGGCTAATCAGGGCTATATGCAAATTAACTGCCAACTAAGATTGTTAACTGCCAACAAGATGGTGGTTAATTTGCATATGTAGGCACAATGCAGGGAGGCGAAAGGGAAAGCAGGAAGAAGCCCCCTGCCACTGACAGTGATTGGAAACCCAGGGGGGAGCTAAGAGCCATGATCGGAGAATCAGGCGCCTTTGCCGCCCTGGCCAGTGATAGCAGGAAGTAGGGGTGGAGCCAGCGATGGGAGCTAGACACGGTCGAAGCTAGCAGTCCCGGGAGCTAGGGGTCCCTTGCCTGGGCCTAAAGCGGAGCCCACGGTCGTGGGGCCGCTGCAGCTGCGGGTCCCCGCTGCCCGAGCCGGACACCTCAGCCAGAGGCGTTAGGCCTGGGCAGGGGCGGAGCCTGCAACCGCGGGGAGCTGGGGGTCCTCTGCCCAGGCCTGACACCTCTGCCGGAGGCCTCAGGCCTGGTCAAGGGGCCAATCCGGTGATTGGTGATCGGAGGGTGATGAGGGTCAACTCCTCTGGCCGAGGCATCAGGCCTGGGTGGGGGGCGGAGCCAGGGATTGGGGGGATATGATGGTCCCCTTGCCCAGGCCTGAAGCCTGGGTCAGAGGCGTCAGGCTTGGGCGGGGGGTGGAGCAAGCGATCAGAGGGAGATGGGGGTTCTCTGCCCAGGCATGATTCCTGGGCCAGAGGCCTCAGGCCTGGGCGGGGGCCAGAGCCAGTGATCGGGGGGAGATGGGGGTTCCCCTGTCCAAGCCTGACACCTCTGGCAGAGGCGTCAGGCCTGGGCAAGGGGCCGATCAGGTGATCAGAGGGTGATGGGGGTCTACGCCTCTGGCAGAGGCGTCAGGCCTGGGCAAGGGGCCGATCCTGCGATTGGAGGGTGATGGGGGTCAACGCCTGAGGGCTCCCAGTATGTGAGAGGGGGCAGGCTGGGCTGAGGGACACTCCCCCCCCCACCCAGTGCACGAATTTCGTGCACCGGGCCCCTAGTTATAATATAATATTCATGAAATTCGTGAATGGGGGAGGATGTCCCTCAGCCTGGCCTGCACCCTCTCCAGTCTGGGATACCTCTCACAATCCAGGACCACTGGCTTCTAACCACTTGCCTGCCTGCCTGCCTGATTGTCCCTAACTGCTTCTGCCTGCCAGCCTGATCACTTTCTAACTGCTCCCCTGCCAGCCTGATTGGTGCCTAACTGCTCTCCTGCCAGCTTGATTGCCCACAACTGCCCTCCCCTGCCGGCCCGATCACCCACAACTGCCCTCCCCTGCTGGCCCGATCGCCCACACTGCCCTCCTCTGACAGCCCAATTGCCCCCAAATGCCCTCTCCTGCCAGCCCTATGGCCCACAACTGCCCTCGCCGGCTGGCCTGGTCACCCCCAACTGCCCTCCCCTGCCACAACCGCCTCCTCTGCGCAAGGCAACAGAGACACCGGGACCGACCTCCTCTGTGCCAAGCGGAGCTGCGGGACCCCCAGGCCTCACTGCACGGAGTGGCCTCTGGGCCCTGCCTCCGCTGTGCACACGGCCATCTTGTGGTGACCATCTTGTTGTGGCCATCTTGTGATGACGTTGCGTGCGAGGGCATGAGGACCACCTAGGCTTTTATTAGTATAGACTAGAGGCCCAATGCATGAAATTCCTGCAAGGGGGCTCAGCCCTCGCAGCTGCGGTGGCTTGCCTCGGCCCTCACAGCTGTGGCTTCGTCCGGAAGGTCATTTGGTTGTCCAGTCTAATTAGCATATTACACTTTTATTATTATAGATGTGATATTTGTATACACTACATAATGATCACCACTATAAGTCTAGTTACTATCCATCACCAACATTTGATCATCTTCACCTATTTTACCTACCCACAAAATCCTTCCCCTCTGGTAACCACCAATCTGTTCTACCTATGAGTTGTTTTTGTTTTTTGTTTGTTGAGTTATTTTGTTTTTTAGATTCCACATATAAGTGAAGTCATATGGTATTTGTCTTTCTCTGTCTAACTTATTTCACTTAGCATAAACCCTAAAAGTCCATCCATGTTGTCGCAAATGGAAAGGTTTTCTTCTTTTTTATGGATGAGTAGTATTCCATTGTGTTAGTGTGTGTGCACGTGAGTGCGCATGTGTACACGCGCACGCGTGTGTGTGTGTGTGTGTGTGTGTGTGTGTATCACATCTTCTTTATGCATTCATCCATGGGTGGACACTTAGGTTATTTTCATATCTTGGCTATACTTCAGTGAACATAGTGGTGCATATATCTTTTCAAATTAGTTTATTCATATTCTTTAGATAATTATCCAGAAATGGAATAACTGGATCATATGGTAATTCTATTCTTAATTTTTTTAGGACTCTCCATACTGTTTTCAACTCATACAACTCAACAACAAAAAAACAAACAACCCAATTAAAAAATTGGTGCCCAGCTGGTGTGGCTCAGTGGTTGAGTGTTGACCCATGAACCAAGGGATCACTGGTTTGATTCCCAGTCAGGGCACCTGCCTGGGTTGCAGGCTCAATCCCCACCCCCAATGGATAATGTTTCACTCTTATCTATGTTTCTATCTCTCTATCCCTCTCCGTTCCTCTCTAAAAATCAATAAAGGAAAAAAAAATTTTTTAATTGGCAGGGGATCTGAATAGACATTTTTCCAAAGAAGGCATACAGATGGCCAATATGAAAAGCTGTTCAACACTACTAATTTTCAACAAAATGCCAAATTTCTGACCATCGAGTTAATAAATCCTTTGAAATATCTTGTCAGTTTTTGGACATGGTAAACATCCTTACAGAATGTGGAAAATATATAAAATACTCCAAGTTCACAAAAGTAAACCTGAACAAATAGGAAGATATAGTGTTCTCGGTCAGGTGCATAAAAAGCCTAAACATTATAAAGATGCCAGTCCTCCCTCAGCTAATCTGCCACCTTGAGTGTGATAAAATGTGCAACCATCCTCCTAAACTCCTGCCCCCTTAAGATGCTTCTTTCATCGAATACTCCATTTCTGTATGTCGTTGGGCTATTTTGTTATTTTCTCTTCTGATTCTTTGGCATATTGTATATTCATGTACTAGTATACTTTGTTTTAGGGCTTGTTCCCACACTTTTTTTTTCAGGGAATTCTTGTTTTATCTTTCAAATAAACATTGAAACCAATTTATCTAGTTTTAGGAAAGACTAATGCTCTTTCTGAGGAGGCTCATGTTAAATATATAGTTTAACAAGTATGTAGACATCTAATATAATTTTTAAAGTATCTCAGTAGACTTTAAAATATGTTTTGCACATTTCTCATTCCTAAAGTTTTATTGTGTCTTTTGTTTTGTTTCTTGGCTGTCATAAGCAGCTCTTCTCACCTTCAGGTTGACTTTTATTACAGTGTTACATTCGGAAAGTGCTCAACCTCAGAACCGCTGTCGTCCTGTCACTCAGAGGAGTGCTTAGTGCAGGGTATTTGTCTTTGTTCATATCACTCTCAACAATTGGAATGCATATTGTAATTTTGTTTTTTATGAAGTGTTATAGTCCAGGAATTTGTTAAGGTGAGATTTAGAAAGAGAAATAGAAAGTTAAATCATTTGATTATTTTTAAAATCAGAACATAATTTTCATGATTAAAATGTAAAGTCTTTTTTTCTAACTATTCTAAACCTCTGTTAGAATTTACCCAGTAAGTCAGTCATCTTTGCTGTTTATGTAAGACATTGAGTAAAAATTCATTTGAAAAACCTGCCTAATATGATAGGTGTGATTCCCCTGCTTGTGCCCTCAGCCATTTACCTGAGAACACACTGCAGGTTACAGTGTGTAAGCTCTACCATAGCTTACATTTTCCATACTCCAAACAGTTTTTCAAAATATTTACTTTTAAGTAAAATGCTCTTTGCCTTTCACCTGTGCAGTTCTATTTCTGATTTATTTAGTAATGCATTTTATTGAAAAACTAGAGGCCCAATGCATGAAATTCATGCAAGGGGCTCGGCCTTCGCAGCCCTGGCTGCCTCGGCCCTCAAGGCCCCAGCTGCCTTGCCCACTGGTCGTTCCGGAAGGTTGTTCCGCCGTCTGGTCTAATTAACATATTAGCTCTTTATTATATAGGATATGATCTTACCATCCAGTATTTCCAACCTTACTTTTTCATCAAGCATTGAATTAAAAGGAAGAGGGAGATTGGCCCTCCACTTCCTCTGTGAAACCCCAAAACTATTTTAGAAATTATTGGCGAGGAAGAGAGATGCTTAGAGAATAGCCACTCTTACTCTACCCACAATGCTCAGATGGAAAGCAGAGGCAGTGGTTCCATGACCAGGTCTGAACTCCTTGCTATTTATTTTACTTGTGACAACACATTCTCCCTCAGCAACTAATAAAAGTTATTCAGTTTGGAATTCCATACAGAACAGACTGTCCAGAAATGCTGGGTGGTCTTCAACTTGTCCAACTCCTATGGCTTCAGCTCAGCAAGTCCCCTAAGCAGTGGCGCAAGAGCTGGAGCCTCTCCATGGACACATTCCGTAGATGGAGCATCCTGGCCACATGTTGACACAGGACGGCTGATTCAGTCACTCCGAGTAAATACCACTCCCACCCCCAACGCCTGCCTTCCCCTGGCCCTGGAGTTGTTCCCCAAATGTGCTGCCTGGTCATTTAGAAACCAAATACTTTTTTTGACCACTGTGCCTGCCCTGTGTGTAGCCTTCCAACTGTTTCCCACAATACACCAGTGGAATTTCATCTGTTTTACAATTGGCTGAGTGTCTTTGGCCTTGGCTTCTAAACGCAGTCATGTCTTTTCAGAAACAGGCTGCCTGTATTCTTTTAAGCAACAGATGCATGCCCCTCTGTGTAGTTTATATAACCTAGGGAATTTTTTACTTCTTGGCCTAAATGTCAACCTAACTTCAGAGTCTCTCCCTGGGATAGCCATCATACCATCTGCAGACAGCAGAGTGCGTAAAACCTTCCTAGAAGGGCTGCTGAGATCCTTTCTTAAGTCTGTGGAGTACAAGTAATTCCACAAGACATGTCCTCTAAAGCAAATCTATATCCATTGCTTCAAAAATATTGAGAAGTTTGGACTGGATAGAGTATTTTTTTTTCTATACGCTGGAATGAATGAGCCAGTGAACAAATGAAAGAAAGAATGGGTACATGGCTGTCCAACCAACAGACCTTATGGGGTAACCGTGAGTGTTAAGTAGGGTAACTATGCAGTTGTAAATTGTGGACCATGAAACTTTTGAGAGTGAAACAGGGCGCCTTTTATAATTATGGTGAGATGGCAGATATACACTTGTCCCAGGCACACTGGGACGTGTTTAAGTGGGTCCAATGCCTGTGATATGCTTAGCACACTGCCTGGCCCACAGAGTAAACAGCCAATAACTGTTAACAGTTGTTGTTATTGACTTTGATAAAAAGTTGTTATTTTTTATAATGTTTTGTTAGCTTTCTTAAGCTTATATCTTTTCTTCCTAATGAAAACGTCATGGAACTAAGGCCAGATGTAAGCTAAATTCCAATCTGAAAGAGCTAATAATACAGCCTCCAAAGATGCTTAAAAGAAAACAAAAGGAATTGCAAGAAAAACCTAACCTTCAACCAAGCTTCTAGTTCTGTGTTTTTTCAGCTCAGATGAGAAAAATCAGGCTTTACATGTTGTCAAATAATATAGGTGAATGTCTAAGTGAAGAAAGGCTAGCGTCATTTCAAAAACAGAAAGTTAGCAAAGTAGTAGTAACTGAAACTCCCATTTCTATTTATTCATTTACTAGAGGCCCGGTGCACAAAATGATGCACTTGGGGGTGTCCCTCAGTCCAGCCTGTGCCCTCTAGCAGTCCAGGAGCCCTTGGGAGATGTCTGACTGCTGCTTAGGTGGGAGAGGTTCCTGCCACCACCACTGTGCTCGCCAGCTGTGACACCAGCTTCTGGCTGAGTGGCGCTCCCCCTGTGGGAGCACACTGACCACCAGGGGGCAGCTCCTGCATTGAGCGTCTGCCTCCTGGTGATCAGTGCACATCATAGCGACTGGTGGTTCTATCTTTTGGTCAATTTGCATATTAGCCTTTTATTATATAGGATTGAGACTTCCTGACTTTTTAAAAATCTTAATAAGACAGTCATAAAATTAGTCATTGCAAAGTTTACTTTTCAAGTAAAAACCTGCTGGTATTGATTGTAAGAGATAGCCCAGTGTGTTTGGGCTTGGACATATCCTTCACTTGGTGTAGTTGCTCTTTGCTTAGAGAAGTGACTTTTCTGCAGGTTTAAGTGATAATGATGGCACAGTTTCCTCAGTTTAATATACAAGGGTGGGCAAAAGTAGGTGTACAGCTGTACATATGGAGAAATATATAATGGAAAAATAAATAAGAATAAATGTTAGTGTACTCAGGACTATAAACCTACTTTTGCCCACCCTTGTACATGCTACATCAGGTTTTAATGGATGTATACCTTTGAGATCTGATAGCAAGTATTCTTTCCAGTTTCTTGGAATTAAGTAGTTCTCCAGAGAAGCTGGTCTCAATTTGTGTGGGCTTCTCCAGCAGACAAGGTGGTCCTTGATCTCTCTGGTTTAGAAAAGTGAAGAACTACAGGTGTTTGTCTCATCCAAGGAGGCCCTTCTCCTCCCCCGCCTCTCGGACAGCTTTGGAACCCATTTCCACAGAAGGCGCACTCTCATCAGGAACCTTTCTTACAAAGAACCAGATCCCACATGCTAGTTTTTTATTGTAGCTATAAAAAGCACTTGGTGATAAAATTAGCTGGACTGATTCCTTTACCTACTGTCTCCTTTTGCAGAGGATGGGACCAATGATTGCCTCACTAAGTTGAGTATTTCAGGGAAACAAAGTACAGTTTTCTTTTCTTAATGTATTTTTATTTATTTCAGAGAGGAAGGGAGAGGGAAAGAGAGATAGATACAACAATGATGAAAGAAAATCATTGATCGGTTGCCTTCTGCATGCTCCACACTAGGGATCAAGCCAGTAATCCAAACATGTGCCCCGACCGGAAACTGAACCGTGACCTTGTGGTTTATAGGAGGATACTCAACCACTGAGCC
Organism: Myotis daubentonii; assembly: GCF_963259705.1. NCBI lineage: Eukaryota > Metazoa > Chordata > Mammalia > Chiroptera > Vespertilionidae > Myotis > Myotis daubentonii. Next base: position 8,014,065 of record NC_081850.1, read on the forward strand.
GTGCCGGCCAGGCTTATCTCCTTTTCTTGCCTAATTGCTTGGGCTGGGGCTTCCAATCCTATGTTGGATAAAAGTGGTGAGAGTGGGCATCCTTGTCTTGTTCCTGATCTTAGAGGAAGTTTTCAGCTTTTCACCGTTGAGTATGGTATTGTCCTGTATGGCTTTTATTATGTTGAGGAAATATGAGTGTTTTAAACGGGAGGACAGGCCCTGTATTTATTCATCCTTAACCCCCCTCCGCCTGGCACAGTATTCCACATATGGTTGGTGTTCATCTGATAGTTGATAAATGTGGAATTTAGGATTAACCTTTGGGATTAACCTTTGCGTCCTAAGGACTGCCCCCTGCTACTCAGTGCCCCACGCACTTTTGAGAACTGACAATGTTTTCCAAAGCAATTGCATCAGCACATTCCTATCAGCATTGTATAACTGCTCTGATTTCTCCACATCCTTGCCAATACTTGTTACTATCTAACTTTTTCTTCTAACCGTGACTTGTGGGTGCGAAGTACCATCTTATTGTGGTGTATGTTTCCATGTCTCTGATGATTAATGATGTCTAGCATATTTTCATTTGGTTATTGCCCATTTGGATATCTTTCTTAGAAAAACGTCTATTCATATTCTTTGTACATTTTAAATTAGGTTCCTTGTCTTTTTATTATTAAGCTTTTCTTTATTTATTTTTGATACAAGTCCTTTATCAGACATATGATTCACAAACGTTTTCTCCTACTCTCTAGGTTGTGTTTTCACTTAAAAAATATATATAGATATAGAGCTAGAGATAGAGATAGAGATATATGGATATATATACACTTTTTTATTTATTTGAGAGAGGAAGGGAGAGGGAGAGATAGAAACATCCATGATGAGAGAGACTCATTGATTGGCTGCCTCCTACACGCCCTCTATGGGGGATTGGGCCTGAAACCCCAGGCATGTGCCCTACCTGGGAATCAAACTGTGACCTCCTAGTCAACGCTCAACCACTGAACCACACCGAATGGACCAAAATTGATTTTATTTTATTTTATATTTTTTAAATTAAATCTTTATTGTTCAGATTATTATAGTTTTCCTCTTTTTCCCCCCCATAGCTCCCCTCCACCCGCTTCCCACCCCACCCTCTGCCCTTACCCCTGCCACCCCCTGTTCTCATCCATAGGTGTACAATTTTTGTCCAGTCTCTTCCCACACCCCCCATACCCCTCCCCCCCCTCCCCGAGAATAGTCAGTCCACTCCCTTTCTATGCCCCTGATTCTATTATAATCACCAGTTCATTCTGTTCATCATATTATTTATTCACTTGATTTTCAGATTCACTTGTTGATAGATGTGTATTTGTTGTTCATAATTTGTATCTTTACCTTTTTCTTCTTCTTCCTCTTCTTAAAGGATACCTTTCAGCATTTCATATAATACTGGTTTGGTGGTGATGAACTCCTTTAGCTTTTTCTTATCTGTGAAGCTCTTTATCTGACCTTCAATTCTGAATGATAGCTTTGCTGGGTAAAGTAATCTAGGTTATAGGTTCTTGCTATTCATCACTTTTTGAATATTTCTTGCCACTCCCTTCTGGCCTGCAAAGTTTCTGTTGAGAAATCAGTTGACGGTCGTATGGGTGCTCCCTTCTAGGTAACTGAGTTTCTTTCTCTTGCTGCTTTTAAGATTCTCTCTTTGTCTTTTGCTCTTGGCATTTTAATTATGATGTGTCTTGGTGTGGTCCTCTTTGGATTCCTTTTGTTTGGGACTCTGTGCTTCCTGGACTTGTAAGTCTATTTCTTTCACCAAGTAGGGGAAGTTTTCTGTCATTATTTCTTCAAATAGGTTTTCAATATTGTGCTCTCTCTCTTCTTCTGGCACACCTGTAATTCTAATGTTGGTACGCTTGAAGCTGTCCCAGAGGCTCCTTACACTGTCTTCGTATTTTTGGATTCTTTTTCTTTTTGTTTTTCCGGTTGGGTGATTTTTACTTCTTCATATTTCAAATCTTTGACTTGATTCTTGCGATCCTCTAGTCTGCTGTTGGGAGTCTGCATAATATCCTTTATTTCAGTCAGTGTATGCTTAATTTCTAGTTGGTCCTTTTTCATAACCTCAAGGGTCTCATTAGATTTCTTGAGGGTCTCACTAAATTTATTGGTGGTCTCACTAGATTTCTTGAGGGTCTCACTAAATTTATCTGTGGTTTCTAGAAAATTCTTGAAAAACCTTAAAAGTATGGTTTTGAACTCTATATCCAGTAGTTTGCTTTCCTCCATTTCTGTCATTTGTGACTTGTTTCTTTGTCTTTGTATTTTTTATGCTTCCCTGTGTTGATAGAGTAGCTTTCTGTGCTAGGTGTCCTATAGGGCCCAGTGGCTCAGCCTCCCCAATTACCTGAGGAGGACACTCTTGGTGCACCCCTTTATGGGCTTTGTGCACAGTCTTGTTGTAGTTAAGCCTTGATTGTTGTAGGTATCACTGGGAGGAATTGACCTCCAGGCCAATTGGCTGTGAGAATCAGCTATGTCTGCAGTGGGAGAACTTCTAAGCTGGAGACACTCTTCTGGGGCAAGACTTGCTTCAGTGGGGCTTTGGTGCTCACTGAGTCTGCTCCCTGAGTGTGTCGCTTATGGATCTGAGGAGTTGTAATCTGGATGATCCCACTCTGACCACTGGGTACACTGGCTCTTGCATCTCTAAGGATGTGCTAATTTAGCCTCTTCCTGAGGCTACCCAGCAGGAGCTATGGAGAGATTCCTCTTCTTTGTTTGGGGTTTGGAGGTGCCCAGATGAGGCCCAGCTGTGAAGCAATGCAAGCTGCTGTGGGGCCTTGGACCTTCTTTTGGAAGTTCTGGGTCTCTCTGATTCAGCTGCAGTTTGTTAGGTAATTTTCAGGTTGCAAAGGGCCAGGCCTTTCATATGCAAAAGCCTCTGTGCACAGTTTGGGTGGGGCAGGGTCTCAGGGGATTAACAGGGCGGAGCAAGCAGCTATGGCTGCTCCCCAGCCCTACCCTAAGAGGCCCCACGTCTCAGTGTCCCAGTAATTGCTGTAAGCACCTCTGAGAGAAAGCCACCCTCGAGTTCTGCCCGCTGCCAGACAGTCCATTTTCTCCCTGTATGAGTCTGCGTCCCCAGAGACTCACCCGGAACTGGAGTTCAGAGCAGTCGGGAGCTTGAGACTCCCTCCCAATTGAAAAAGACAACCGCGTCCTCAGCTGCCAGCCCTCTCCAGGTGTGCCCTGTCCTCAGCTGCCAGCCCTTTCGGTGTGCGCCTCCGTACCTCTGCACTTCACCTCCGCACCTCCTCTGAGTCTCAGTGTGCTTTTCTCTTTCCTTCTAGTTGTAGAATTTCCACTCAGCCAGCCTTCCTGTGGTTCTGGATGATGTCCATTTTGTCTTCTAGTTGTATTTTTGAAGTGGTTGTGCGAGGCAGCAATTTCCGTTGTTTACCTATGCTGCCATCTTGGTTTCTCCAAAATTGATTTTATTGATAATAGATGATTCACATATTGAACACTGGATCCATAAATGTAATCATTCACAGAAGTCAAGGCACTAATCAATAGACAGGTGTTAATGTACACATTTTTTAAACTGTGTCTGAGAATATATAGAACAAAAATATTACAGTAGCCCCCAATTATTCATGGTTTCAGCTACCTGCAGTCAACCGCAGTCCAAAAAGATTAAATGGAAAGTTACAAAAGTAAACAATTCATAAGATTTTAAATTACATGCCATTCTGAGTAGCATGATGAAATCTTCCCTTTGTCCACCATATTCACCCCACTTATTCTCATCACATAGGCATTGTATCATCTTTCATCATCCTAAGAAGGGTGAGTACAGCACAATAAGATATTTTGAGAGAAAGACCATATTCACATTAACTTATCACATATATTGTTATAATTGTTCTATTTTATTAATTGTTGTTGTTATTCTCCTACTGTGCCTAACTTATAAGTTAAACTTTATCATTGGTATGCACATGTAAGGGGAAGACATAGTATATATAGGGTTAGGTACTATCTTGCTGGGGTCCAACCCCAGTGGGTCCAGGGGTTCTCAAAGGCGTAGACAGAGTCGGCAAAGAAGGAAGGACACGGAGACAGTGTTCAGTTGATCAGCAGCCTAGCCAGGATCTCCAGCCAGGATCTCCAGCCAAGTTCTGGTCTGGATCTCCAGAGAGGTTCTGCTTAGGATCTCCAGCCAGGTTCTGTACAGGTTCTCCAGCCAGGTTCAGTCACCAGGTTCTAGTCAGGTTCTCTTGCCAATTTCTGTAGTCAGGTTCAGTCCAGGATCTTTTGCCATGTTCTCTCCAGCAAAGTCCTTCTGTCTCTAGAGAACGTTCTGTGTAGGTTCTGTGCCTAGGTTCGGTCTCTCTTGGTCCTGTCTTCTAAGTCCTGTCTCCTAAGTTCTGTGTTCTAAGTTCTGTGTCTTGCTGTCTTGTTACATCTGAATTTGTACCAGTTGATTCAATCCTATCAAACTCTATTACAAAGGTTAGGGCGTTTCTTATCTCCATTCCAGGGAGTAAAGATTATGTAGCTTAAGCATGATTCTTCGTAGTTAAAGTGATTAATTACCCGCCTGGCACTTAGTTAAGAGGTTTTATTCCCTCCCTAACTTCAGGGGAAAATCCCTACCTGGGGAAACAACCTTTCTCAGAGGCCTTGGTTAAAACACATAGTGCCAAGAAGGTGAGCAAACATATTAAGAACAGTATGCCATATATGCCAGGTCCCTTGAAACAGCAAGGATGGACCGGCTCCCGGCACTATCTGCCATTTCAGGCACCCACTAGGGGTCCTGGAACATACTTCCCATAGGTAAGGGAGGACCACTTACTGTACGGACTGTCAACTGATGGCCATTGGCACCAATTCAGTGCCAACAGGAACCCCCAATTTGGGAGTGATGTGAAGAAGGAAACCTTATTCAGTGCGAAACCGCTCCATTGTGACACAGCAGAGCTGCGAGGCAGCCCCAGGGCCAGGCCCCTGGCAGGCTAGACGGTCCTGCTCTGTCTCTGCAGGTTTGCGTTGTGCTGTGCTGGCCGGTCTGCTCCACTCTGTGTTGCCTGTGCCATCTGCTCTGGCCTACGCCGGTCTGGTCCTCTCTGCTCCATCCAGACATTTTCCATGTTTCAGCTCAGCTGGAAAACAAGCACAGTGCCCTGTTTTCAGTGGAAAGGGAACGTGCACTCTCAGAGCTAGAGGGGACCTCTGCACAGAAGTCTGTGTCTCTGGTCCGTGGTTTGTCCTCATGCAAATGAGGCCTCCAAATCCTTGCAGTTTGATTGGTCCAAAAGGCACTGTCCCAGTTGGTCAGAATAGAGCCACTCTGGTTGGTCGGAGCTGCACTGCTCCGACTGGATGGGGAAAGCCTCAATCCTATTGGTTGAGATCGGACCAGGACCGCCTTACAAGGGCTGGCCCAGGTGGCAAAAACAGTGCTGCAGGCAGTTCAGTGCAGGCCTCTCCTTGAGGTGGCTTGTGTGAGAGGCCCCTGTGTGAAATGGCTGCTAGGCTCTGGCTTTTTGTTGGTTTGTTTTTTGTTTTTTATTTGAGCCCAGTTAGCAACCAGGAGCCCTTCTTAGTCAGTGTCTTCTTTCTCGGGGTTCACATTACTTGCTGACTTGAGTGTAGAACTTCTGCAACTCTTATTTAAATTTGTAACTAAGCAGAACCTTTCAATTCAGATAGTTGATGGATCTACCATTTTACACTAGTTTCATTTTTACACTTGTTCATATTTATCTACTGTTCATTCTCAACAGCTCGTACCTTGGTGCTGCTGGGCATGGCTCAGCCACTGTGATCTAAAGGTGGAAATCACACGTCAGGCAGATGGCTGCTCAGAGGGTTAGGAGTAGTGCTGCCTCTGAAGAGCTCTCACTGACACGAGAAGCTTGTCTAATGGTGCGCATATTTGTTTCTGTGGATCCTGAAAAAGATATGGTGTCATGACAGCAGTTCCGACACCGTCCCTGCTATTGGGGAAGGTAGGAGCCACTGAAGAGCCAAGTTCTCCCCTCTCACCTCAGAGCTCTCTGCCTCCTGGGGGGACCCTGGCTCTGTGATGGGGGCCCCAGAACCCTCCCAAGGCCAGACCCCCCTCCTCTGAGCAGCACCCTTCACTCCCCTGCCTGCAGGGTGGGGAGACATGTAACCGGAGGCTGCAGGCCAGCTATAGTGTCAGACCTCCTGATTCAGATCAGAGCTGTCAGTCCTGGTCCCTCTCTGATCGCAGTTGCCTTGTCTATAAATTAAGGATAATAATGGTCCCTGTTTTATCCCTGTGGGTTGTTATGGGGGTTAAAATACAGATAAAATGCTCACATCCTCCCAGGCAAGCCCTTAGTAAATGGTAGCAATGGCTTCTCCAGCCTCCCTGGGTGCTCCTCTGCCTCTGGCCCTTCAGCAGTCAGCGCGCTGTCCCCAAACACCGACACCGCTTTGCAGGAGCACAGGAAGCCACCACCCCGTGCGGCCTTCTGGTGGCGCTCCCTTCACCGCCGTCCTGACTCCATGCTGCTGCATTCCCACTCCCTCTCCTCATCGACCCCGCCTTCGCCTCCATCGCTCATCAAAACAGTATTCTTGGGGAGGCTTAGCAGGGCCTGCGCAGAGCAGTGCTGTTCCCCTCCGCGTGGCCTCGCAGCTGTGCCGGGCCCAGGCAGCCTGCCTCTGTTTCTCTGTGATACTGCTCTCTGCTTGCCTGTCTCCCCCTCCCGTCTGCAATCCTCTTCCTCCATGCCATTGGCAGTGCTCAGGGCACAGGCCCGGCCCTCTGCTCCGCACTCAGACCTCTCCCCACAGAGTCCATTCATTCTCTCGCCATTCCATACGCCTGGCAGCGCCCAGACCTCTCCCCAGAACTTCTGACTTGGATATTCGAGGACCTATTTCATACCTCCTTTAGATTATGCTAAATTCACACATCCCGACTGAGCTCTTAGTTAATCCTTCCCATGTCTTGTTACCGTCCCTTCTGTCCATGTGACTAAACGGTATGTCCATCCATCTCCTTACTCAGGAGACCTGGGGTAGCCATGGTTCCTCCCTCACCTGTTGCACCCCTCATCGAGCTCATTGCCAGTTCCTCTGGGTACAAAGTGCATTGCAGGTGCTCTCCACTCTCTCCCACGGCCACGGTCCCAGCCCCGCCAGCTCCTGCCGCCCTGCACACGCGCTGGCCTCACTCCGCTCTCCATGCTGCAGAGCGATCTGGAAGGTCACCGCATGCTGCACTTTGTGTAAGTCCTGGGGCCAGAATAATCACAGAATAAGCCCGAAAACCTAACCTCGGCCTGTGGGACTGCACAGCCGTGTCACTCCTCACCCCACCTCTGCCCTCGGGCTTCTTTTCCTCTGACCTTGCTCCTCCTGTCTCAGCGCCACCACGGCTGCTGTTCCTCTGCTAGAAAGCGCTTCCCGCTGCTCTTCACCTCGCTAGCCCTGACCACCTGTCCTCACCCGAGCCTGCCCTTCCCCTCGTTGCCTCACACGCATCCCAGAGGCGGGTGTGAGGATGCACGCCTCCCGTGGGGCCCAGAACTGCTAAGGCTACACGTTAGGGCTGCTTCGTTTTCACTGTTTGGTCTGCGCCTGGCACCTTGAGTTCCACACAGGAAGTGTGAGTCATCTTTGACTGGATGGCCACCAGCTCCTGCCATAAAGTACAGCAGGGCGGGAGGTGGCGGGGAATGGCACCACAAAGAGGACATCCATCGCGCGGCCCAGGTGTGCCGGGTGGTGCAGGGTTGGGGGCATGGTGGCAGCGCTTCTTTGCCAGGTGTGGGAGGTGGGAGAAGGGGCTCCTGCCAGACTTCCCAGAAGGGTTGGCGCTCAGGATGAGAGTGCGAAGTTAGCACGAGGGTCGGACGAGGCCAGCCCTCCAGCCCTCCCTTTCTCCTGCCTCTGTCTGCCCCTGCGACAGACCCTACAGAACTTCAGCTTCAAGTCTTGCCCCAGGGTTAATCCAGGACAAGGTCTACAGAGTTATTTCAGGGAGAAGAGAAGGAGAAACTACTAGAAATTGCTACCCCGTGTCTCCTGTCTTTCATTTCCTGCCCTGTACCCATTCCCGGGCTCCACGCCAGCTCCTGCAAAGAAATGGCCCAGAAGTGTTGGTGAAGGGAAGACATCGAAGGAGTTGTTGGGTGGTGGGGAACCTCTGCACCCCAGCGTATGTCTTGCTTATTTAGTGAACATCTTTGGAGGAACGTGGAAAACACTGTGCTGTCTGTGATGCCACCGGTGAAAGGCACCTTCAGAAAAGCAGGGCTGGAAGAAGACAGATAAGGCCCGACAGGCCCGCACAGGCCAGTGGCTCAGAGTTAGACAGATGTCCCCTCAGGCTCTTCCCAGAAGGGGAAGTAGGACCCCTCGGACACACAGGAGGAGCCTCCAAAAAATTTTCCTGTAGAAACTGCGCTGCACAAATGGTTGCAGTCTATAGAGCATCATGCTATGGATCAGCTATGGATTAAAACAGGTCATAACCACCGTCTGTGAAATTGTTATTAAAGAAAAATACTTTTTAACTTTCAAGCAACAGATTTACAAATACAATTACTGAATATTTACTAGGTGTCAAGCTCTGTGTGAATCACTGTACGTGTGTTGTTATTGCATTTGATCCTTCTGACAACACTGTGAGAGAGATAGGCCCATTTTACAGATGAGTAAACTGAGGTTTAGAGGGTAAGTCACTTTCCCAAAGTCATGCAGTTAGTAGGTGGTAGCCCTGAGAGTCAGACCCACTTTCAGGCATAACTATTTTTAAATTAGAGGCTGCATGTACCTAGATACCTTAAGGCAGCAGTTCTCAACCTGTGGGTCGCAACCCCTTTGGCGGTCGAACAACCCTTTCACAGGGGTCGCCTAAGACCATCCTGCATATCAGATATTTACATGACGATTCATAACAGTAGCAACATGACAGTTATGAAGTAGCAACGAAAATAATTTTATGGTTGGGTCACAACATGAGGAACTGTATTTAAAGGGCCAGAAGGTTGAGAACCACTGCCTTAAGGCCTCTACACCTCATTTTTTCACTCTCTTCCATCACTATACATTTGTTTAACCTTTTTGAAAGCTTTCCTTTTTTTTCCCTTTGAGATTTCCCTAGTTTCTTAAATTGTAGCGGAAGCAGATTCACATTATTTTGTAAATACATACTTGGTCACTATTCGTTGATACTATAAATATTAATTGCTGCTGTGACCATGAGGAAAAGAGTCACAGATTGCATTCATTTTTGCATTTTGAACACTCTTAATCTCCTTTTTTCTGTAACCCATTTCTATTTAAAATTTCTTCCCTCCTGAAAGGAAGAAGATTTCTCTCCCCAAGTCAGCGGTCGTCTGCCTCTGGCTTCGACACCTTCCCAGCCTTGAAAAAGCAACGCTGCATCTTTTCGAAAAGCTAATCTTCAGTGAGAGATATTCTCTGAGGAGGACCGAATGCTTCATGAAAGAGTCATTGCTGGTACGTGCCTGACTTTGATGAGGAGAAAAATCCTTAAAGAAGATGCTGAGTATCATTTATCATTTCATTAGTCAGAGCAAGGGGGGAAATTCAGGGTATTCCCCCCAAAATGTACACACCTTGAATAATTATTGATTCCAATGGATTAAATCTGAAAAGAAAGAAACATCAGTTGAGCTATCAAAAAATGTATGTGTATACATTGTTTATATACCCCACATAAACAAAAGAGCAACTGCTACCTTTTGAAATAATGATGTATTTACATTTTATTTTAAAAATACCTAACATAGGAATCTTTTCTGCGTATTTAGAGCATATTTCAATATGGAGAGATTCAAGATTTATTGGATTGCTGCACCTTATAAGGCATATTCATAAGACCTGACATGTGGACAACAACTTTTTAAATACAGTATTTCTTATTTCCACATGAAAAATAAGTTTTAAAAATAAAGATTTTAAGAACCGGAGGAGAAATCAATTAACAATGAAAAACTTTGAAAAATAAACATTTAGCTCTTCACTAGAGGGAAAAAAATACTCAAGAGACACAAAACAGAACTCCAGGAAAATGGCTTAAACAATGAAAACAACTAGGAATTTTGTAAGTTTTCTTTGGGCATAAGCCTGCCAGGCTTGAAACCTGGCTCTGTACAGTGGCCGCCTTGTTCTCAGGCCTCAGGCCTGGGCGGTGAGGCTGGGGCCGTCAGGCGGTCCTCAGAGCCTGGCCCGTGGCAGGCTGCTCTGGAGGAAAGACTCGTGCCCCCAGAAGAAACAGTTCAGAAACTACAAGGGGGTGCCGTGCTCAGGGACCCAGTGGCTCTAGGAGCTTTCTCCCTCGCTCTGGGACCGGGGGTGCAGCACAGAGACCGGCTCCTCTGTGCGGATGGGACATGAGTTCACAGCTTAGGGTGGTGGCCAGGAAACTGGGCAGAGCGCTCATCCTCCCCAGGAAGTTGGGACTGGGGAGGCAAGAAGCTCTGTGCAAGGCATGGTCTGAGGTTGGCTGAGTGGATGCAACGCCCATCTCTCAGGCACTTTCTCTTTGTCAAAACATTTGGAACATCCTGTTTTCTTTCTTTGTCTTTCAAACTGGAGGCTGCATAAGGGAATCATAATTGAATCAGCTGCCCTCTTCCTCTATCTGATTTCTTCTTTTAGGTCCCAGTCATTCCGGCCAGCGGGTGGGTGTGCTTGCCCATGTCCGTGCTCAGCTTTGTCCAGTGTCCTTGGCTCCTCTCTGCCTTCACCTTGTGGGTCCTCTCAGGTGGCTGAGGGTAGTGTTACAGTCATCAGTAGCCGTGCTGCTTTCATCCGTAAGTTAGGTGGCCCAAAGTGAGCCCAACTGATTTGGAAACTTAAATTGTTTGATTTCAGGGGGGCGCGTGGGGGCGGGGGAGAGAAAGAAGGAAGGAAGATAGGTATAAAGACTGGGAGAGCCCTGGCTGGTGTAGCTCGTCTGGTTGGGCCTCGTCCCGTGCACCAGGAGGTTGCCAGTTCAGTTCCCGGTCAAGAGCACATGCTCAGTCCCCGGTAAGGGGTGTGCAGGAGGCAGCCATTCATTCTCACATCGATATTTCTGTTTCTCTACCTCTCTCTCTTTCTCTCTCTCTCTCTCTTTCTCTCTCTCTCTCTCTCTCTCTAATATATTTTTACTGATTTCAGAGAAGAAAGAAGAGGGAGAGAGAGATAGAAACTTCCATGAGAGAGAATCATTGATTGGCTGCCTCCTTCCTGCCCCCTACTGAGAATCAAGCCCACAACCCAGCATGTGCCCTTGACTGGAATTGAACCCAGGACCTTTCAGTCTGCAGGCCACCACTCTATCCACTGAGCCAAACCAGCTAGGGCTCCTCCTCTCTCTTGAAAAATCAATAAACTATTCTTTTAAAAAATGTTTAAAAAGAAAAAGAAAACCAACGCTTTGACTTAAAAAATAAAAGTAGCCCTGACGGGTTTGGCTCAGTGGACGGAGCGTCGGCCTGCGGACTGGAGGGTCCCGGGTTCGATTCCGGTCAAGGGCATGCACCTTGGTTGCGGGCACATCCCCAGTGGGGTGTGCAGGAGGCAGCTGATCGATGTTTCTCTCTCATCGATGTTTCTAGCTCTCTATCCCTCTCCCTTCTTCTCTGTAAAAAATCAATAAAGTATTTAAAAAAATAATAATAATAAAAAATTAAAGTAAAAGTCTGAGAGAGCCCAAACAGGTGTTGTTTTTTAAGGGATTTCACCATTCAAAAGACTTCATGTTAAGGTGAGAAATAAGAATGTGCCTTATATAAAAATAATTACAATAAAATTCAAAGTAAACAAAGGCTTTAAGAAGCCCCCAGCACCCCATTCCAAGCACTACCTTCATTATCCGGTAATCTCTGTTTCTAACCCAAATGAACATGCTCTAATTTAATTTTCTCTGGTCCTTTTTCAGTGGCTATTTCCTTGCTTTCAAGTTCTTTATTAAATTTGCTTGTCTTTTCTCTGTAGAAGAATTCCAGTTCCATTGAATTTTCTGATTTGACTTGAATCTGCACCCTTTCACTGGTCCTTGTGGTGGTTTTCTGAACCGTCTCCATGCCCCTCTTACCTGTGGCCATCAGGCCTGAGCAACACTTCCGCACGCACAGATACTGCAGCGAATGGGGAGAGGGAAAGCAGGCACTCCCATCAACACCGCATCCTATAACCTTCCAGCTCCGGTTTATCGGTTAAGATAATCTTCCCCGGTGCAGCAGCTTGGAAGTCAGTCGATGCACAGAAGCATTTATCGGATGATGTGTAGAGAGTCAGAGCTTCCATCATGGTTAAAGGGAAATTCCAGAGGGTGTTATTTGGCTTAATTTATTGTGACATTGGCAGGATGTGACCTCTCTGTGCCTTGTGGGTCAAGGAGGCAATGGCAGTACAGAGCTGATTGGAGGGGGCGGCTCTCCTCAGCCATCCTGGCCTGCGATGCCAGAAAACCAGGCAGGCTGGAATACGCGTGTGACGTGGCGGAGTGATTAGAGGGTAACCTGAAGAACATGCTTCCTAATTGCATCATCTGACTCATGTATCGCCGCGCAGCATCTTGGTGCAGTGACAGGCCCGTGTGGGGGTGTGAGAGGCCTGGGAGGCTCAGGTAGCCAGGCGGCTGCGCTCTCCTCCGGAAGAAATGTGATGCCTATTACATTAGAGTTGGATTCTGAGAGTAATTAGAGTGTGATGGTCTACGTAACTCGTGTTTTATATGGAGCATTGTTAATTATGTTTCCGTCTCTTGGGACTATGCAGAATTAGCCCTGGAAATTCTGTAGTTGCCAAAATGTTGGGGGGAAAGTGCGGTACAGCTTGTACAAAGTGAAATGGTCTCCCCAAATGTTCTTTGGCCTTTAAGAGACTCAGAGGCCTGATATGTTCCATTAAGACCGTGAATAATAAGGCACTAATTGAATGTTACCTGAATTCTAACTGCATGTTTATATGCATATATGACTTCTAAAGTAAAAATAAATTCACTTTTGAGGCTCACCGCTAGGCTGGACGGCCCCAAGTACATGGCCGCCTGTCACACTTTGTGGCTCCTACTGGCAAGTAAGTCACGGTATTAAACTTATTTTGTCATTTACTGTGCGGACTGACACTTTTTAAAAGCAGATGGTCTTTCCTAGCTGAGATCAATAAAAGTATTTATTTTTTAAAAGTCCTCTCTGATTTCAATAAGAATATATTTTAAAAGAATAAGAAATAAAATCAGATGGTCTTGTGTTTCCCGTGACAGATCAGGCACTGGGAGACCAGAATGCATAGCTTCCGACCTGACCTTAAAGACTGATTTCACCAAACGCAGTGAAAGCCACTGGATAATGACGCAGCTTTCTTGACGTCTGGTTTCCAGAAAGGCTATTGTTTATACCCCACATTTGAATGGGAAGTGCTGGCTGAGTAGCAGGTGGCACTGTGCCTAGCTGCCCTGCTGCACGCCAAGGCCGAGAGGTACCCTGGTTTCCATGCCCTCCCTCCGCTCCTCGCTGGCAGGCCTCCCGCACCACCTGCCTCACGCTGGTGAGCGGAGCAGCCCCTTCACCTCCCCAGGACAGACTTGCCCACCAGAGTACAGGGTCTCAAGAGAGTAGAGAGGGGAAAAGGAGGCAGGGGTGGGTTTTGTTTTTGTTTATTCAGATTTTAAATTAAATAATACTCCTCAAAAAAATACTCCTTGTATTCTCTCCTACCTGAAAGTCTTCACAGCTCAGTTAAAATTAGCTCTTTATCCCAAGTATGTCTTGATTAAACTGGGGCGGGGGGTGGGGGGGGATTAGTACTTCATCTAATAAGAGCTTAAGAAATAAAAAAACATGTCGCCTTGATGTTAGGTAGGATACCTTCTTGTCTTCATCCTCCAGAGAGTAATGGTAGCCACTTCAGAAAAAAAAAGAACTCCCTTTACACAAAATTCCAAACACAATTTCCCTTTAATAAAAGATCATGTTGAATTTAGCTCCACATCCTGGGTTATGTCAGTTGTCTGTGCTTAAGTAATTCTTACTGATGCTCTAGGGTTCTCTTTTCCTGCTTTTTCATTAGCAGTCTTTTAAGCATTTCTTTTCTCAGTTCTTTAATGTGATGCATGTAATTTAAGAAATGCTGAAGTAGATCGTTTAGCAGTGGTCGAATAGGGAAGTGGTGGTGGCCTATGCTTGTGTCTGCCTCTCCCACAGTAGTTGCACTTCCCAGTGTCCACCTCAGGGGGGCACCAGATCCCCCAGCATTGTTTCTGTGAAGGAAAAGGCGCAGATTGCAAATTCTGTTTTCACTGTCAGGGATGAAGGACTTTTCAACCAGAGATGAAGGGAGAGAGAAAAATTAAAAAATAAATAATAAAAACAGGGCAGGGGTCGACCTGGGAGTCATTGCCACTAAGAGGCTGAGCTGAGAAGCAGCAGGGGGCTGAGGAGTGTCTGCCCGCTCAGGCTGCACCAGCTCACTGGGCAGAGGCCACTGGGCCAGGATAGGAGAGGAACTTCAGACTTGAGGGGCTTTGTTGAGCATCTTGAACGCATGCCTGTGTCTGAATGCCCGGAGAGAACACGGGTAAATTTAAAACACAAAAGTACATTTGGTACTTGTTAAGTTTTTTGGGTTTTTCTTAAAGCCTAGAAATGACAGATTTATCACTAATTAAACAATAATTGTATTATGGGGTACTGAAAAAAGTTGCTTGTAGTATAAACAACATCTGGTAAAGATTACAAAGGACGAATATTTTTCCATCTCAAATTTATTGAAAGAAACTTGAATCTTTTCAAACAAAATAGATCCTAAAAATGTAAAAGGGATATTTATAGTCTTATGTTTAGTACAGTCAAACCTCGTTTCTCGAACTTCTCCCATCTGGAACAGCTCAGTTCTCAACCAAGTTGTTCACAGAAAAAATGTCTCCATTGTTGAACCAAACTTTGGTTTTCGAACTGACAGCCCTTTCCAGCTGATACCTCAGCCTGACAAAGAGCATCTCTCAGACAACAAATAAAGGACAGAATGCTTTGGTTGCTGGAGAAATCCATGATTAGCACAATTTTAAAACACAAAAGGCCATCAAGAGTGCTAGTGCTGCTAAGGGTGCCACAAGGATCACGGCAATTGAAGAGCTCAGAAACTGTTGTTGATGGGGATAAAGGACCCGTCATCTAGTGACAGCGTTCAAGCAAGACGCTGCACACCGACCTGAAAGACACCCGGACCGAGTGCTGGAGGGACTCGTTTAAGGCCGGCAGGAGGTGGTTCGATAATTTTAACAAAAGTGTTTGTTTCTAGATCAAACAGTATATTTGACATGCGCTGTGTATAAGAAAGGTTAAAAACAGGGAATCATTTGGGGTCTGGAACCGATGAATTCAATTTACATTATTTCTAATGGGAAAAAATAATTCCGTTTTCAAACAAATTGGTTCTCAAACAGCCTCCCCGGAACAAATTAAGTTCCAGAACCCAGGTTCCCTGTATTTTGAAAGTAGAAAAGGAGAAAATGGCATAATAAAAAAAATACATATTTATAAAGACCTTATTTTACATGATAGAAGTGAAGGTTTTATTTAAGTAGATTTTTTTAAGCCAAATTATTTTGAACTCAATAAAGAGGTTTACTGTTGAATTTTATGAAGAATCCTCTTTTAAAAAGAGAGTTGTTTTTTTGTTGATTTTACAGAGAAAGAGGAAGAGAGAGAGAGAGAGAGAGAGAGAGAGAAAGAGAGAGAGAGAAAAAAAACATGGGTTTGTTGTCCCACCTATTCATGCATTCATTGGTTGATTTTTGTATGTGCCCTGACTGGGGATCAAACCCACAACCTTGGTGTGTCAGGATGACACTCTAACCAACTGAGCTACCCAGCCAGGGGGAAAGGTATTTTTTGATGACTATGGTAACAGTTTAATTTATATACATATATGAACACAAGGGCCTCTCAAAAGAGTCATTTACACAGTGGGACAGGATTGCTGGTTGGTGGGTAAACTGGAGGGAAAGCTTCTAATCAGTCATTCTTTAGAAAAAAGGCCATGCCTGAGTTAAATATTTAAACTACATTAAAATAGGCTATAAAAGAGGGTCTTTTCCAGGCTTCCTGAACTTCAGCTCTTATCTCTCACATGCAGTTTCCCTTTTTATTTCTTAGGAAAAAATGTCTATGAAGGGTGATCAACGAAAAGGCTTTAGAATTTTTTTTTTTGTTAATCCTCACCCAAGGATATTTTTATTCCACTGACTTTTAGAGAGAGTGGAAGGGAGGGGGAGACATCGATGTAAAAGAGACACATCAATTGGTTGCCTCCTGCACACGCCCCAACCAGGGCCAGGGAACAAACCTGCAACTGAGGTATATGTCCTTGACCAGGAATCGAACCTGAGACCCTTCGATGTGAGGGCCAATGCTCCAACCACTGAGCATACCGACCAGGGCTTCGTTTCCTTACTTTTTATTTTTTATAAGAGGCACTGCGTTTTATCTGTGAATTACATCAGATCATAGTAAAATTTCCCTCTCGTGTGTATTCTCTTCCCCTGCCCCACCCATACTCTTTCTCTTGCACACACATACACACACAATCAGAAAATGATAGAGGGCAAGATTTCTTCCTGATAATTCTGTTCTTCCATGTTCTCAGGCCTCCTTTAAGTGGCAAGTGGCTTGTAGTGGTCGCTGCCCAGCCAGGATGAGAATAACGGGAGACCCTGAGGGCGGAGAGCAAGCACTGGTGTCATTTGTACCGTTCACAGTCCAGAGCGACCGCTGGCCTCTCCCTCACCTCTGCCCGCAGCCCCGGCCCCGCGGCTCAGCCCCTGGTCCCTGTGCCTCTCTTCTGTGCTGGCGTTGTCTTTCCTTGAGTTGCTGAGGTAGGAGGTGAGGGCAGAGGGAAGGTAACCAGTGCAGGTCTGGGAGCTGTGGGAGATAAGAGGGGGTGCACACCCCACAGAAAAGCTGGTCCATGAGAAAGGAAGCCAGCGTCCAGAGCTCCCCATCATCCTTGTCTGTTCATCCCCCGAAGTTTAGTGAAAGGACGGGGGCAGTGAGAAGCAGCGGGAGGAGGGCAAACCTCGTGTTCTGGATGGCCTCCTGACGTTTCCCAGACTGGAAATCATGTGTACATGGACATCGCCAGGCCAGATGGGGAAGACAAGAGCGGGAAGGAGCCAATTTTTGTAGGATGGAGAAAACATGCCAACAGATGGGCTCCAAGGAAGTTCTGTCTTTCCTCATTTTTACAGGAAGGATGCGAGCCTGGGTTGTGGGGCTTCAGAGCGTGGGTCTGGGCTCTGGGCTGCTGCGTGGATTGGGGGTGTTACGGTGGGTCCCATGTTAGCAATCAGACAGGACACAGAGGGTTAAAGGTTTGCCTCATCCCTCACAAGGATGCTGTAAGGGTTCAGGGGGAAGTGATGGCTTTCAAGGAAGCTTAAATTAAGACTTTCATTCTATTTGGAGGATTCCCTTGATAAGAAAAGCAGCTTAAGTTCACTTTTGTGATTTGATGTCACTGGAGCGCATGCCTGGCCTGTGAGCACGCTGGGCTGATGAGGGGGCTCAGTGACCCTGAAATCATGTGCGCGGGGAAGTGAGAAGAGTCTCATCCTAAAAGCTGTCAGTCAAGGCCGGGGATGAGAACAAGCTGTTCACAGCTCTGGGGTGGCAGGGGAGACTGGTTTCAAAATAAAAATTTCTGCCCCTGCTGCCTCAGCAGAGCCCCCTGCCTCCTGGCATCTTATCCATTTTAAAAACTAAACATGTTGTGGCAGCAGGTTGCGAGCAGCCGAAGGTCTGAAATGCTTGGAGAGCAAGAAAGTGAAGAGGCAAGTGCACTTCGTGGAGCGAGCAGGCGGGTTCCACCCAGCCGGGGGGCATTTACGACGTGGATTGAGCTGATTTGCTAGAACACATTGCATAAAGGAAATGCAGGTCCAAGCTCTCATCTTCTTTTAATAGATTGAGTTAGAAGTTCCCTGCTTCTCCCTTTGATTTCTGTGGTAGTTCGATTCTACACCCAGGTTATCCTTTCTTTGCCATTTGGGACACTCATAATTAGTATCCAGTGGTATCTACTAGCATCACATTTATAGAGCGGCTCTGGAGTGGTCAGACAGGCTAGAACTCTGGGACAGCAAGAATGTCCTATTTTACCATTTAATTTGGTTTTCCACCGGGGCATTTTCAGGCTCGGCCTGCCTATGGGCACACGGCAGTGGCTTCATCTTCAGCACTCATATTTAGGAGGCACGTGGTCTGTGTGTGAATCCCAAAAGCTGTTCTGGCAAATCTGATGAATCACTTTTCTTCCAGACATGCACTTTGCTTTTTCCTTCTTGTTTGACTTTTCCATTCTGAATATATAGAAACTTTTATGATACTTTCAGGGCGTATATCCAGTAACCTGTTAATAACTGTTATTATTTACAGTGAAGCTGAGAAGCAGCGTGATTAACTGAGATCAAAACCTAGAAATAACCCGCCTCTCTCCTGTTGAGACATGGTTCTGCAAGCTAGTTCCTGAGCACATAATGGATTTATCTGTGGAGATTGTTAGTTGGTTTCTTTTAGAATGCACATCAGTAGAGGATTATGGAGCATGGGTTCTCTACTGAAAGAGCAGAGATTTATAATTTACAAATCCCAAATCTCTTCAAATAATTAAAAGGGAATCATCCATCACTTAACAAGTGGGGATGCTCTTGCCCGGGCCTTCTGTGGCAGCCTGCAGTGGCGGTGTGAGAACACTAGATGGCACACGTTCAATGTTGCAACTCAAAACGTCTGCGCAGAACCCACAGTGAAAAAGAAAGGCTGTGTGCATCTGTCCAGTTTTCCCAACATGAATGGTGCTGGGAAAATTGGACAGATACATGCAAAAAGATGAAACTAGACCACCAACTCACACCATACACAAAAATAAACTCAAAATGGATAAAGGACTTAAACGTAAGACGGGAAACCATAAAAATACTAGAGGGATCCACAGGCAGTGAAATCGCAAACATATGCCGAAGGAATTTCTTCACTGATACTGCTCCTAGGGCAATGGAAACTAAAGAGAAAATAAACAAATGGGACTACATCAAAATAAAAAGCTTTTGCACAGCAAAGGAAACCATCAGCAAAACAACAAGAAAGCCCACTGCATGGGAGAACATATTTGCCAATGTTATCACTGATAAGGGTTTAATCTCCAACATTTACAGGGAACTCATACAACTTAACAAAAGGAAGATAAACAATCCAATCAAAAAATGGGCAACGGACCTAAATAGATACTTTTCGAAAGAGGACATACAGAAAGCCAAGAGACGTATGAAAACATGCTCAAAGTCACTAATTATACGAGAGATGCAAATCCACACGACAATGCGGTATCATCTCACACCTGTCAGACTGGCTATCATCAACAAATCAACAAATGACAAGTGCTGGAGAGGATGTGGAGAAAAAGGAACCCTTTTGCACTGCTGGTGGGAATGCAGACTGGTGCAGCCACTGTGGAGAACAGTATGGAGTTTCCTCAAAAAACTAAAAATGGAACTCCCATTTGACCCAGTGATCCCATTTCTAGGAATATACCCCAAGAAACCAGAAACACCAATCAGAAAGGATATATGTACCCCTGTGTTCATAGCAGCACAATTCACCATAGCTAAGATCTGGAAACAGCCTAAGTGCCCAGCAGATGAGTGGATTAAAAAACTGTGGTACATCTACACAATGGAATACTACGCTGTGGTAAAAAAGAAGGAATTCTTGCCATTTGCAATAGCATGGATGGAACTGGAAAGCATTATGCTAAGTGAAATAAGCCAGTCAGAGAAGGATAAATATCACATGATCTCACTCATTTGTGGAATATAGAGAACAACATAGACTGATGAACAGGGACAGATCCAGAGACAGAGAAGCAGCGATCAGACTGTCAATCCCCAGAGGGAAAGTAGGGGAGGGGGGGGGAGATCAACCAAAGGACTTGTATGCATGCATATATGCCAAACCAATAGACACAGACAACAGGGGGATGAGAGCATGAGTGGCGGGGGGGGGGGGGGGTGGAGTTGGGGGTTAATGAGGGGATGAGGACACATTTGTAATACCTTAACCAATAAATAAAGATTTTTTTTTAAAAAAAGAAAGGCTGTGGATAGGCACCATTCTCTCCTCGGCGTGATCAGAAAGCTTGAGGGACGAAGCACACCCTTTCTTCTTTTTCTCTTGGGGCAGATGGGGTATGAGAATGATATTTCCCAAAACTAGTCATACCACGCAAACTGTGACACCAGGAAATTCCCTGCACAGCCTAACCCACTATCACTGGGCGCTACTACAAATACCTTATTTAGAACACAAGTGGCATTTCATCTGGCCTAATCTCATGCTCTGATGTCTGCCCAGGAAGATACAGAACCTGGGTCAGGCCTGCTAATGCCTCACCTAGGCCACGTTTAAACCATCAAAACCTCTCACAAAAATATTTAGGGAATAAATTAGATCACTTCCGTCATTTGAGATGATGGTATGTTAAATTTTGTATTAACCCTCTTTTCATCCTAAATAATTTAAACTGCTGCATTCATGGTGCACTGAGCTATGACATTACCTAGTCCATCATGGCAGTGGTCACTGCTTTCCTCGGTATGAAACCATGGGCGGGAACGGGAAGAGCCCGCCCAGGTCTGACCTGGAGGTCCTTCTAGGCCAGTGATGGCGAACCTATGACACGTGTCAGAGGTGACACGTGAACTCATTTTTTTGGTTGATTTTTCTTTGTTAAATGGCATTTAAATATATAAAATAAATATCAAAAATATGTCTTTGTTTTACTATGGTTGCAAATATCAAACATTTCTGTATGTGACACGGCACCAGAGTTAAGTTAGGGTTTTCAAAATGCTGACACGCCGAGCTCAAAAGGTTCGCCATCACTGTTCTAGGCCCTGTGAGGTCAGACTCGTTACCAACACTGGCTGCACAGGTAGCTCCGTGTCCTCACTGCCGCGTGCTGGTGGCTGCACAGGTAGCTCTGTGTCCTCACTGCCATGTGCTGGTGGCTGCACAGGTAGCTCCGTGTCCTCACTGCCGCGTGCTGGTGGCTGCACAGGTAGCTCTGTGTCCTCACTGCCACGTGCTGGTGGCTGCACAGGTAGCTCCATGTCCTCACTGCCATGTGCTGGTGGCTGCACAGGTAGCTCCGTGTCCTCACTGCCACGTGCTGGTGGCTGCACAGGTAGCTCCGTGTCCTCACTGCCACATGCTGGTGGCTGCACAGGTAGCTCCGTGTCCTCACTGCCACGTGCTGGTGGCTGCACAGGTAGCTCCGTGTCCTCACTGCCGCGTGCTGGTGGCTGCACAGGTAGCTCTGTGTCCTCACTGCCACGTGCTGGTGGCTGCACAGGTAGCTCCGTGTCCTCACTGCCACATGCTGGTGGCTGCACAGGTAGCTCCGTGTCCTCACTGCCACGTGCTGGTGGCTGCACAGGTAGCTCCGTGTCCTCACTGCCATGTGCTGGTGGCTGCACAGGTAGCTCCGTGTCCTCACTGCCGCGTGCTGGTGGCTGCACAGGTAGCTCCGTGTCCTCACTGCTGTGTGCTGGTGGCTGCACAGGTAGCTCCGTGTCCTCACTGCCGCGTGCTGGTGGCTGCACAGGTAGCTCCGTGTCCTCACTGCCGCGTGCTGGTGGCTGCACAGGTAGCTCTGTGTCCTCACTGCCATGTGCTGGTGGCTGCACAGGTAGCTCCGTGTCCTCACTGCCGCGTGCTGGTGGCTGCACAGGTAGCTCTGTGTCCTCACTGCCACGTGCTGGTGGCTGCACAGGTAGCTCCGTGTCCTCACTGCCACGTGCTGGTGGCTGCACAGGTAGCTCCGTGTCCTCACTGCCGCGTGCTGGTGGCTGCACAGGTAGCTCCGTGTCCTCACTGCCACGTGCTGGTGGCTGCACAGGTAGCTCCGTGTCCTCACTGCCACATGCTGGTGGCTGCACAGGTAGCTCCGTGTCCTCACTGCCACGTGCTGGTGGCTGCACAGGTAGCTCCGTGTCCTCACTGCCATGTGCTGGTGGCTGCACAGGTAGCTCCGTGTCCTCACTGCCGCGTGCTGGTGGCTGCACAGGTAGCTCCGTGTCCTCACTGCCACGTGCTGGTAGGAAGTGTTTTACGTTTGTCCACGATACTGGCTCCTTTCTCCTGGATCCTAGGAGCTTATTGCAGAAAATGTGGGACATACCTGAAGCTGAAGAGAAAGTAAAGCATGCCTGTAAGCCCTTGCCCAAGGAGAACCACTGTTTGCATTTGTGTGCAAGGTTTTGTCCATTTCTTCTAACCCAAAGGACTGGGCCCATTTTCTAGGCACCAGCAGTTCCAACAACTCCTGTGCCTGATAATAGCCAGATGCTACTGATGAAATGCTTCTGATGTTTTACTGTCTCCTGGTCTTTCCTCCAGCCTCAAGCAGCCTGCCACCCTGCCATCTTCAGAATTGTTGATGAAATGTTCAGGTAAATGTCGTGCTATTTCTGCTAATAATTGGTTTAAAAATGCTTAATTTCCAAATATAAATAAAAACATTCTGGGGTGATCTCTGGGTGTGTCGTGGGGTAATTAGTTTCTGATCCCATTTTACCCTCTGAGCTTTTTGGTAAAACCCAAATGTCAGTGTAAATTTAAAAGACAATGCTTAAGAATTAAGATAATTTTCTTTATTTACCCTTTTAAAATTCTAATAATAATGGTAGAAAAGAGTTGAACTAGATTTTAAATAAATACTCGTAGCACTTTTCTGAGCTCAAAATAAAGTGTAGCAGTGTGCTCCCTTCACCACACGAGGGCTGACCAATCTTTTTAAGGGATTTTTTTAAGCTAAGGAAAAACAAGAAGAATAAGTAATAAATGCTTTCTTAACAGAGCTCTTCTGAAAGTTAAAATCAGCTATGTGAGTTATCTTATAACATGTTGATTTTTATTGGGCAAACCAGAGTACTTTCTGGAAGTGCAGTGATTTCACAGGTGCTGAGAGAGGATGCACTACCAGTGATGGCGAACCTATGACACGCGTGTCAGAGGTGACACACAAACTCATTTTTTTGGTTGATTTTTCTTTGTTAAATGGCATTTACATATATGAAATAAATATCAAAAATATAAGTCTGTTTTACTGTGGTTGCAAAGATCAAAAAATTTCTATATGTGACATGGCACCAGAGTAAGTTAGGGTTTTCCAAACTGCTGATACGCCGAGCTCAAAAGGTTCGCCATCACTGCACTAGACACAGGTTAGAGCAGGGGTGGGCAAACTTTTTGACTCGAGGGCCACAATGGGTTCTTAAACTGGACCGGAGGGCCGGAACAAAAGCATGGATGGAGTGTGTGTGAACTAATATAAATTCAAAGTAAACATCATTACATAAAAGGGTACGGTCTTTTTTTTTTTTTTTTAGTTTTATTCATTTCAAACGGGCCAGATCCGGCCCGCGGGCCGTAGTTTGCCCACGGCTGGGTTAGGGGATGCTGCAGCTGTGGGGGCGGCCTCTCTGGGAGCTGGTCTCAGGAAGGGTCTCCAGCTCCGGGGGGCAGCTGGCCCAGGTGCCTGCCCTCCTCCCCACCCGCACGCTCAGCCGCAGAGCAGCAGACCTGGGAAAGCAGTGTTCACACAGCAGATAACCCGGCAAATAACCGAGACATACCAGCTTCAAGCTAAATAAGCATAGCAATAAGTCAGGATGCTGTTTTTATTTTTATTTTCTTTTAGTCTTTACTGTTGAAATATTACATAGGTTCTCCATTTCCCCCATTAACCTCTTCCAGCCGCTCCGTCCTCCCTCCGCCCGGGATGCTGTTCTTACTTTAAAGCTAGCAGAGTCTGAGCTGCTTTTCTGTTTACACATCAGGAAAGTTGGCTGTGTGGAAAGACACCGGCTCCGCGCGTCTTCCGCCACTTGGGCGGATGGATCTGTTGCAGCCATTTCCCCTTGGGCAGCTCTTTCTCCACCTGAAAAAGCAAAAGGCCAGTTGCTGCTGCGTGTCCGGGCATACAGTGTGCACGTGCTTGCAGAGCGCACCAGGCCTGTGTGGGAAGGATGTGCGGGAGGCGAGTGCGGCACGTCCCGGTCTTTAGAAAAGGGGGAGAGGTTCCTGCTTCCACACAGGCACTGCGGCCGGGGAGGGAGATGCTGCTCAGCGTAGGGCCCAGAAGTGTCTCCACTCTCCCCGCCACAGTTTAGGCTCCTGTGTTCGCAGATCATCATTAAATGCCTGTGCCCGCCATTGCCCGCTCAGGTACGCGCTCCTGGAAACCGACGGAGCCCCAGAGGTGCTGGCCGCCCTTCAGGTGTTTACGTGCTGCTTTGTAGAAGCTCTGGAAAAAGAAGACAACCAGGTTCGTTGTCCTGCACAGATTATTCATTTACCCAAAGAAAGGAAGGCTGCTCAGAGGGTGTGGCTCATCACCAGAAAGGAGCCTTTTATTTTCAGTGACTCTGAGAAGACTGTTTGCTCACAAAGAAAGCTTCCAAGTGTATGCCCAGCAAAGGTAAAACTATCCTATATAATAAAAGGGTAATATGCAAATCGACCAAACTGCCAAACAACTGGTCGCTATGATGCACTAAGATGCTTGATGCAGGAGCTGCCCCCGGGTGGTCAATGTGCTCCCACAAGGGGAGCACCATTCACCCATGGGGAGCAGGCCTAAGCCATCAGTTGGACATCCCCCAAGGGCTCCCAGACTGCGAAAGGGCGCAGGCAGGGCTGAGGGACCACCCGCCTCCCTCCCAAGTGCACGAATGTCATGCACCGGGCCTCTAGTTTTAATTGAAAGTAACAAGGTAGTTCCTGTCAGCCCTGCGCCCAAAAGCATTTACTCTCTGTGTGTCAGAGCCCTGCCGCACCACCCTGCGCGAGCTGTCTGCCCAGCAGACTCCACCCCTCCCAGGCCAGCAGGAGGCATTCTGGGGTCTGTACGGCATGTGCTAAGAAGGAATGCCACTTACTACAAAGCAATTCTGGACATTCTTAATTATTAGAGTTTCCATCCCATTGAGACCCAAATGTGAATTGGATTCCAAGAGAGAAAGGAAGTAGTGAGGGTGATAAGGGAAGACTTGAATAATTGTAGAGGAGGAGCTAGAAATGGCCGTGACGAAGGGGTGGGACACCATCGGCAAGCTAGGAGCCAGGCCCAGGGCCTGCAGGAAGACCTGCTCTGCAGGGCTCCATCCACAGACCAGGCGGCGCTGGCCAGGACCACTGACCAGTGAGTGACCCTGGAAACAGGGCCCTCTCCGCCCGAGGGCTCTCGCCTTTGGGCATTTTACCAGCTGTGCTTCTGTGTGGCGCTCCGCCTGTTCAAGGACCTGGGCCTGCTTCCCGGAGGGAGGCCGTCCGGTCCCTGGTGCTTCCAGCACTTGGACCTGGCACTCAGGTTTATCATTGTTGTTTAAGGCAATGACAAGTATTTCTGATGCATCTTTTCCCATCATCTCTTTCCCTAGGAAAGTTAGCTAGACTGCAGCAAACAGCCTTGTCCTTGGTGCCCGGCTTGGGATTTGGGAGGTCTGCGGAAAGGCACTGACTGGCTGGCCCTCGTACTCAGTTTGAGGCATAACTGTGAATATCTGTTCTCCTCCCTGGCACATTCTGTCACTTCCAGTTAGGGACCAGCCACTAGAAAACCTCTCCCTCACCTGGGGGAGCACACCTCGGTGGGCGAGACTGAGAGACGTGTTGCTCTGTCGTGTTAGCGCGAGTCTGGTTTTTTTTATCCGCTTTGCTCCTCCTGAGTGCTGGCCTTGGGCACTGTGGATTTGGACTTGATTTGGATTTTCTTTTAATTAATTAATTTATTTATTTTTCTTTATTTTTTAATTGAGGTTTAATTGACATTCTACTAGTCGCAGGTGTAAAACATAATGATAAAATATTTATCAGATTGTTTGAGGGTTTTTTCTGTTGAGTTATACCAGTTCTTCATATATTTTGGATGTTAATCCCTTATCAGATATATGTTTTTCAGATATTTTCTCCCATTTCAGTAGGCTGCCTTTTCATTTTGTTGATGGTGTAGAAGCATTTTGCTATGTAGAAGTGTTGTAGTATGATGTAGTCCTACTTGTTTATTTTTGCTTTTGTTCCCTGTGCTTATGGAGCCAGATCTATTTTGAGTTAATATTTGCATATAGTGTAGAATAGTGGTCCAGCTTCATTCTTTTGCATATGGCTGCTTAGTTTTCCACCACCATTTATTGAAGAGACTGTCCTTTTCACATTTTATATTCGTGGCTCTTTTGTTGTCAATTAATTGACCATATATGCATGTGTTTACGGTATTTCTGGGATCTTGATTATGTTACATTGATCTGTGTGTCTGTTTTTATGCCAGTTCCATACTGTTGAGATCACTATAGCTTTATAATCAAGTTTAAAGTCAGGGAGCATGATAACTCTTGCTTTGTTGTTTTTTTCTCAAGATTGCTTTGGCTGTTTAGGGTCTTGTGAGGTTCCATACCAATTTTAAGATTGTTTGTTTTATTTCTGTCACTTCTAATTTAGAACAGTACCCTGACCAGGTTACATGTATCTGGTGGTGCGGGGCACACTGAGTCCTAGTGCAGGACAAGGCAGGGATCTAATAAGACAGCAATTCATCACCCTCACCTTTGACTCAGAATCAAAGGACAGTGACCTCTTACCTTTGCAAATGGCTACATATGCGTGTATTATATCATTTCTCTTCCCAGGGCTATTCCTGAGTGCCTGCCTTTCTGATTGGTAGCCTTTATCATCATGGATGCCCTGCCTTCTTGTGTATCCATTTTTAGGTTAATCATGATCCTTGGTGCGTAGTATCCTTTGTCCTGGGTGTTCCATGTGTCACCCTCTTCTTTCTGTGTTCTCTCTGTTCATTCACGTATTCATTCTTAATAAAATGATTGTCTATGAGCCTGACACCCAAACAAGACCTGGATTAATCGGAATCAGCCGTGTCCGTGTGCTCCTCCTCTAGCCCAGCGTCGCCAACCTTTCGGACCTCACGGACCACCAGTGGCCCAGGACTGGCTCTAGCCAACCGCCCTGCCTGTCCCCCCCCGGGGAACACTATCTTGAATTTATGTTTACCATCCTTTGCTTTTTCCAAAAATAGACTGGTCACATAGGTATGATTCCCTAAACCATGTTTTCTTTATTTGTGCTTGTTGTTGAACTTTATAAAACAACCAGCAAACAAGAGTAGCTACTGTGTGCGTCTTTGGAGCTTTGCATTTTTCACTCAGCTGTTACCAAGGTGGCTTTCTGAAGGATGCGCCGGCAGGTGCTGCTGTGTGCTCGCGGAGATGCCCAGGGCAGCCATTTCGTGGGCGTGGCCTTGCGGGTGGTTTCCAGATCTCATTTTCTCTTACCAACAGCGTTGCTCTGAACATTCTTGGGTATATGCATAGGAGCGGAAGTGCTGGTCGTTAGGAATACCAAGGCCTGCTTCTGTAGATACTCCAAATCACTTTCACTCCTCTCCCCCAGCAGTTTATAAGACTCATTAACCCCATTCTTCCCGTTGTCGGGCATGTTTATTTCACTGCTTCTCCTCTCTGCGCTTGAATAGAGCTCGGTGCACACCGCAAATCAGTTCAGGTTCTGGATCTAGTGGTGGCAGGATCTAATGATGTACTGGGCTATCTCCCACACGTGAAAGCATAAACTCCGAGGGAAATATTTGGGTTTTTGTTGTTGTTACTCCTCACCTAAGCAGATTTTTCATTGATTTTTAGAGAGAGTGGAAGGGAGGGGGAGAGAGAGAAACATTGATGTGAGAGAGACTCATCAGTTGGTTGCCTCCTGCCCGACTCAGTGGCCAATGCCAAGTATCGGGAGGGAGTGGGCAGCAGAGTTCACATAGACTCCTGGGGGGGCGGGGGGAGCATGGTGCAGCCATGGGGGAAACTGTATGGCAGTTTCCTATAAACTTAAATAGCATCTACTCTGTGACCCAGCAACTCCACTCCTGTAGTATTTACCCAACAAAAATGAAAGCCCTTGTCCACAGAAAGACATAAATATGAGTGTAAATCACAACTTTATTCATAATAGTTCCAAACTGGAAACAACCCACATGCCCAGCAACAGGAGAATGAATAAACAGATTATGGCATATTCATACAATGACTGCTTCTAAGCAATAAAAAACATAATGAACTACTTACCCACAATAATATGGATGAACCTCAAAAAGACATGTTGAGCCAAAGAAGCCAGACACAAAAGAATATGTATTCTTATGATTCTGTTTATATGAAATTCAAGAATAAGCAAAACTAACCTCTCATTGAAATCAGTGCTGGTTGCGAGGGCAGGTGGAAGGCTGCCTGTCACAGCCACAGGGCACTGTTGTGGGACAGGAAGGTCGGGTCCCAGTGGGAGTGGTGGTCACGGGTCCACACATTTACCACAGCCTGCCACTTCGTACCCTTAACGCCCACGCACTTCACTGTCTAGATTTCACCTCCACTTTTTACAAAAGTCTCGTGGAGCTTCTGTGCCTCCGTGGCGATGGCGGTGAAACACCGTCTCGACTGCCTTGGAGACTCACTTACATAGAAGAGTCCTGTGTATAATCAGGCCCATGTGAGGTAAAGAACTTACATAAACACATCAGGAGTAGAACTTTATTTTCCTTAAGCCCCAGATGGCTTCTTTAAAAGGTTTATTTTTCTAGAATGTATTTACAATATTGCTGGGGGCATCTTTTTTTTAAATAAAAGAAAAACATTTGACCACGTTAGTACTAGTGGGTCCTTTTGGGCAGAGGGTGCGAGCCTTTGTATTTTCTTAACGCTCCTTCCGGTCCTGATGTCCATGCGGTTTTGAATTTTTTATTCTATTGCAGCTGAAGTTTGCACTCAAGACCTACTTTCCTTACGCTCCTCCGTCTCTGGTCATGGCGCTACTCCAGCACCCGAAAGGTATGATGTGGTTTCCGGAGCACCCCCCTCCCCTTCCTCCCTAGGAAACAGGGGAGAGGGACCCTCATCTCAGCGCCCAGTCCGCTCTCAGGGTCTGTCTGTGGATTTTGTCATGACAAGTTGCTTGACTTCCCTGTTAGGATCATTTACCAAAAGAAAGAAAACAGCATGAGAAAAAGGCCTCTTGTTAAGTTTTGATAGTCTGCCCCGGATACCACAGTCCTCTGGTGCCAGCCAGGCCCACCTAGATGCCAGGAACAAGCTAAGACTTGGCTGAGTTAGAATACAACAGTGCATTTATTTGTATTTCGTTCGTTCTACTCTATCCCCCTTGTTGGAAAAAGAAAGATAAAGGGATGAATGAAGCCAAGGAAATTTGGGGGAAATTTCTCCTAACCAAGCCAGGGAGGCCTGGGAGGAATTCGGGGAGCGTCAGACCACAGCCTTCTTGACTCCCTCTCCCAGAGGCCTCACCCGCTGGGGAAGTGATGGTTCCATCCTTAGGTCAACTGGTGTTGGTCCTTAAGGTGCCTGTGAGCTCATGTTTAGCAAACATTTCAGTAGAGTAAAGCCTGAAATCCGAGGGGGAGGCAGCACAGGCGCCGCGTGCTGGAAAAGGCATCTTACCTGCCAGTGGGAGGGAGAGACACGGAAGAAGGAAAGAACCCGTAACACTTCCTTTTCACGCCATTTTGGCCTGCCTTTTCCCTGAGACTTGGGTAAGTAGATGCATTGAAGGACAGTAGATGTTTCAGAGTTTCACAGCATTTTATAAAGTCGGGCTTCCTCTTTTTTCTAAAAGGTAGATTCTCATCCAAGGTGACCCACCCGACACTGTCTCCTCAGAGGCTGGAGCTGGAGGCGGGATGGGCCTGCCGGGTCTCTGGGAACAGCTTTGTGAAATGTAACCTGTGGAAACACGATGGGAAGACTGATAACAAGACGGAAAAGTCAGTAATTCACCTCCCAGGGCTGCACCGCACAGCTATAGTCAGGCCCCACAGCCTAAGCCGCCTGCGTGAGAAGCCCATGAGCTCCAGGAACAGTACTGGAGTTGTTCATTTTACGTAGGGAATCTGTAAGCAAAAGATCCCGGTGGCACACGGGCCTGGACCCAGCCTACTCCCTTTTCCTTGGTGTGACTGTCCTGGATTTATGTCCAAAATAAGTAAATTCAGGCAGAAGTACAAGAGCCTCTTATGCTAGTTTCTAGAACAGTTTTCTGCATATTTTAGAAAAAAAAACAACAACAAACAACAGCGCTATATGTTCACAAATTGAAGTGTTTTTAATAGTAGAATCTTCTACTTGTCAGAAATTGATTTTATGCCCACTGTAAAGTGCGATGGGGCATAAAAGATGGATCACTGATGAGCCCTGACGCTCCAGGAGCTGAAAGTTGTGGGGACATAAAGTACCTTCCTGAACAACTGATACAGGAAGACAATGAAAACGCCGTCAAAGGCTGCACATCCAGAGTAGGGAGCTCAGAGGAGGAAGGGAGAGAATACATGAGCCTTTAATCCGAAACATTTGTGGAGCAGCAGTGGTTACTTTTACTTACGTTATCTTCCTCGTGTATTTACTTATAGAATCTTTCACTACATGCAAATGTGGCAACCTTTTTCAGATGTTGTTTCAAACTGCAGATACATACCGACTCAGATGTGTTTAAAATCACAGGATAATTGTGAAACCAGAAAAACTAACTCAAGAAAAGACATTTGTTTGTATATATTTTCCTGGCCTTTTCTTTACTATACCCTGTAATCATATTCGGAATTCATCACAATCATAGCAAGAGTTGGGCAGCCCAGGCCCAATTCCTTTTCAACGGTGTTTTAGTCTCCACATATTTTGAAATCACACATTGTTAGCGATCGAGGAGGGGACAGGTCGGCAGAGAAGAGAAAGCCTGGACCTCCCAGCTGGGCTTGCCAGGCCTCGGGCTGCGGGGGCTTCGCAGACTCCACGGCCGGGCTCAGCCCCTGCGGCGCAGCTTGTGTGACTGACGGATCTTTCTCCCCTGGGAACAGCAGAGCCGTGGGGTGGGATCCACCCAGGAGAAAAGATGGCCGTCCCCCGAACTCTTCCCGCCTAGCTGCAGGGACTCCCCCGGGAGGCTGAACTTGTCTTCCATTCCCCTCTGTTCTCCTTCCGCCCACAGACATCCCACAGGCACTGCGGCACCAGCCACTGAGGCGTATTTCTGAAATGCTCAGAGAATGGGTGGAAGACCAGACTCACGGGTAAGCACACACTGACGACCCCAGGTCGGCCTCACCTGTGGTCTCCCCGGGGCCTTCCCTTCACTTCAGCACGGCCGATGGAACGGCGTTGTCGGTCTGTGACCATCCAAACGTAAGCACACGCATGCATGTGTAAAGCCTCGGCAGCGTAAGGTTCCACACGCATGAGCAAGAAAGAATAGATCCTAGAGGAAAAGCGTTGCCGCGGCTGCGGGCTCCTGGCCGTGCAGGGGGGCCTCGCTGGTCCTCTGCTCTTCCTCTCCCCAGGGAAGGAGTTCTAAACTGCTCCCCAGGGAAGGAGTTCTAAACTGCTCCTGCACGCGGTGCAGCGTTTCCTTTTCCTCCTCTGTAATAAGCATCTCATCTAAAACGCAAACATCCGCCCTAGCGTCATGATATTAAGTACCTTCTTGTATGTGTTACTGTCCTAGAAGCATTCGCTTTAGGCTCTGAGTTCTTTGTAACATAACACCCTTCAGCTTCCTCCTAAATTCCTGGCTTTTAGAGTGTATGTTATTCATTGTCTCCACTAGCCTTCAAGGCTGCCTTCATTTGCACCGTTTGCCAGTTTTCCCTCTTGGGATTCCCTGTGACCTGTCACTGAGCATCACAGGTGACCCACAGTGCTCCTGTCACTCCCGAGGCCAGCACTCCCTGCCCTCCACCCAGACTCCCCGACAGAAGAGACAAGGACTGGTGGCCAAGCAGGGATTCCAGTGTGGCCACAGCAATGCCCGCCACACCTGGCGGCCCTCCCCGCACCTGTTCTGGTCGCCTCTGCTGCAGAGCAGAGCTCAGGTCCCACACCCCCCAGACGCCTGCCTGACCTGGATCTGCCTTAGCTAGACTTTGGGGTCCACCTGCAGGGAGGGTCCTTCTCAGGCTGGCACTTTCTCAGCCCACATGGACTACCTTGCATAGGTGCTGGTGGGACACAGGGAGAAGGGCCCGGCCCATGATCCGAGCGTGCAGCCCACCTGGGAGCAGGGAGCATGAGAGCCCCCTGCTCAGCTCACTGCCCAGGAGGTCTGCTGGGAGGGACCCGGGGCATCTTCCTTGCTCTGGGCGCATATTGCAGCCACCACTAGCAGGACCGGGGAGCAGCTGCTCTCCCCATGGGAAGGAGTGAGACAGTGCTGCCTTCCTCTCACTCCATTGTCCTGGGAGCTGCCTTCAGAGCATTTCCTCAGCAGCGGCCAGGAGAGCTCTCCCTGCACTGCCCCGGCTGCCCCGCTCCAATTTCCAGGGGCGCTGTTAACCCGCTGACGCTGCCCCTGGGAACTGTGGGTCCTCACCTTGAGCTGACTTTAACAGCTGTCACAGCGCCCAGTTCTCAGTGAGCCCAAGAATGGCCTCACACTCACAGAGGCTGGAACCTCTCAGCTCTGAGGCCTGCGCTGACAGAAAAGGAGGGATATACAGCTCATTAAAAATTCATAATTGCCAGGGTATCGTCCAGAGCCCCGTGTTTTGTCAGAAAAGCAGCAGCACGTTTCTGCCTGTGCCCCTCGCCTGGGGGCACCGGGGCTGCTTGTGGCCGGGAGCCCACTCCGCAGGCAGAAGGTTCTCATCTTGCATCATTCCTGCTGTCACCGGCCCGAACCTTCCTTCTCCGCGGGCTGGGCTCACTCACGGTTCCTGGATGGGAGGGCTTCGCTGTCCGGGTTCTTCGGGCCCTGGGCCTTGGGGCATGCCTGTGAGGGCCCTGGGGGCGCAGGCGGCCCGGGAGCTGGTTTTCTGAGGCTGACTCGTACTGCTGCGTGCTTCAGCGGGTGAGAACAGTGTAAGCAGGCCGTTCGCAAACATTACGTTGCTTAAGAACCGAAAGGGAAAGAAACCAGGTTGCCTGGCTGCCATGTGTCTGGTTCTGTTCCAGGTCCTGCGGAGGCCCCTTTGAGAGCTGGTTTTTGTTCGTTCGCTTTGGAGGATGGGCTGATGCGGTGGCTGAGCAGTTACTGCTGTCAGGAGCCGACCCCCCCGCGGCCTTGCTGTGGCTCTTGGCATTCACCTACAGCCCACGTGACGGGAGCCAGCCGAGAGCACAGACCATGGTGGGTGGCGGTACGCAGTGTGGGTGGCATCCAGGGTGGGTCTTTCCTGAGCGGGAAGGATCCGACGGGAAGGGGCCAGCAAGGGGCTTGGCTTCCAGTAACCCCAGGTACCCAAGCGTGCGTGCTCCCGGTTCCCTTTGGCCGCGCCTGGATGTCCCCTGGGGGAGGTGCTTTCCTGGGTCCAGCCGCCACCCTCACTCTGGCGGCACCGAGGGGAGGAGTGCAGGCTGTGCCAGGCCTCCTCTCTGCTGGCTCAGCCGCCTGGCCCAGGGGATGCCAGGCAGAGTCTGGCCACTCGTCTGAGGAGCTCTGTCCTCTGACCAGCGGCCTGGCTCTGCTGCTTCCGTCTGCGCTTCCTGCTTTCCTGGGCCCGTCAGCAGTCCTCACATGGCTGCTTTGTTTAGAAGCCTTACTAAGTAATCACATGCTATTAACCACTTTGCTTCTGAAAAGGGCCTCGGTCATTTCCTAAATGACAGGGCAGCTAAACACAGGCCTGGCGAAGGTCTGTGGCAACAGCGTGGTTTTTTATGTAGAATATAATAATTGCAGGAAGCAGTGCTTTGATGAAAGGCATTGGCACCTGCCTCGCAAACATTTATTTGTTGGTTTTTAAAACTTCAACTGCCAGCGCTTCTTGCTGATTTTAATAACTAAAGGGAGCAGGTTCCATTAGGCAAGCGCACTGCCGTGGCGTGATGTCCTCTGTCTTTCTAGCATCGCAGAGGGCAGGGACGTCTGATATCTGACTTGGTCAGAGGCTTGCATGCAGTGGGAAGAAAAGAGTTTGGGATTCAAAAGCTGAAATTTGGTGATAATATATTTTGGATAAAAAATAGACCACTATTTAGAAATTAACACAATCCACATATGAAATTGAGGATTGCTATCTGATTAGAAAGCAAGCCTATTTCTTCCCTCTTAAAATATCACATTAAACTAATTAAGGAAATTTTTAATTTGTTTCCATCATCTTATTTTTAGTATATGTGCTGCCGAAGCGAGCACTCATCGTCCTATTTTTAATAATAATTAAAATATATGAAGCCCTATTTGTTTCTGGAGCCCTTTTATATATACACTTTATTTTATTCTGTGTAAGCTAAGCTGGTAGGTTCTGTGTCAAATTCCATGCTGATCATAAGAAGAGTTTCACTTTCTTTTTTTCTTTTTTACTGTTGACAGTATTACATATGTCCCCTTTTTTCTCCCCATTTTTCACTCAGCCCCCAACCCTCCCCAGGCCTTCACCACCCTATTGTCTGTGTCCGTGGGTTATGCATATATGCATGTGTGTTCTTTGGTTAATCTCTTCCCACCCACCCACCCACCCTCCCCACCTTCCCTCTGAGATTCTGCAGTCTGTTCTATGCTTCTATGTCTCTCGATCTATTTTTTTCATTAGTTTATTTTGTTCATTATATTCCACATATGAGTGAGATCATGTGATACTTACCTTTCTCTGACTGGCTTATTTTGCTTAGCATGGAGAAATAAACTGTCCTATAAGATTTACTTTCTAGAAAGTTTTGCGTTGGCGCATCTTTCTACTTGTCAGCTTGGTCCTTTCCGTACTGAAACCTACGCGTAGTTTTCTCTGCGGTGCTCCATCGGCATCCTTCCTGGCTGTGCTGTCAGGGCCCCGTCCCCGGGGAGTGAAGCCTTCCTCCTGGGTGCCCCACCGGAGGCGCTGGTGTGTGTGACGTGGCAGGAGTGGGCGGCCCCACTTCCCTCCTTAACTAGTAGCCGTGCCTCCTGCTCCCCAGGTTCCATGAGTTTAATCCTTCCCATGGTCAGGCGGTCGGGGACTTGGGAAACAGACTGTGAACCGCCTTTGAAAGCGCAGTGGCTGAGAGCGATGGAGCCTTAGAAGGCACAAGTCGCAGGTGCTGCCCGCGCACAGCGTGCCCTGTGGCCGAGCCTTGCCGCTGCCGGCCGCCTGGAGGCTCAAGGTCGAGAAGCAGGAATAACTGTCTGCCTGGGATGCACTCCCGCCACCAGGGTCCTGGTCACGATAAAAACAGGAGAGGTCTGCGTTTGTCTGCCCTTAGGATTAGGGGGGTTCATGCTCCAACCCTGTCGTTCCGTTCCTAGGAGGTAGGTACCCTAAGGAATCAGGGATCATACAAATATAATCATCAAGAATAATCTCACAGCATCGTTTTTAATTGCAAAAACTGGAAGTGGCCTAAACTTTCAACAGTAAGGATACTGGCTAAATATTATGGTATATTCCAACTGCAGGGTAGCATTCTACCATGAAAAATCATGTTCCCCAAGAATATGTGCTGTAGGTCTGGTGAGCTGCTCCAAGTGCATTGTGAAGAGAAACTGTAAGATACAAACTATTGTGACAGTGAGTGCTGTGTCCACATGCGTAGAAAAAGGATGAGTAGAAAAAGCATGAATGCATAGAGAAAGGATGAGGAGGCAATAACCGTCCGTGGTTTTAACAATGAGTCTTGTTAGCTGGTAGCGTTATAGGTCATTTTAATTTTCTCTTTTTACTTTTTTGTTAGATTTTCTACAGTGAGCATATATAAATTTTCATAATGCAAAATAAGAAGCAATACTTAGAAAAGAAAGTTTATCTCTTTCTCCCGAAACAATTAGAAAGCTTCATTTGGGGGATGTCAGAAAGGCAGGCTAGGATGGGGGTGCCAGCAAGGAGGCAGGCACGAAGGCTGCAGTGTTGCAGACCTCCCAGGGCAGCCAGGCGCAGCCACCAGAAGGGAGGCGGCCGGAGTGCCTCTCCCGCAGGCACTGTCGCTCGGGGAAGAGCCGGTGCGGTTTCTCACGGTCTCGGACTGTCACGGTCGCTCACGGCACCTCGTGTACTAGAGTTTATGACAGCCTTCATTGAAGGAGCCTTAACATCCAGAAAGGGGGCTCACACTAAACCCGTAAAACTGGTCATGGGAATTCTCAGAATAGGCCTAAGTATTCTTTCGTTTGAAACTTAGCTGTTGATGAGTTCTATGTGGCATTTTGGGTCCATGGCTATCCGTTTTTCCTTCTTTTCCAAGTCACAACTTGATGTACCATTCCCGTAGCATGCAGAAGTCTCAGCATGAAATCAATACTTTAATGCAAAAACAACCCCAGACCTATAACAATCACCTTTAGTGTGTGGATGCCACAGACTCGTGACCTCCTCTTGGGCTTTAAACATGTATGAACAGATGGTCCAGCGTCTAGAACAAAACTGTGTGTGTGCGTGTGTGTGTCCTCCCCCACCCTGCCTGCGCCCAGAGATGGCAAGGGGAACAGCTCCTCATCAGACAGGCCCGGCGGTCTGGGCGCATGGGCTCCAGCTGATTTGTGGCCGTGATAGTGAGCGAGTCCTCAAGGAGCCTTTTGTTCTTTCCCCACAATATAAAACCTGACCGCATTCTGCTAAGGACTTTTCTCTGTTTCTTTTCATACAAGAAAAGGTCAGGTCCTGGCCTGGTGCCCAGCTGCTTAGTGAGCAAGACGAAAGAAAGTCAAGAAAATTCCATTACGCCCATTGGGTTTGTTTGGAGCGATGTGGGAACCCAGACATGGGCGGCCTCCCTCCGCCCTCCCTCGGGCCCTGGCCCTCTTCTCTCTGAGGGATGCCTCCAAGTACCAAACAGACCCTAGATCTGTGTGTCCCAGCGCTTCCTAACCTCTCCCCTTTGAAATGACACCCCCAGGCAGAGGTGAAAGCAGTGCTCGGCCACCTCCGGAAGCTGCTCAGAAGCCCGACCCTGTCGGCCAGGGATCTGCAGGCAGCAGCTGGAGAGCGCCCAGGCGGGGCCACCAGGCCGCTGGCCGGTGGGCGGCTGATCAGGCACCTCCTCCTGAACTTCCTGCTCTGGGCGCCTGCAGGCCACACAATTGCCCGGGAAGTCATCAGCCACGTAAGTGTCCCCTTTTTTAGCATTCTAATTTTCATTCGTATTTCGCCCAAGGGCCTGGCCTCTGAAGGGTGTGTGTACCAGGATGCTGTCCACACATGTGTGGCAGATAGGAGATGGACAGCGGGAACAAACCCTATAGCCTGCCCTGGCAACACCATGTCACAGAAGAGACAATGGAGGCTCAGAGGAAGGAGGTGACTTCTCCCAGGCGCAGGGGAAAAGCGAGGTCTCCCGTCTCCCAGCTGCTCTCCTTTCAGCGGTGCAGCCCCTCCTCCCCAGGATTCCCGAGGACCAGGCCGCGGGAGGATGTGCGGTGCCCGTGCAGAGAAGCCACGGCTAACACACAGGGCCGTCCCAAGCCCCGTGCGGCTCCCGAGGGTGGAGGGTGAGGAGCAGTCCCTGGCGTGGGCTCGCGCAGTGCTGTTTTAGAAAATGACAATAAAAGCACGGACAACAAGAGAAAAAAACAGGCAAATTGAATTTCATCAAAATTAAAAGCTTTTGTGCGTCAAAAACAACTCACAAATAAAGGAAAATATTTGGAAATCACATATCCGAAAAGGGTTTGGTGTCTAAACTACATAGGGAATTCTTACAACTTAACACACACAAACAGCCCATTTCAAAAATAGGCAATGGACTTGAATAGACATTTCTCCGAAGAAAATGTACAAACGACCACTAAGCACATAAAAAAGTGCACAATATCATTTGCTGTGAGGGGAATGCAAACCAAAAGCACACCACTCACGCCCACTAGGACGGCTGTGATCAGCGGAACAGCCCATGGAAACAACCCCCGCGTCCATCAGCCGGTGACGGTACCGACACGTGGCCTGTACACACAATGGACTGCTCAGCCTTAAAACCGGCACGTCGACATGTGCTGGGACATGGATATACCTTCAGGGCATCACGCTAAGTGAAATAAAAGGACAAGTACTATATGATTCCACTTACACACGGTACTAGAACAGGCAGAGTCACGGAGACGGAACGTAGGGGTTTTCGGGGGCTGGGGGGAGGGACAGGGAGTCAGTGTTTCGGGGGCGCAGTGCCTGTGTGGGGTAAGGAAGAGCTCTGGGAGTGGCAGGTGTGACAGTTGTACAGCACTGTGAATGGGCTCAAGCCACTGGATGACACACTTAAAAATGGTTAAAATAGCAAATTTTATGTTTATTTTACTATGATGAGAATGCTATTCAAAAAAAGTTTGGTTTTGCTTGTTATTGCCATAAATATACATAATGAAATGTATAGCTTGGTGAGTTTTCACAAACTGAAACACACCACAGCCAACAGTCAAGAAGGGCTGTTCCAGCGCCAGAGGTCCCGTGCCCCCTGGGAAGGCTGCGTCTGAGCGTGAGCGTGAGCGTGAGCGTGAGCGTGAGGGAGGTCACAGTGACACACGGGCCGCCCAGAACCTGAGAGGCTCTCCTCAGTCCCGTGAAACAGCCGTGGGAGTGGTGGGCCATCTCCCAGAGCCGGGGCGTGGCCAAGAGCGGAAGAGGATGTGTTGTCGAGTGGGGGGTGCCATCTCCTCGGGGCCCCATCACGGTGACCTGCTGTGTATTTCTGTAACATGCACACCTCACTTACTGTGCTTCCAACCCTCTGGAGCCGAGAGAGAAGAAATGTGTCGCCAGAGCTTGGCCCGGAGTCAGGTGTAATAGTCACTTCTCAGCCACTCCCTCAGTCAGGTGACCAAGGTCAACATCAACATGGATAAGTGGTGGACAGCGTGCACCCTGGATGTGCCCCAGACTAACCCTGAGAAAAACCAGCGACGGCCCTGGCCGGGCCCTCAGCTGCCCAGCAGCCCAGGACAAGGGAAGCCTGAGGGACCCGCAGCCCAGGCCGCGGGCAGCAGGTGGCTGAATGGATGCGGGACCTTGGATGGGGTCCTGGAACAAAAGCAGAGGAAATCTGAGTAAAAATATATCCATCCCGGTCCATCGGTTCTCAGAGAGGTACCACACTACCGTAAGATGTTACCAAGTGGAGAACGGCGTGGGGCATGCGTCTGTGTATTATGGTTTCGGTAAAATTATACGTCTGAAACTGTTCTATAAATTATTTTTAAAAGTTTAAAAGTCACCAACAGGCACTTTTACATCCGGAGAGCCTTGGCAACAGTTTTGTCACCTGACCTCCGACCCCAGCTCTGGACCCTGCGGAGCCTGCCTCTCCCTCCTGCACCCCGCCTGCCTCTCCTGTGCTGCCACCTGGGATGGGCAGACAGGCCCGGGAGACCAGGCTGGCGCCGCGGGGAGGAGGGAACCCCAAGGAAGCTCCTCCGAGACACCCCGGCTCCGCTTCAGTTCCCCCGCGGCCCTGTTCCCGGACCCAGCCCACCTGCCGAAGCACCACCCTCAAGTCGCGCCCACAGCGGAGCCTCCGCACAGAACGAGGAGCCGGTCCTGTGGGAGTCCAGCCACGGCACCTGCCAGGCCACTGCCCTCGCATGTCCCAACCCCAAGGCCGAGGGCGTGGAAACCGGGCACATCTTCGTTCCGTTTATGAGTCGGCTCAGCTGAGAACAGTTCCCTAAAGGATCCCATGCAGGGTTTCTCCGCGCACAGCCATGCTCGGGTGCCCATGGCAGCCAGAGCTTCCTGGGTGTGGCCTGCAGATGCTCCGAAACTTCTCGCTGGCACAGCAGCCTGCCCACCTCAAAGGCTGCCAGTGGCCATGGCCACACGCAGGAAGGAGCCATGCCCGGGCGCCAGCCTCGGGCTGCCCCGCCCCATACACCGCCTCGCCTGGTCCCCTGTGAGCACCCTGGAAAGAGTCCTGAGCCAGGTCTGCTTGGCTGGGAGCAGTGGTGGCCAGACAGTGGCAGTATTGGCTTCGGTGGGCCCGCCTTTCTCTGCCGCGGCTCTGACTTCATCACCCTGGGGACCCCGGCCCTGGCCCAGCTCTGAGGGCACTCAGACCCGAGCAGGGCCAGCTCCCTGGAGAGCTGTGCACGCCCAGGCGGGGACCGCAGGGGCCACAGATCCGAGCCCTTCTCTTCACAGCCTCTGGCGCCTTCTCTGAGGGGCCCCTGGCTGAGCAGCTGCCTTCCAGTCGGGGTGCCTGTGCCTCCTCCTCCGCCGTCTCCCACCCTGGCCTCTCCTATAGCTGCTTCCAACCTGCTGCTCCTCGGCTCCTCATGGGGCCCAGCGTTCGTTTCTGACGACCTGAGTCGGAGTTTCCAGTCTCACCATCAGACGCGTTGCCTTCCCGCCTGAGCTGCTGCTCTCTGCCCCTCCTCCCTGGTCCCCAGCTTCATGTCTCCTGCTCTGCGCCTCCGACAGGGACCAGGCCAGAGCAGCCTGTCTGGCGTCCAGATGCCTCCTGCCCAGGGCTCACCTCTGCCTCGTGTCCCACTCGGAGCTCACCCCACGCCTGAGGACAGTCAGCGTGGAGGCCAGGAAGCTGTCCCTGCTGCTGTGGCTATTAACCCTTTGTTGGGGATTCTATATAAACTGACACCCACGCACAAATACATCGATGACTGTAATACCAAGCAGACAGCTGCTCAGTGTGGCTTGTGTCTAAAAACCCACAGTAAACTCTCTGTGCAGCTAAATTGTAAGATTCTTGCCCTGCCCCTTTTGCTGAAGTGACATTCTCAGGAAAACACTCACAGGCACCAACCACTCAATCTCTTGAGGCCGTATTCAGCAGAACTAACAATTCCTGTGATTCCTGCTTCTCTCACGGATCAGGTGTTAAAACCTTAGGTGCCTTTGAAAAACAGACGGGTCCAGTCGCTGGCCAGGAGGGCCGTTATGAAGCGGTTCCTGTGAAAGCAGGTGGCGTTTTCCTTGCAGCGTCTTCTGATTCTCGTACTAGTGAGTGAGCCTTTCAGCAAATCGAGCCCCAGTTCCTGGTGTGCCTTTGCTCCCCACCGCAAGTCACCCCAAAGCTGCACCAGCACCACCTCCGCCCAGCCTCCCAGGAAACAGTGCCCGCGGCCTCGCAGGAGAGGGTGCGCCTGCGGAAATGCTCTCGCCCAGGCCAGCCCCCGGCCGGCGAGCCCCGCTGGTGCCCTCGGACACAGCTGACAGGGACGCGCTGCCTCTCGCAGGACGGTGCGGCTGGCTCACTGCACGGAGGAGATGTGTCTGGGAGGGTTTAACTTGGCTCCTCTTGTCCTCATTCAGATGGCGCAGACTGAGGAGACAGCACAGGAGACCATCGGCTTTCTTGACCAGACCTTGGACAGATGGGATCGTCTTGGCATGGAGGCCCCGGCATCGAGACGACTGGCCCGGGAGCTCCTTACGGAGCTGCGCACACGTCCAGCGCAGGCCCATTGACTGAGCACCGCCCTGTGGGCCCAGGTGGCGGGGCCAGGGATGCAGCGATGGGTTTCTATGGCAAGGGTGCCCTCTGTGAGGACTAACAGTCAGCCGGAACTACCCTGGCAAGCCCTGCTAGAATTCTATACAAGGAGGAGACAGGCTCCTTCGCCCAGACTCAGTCAGGTCTCTCCACTGATGACTGGAGTTTACGCCTTCAGCATTCTCTTGACCAGCTCAGCTGGGTGTCAGAGAATCACTGAGAAAAGGCTCGGGTGGGAGAACCAATTTTTATTTCCTTTTTTCCCTTATCAAACAAAATGCACAGCTATTATCTAAATGTTTCCGTCTTTGGACCAAGAAATGGGTCAGGAACCACTGTTCAGTTTAGAAAGTAATTTAGCCCCTGCCCCAGGTCTGTTAGAAGTCAGGTCATTGGGATTGGTGTTCCTTTGAACCCACGGGGATTTGAGATAAAGCCACTTTTCCTAGTTCTCTAGCAAGGAGAGTCCCTTGGGCACCCCGTGAGCAAGCCACGGGGAAGGAGCGAGTAGGGACAGGGCCCACTGGTCCATGCCGCCTGCCGTGGAGAGCAGCCCTGCCGGCCACCGGCCACCATGTAGAGTCAGTCTGTTGCTAAACACTCGCTGCTGCCCCAGAGCCCCGTTGCCTAGAGACGCTGCCGGAGGGCGAGGACGGTTCCAGAGACACCGGGAAAGGGTGTCAGCAGTTATCTTGTTCAGTGAACTGGAAATGGAAATTTCTAATAAAGGACTGGTAACCCCAAGGTTAATATTTATTTCACATCAGTTAAAGATTGTTTCTTTTCAGGTTTATTCTTAACTTGTATCGACTGTATGCTCTTTTCTGTATCTTCTGCGTGTCAAGTGAGTTAAGACTTTTATGTCCTGCCGTAACCAGTTTGGCTCAGCGGATAGAGCATTGGCCTACGGACTGAAAGGTCCCAGGTTCGATTCCGGTCAAGGGCATGTAACCTTGGTTGCGGGCACATCCCCAGTAGGGGTTGTGCAGGAGGCAGCTGATCGATGTTTCTCATCGATGTTTCTAACTCTCTATCCCTCTCCCTTCCTCTCTGTAAAAAATCAATAATATATATATATTTAAAAAAGACTTTTATGTCCACTTTGACTTGCAGATTGTCATCTCTGAAGCTCCCTCAGGCTTGGCTCCTGTTTGAGGTGCTGTTAGCATCAGTGGCTAAGTATTAATGAAGGGAGAGAGCAGAGGAAACCTGACATTATTCAGGCTGATCAATGAGGTGGCATAAGCCTGCTCCCTAGGAAGTTGCTGCATTCATAGGCACCCCAGGGGGTCGCAGCCCGGCCCAAAGGGGGATGCACACCCCACGCTCCCCTGTATAGGGAGGAAGGACCTGCTTGTCAGTCTCCC
Source organism: Myotis daubentonii (assembly GCF_963259705.1). NCBI lineage: Eukaryota > Metazoa > Chordata > Mammalia > Chiroptera > Vespertilionidae > Myotis > Myotis daubentonii. The sequence continues at coordinate 8,056,896 of NC_081850.1, forward strand.
CACCCACTCACCCAGACTGGGGGGGAGGTGAGCACATGTGCCATGGGAGCCAGGACCGTGACCATAGAGGCCTGTCCGTCTAGCCTGGGAAAGGGATTGGATTGGATAGAGGACACAGAACCCCAGAATATCTAGGAAGCAGATTGGTTAGAGGGTGTGCCCAGTGCAGTGATGGCGAACCTATGACACACGTGTCAGAGGTGACACGCGAGCTCATTTTTTGGTTGATTTTTCTTTGTTAAATGGCATTTAAATATATAAAATAAATATCAAAAATATAAGTCTTTGTTTTACTATGGTTGCAAATATCAAAAGATTTCTCTATGTGACATGGCACCAGAGTTAAGTTAGGGTTTTTCAAAATGCTGACACGCCGAGCTCAAAAGGTTCGCCATCACTGGCCTAGTGCAAGCCCAGGAAAGCTTTAAAAGTTGATTGGTTATTTTGAAAAAGCTCCTGGTCTTTCCCAAACCCAAGATAATATAATCCCAGCTAACAAAAGAGCATCCTCCCTCCCCCTTTCTCGCTCTCCCCCCACTCCACCCTTCTGGTAACAGGCACTGGCCCCTTTGGTTTGCTTGTTCTCTCCATAGCAACCATGTGGCCCTAGCAGCTGCCTGGGGGCCCGAGTACAGCGCCAGCCAGGAACAGAGCCAGCCAGCCAGGTCAGGACAGGGACATGGACTGAACCAGTGGTGCACATGTCTGGACATTGGCCCTATTCTGGTCTTGATGAAAACAAGATAGACTTTTTCCACAGCAGGAAGGATGGAGATGACGCAGTGGGAGCCCCGGGGCAGCCTTCTCTCGCCACCTCGATGACCCTTACCACTCAACCTCATCTTCCCGCATGAGGCTCCCCAAATGCTTTTCTCGAGACTCCATGAAAGGAACAGCATGAGTCCATTTTTTTTGGATTCGATAGAGGTTGAGCTTTCAGAGTAAATACTTGTTTCAGTAGATGGATCCACGTGAAGATCTGGAAAATCCCAGTAACTTTTGACCTGAGCCTTCCTTTTGTTACAGTATGAAAGGTGTACTGTTAAAATATTTTATCACAACTGCCATCATCATCATCGTCACTTTCACATGCTTCAGCTGGCGTTGATGCCTCTGGTGTGGACTCTGCCATGAAGGCTGTGACCAGCCTCTGTGGGCCAGTGTGGTCGCCACGAAGGGGCACCCCCTGGAACTGGCCTCCCTCTGGGGGGTGCTTTCACATGGACACCTATTCACACTGTATTTTTTTAATCTTTATTATTGAGAGTATAACAGATGTCCCCCCTTTTCCCCTTTTGCCCCCCTCCACCCAGTTCCCGCCCTGCCCCAGGCCTTCACCACCCTACTGTCTGTGTCCACAGGTAAGATCTGTGGTTAATCTCTTCCCATCCCCCTCCCCCCTTCTCTGAGATTCGTCAGTCTGTTCCATGCCTCTGATTCTATTTTATTCATCAGTTTATTTTGTTCATAGATTTCTTGTTCATTTATCTTTAAGTTCAATTGTTGACCGGTATTTGTTGCCATTTTTTTATCTCTTCCCATTCCTCCTCCAACTCCTCCTCTTCCTCCTCCTCCTCCTCTTCAAGAAGACCCTTCAACATTTAACGTAATACCAGTTTGGTGGTGGTGATCTCCTTTAGCTTTTTCTTGTCTGTGAAGCTCTTTAACCTTCAATTCTAACTGATAGCTTTCCTGTGTAGCCTAGTCTTGGTTGTAGGTCCTTGCTTTTCATCACTTTGAATATCTCTTGCCACTTGCTTCTGGCCTGCAAAGTTTCTGTTGAGAAATCAGCTGACAGTCATATGGCGCTCCCCTGTAGGTAACTAACTGCTTTTCTCTTACTGCTTTTAAGATTCTCCCTTTGTCTTTAACCCTTGGCATTTTAATTATGATGTGTCTTGGTCTGGGCCTTCACTTTGAGTTCCTCTTATTTGGGACTCCCTATGCTTCTGGACTTGTAAGTCTATTTCTTTCACCAGGTAGGAGAAGTTTTCTGTCATTATTTCTTCAAATAGGTTTTCAATATCTTGCTCTCTCTCTTCTCCTTCCAGCACCCCCATAATGCGAGTGTTGGTACGCTTGAAGTTGTCCCTGAGGCTCCTTACAGTATCTTCACATTTTTGTATTTTTATTTTTGCTTTTTTCATTGGGTGTTTTTTGCATCATCATATTCTACATCATTGATTTGATTCTATGAATCCTCTACTGTAGGATCCCTGTAAATTCATTTCAGTTATCATATGCTTAATTTCTTACTGGAACTTTCTCATGTCTTTGACATTCTCACTAAGATCCTTGAAAGTCTCATGACTTTCCTTGAGTAACCTTATAACCATGGTGTTGAACTCTGTATCCAGGAGTTTGCTTGCTTCCATTTCCTTCATTTGTGACATGTGTCTTTGTCTCTGCGTTTTGGCTGCTTCTTGTGTTTATTTCCATGTATTAGGTAGAGCTGCTATGTCTACTGGAATTGTTAGAGTGGCCTTGTGTTGTAGGTGTCCTGTAGGGCCCAGTAGCTCAGCATCCCCAATCACCAGAGCTGGGCACTCTAGGTGCACCCCTTTGTGGGCCGTGTGCAAAGTCTTATAGTTGAGCCTTGATTGCTATTGGCATCACTAGGAGGAGTTGACTTCCACGCCAATTGGCTGTGAGGACCAACTCCTACTGCAGTGGGAGAGCTGCTGGGCAGGAAATATCCCTATGGAGCAGGACTTGCTTCAGTGGGGCTTTGGTGCTGAGTCTGCCTCTTGAGTGTGTTGCTTGTGGATGTGTAGAGTTGTAATCTGCTATGGTCTGAAACTGTCCACTGGATGCACTGGCTCGGGCTTCCAGGGAGGTGAAAAGTCAGCCACTGCCTAGAGCCACCTGGCAGGAGCTACAGAGGGATCTGCAGACGGCTGCTATTTGCTATTTGTATTGGGCTTGGAGGTACCCAGGCAAGACCCAGCTGTGAAGCAAGGCAGGCTGTTGCTGGTGCCAGGTCTTGGACCTTTTATTGATAGGCTTGGGGCACAATGTCCCCAGCTGCAGCTTGTTTGAGAGGTTTTAGCAAAATCTGAAGCCTGAGCCAGGACAGGCCATTTATAGAAAAGCTGCTGCAAACAGCTTGGGTGGGGCTGCAAATGGGATGGGGCGGGGTCTCAGGGTGAAGCTCACAGTGTGCTCCAGGCTGATGGAGACTCAGATATGGCTGCCAGTCAGCCCTGCAGATGGGGAGGTCTCAGCGCGGGAACAGTGACCCCTGCGAGGAAGCTGTCCTCTAGTTCCTGCCCAATGCCAGACAGTCCAGTTCCTCCCCGTATGTGTCTGGATCCCCTAAAGCTGCCACCTGGTGCTAGGAGTCCTGATAAGTTCATGCACTGGCCCTTTAAAAGGAACACTTGGATCTCCAACAGCCTGTGTGTCACTCAACCACAATCCCTGCTGGTTTTTACAGCCGTAGTTGGGGGTCTTCTCTTCCCAGCTCTGGGACCCTGGGCTGGGGGTCTGTTGTGGGGCTGGGACTCCATGCTCCTCATGGGCAGCCTCCACAGACGATCTCCCTCCTGATTTAAAAACAGCCCCTGTGGTGTCAGACAGCCGGTCCGCGCCTCCCCCTCCTACAGCCTCAGTGTGCTTTCTTCTTTACTTCTCCAGTTGTAGGACTTCCATTCCACCCGCTTTCAGGCGGTTCTGACTGATGGTGGTTCTGTATTTTAGTGGTAATTTTGATGTGGTTGTGGGAGTACCGACATTTACCTACGCTGCCATCTTGGTTTCTCTCCACATTGCATTTCACAGCAAACAATATAAACAAGATCGTTTTCCACCTCAGCTTTTGAAGGTGCATTTCTGGAAGATTCTTTCCTGCCTTGACTGTACCTCAGCCTTCTTGTTGTATTTCTCAGTTCCTGTACAGTTCCTCTAAGTCAGTGGTTCTCAACCTTCTGGCCCTTTAAATACAGTTCCTCATGTTGTGACCCAACCATAGAATTATTTTCGTTGCTACTTCATAACTGTAATGTTGCTACTGTTATGAATCGTAATGTAAATATCTGATATGCAGGATGGTCTTAGGTGACCCCTGTGAAAAGGTCGTTCGACCGCCAAAGGGGTTGCAACCCACAGGTTGAGAACCACTGCTCTAAGTTCTCCCAAGCCTTGGGCATTTGTGTTGGCAACTGAGCAGACCAAGCTGGCGCCTGTGTAGGCCCCGCAGCCCGGCCCTGCACTGCCCATGAAGGCCCCACAGCCCGGCCCTGTGCCCATGAAGGCCCCGCAGCCCGGCCCTGTGCCCATGAAGGCCCTGCAGCCCGGCCCTGTGCCCGCCCTGTGCCCGTGAAGGTCCCCCCGGCCCTGTGCCCGTGAAGGTCCCCCCAGCCCTGTGCCCATGAAGGCCCCGCAGCCCGGCCCTGTGCCCGCCCTGTGCCCGCCCTGTGCCCGTGAAGGTCCCCCCGGCCCTGTGCCCGTGAAGGTCCCCCCAGCCCTGTGCCCGTGAAGGCCCCGCAGCCCGGCCCTGTGCCCGTGTAGGCCCCGCAGCCCGGCCCTGTGCCCGTGTAGGCCCCGCAGCCCGGCCCTGTGCCCGAGTAGGCCCCGCAGCCCGGCCCTGTGCCCGAGTAGGCCCCGCAGCCCGGCCCTGTGCCCGTGAAGGCCCCGCAGCCCGGCCCTGTGCCCGTGAAGGCCCCGCAGCCCGGCCCTGTGCCCGTGAAGGCCCCGCAGCCCGGCCCTGTGCCCGTGAAGGCCCCGCAGCCCGGCCCTGTGCCCGTGAAGGCCCCGCAGCCCGGCCCTGTGCCCATGAAGGCCATGCAGCCTGGCCCTGTGCCCGCCCTGTGCCCGTGTAGGCCCTGCAGCCCGGCCCTGTGCCCGCCCTGTGCCCGCCCTGCTGGAGTGAGCCCCCCTGAGGGCTTTCATCAGGAGAAACCAGGCCCTGGTTTGTTTACTGATTCTGTCTGCTCCCCTGTAAACCGAGGACGCACATGGGTGGGCAGCTTGCTCTGTTAACAGGGGCCGCCCCTCTGTCCCTCTGGGAGGGGACTGCACAGTGCAAGGGCGGGCGTCACACCCACCACTTGAACCCAGAGACAGATGCCTTGAGGGTCCTCAGCTCCTGAGCAAGCCCAAGCCCAGCCGCCAGGAACGAGCCGTCAGGCAGAGGTTCGGCCTGGGAGGCATCCGGTCAGCTCCACCTCCGCATCCAGGTGCCTTGGATTTAAGGAAAGTCTGGATATTTGGGTTCTTTTAGTTTTTTTAAAGAAGTTCAAGGAACTAGGGGTCCAGCTAAAATGCACAGCGAAGGCCCTTGAAAGCCACTCGGCCCTGACCCTCACTGCAGAGCGAGGGCACTGCGGCCGCGCTGCGTGTCCAGGGCAAGGCTGACCTGGAGGTGCTACCGGGGCCACCCCAGTGTCTGTGCCAGGCCGGTGCCTGCCGCTTCGACCAGCAGAGCATCCGATGAAGAGCGGCTTGAACAAGGAAGAAAGCTGACGGCCTCAGACACAGAAACCCAGAAAGCTGGCTCATTCAGCTGCGCTACCATGTCCCGAGGTCGCCCTGGCTTTCCTCTCCGAGTTGCAAGAAGGCTGCCCCGCCCAGGCTTTGCTGACAACGTCCAAGAAGGAACGGGACAGCCGTCCGTCTCCCCTGTCTTTCCCACCAGCCACACCGGACCTGCCCTCCCCTGGGGCAGGGCCAGGCAGGCTCCGCAGGACGTGAGGCTCACTCCGTGTGAAGTGGGTTGTTCCCACAAAGCACAGCCCACCTTCCTGCTCACTCTGCTCCCCCCAGACACCAGGCCCTTGCGCCCAGGCTCCTCGGGGGTCCTGGGAGGGGCCTCGACCTGCTCCACGGGTGGCCGGCTGCCCTGCTGGCTGAGGCCAGACTGCGTGCGTGGGCTTTCTGAATGTCCCTCTGCTTCCTGACCAGGGACACGGGCCTCTGATCGCACCCAGAAGCATCAGGAGCAGAGGGCATGCGGATAAGCCTCTCTCTGGAAAAGTCCTGCTGAGGGGCCACGGATGGCTTGGTGGCATTGGCACTATTAGCCCCTCTCGGCCCCACTTCCCGCTGGTGGGGCAGGATGGGAAAGGGCCCAGGGACGAGAGGAAGCCACGTTTTCTGCTGAGCTGGAGGAGCGAAGCACAGGGACTTGAGGGCGCAGAGGGGGTGGCCCTGCGGCGAAGCAGACCTGAGCCGTCCTGTCCCTGGGGGTGAGCAGCCCTGCGGTGAGTGCGGAGCAAGGGAAACGGACAAGGAATCCAAATGGATTGTTTTCCAGGGAAGAGGAGAAAGCCTGTTAACCGCTTACACCCTTACCCAGCCCAGGAGTGCTGTCACCAACGGCCCCGCTCCTCGGCCCGGGCCGCCTACGTGGGCTCCACGGCTGCCAAGCGATCTAAGCTGCAGATCACCCGCCCTCTCGCTCCTGAAGAACCAAAGGAAGGCCAGGTGAATGCTCGTAATTCTCCCGAATCCATGCGCGGAGCGTTTGGCCGCGGGCCCCTCTCCCTGGAGCGCAGACCTCGCTCCTCCCAGGCCACAGGATCACTGGCGCTGGCGCGGGAAACTTCTGCACTTTGACGCCGAGGTTCCACATTCGTAAGTTTTCTGAAGAGCCAGGGCGTCTCATAAATCAACGTGGAAACCCGCCCAGGGGCCTCACCATGCGGTGAGGCGGTTGGGTTGGCAGGATTCCGGGAGGTGTGAGAAACTGCTCACCCGTCCGAATTCAAACGGGGACTCAGAGACAGACTTGTAATCCTCCTTGGAGAGGCGTCGGTGCCGTGGCGCTGGCACACGCGGGGCAGGGAGCACAGCCGTTCATCCCGTCCCTCCCCCGGGTCCTCACTGGCCGAGGGCTACGGGGCCACCTGTTTCCTCTCACGAGGCCGAGGTTTGCTGCCTCCCAAGGGGCCACGTGAAGCAACTGGGCTGAGGCCTTTCTAGTTGCCTCCCTCCCCTGTGCGGCTGAGGCAGGCGCCGTGGCGGTTTGCACCGTGATCCTGGCCCACGCGCAGTTCTCTGTTCCTACACCCTCCTCCCTCCCCTACATTGTTTGCCCTGGGACATCAGTAAATGCCATCAAAGGCCGACCATGCTGGAGAGGGGTCACGGAGGCCCGTCTCCTCAGAGGCAAGAACAGAAACAGGCCCCATGGAAGGAGAAGGGACTTGGCCAGGAGGGAATGTAAAAGCCCACAGGATTATGGGAGGACGAGGTTAGTGCCAGCCAGCCAGCAGCAGGGCCAAACCGCCCGCAGCCTCCACTGGGAACCCCGTGTCCCGGGGCCGAGCCCGTGGGAGACAGGCCCGCCCCCTCTGGGCACCCAGGGGCCTGGAAAGCCGCTGTGGCTGCTTCGCTTTTGGGTCTCCGGACGCCTTGGGCACCACCCCGGGGTCTCCCACGTGCCAGGAGGGGTCAGGACGGAGGAGCAGGAGAGAGAAAAGTGTCCACAGCACCCGGTGGCACCTGCTCTGCCAGCCTCTGCACAGCGTCTGAGGGCCGAGGCCACCCACAGCCAGCGCTGCGCCAGGAACCGCCCCGCCTCGCGGTCCCCGCGGTGGTGGCACAGGAGCCGTCCCGCTGGGCAGCCCGGTCTGCGCCACTCCGGCGGGGAGCCGCTGCTCTGACTGGAGCTGCCCCCTGGGAAGATGGGACCCAACACGCTCACGGAGACATGGCTTGGCTTGAATAGGATCCTAGTAGGATGACTACATAATCTAACCCCAAAAGTCATCCGGAAAAGTGAAAGTTCCGCGAGTGAGTCATAGTGGAGGGGAAGCAGGCAGAGGGCACACTGGCGACCGCACAGCGGGGTCGGGGGACCCCAGGGCGGGCACAGGCTCCTGCCGCAGCCTCAGATCCTCCCTGCCCTGGGCCACCCTCCCTGCGGTTCCCCTCAGCTGACAGAACATCCCAGGGCTCCTCCTCAGCCTTGGAGCTGGCCCTGCTCACCCCCCTCCTAGTGGGCACCTCTGCCCTGTGCGTCTGGCTCTACCGGGCTTCCCCAGTCAGCTCTGTGCAGAGTGGCCGCATTTCAAAAGCTCCCTCTTCACTCTGTAAGCCCAACATTCTTAGGGCTTTCAAGGCCCTATACAACCCAGACCCCCTGTCATCGTCTGACTTCATCTCCTAATATTCTAACACCCCACCCGCCAGCTCCAACACTCCAGCCCCGGGCCTTACTGGAGCTTTGCTGACCACCCCACCATGGGTACAGCCAGTTCCCACACCTGCTCAGTCACAGCCTGGCCACCCCACCCTTTACCCTACACCACCCAGCACAGACCTTCCAGACGCCATCTATGGGTCGTGCTTCCTCATACGCAGTCATGATGGCAACTGAGGGGTGTGGACTCTCCGTGACCCTCTCACTGCGAGGCCTGGAGCAGTTGCAGGCACACGATAGGTTCAGTAAATGCTGGTAACGTGATCTGTACTGGGCTCTAGTACACGATGCAGGTGTTTCCATCCACAGGGAAGCGATGGGTGGGAGGTCAGGTTGGATCTGGACTTCTGGGATGAAATGCCCGTCCTCGCTCTTTACCAGATGCCAGGCCCCGGCGTCTGGCTGGGGCGTGGGTTCTCCAGAGAAGGCGCTAGCAGTTCTGGCTGGAAAAGGAGGGGGTGGCGGGAAGGCTGTGCCACTCTGGGAGGACGTCTACCACGTGGATAAAGTCGTGTATAAAATCAGAACTTCCCTGCCCCATCCTGTAGAAAGAACGTGATGTTTCGTTTAGAATCCCCACTGCATCTTGGGTTTGTAGACTTTCACATAAACCCTGGTTCAGTCCTCGGGCCTCCCCACACCCCCGTGCCGCCTGGAGGGTGCAGGTTCAGGGCTCTGCGGGGCCATTGCCTTCGGAAGGCTGCTTGGGCCTCTGGGGGAGGGGTGCTGGGCAGAGGGCGGGAGTGCCCTGAGGCTCCCCACATCACTGCAGACTTCCAAGAACCCAGCATTTTCGGTCCTCAAAGCCCTTTCTATGCAAGATGCAAAACCCAGAAACCACAGAGGAAGAGGGATAGCATTGATCACACAGACAAAAAACAAAGTAACCAAAAACCTAAATACAAGTAACAAACTGGGGGGAAATACCTGCAACACAGGACAGAGAACAAATTTTCTAACTTCTAAAATGCTGCTGTAAATCAGTAAGAAAAAAGCCATCAGCACAGACGCTTTCTGGCCAGGATACAAACATGCACACAAATCGACAGCAGGAGGAATACACGTGTGACTTCAAAACCCTTAAAATATTTAACACAGCTTTTGGGAAATGCAGATTATTTTTCCACCAGTTGGGAAAAGACAAAAGGCTAACATTTACAGTTTTCACGTCCTGGAAACAGTGCTGTAACAGCATCACCACAGGATCCAGCAATTCCAGTACCACACGCATCCCCACAGAGCTGAGCACAGACCCGCAGGTGTCTGTCCATCCATGTTCACAGCCGCATTATTCACAAGAGCCTCAGGTAGAAACGACCAAATGCCTTGACAAGGGAATGGACAAATTGGTCTACACATATAATGGAGTATGACTCACCCTTTAAAAAGGAACGAAATTCAAACATGCTGCAACATGGATGAACCCTGAGGACATTTTGCTAGGTGAAATAAGCCGGTCACCAAGGACAAATACTGCATAATTCCACTCGTGAAATACCGAGAGTGAATGATGGTTGCCAGGAGGGGAGTGCAGGGAGGGGGGAGAGGAAACGGAAGGTTAGTGCTTAATGGGGACAGAGTTGCGGAAGATGAAAAAGTTCAGGGATGGATGGTGATGGCAGCACAACAACATGAATGTACTTAATGCCACTGAATTGTACAGTTGAAAATGATTAACATGGTAAATTTTATGTCCATTTTACCACAATAAAATATTAAATAAGATTTAAACATATACATAAACCCTATCCAGTAACAGAGATCCAGTTCTTCAGAGGTGCCTGCCTGTTTCAGTTTGCAGGGACGCCTCCACAGGGAGCACATCCAGGAACCACAGACACACTGCACCCGCACGCACACAGGCCCGGGGCTACACGTGGCACCCGCACGCACACAGGCCCGGGGCTACACGTGGCACCCGCACACACACACAGGCCCGGGGCTACACGCGGCACCCGCACACGCACTGGCCCGGGGCTACACGCGGCACCCGAGCACGCACTGGCCCGGGGCTACACGCGGCACCCGCGCACGCACTGGCCCAGGGCTACACGCGGCACCCGCACACACACACAGGCCAAGGGCTACACGCGGCACCCGCACACACACACAGGCCAAGGGCTACACGCGGCACCCGCACACACACACAGGCCCAGGGCTACACACTGCACCCGCACACGCACAGGCCCGGGGCTACACGCGGCACCCGCACACACGCACAGGCCAAGGGCTACACGCGGCACCCGCACACACACACAGGCCAAGGGCTACACGCGGCACCCGCACACACACACAGGCCCGGGGCTACACGCGGCACCCGCACACACGCACAGGCCCGGGGCTACACGCGGCACCCGCACACACGCACAGGCCCGGGGCTACACGCGGCACCCACACAAACGCACAGGCCCGGGGCTACACGAGGCACCCACACACACGCACAGGCCCGGGGCTACACGCGGCACCCGCACACACGCACAGGCCCGGGGCTACACGCGGCACCCGCACACACGCACAGGCCCGGGGCTACACGCGGCACCCGCACAAACGCACAGGCCCGGGGCTACACGCGGCACCCGCACACACGCACAGGCCCGGGGCTACACACGGCACCCGCACACACGCACAGGCCCGGGGCTACACACGGCACCCGCGCACGCACTGGCCCAGGGCTACACGCGGCACCCGCACACACACACAGGCCAAGGGCTACACGCGGCACCCGCACACACACACAGGCCAAGGGCTACACGCGGCACCCGCACACACACACAGGCCCAGGGCTACACACTGCACCCGCACACGCACAGGCCCGGGGCTACACGCGGCACCCGCACACACGCACAGGCCAAGGGCTACACGCGGCACCCGCACACACACACAGGCCAAGGGCTACACGTGGCACCCGCACACACACACAGGCCCGGGGCTACACGCGGCACCCGCACACACGCACAGGCCCGGGGCTACACGCGGCACCCGCACACGCACAGGCCCGGGGCTACACGAGGCACCCACACACACGCACAGGCCCGGGGCTACACGCGGCACCCGCACACACGCACAGGCCCGGGGCTACACGCGGCACCCGCACACACGCACAGGCCCGGGGCTACACGCGGCACCCGCACAAACGCACAGGCCCGGGGCTACACGCGGCACCCGCACACACGCACAGGCCCGGGGCTACACACGGCACCCGCACACACGCACAGGCCCGGGGCTACACACGGCACCCGCACACGCACAGGCCTAGTGTCACAAAGATGCCTAGTGGCAACAACTCGAAGGCATGGGCAGAGGGCTGCTTAATACATTGCGCACCAGGAGTTTTCTTGCCAGCTTTACCCAGCGGCCAGATAAGTTCTATTGAACGGGTACAAGAAATGTTTTACAAAGTATCATACTTTAAAAAGATATTAGCTTGTAAGAACATGTAATAAATAACTTCAAAATGCAATGGGTATTTGATTTTAAGGCGTGCCTTTAACATTTACGTAGCACACTGTGTAATATGAAAACATGAGAATGCTTGTGATCTGCCCGCAGTGTGTTAAGTAAAGGAAATCAACCAACCATTAAATACGTTACACATACCTTTATAGCTGGTGCCTGGCCCTGTTATCAGGATTTTGCATAAATTCATTTAATTCTCACAATCAGGCAGCAAACTCACCCACGGCTCAGAGGACACAAGCGCAGAAGGCGCACGGCTGGCTCCTGTCGGGGAGGGCTCTGAACAAGGGGACCCGTGGGATGCTGTCAGTGCCTCTCAGGTCATGTGACATTCGGACCAGAGCCATCAAATGGAGGCCGAGTTCCACAGCCTTGAGCTGCTCAGTTCCGCGGGAAGTCAGTGTCTGTTCTGCTCCCAGCTGTGCGTGGAGCCAGAGGACCTGTTGGCTGGAGCACAGCGGAGCCTTTCCTGGCAGTCCCCCCCCGCCCCCCAGCAGTGGGTTTGGAGCAGGGACAGGTGAACAGGTGGAGGGCCCCTACCTTTTGCTCACAGATCGTTTACGTTTGTTTGCACATCCGATGTGCGCCCAAAAGCTGTGATGGTCAATAAGCAGTGGAAGGCTGGCCCTGGCCGTTCGGCGAGGCTCACTGTCACGTGACGCTGAGAAGGGGCGGAGGCCAAGCCCGTGTAAGGGACAGCAGGTGTGCACAGCGTCTCACCGCGTACTCAGGACTTGCGTGCTAGCACCGGACAGCGTTTCCTGGGAAAAGAAGGCTCTCATTACGGTTGGATCCATGAGCACCAGCACAGCGGGCTGGCCTCCGCCTGGCTCCCTGAGCCCCAGTGGATCAGCAAGGCGGGGCTCTGCCTCCCGCGGTGCTGGGGCCTCGCTGCAGCGCCTGCCCCCTCACGTGTGACTTATTAAAGCTACAGTTCCTTCCCCTTAAGTTTCCCTAGGCTAGAGCAGCGGTTCTCAACCTGGGGGTCGAACGACCCTTTCACAGGGGTCGCCTAAGACCATCGGAAAACACATATATAATTACATATTGTTTCCGTGATGAATCACTATGCTTTGATTATGTTCAATGTGTAACAATGAAATTGGGGGTCACCACAACATGAGGAACTGTATTAAAGGGTCGCGGCATTAGGAAGGTTGAGGACCACTGGTAGAGCCTCCCTCTTTCAACATGTGTTAAAAAGTCCTGGAGGCTTAAATCGTGCTGCCAGAATGTGGAAACCCAGCCAGGTAGAGAGTGGGTGTGGGGTGTGGGGTGTGTGTGTGTGTGTATAGAGCAGGGGGGGCTCACCCAGGGTGGGACCCTTCCCCCCCGCCCCCCCCCACCTCCCCCTTCAAATCTGGCCAAGGCTCCTCTCCAGCCTGAGGACACACTTTGGCTTCCAAGGCCTCCTGAGACGGGGAAAACTATTTCAGCAGAAAAGAACTTTCCGGGACTGTGGATTCCCGGCAACTGCACCTCCCAGACCACCCCACAGGCAAAAACACCTCCTGGGCTGAGGGGATGGGACAGGAGGAGCCGTGGGTGGGCTGAGACTTCTCGCCTCCAGGCGGCCCGCAGAGCCAGTCCCAGCTCAGTGCAGCTGCAGTGGCTGAAGTGCCAGCAGCCCACAGGCTGGGTGAGCCCAGGTGGGGACGGGGCAGGCGGGACTGGGGACAGGTCCTTGGAGTTTTCCTGTCTCCCCCCCCAGTTCTTGGGGCTGAGAAGCCAAACCCCTGAACCTCTTTATCTCAAAAGACACTTGGCAGGGACCAGATTAGGGTTATGTGAGCTGTCTGCGGAAGGTGGAAACGCGGTCACTTCTGCATTCGGCCTTGCTGTGTGCACACACACAGGCACACACACACGCACGCACGCACACAGGCACACACATGCACGCACACGCACGCACACAGGCACACCGGCGCACACACATGCACACACGCGCGCATGCACGCACACGCACACACACATGCACACTGTTTTTCTCTCCATTCCCAGACCCAGCCCCTAAGAGTGGGCTCTGCCTCTGCTGTGATGGCCACTCCCACCCCCACCCCACCCCACCCCCACCCCGACCAGGCAGCCCCTCAGAGGCGGAGCACTAGTCCTGGGAACTCTAGTTTCCTGGCGGCTTCCTGGCCCCTGACTCACTCCGGCCTCAGTCTTTTTTCACACCCACTAGTTAGCAGATGGATCTCGATTCAGCACCAACAGGTGGGAAAAGATCTATAAAGTATGGCCCTGGGTCAGCCCCCAAAGGCCTCTCTGCTTCCGCCCTGTAAACCCTCAGGGCCCAGCCAGGGAGGGGCCGGGTCCCTGGCATCAGGACGGGGCCTGGGGGTTACAAGGTCCGCAGGCCTGGCACCGGGCACCGCCCCGCAGGAGCCCTTCCAGCCCAGGCCCCTCGGGCAGAGCCGCCTCCGGTGGGCCCTCCGCTCCGGGAGTGATCGCTCAGGATGCCTGGGAGGGGGGGCTCCAACTGTCCCCCCAAAGGCCCCGCCGGGCCGCGGGCGGAGGCAGCACCGCTTCCCGGCCTCTGGGAGTGGGGGTGGCGGGTCCGGCCCCAGGGAGGCCGGCAGCACCGCCTGGGCCCGGACCGCTGGGCAGGAGGCGCTGGGCCCCGCGTCTCGCTGCCGGGCTGTGCCTGCCGGTGCCGGGCACCTGCCCCCGGGCTCCGGGCCCTCCCTCAGGGCGGAGGTGGCTGCCGGAACCGGAAACACGGCTCTGGGTCGGTCCAGTTCCGCCCGCGCCCACCTGCCTGTCAGCTCCCCGGGGCAGCGGCGGGAGGGGCTGCAGGGGCCGCGTGGGTGTCAGGAATGGGCGGGGCCTGGGGCGGCCTCGGGCTGCAGCTTCCGGTTCCGGGTGTCTGCACGTGGGCAGGTGCCCTCTCTGACCTCGTTCGGGGCGGAGACTGTTATTTCAATGCTGTGATTCTAAATTCCAGTAAAGTGAGAGCTACACCCGGATCCAGACCGAGGCCCCAGGGACCCGCGCCTCCTCCCGCCTCCGTCCTCCCTGGCGCTGCCCGCAGCCCGCACCCCCTCCCCAGGCTCAGCCCCTCGGCCCGCACCCCCTCCCCAGGCTCAGCCCCTCGGCCCGCACCCCCTTCCCAGGCTCAGCCCCTCGGCCCGCACCCCCTTCCCAGCTCAGCCCCTCGGCCCGCACCCCCTTCCCAGGCTCAGCCCCTCGGCCCGCACCCCCTTCCCAGCTCAGCCCCTCGGCCCGCACCCCCTTCCCAGCTCAGCCCCTCGGCCCGCACCCCCTCCCCGGGCTCAGCCCCTCGGCCCGCACCCCCTTCCCAGCTCAGCCCCTCGGCCCGCACCCCCTCCCCGGGCTCAGCCCCTCGGCCCGCACCCCCTTCCCAGGCTCAGCCCCTCGGCCCGCACCCCCTTCCCAGCTCAGCCCCTCGGCCCGCACCCCCTTCCCAGCTCAGCCCCTCGGCCCGCACCCCCTTCCCAGGCTCAGCCCCTCGGCCCGCACCCCCTTCCCAGCTCAGCCCCTCGGCCCGCACCCCCTTCCCAGGCTCAGCCCCTCGGCCCGCACCCCCTTCCCAGCTCAGCCCCTCGGCCCGCACCCCCTCCCCGGGCTCAGCCCCTCAGGCGCCCGGGCCAGGCGGTCACAGCCACGCCCCCTCCGTGGTGACCACGGGTTGCGGGGTTTGCTCCGAGGGCCGGGCCGTCTTCCTCTCCCGGGGCAGCCGCTCGGCCACTGGCCCCCTCGCGCGGAGGACAGGCCTCCCCCGCACCCCGTTGCTAAGCCTGTGGACCCCCGACTTACACCGGTCAGTGTCCTTGTCCCAGGGGTCCGGGCTGGGGCATTTAGGAGCGAGCCTGCCCCCCAACTCGCGATCCCGCCCTGGGCACTGTGACCCCGTTTCAGGGTCCAGTTCACAGACAGGTGGCGGCAGTGACAGGCGGGGCTGTTTTCGCTAGATGGGGGGGTGGGGGGGGCCCTCCGGTGTCCCGGTCCCTCTGCTGCCTCCCCTTCCCGGCGCTTCCTACACTCAGCGCAGGGTCCGGGCGCTGAGGCCACAGGTGTGTTCTTGGGGGTGGGGGCCCCAGAGATACGCTGAGGAAGTGGGCCAGGCTCCCCGTGGGACTGCCGTGTGGAGGAGGTTCACGTTCCTGGCCTCAGAGAGCAGCGTCCCGGGGCCCGTCGTCCTTCTACCAGCCCGCCCGGTGGGAGCCGCGCCTTCTCCGTCCGGGCTGTGCGGCCAGAGGCACTGGGCGGGAGGGAAGCTCCGAGCCTGGACCCACATTCACACCTGCCTTACTACGTGACCTTGAGAATGACCTGTGTCTGGAAGGCAGGCTTCCCTTCATGGCACCCATCCTGGGCTCGCACGGGGCGGGCTCGGCCAGTTTCTAACTCAGATCCTATCAGTCCCAGGTGGCCCGCCAGTTACCAACGTGGAGCTTAAAAATATATATATGAGAAACTTTAAAATGGAGAGTTCTAGTCTTACTTATATGTCTCCTTATTGACTGGCGGCCACTCGACTCCTGGGGCCTCAGCCGGCCCTGGCCACAGCCTTCCTGTGCGGAGGGCCAGCTAGGAAAGCCGCCCTGTCTGCAGAAACTCCGTCAGGTGGGTAACTGGGCGCGGCCGCAGTGCAGACAGGAGGTCCCAGGCAGGCAGGCCGGCCACTCCTCGCCCTGCGGGGACACCTGGCACGGTGCCCGTCTGCCAGAAGCACAGGCCAACTGCCCACGGCCCAGCCACTCTCAGCGCCTCGGTTCTGATGGCTCTTCCGGGACTGACTGCCGCCTGCTGGCCTGGCCGGTGCTCAGAGCCAGCAGCAGGAGTCCGCGGCCACCAAGGGGACCAGCCATCTTAGTCCAAAATCCCACACGTGGCCGTTTGGCTTGGCCCGTGGTTTCTAAGGGCAGAAACGTGTGACTTTAACTTTCTACAAAAACAAGGCCGCACCAAACCACTGGGAAAGCTGGTGCCCACAGCGGTGCAGGTGCCAGTTGTCTGCCCGTGGGTGCTGGGTGCGTGTGGCTGTGCCCGCCCCGTCCTGCTCCACCTCTCAGGAAGCCCAACATGCCAACCAGAGGGAAGGGCATCTTCACAGGAAGCAGCGTTCTCATATTTTATTCAAATTTAAAAATCACATTTGGATTCTTCTACCAATATGATAAGCAGCACAGCCCCACGCAGAGCACACGCAGCTGCGCAGAGTGGACCTTCCGGAATGCGTCGCTGCTGGGCAGCCCTGAGGCCACCGCCGCCGCCCCAACAGGCCAGAGCCGTGAAGGCAGCGCCGCCCTCGCCATCACGTGACAGCACCACTCCTGCCGGCCTGCCCAGCCCCTCACATCACCTGACAGCAAGGCTGGAGCTTCTCTGGCGCTTTAAGCCAGTGGTTGCCAACCTTTCGGACCTCACGGACCACCAGTTTAGCCCCTGCCTTTTGGACTGTGCGGGAAGGTCGGTTTCTGCCCCTTTTATAACTCCCAACCTCAGCGGGATGAGGGACTGCGAGGGGCGGGGCCCCTGTGCACTGCCTGTCAGACTGCTGATGTCAGGCTGCCTTTTAAACTACCTTTTTAAACACAGTATTAATTAAATTCAGAAACAAAAAGGAATACAAAAACATTAATCCATTACGTTTTATTATTAAATACATCTTAGGTTCTTATCCCGTACTTTTACCAAAAGGCACTACAATTTTGGCAAATATCTAAGTAACAGAACTATCGACCAAAATTCTGCAGAACTTTCTGAAATGCGCCAGAGAAGCCCATGGAGTGGAGCTCACTGGCTCCGCACAGAAACCTGACTCTCCGGCCACATGCTGAGGGACCTTCTGCGGCCTCAGGCTCTCCAGCGTGCAGTGGCGGACTGCGTGCACGCTGACCCCATGCGCAGTCAGTGTGTGGAGGCGGCACGTTCGGTGGGGACGAGGTGACCCTTTCTGAGGATGGGCCTTTCACGTGCGCTCTGCTGCGAGCAGCCGCGGGAAAGCAGCTCCAGACGCGGACGCCGATGTCGCTGATGGCCCAGCAGCCCTGTCGCCTTCCTCTGATGTCCGGGTCCGCGCCATTCTGGTCCCACCAGGGCTACTAGGAGCTTATGAGAAAGAATCTCACTGTGATCTTTCCTGCAAAGAAACAGCAATAAAATCACTCCCGCTCAGAGGAATCCGTCACCCAGGACCTCCGTGTGCCTCCCGCTCAGGAGACGGCCGAGTGCCGGGCAGGAGGGGACGGCCACGTCTCACAGCCCCGAGGACGGGTTTGCAGCTCACACGCGGCTGTGAAAGCCGCGCTGATACCAGAGCCCGTGTCAGAGCCACACACACGCCAACTGCTTCCAGCCTCCACACCCCACGGCCGGAGTGGCGCTGCCGGCGTCACCCCGCATTCGCCCGGGGCTGTACGGTTCTGCCCACAGCCGCACCACAGGACATACAGACGGTGCCCGCTGCACGGCCTGGCGGCCAGCGCGGCGGCCTCTTCGCCGAGTGGAGTTGCAGCCTCTGGGCACTAGGAACAGGAAGGCTTTTTGCTCGAGGGCTCGACTCCTGTTCCTGCTGAACTGAGCCAGTGTGTAAATGAGAACTGATATCAGCTCAGTAGGCACCGGAGGGCGGGTCCAATCGACAGCCGTAGAAGCAGTGCCTCGGCTGGAGCTGCCGTCGTCCTGGGCTGCAGGAGCCAGAGACCCGGGCTGCAAACACAAGAGAGAGTCACGGCGCCCCAAGGAGCACGGGGCCCCACACGCACCCGGCCCCACGCACATGCAGTCCCCGCGACGGTTCTCCTCGGCTCCTGTGATGCACTGGGTTTTAGTGTTTTATAAGAACAACGTTTGTAGCGAAAAACACGTTTGACCTTTCAGAGAGCTACCTAGTTAGTTATCGTCCTGTAGCCTCTCGGTACACTCCTGGCATTGGCGACAAGAGAAAGTGCATCGTCGGGCTGAGCAGGTCTCTCCGCCTCCAGAATCGGGCTCGCACCCGAGCGGACCGCTCAGCAGCAGCCTCTGCCCCAGCGGCTCCACCTTACTGTCCCATCTCACCTTCTCTTCAGGTGCAGAACTTAGCCACTGTGAACAAAGCGGAAACCAGTCACTGTTCACCAATCAGCTAAGCTCTGCACCTCGGCAGAGAGGTCTCCGCTGGGCACAACGGGGGCGGGAGCGTCTTCGTGGCTGCCGGCTTCTTCTGTTTCCGGAGAAGAGCTACCACGTGCAGCGTTCTCCCACTGCAGAGAGCGAGCGGCTCTGGCTCTGGAGAGCAGCCAAGGTCATGGTTGCGTGGTAATCCCTGGCAATGTGATTTTAATCTTAAGTCACAAATCAGCATGCCAGGAACCCAAGCAGCCAGAGCACTCTGGAGCCGCCGTGCCTGCGTGCCGCGCACACACCTGGTCCTTGGTCCCGAGGCGACGCCATCACCTCCAGGCCGGCCTCACTACCACATGGTTTTATTTTTTTGTCATTCATTTCGGTGCTGTCCTAGAGGAACAATTTTTTTAAATCAAAGGACTCAGAGATGCCCATACAAATGCCAGTGCAGTTTTGGAACACAAGCTAGGAAACGCACCGACAGGCCGCCAGCAGGGTTGGTGGAGACGGCCGTCCCTCCTGTCCCCCTGGGCTCAGGATGTCTGCTGGAAGGTGCAAGTCCCTGGTCTTAACTGAGGGGGGGCAGGCAGAGGGGATGCATGTGACCCCCAGTTCATCTGGAAGGGGAAGGACAGGGAGACGAGAAAACAGCAGACTCCTCGCCAGGCCCACTCCTTTGCCTGCTTGAGGCAAAAACTGCACCAGAGTTGTGAGAGCCGCGTGCCCACTGTGGTTCCCACGGCTGAGAACAGGGGACGGGCAAGGAAGTCTGCCCAGGGCAGTTTCACACACTTCAAGAAACACAAACTCCCCGTGAAATTGAACATCGAAAGAGAAATATGACTTATACTGGTTACTATAGGAGGGTGGCAACAAGATAACTGCTCTCTTTTGTAAACTGGCCCATCCATGACCAGGGCCTGGAGCCACCTGGGAATGCTGTTGGGGTCGTGTGCACACAGCTGTCTCACTCACTACCAGAGGCTCAATCGCCGCAGCTACTCCTGCCATTTCCTTTCCCAGCAAACACAATGCCTCGCCTCTCCTGGGAGGTGCGCGCCTCAGAAAGGGGTTCCTCCTCAGCATTAGGCTGCTTTCCAGTAAGTAAGGTTCCTAAATATCCTGGACAAAAATGATTTTCCAAGACAGAAGCAAACTAAGCGTCCAACAATGGGTTAAGAAGACCAACATAAAATATTAAACATCCATTAAAATTATATTTACAGAGAAGCCATATAACATGAAAAATGATTGAGCTCTAAAGTCACATTTTTAAAAGGATACAAGATTAGACATACCCTACTTATAGCATGTAAAACCTGGAAGAAAAACAGACCTAGAAATGATGGCTGTTAGAGAGAAACAACACACTTACAACCCCACAGTTCTGCTTCGAGGCGTTCCCGACCGTTGCTAAATTACTGTGTAAATGCAGAGCTCTCCACGGAAAGCCTAACCGCTAGGGTGTAAATCTCCACAGGTCAATTCCAAGCACAATTAACAGGAAAAGCTATTCAAATAACTCAGGACTCCCTGCCACCTGAGCCTGGGAGAGCCTGCTCAGCTCCGCGAGCCTGCCCGCGGACGCAGCCCCGAGGCCGGGGGCGGGCGGACCTCCCCCCAGCCTCCCAGGTCAGCAGGGTCAACCTGAGCGATGGCACGTTCTCACGCAGCCCAGGAGTGGGCCACTGGCCACGCACTCCCGCGTCAGCCTTCACCTTGGAGGCCAGGGGCCAGCACCCGTGCTGGGCTTCTCAGTCTCCCTCCTAACCATCCCCACGATGTGCTCCCCCAACTCCTGTTACTACAAGCGATAAAGCTGAAGTGGCCAAAACTGTGCCAAGGAGCGCTGTCCTGCCTGGGTGGACAGCTCTGCCCCTGGGGACCCTCCCAGGCGCCCGCGCTGGGGCAGAGGACTGACTGCTGTGGGTGCTCTGGGATCACTGTTTGGTTCTTCATTTATGTGGCTCCTATGAGAAATCTGGTTAGAAACGACAATGGGGCAAGGAATGGGAGAGTTTACCTCTTTAAAACAGCATCTCGGCCACCACCTGGGCTGAGCATCTGTCCATCTGCTCCTTGGTCAGCTGGAAGCACTGGCGGGCGAGCTGCTGCTGCCTGGCGTCCTCGCTCACCATCAGCTCCCCGTAGAGGTAGATGCCCATGGCCTGCAGGGGCAGAGGCCAGAGAGCATGAGACAAAGAAATTGTGTGTCCACACCTGCAGTCTGTTTGTTTCACACAAACGTGCTGGTCCAGAAATCACAGGAGACCTCAGAAAAGACACGACAGTTGAACAGTTGTACTTGAGGAACCGTAGTCTTCAACTCCTCTTTCTTGCTTTCACTGAAACTCTAAGGAATTCTCAGCTATCAATTCCATCAACAGAACCGTGGTGATTTAACTGATGACCACGTGGTGACAGTGAGCGTTTCCCTAGCGATGGCCGTGCTCTGGAGGAGAGGGGGTCTCGGTGCAGCTAACGGCAGCACCGAGGTGCCGTGTGCATGTCACAAGACATCGCTCCTTCCCAGGACAGGTGGCCCTCGGCACGGCTGGGCCACTCGCAGCCACAGGCAGGCAGCAGCATCCCGCCGCCTGGGAAGGTGCCCACTGCTTCAGCCCAGCCGACCGCGGTCCCTCCGCTGCGGCAAACACTGGCTCTTCTGTTCCAGACACAATGCTGCGAAGACCTATGTCTGCACTTTTCCTACAGTTTTACAAACAGCCAATTATGCTCTGAAGACCCAAGACCCCTAGGGTTCTGCCTCCTCTCTCCACGCTTGGCTGTGCCATGGATCCCCTCTGCTGGGACAAATTAAGAGAAGGACCTCAAAGACAGCGCAAGACAAAAACTTGTCTAGTTAGAGGCTCACCATTTCTTTCCTGTAAAGGCTGAGATGTGGTAATCCGTATTTAGAAAAGTTCATGGTTCTAAGTATATTGCAGTTAACTCTGGTTTTCAAATAGACCTTAATTTTCTCTTGCATTTTGTCCTCCTTATACTCCACTCTGTGTTTCCAAACACCTCCTGCTCCACTGTGCAAATGTGACATTTCTTCTGGTACAAAGTCGTGCATTTTTCTTTGTGGGAATAACAAGCCCTTCCGTGCTGGCAGCCCCCCATACTCAGGCCCTCTCAAAAGCTCCTTTGTTTGCCCTGCCCCCGCTGTCCGCCGACTGGAACACGCTCCATGCCGTCGGCCCTGGCCGGGCAGAAAGCTCGCTCGTAGGCACACACTGGTCAAGCCCACGGGCTGAGCTGCAGGCTGACTTCCAGCCACACAGACCCCGTGGCACGTCCCGCCGTGGACAGCCACGCCAGGACAAGTGTGGGTGGGCGCAGAGCGGCACGGAGGACATCCCCAAACGTGGCCACCCACGCACGCTTCCTGTGGGCTCCCGGGAGGATGACCACTTTCCTCTGGTGAGCAGGGAGCAAAGTTCTCGCAGGAAAGACACTCAGCACGGGCCTGTCTGGCGTGACAGGTGCAGACAGACAGACAGACCGCTCCCGCGGCTGGGCTCTCCATCTCGCCTTCTCACAGGCTTTAAGTCGGGACCAGCGAGGACAGAGATATGCACCAGCATGACTGAGCCACCCTGGACCCGAGACCTGTGATGCCGTGAAGTCTGCACAGGCCTCGCTTGGTCGCAGCCACGGGCACCCCAGGTGAAACCAACGGTGCCTCTGAGGACCAGGGCTCAGTGCGTTAGGGACACTGAGCTCTCAAGGGAGAATCTGCTCCTACCAACCCTTCAGACTCGGGAAAATGTTTAAGTATTTGTTATCCTTGGGTCCCGGACAGCCGGCAGCAGCACCGGCAGAACCTGAGCTGTGAGGACGACCTACCTGGTCCTCCTGGAGGAACCTCTCCACGGTTTTGTATGCGGTTGTGTATTTGTGCTTGACGACGAGTTCACACCACCGATGGCGAACCTTCACAAACGAGAGAAAACCCCGTAAGCAACACACCGGCAGGTTCCCTTGGCCGCAGGAGTTTCAGACTCAGAGCCTTCTGTGCCCGCGTCCCTGCTTATCCTCCGTGGGCGTGGGGGGGGAGGGGGGGGTACCAGGACCCGTGATGCCTGAAACCTCAGAGAGGATGGGCTATGATCAAGTTTAAGGCCTTGGCCACCTCAGCTGAGCACTTATCACACGGTGGCTGTAACTTTTGCAGTCTGAAGCACAAAAGCAAAACTGGCCCAAATTTCTTTTCCTTCTTCACAATTTCAAAAATAGAAAATCCGTTCCTACCACAGATCTCAGCAACCTCAGCTATGATTTCTTTCTTTCCTTACTAAGTTGAGAGCTTTCATGTTTTTACACGAAGGAAGCTCCATACGGCTCCTCTCTGGGGGATGCGAGCTGTGGCACCCCGCTCCGAGCTCCGGCCAGGGAGCACCGCACCGGGAGGTGCCGTTTCAGTGGCCTGACTGCAGAGGCCGCCAGTGACCCATGTGCGGGGAATGCTCCTGTGCGTGCGGCCTGGAGACGGGACAAGGGAATGAGTCACGTCCTGGTGGGGGACAGAGCGAGAGGGTTCGAGATTTCATCATACTACTCAGAATGGCATGCAGCTTAAATCGTAAGAACTGTTTCTGTAATTTTCCATTTAATATTTTCAGACTGCAGCTGACTATGAGTAACTGAAACCACAGATAACGGGGGACTACTGTACTCTTTGGAGTGTATTAACATTGTTGGCACTTCCAGCTTTAAATTTCACTTAAATTTATTTAACCATGTTCCTCATTAGGAGGACTGTTAGTCAACTTCAGGGGAGGAAAGTGCATGTTTCAGTTGGGTGTTGTGATGTTTTTAAAGATTTTGTAAAATAACAGGTAAACGAAAAATGCAGCTAAGAAACTAAAGGCACATCCCCGGCCAGGCGGCAGGTACGCTGCCCACTGGGCTGTCCATGAAGGTTTCCTTTGAAACCACAACTTCACTTCCTGCAGTAACCGATATGGTTCAAAGCTGCTGATGGTTACAAGAGAGGGAGGCCGGGCGACACTCTCCACATTCCTGAGAAGAGGCAGAGCGCCTCCTGGGGGGTTGGGATGGCGGGTTGGGGGGGGCGGGTGAGCAGGAGAAGACCAAGGAGATGCAAGTAGCTCGCACTGCAGGTTTGTACAACATGCGGGAAACTAAAGACACTTTCCTAAAGACTTTGCCAGCACCCACTCCCTCACACACACCCCTACAGACGATGTGGAGGTGAGACCCCAGCCTGGCTGCCTCGATGACAGCGGCAGAGCCCTGGCATTTCTCAGCCCTGAGGCGCGTTCTTCACATGGAAATCCCACCTGGATTTGGTTTTCAGAGTCGTTTCAGGCCAATTCTACTGCATCACAGGTTAGCTCAGGTGGCACTGACCATGCTGGTCCACTTGTGATCCACGCTGGCTACACATGGAAGGGACTGTGTGCATTTGGAAAAGCCGCCTTCCGTCGCTCTGCTTTACTGGCCTTTGAAGGAACCCATTGGTGCCAACAGTAAAAGACAAGCCATTTCAACGTTTTGGCCGGGTCCCCCATAGATTTTATCATTACCCACCAGCCTGGCCAGGTCTCTCCTGTAATCTACTATGAACAGATTTACACGCAATTAGGAATGAAGGAAAGAAACAAATCTTTTGGAAAGAATCCTTCCCGGGGCTACACTGTGCTCCCGACAGTGTTAATTCGGGGACCCTGGTGGCGCTGCCCTTGGCTGTGGGCAGCCAGGTCCTTTGAATCTGTAAGGACGGGATACCAATGAGCTTTTACACCCAGGGGGGGATTTCAGAGGTGCATGGGAAGGAGCCAACAGCCTGGGGCCACCACCAGAAAGGGAAGCTGCTTGGACAAGATGGGCCTCAGCAATCTTCCCATCTTCAATAGAACGCTCTTTCCTGTGCGAGCAACAGAAACTAACAGACCATAAATGGGCAAGGGCGGCCCGGAACTGTTCTGAGCGGAAGGAACACGTGAACAGAGAAGTCAGCTCCTCACACGTCCATCGGAGGAAGCCATTAGAACCACCAGACCCCGCTCCCGCAACTACGTCCAGGCCACGCACCGGAGAGACTGCAAAGGGGGCCTCTACCCCTCTTGTCTTATCCCAACTCACGGTCATCTAAACACCCAGAACCCACATCCTGCCAAGCAGCAGCAGCCTCTCGTTTGTGGGACGGAGGCTCCCCGTGGCCGCCGGTGGGAGGGACAGTTAGAGACGAGGATGCTGCTCGCCACGGCTCTGGGCCCGCACCAGCTGTTAGTGGGTCATGGACGGCACCCAAGGCCTCTGTCAGCTTCAAAATGTTTGAACTCTGGCTCGAATCCTGATCACACTGTGCCTTTGACAACCACTGCTTTTTCTCGTTCTACAACTTGGGGGAAATTCGCTTTTTAGCCCGGATTTTGAGAATGGAGGTTTTAGCCTGTCAGTGTTCCTTCCTGTGCTCCCTCCAGCCTGTGTGTACACATACAGAAATGACTCAGCATGAATCAGACCCCCGATGGGCAGGTGGGGGTGGGACGCCCCCCGCCCCCCTCACAAGTGAAAGCAGTTCCAGGGACAACACACAGAAAGAGGCTCTCACATCAATATGGAGTAGGCACTGCCACGCCTCTGTTAAAAACAGTGTATTCTCACGATTAATGAGACTAGTCTCCTGAGCCCTGAAGGCTACAGGGCGCCCAGCCTCCCCTGCTCACCGAAGAGCAAACAGCAGGCCCTTCACCACCAAAGAGCTGAGGGCGCGTCACCGTTTCCACAGCAGGACGCTCAGAAGACCACGGGGCCCGCGCTGGCCACGGGGAAGGCGAGGTCCAGTGTGGGAGCCTCAGCCAGAGAACTGAGAAGCAGGCCTCTTGAGGACGGCTGTCCGCTCTGCCTATCTGCTCTTTATTTTCCGGTAAATTACTGGGTGAGGAGGCACTGTTTCTCACTTCCTCGGGGCGATGGAAAATAACCTCCACGCACACCGACAGCAGCGCTGGAGCCCGAGGTGCCACGCTCGAGTCCCTCATTCAGTCTCAAGAAGACCCTGTGCACACACTATGTCCACACGGACTGAATCCCGCTGTACACACTCACATTCTATTACCCTTCTGTCTCAGCAGGGCTGAGAAATTTAATGACTTTTTCAACTACAACTCAAATGCACGAAGTCACTCTCAACTCATGCTAGAGATCTCCAACAAAAGCCTCGCGTCAGCCAACGCCTTAGCTGAACACCATCTGCACAGTCAGGCTGGACAGAAGTAGGGCAAGGACGAGAAGGGCAAAGAGGCAGGCAGGGGTGCAGGGCGTGGGGCCACGAGGGGAAGGGGAGAAGGGACGGTGCAGAAGGGAGGGGCCGGGCTGTGGCGCCCCTCCCAGGGCACTTGGAGCCTGGCTTCCCAAGGATGTGCCCGTCACTGAGCCTTCAGTGCAGACAGCAGCTGGGCCTGGCCCGTCTCCCGCCATCCAGAGCCAGGACCAGAGTGCCCCCGGTACACAGAGCTGTGCTGAAGGTTCCGGAACATATGCGAACTATTAGCATAGTGCCTGGCACACGAGTAAGGAGGGATGATTAATGAAGGGGATGTACCTGGGGTGGGGGCGGGGGTGGGCTAGAGAGGTCAATGGGGGGAAAAGAGGGACATATATAATACTTTATTCAACAATAAAGATTTTAAAAAGGAGGGTGGAGGCCCGTTTCTTCCCATGAAGTCCCATGAAGTCGTGACACACAGATATATGCGCACAGGAGTGCACATGTGAACATTAATAAAAATCAGCTTGCCATCTGCTTCTCAACGTTTCTGCTTGAGAGACACTGAAGACTGGGTGCTGCCCTCCGTGCACAGCGGGGCTGTAACACAGCGGCACTCACCCGCCCCTGTAAATGGACTTCACAAGTTTCCAGGTTTCTAAAGCCTCTCTGAGCAAAAGGGGATGGGAACCCAGCAAAGCAAATGGTGCAGACGGGAGTCTCAGAATTCGGGGGGGGGGGGGGGGGGGAATGTCTGCAGAAGCCGATTCACGCCAGACCCACAGTTGATAGCAGAGTGAAAACCCTTCAATGATCCCTGAGCCGCACCTGGACCATGTCCCCCTGCCCCACAGCAGGGACCCCGCCAGGACAGTATGTCTGTGGTAACAGGCCTCCGCCATCTGGGAGACCTGGGTAGGCAGATGGCCTGGGTACCCAAGAGGAATTCTGCAGGAAACACACACATAGGCCTCTAACTACAAGGCTGGTGGCTCATTCGCTCCAAATACATTCAGAGCAGGCGACACTTATGTATGTACACATGCACACAGCATGTACACATGCACACTATTTTCTGTTCCTTATGCTGGCTGGTGACCCACTAAATTGACCTCCTGACCCACAGAGCGGTGCCGGGTCTAACCCAGCAGCCCTGTCCGCTGGGCTGGTTGCGCTCACCAGGCCCGGCCCGGCCCTGTGGCGGGGCTGCTGTGAGAACTGACCGGTTGCCGAGCAAGGGCTAGACTAGGAACTCCCACACAGGAAGCGCTTTTCATCTCAGCAGCGCCGCATGCTTCGGCTTTATTTCCTAATTCAGAGTTCATTTTTATTGAATTGATAAAGCTGGGGAATATTACTTCTAAGAGCTGTTTGTTAACTGGTGAACTAAGGAGCGAGTGCCTGTCAGGGCTGCTGCTTGCTGGAGGGGCGGCCCTGGACGTGCAGAGGGAAGGGTCGGGGCAGGACTCGGAGCAGACTCCCGCAGGGACAGAGCGGAGGAAGTGGGGCACCACCAGGGAGGGGCCTAGAGGCCTGAGGGAGCTGGGACTTCTCGAGCCACCCCTGGCAAGTACACCAGGGGCCTGGGGCCTGGGATTTTTCAAACTATTTGTAAAGACAGATGGCTCTGCCTCGTGCCAGCGTCAGCCTCTGTCACGTGGCATATGTGCCATTTGAAGACATTCTCACTGCCCAGAGGCTGGGCTGAGCCGAACCATGGGCTCAGAAAGGCAGTCCAGGTGAAGGGAGGACTGGATGTCCGAGAGTGCCTTACAAATGGCACCTGCCGTGTGGGGTATGTGTGTTCCCAAACCACCTGATTCCGAGGTGACAACGGCATCGCTGATGTAACCACGGGCTCCCCCACATTCATCGCTCTCTCCTGGAAATAGGGGAAGAAAACTGCCAAAGGACCACCCCACTCCCACCTCAATCCCTTCATCCCGAGGCATTTTAATGGATGCAGATCCAGTGGTCTGCTAGACTCCAGGATGGTGACGGTCAGCAAGTGTTTCCTGTCAACGGCCAGAGAGTGAGCATTTTTGCTTTTTCTGCTCATTTGCTGTTCTATCACAAAAGCAGCCTGGACAATGTGTAAGCGATGGCCTGGCCATGGCTAGGCATGGCAGTTTCAGACGCATCTACAAAACAGGCTGTGGGCTGGCCTGGCCTGGCTCCAGTCTGACGCCGCTCTACCTCGGAGACCCACGCTCCGGCTCCCAGAGTGCGAGCACAGGCAGTGGCACGCCAGCAAACGCCTAACCCCAGGCTACCAGCGTGCGGGCACGGGAGCTCTGGAGCTGGCTCCCCAGCTTCAGCCCGGTCCTGCCAGGACCACACAAGGGTGCTCCTGAATGCGGCCGGAGTCCCTGCTCTGTGGGTTAAGTTCCGCCTGCATGAGCACGCGCTCCAGCACTCCTCCTATCACGGCGTCTCTCGCCGGCCACGGGCCTGGGACACACGCAGGTAAAGGCCTGGGTGTCACCCTGACTTTGAGGAAGAGGAGCCCCCACCCCAGCTCACGCCCAGTCTGTCCATGCCAGAGAGGTGCCCTCTGGGAATCCCCACACCCCAGACCCCACATTTATTAACACATGACAACTCTCACTGCTCTTGTATAGCTTTTAACCCAAAGGTTTGTTTTTTAACTTCAATTTTAGATCATTTTGCATGAAGCTACTTCTAAAAATTATCATCTAATAAACTAATTTCTGAGGTGGTTTTCAAACACTTCTTAAATGTAATTCTAACTTTTAATAAAAATGTCATCTGAAACCCCAGTATGTAAGACAGTAAAGAGAAGACTACAAGTGGGTTCTTCAAGCAGCTTCACTCTCCAGGCTGGGCAGGAAAACTGTGAAATAGGAAACTCCTTGGGTTCCTGGAGGTGGAGTTTGAAGCCCAGTGTCTTCTGGAAGAGTCCTTGTGCCTGAGGAGTAAATGGAGTCAGAGGGTGAGCAGACAGTGCTGTAGGCACACGACGACAGCAGCTGTAGCACCCCGTCCGGGCTCTGCAGCCAGTGTGCCACACAGAAAGAGCAGGCGGCGGCCAAGGTCACGGAGAGTGAGCGCGCGCGCTGCTCCGGCCACTGCGATCCTGGACCCGGGGTTCGGTTCGCTCACACTCACTGCCCTGCTTAAAAGCACCCATGTCTCCTGTAGGCACTGCTTCCCTTGCTTTCGTTTTAAATGTTTACAAATGGTAACAGGTACCTTTACCCAGAGAACCCAATGAACCAGCCATTCAACCGAACTCATTCTGACTTTGCAGCAGCAGCAGCGAACTCATTGTTTGTGTTCTCCCTGCTCTCCACTGGCCACAGCTGGAGTGACTACTCACTCCACAGACACTCACAACACTGCAGGGCATTCCCTCCTGCTAATGCACTCCAGCCCCTTCAGCCCTTCGGTCTCATGACTCCAGAACGCTCCAAAATGGTTAACCACCTTCAGAAGGAGGCTGTGAGGGGCCAGCAGACAAAAGGGACAAGGAGGCCTGCGGTCACCACGGGGCCCCACCTCATGCAGCACACCACGCAGTCGAATGAGCACCTCTGGCCGGGAGGTCACCATCCCCGCCTGTCCCTGCACCGTCACGACCTCAGAGTGCGCCTGACAGTCGCTCCGGCTCAGTGCTCTGGGGCTGCCTGCTTCCTCGTCCGCCGGCTCCTGTGTTTACACTAAGAGTCAAGCCTGGGAGAGCGGGGCCAGGGCCTGTGGGCTGTCCCCGGCCCTGTCCCCATGCCTGGGACCCAGTTCGTGCTTGATAAACGTTTCTCAGTGAATGTACCACTTTAAACATCTCAGAATGCTTTCCAGCTACTCTGAAATGAGAATGCACAGTTGGAAGCTGTAAAATGCTTTGAAGAATGCCACCCATCCCATTTATGACAGGAAGCGCTCCCCTTTCTTTCTAGTCCTTTTGATTTCAGAATTTACTGCTGAAGAGGAAAAGTCTGCCTGGGGAACATGATCTGGGAGGCCCATTAAACCTCATTTAGAGATCCATTTTATAAGTGTAAACAGAAAGACAAGGCTCATGGCTTTTGTGAGTTAATAAGTCTAGCACTGCAGTAAACAAACCTGCTTTTTCAATTTGCGTCCTTAAATTAGATTTAACTTTGCTTTAAAGTGGAGCTTACTGCTGGTAAGGGAAGCCTGCCGGGCAGCCAGGAGTGGGAAGGCAGCCGGGACAGACAGTATTTCCAGCAAGTGTTTTGTTTGGGGTGTCTCTGCTGGTCCAGTGTGGCTCATCTGCTCCCTCTCCTGAGGAAAGATAGGAGAGTCGTCGGCAGAAAAGGATAGATTTCCAACATTTTACTTTGATCCTAGCACTTCCCATTTTTTCTCTCACCTTACTCATTCTTATCCTCAAACGGCTGCAACTGTAACATTATTTCTCTAACTAAAGGAAATTAAAAGCCACTCTATTTGCTGCCACAGAGCCAGGTTAATAAATTCCCAGCCCGGGGTTAAGACAACAAAGGAGGCAGCAGAGGCCCTGGCTCTTTCTCAAGGGCGCGCACTGACCTTGCTCAGTCCGTCCCTCCGCCCTCACCTGCCTGTCAACTGTCTGTAACCGGCTGTCCCCAGTGATAACCTGAGCGGCAGCGGCTGCAAGACAGGGTCCTCTGCCACCTCTCCCGGGACCACTCTCAGCGATACTTCTCGGCCAGGGCGCAAGTGCATGGAGTGAGGCGAGGCAGAGGTGACGACACACCACCACATGCACCCTCTCAGGCAAATGCTAACCCGTCTCCCTCCTTGGAGAGACTATTTTATTTAAGGACATTAATGCCATTAGTCAGCTGGCTGCAAAGGGCAGAACTCGGAAGCCCATGTTGGGTCCCCCTTGAAATACGCTGTTTGCTTTCCTTCCGTCAACACTGCGCTGGCGCGCTGCGCTCTGATGTGTAAGCCTGCAATCAGGAGATAGCACACTCCACCTGCTTTTTCCATTTCGTAACAGGTGACACAGGGCCTCTGCTGAAAAAAGGACTTTACTGTTGCCACAGAAGTGAGCACAAGTACGTCCTCTGACAAGCTCAGAAGGGACCCGTGCCTGGCCACGTCCCCCCCAGGGCCCCCACGCTGCAGGCTTTGCCACAGTGGCCAGAGGCTGGCTCTCCCGTGGGCCTCACCACGGGCTCCGCTGTCCCACCACCGCGTGTCGGACACTGGTAGCTGCTGCTCCGGAAACCCTGGAGATGCAGGAAGAGTCCTCTCCAAAAATTAAGTACTGGGCACTGAGGATAAACAAACAGAGGCTCTCTCGGGGCTTACAGTTCAGTAGGAAGTTTAAGAAAAATTCAGTAACCGGCAAGTGTAGATATTCATGTCACGGAAGGACTAACGGGGTGCAGTGAGGGAAGCGGGGAGACCCCGAGGTGTGGTCAGAAGGCTCCATGTGCACTGCGAGCTGAAGGGGAAAAGACACTGCTACCGGACAGGGCCCCTCAGCCCTTGTCCAGCCATTCCATGTTCCACGAAAAACCATCCTCTCTTCTCCCTCCTTGATGCCATTTCCCCCAATGGCCTTCCCTAGCGGAGCAAGAGAAATGCACTCAAAAAAACAAAGCCCAAGACTTCAAGGCAGAACTAAAACCATGAAACTCTTAGACAAGACACAGGCCTAGGTCTTCCAGATCTTGAATCAGGCAATGGCTTCCTAGATGTGATACCAAAAATACAAGCAAAAGAAGAAAAAATAGATAAATTAAATTTTATCAAAATGAAAACTTCTGTGCTTCACTGTCAAGAAAGTGAAAAGAGCCATGGCCGGTGTGGCTCAGTTGCTTGGGTGTGTCCCGTGCACCGAAAGGTTGCCAGTTCAATTACCTGGTCAGGGCACAGGCCTGTTGTTTTGCTCTCACATCGATGTTTCTCTCTCCCTCTCCTTCTCAAAATCAATAAAAAACCTAAAGAAGAAAGTGAAAAGAGTATCCACAGAGAGAATATTTTTGCAAATCATACTTGCTAAGGAACTTGTATCTAAAATATATAAAGAACTAGAAAAAAATATAAAGAATTACTATAACTCAGTAATAAAAGACAAATAAAGCAATTCAAAATGAGCAAAAGATCTGATCAGACATTCTCCAAAGATATACTAATCTATATAATAAAAACCCAATGGTCGTAACGCCATAACGATCAATGACCGATCACCAGGAGGCTGCGTGCGCAGCGAGGCACGCGCGGTGGGCGGGGACTTGATTCTGGGTCCCGCAGCGCCAGGGGGACTTGGGGGAGTCCCGGGTCTTGTGTGATTTTGCGCACTGGGTCACTCGTAGTCAATAAGCACATGAAAAGGTATCCAACATGATGATGTTACCAAGGAAATGAAAATCAAAAGCACAACGAGATATTCTTTCATACCCAAGAAGATGGCGAAAATAGAAGAGACAATAACAAGAGTTAGCAAGGATGAACAAAAACTGGAACCCTCATACACTTGTGGGAGGATATAAAATGGTGCAGTAACTTTGGGGTAGTTTGGCAGTTAAAACTCAAAAGGTTAAACAGAGTTACCATGTGACCCAGCAATTCCACTCCTAGATACAGACCCAAGAAAAGTGAACACACATTCACACAAAACGTCTTCACAGAAGCATTGTACACAACAGCCCACAAGTGGAAACAATCCAAATGTCCATCAACAGATGAATGAATAAACACATGTGGTTTATCTATACAACTGAACATATTTGGTGACAAAAGAAAAAGATGTGCTGATACATGCTAAAACACGATGATTACTGAACATACATGCTAAGTGAAAAGAAGCCAGCCACAACAGTCACATACTGTATGTTTCATTTGTATGGAAGCCGGAATAGGCAAGTCTAGAGAGACAGAAACATTAGCACGGGGCCGCAGGCTGGGGGCAGGGAGAGATGAGAATGAACGATGAAGGGTACAGGGTTTCTTTTGGGGATGACGATAATGTTCTATCGATTCTGGTGATGTGTACAACTCTGTGAATATGTCGGTGAATTGTATGGTGTATGAATTATATTTCTCAAAAGTCTTATTAAAACAACCCAGGAATCAAGTTGGGGGATGCAAAGGGTACTATTCTAGGCAGTCCATTCCTGGGAAAACCACCTGGTGTCCTGCGGCCGAGCCAGCTCTGGGCTGCTGCTCACGGTGGCTGGCTCCCCTGATGCCCGCACACGTCCTGTGCTCAGCCTGGGCATCTGCTTCGACCAAGGTGGGGAGACTAGCTGTCTATGGAACGTGGACCGCATGGGTCAAGGCTGCAGCAAGGCAACATGCCGACCGAGTAGCATAACATTCACTTACAGTGCCACCTTGT
Source organism: Myotis daubentonii (assembly GCF_963259705.1). Classification (NCBI taxonomy): domain Eukaryota; kingdom Metazoa; phylum Chordata; class Mammalia; order Chiroptera; family Vespertilionidae; genus Myotis; species Myotis daubentonii. Next base: position 8,090,133 of record NC_081850.1, read on the forward strand.
AAGTTCAGTTGGTCTTTAAATGTCAGACCCCGACATACAAAGTACCACCACTTGCACACCAATAGGTGCACGTTCATCCTTTAAAACATGTGAATCTGACGTAATTGCATTCTCTTTGCTCTCAGGCACCAGCACGTTCCCATGTCAGAGGCACAGGCGGCCGGGGACTGTGGGATCTCTGGAGCGCTGCCCTCCCTCAGGACCCGCCCAGGGAGCTGCTCCAGCTGCTGGGCATGCTGAGGCTCATACTATCTGCAGTTCACCAGCTCCACAGCTCCAAGGCCAGGCACCCTGAACGCTCAGATCCTGGCGTGCCACGCAAAGAGCGAGGAGAGAAAGGTGACAGGAAGGCACCGAGGGGCAAGCAATCGTGAAAGAGATTTGAGCATTTTGGCAAAAGTGAGGCTTCGAGGGCAGCGGTTCTCAACCTGTGGGTCGCGACCCCTTTGGGGGTCAAACGACCCTTTCACAGGGGTCGCCTAAGACCATCTTGCCTATCAGATATTTACATGACGATTCATAACAGTAGCAAAATTATAGTTATGAAATAGCAACGAAAATAATTTTATGGTTGGGGGTCACAACATAAGGAACTGTATTTAAAGGGCCAGAAGGTTGAGGACCACTGTTCTAGGGCATGTATGGCACATGTTACATAAAAATGTGGTCCAGTTTACAGTTGTGAAATGATGGCAGTGCTCACAGCCCACCGTGTGCTCCGGTAGCACGGACTTCAGTACAGAAATCTAACACACAGGTGTGCAGACTACTGACAGAGGCATGGAAAGGCCAGGAGCACCAACAAAACCCTGGGTCTTGACTTCTTTAAAGCCAAAAGGGACGTGAGCCGCATGGGCCCATCGGCGCACCTTCCTGAGGAAGTCTGCAGAGACCGGGGGACACGCACCGCGGGGCAGACCGCGCCCCTGGCAGCCGCTGTGAAGAGGACCTGCTGCCCAGGACAGTGGCAGAAGCAAACGGCAAAGGACAACAGCGACCGGAACTTCCCTAATTGAGTCTGGCTGAGCTGTAGCTAAAAGCCCAGGTATCAGTGCTCTTTTCCTTTTATTTACAAACTCTAAGCAGTATGACTTGATTATAACTGTTTACTTACTAGGTCCTTTTCGGAACGATCAGGCAGATTTTGCCATCAATGGCTCACTTGTTTTCTTTGTCTTTATTATTTACCAAGCATCTGACCAGCTCAACGTGCTGTAGTAATCCTGGCCTCCGTAATAAGAGCGGAATATTGATTTGAAAGGTGGAAGTTTTTTACTTTGCCATTATTTACACCTGCTTTTGAAAAATTGCTTCGTCACAGTATAGCAGAGGAGGTGGTTATTTGTTGCAAGTTTCCACAGAAAACTCCCAGTGGCACCAGCGTGAGTAACAGAGAAAGAAAACTCGAAGGAAGCAATACCTAGGGATAGCCCGTTTGAAATGAATAAAACTAAAATAAAAAAGACCGTACCCTTTCATGTAATGATGTTTACTTTGAATTGATATTAGTTCACACAAACACTCCATCCATGCTTTTGTTCCGGCCCTCCGGTCCAGTTTAAGAACCCATTGTGGTCCTCAAGTCAAAAAGTTTGCCCACCCCTGGCTAGAGCCAAGTAAAGAAAAATACCCCGCTCCCTCTTCAATCCATACCTGGGCCAGCTCTCAAACTACGGAAAGAACAGCAGTGCTGTGTCAAAGGGCAGCTGTGCCCCTCACACGCACTGCCCTTGTTGTGCCCAGATTTCAAAGTTCCCAAGACCCCCAGGGAGCCAGTCAGTCCGATGCAAAAGCAAAGAGTCCTTTATTATGCAAGCCGGCCTGCGCTCCCCGTTCACCAGACCCACCGACACAACGGAAAGTCCAGTGGCCGAGAGAGGGAGGCCTGATGGGATAGGGGGTTTTATAGGGGGGTGGAGTGAGGGCAGGAGAGGGCACTGTGGGCCCTGCCGATTGGCCAGGCACGAGTCGGTACAGGATGTGGTCATAGTGATGGCGTGCACTTCCCTTGATCACCATTGGTTAATTCAGAGAAATCCTGGGTGTGGCTAGCAGCAGCTTCTTCCCGTGAGGAAGCACATGGCCCCATCCCAAAATGGAGGACCCAAGGCAAGATGGAGGGCGCACATGGTTCTGTCCCAAGATGGAGGACCCAAGGCAAGATGGAGGGCGCACATGGTTCTGTCCCAAGATGGAGGACCCAAGGCAAGATGGAGGGTGCAGTCCTTGTCCGGCTCCTGCTGCTGCTGCTCGAACTCACCACAAGACAGGATGGCCCTCCCGCACAGCACCCGCAGCTGGCCTGCGGACAGACCGACCGGGACTCCAGCGCATCTGGGCGGCACAGGAGCGGCCCAGCTCTGGGGGAGCGGCATCCGCTCGGAGCAGGCCCGGCCCATGGGGCCGGCGCACTGCAGCATGGCGGCCCCCCGGAGCCTGGGCACGCGCCCCACTCCTCTGCCGCCGCTGCTGCACCGGGCCCGGTCTGGAGGGCAGCGGGCGGGTGGCAGCCCGCGCTGGGCTCCCGCCGTGGGCCGGGGAGCCAATGCACCCCCCCATGGGGCCCGGCGGCCGGCCCACGCAGGCCCCCGCCCCCCCCCCCCCCCGACCGGGCCCCGAGGGCCGCATGGACCCCCGGCCCCAGCGCGGGGAAGCGGCAGCTGACCACGGGGGAAGGGAGGAAAGCCAGGCGGTGAGGCCTTCCGCTCCTATGACCTCCCCCGTGGTTGGTCGCCGCCCGGCCCCACCCCTCGGCCCGCCGCTGGCCACCACGCAGCCGCTCCAGACACTCGGACCCGCTCCAGGGAGCCCAGGCCCTACGGCGGGCGCGGAGGGATCTCAGAGCCGGGCGGTCAGACTCCTCCCCCCCCACCGCCCGGAGAGGCGGGCGGTGCGCCTTTCACCCTGACTTTTAAAAAATCAATAGTCACACTATTTATAGCTCACCTACTAAAGCTCAGATTCATCAGCATCTGACCAGGTCAAGGGACCAATGAGCTGGACCCCTGGTCCCTGTGAAGAAGCCGTGACAGGGCCCAATGCTGGCTGGCAGGTGTCGGACTGCCTTTCCGGAAGCCCCATTCCATCAGAACCACTTCACTAATTGCCACTCACTATTCTGACCCCCCACAAGGGTCTCTTCTTTATGTTCCATCTGTCAGGATGGTGCCTCCTGACAATACGGGTCATGACCTGGGAGGGGACGACTTGGGAGGCTCTGGGACACTGGTGTACCCAGGGAGGCTTCTGGGAGCAAGAGGCACAGCCACGCTGGGGCAGCACTAAGACGGGGCGGGGCCCCTCGCAGACCCGCCCGCCCGGAGGCTGCCTCAGACGTGGGATGCAGGCCTGTGCTCAGCATGCCCGTCGGCCTCCATGCTGCTTAGATTCCCACGGAGCGGACCAAAGAGGAAGGAGGCGCCCAGTTCACGACAAGGCATCTCACTAACAGAAACGGGACCTTCCTGAAGCGGCAACAGAGCCAGCGATTACACCTCACCTGTCCTCTGAACCGGCCGGATGCTACCGGAAAAGAACCGGGAGAAGAGGGAACAGAGCCCCCGCCCGGCAGGTTTATCATGGAAGGGGAGGAGCTGAACCACAGCTGCTGCTTCAGAGACGTGCCGCCCGGCTAAGCCCTGACTCTCTGCCCCGTCGGCGCCTCTCCAGCGTCTGCTCATCACGAAATGCTCTCGGTTCACAGGAACTATGCTTTTGGCCCAGATAAGACTTAGAAATGAGCAGCGGAGCTGTCAGACCACTGCATGCTGGGAACCATACCTTCCACCTCTGGGCTTCAGATAAATGCTGTCCTGTTTTCTTTTCAAGCAACAGTGCTTAGGGCACGGCTCTGAAATCCGGGCGCTCCTGCACATGTGGAACCCACGCCGGGAGGGGCCCTCTTACAGGGTTGCCAGGGCTCCTCAGCCAGAGCAGGAGGGAAGGCAGTGATGTGGAGAAGGCCTGCAAGGCTGATGTTTTCCCATTCGCAATCGACCTTGAAAGTGTCCTTTCCAGAGCAGAAGGCGCCGGCCATGGCTGAGCGGCGTGGCCCTCTGTGCACTGTGGTGGAACGGGTTTGCCTCACGGACTGACTGGCTTCTCTGGGTGTGCTTGCTCCTACTACTTCTGTTTTGCCATTCTTTCTTTCTTCTTCCCAGGAGAGGTTCTGTTCCCACCTCTCGCAGGCTCTGTTCTCTGGGCCCGCGGAGGGTGGCCCTCACTGCTGCTGCCCCCTTTCCAGCTACGCCTGGCTGCTGTGGCCCTGCGTCCGGCACTGCGAGACCAGTGAAAACACTGTCCTTGGTGAAGCAGTGGCTGCTGGAGCTGTGTTCTGACTGGAGTGGTTTTGCCGGCACCAGACATTTGGCAATGGTCTGGGGACATTTTTGATGCCAGAACTGGGTGTGGGTTACTCCTGGCATCTCATGGGCAAACACCAGGGATGCTAAACATCCCACAATGCACAGGGGCAATTATCCAGTCCACATGTCAGAGCAAGGTCCCCTGCCCCCCGCACACCCCAAACCTACCAAGCCCCTAGATAGATCATTCTTCACCCGTTAAAGTTTACCAGAGGCCTAGGAACTCTGAACAGCTGGGTAGTTTACTACTTTTTCTCCCTGCCAGTCCTGATAGATTAAAAGGAAAAGAACAGCTAAACAATAAAATCTGACCATTTTACACCAGTTGAGAGATAGTGAATCTCTCATCAACAGAAGTCACAGGACCTTGAATGCTCACCACCTTTTCTCAGGACAATCCTGTGAAGGGGTTATGGCATTTTAAAATCAATTTACTGCATCACAATGCACTTTTTTTTTTTTTAAAGTAAACGAAACAGGAAACAATAGAAAATATAAGAGTAAAGACAGTGTCATGAAACATTCTTTGCCACTGGCTGCAGTCAAGAAGCCAGGAGCCCGCAGCCTTGTCTAGGCTCTGCCGGGAGGGGGGCAACGTGTTGGGATCTGGGCCCCAAGTCCATTTGTTGTGAAGTGAACGCCTGGGCGTTCCAGGAGGTCAAACATGAAGAGCTGCTCACATGCACATGGGCAGGTATCCGTCTTCTCCTCACACGGGGCCAACCACGGGGCCCCGACAGGGACACGGTCCCCCCTCTGCACTCCAACCTGACCGGGCAGCTTCTTCCTTCCAGCCAGCAGTGTTTCCCAAAGACAGTGAGAGGACAGTCCACCGTCGCAACATCAGGGCGGGGCATGCTGCCGGGGGGCCTCCTGAGCAATGCCCCCACTCACTCCAAGACAGCTAAGGTGATGAGTGTGGTTTCTGAACTTTCAAAAATTAACTTGAGGTGAGTCCCCACTTTTGAAGTGCCCAACTGCAGCCTGTACAAGTAAAGTTGATTCAGGGTCAGCCATGCGCTCAGGGAAAGGAGGTCACAGAACCACATTCCATGGATCTTCGCTCACTACCAGCCTTGGAGACCTGCTACAGATGCAGAAATTCATGACTTAAAATGGGATCTTAGAAAATGTCTTTTGTTCCAAGAATCCATGTCCAATATATTTTTAGACTTTTATGGCTCTAGTTGAGCCAATATGCTAAAAAATGGAAGACACATATTTCTATGAACTAAGCTTCCCTTCAGCTCATTTTCTGTCCTGGTTAGAGCCGGCACCTGGCTGGTCGTGTCAGACTCAGGATGTGAGAGGTGGCTGACCCAAAGCTAGTGTTCCTCTCCAGCAGAGAGCCCCGCTTTCCAGAGGCGGAGTGGCCACAAGGCTGGGGTGGCTGAGGATGGATGCTTTACTCTGTTCGTCCTTGTGCACTTTTCCTTTAAGACTCCGAACACGTGGTATCCCTTCCCCAGAGCAGACCTGGGGACTCACATCCCAAGGAGTACAGGCCCTGTAACCTACCACCTGAGACGGAAAAAAGCTGGCGGGCAACACAGACCGGGCATCATGCTCAGAAACTCTGGTACCAGACCAGACATCCTGTGAACACAGCCAAGCACAGAGCAGAGCAGCACAAGTAACACACACACTGAGCCACACAGAGAGAATATTAAAAATGAACTTCCCAGTGCGCTTGCACGCATCCACACACAAAGAGAAGGAAGAAGGAAGGAGGAGGGAAGGGTGGGGGGGGGAGGTAGACAACGGAGAAGCAGCTACTGAACGGAGGGCCCCGGTCTGTGCTAGGACAGGCTCCTCCCTCACGAGAGCGAGGCTGGGCGCCGTGTGGAGCACGTCCGCCTGCCAACAGGAGCCCTGCAGCGACGGGCAATCGGGAATGAGCAGTGAGACTCAGCTTCAAGGACACGTGAAATAAGAGGCTCACCCCTCGGAAAGTGACTTCCCATGGGGATGTGCTCAGGAAAAACGCCAGGAGTGAGGAGAGTGAGGAAAAAACACCAGGAGTGAGGAGGCCTTCCTGTGCCTCCAGGAAATACGGGAACACACCGGCGGGTCATGCGCCCTCCCTGCTGTGCTGGGTTTCCCACAGACACCCGATCCAGCACTAAGGTCCCAGGGGCCCAAGCACTTCCCCCAGGGCGCCCCACAGCCTGCCGCACTCCGGGGTCTCCACCAGCTCTCAAAGGCTTGCTATTTACTACACATTTGAAAGCCCTGACAATGACTGAGAGGCTGTCCTTACTTGTTCAGGCCCAAGAGAAGCACCGAGAATAGAGTCAGAATCCTCAAGATGTTTCCCACCAAAACGTCATCCTTTCCTCCATGAAATGCTCTGTCACTTAGAATAAAGGCAGATGCTATTCTACTAAATTCTTGCGAATCAGTGTCACAATAAGTCACACGCAACCAATAATGTTCCTAGAAAACTGTTTGCCCCAAATCCTGCTGCTTTTCTGCTTCTGAGTGACATTTCAAGGAAACGCCGGTGAGATGGACTGTCAGTGCAACTAACTACACACGTGCCAGGACGAGAGGGCTGGGGAGGAGGCACACTGTGACAATGAAAGCCCAAAGGGGCACAGGCCTCCAGGCCCCCTTGGTCTGGCCCCTGCCCACCCCAACGCAGGGGTCAGCAAACTCCAGATGGGGCAGACCCAATCAACCCCCCCGCCCCCGGCTAGGAGTGTTGTATATGTTTTAAAACAGTTCAAAGAAGGAACGACAAAAACAAAAAGAATTATCTTGAGACGTGGTAATTACACGAAATCCAAGTTCCAGGGTCCATAACGTTTTCCTGACGCACAGGCACGGCTGTTTGTCTGCGTGTCTCTCTCTGGCAGCTTCCATGCTACCACGGCACAGGTGAACCGGGGGGGACAGAAACCACGTGGCCTGAAATATTAACTGTCTGTTCCTTCACAGACAAAGCCTGCTGACCCCCATCCTAGCACATGCCAGCTCACACGTGGCACTTGCTGCTGCCTCTGTATGGAAGTTACCCCTGCCCCTTGGGTCCTGGCCCAAATGCCACTAGTCTGCGTGGCCTTTCCTGAGTACTCCACCTCCAGACAACCAGCCCAGCGTCACCTGTATGCCTGCCTCCACTGTAACTCGCACCTGAAAGCGTTGTTCATTTACTTAGGCACTGTCTCTCCAGGAGAACGTACACCTCCTCAGGGTGACCCTCGGCGGTGGTGCCCACTGCTATGTCCCTAGTGCCTGGCGCAGCACTGGTGAGCTGCATGGAGCCACCCCAGCTATGCACACCGAGCAAAGCCATCCCCAGGCCCTGGCCTCCTGCCCCCAGGGTCCAGGCCGCCCTGGCTTAGGCGTCATGGTGTAGTCTGTGAGTTGTAAAACAAGCAACCAAAGAAAACCTATTACGCTTTCTAAAGGTTTGGGAGGTTATAAACAACTAAGCTGAGCTGTAAGTTAAGAACACGATGTGTTTTATGCCAAAAGGAAGGGGAGCCATCAGTGTCTACCACCTCATGGCTTCCGGGCTGTGACAGGTGCCCGGGGCCCGCTTTGATCCTCCCGCCTTCGTCTGTCCACTGCCCGTCATTGGGGCCTGGCATTTCAGCGGTATTCAGCTCTGATTAAAACTTAGCCTCATGTCTGTATATAGAAACATCTTTAAACACTAATTAAAAATAACGGGCTGGCATGTGGAAACACCTATGAACAAACATGTAAGAGCTGAAGTAAACAGCACATCTGATCTGTGTCTTCTGAAGCTACATGTGTCTTCTCTGAAGGTTTTCAATTAACTCCTGAATTTGTGGAGCTTTAAAATGTAAAACAATGGTCCTGGCCAGGTGACTCAGCTGGTTTGAGCGTCATCCCATGCACCAAAAGGCTGTGGGTTCGATTCCCAGTCAGGGCACATGTCTAGGTTTCGGGTTCAAGCCCTGATTGGAGTGTGAACAGGAGGCAACAGATTGATATTTCTCTCCCTCTCTCCTCCCCTCCCCTCCCTGCCGCCCTCTCTAAAAAAATCAATGAAAACAGGCCCTCGGTGAGGATTACAAAAAAGTTAAACAATGTCCATCTTACCTTTTAATCTAACAATAAGGTATCTTTTCTCCATTTACCCCATTTTAATGATTGTGAGATTAATTTTAATAGCATTTTATTTAACCCAAAATATCATTTTGACAGTTTAACCAATAAGAAGAAATTATCAGTAGGGTATTTTGCTTGTTTTCACACTACGTCTTCAGTATCCACTGTGCCTTTCACACCCACAGCCACGGGCTCCACAGCCACGTGTGCCTGATGGGTACCCTGTAAAACTGCAGTTTTTAGATGCTCAGTTATTTTCACCTGAACACAAACCAAACTTATTTGCATTTTAGGAGTTTTACATAAAAGAACTTCTCTCTTTATGGCCGTGCACTTGTATTTTACTTAAGATGACTAAATACGAAAATAATTATTTTATAGACATAAAAACCCTTGGCACTCATCTTAGGATTCACAGTGCATTCTTTACATTAAGCTAAAAGATATTAAGAACCACATCATATTGCTTTCCCACAAGCATCCAATTTTGCTTTTCAACCCACAGCTGTTAGATTTCGTTTTCATTTCCGTTACACATGGCTCCCTCCCTGTCCTGACTGAAGGCAACGTGCAGCTCTGGCACCCCGAGGCCGGGGCGTTTCCCCACGAGCAGCAGGACGGCGCCACCAGCCTGCAAAGCTGACCCGCCCCAGTCTGTAACTCAGGAGCGCCCCACCCTGCCTGCTCACACTCCTTTGGGGACTTGTGTCCGTCCTTATGGTTTAAAAAGAGGGGAGACCCGGTAATAAGCAGGTTCTGGGGCCCCTGCTGGAGGGAGCCCGACCAAGGAGCAGGTTCCACTTGGCCGCAAGGGCTTGTTCTTCACTCTCAGACACACAGCTGGGGGGGGGGGGGGGGGCTGATGGCAATCACAGTGCAGTCCCACGGTCTGGGAGCTCCGGGACCACTGTCCACACGCGAGGGCCCTGCTGTTTACGCTGGGGGCAGCCCTGGTTACCTCGGCGTCCTGCTGGGAGAGGCGGTATGTCCTCTCGAGGCTTCGCAGAGTTCTGGGGCTCAGAGTCTTCTGCTCCAACAGATGCTCCAGAAGCAGGACCAGCTGGTCTGGAAGGAGCTGGGGGCACAGCAAAGAGCCAGTGACAATGCCGTTCAGCTGACAAGGAACTGAACACAGACATTCAGAACGAAGACGCAGGCCCAGGGCGGCCGGGTACTCAGGAAGTGTCGGAGGCACGGAAAGACTGAAGACGGACTCTGGCCGGCCCTCGGGACTTACCTTGTACCCTCAGAGCAGAGCAAAACGGTGTTTACTTGTGTGTGTGTTTTAAGGTGTACAATGTGACGATTTAATATACAGACACTGTGAAATGACAAAAACGATATTTAACTTCATAAAACATCCTCATGGTTGATTAGATCCCTTTCTTTATGGCAAACATATGCCAAAAATGTCATTTAACCTAGACTAAGACTCAGGGAACCGCCTGATCTTAGACATGGAAGTTTAACAGAAGCAAGCTGCTTTCAGATTTTCTTCCTCACCATTGGAACCTTGCCAATGTGCACCAAGAAATGGAGAGCATGTCTTGCAAACACTCCCTTATAAAAATCATGTTTATTATTCCATTAAAATTTTTTAAAATGTTGTAAATATGATCACACACACACAGTCACCAATATTCCTAAGTTTTCACACAGGGTAGGTAAAAATTGGTGTTACATAGTAAAGGGCAAAGAGAGGAGGGCGTTTTTATATGGTACAAAAGTAATGAATAGTTTATGAACAAACATTGTAAATCCGAGAAGGTGGAGTATCTGTCTTAGTCATTATTGTGCTGCAATGCCTAGTTCCGCCCTCGAGCAGAGAGCTCTCACAAACTCTGAAAGGAGTTTAAAATACATCTTGTAGGAGCTGAGAAATATTCTAAAATCAAGGTTTTAAATTGTTACTCTTATTGCCACTACTCTCGCCATTCAGCCTTACTCCTTCCCAACTTATGCCCCAGCATCTGTCAATGAACCCAAACTTGTAAGTCTGCAAATCCATGGTACGCCAACAGAACATTCATAAGACCACCTGGATTTTAATCCCTACTTTGTTATTCTTAAGAAATTTTGAGTATTTTTGGCATCTCTCCCTACCTCTCTTTACCTTTCTGTCCGCAAGTGCGCACTCTGCCTGCCCCTTTCCCAGAATGCACGTGGGGAAACCAGTTGAATCGCAGGCACAATGCTCACCACATAATTCCACAAAGAAAGCATTTTTTTTTGTACGTCCACACCTCACCCTCCTAAGTTCTACTATAACCCCACTTCCCCACAGACACACATCCCTGGGTTCTTGGGCATTTTTATTTTATAACATCGCTCCATGCACCTAAGATCCCGTGGATCTCCTCAGGCTGACAGGAGAAACTAGGTGCCTTCAGCCAACGCAGAGGGTTACAACCAACACGGAGACCCCAGGGGCTCGGAGACAACTGACAATTTCCTTCCAGAGGAGTCATGTGCCTATAAGATGCTTTAACCCTTGTCGGTCCAACCTCGAGGCTGACTTGACAGACCAAGCGCTAGGAGCAGGTCCAACGTTGAGCAATAAGAACATTAAAAAGTTCAACATTCAATCCCGTCAATTAATTTGGACCAGACTGTTTGAATTCCAAAAATAACATTGGACCGCAAAGGGTTAAAGATAATCTTATATACATAAAAGGCTAATATGTAAAGTGTCCCCTCGGGAGTTCGACTGCTAGCTATGACATGCACTGACCACCAGAGGGCGGTGCAGAATGAAGGAAGGCCCCAATCAGCCCTGATCGCTGGCCAGGCCTAGGGACCCTACCTGTGCACAAATTTCGTGCACCGGGCCTCTAGTTACTACATAACAACCAGAAACAAAAACGCCAGTTTTCCATTTTCTATAGTTTTAGAACATGAGCCCACTTTTACAACATTAAGAGAGATCTGCTGTTTTACAAAACAGGACAAATCCAGAGCCATCAGCCTCTGGATTCTCCCCACCTGGTCACAGCACAAGCCCTCAGCTGGTGGGTACTTAGGGTGCTCTACCCCAGGCTCAGCAGCTCAGCCAGCACCCAGGCTGCCTGGCCCTCCTTCCTATCTGTCTTGCCCTGCAGCCTCCCTCTCTGAATCTTCCTTCCTTTCCTGGGAGGGGAGAGGGGAGTTCATCCAGCCTGGCCCCGAGCACCCCCTTCAGGTCACTCCCCGGCTGTCCTCCAGCCTCTTCACAGAGCCTGCCCTTTACCCCCCATTAAAGTCTTTTCCTGCCCCACTCATCCCTTTCCCAAGTATGGTCCACACAACCGCTACCCCGAGGCAGCTAGCCTGGGCACCCCTGGAGCAGCAGCCCCCCTGCCTCAATAGGGGGGGAGAGGGGAGGGGAGGACAGGGCCCCAGACTGGGTCAGAGTGGCCACCCAGCCCTGCGCCCCCACAGGCATTCTCAAAACGGATGCAGCCAAGCCCAGGGTAGCAACAGCTCAAATGTTGAGGCCCACTGGGTACAGAAGATGGGTTCTGGGGAAGGGCAGAACACCCAGTGGTTGAGGGTGGGGTCTGGTTCACTAACTAAATACAGCAGGAACCAGCTTGGTCAATTTGCAGAATTACAGGGAAGACAGAGTAGAAAGAAAAGCATGCCCCTATTCTGTGTCCACACTCACAAAGAGGCCTATTGTTAGAACTCACGCTTGGGACTTGGGGTAAACGAGACCCACGGAGGAAAGAAGCCCCCGAGGAAGATGAGCTCAGTCCCCGACTTAACCTAACTGGGTTTAATCAACAAACGCCATTCCCGTTTAAAACGGAAGAATCACTGCCACGCGAACCCATGGAAACATCTGGGGTCTCCCTTTCATGTGCCTGCGACCGCTCTCTAAGCAGAAGTCCGTGCAGCTGCACAGAAGGATCCCTGAACGTGTCTGTCCTCTCCTGATTGTACACAACGGGAAATACTTACAGCTAAGCCCCTGATACAGATAAGCCGCTGAGATGGAACGGAGGAGGTTTTTAATAAGTTTAATTTGCTCTAATTAGAGAGGTAAAGAGCAGGCACGCACGCACGCAGCGCGCCAGGTAGCCCTCCTGGGCACAGAGGCGCCGCGGACTGCTCTGTGGCAAGAGCCAGCCTGTTCCGAGGTGGAAGAAGGCACAGGACCCCACGCGAGCGTGAGAACGGCCCCTCCATAACCGTAATGCCCCGGGGTTGCCCGGCCCACTCCAGCATGGGCTTGTGTGAGTCTCAGTTAACAACCTGTAGTCACCTGCCTTTCAACTCTAACTCTTCTAATTCACCAGGGAAAGACGTAATTTCTAAACAATGAGAAAACCGGAGAAAAATCAGTGATCAAATGTTTTAGTTCAGACAGTAAAACTAATTAAGTATCCTTCATTCACAAATGAGCAAGTAAACATTACACAATTTTTACAGATTACAGACCTTAGAAGAGGATATTAAAGCAAAAATGTGGTAAGTAGCTCATTTTAATAGAGAACATTTCTCTTTGTAAAATAATCATTTACTCCACATGATGAAAAAAAAATACTATGTAATAAACCAAACTTTTGCAAAGCCACTGAGAGAGATGCACTTCCAATGTGCTCGCATAGTGCGAACGGGAGATGTGTGGGTCGTTCCCCTCCTCCGACACAGAAATCAAATCAAATGTCACATGACTCCTAGGCCCACTGTGTTTTAGTGCAGCAGTTCCGAGAGACGAACATGGCTTTAGTCACAGTACAGAATGATGAAGAAAAACAGTGCACGGTTCAGAGCATTGTCTCATTAGAAAGCAGCTCCGTCAAACATTATAAAAAGAACTTGCCTTTATTTCTGAGGGTCTAATGGTGCCCACAGCCACAGTTCGACAGTGACAGGAATAGAAAGTCCTTTCCTTTGCACAGACAAGGAGTTATTATTTTTTCCACATGGAAACCAGTTTGGTATTTTTAAAATGCATCTGCCTCAACACTTAGACAAAGTAAGGCTATGAGGTGCCAAAGTCATGTGGGTACTTGAAATAGAGAATTCCACCTCACTGTAAAGCGCATTCAAATACAAAAAAGCCAAAATACTAAAGGAGTCAGGCAAAGCAAATGCCATTTGTAAGGATTCGGTGGTCTGTATTCTTGCACTGAAGGTGGAGGAGTCCATAGTTGCTAACTACCCAGAAATTTACAAAGCAAAAGAAAAGTCTACCTGGTATTTTCCCAGTCAACTTAAGAACCGAGGCAAGCCACACAACTCCGAGTGTCTTTTAAAGTTTCTACAGACTCTTGGAAAGAAAATAGGAATTTTCCAAGCCCACCCTCCCAGTCCACAAGCAGCAGAAGAAAGCACACCAGACTCCTGCAGAGCCTCTTCCTGCTGTCAGGGGATGCCACTCACTCCTGCTCCCAGGACCACCCATGCGACTGGATCCGAAAAGGCCAGCTCGCTTCCCTATAGAAAATGTCACCAACCCATCTCACCACTGACCTTGTGCAGGCAGGTCCCGACACAAGGAACTGGGTGCACAACATCTGAGCCCCACTGTCCACACCCCTCCAAGCGCAGAGGAGGGAACCTCCCTCCAGGCCCAGCTGGCGCTGCAGCCTCGAAGGAAGTCTCTGAGCGGCTCCCAGACAAGGAAGGAGCCTGAGACTAATGCAGCCTCTGACGGACAGTGGCGTGAGTTCTATTATTACCCCATTATCACTCTGGGATCTGTGCCTAAATGAAGCATGCTTCCTCCCTGGTGCCATTTCCTTTTATCCTGGCTGGAGACTAAAAGCGGATCAATGGGGGCAATACTTATGATGTCACTTCAATTTACAGCAACGGCCCCTCCCTCTCTTTCAGTCTGTCTGAAATACACACAAAGATCAATTCTTCCCAAAAATGGTTAAAAAATGCTTAGGGAGCATTCTTCTTCCAGAAAAGCATTCTCTGCTATATTTGTCTATGTTTCTACGGCAGGAACTGTTTACACTGAACAAAAACAGAAGAAATGGGGGAGGGAGAAATCTCAAATTCTCTCGTATGCCGGAGACTTGCTGGCTGAAATTCAACACAAGCAGGGTCCAAGCGGCTGACCTTTGAAAGTCACATGCGGAAGGCTTGCTGGCACAGGGGCACAATAGAGACAGCAGTTCTCCTCTGCCCCCCGGATTAAAAAGGGAATCCCATAGTTATACAATGCTTTTTATAAGACTTCCCCCAAACGAACCAATTCCTTCCAACTCCTCCCAGAAAACACCCAGCATCCACCCTCAGGTGCCCCCACCACCCACAGGTATAAGAGCAAACCGTTGCCATTCACACGGTTTTCTCATTAGGGGCAAAGGAACTGACTACAGGACACAGACAGAACTTGAAAACATGGCACTCTTCAGACACTGCTCTGTACCCAAATAAAATAAGTAGATATCTCTAAGTTGTGTAAGTTTTCTTATGGTTTTTGAAAATGGATTAAAATTAAAGTATAATTGAGGAAGTACCTCAAAACAAGAGTTCTTCCTCACAACCCAAAAAGAAACACAAAATCCTGAAAGTATCAGAATGCTGGCATTGTAGCTGACCCCGCCCACGTCAAACACTCGCAAGACCATGTTAGTATATAATCTCCTTTCATCTATCGTTTTCCTAATGATAAAATGTTTAACTGTCCAAATGAACTGTTTAATAATACGCGCATTGGCAAGTGTCTGCCCAAGAGTAGCTGTCAACTAGGATATCATGATGATATTAAAACATCTTTAGTCTAAACTAGTAACTTGTACATAGGAAAAACAGAATTATGTGAATTGCAACCAAAACCAAGCTGAAAACAAAACTGACAAAAGAAAAACCATCATTTACAGGTTAAAGCGAAATCTTAACACATTTTAAAGAACTGTGACGTTTAAGTATAAAAGTTTATAGTTCACTTAATTTGGGGACATAAATTTAATTTGCCAGCAAATAACAGTCACAATAAAATTAGAAATGAAAATAATTTTCTTCATAATAAAATCAAGGGGCATATATCCGTCCAGCAAAATCATTATTTTTAATTATCAAACATTCTTTAGTCAAATTTGAAAAGGAACATTCAAGCAGAAGCTAATCTTCGTGTAATTCGTTATACATAGGAAAAAGCATATTTACTATATTCTTGGGAAATGGTTCTAACAGCTGCGTTTTAAAAAGACTGCTGCACTTCTGAGCCTTGGCTTGGTCACGGTGCTCCCAAAAGTGACAAAAAAAGACACCATCACTAGCAAACAATATCCGAAATAATTCACTGGCATAAATTACTCCTACATTTCTAGATAATAAGGGTCAAATCTTCATGTGCTAACATTTCCCTAACTTTTATAGAAGTTATTACTCAAACTATATGCAATATGACACAAAGCATATTATTTAAACTATATAAAATGCCCATTGGATCTCATAACCATGTGCACACTAATGTTTATATTACACATTTTAGAAAATAAACCTTTCTAAACACTCAAATAGAAAAATCCTAAGTACTTTATAAGAGATGCTTGGGATCTTCGAGCTTGCCTCCCCTCCCCAGGAACCTGCAAGACCAATTGCCAAGGGGGCCAAAGGGCGCCATTCCTTAGCTGAGGTTTATGCTTCTGAAGAAAATCATTGCTCACGAGGTGACCCAGCCCATTCACCGGCCATGATAACAATGGCATGCTCGATGTCGAGCTTGATCCAGGCTTTCTGAAGAATTACAAACACTTGAAAGTATCAGAGAATACTTTCAACTTGTCTTGTATTTGCAGGTTTTTGTGGGGTTTTTTTCATTAAACCTGCTTCTTTTAATTTCTTTAGAATTCTCTTGCCTAAGTTAATATTGTATTTAATAAGTGATATATTTATCCTGAATAAGCATATACATTTTATAAACCTGAGTTCCTAACTATAAACAGTGGTATTTCCTAATTCAAAATTCTAGTTATATACTACTTTATGACCCTCTAAGGTACATCATATGACTGAAAACTGTCAGCTGGTTTTGTGTGTCAAAATGAGGGCACACAAATGGGACATAATCACACAATAGAATACTATGCAGCCATTAAAAAGAATAAAATGGAATTTTCTGTAATATGCTAAGATAGCAAGAAATGTTATTAAGTGAGTGAGGGTCAAGGTTAAGGACAGATGGTAGAATATGTTTGGATTTGTGTAAATGTAACTTCCTAGAGGTAGGTTTTAAAAAATTAAGTAACTCTTTTGAGTCCATTTTTTTCTCTGAGTAACCTACACGAGCTGCCTGGTCTTTTCATTTTTCCTTTTTTCCCCCTGCCTCCAGCTCAAGCTGAACTATTTTTCTTAAATCATGTTTAAAAAATTTCCCCAAAGTTTACTCACTGGAGGGAAGATGTACTCTATGAAGAAATTCAATGCGGTGATCTAATCTGGGAGCTGAAATCTGTAAATGATTGAAGTACAGGCTCCAAGGAGGTGCTGAGTGGAAACCAGGGCCTCGAACAAAGCAGGTCTCGGTAGTTACGGGCAGGCCCCTCGCACTCGCACTGGTTTGCACCTAGAAACCTATCAGTGCCTCTCTATTCTTAGTCATAACAATAATACTTGAAAATAGCACAGATCTCAACTGTTCTGATTCCAATTCTTCTACAAAGAGATGAATGCTGATGCCATTAAATATAAGGCATAAGTTCTGTGTGAGCAACACACAAATATTGGAATAATCTTAAATTTTCCAAATGCTCTGCAAATATACATAGAGCAGTGGGTCAGTCATATGCCCAGACTATCATGTTGTCACTTACAATATTAAATGAACTAGAATTTAACTGTTTTCAGGTTTTTTTGCAAAGGGAAAAAAACACAATAACTGTAATTTCACTCAAACCCAGAATTCCTTCCTATTACCCCCACTATGTCACAATCAGACAGTTTGTGTGGGATTACTTATTACAAATTTAACACTGTTAGTAAATAACTGTATCAACCTTAGGTTCTTCTTTGCAACATATTGCCCTATGTTCCTGTTGAAAAGTGATCTAAATATATATAGTACGCACAAAATTAAGGTGTTCATATGCACAAATATGCAATCCGTAAGAATATTCCGTCTGAAAACAGATTTTCTTCTAAATTACAAGTGACTGATTAGCAAATAGGAAAAAAAACTAAGCTCTTACTGAAAATATGCTCTTCAGAATCTTATGAATTAAAACAGATTCCTCTTCTTTTGAGTTTAAACAATGAGTAACTGAGTTCAAACAAAACTGTGTGTTAACCTCTATAAAAAGAATGTACACTTTTAAGGCAACTCCTTAAAGACTGGAACCCAATGTTGCTCATTTCATGCACCACCTGCAGCATGCCCGACACAAGTTTATCAAATTTAAATGAAGGACTTCATGTCCTTAATGTCCTATCCAGTACAATGGAGAAACACAGTTAAAATAATTACAAGACAGCTATCAATCAGCAATTTGGTGAGTTAAGTAAATCTACTAAAAGATAATTTATACATGATAATTTATATACAACAAATGAAAATTCAGGCCAGAAGTGATTCTTACTTCGAAACTAAAAAAAATCCACAAAACACACACATTCAAATATATCAACCTAAAAAGTTTTATAAACATTCTGGATAACAACCAATGTGGTAGATGATTCTTATTTTAAAAACTAATGGTAAAATAACTGAAATGTCTCTACAACTGTAATCAACTATAATCAGTGAAATGATGGCTCTGCAATGTTTTTAAAAAGCTAATAAATTAGAGTGCTCTAAGTGGAAAAACTCCAGACTATTTCTAAGAGAGCTCTTTCCCTTTGCTTTCCATGGCCTCCTTGTTTAAACTTGTCATTAAAGACTTAAGTTTTTTTCAAATTATTAAAATTAACAGCTAAAAAAAAAAAGGAAGTCACAAGCACTTAGACACAATGATACTAACAAGAGTTGCACGGTAAGGGGGGAAAAAAAAAAACAAGAAAAGGAGGAGGGAGAAACCAAGTCAACCATTCTGGCTCTCAGCTTAGACAAACAACTCAGGCACGGATACACACTCAACATATTTTTAAGCATAGAACATAACTTATAAACAAATTTAACTCGTGTGTGTTTATTATAGTCTAAAATACTAACATTCCATACTCCTGGATCCTGCCCTTACTTCGTCATAGGCCCACAGTCAAAACAATGTAAGTATCTTTTGGGTCAGATTTTATTTTCTAATATTCTTTCCATATTTTCTACCAAATCCAAACTAAGCATAAATTTTAGCCACATGTCCACAACTTATTGTGGTTTCTGTCATAAAGTTGATAAAGAAATATATCCTTAAATATACTTACAACTGACCACAACTAAAGAGGAATTGTAGGGAGTGCGATGGGAGAGGGTAAGGGGTCAAACTAACTGAATTATTTCTGAAAAACAAAGAAGCTGTTTTTATGTAATAAAAATGTGTTGAGAGTACTATACAACTTACTACCCAACGTCTCAGTGTTCTTTCACAGAATGATTTAAATGTATAAAAAGTATATAAAGCACAGTAGTCGAACTTCACTCAAATCCTGTACACTTTTGGATTTTAGTCCAGACATTTTATATCCTGGATTAATTTTGAAGTTTTATGAGGAATAGAGCAAAGGATTAATTTAAAGATCAGAAATTTGTATTTTTGAAAAAGATATGGACTTAAAACTTCAGGAGAAAGGCAGAAAACAAATTTCACATCTTTTCAAGAAATATTTACTTCATTTTTAACTTCTTTTTCTTTTCTCTCTCCCATCTCAATACCAGCTCATCTGAAGGGAATCGAAGTTTTAGTGAGCCAGCATTCTGCAAGAAAAAGCAGCGGCTGGCTGGTGGACACCTGCATGTGGGAAGGTGAAACAAACAAGTGGATGGGAAACAAGGAGACCACATGGACAGAAATGATGTCAGGCTTGTTTACCCCAAAGTTTCATGCTATGTACAAACAGCTGAATAATTCCTAAGTTAATGTACTTCCCATCATAATAGGAACTACTACCAATTAAACAGGTAGGCTGAAATAGTATTATAAAAATGTTCTTTTAGGGCAAAACGTCCATTTTACTGCAATGAGGGTTCAGACATTATCATCTTACTTTTACTGGGAACTCCGCCTTGGACTCAAGGCCCTGGAGCGGCATGAAGCTGATAGAGGAGCAGGAAATCTGAAATGCGGCCTTGTTTGCTGCCATGGAAATATTTTCTCAAGTGAATTCAAATACTTGAAAGTCACTCAACAGAAGTAAGTCTTCAAAAATACGAAACAAATATGTTTTAGCCATGGGCCTAAAAATCCTGAAAACTGCTAATCATGAATCTAAAATTCTAGTAGGTCTTCACAGGTGCTGGTCCAACCATGATTAAACCCTAAGATGTCTTTTCTAGTAGCAATTTAAAATCCCAATATTTGAGATTTTATTTAGTTATTTGTAATGGATTCTTAAAGAAATGTCATAAAAATGTAGTTAAGTTTTAGCATTTCTATTATTTTATATCTACCTTTTATGTATGTATAATGTGCTCATGTAAGAAAAATTCAGTATGATTTTATTGGTATGTTTTAACAACACAGAACTTTTGGAAATTACAGGAAAGCGTCTGGATTTCTAAGTTTTCTGGTTTTTAAACTTAATAGAAAATAATCAGTCTATGGAAAACCAAATTTTCTCTCCCCTCAGTATTCCAGCTTAATTTATCTGTATTAATTTGGAATTTATTTAAAAAAAAAAGAGGTAGGACTGCAACCTTTTTTTTTACATAGGTTTTTAGAAAATTTTCTTATATAATTAAAAAACCTTTTCATAAAATGTTTACTCTTCACATTTTAATGGAATTTCTACTTTGTTTTTCACATATCAAAGTTACTGCATACCAATTATAACCTACATATTCTATCCCAAAGTGAAGTTTATTTAAAACAACTGAACTGGAATAACCAGTAATCACAGGATCCCCCAAAAGGAAAGGTGGACACAGTTTTGAAAATCACGAATTACAACCTCACACGTTGAGAACCGCTTTCCTGCTGATTTCAGTGTAGGGTCCCAACTCAGACCTTAAATAACAGTTGGGACAGAAATAAAAAGTGAACAGGCTGCCCCCCCCCCCCCCCCCCGGGCAACCCGGACTAACTTCTGCGACAGCCGGTTAAAAGGCAGCTCCTCTCACCGCCTGGTCAGCTGTCCCGCGTGGGTCCACGGCTCCATCCAAGCGCCTGCCAGGAATGGAGAGCCGAGACCGGGCCCTCCGGTCGGCGCAGGGACCGACGGGGACCGAGCGCAGAGCGGAGACCCAGCCACAGAGACCCTGCACATCCCCGCCGGCTCGGCCGGAAGCCGCCGGCTCGGTTCCTCTTTTCCTGCCGCGCGTGTCCTGCAAAGAGCTTTCCTGGGCGCATCAGGGCGCGTCTACCTGCTCTGTTCTCCTCGAAGGCTTGGTGAACATCACACCCAAACATCACAATCCCGACGCCCGTTGGTAACGAGTGCCGGAGCATAAAACACAGGCAACCCCCCGTCCGCAGCGCGCTTCTCCTGATGTAGATTTTTAGAGAAACTTCAGGGCAACCACAACGGCCATTCCCACCCAACGCTACCCCCACGGGAGGGGGTGCCGACTGCCACGGCGCTGCGAGCAACTGCGCGCCCGACCCAGCGGAACCAGCAGCGGGGCGCCCGCCCGGCGGTCCCGCGGCCCCGCTCCCGGCGTGGGAAGACGGGCTGCGGAGGAGAACGAGCAGGGGCTCGGGTCGCCGGGAGGAAACCACCCCGTCCTCCCACGAACACCGGCTGACGGCGCCGGCCCGCGCGGGAGGGGGGGATGGAAGGAGGGAGGCGACTTACTTACGGAGGCTCCCGCCGGCGCGCGGACCGGCCCGGACTCCTCCGGCGGCGTCCCGGGCGCCAGCTGCAGGGTCCCGCGGCCGCCGCGCCCCGCCCCCTCCCTCCCGGCCAATCCCCGCGGAGGCCTCCCGGCCCCGCCCCGCCCCGCCCCGCCCCGCGCGGGCCCTCGGGCCGGGTTCCCACCGCGGGCGCGCGCGGCGCCCCCTCCCAGCCACACCCGGCCCCCGCCAGTCAGCTCCCCCAGCGCTGACGCTAATTAGAAGTTTTAGTCTCAGCAGTTAAACAATGTACCAACCAGTCTCAACACCGCCTGCAATTCAAACGGCTTTGAGAACAAAGGCAATCAGCGCTGCAGCAATTTTTCCTCTAATTTACAGAACGTGAAGACTTTCTCTCACTACGCATTGCACTTATAATTTTTAAAAAAGGTTAACCTCTAAGGTTATAGGCCACTTCACAAGGAAATTAGCATTTCTGTGCAAAAAACGCCAGACCATGATGGCTACAACTAACCAAAAACAAAACAAAAACAACCACTGTCTCCAAAAACAAAACAAAAAAAAGATATTAAACTTGAAAGTTTGGTCCCTCCTGCAGAACAAATGTTCCTGGATCACCTGGTGGAAATAAGCAAGGTGTGCAGAGATGTGGGGGAGCTGTCTTCTATAGTTTACAGACTTTGTGAGTAAGAGAAAAGCAAACTGCCCAGGAAACTTAGCCTTTACTATCTTTCCAGTAAAATTATGCAGAATTTGCATCGTTTTTAATTCGTCCTGGTGGAGGCTGCTATTGTTCACACTAGTATCAGTTGAATGGCTACTTGTTGGCCCAAAGGGGAAAACACCAAATGCCAGAATTCCATTTTCTGGGTGCAAGGGCAGCTTTCATGCCTAATGACTGGCATCTTCACCGGAAACCACCAGAACATTCCAGCAACACACCCGAGGCCAGTCTTATTTCAAACCTCACAGCAATCCCAGTAGATAAAGGTCACCAGATTCAAACAACAAAGTCAAAACTGCAACAATCAACTAGAATAACTATTTCAAGGATTATGGGGAAATTTATTTATTGGGAAAAAGTGAGAGGAACCCTCAGAAAGGGAAATAATCAGGCCTGTTTTTCCCTAAAAATCTAGAATACTCCATTCACAGTTCTGAATATTAAACTCTTCATTTAAGTTTTTTTTTTTTAATTGACTTCAGAGAGGAAGGGAGAGGGAGAGAGAAATATCAATGAATAGAGAGAATCATAGGTCGGCTGCCTCCTGCATGCCCCACACTGGGGGATCAAGCCCGAAACTCTGGCATATGCCCTGACGGGGAATCGAACCATAACCTTCCTGGCTCATAAATTGACCCTCAACCACTGAACCACGTCAGCGGGGCTCAAGTTGTAAATGTAGAGTGGAATTTTCAGGATGAGTAAAATTATACATGCAAATATGTGCTTACAAAAAGCCAACAAAACACCAAAAACAAACAAAAAAAAGCATTTTTATACTTTATTTTCTAGTACTGGTTTGATCTTTAAAGCAATCTGCATCCATATTAAAAGAATTATTGAACAACTTAGAAGTTTATGAGAAAGACTTAGGGAAAAAAACATAGGCAATGAACTATGAAATGGAGTAGAAAAGTAATAAAAACAACCACTACAAAAATGTTGCATAAAATAGGTTATATGACTCATATATCTTCCCCTTTCACTTTTTTTTTTTTTTCAAAAACAGATTATAATTTTTTCAAAGTTTCAGGGAAGTATAGTTTTCAATCCCACTCCATGCATTTACCAGGGCATGCTCTAAAATGACTCCATTTTTAAATGAAAAAAAAAAAAAAAACCTAACTCATTCACTTCATGGAAAATTCATGTAGTGCCTTATTTTTATTACAAAATGCTATTTTTGTTTAGCAGCTAAGTTTACTTCTCTAAATATTAAATGACAAATATCTGAACACAATTTAGCTTCACTGTAGTAACCATTTTTAAAGTTAATCTTTTTTTTAAACATGAAAATCAACTAAGTTCAAGTTAAAGCAAATAGAAAGTAAGAATCAATTAAAAACAAATGCAAACATTTTCAAATGCTAATGTGTCTACCTGGCTTACCTTTAATGCCCTGAAAATGAGATGGCATTCTTAAAATGCTTAAATTAAAAAACAACACAAAAAAACAGGTGCCTGATAAATAAAAATAGAAAAGATTCCCAAAAACTTGTTCTGAAAGATGAAATAAACCTGATGAGCAAGCGAGAACATAGGCAGAAAGCTCCTTGAGAGAAAAATATAATATTCCCCCAAAACTTATCCTTCCAAAATTCCCCACTGAGTTAAAATATAAACTTTTACATGGCTTTAAAGTCTTAGCTAAATCAATTTCTGTGTACAAGACACGTCCCTTAACATTTATAAGCTTTATACATGCTTCCAAATATATAAGAACATTTAAATCATTCAGTATATTTAACTAGAATAAGAACATTTAAATCACTTTAAAAAAAGAATATTTCAGTTTGAAAAATCCATATCTACCTTCAGATAATAAACATCATAATAAACATAATGAATATTCTGTAATGAGAGACATAAAAATAAAAACATTTTACAAAATATTCTTGTAAAAGTAAACAGTTAACGGCGGGAACACCCATGCTGGTATCAATCTCGGCGCTTATTTTAGCATTTACTTTTAAAAGTAAAACGCCATCAAGCTGGTAGTCAAATCTGCAATTTTGCTCTAAACTGAAAATAGAGACCGCAGATTAAGATGAAACCACATACTGTCCAGAGAGTATCTCCACTTAGAATAGTTCTCACCAACATCGCAGTTATCATTTCTCATTGATCCAATACTATTTGTTGACGCCGTTTTTATAATGGCCATTTATTTCCTCGTTTGGAAGTCAAATCAACAGCCCTACTCATAAACTGGTTATTTTTGGAAAGAAGCTGTATCCTGGCTTTAGCGCGCAGTCCTCCGCCGGCCCGCAGGGCGGGAGCCCCCTGCGCATCACCTCTCCTCTGCGCAGCGCGGCGGTGACACCTTCCCGAGGCTTTTCAAAGGCACAGGGCCCGCTGGGTGCTGCCGACAACTCTGCACGCCTTGCTCCCCACTCGCAACCACCGTCACCTAAGTCTGATGACGGGGAGACCTACACTGACATCTGTCCCGGGAGCACGTTCTCTTCTGCAGGCAAGAACAGCCCAAATGAGAAGCAGGACTGAAAAATAAGTGCTTGCCCGGGAGAGCTGCGGTGTGTGCAGCAACCTTTGACGCGAGCACTTCTCCCGGGTTCCGAAGCCGAGGGCGGGGAGCGGGGGGGGGGGGACCCCAACATTACAAGCAGATGCCCTTCACCAAAAGCATCAAGCCACCAGAACCCACCAGGATTGGGCGGCACAGTAGGTCCCCGCAGGAAAGACGGGGGAGGAGAGAGATTTAGGGCATCTCCTGTCTACAAGCCTGAGAAACCTAACACAAGAAAGCTTTCACCAAGCAGGTCCTGTCAGCCCTGGCGCCCCACGGCCGCAGTTCGTCCTCCACACCCCGACCCTCACCTTCATCAGCCTCCAGGCCTTGGCTGAAGTCCACCGTGGCACCAATGTCCAGGGCAGCTTCGTGGTCCCAGGGTCCGCCCATCCCGCAGCAAGGTCAGCAGCTGGAGGGAGCTGGAAGATGGGCGGGGCCGCGGGGCGGGATGAGGAGCACCCATCAAAGAGGCGGGTGTGGGCCCCGCCCCGCCCCTGCCCGCAGTGCCCAGGCTGCTGAGGCCCACTCCTCTCGCACCGCGCGCTGCACCGCCTGGGGCTAGGGTCTTGCTTGGTGCAGATGATCTGAGCCTCAGAACACAAACAGCAGGTCTGACGAGTCACCTGGAACCCGGTCTCATGCTGCCTTGGATACCAACCTAGTTAGTAACCTTGGCACAAGCTCTGCAACCTCCATTCTCACAGGAGCAAAAACTCCACCCGCTCTCAAGGGAGTCAGGAAACACCCCCGGCGCTCTGTCTGTCTAAAGACCCTCTTTCTGTCCCAACACCCACGCAGCTCCTAGATGTGAATTTACAATGGCCGCCCTCCTTAAAGGCTATTGTGCAAAATTGTGTGTGGCGAGGAGCACCCCCGGCCCTACCCAACTAACCACCAAATGTATCCTTGTTCAAGGCCCTGGATACTAAACCCATCTGTCCATCACCTTCAGGCCAGGTGAGTTCCATTACAGCACAACGCTGACCTTCTCTGTCCTCTCACTTAAACAGTGATGTGCATGCCCCAATGTGTGTGGCTCAATATGCTCATCTCCAGTTCCAATCCTCTCCTCAGCCAGTCAACAAACGTTTCTGCAAACTGATATGAACTGCTAACACCAGCCCCTCGGCCTGGAATGCACATCCTACCACCCCCCCCCCCGCCCCCCTGCGCGCGCGAACACACACACACACACCACCACCACCACCACCACCACCACCACTTTTCAAGAACCCTTCTAGAAACCACTTTTGCTTTCTGGGTTTTATCCTCATTCATTGTCATGTAAGCAGCTCTATTCTGCCACATAACAGAATTATTAGCATGCCACTGGGTATGTTCAAGTCTCAGCTCCTTGTAGGCCTAGGATTCCTTTTTCAAAATCTCCCTACTGCCAAGTACCCAGCACAGCCAATTTTGAGTTAATGTACTTGCAGCAAGAACCAAGACTCAATCTTGTGCCCATTAGCACTGATTTGTAGCAACTAGATGATGAAAAAAAATTTTAAATAGCGTCAACTTTTGAAGAGAAATTCAAAGATAAGACAGTTTTTTAAAAAGCCATACACCATTAATTTCACAGGCAAAGACAGCCATTACAGGTAAATGTCATCTCTATTTCAGGGACATTTCCTACGAGGAAGCTGCTGACAGCTTAACCACTGTAGCTCTGCTTTATGCAAATACAGGTGGTACTTTTCTCCTAGAGAATTTCACACATCTGTCTGCCATCTCAGTGGATGTTGCCACGCAGAACAGGGGCACACACTACCCAGCCTTAAATGAGACAACTGGGGAAAAAGGTCACAGAAAAGTCAAGCCACTTAGCACACAAGATCATGTACACAACGGTTAAAACTATGTAAAAATTATACTGATATGAGCACCAAAAAGGATGTTTATACTGTCAAAAATAGATGATCATTTTTATTAGAAGTTCCTCTGTGAAGTTAAATGTTAAGAAAAAATTATAGCACAAAAAATTCACAAGACAAAGCATGATTAATTCAAACAATTTTAAGTCAATAAAACTATAACTGGATCATTCTTTTAAATAAAGACATGCAAATTTCCCCCAAACTAACACTATAATTTTTTTGCATATCACACTTACAATTTCTTTACATTCAGTAGCTGACATTAGCTATCACAGCGAAATAGAAACCCCATTTAAACTAAAAACACAAATGACTTTTTCTATAATGTAATTAACAGCGCATATGTGTGTACATGTGCATATATATGTATTTTTCCTGACAGTAGTTATAACAAACTGCAAGAAGTTATAAAAATCCACTTCTAAAGCATACCCTCTATCTACTACCCTGTAACCCTATGAACTCCCCAATTCACCACATTTTACATTACCACATTCTCTGGTGTGGTAAGCATGGCAATGGCCATGTCCTGATCCCTGGAACCTATGAATACATGAAGTGACATGACTCAGGGAAGTTAAGGTTGTTAATCAGCTGACCTGGAGATGGGGAGATGGATTATCCGCATGAGCCAAGGCAATCACAAGGTCCTCATGAGTGAAGAAGGCAGGAAGGGAAGAGAGAACCAGAGAGACAGCTGCTGGAGACGGGCTCAGCCTGACCGCTGGCTTTGAAGATGGGGGAAGGGGCCATGGGCCAAGGAATGCAGGGACCTCTGAAAGCCGGCAGAGGCAGGGAACAGGATTTTACCCGAGAGCCTCCAGGAAGGAGCAAAGGCCTGCCCACACCTTGACTTTAGCCCAGGGAGCCTGTGTGGACATCTGACATCCAGACACTGCAAGATAGCAAATCTGTGTTGTTTTCAGTCACTGGATCTGTGGTAATCTGTTATAGCAGCAATAGGAAACCAACACATCCGGGTTCCAAGCTCCTCTTATAATCAACATCAATGCTTCTTAATGTTTGGCTCAACCTATGAGGAAAATAAAAACATCCTTTGGAAGCTCTCAGCTACACCTGAACTCTGATCAATTGCCTTCTAAGAGGGAAAGATTTCTTCCAGGTCCCTCTGTTCACCTTCCCCCAAGTACAAGCTTCATAGGGGATTTCAGGCTCGGTTCTAGTGGCTGAAAGTTTGTTGTTGGGGGAGGGTGGGTGAGCAGAAAGCTGGACTGGGGTCCAAAGCCCCTTTGGGTCTGGTTCCTCACTGCCTGGCTTTTATAGCCACAAAGGCCAGGGCAGAGCATGTCAATGAAACAAAGGACACGCATGAAACGAAACGCCATAGGCAACCACGTCTTGATCAAATCTAAGAGCGATTCAAGTTAATAAGTAACATAACCCCACCACCTTTTCATGGCTTTAATTATTACAGCCAGTAAAAAATATTCAGGCCATCCCTGTTTAGTGATGTTTTATTTACCCCTAAAGGCTAAAGTCTTCATTAAATGCAGAAGAGTTGTGTTCAATTCAACACATATGGTGAGATCACAGCCTGGTTTATTGTAGGTTTTCATGTGTCACCCCCTCCCCCCAAACATAATCAATCAATCTCCCTTCCCCCTCCTCCTCCCTCCCTCTCTCTCTCTCATACACACACACACACACACACATACAGGCACACACACATACAGGCACACACACATATACACACGGACTCTACATACACAGCACTGCCATTAGAATCTGGCTGTATCAGATTTTACATTTTGCATAATTGATTTAAAAGCCGATCTTATTTCTGAATAGTTTCCCTTACTATTTTTCTAGCACAAATCAGTCTTCTAACAAGGTCTGCCTTTGCCCCCACAGCTCCCACGCACATAGACCTGGCAAGTTCCTGGCGGGCACAGGGCCTCTGGGTCGAGAAGCCTCACCAGATGTCTAAGTGGTGAAGGGAATGGATACGAAGCTGAAGCAACCCACATGTTCAAACAATCAGCACCATTACTTTTTTTTTTTCGTGCTGTATTGACTTTTTCATGGAACTGCCTTATGATGCTTTCCAAAGTTCACACTGTTCTATTTTCCAAAGGGAAACAATTAACCAGCCTTATCTTTTCAGGTAAACTCTTCACTGAGGAATGACGTGCCGTTCTTTATCATGTCTTACGTGAGAAAAACAAATTTTTCCGATCATTTCACACTTAGTGTTTTTTATACTCCTGATTCTCATTACTGTCTGCGGAGCTCAACCAAGATGAGAAGAGCTGGGTCCGCCGCAAGAGAGGGTCGCTGAGGCCCTGGCCGGTGTGGCTCAGCGGATAGAGCGTCAGCCTTGGATTGAAGGGTCCTGGGATTTGATTCTGGTCCTCGGTTGCAGGCTCCGGGTGTGTGCGGGAGGCCACAGAGAAGACGTGTCTTTCCCTTTGTCTCTCCCTCCCTTCCACTCTCTGAAAAGCAATAGATTTTAGGAATAACAAAAACAAAAAGAGAGAGGGATGCTGAGGTGGGTGACTCTGCCTCCATGATCATGCACCTGGAGGGGGCACCTCATCTCAGAGACTCGCGGAGAGGGGCGGGAAGAAGACCCAGCTCCCCGCTCTCCCTGTGTCTCAGGGATGGAGACAGGTTCTGGGGGAGACTGGGAAACACGGAGTCTCAGGCAGGGGGAAGCAGCTCACGAGGAAACACATCTGGGTTCAGCCCTGCACATTGTTCCTCTAGAAAAGGTGCTTATCATGTGGCTTTAGACAACGGTCAAAGGCTGAAAGCTAAACCTGGCTTGGTGTTTGATCATCTGTTTCATTAGCAGAATTGCAACACCATCAGATACAGCCCTCCTTGGTCTCTAGTTCTCTGAAAACCTCTCCTGGTAGTAATACAATCCCAAAACGGGAAAGAAAATGAATAAAGAGGCTGGGCATTAAATTTTACAAAGGACAGGAAAGTTATGGCTGTTTGACTCCGTATGGGCAACTGTTGCTGTCAATGTAGGTGCAAGCCTCTGGTGAAGCTGTGACCTAAAGCCACCTGCCCCTGCCCCGCTCTCCCCCACTGAGGTCCTCTGGGGCCGAGGACAGACCAGGTGGTGGCCTCCTGTGGCTCTGCATGGCGCAGGGCTAGCAAGGCCTGTGCTCGCCTCTTCCAGCTCCTCCTACACGCTTCTAATGCTATTATATCCCCAGAATTAAATTAAGTTAAAACAGCATCTTTAACATGCTTTAGTTCTGTGTGTGTGTGTGGAGGGGGTGGGGGGGGGGGTTATCAATCATGTAGTAACTAAAAAACTCAACATCCCCCAAACTGCTTTTATGAACGCTGAAGAGTAAGCAGTATTATTTAATCTGCCATCGCAGATCCTTGTTCTTGACAATAAATAACACAAGTGCTATTTTAAGGATTTCTTACAATTAATACCATGAAAAATGAATGACTGGATAAACAAACAAGATGCCATGGCAGAGACAAACAAAACAACAAACGCATACTTTGTTTCTATTTGTATAGCTTGCCCTAAAGCTTTAGAGAGAGGTATTACTTAAGTAAAATACTGTGTTTTGCTGGTAGGATGGGACTTACTTAAAATCGTGATCCAGTTTTTAGCAAAGCCACAAATGACCAACACTGAAGACAGCCATATAAAAACACGTAGTTTGTAGTCTGTTTCTCTTAGTAGCACAGTATATTTGTTATTGACTTATTATTTGTGAACACATTATTCTTAAACCTGCCAATGCAATTTAAGTCATTTAGTGTTTGTGCTGTGAAAATGAAGAACTTGCAGTCACCTCCCCTGATTAAAGGAAGAAAGGTGCGGAGGAAGGAGGCCTGGCTTCCTCTCTGCAGGAGAGTTTACAGCCCAGACCTGAGCGACCTGTCTGCAGGCACAACGGTGGCAGCCGGGCGCCGCTCACCCCGAGAGCCCTGAGCACTGCCGTCACCAGGTGGGACAAATTCCGTTCTTTAAAGCCTCTCTCACCGGTCTTAATATTTCTTTTACTTGGACCTGTGTTAATCCGCACTGCTGAAGATGCAGGCTCCAAAAGCATATAAAATAGCCTGTCTGCTCCCCTCCTAACCTCTCTGCCATTATGCCTTTGAGAATGTAAAGCCATTGAATACACACCTACAGGTGCTGCATCCGACTTGCATGCATCCAGCAGGTCCACAAAACCCTTGTAACCCTACAGCTGGCCAGTTCCCCACCTGAAGCCAAGCAGCGCCTGGTCTAACGAGAGCGCTTAGTTCCGAGTTTACTGGAAACCTTATGAAACCTGCCTGGTCAATACATTCACCACAGGTTCTCTTCAAGCCCAGCTGCTCCTGTTACCTCCCCCTGGTGGCAGGGGAGGCCCTGATGGGCACCTGCCCCCTCAAAAGGAATGGCTGGGTGAGGCTAATGAAGTCAGCATTCAGGGCACCAGCTAGTATTCAGTCATGAACAGAGCTTGCTGCTGGTGATAAGATCTACAAGTTTTTAGGATCATAATGCAGAACTAATAAAAAAGACAAGAAGAGAAATCTCCCTTGACAATAAAAAC
This sequence comes from Myotis daubentonii, assembly GCF_963259705.1. Classification (NCBI taxonomy): domain Eukaryota; kingdom Metazoa; phylum Chordata; class Mammalia; order Chiroptera; family Vespertilionidae; genus Myotis; species Myotis daubentonii. The sequence continues at coordinate 8,121,079 of NC_081850.1, forward strand.
CATCCCCATGAGGAGATCCCTTCTCCTGCAGGGGAACATGGAGGCAGAGTATCCATGATTTGCTTGCAGTATGGAAATATTAATCATTTTGCAACAACAGGAGTTATTTATGGCTGCTCTGTCTTCATTGGCTAGGTTTAGTCACCCGAATCTCTACATAACCAGGTAGTGGCCTGGATTTGTTTGCTGTGGTTACCAAGGGTTATAGCAAACAGGGATTATAGCATTAGATTTTCTATAATTTCATACATTTTTTGGGGGGGGGAGTATGTGTATGTGTTTATATTCAGATTTAAAATTTGCGCAAATTGACTAGAAACCAAAGCACAGAAAAATTCACAGCCTAATGCTTGTTAAAGTGCAGCTGCTGCAAACAGTTTCCCAAGTACACTCCGGGCTGGGTTCATTCCTGTCTACCCCATCATTCAAGGTTGCTGGTATCTAGCTTTCCAGGAATCTGCTATAGTTATGCCACCACTTTTGGTGTAACCGGAGAGAAATCAGTGTTGTTGTTTGTTCACCCTGCTTGAATGCACTTGATTCTTCAGGAAACTTAGATCCCTTCCCCTGTGTCAAGACAGCACATACAGCTTTAGATTTGGGTGATACGGTCCTAAGAACTTGCTTTGCAACGAAGCATGGGTGAAAGGGTGGACGGAGGGGACCATTTCCCACACACTTCCATCTGAAGAGCCCCATGTACTTCCTATGGATCTGGGGTGTCACCGTTCCCCACCATGTCACCTCACTCCTTGGCACACTTTGTCAATGGGGGCTCAGTCAGGGTCACTGCCAATCAGAAAGCAGGCCCAGATCCGCCCTCAGGAACCGATCAGCTTGTTCTGTCAGGCAATGGGCCACACTATTTAGATAAATCACTTGTAATGTTGCCATAGTTCTCAGGACTACGCGAGTCCCTCTCTCCGAGAGTGTCGGAGGCTTGCAGAGAGCAGCCGGAGAGGGGTGACGGCTGCGGGCTTCCCTCTTTGGTGTAGTGGACTGAACCATTTACTGTCCTAAGATGCTCCTTCGGCAGCCCTTCAGCAATCTCCGAGATTGCCCAGAGCAAATGTTATGCCTTATTTCCTTCACAAAGTGAGCGTGGAAGAGAAACGTAAATATTCCAGGGAAAATACAAGTTAAACTTCAACAAAACCTGAATCCAAAATGCTGTGATTTTTATACCATAATCTCAAATAATAAAACCCTGCACATCTGGTATAACCAAATGTGGCAATACTTTAGACAGTGACTTTTAGGGGCCAAGAACAAAAACATTTTTCAAGGTTATTTGTCCGGCCTATCATTTTCTAGCAATGAACTCTAATTGGCTTTCTGGATAAAATAAACAAAGGATGACTTCAGAAAGAATTCTTAGGATAAAGTGGCTAGAGGTTGATAAGGAAATTACTTTTTAAAAAAGTCTCAATATAGGCTAAAACATGGATTAAAAAATACGATTCCAGAAACTTCTTAAAACAGTTACTCATAACCAAACTACCAGCAATGCTCAGAGGCCTTCTGGGTAAAACAGTTCAAAAGCCTCTATGGGATCTACACTTTCCATGCCCACTCAGGCTGCAGACACCTCGTGCATCTGCTGTGTTCCAACGGAACGTCAGCCTCGCCGCTTCGAATGGAAGTCTAATAGGTGTTTCCACTTTTCCAAGTGGCACATTCACAATGCATAGCCTGCCAAATTGCAGTGAGCATCTGCACCCATAACCGCTAATGGGCCAGAAACGACGCTCAGAGCACTGGCTGCCGAGGCGAGCTTGTGGCCAGGCTGAAGAACAAGGCCACCGGCTCTAACCCCTCCCCCTGCTGACTCAGCCTGGTCTGGAGGTCAGATGGAGCTCATGGCAGCAGCTCTCCTCCATCCTTCCCTAGGCCACACCTGGTAACATCGGAACCAATATTAGCATCCCCCCAAGTTAAAAAACTCCCCACCATCCTGTCATTTCCTGAAAATAATACAATGCCACACTTTTGTTTTTTAAAAGCAAGTAAATTCATATTTTACTTTATAGCTAATATATTTAAAGATAATTAGGAAATAAGGAAAGCTTTTATAAAAAAAAAAAAAAAAAAGACTTAACACCTTTATAAGGGAACAAAGACCTTCCCCCACCCACCTTGCATTATGATTCTTGTCATTTTAAGGATCAGCTACTCTTAGAAATTTATTTAAAATTTAGGAATTTTTTTTTCATAAGCAAAGAAAATAGGAATACCAGATAAATTCCATCTTCATGCATCACAACATCACAATAAAAATATTTTCATATCTTCAATATGAGTCAGTGGTAAGATCTTGAAAAAGCGAAGTCACTAGAAGATTCCAACTGCCCTCAAGCTTAGAGTTAGAGAAATTTGCTCACAGAGGGTCACATGTACATCCTTATAAAGGAAGTCTTAAAAACATCTCCATCACTAGAGAGCAAAATCTGGGGATTTAAACATAGGTATCTGCACAATCTTTATATTCAAGAAAACAGTGCTTCCAATGTCACAGGCGCGTCTCCGTGGAGTCCGGGGTCACTACTCTCGCGTCCATTTTCTGTGTGGAGCAGCTGAAAGCGCATGGGAGGCGGGTTCTGGAAGAATGACGGGGGTGGGGGACTGCCTTTACTGACAGACATGCTATATGCACTGCAGCAATTTCTTCAAAAATATATCCTGTGAATCTGGTGTCAAAGGGATTCATTTCAGAAACAGCAAACCACGCCTACAGATGAAATTCCTTAGAGATTTACTTCTACTTAGCTCTTCCAGATCTTCCAACCGGTCCTCACTGGAGCCAAACTGTTAGCTCTGGCTATTGACTGCTCCTACAGAATGCACAACAGGGGCAGATTTTTTCAAATTTGACAATTATTAGTGACGAGTTTTAGGAAAAAATTGGGGTGTGATTATTGTTAAAAATGGTTTTCTTCCAAATTATTACATGAAATGCTAGTTATGTAGGGTCCCTTCCCACTTCTCTCCCAGGGTCATAACAAAACCAGAACTGTCTCAATCAGTGCGACCCAGACTCTGCAGAGAATCAGGAAGGCCTGCCCGTCGAGCTCCACTCTCCAGTGGCCAGCGTCACGGGGTGGAAACAGCATCTGCTGATCTCGGTGTGGCTCATGTCAAAGCAAAGGCCCTCAGATGGTCAGAAACAGAAGCACGCCTGCTCCAACCCTTTCCACACAAATGCCTTTAGCCCACAGAAAAACTGATGAGCCAAACGAGGCCTCCAGGGCTACAGGGTAGGTATCCAAGTAGAGTTTTAAGTGCAGCTACCTTTACTCTTAAACTATTTCATCCTCACTCCTCATGCCATTTCTGTCCCATTCATAATTCTCCAATGACACGTGCTGTCTCAAATGCTCTCATCTCGGTGATCTGTGTCAGAGAACTCAGTGTGCATTTAGCATTTACCAGCTTTGTCCTTTGGCATCCTGACATTATTTTATCAAACTGACCATTTCTTTAAGGAAGGAGAAAATGGGGGGGGGGGGTTGAATGTTTTAATGGGTGTCTGGGTCTATTTCCCTTTGTCAAGGATATCCAAAATATAATAAGAACAAAGTTCAAATGACCTCTGCCTACATCTTGGCTTTGAGCAAAAAATAAGAACATGATTATGTTTCAGATATAACTGAAAAGTCCCTGGCCTTCAAACGTGAACCCTGTGGACAAAGCACCAGGAGTGCCGGCGCTCGGACTCACGCTTCCAGTGGCCGGCAAAGCCCACGCAGGGCCTGTCCTCAGCGTCCTTCAGACGGCCGCTCTCACCTCCCGTGGCTTCGCCGCACTAACGCAGCCCACAGCACAGCCGACACACAGCACACACAACTGTTAATGTCCACTGGGTTAAGCGAATAATGCAATTTGATATTATAAATTTCTATTTGCAGTATACCAAGTTGAACTGCTCACACAAATTCTGGCTATACAATATTTTTACCGTTTCTGTATGTCGACTCATTATGTATTTCATACTCCATTAAAATTTCTGGAATGTCACAAAACAAATACAAAAAAAGCCAGTATTGTGATCCGCTAAATTTTGTCAAGGACTCAATGTAAACCTCATATTTCTAGGTGTCAAAATTTTCCCAACATGATTTTTGGTGAAAGGCATATTAAGTGGATTAAATGTATTGTTAATTATAGTGTCATATAATTAACCTAATATTTCATTTTCAAGAAGGGGAAACTGAGTTATGGAACTGTACCTCTTATTAATCTGACTCACAAGAATCACTGGCGGAGGGAGAGGCTGGCACACAGGCCGGCCCATTATTCCCGCTGGTTTGTCATGCAGGGCACCTGTGGAAGCAAAGTGAGGTAGAAGGGCACTAGGGCGGGGAAGGAGGGGAGCTGGACCAGGCGGCTCTCGGGGAGGAAGGGGTCACCATGTGGGAGGCTGGTGGACCAGAGAAGAGAATGGAGAGACACGCTGGACACTAGGAGGGCACGAGGCACCTGGACAGACAGGTCAGGGGACAGACTAGCACCAGAAAGGGGAACAGAGGTAACAAAAGGTGAGGTGAAATGAGGACACACTAGGCAAGTACGTCAATTGTGCCAACTGTGGCTCGGCGGCAAAGGACTGCCTCAGAGATTAGCAGGCGGCAGTGGGCTATTCTTAGCTATCAGTGTTGGCTGAAGCTGCGGGCTCCTTCCCCCAAACCATGTCAGGTGTGCCTCCAACTGCATTTTTTCCAGGTGAAATCTCCTTGGAAGCCACACAGGTACCCTAAAACCAGCCCTTCTAAAAGGAGCTCCAGTGTTCTAGCCCTCGGCACGACCGAGGAAACAAGCTCGCACACATCCCCGGCCTCGCGGGGACCCTGGGACTCAGGGCAGCACGCAGGCACGGAGTGGGAGCGACCGCAAAGCAGCGGCCCGGACTTGATCCAGGCATGTGTCCGCGGGCTCGCGTCAGTGAATGTGCATTTACACTCAACAACGCCTGTGCCTGATGGTAGCCAGCCAGCCTTGGTGCCGCTGCAGCGTGCCTAAAGCAGCCCTGGCCTTGAGCACGCTGCGAGCAGAGGGTGTGCTGGGAGAACATCGGCCACTGGACACCAAGGTGAGGGCCAACATCGTCTTTCAACGGCCCCTGGGAGACAGAAAGCATCTGTGATTTCACCCTGTGGCTTCTGCGTCAGAATCAACACCTTTGAATGACACTTTCTTACCTGAGAACAGACCTGAGAGGCAGGTATTAAAACCAGAGCTGCAGGGCCCGCCCTGCTTCCCGGGGACGGGAGCCCACTCTGGTCCTGCAGGGACAGGCCTTCTGAAGGGCCATGCGAGGACGGACAGGCCCTGGGGCGGCGGCAGGGACCCTGCGCCCCAGGAGGGCCCCCGGGTGTACCTGCACCTCCGGGGGGTGACCCAGAAAGGAAGGCACACTGTGGACAGCTGGCCTCGGTTAGGCAGGGCTGTGGGTTTTCTCATACACGCATGACAAAGCGTGTTCCCAGGCCCACTTCCAGTCACGCTGGAGGGGCTCTGGGCCCCATGCTGCAGTGTGATATCCCGGGCCCTGTGTCCTCGGATGAGGCTCCTTTCCATGTTACGGTGAATACAACAGGATGAGAGAAACCACAGGTGCAAAAAGCTACAGGGGACCAAGGAACCACTCATGTCCCCGAAGCACTGGAAAAAGACGCCTTTAGCAAAAACACATGCTCTAAGGGGGGGGGGGGGGGGGGGCGTAGAACATCAAAGCCCCTCAGCTGTGGCACCCAGGCCACAAACAGGAAAACTGTCCAGATAGCTGGGGCCAGACAGTAGTGTCTGGAGCAGACAGCACTCCCGGGTCTGAATGGGATACATTTCCACACGAGGCCTAAAATGACATGGTCCAGCCACCGTTCAGTAAGTCTGCACCTCCCGCCCTCCGGGTTCGCCCAGAACAGGATCGAGGTGCACAGGTACACTCAGCAACTGCTTGGCTCCTCGTGGGAGTGACACCCAACGGCCCCCTTTGGGGTCCAGGGCATGCAGTTCTGACCTCCTGCTCCGCCCGCTGGCCACTGCCCAGCATCAGCTCAGAGCTGTGCCCCTGGCCTTGGGTGGATAGCGAGCTTTCAATCAGGTATTGGTTCCTATACGAAACTGCCCTGAGGGACTCATTTCCCTCCACACGGAAGTGGAGGCCTACAGGACACCGTACTCTGGCATCCTGGGAGCACGTTCTGCTGCTGCATGCTGGGAGAGAAGGGCGCCCACTTGCATTTGATGACATGCTTTTTAAACTAAGAGCAGATATATGAAGAGCAAGAGCATTTCACTGAAGTAAATGCAGAGAAATCGGCTAATTACCAAAATAATTAATACTCCTCACCCAAATCTGTACCATGAAACGTATTCTGTGTGCAGGGCGTGTGTGCCTGCCCACCGCAGGATGGACTGGGCACTGCAAACGCCACCCCTTCCACTGGCCTGGGGCCAAGCCTCACCGCCAGGCTGTTCAACACAGAGAGCAAGCAAGACGGTCAGAAAAGCCAGCCAGGCCGACAATCACACAAAAATACCAAAGAAGAGGCAAAGCATCAGCATTACACCCCTTCCAGGGTTGACTATGCTACTTCGAAGTCAAGAGCACTTGCATTTTCATAAAAACAAGAACCCAGGAGACGGCTGTGTAGCTGCATATTCCTTAGGAATAAGTTGGGAGTATCGATTCCAGCATCACTCTTAGAGGAGAACAGGAACCGCCACAGGTAATTGCTGAACAGAGAGAGGCACATCTTCCGTGATTTCCACACGGTGGCTCCACGCACGCGTCCTGCCATGATGTCAGGAAAGTACTCGGGTCACACACAGCCGAAGGTGAAAGGAGTACAGGCGCACCTCGTCTTATGGGCTTCACGGGTGTGTTTTTTACAAATTGAAGGCATGACCCTCCACCAACAAAAAGACCATGACTCGCTTTATTGCGACGCTCCGGAACCAAACTGAGGTGTGCCTATAATCCACAAGCTCTCAGCGCCCAAGCCTGCCACGGAGTCAGGACATCAGATCGTAGTCTGCACGACCGAGTTCCCTCCAGGACATGGGGTGGGTTTCAAAGGGATTTGGTGAAGGGACACGGTCCCGGGAAAGCCAGGACTACAGCTGCAGTTAAATGCTGAAACCCAGCACTCATCCTCACTCGTTATTTTTTCTAAAAGGCACAGAACAGATGTTTCCAAAAAGGCAGAATTTCAAAATCACTGAATTCAATTAGCTTTAAAAAATTAAAAGTAGCCCAAATAAACCACCCTTGAAGTCACAAAGTAGAAGTCACAAATATAAAACACACTCCCCTTCTTCTTTTTTTCTTTTAATTGATTTTAGAGAGGGAAAGGGGAGGGAAGAGAGTAAGAAACGCTGATATGAGAGAAAAACATAAACGGGTTGCCTCCCGTACATGCCCTGAGGGGGGCACCCACAACCTGGGTATGTGCCTTGACCAGGAATCAAACCCACCTTATGGCGCATGGGCGATGCTCCAACCAAGTGAGCCACACTGGCCAGGGCTCCCTTTCTTTTCAATATCGTTTTCTCTAAGACTCAAAGGACAAACACTGTAATATTAAGAGGAAGTTGCTCTCTGGATAACTAGATTACCAGTAGTTTCCAATTTTCTTTATACCTTCCTCTATTTTCTGGGGGGAAAAAATTAAAAATGCTAATTTTCTTGGCTCGTTGGGGGCAAAATAAGCTGAACTGAAATAAAAACACAGGAAAGGTACCACCCAGGAACACAGAGCTTGATTCCTCTGTGCAGAACTGGGACCACACCGGGGCTGCAGCAGTCGGTTCACGCTCCAGTTCAACAACCTGCCCAACTGGAACTGGAGTCCCCCGGGGCCCACTGGCGCCACCCTGCGTGTCACTCGGACTTCACCAGGAGACTCTCAAAGGCATATGCCAAGGCCTGGCGGAAACTCAAGTTTTCCTATTAGCAGGGGACGTGGTCGTTACAAATGAAACCAAAATAAATGCACTCCAGCCTCAGGAGCTTCCGCCACGCGGCTGACTCAATGGTCCTCCTCCTCACGGTGTCCCCGATGAGCTGCTGGAAAGAGGTGCTTATAACCCTGAAATGTCTAAAATATCAGCAACAAATTGGAAGAGCAGGAGAACACTCATTGTTGGAAAAACTACCACCGTTAGTCAGTGCTAAAGCTGCGAGGAGCTGGTAAAGGGCCAGCTCTCAAACCCGGGTGAAGGGGTGACTGGCAGGCACCAGGTGGCCTGGCGTGATGAATGGATGGCAGGGAGGCAGAGCCCAGGAGGGTGAGATGCGGCACGTAGGGAGGGAGGCACCAACATGTGAGGGCCCCAACTCACTTTACCTGCCGAGAAAACACGGGCTCTGCCAGGGGCACACAGACATCAGGGCGAAGACCCGGGAAACTGAGACGCGTGAGATGATTTCACGTCTGCGTCTAACGCCCATACGGAATTTGGTAATGTCAGCAAGAGGCCGGCTTGGTTCTTCGTTCTCGTCTCTGCCCTAGACCCCTCAGCCACACCTCTTCTCAGAAACCCGGCTTTTCCGGGAGAGGGTGCACTGTGACCAGAGGATTCTGCGCTGCTGAGTCCTCAGAATACCACCCACAGAGCCCATTAGAGAATCAATTCACAGAAAACGAGCACAGATCAATGACAGACAGCTCCCATTCCCAACAATGACCTGGCAGCTTTGCTCCCTGCATCCTCTGAGAGCTGTCACTGCCTCCCATCACCTCTCCACTTCCCTCCACATTCACAAGAGTTTAGTCTCTCAGCAACATGGACCAAAAGCCTGTTGTAACCTGGAGCCAATGGCTCACTTTTAAAACTGCCTTGAAATGGAATTCTCAGATACCCTAACACACACAGCACCAACAACAGGAGGGGGTCCCCAACACAGCACCCCCTCTGTCGCCTCGAGGGGGACCAGAAGGAAGGTGGTAGAGTGCACTGGGATGGACTCGGTGCTTACAGGCCTGAGCCCCTGGGAGACAATGAGAGGTGGGTCCCTGTGAACACAGCTGCTGGCACAGACTGCAGCAGGTGTGTGTACCCTGCAGTCAGACCCAAAAGCTTCCCCACCGACGACAAGACTTTCTGAAAGGGCAAACAATGCCTGGGAAAATTCAACAAAGTACAATCTTCCCACATTTACCAGGCAGTAGCATTCCTAGAAAGTTCAGTAAATATTAAAACTGTGCATATAAAAGTTAGGTTCTCAGCTCAAATAGTTTTCACCTGTGACTCTGCAGGAGGCATCCGGCTGAGGGGGGTGGCACAGCCCTGGCCATGCTGGCAGTGCTGTGTGGGCAGGCCTGGTGTTCCCGGGCGCAGTCCACTGGAGGCCAGAGCACCCCCAAGTCACCCCATGACGGTGGTTCTGCCCCATGAGAACCAGTCCTTTACACCAAACTGTCCCCTCAGAACAAAGTGCCAGTGGAGGCCAGAATAACTCATGCAGATGGTGTTGCTGAGAGATTGTCTGGTCAGACACCAGGCCGTAAGAAAATCTTCTCCACAACGCCCTCCCGCAGACCGTCACTTGGTGCCCCTCTCACCCTTCCCTCTGGAGAGGTGAAAGGTGTCCTGGTCACTGCTGAAACGAACTCTGGACAAGCACAAATTCAAAAGACTAGCGGGCCTTCAGTGAGTGCTCACCCCCCGAGGGGCCACCTCACCCACAAAGAAAAGGCTATTTTCACAGGCTGCTTGGTTATCACTGGTTATACTTATTTAGAAAAATAAATTTATTTGATAAATTCACTGCCAAGATAACACACACCTGCAAACCCTAGAATAAACAAAACTAAGGAACAACTTTCGTCATTTGGCCCCTGCCACGCCCAATGATGTGAGGACCCTTCCCCGTGCAGCTTTCTCGGGCCCTTGGCAAGAGCCTTAAAGAGAACCTGTACCAATTCAACTGTTTAAAGCACCACAGAACGTGGTTCTATAGACATGCGTGTCTACTCTGTATTCAAACAATGTGCATAGTCAGAAATATAAACTTACAACCGTTGGTTTGAATAACAGGGAAACTAAAAAAAAAAGTCCAAAAAATAAAATCCCTTCTCAAACTAATTGAATGTTTAGACAATTGACATTTCTCTCTCACACAGACACACCTTCCATGCTTTATATCAAGTTTACAAGAAAAAACAGAACGGTGCTAACCTAGGGAAGGCACACACGCCTGGCGGTACAACCTAGAGATGAGACAGGAGGGTGCCAAGGACTGCACGTTTAGTGAATGTGTGCTAACAATGCTTGAAAAATTGCAAAAACCTTAAAGTAGTTCCTAGCTTTCTTTGGTTCATAAAAACATCAAGAGTCAAAGGTTAAGGTTACTCCTTCAATATGGCCTGTGGTAAGGATGTGGAGAAACTGGTGGGAGTGTAATACAGCGTAGCCATTCTGCAAAACAATCTGGCAGCCCCTGGAAAAGTTACATACAAAATGACTGTGTGACTCCCAGGTGCCTACCCAAGAGAAATGCAAAAACTGTGGGTCTTTACAGCAGCACCATCCATTCCGGTCCCAACTGGAAACCACCCAGGTGCCCATCAACAGGGGAACCGATAGACAACATGTGGTACAGCCACACACTGGAACACTATTCAGGAATAAAAAGGAAGGGACTGCTGCTGCTAAGTGGAAGGAGGCAAACACAGAGGCCACATATATGATTCCACTGATATGAAATGCCCAGAAAAGGCAACTCTACGGAAACGGAAAGTGGACTGCTGGCTGCCTGGGCTGAGAGGAGTGACTGCTACTGGGCAGCAGGGGTCTCAGTGGGATGATGCAGACGTTCTCAACTGCACAGCCTGGAAAGTTTACTAAAAACCAGGGAATTACATACACTTTTTTAGGGTATGTGAATCACAACTCCAAACTGTTACACACACACACAGCCAACAACTGAATCCCTGGGCAGCTACCACGGGTAACATCTGCGTTTTGGTCGTCCCTCTCACTTTCTTGACTTCAGAGTGGAAAGATGACATCAGGCCATTAACATCATGAGAATGCAGAATTCTGCTATTCAATTTCCTCTTAAAGACAATAAAGGAGCGTGGGGGGAGGAAGGCGCTCAGGGGGTGCAAATAAATCTGCTCTTTCCTCATTACAGAGTTCAAGCCGGTCACGGCCCCATTAGCGGTAGCCATGAGAAGTTTACGTATTACTGCCTGCTGCCAGCGGGCCGGCTGGGGCCTGGGAATGTGGAGCCCCCCGCCCCACAAACACAGGACCTTTGTGATGGCAAACCCAGGCTGGCACAAGCCTAAGCATAAGGGCGCTCCGAACAACCAGGAAATGGAAAACTCAAGAAATTCTAATACTAATCACTTACCTCCCAAACCTCAAGGTTAGTTTTTGTTAAAATCAATATCAACTGCCTAATTCTGCATAATGAAAAACCGCAATCGGGTAAACAGGCACACCGTGTACCGGGATGATGCCCTAAGATGATCTATTCGCCTTCCCCTCCAGTCATCACATGAATCGACTTTCACCAAGCACCTACTAAGTACACACACTCAGTGGGACAGGGCCTGAGAACCAACATGGCCGCTTGCTTTGCAGACTCATGACACACCCCTTCCGGGCAAGAAGAGGGACTAGATGGCGGCCGGCACTGCTGCCATCGAGACAGACCGGGCTCTGGGGCCACGTCTGAATGCTGTGGGCTGACAGTATTCATGGAAGGCTGAGGGGTGGGACAGCAAGCGTAGGGCATCGCCCTGCTGAGAAACAGCACATGGAAGAAACAAGAGCAAGGACAAGCCAGTCTCCAGAGTTTCCTGACTATCCACAGCCTGGACACCAATACTGCCCTGCCCCCTCCTCACAGGAGGTCCCCCTGGAAGCCTCAGCCCTTGGGCCACATCTAGAAGACAAGCATTTTAGGATTACGTTATAGGTCCCCGGACAAAGTTTCTGAACAGGAAAACAATTATAGTAAGTATGTAAGTGGTAAGAGGGGCCAACCTGATAGAAACTGTATTTAATTACTTAGAGTTGAAGTTGGTAGGACAAAAATTCATGAGAAATGAAATGCTGTGGAAAAGAGTAGAAGGCAGGAAAACAGAAATGCTATATTTATCTCCTTCTCTCCCACCACCGCCCTTGAGTATTTCCTCTATTTTGAGATGGCAGCAATAAGACTGTTCTCCCTACCAACGTTCTTCCCCAACTCAGAGGCCTACTGTCAGAAAAGCAGGCCAACGGGCATGGTGAGCCCCACACCCAGGCCCGAGGACAGAACCGCACGCCAGGGCAGATGGCACTCATCAGGCCAATACGCAGGGTCAGCCACCACGCTCGGCCAGTCCCTCCCTGCTCATGGAGACGCAGGGAACCTCCTGGGAAGAAACGGAGGTGTTCCAGCAGCCTCCTCCGGCCCGCACTGTCCCTGACTTACGTGAGCCTGCTGCTGAACTGCTGGTCTTTGTCAACAGAGGTAAGAATAGTCCAGAACGCTAAGGACAAATGACATCCATCAGCAATGTTTTCTCATGATTCATTCCCCTAGGTCCCATCCTTTTATCATTCCTTCATCTCGACTTAAAAAAATTTCACAGGGGAAAAGCTGGGATCAGGTGGGTAAAAGTGGCAATCCACATTTGACATGAAAATTAATCTACATAAAAAAAATCTTTCCCCATAAAATATTCAAGCATGCTCAATATCCAATTGAGAGGGTGTGTGGAGCTTCAGTCCTTACCATCAGGAAGCCAAAGACAATCCACTGGGTTTTGTCCAATGACCCTTTTAACTACTTGAAAATGATGTCTGATTATCAAGTAATGTTATGGCTTACCTATAAAAACCTCTTTCTAAAAAATATTGGTCCTGATTTACAGAAGCAAGGACATTCTGCGAAGCCTTTTAAAATCATGCTTAACACATTACTCATACTTGGAGACAAACACTGGGCCCCTTTCTTCGGTGCCTAAGTGGGTTTCTGTTAGTAAGTCAGTGCCTGGGGAACATTCCTGTTCCAAGCCAGTTCTATAAGAATGGTAGTTACTGTGAACTCAGACCTCCATAGCTGCTGGGGGTGAGCACCTCAGCCCTCCTTCTGAAAGCTGCCTGCAGCTCTGCAGTGCTCAGGACACCAGCAAGCATTGCATTTCTGGATGGCCAGACCTTCCGCAAACTGACATCACTTTAATTAAGCCCTCAACCCAAATCAATAAAATAACTCTGATGACTTCAACTAAAACTCTCTTTGGAGGAGCCTAGTGGAAACTTTCAACAGGACCTGGAGTGGTATTTGCCTGGGACAGAGTGGCCCTCTCAGCAGATTCCCGCGTCAGCCTGGGAGACAGGTGCACCCCGGGGCGTGGCTGGGGCCTGCCAGAGCAGGGATGGGCGGCCTCCCTCGTCTTACCACCGGGGACACGTAAGCTGGCCCATGGATGCCACACACCTCTTGGTCTATCCTATTGGTTCTCAGGGCTTCTTTGGTTCTCATAATGTACCACAGATGACAAAGGATTTTAACCCTGAAATGGTACTGGAAAAGCCCCTCACCGGTAACAGTAATGACTACTGTTATTCATATTACTAACAATGTGAGCAATGACCCAGAGGCAGCTTCTGCTAAATGCTTTACAGAGGCGACTAGTATTTTACAGATGAGGAAACCAAGACTTACAGAGGCTTGTGGTCTGAGGTACAAAAGCTAGTAAGGTGTGAAGACAGGATGTTAGTCCATCCGTCTATCAATTCCACGTCCTGAAGGACTAGAGAGGGAGAGAAATATACTTTACACGTTTCCGATTTAATTCTAAGAGCACAGATGACCCACAGGCATCAGCTGAGGCCATCTCCAAAATTCTATGGAGTGGGACATGAATGGAAACCACACATTTTGGGAAAAGGATAAAAAAACAGTGTCCACCCACAAGAGATTAACATTCCTGGCTAAGAAAACTAGAGTTGGAAAACTGGAGAGGTCAATGGACTAGAGACAGAGGAACACTCTCTAACAGAGCTCTTGTTACAACAGCTACTTTATTTTAATTATTTACTATAATGAACTGTCTTAAAAAATAAGAAAGTATTGCCCTGGCTGTGGGTGGCTCAGTTGGTTGGAGCATCATCCTGTACATCAAAAGGTTGCAGGTTCGATTCCTGGTCAGGGCACATACTTAGGTTGCATGATCAATCCCCAGTTGGGGCACATATGGGAGGCAACCAATCAATGTTTCTCTCACATCGATATTTCCCTCTCCCTTGCTCCCCCCCCCCACCCCCATTCCTTTCTCTCTAAAATCAATAGAAAACATATCCTCAGGTAAGGATTAAAAAACGGTAATAATAACGTCTTTCCAAATATGCTGGTAAGTTTTTCACAGGAACAGGTCCCACCAAGAAGACCACAGCGATGCTTCTCTGCACGTCCTCCTCAGGTGAACGTGCCCTCACCCTCCGGTGCTGGGAGGCCATCCTGAAGAGCAGTACTCAGTAAGGAAGGTCACATGTACTTATGACATGCCGCCCTCTCTTCTCTGAACAGTGCATGGTCCCAAAACAGGCCTGATACCAAAAATTAAAAACTGAGGAATTACGAATATACGTTTGGAATCGACAACAACCACCTGTGATTATTTTGCTCTCTTTCCTTCCTCCTGTTTAAGAATCTGAACACAAGAGAAAGCAGCAACAAGTCAGAGTTCCTCTCTTCTATCATCTTGAATTCCATCAGGATTATAGCAGTTCCCCAAAAAGTGATTATGAAGTTCAGCAAAACTAAACAAAAAACGTATTTCCTGCTTTCTGTTCTAGAGCCTGGTTTGTTCCGCCTACACTTTTTCCACTGAGCCTCTCCCCAGGATGGCTCCCGATGACCATGACTTTGCATTTTGAACAGGGCGGCTCTCTGAGCGTGAGTCAGAGTCAGAGGCCAGCAATGCCAGCTCTGGAAATAGTGCCTGCAACTTCCCTCCAAGATGGGAGCCAGCGGGCCTGGGACCCAACCTCCCCTGTTTGGAGGTCAAAGGCCCATGAAAGATGCAGAGTGTGTGAGTGTGCCCGAGCTGCATGCACATGAGCACATCAGTAAGCCTTCGCCGGAAGACAGGTCAGCATTACTTCTTGTCTGGTGCTGCATGGTTGGGCATTGCTACTGCTGACCACGCCACTGACTCCATCTCTAATAGGGACTCAGAATACGCCAGGAGTAGCATCGCAGGGTATCATCTGGGCCTTCTCTCCAGCACCTTTCACTTTGCTGGGAGGGTGCCTTCTACAAGCCTGAAGCAGCTCACTACCTACCTTCTTTGTTTTTTACCTGCCCATTTTGGGCACTATTCTGTATCTGCCAGCTGTGTTGCAGAGAAAACACAAGCAGCTTTTTTCCTAAACAAAATACTGCATCCCTACTCGCTCGGCCCTGCCAACAGTAGAGCACTCTGGAAAACCAGCCTTTCCTGACCCAAGTTCAGAATTACTTTTACTCATACTGTTCTGGGGTGAAGGAGGTACAATTTGGGCTGCAAGAAGACGGATTGCCTAGTTATCTGGTCACATTCATGTTTGACTTAACGCACTCTGACCGGGTTTCTGGGTCACAAGGGAGGGCCCTGGAGGGGCACCCTGAGTCTCCCAGACCAGCAGTGGTCTGTGGGCCACGGTTGGCGACCGCTGTCCTAGACCATCTCTCCCTACTTCCCTGTGTCTGTGCCCCACAAAACAACAAGGACCAGCCTGACACGGCTCTCCTCACCAGGAACCAAAAGCTGCTTCTCCTCCACACCTTACTTTGAGGAGCCGCCAAGCAGACAGCAGAAAAGAGCAAAAATGGGACGCACCCGTTTCCAGTCCCAGGACAGCCTTCCGGCCTGTGACCTAGAACCTCTCAGGTTGCCCTGGCCAGTGTGGCTCAATGGGTTGGAGTGTCATCTGGCACACCAAAAGGCTGTGGGTCCAATTCCCGATGAGGGTACATACTCAGGTTGTGGGGTCATGGCGTGTACAGGAGGCAAGCTATCGATTAAAGTTTCTTCCTCACACTGACGTTTCTCTCGCTCCCTTATTCTCTCTAAAATCAATAAACACATCCTGGGGTGGGGATAAAACGGAACACCTCTCGGGGCCTCCATGTTCTCACGCGCATATGAAGTAGGAGCTAGAATGAGGGGAGCTACAAGGCCTCTCCACGTCTGACAACTCCTGTCCTGCACAGGCTCCCCAAGGCACTGAAGTAAAACTTGAGTATTGAGTAGTTCAACCCTCCACGGGACCGTCCCCCTCCGTTCCCGCTGTGGCCAGGCACGCTCAGGCACGCAGCTTCGCAGCACTGTCCCTGGCACACTCCTCCGGACCTGACTTATGGCTTCTCCAGTAACTTTACACAGCTCCCTGCTGGGGGTGATTTTATTTTCTGAGGTTACCTCAATTGTTAGTTCTTCCTGCTGCACGGCTCCACGATGAGATTTCCACAGATGCAAAAACCGTTCTTTAACAGTTAGAAGCTCAACAGGAACAAACAGCTTTTCAGAGAAAGTCATTTCACAGACAATTATGTGTGCTAGAATTCACTTTCTGTCATGAAATAAATGACAACATTGCAACTCTGTCTAGCGAAGTTAACACAGGTGGCTGGGCCTCCCCACAGACGGAAATCACGGTGAGGTGGAATGGAGGAGGCCGCGTGCCCAGAGGTAAGTCTTCTCAGGATCTGCCTCAGCTCCGCCAGCCTTCCAGGGAGCTTCCCATCAAAGCAGTCCGAGCACACGGAAAAAAAGCATGACTTTTATATTGAGAATAAAAATAATTACGGATTGATCTAAAATGGAGCTTCACTAGAAAACAAATCTTATCTGCCACCTGGTGCGTCCAGTCTGGAGCGGGGACAGCGACCGTGTGGTCCACTGCAGAGGACAAACTGGAGAGATGCAAATGGACAAAGCAGTGGTGTGAGCAATGCCTCGGTGGTCTTTGCCTATAAAGCCGAGAGAGGCAGACCTGCAGGCTCGTCTACTGCTGTCTTTGCTGCAAAGCTAAGAACAGTTACAGGAAGAAACCAAGGCTGACTTATTTTGAGTCTGTAAATTTACACCCAGACGAAATAAATTCTTTCCTATCTCAGTGTCGTGGGTAAGAAAAGGCAAATGAGTAGTGCTCTAAAATATATGAAATATTTAACAAGGGCCAACTGTCTTCACTCCCACAAGGCGCCTCCCCCAGGACAGGGTGGCAGTGGTGGTGCAGCCAACATGGGACCACGATGGAAGCCAGGCCTGAGCCACCTGTGCACTGAAGCCACGCCTGTGCACTGCAGCTGACGGGCAGCGGTCACCCCTCCAGGACAGGCGCACCCTCTGCAGAAACAACTGGGTCTCATCAGAGGAAAGACCAGAGAGGGTAAGAATGGAGTGTGCTACAAAGATCAAAAGAAAGCCACACCCAACGAGGCTATGAGGCACAGAGGACCCTGAGGCACAGGGAGCCAGGAGTCTGAACAAAAGCAGGTTGTTGCAACTCTGACGCATGAGGACTGCGGGCTCAGTGACTCATTTGGGAATGTTAGGTGAGGCATTTAGATTTTCCACTTAGATGGGCCACTGCCTTCTGACCTGAAACGGAGGACAAAAGCATATGCGGGTACCTGGGCACTTTTAGATCCTGGCAAGAAATAAAACCATTTTGTATAAAAGGCATGATTCCACACCCATGAGCAGGGCTAAAATAAACTCTGACAATACCAAGTGCTGATGATGAGGCAGAGAAACTGGGAACCTTAAACACCGCTGGAAGGAATGTAAAATGGTGCAGACACTTTGGAAAAACAGTTCAGCAGTTTCTTTAAAAAGTTAAATATACACCAACAATATGGCCAAGCCACTCCAGTCCTAGGTATCTACCCAAGAGAAACGGGTCTACAGAAAGATAGCTAAGCCACAATTAAGAGCCAAAAACTACAAAAAAATATCCAAACATCAGTCAATTAATAAGTGGATAAACAAAATGTACATCCACACAACCTAATAACTATATGATAAAAAGGAACATGTTACTGATGCATGCAACATGGCTGAACCTCAAACAGCTATAATAAACGAAAAACGCAGATCTGCCCTGGCCTGGTGGCTCAGTTGGTTGGAGCATCATCCAGTACACCAAAAGGCTTTTGGGTTCAATTCCAAAATTGATCGATGTTTCTCTCTCAGATCTATGTTTTTTCTCTCGCTTTATCCCTTCCTCTCTCTCTCTAAAACCAATTTAAAAACAACACATATCCTGGAGTGAGGATTAAAAGAAAAAACCAGATCCAAAAGCTAAAGTTCTACATGATTCCATTTATATGAAATTTCCAGAAAAGGCAAAACTATAAAGACACAAAGCAGATTAGAAGTTGTTTGGCATGAGGGACAGGGATAGACATGACACCGAATGGACACGAGGGAGCTTTCTGGTGATGAAAATGTCCTAAGCCTGGACTGTGGTGATAGCTCACAACTGCGTGAGTTTCTTAAACCTCAACCAACTGTGTATGAGTGAATCTCATGGCATGTAAAACGTATGTTACACAGAACTCAGTAAAGTTGCTGAGAGAGAATCAGAAACACCATCTGCAACCGCCTGCAGGAGCACGCAGCACCCTTTACCTTTATCGTGATAAATAACTGCTAAAGGTGGGTCTCCAACACCGAAAACTAAAGCTGTGAGGGACAGCTGAGAAAACATCAGAGACCAGATTGCAGATGAACATAATCCACAGGTGTGTTCTGTGTTCCTTCGGACTGGGTCCTGCTGGCTCTCTCTACTGTCTCACGCCCTTCTTGGAGATCATGAGCTTTTTCCGTGGACATCAAATGAAAATTGCCACTCAAAATTAAAGCATGAGCTTTATGACTTTCAGTAATAAATGAGGCCACATAAAATGACTACCGCTGCCTGTTCTATGAAAATGCAGGAAAACTAAAAACATAGATTCTGAGACCATTTTTTTCTCATTTTACATGGTTTCCCTGGCATTAATTATCATAAATCAGTTTATTTTCCTGCTTTCATATATATAAAACCTGAATCTTCACAGATGTAAGATTTAGGACATAATGCTCTGAAAAACCAACATTTCTTGACTTAGAGAAAGATAAAGTGTTAAATGATTTGGATATACATTGGTACCATTTTTGTAACCCATCTGACAAGTCCATTTGCCCTCATCATCAGAGAGATACAAGGGGTATATATACCTATTTTTTTAAGTACCTTTAAAAAAAAAAAAAATATATATATATATATATATATATATATATGTTTTTATTTTTTACTGATTTCAGAGAGGAAGGGAGAGGGAGAGAGAGATAGAAACGTCAACGATGAGAGAGAACCATTGATCAGCGGCCTCCTGCACGCCCCCTACTGGGGATGGAGTCCACAACTCAGGCATGTGCCCTTGACTGGAATCCAACCCGAGACCCTTCAGTCCGCAGGCCAACGCTCTATCCACTGAGCAAAACCAGCTAGCGCAGTCATTTTTTCTTTTTAAGATGTTGTGCTGAATCTGTGGAGCTGAAAATGTGGGATGCTTTTTTTTTTTTAATACTGTATATGTTTATTGATTCTAGAGAGGAAGAGAGAGGAAGAAAAAGAGAGAAACATCAATGATGAGAGAGAATCATTGATTGGCTGCCTCCTGAACACCCCCTACTGGAGATTGAGCCCGCAACCTGGGCATGTGCCCTGACCAGGAATTGAACTGTGACCTCCTGGTTCAAAGGTTGATGCTCAACCACTGAGCCACGCCGGCTGGGCTGTGGGATGCTTTCTGAGTGACAGAACACAACATCCAAACATCACAAGAAAGCGTAGCTCTGGGAAGTCACCACCCTTAATCCTGTAATAGTCTCATTTTGCCTTGAAACCAAATTTTATGGTGAAGAAAAACAGAAAGCCACCAAAACTTAATGCAAAGAAAAGAGTGTGAAATAGGTTGGAAACTCTATGTCCCCAAGTTCAGAGGGAGCCTAAAAATTTGCTGCAGCATTAGTTTCATATTAGTGAGGCAGAGAGAAATTCTAATTTCACAGTTTCAGTATGTTCTCAAGAAGTCAATCTGAATTTTACAAACAGAAGTCATGGCACCCTCATGCTACCAAGTAACAAAAGTTGAATGAATGGAAACAGCATGCTATCAGCCGGGACAAGGCTGTGGACAGCGCTGGCAGCGTGAGCGGGCGCCTTTCCTCACAGATACAAACGTTCCTGATGCACACCTGCCGTCCCTCTGCACAGGTTTGCTTCTGTCTTCTACTCCTTACAGTTTTTTATTTCTCAACCGTATTTCTTTGAGGACCATTTTCCATTCATCTTTGCTCCTTACTGAAGGTTTTGTATGTTGTGAATATGCAAGGAAGTTAGTAAATAAATTGTTTAAATAAATACAGAATTTAATAACGAATGTGCTATATACAGAATTATAGGAGCATTAAATTTCTGGCCTTGGCTTTCCAAATTATCGTGATTCATAAGTGTCAGCAGAATTTCTATGATGGGTTCCAGCTTTACTCGCAAAACATGGATGGATTTATTTTTAAAAATCACAGATTCAAATAAAGACACTAGCACTATTTATATATCTATCAATCAACCCCCTGTCTGTGCTTACAAATCAGGTAAAAGCATTAAAATGGACTCGGCTGATTCAATTACCCAATTTCCCACCATAACTTCCAGCCTGCATGCTTCAAGGGTTGCTTCATCCAAACAAGGCCCAGGCATGGAAACTCTAGTCCAGGGTAGCCTCAGGTGACAGGCATCCTATACCCATGACCGCAGTCTGCACTGCCCTGGTTTGGATTTACTCATCGCATGTGCTTTGTGAGCGATCTGTGGTGTGTTGTGTGTTTTATCTTCGCGTCCAGAAATGACGTCTCCTGCTTCTCTGGTATTTTCCAGCGGCTTTTTACATGGGCCTTGTATACAACAAACCCAAGAAAACATGTTGGCTGATTAGACTGACTTGGGTTCCCAGCTCTCCTCATTATTTGAAAAGTAAGAGTCCTTCAACTTTTCCCTGTGTATTATTTCTATGTACATATAAACTATGATCATGTAACTAACACAGGACGGGAAACTAACATAGGATGGGCAAGAGTGTGAGGAGAATGGAAGGGAGATGGAGTTCTCTGGATGAGACGCGTTCCAAGCACTGCTGCTTCTGGCCAGCAGTTTCCACACGGGTGCAGGCAGCCTGTTCACCGCACGCAGCCAGGGTACAGATTTATTTATTATTTATTGCCCGGGCACAGATTTCTCACAAATATAAAGCCAGCTCAAGTCTGACGGCCCATAAACTTTAAAGTTCCTAACGACAAGAAAACAAAATACATTTAAAACGGTTTGTAAGTCATCATTATTCACATTATACAAATAAGGAAAGCTCAGAAGTCAAGTGACTACTAGGAAAACTGACCTACAATGAGACCTATTAGAGAAGAGAAAAAAAAATGGAATTTAAGGGAAAAGATCTGGGCAGCCAAGAGAAAAGAGCAGGTCGCTGTGAGGGAAATAAATGAGACCAGCATCAGACTTTACTCAAGATAATGGATCAACATAGTTCAGATGCTTGAAAAAGAAGCTATGAGCCAAGGGTTTTGTCTCCTTGAACTGACCTCCCCTATTAAGAGCACACACCTGTGAGACGCAAGCTCAGGAAACGGAGCCGCCCAAGCTGCCCTGAGACTCCCCTCTGGAACCAGCGTCACACCACAGTGAAGAGCAACAAAGGGTGGACGGTGAGCATTAAATATAGATTTACTTGCAGAATTAAAACTAAGCGGTTTCATAAAAGATTCAGTATAGCATACAGTGTCTACATGCTCTGACATCGTAAATGTAGTGCAGCTAACACACCCAATCAGGGGAGGGGAACAGGAGGGACATATGAGAAACACAAAAAAAACGTGCTGGGTGTGTTAAAAGTGTTTATCTGGAAGTAAAAAGACAATATTTCAAGTCACATAATACAAGTTAAAGAGGTAAAGGGTAAGGAAAGGTTAATATCTAATTTCATTATTTCTCACAGCAGGAAACCAAAACACAGAGGGGGGTGGGGGGCGGAAAGTGGACAAGAGAGGAAAAATAAAAATAACCTATGGGGGGAAAAAATACCAGCCTTCCCCCCCAAAAAAAACACAAAAAATGCAGAAAAAAAAAAAAGCATGAAACTATAGGAATCAAGGCCAAATGTTAATTTTGTAATTAATGTAAATTGGCTGAACTGGGCTATTAAATAATAGGATCTTCAGATGAAAGCAAAAGTCAAGTGGAAACTCAAGGAGCGCACAGTGCACACAGAGGCTTCTGGCCGAGAGCGCTCTTCACAGAGGCAGGGGGAGAGGGCCCGCGACAAAGCCAGAAAGCTGCTGCCCCACGTGCTTTAAGGAAAGCCTGTCACTAAAGAACAACATAATGAAGTAAAAACCTGAACATCAAAATCTTTCCAATGCGAGAGCCAAGTGTGACGTTCTAAGATCAATGCCATTTTGGGGATTCATTCATCTAATTCATTCAACCAATACTTATCACGGCCACATGTGATCAAGTCCTTTCCAAGGACCGGTGACCCCAGTGACAGGCCTGCGTGTCCCTTCTCCTGTGTGCAGAGACCTGGAAATATCAGTGAAAGACATGTTGCTGGACTTAAAGATACGTGGCAGTGTCTGTCTCCTAAAACAGAAGATTAATGGAAACCATGACAGGCCCGACAGTGCACCCACACCAGTAGGTGCTAGTAAAATAATGCATCTTATTAGTGCCATACGATACCAGGCACAAAACCGCAGCTCATTAAAATGCCTCAGATGAGAATGATTGCCAAGTAAAGCCTTTTGTCATGGGGATGTAACGAATGCTTCCTATAAAAGTAACTAAAAAGTCACAAAATTTTTCTCTGCCTGCCTCCCTTTCCCACCCAAATTCATGCTTTATATTAAAATGCCTTTCATCTTCCATGGCACAGAAGAGTTGATGGCTGCTGGCATCAAATCTGCTAAAATCAACAATAGTGTAATTACCTACACACTTTCAAGTGCTTTCAAAACACGTTGCCGGTTGGGATTTTCCTAATTTAGAAATGTGTGCTTTATGCTGGTGGTCTGGGGCTGAGCCTGGGTGAAAAAGAATTTTTACATCTTGCCTAAAGCATTCTTTTCTACAGCCATTCCTTGATTTGCTTGCACCTCACCTACTTTCATAAAGCATTTGACTCAGTCTACAACACCTCATATCACACTACTGGTTTGTGACACGATTTTAATGTACAATTTTACATGAGCTGATACGTGGAAAGCTCTTAGCAGCACAGTGCTTGACACATGACAAGAGTCAGCTATTATTATATGAATAGTTCTCTTTAAAATATGTAAATAAGTGTGTGCGAGGGTAAGTGGATGACTATTCTTTCATTTTCCCCGTTATGCAAGTTGAAAATGGGAAGGAATCTTAGTACATTCACATTTCTCAGAATATTTTTTTAACTGCAGATTCTTAAAAAAAAAAAAAGTAAATCAAAAGGACAGATGAAAATTTAATGGTATAAAATAATACAGATCAGACTTCCTTCCTGAGGCTAACAAAAACACATTTTATCAGCAATTCTCCCTTGGTCCTGCTTTAAAAAAAAAAAAAAAAAAGCCAAGATCTTGTGAAACCAGATCCAACTCGAGACCTCGGTACGGAATTTAATAAATTATGTATCTGTTAGGGATTTACAAGGAAAAAAAGGAGAATCACTCACAGGACCCAGTTCCAAATATTTCAATAAAATAACAAATTGCATATTAACAACACTATAATTACTCCTTTTGTTTGGTTTCTTTGCAATTACTTTTAATAAATTACTCTGGCTCCCCCATCACTCAAGTAAGTTGTCATCCGAAGGCACAATCAGTACAGCGCCGGACACAAAGCCACTCTCAGACAGGGAGGGCTCCGGGGAGGGCGGCTGTGACTCAGCAGCATCCATAAAGCGCTTCTATGGAGATCAAGTATCAATGAAGCTATTGTGAGATATCGCAGCTATATAAATGTGCGCTGGTTATGACTTCTCACAGGCAAGAGCACTGCTGAAAACAGGCAAGGGCACCAATGCCCGGGAGAGGCTGCCAGAGCTGGGAGAGAGGCTGTCCAGGCCCGCCATTCTGCTACCCACGGTGTTCCTTTGGGGTGAAGGGACCCTTGGTTCAGCCCTCCCCAAAGCCATCTGTGCCACTGTGCCAGGCCTTGCAGCCTGTCGACTCGGAGTCAAGCCTAACACGGTCGCCGTCTGCTATCACGGATTCAAGAAAAAGCCCGATAACTTGTATTAGTCTCAAATATCGTTTCCCAGAAATCATCAACCAAACGTAGAACACACCTTTGCCACAAAAGACAAACAGTAGTAAAGCACTCAGTTAAAAAAATTTGTACCTACCTTTATCATATTAAGTATCTGAATATTAGAACTGTAATAAAAGCATTCTCTTAGAATGTATAAAAAGTTTTTAGAAGCAATAAATGTGGTAAAAGAGCATAAACCAAGTTGGGTTTTAAATGTAATTTTTAAAATCTTCTATGAATTAATATTACTCAGACTAAGATGATCACTGATTGCAGTTCAGAATCAAGTGTGTGAAAAGAACAAATGAAATAAAAGTTGAGTGACAAAGCTCCAGAATCTAGGAAGGATATTACCACAAAGAAACTCGTCTGGCTTTTTTTTCCCCCTCAAGGACTCAGAAAATAGAATTTATCCCTGGGCTCCAACTGAAATGGCCACTAAATACTATAAAGTCCACTTTTGCACAATCCTCTTTATAGATGTTTATGTTTCACTTGATATACCAAGGAAAATTTCAACACATTTTAAGCAATTTTCTGCTCAAGAGATTCTGGCAGAAAAGAATAATTAAGGTGACCTGGAAACCACTTGCACCTAGCATTCTTTACCAAAGAATTACTCAAAACTCTGTTATTTTACATGTATATATTTATTAAAAGAACATAATATTATTCCTTAATCTTTGATGGGTCATTTGTATTGTCTTTGACTCAGTTAAAGATACATCAGAAAAAAAACATGTGGGCTCTTCTTCCAAAACCGATAGCCATTCAGTAAAATCTATCAACACCGTTTAAAAGCACACACTCTGGACGCCCTGCTGCAGTCCCCACCGTCTCGCCGGCCCTCGCACAACAGGCTGACCCACCCATTCATCCCAATTGTTCCTTATGCAGTTGCTCATGTTCCCCTTGCCTTTCTGTTACACAAACTGTTCAAACTAAATAAAAGGAACTCAAAGTAATGGAAAAAGAAGGATATCAGAATGGAAGGAGAAAGTACCCAAGGACAGAAGCAAAACAGAGGACTTCTGTCATTTAAAATAAAGAAAAACAAAAAAAAACAGTATAAAGGAATTCAGTTATACCCATGGGAAGCACTAACCTATGATGAAATAAAATGGAAATAAATGTCAAAGAAGATAGGAGATGGGTAAAGGACTGATGTATCTTCAGAAAGATAGGAAAATCTGTGGGACAGCACAGGGACTGGAGAGCTAGCTACGGGGCATGGGGGAGGGTGGCAACGGCACACACAGGGGAAGAGACCAGGAAAGTCCAGAGAGCATTTCAGATCACTTCTCTGGGGGACACCGCTCACTCACCCAGTTTACTTTATTTCATTACGCGTTATTTTAACCCACAGCTGAGCACAGGGTAAGTTTATTTTGCTTCCCCTTCTGAGTTCACCGAGAAACTCAACTAGTACAGTATTTCAAGTTGCATCAGGCCGTGCCTTCCCTTTCTTTAAGGGGAATACCAGTACCTCCTGTAAGATTACATTCCTCACACATAATTGGCCGCCCCGTGCCAGTTCCAGACCCCGGCCTTGCACCACTGCCGTTCTCCTTCCTCACGCAGGTCAGAGGACTGCTTCCCACAGAGCAGTAAACATCGGAGGGAAAATGCTGTGACCCCAGCGGAGCTGAACGCAGACTGGTTAACCGAGTTCACTCAGCTGAGCTGAATCCTGTGTGAGACCTGAAGATGCAGAGACTAGGGCAGCCGTGGGCAAACTACGGCCCGGGGGCCGGATCTGGCCCGTTTGAAATGAATAAAACTAAAAAAAAAAAAAAAAAAAAAAAAAAAAAGACTGTACCCTTTTATGTAATGATGTTTACTTTGGATTTATATTAGTTCACACAAACACTCCATCCATGCTTTTGTTCCGGCCCTCCGGTCCAGTTTAAGAACCCATTGTGGCCCTCGAGTCAAAAAGTTTGCCCACCCCTGGATGGAGGAAAGGGCACGGGGTAGACACAGGGCATGGAAACAAAGCAGGCAAGTAAAGAAAACAGACCTAAAATGCACACCTACCCAAAATGACTCAAACCCAAGCTCTTCTCTTACAGTAACATACAGTGAATACCACCGAAAAGATCATAGTTTTCATGTAGTAGCAAAAATACAGTGGATGCATGAAAAAGGAGAAACTGACTAATCTCCTTCACTTGTGGCATGGCAGACATTTGAAAATACTAAACTCAACAGTAATTTTACCTAGATTCCCACTAATAACAGGTTCAAATCCTAGCAAGAGAGTGCCACATGGCCTGGGTTTGAATGCTCATTGCACACAGAATTCCATCTGCATTTTGGAATGGACACTGGGGCCATCGGGGGACACCCCGGCAGGGCCGCCTCGGTGCCTTTTGGAACTTGGTCTGAGGCCCTTGGTTGCTCATTGCACTGCCTTTCACCTTGCCCTTGACAATGCTGCGTGCTTTGCCTCAGCAAGTGGCAAACCTTCTCCTGGGCATGGCAGAGGCAAACCGTGGGCAAGGCGCTCAGCTGCTGTAGAGAGTCAGGAGGAGAGACTGGAGAAACCTAAACCATTATTTCCTGACACAACTTTGAAAGATCCCCTCTTTCTTCCACCTCTACCTCCAACGCCAGTGAGCTTTAAGCTTTATTCCTTGAAAGGCAGTTGGGCATGTTGCCCCCAATGTGCTTCATGTTCATATCCTCTGTAAGAGTGCTACCCACGTTTTCTAAGAGGAAAAGGCACATGTGTGCACATCTTCTCTCAAGGAGAAGGCTCAGGGGAGAACTATGTTCTTGGGAGGAAAATTCCTCAGTCCCCCCCCCCTCCCCCCACGGCGCTGGCTCATTCCCAGGTCATGGGTGTCACAGACATGGTTACCTCAAGTTCAGATTTTGGTAGTGACGGTACCTTAGTAACCTACAAAGATAATGCGTGATACCTTATGCATTTGGGCAATCTTCTCTTTGGTTTAAAAAATAATAACTGGGAAATATTTTTTCACAATACTAAGTAAGCCATAATTCTTTTTCCTCCTGTGGACATTTTATGATCTCCTTCATCAACTCACACTTTTTAAAAAACATCTAGGCCATGAAAGTTAAACAAACACAACCTACCACAACATGCTGAGATAGGGTCCGAAAACTCAAGTCTGTTCAAAATGACAACTTTTGCTATTACTGTTGAAATGAAGTGACGTGTATGACCCTTTTTTATGTAGAAAGGGGAAAGCTGGGGCACCACTTTTCACATACTGAATGTCTAGCTACAGATGACTCTACTCCTTTCCCACTCCTCTGAGAAGCCGCCCTCGGTATCCTTAGCCGCACTCTGGAACGTCGGTATCACCTTCATTCTGATGTGCTTTGTGCACATTCTCGGACGCTGCGATGCCCATACTAAGGCAACACATCACAGAAGTTGGCAGCAATGCTATCAGCAAGAATTTGGCTTCAGAATCGGGAGTGATTCATCACACATTCTAGCAGCAGAAAAACAACACACCGCTATTTTAATCCCGTGGTGTTATCAAGACTCAAAAAGCAGTACATGGAATAATTTTAAAAAGCAACAGAAGTCCTGTCTGCTGTAACATTATTCTTTTTTTTTGAGAGTTTTCAATAAAAGTCACTTAGAGAACAACAGACTACTTACCTTATTTCACAATATTTATTACAATAACATGTCACGCTTCAACTTAATACAATTTTAGGAGAAAAAAGGGAGTCGAACTTCTGCAAAGTAACATTAAAATTCTAAGTTCAGAAAAATGTCTTGTTCGCGTTACAAGAGTAATCCCCTTTTTTCCAGCTTCTCTTTCCATACCTGAGATTACTCCAACACCTACACGAGGGAGCCTGCGACTGTATCTGTCACCACCAAAGAAAGAAACCCGACGCTGTGCGTGATTTACTCGGAAGATCCCCTTTTTTAGGGGTACCGAACACTGCCATAAAAAGTGCTCCTGGCCCACAGGGTACCAGAACCCTCTTATGTCCCACGTGCTCTACTTGCTGATGCTGAATCAAAACTCCATCCCGGGCGCCCTCACTGCTCGAGAACATAGTATGTTGATCACCATTAGGATGGCCAGCCAATATTTTTACAGAACTCTCCCTGTAAATCCAGGCTACTGTAAATTTAACTTTAAAAAAATGTTCTATTGTTGTGCCAAGTCCTCAGGGCAGACAGGGACATTTATCGAGAGCCCCACAAGTGCCCTCTTTGGGGGACCCCTACCTTTTCAAACGCTTCTTCGGTCCCTCTTCGCTTCCGTTTTCGGGGTCTCCGGTTCACTCGCTTCCATTTCGCGACCTGAAGTGCAAAAACCACAGAGCATTGGACACGGGACCCCGGTCCCGAGCGCCGCCCGTCCCCGCGTGAAATGCCCCCGGCTCGCCGCGCACCCGCCCGGCGCACCTGGGGAAGCCCGCGGCGGGCCTTGGGGCGCGGGGGCGCGGCGCGACGAGGCCGTGACCTTCGCCCGGCCGCTTCCTCCACGCTCCCTCCCGTCTCGGGCCCGGTGGCCGCCCCCGTGCCGGCGCCCGCCCGCCCGCCCGGGGCTCCGCGGAGGGCATGCGGCGCGGGACCCACCGACCCTGGAGAGAGGGAGGGAGGGGTGCAGGGACCGCGCCGCCCGCACTCACCTCTGCGCCCACTTGCCGCGCGAGCCCGCACTCCGCCCCGGCCTGGCGCTCCGTCTGCAGAGGCTGCGGGGGAAGGGGACGGTCAAGTTTACCCCGGGAGTCGCCCCGGCCTCCTCCCTCCCGCGCCTCCACCACCTGGGCGCTGACCCCCGACCTCGCCCGCCGTCGGTGAGCGTGGGAGCGGGGGCGTCGGAGCCCGCGCCCGGCCGGCCCGGCTGAGAGCACCGGGCGCGCGGGGCCCGCAACACCTAAGGCGCAGAGCGGCCGCGAGCGGCGCGGGGCCGGAGCGGCGGCGCGGGCGGCAGGCGGGCACTGGGCGGGGCGGGGCCTGCCTTAAAGGTATAGGCGCCGCTCCCGCTCCCGCTCCCGCAGGTCGCCCCCGCCCCCGCGGCGCGCCGGCGGTTTTATTGTTCTCGGCGAACGCCGTGCGTCCCGGGTCTGGCCGGCGCCCGCGCGCCGCGCCTTCCTGCGCGCAGACCGCTCGGGTGCCCACGCCCTACCGCTCCGGTCCCCACCGCGCGGGCACTGCTCGCCCCAAATAAGGGTTTGTCGGCCGCCTGGAGAGCGGAGGTGCTGCCCGCGCGCGAGCAGAAGCGCCCGCACCCCTGCGGCCAGTCTGAACTCGCTCCTCTGGTCAGAAACCTGTGTCCAGATGGCCTTCGCCGGGGAAAGGAACTTGGCTAAGGGAGTTTTTTTCCTCCGGGAACGCATTTATCCGCCATTAAGTAGGCGTTTTCCAGGGGCTCCTCGGGACTCGGGGCGGCGCAGGTGATCTCTCTGGTAGCAGAAGAGCAGCCCGTGCTCTCCCCGCGTCGCGGCAGCCACTGCGCCCTGAGCAGGTAGCCCGCACGGCACGCGCACTGCCCATGAGCCTTCTGAGCAACTCGGGAGAATTTAAAAGGTGGACAGTCTGTCTCCATAATTAGAGGAAAGGTTTGCATTTCGTTCATAAAAATGTGTGATGTCCCCAGTTTTTCCCGCCGACCCCAGAAAGGCTTTCTTCACATCCGCATCCGAAATGGGCTGAGCCAGGCTGGGGCACGCGTTCGCTGAGCCTGACCAGCACGTTAACTTTATCGCATTTCTTTAAAGAAAATCTGCCTTGCCCTCTCTTTATTGCTGCTCCATCCTTCTTTCAAGATCAAAAGCTTTAGATCAAAGCCAAGATCAAACTCACTACTTTAAATAGAAGGAACTTTGTCATGGACTCTTTTACACAAAGAGGAGCTTCTTAATGGAGACATCACAGTGGAAAACTTTATGTTACCGCTTCATCCCATATTCACAATGGAAGGACTTAAAATTACGTTGATGGCGCACTTCTATTTCCTAAAATAAACAACAGGTCTGGTCAAATGGGGAATTCTTGACTTAGTGTTTGTGTTTCCAGGAATACAGAAAACAAAAACGATAAGATTTATAGTGACCATTTTGTATCCGTATTAGCTAAGTGCTATAAAATGCATGCTAATTTGCTAAAGACTTTTTCAGATATCAAATGTTCTTGTATATAATGTATAAACATCACATTCAAATGTTCTACTGTAAAAAGAAATGCATAAAAATAGTTAATGTCCTGCAACTCTCAAGTACACATTTCAATAGGCAGGTAAAGCTGACAAATGATGAAGTAGATTATGTAATTACAGAACTACTTAATTTTACACGGAAATAAAATATTTAACTATTTAAGCTTCATGCTACTAATAACAGTTCCAGAACCAATAGAAATCTATTACAGGCTGACATGTACCCTGGAATTGTTTTCCTTGGGAATTCACCATCCCTAAGAACCGTTCACTATTGATGGACTAAAACAGTGCCCTGCCTAAATGGACCTTTCTTAATTGTCCTCTTTGTTGATTTATCAACAATATGAAAACAATCAGTCTTTGAAGAAACAAAACCAAAATAACTTCCAACAATCCAGTAGCAGAAATAAAGATAACTATTGCAAATTATACCTTACACAGCCTTCTATGAAAATCTGTTGTTACACCTGGGGAGTTAATACTTGAAAGCTTTTTCCCCCTTGTAATTCTCATCTGGTTGTTCTCTCTCTCTCTCTCTCTCTCTCTCTCTCTCTCTCTCTCTCTCTCTCTCTCACACACACACACACACACACACACACACACACACTCGTTCCTCACGCTATAAAGTCCATTGAGCCACTGGAAAGACCTTAGGAACTAAGACCTAGGAACCCATCTTGCTGCCTCTGATAGTCTCCTTTCTTCCTAATACCCGGCAACTGAAGGTTTCAGGGCATAAGCTGAGCCAAGGAAACCCTACTGCCACTCAGCTCTCCTAACACCTTGCGTGGATAGGGAAAGTGGTGGTCCATTCTAATTGCCTCCTAATTTGTTTCCTTTGTACTCTTGCCTCCCCACTCCCACCCACTCCCACAATGCATCCTCCACAGAGAAACATGGATGACATTTACAAAGGGAGTTCAGAAGATCACTTTGCTCTACTGGCAACGTTTCCTTCTCTTCTTTGCCTGGCCAGGCCCTCCTTATTCTCTAGTTCTGGTCTTAAACAACTCCCCTCCAGAAAGGTCCTTCCCCATTCCCCAATCCAAATTATGTCACCCCACTATTCTTCTTACTAGCATCCTGTTTATTTCCTATAAAGTGCTTATCTTTTATAGCTATTTACAGTATTTTATTTTTTATTAAGAGACCTTATTTTTTAGAGTACTTAGAAAAAATTTACATAGAAGGCACAGAGTTCCCATATGCCAACATTAACACAGTTTCCTTTATTATTATTTTGTACTATATTTTTATTGAGTTGAGAGGAAGGGAGAGAGAGATTGAAACATCGATGATGAGAGAGAATCATTGATCAGCTGCCTCCTGCACATTCCCTACTGGTGATCGAGCCCACAGCCCAGGCATGTGCCCTTGACCGTAATCGAACCTGGGACCCTTCAGTCCGCAGGCTGACACTCTATCCACTGATCCAAACCAGCGAAGGCAGTTTCCTTTATTATTAACGTCTTGCATTCCTGTGGGGCATTTGTTACTATCGATGTACCATATTTGATACATTATCATTAACTGAAGCCCAGAGTTTACACTAGGGCTCATTCTTCGTGCTGTACAGTTCTATTATAGCTATTTTTAAATTAGTTTATTGAATGTCTATTTTCCAGACTAGACTTTAAAGTTCAGGAAGAAAGAGATCCTGTCCTTTGTTCTTGATTTTTGTCCAATCACTAAATACACTGCCTTACACATAGATGCTCAATAAATATGTTAAGTAACTGAGTGTAAAGATAAAGGAACGAATGACTGAATGAAAGCATATGAAATTTCAAGGAGGGGAGTCTGGAGATGAAGATCTTTCTAATTAACTCCTGCTTTGTTTCTCCACTAAAATACCTTAATTTGTAAAGAGCATAGAATTGTGCATTAAAAAAAAAGAGAGACCATAGGACATCAGTTACATTGCCAAGGTACTTCTAGAATGATCTCTCTCTCTCTCTCTCTCTCTCGCTCTCTCTCTAATAAAAAGAACAAGAAATAAAGATTCCTAATTTCCTCACATATTAACCACTAAAATTATATTCTAAAATGGTGCTAGGAGTTCGAAATATCAACCTATTGCATGACACTGGAAAAATACTAATTCTTGTTGACTATGTTCAATAGAACCTCAATACATGTCCCCTTTTGCCTCTCTAAATCTCCCTTTCTCCAGGGGCTGATCGCAATGAAGGTAGGGTGTGGAGAGAATGGAGAAAGATGACTTTTTAACACTGGAATTCTGTAGCCAGGAACAGATACTCTAATAACTATCTCTGAGAATGTGGTAGAAGTACTTTACAGTTATCTTTCAAAAACAGATGTTTTCTATTTGAATTATATCTTTAAAAATACTTCGTCCAGTAGAGATGCTGGTTTGGAAAGGAAGTTGTTCCAAGAAATTCTTGTCAAAGCAGTTCACAATAGTGAAGACAATTTCAGAGGCTGGAGGAGCATGCCTAGTGGCTGGGGATGACTTCTGGAGGGAAACCTCTTTTCTTCGGATTTGTTTTAGTGGAGGAGAAATGACTCCTTTCACCGGGAAATGATAGTGATTCGGTTTCACATTGTCCGTGGCGGGTGTGCTTCTGCCTTGTGAGGAGGTTCAGCAGGAGGCTTGAGGAGCAGCAGCTCACCCTCCCGGTCAACCCGCAGGCCGGGAGGGCACACAAGGGGCCCTTTAATTGGACCAAACCACTTTGGATGGCAAATCGCACTACCCCCCGGGCACAGCGCAGGGGAAACTGTGACTATAAGAAGTGAAAAAAAACTTCTAATACCACACAAGCTAGACAGGTCCCGAAGCCTTGGCTAGCTCTAGAGGGCTCTCTAGCCAACATATATTCGGGTGAATTAGAGAGTCTAGCTCTGGCAGGTGTGGCTTCGAGGTTAGAGTGCTGGCTCACAGACTGATGGATCCCGGGTTCGATTCCAGTCAAGGGCATGTACTGGGTCGCAGGGTCAATCCCCAGTCCTGGTCGGGCGTATGAGGGAGGCAACCAATCCATGTGTCTCTCTCACATTGATGTTCCTCTCTCTCTCTCTCTCTCTCTCTCTCTCTCCCTCCCTCCCTCCCTCCCTCCCTCCCTCCCTCCCTCCCTCTCTCCTTCCCTTCCACTCTCTCTAAAAACCAATGTGGAAAAAATATCCTCGGGTGAGGATTAACAACAACAACAAAAAAACTAAGTGTCTACACATCTGGAAATAAAATCAAGGCTGTTTAAGTTGCAAGTAATAACAAGTGAGGATTAGGGGCAAAGTTATAAAATGTTTGTCTTTAAGTTTTGCTCTATCATTTAAATGTAACATTCCTTGATAATACCTTGCTAGTTGATTTTAGAACAATTACATGTAATTTGTATTATGGCCCATCTGCCTGTGTTGGAAGGAACACTGGGTTTCTGTCTGAGGAGGACTGGCCCTGCCAGGTGGACCTCTTAGTGGCCGTCGTGAGAGAGCATGGCCTGCTCTGCAGGGGCCTGGCTGGCAGGACCTCTGCCTCTGGGCACCCATGACCCTGAGGTCCCTGTTGCTGGACACCTTTTACAGAGCTTGCCCCAGAGCAGGGCGGGGGGAAGGCTCTTCCCTTTCTTGACACCCCCCCAGCCCCCAACCTCCCCCCACTTCCCCACCCCCCACCCCCCACCCCGCTCCCCCAAGCCCTGATTCTGATGAAGCCTTAGCTGTCAGCTATTGGCTCCCTGGAGAGAAACACCTACAGCACACATGGTGCCCCCGCTCCCCACACACATCGGCTGTCAGGAGGCTCACAGGTACTGTGTCCCTGTGGCCGGATCCTGCCGGAGGGCCTCATCAGGAGAGGGCCTTCCAGCCGCAGGGCTGCGCCTGCAGGTGCCCTGAAATTCCTCCCCGCGCACTGCATTCTGGTAAGAAGCCATCAGTCTTTCTCGAGGTGCATTATAAGAAACAGCCCCATGAAACCCATCACCACGTCTGCTGTGGAGATGGGTTTAGAGGGTTGTTTGTTACATGAAGTAGTGCTTTTCTGGGAGGACCCATGGCAAACACCTGCCCCGGCCCCGGCCCCAGCGTCAGGAGCAGCTGGGCTGGGCAGCTGCTGGTGCCAGCCCTGAGCTCGGCAGTTGGCCCTCCCTGGCGCCGGCGCAGGAACCTCAAGGCGCGGGCTGTTTGCTAAGTTAATTCCTGGCCCCCACATATTTCCCTACCGGTATTTCATGTTGCTTCATTTTCCTTCTTTTAATTTTTTTTTTGATTGTGCTATATTTTGCTTTGGAAGCTGCCTTAACAATGTTTTGTACAAGGAGGAGTATGAATAAATAAAATATTCTGGGTCTATTTTTTTCTTTCTTTAATTTCCTTTTTGGGTGGCTAGGGGGTCTGGAAAAATTTCTGGTTCCAATATATCTCTCCATTAACAACACTGAATACTTATAATATTCAAGGAGAAGGACTCTTAAAACAAAAATTAAATATAATACTATACAAACATCATGCAGGACGAATATAAAAATGTTAACCAACCAAGTGTTTTATCTCTTTTGATATCAAACCAGAGGGAAGGGGCTGAGGTTGCGGGAAGAGGAATGTAAGTCGGACACGGGATGGGCTAGTCACTGCAACACACTTGGTGGCTTCTGCAAAGCGGAGCACTAGCCATGTGAACGCAGGGGTGCCCAAGACACCGTCCCTGTGCCCAGGGGTCCTGCGACCAGGCAGTCGTGCGCGTGCCAGGGGCTCGCCAGCCCGTCCGGGTTTGAGCCCGGCCTCTGCCACGTGTGAGCGGTGTGGCCTCTCTCGGCCTCTGTCTCACAGAGCTGTCGAGCTCAAATGCTACGTGATGTGCTTGCTTCCCAGAGGACGAGAGGAGGAACCGGTTACTTATCAGATTCCAGGCTCCTGGAACTCACAGGCAAACAACATCACTACAAGTGCAGGGAAGTGACCTAAAGACCAAAAAAGTACTGAAGTGCCACATGGATGTGAGCCCAGGGGCCTCCGACTGATGGGAGGACCCGGACTGCCCAGTCCGTACGGGCAGAGCCGTTCACAAAGCGCTTCCCGTGCCGACCGCTCCTTGGTGCCCGAATCCAGGACGGAGACACGGAGCCTCAGGGAACTCAGTGCCTTTAGGGCTTCGTATTGCGGGCCCGTCGGCCTCCTGTCTGGAAATGCGGTGCCCTTTCTACTCCAGCACCAGGGCTTAGGGCCACCTAGCCTGACCTTCTCGCTTTAACATATTTGCTTATTATGTAGATCAGATCAACCGCAGACCAAAACACAGCCCAGGAAATATAACCCCATAACACAGCCGTCGATTGAAACCCCCCAGTGTAGAAGGCCGGTAGCAGTATATCTCCCTCAACACCTGTCTGACTACAGTTCTTTATAGGAGCTTGGCATTCATGACACTGTAACCTTAAAGAGTTTCACCGGTGAGAAATAAAATTCTGCCAGAGTGGTTCCCGCTCCTGACTGCTTGTTAAGATCGCCAGGGGTTGCACATCCCCAAGCCCAGGTCGCACTCCAGAGCAGCGGTCGCCAACCTTTCGGGCCTCACGGACCACCAGTGGTCTGCGGACCGCCGGCTGGTGACCACGGCTCCAGAGCATGGTGCCCGAGACCCAGAGGGGGTCCAACCTGAGAGCTGGTCCCATCTCTGAGAGTGGGAACCAGGCGTCAGTCTTTCTTTAAAGTCCTCCCCGCCCCACCCGCCACCCCCAATAGTTCAAATGTGCAGCCAGTGTTGAGAACCACTGGTTTAGATCATTTTCATGATGACCCAACTCTAACCGGTTATTTTGAAGAAATTCCAGATATTTGGCAATCATCAAAATTTCAAGGTAAATGCCACAGAGGACAACCACCTTTTATGTCCTCTTCCAGTAAGTGCCCTTGGGCAAACAGCAGACACGGCTCTGGGTAGGCTGGCCCACATGGCATTTCTTATCGCTTACACTTAGGAATGCACTCGAGGCAAGAGTAGCTGTGCACACATACACAAAAGAACTAAGAAGAAGTGGAAGATCTCAACATACCCAGGAGGCAAGAATGACTGGATAGTTCACTTTTTAGGTTTCTGTGCAGGCTTCTGGTAAATATGGCCTGGATCCTTGCCTCTAGGAAAGCTGAATGTAGAGCTGACCTGGGAGGCCGTGTATGAAGCAGGGTTGCCCACTTATCCCCTCCAGGCAATGTTCTAATCATGTCAACGGCTGCCGCCCATTGGCTAGGATTAGAGGACAGTGTGTACCAATGCAAGAGGACCCTCCACTGTGTGCAAAAGCTCCCGTGCCATGCAGGACACCAGCAGGTTGAACCTCCTCTGAGTCTTGGGCACCCTGCTCTCACCACACGGACTTCCTTGTTTGGAAAAGACACAGCACATTGATGCTACAGGACAACTGCTCTGGAAATGCCTTCCAGAAGATCTTACTTACTAATTACTTAGAATCACAAACATCTGCATTGCCATTTCACAGCACGGGAAGCAGACATCCATGGAGAGGTCCCTCGGTCGTGCCCAGAGATGGGCGGGTGTGGTCCTGTGAGTAGTGCACAGGGGAGCCCTTTGCAGGGGGCGGGGCTTCGGGAGTCTGTGGCCCCCTGCATGACCACTGTTCTTTTTCTAGCTTGTCTAATTTTTACAACTTCGGCACTCAGACTGGGTTGCCTGTGATCTGGCCTCCCAAAGGTACCCAATGAAGACACAATTTGCAACAAAGAAGAATGAGCCTAAATAATCCTACCTCTATCAGATCAGGCATGCACACACGCGCGCGCACACACACACACACACACACACACACACACTAAAGTAAAATCCAGCAGAGTTGGGGGTGGGGTGGCTGTCCCAAATAAAAACAGTATCTGAGAAAGCTGTTTTCCAGAATGTCTGTTCACCAAACATTTAGATCCAAAAGGTGTTCCAGGAAAACAATGGGAAGGGCCCAATTGATTGGCTGCTAATCTCTGTACCTTTTGTGGGAGGTTTCCTCCAGCAGGGGGTTAAATCCGCAATGAATGCTGCCCAGGCCCAGCTGTGTCCATATTAGGACAGCCCTGCTCACATCTCCCTCCCTCTCTGCGAAGCAAGGATCTGTCCTCCCTCCCTGGGCCCTGCTTCCACCCCCTGCGTGTGGAGGTGGGGGAGTAGGAGTGGGGAATGTGAACTTGATCCAGCATTGATCAGCCAAGCAGCAAACGCTTATTGTTCTTTAGATACCAAACATAACTTCTTTCTTCTAGGGATAAGGCCAGCCATTCTGCACACGACACCACTTTCATGCTCAGTAGAGTGAGAGATGGAAAAGAAGCATTAGAGCTTTATTAGACTCAACCTAAACACCTCCTAAATAGGCAGAATTTAAGAATCCACCCAGTTAACTTATATTCATATCAACATTAGGTATATTAGACTGACTTAAAACCTAACAATCACCTGGTCCTTTCTGACTTCTCTGTTCACGAAAAAAGGGGTGAAGACCTACGTCTACTGTGAGCACCCTAACCCTGTGATTTTCAACGGTCTCAGAGCAGAATCCTGAGGTTATGGATTTCAATTTATAGTGTAAATACTGGGTTACGTTCTCCTGCTCTAAGAGCATTTATTTCACTGCCTTATTCTCTGAGGTTCAAGGGCATTGAAAACCATGCCAGTGTACAAACAAATATGCTGCTGTCTTTTTAAGTGCTGCCCTAAGAATGTGGCTGACCTGTTTCTGCACAAAGCCGTGTGCGATGGGAACTCAGACCTCGGTACCCTCCGTCCCTGCCACCGAGGGGCTGCGTGACCTTGGGCATGTCACACACCTCTCTGAACCGGTGACATGGAGAGAATGCTATCTGTGAGGATGAGATGAGATGGCACATGGAGATCAGTAAATGCTTGTTCTGAAACAAAAGGCTTTCTGGTATTTTGAACCTGAATAATCTTCCAAAGGTCTCAAGTTACTGATTTGTGACCTTGGGATAAAGAGCCTTGCCTGACCGCCACACAGATGTGATGCCATCGGATGGCACCGGCAGCGACACGGCATGTCTGAGCCACTGCAAACAAGTGCCTGTCCCTTCACAGAGGACGGCTGGGCGCGAGGAAGCAGGGCCTCTTTCTGGTCTGCCTGATTAGAGAGGACATCACTCCCGCCCTGGTCCCATGCACTCAGAATAAGCCCGCTGTTGTTACAAAAGGGTCAGAAAATGAAACTGGGCATTTTGGCGTCATTCTCTGAAGGCACCAGCATGACCAGGTGCAAGATGCAAACACACTTAAAACCCTACCAGTAGCTACAGTGCAGTTAAAACCAATGTAAGAATTAATAGCTTGGGCTTTTAAGTTAGATTTGTTTCCTCATCTATAAAATGGGTATAATGATAATGTCTACCTTCTAGAACTGTGACTAGGAGTAAATAACTATTATGTTCAATGAACTTAGCATAGACCCTACTCAATAAAGCGATAGCCTTTCTTTCATTGTGGATGTTCTAATATATAAAACAGTATATCCGGAATATTGGGGGGAAGAGGGGAAATGGAAGAATTGAATGAACATGCACTGTAATAGAGCTTTACATGACCTATCCATTCTTGGATCGACCCATTTATAGCTTTTTGTTAGGAGCATTTATGCCCAACCCAGGCTGACGTCCCTCAATTACAAAATCAACCCCAGGGACAAAAAACACAGTCTGGGGAGGAGAGACCCACTGAGAACTCCGAAGAGGCCCACTTGGCAATAAATGCGAACAAGAAGAGTCTTAGAGAGAACGCATCTCTGCTTGGCTGCACAGAGGACGAAAAGCGAAGGCGCACAGGAGGAGAAAGGAGCCAGGGCAGAGAGGAGACGCACCCTGGAGCGAGGCCTGCGACCTGGGGCCGCGCCTCTCCTCCGGGAACTGGCTGGGGTGAGGGCGCTCCCGCCAGCCCAATCCCATTATCACTTGTCGCCCGGGAGTCTTAGTCCCCAGCTCTGATGTACTGACTCTGCCCTCCCTCCCATGCATTTCCAAGCCAATAAAGTGGCTGAAATTAAAGAAGAATTGAATTGTGAAGCTTTGGGGGCATAAATAATGTCATATTGGGAAGCCGGGGATAATGACAACCAGGATGCCCTTAACGCTCTTAAGAAAAACCATCTGATCCGTGCAGCCCTCAATGCGGTCTGAAATTTCCTTTGACCTACAAAGGAAAATATTTTTAGCATGTAGCACACTTTGTAACAGACATATAAATGCACTGAAAATACAATTTTAGGAAAGCATCTGGCTTTGATCATTTCTTGTTCTGCCTCACCCCAAATAGGTTCTGCTTCCTCAGTATGAGGAACACGGCTCCATCCTGCTGCAAGCGATGGTGCGACCACCCGGGCGATTTCTCCCAAACGTTTCACTGCTGGCTCTGCTTGTTTTTATTTTTTAAAGTGGCAAATACTCTAATCATTTAAAGATTAAAAAAGCATAAAAAATCTGCTCCTGGAGCATTTGGCCCCATTGATATTCCTTCCTTCAAAAGGCCACTGGGCTTTTCCCCCAGGTCTTTCGGACAACAGACATAAACGAGTGAGTACTTACTTAGTTTATGTCTCCAAATGTATCCTGGAAATAATAGTTGCCACTGTCCATGGAAGATGTCACCTGCAGTTCTTACCGATTTGCAGAAATTTCAAGCTATTAAAAAGCTGTGGTACATTTACACACTGGAATACTATGCAGTGGTAAAAAAAAAAGAAGGCTCTCTTACCCTTTGAGACAGCATGGAGGGACCTGGAGAGTATTATGTTAAGCGAAATAAGCCAGTCAGAGAAAGACAAGTATCACATGATCTCACTCCTATGTGGAATCTAATGAACAAAATAAACTGATAAACAAAATAGATCCAGAGACATAGAACCATGAAGAGATTGTGGAATCTCAGAGGGAAGGTGGGGGTGGAGGGATAGGGGGGAGAGATTAACGGGGAATTTATATGCATATATGCATAGCCTGTGGACACAGACAATAGTGGCAAAGGCTTGGGA
Organism: Myotis daubentonii; assembly: GCF_963259705.1. Lineage (NCBI taxonomy): Eukaryota > Metazoa > Chordata > Mammalia > Chiroptera > Vespertilionidae > Myotis > Myotis daubentonii. The sequence goes on from NC_081850.1 coordinate 8,161,583, forward strand.
GGGGTGGGTGCAGGGAGGAAGGGGGTCAATGGGGAAAAAAGGGATGGGGGGATATCTGTAATAACTACAATAAAGATAAATTTCAAAAATAAAAATAAAACAAAACCCTAGAAAAAATGTTTCATCTCCTACTAGTCAAACAGGTTTATCATCTGTGAATCATTGATCTGAATTACAAGCAAGTGCCTCTTCTTCACTGACCAACCAGCACAAATGCTTTTGCAGATTGATTATTGCTTAAGGTTTCTCCAACAATCTTTCAAATAGCAGCTCCGCAGTGGGAGAGAGGAGATGCCCCAACGGGGTCCCCGCAGCGTACGTTGGTAAACAGCACACGTGACGATACAGAAGGACTCCCGTTACCACGCCAAACCGAGGGCAAGTTTCCAGTCTGAGGGCCACTTAGGGGCTCCCAGGGCGGAAAGGGAGATGCAGGACAAGCCAATCCCGACTCTCTCCTCTCAGAGGCTCAGCAAGGCACCAGGCCCAGAAGCAGGCCAGCTGCCCTCACTCCCCAAAGAAGCAGTGAGGACTCAGAGAAGGCAAGCACACTTAACTAAATTAAACAGAACATGTACCCTTTACAGATAAGGAAACTCTGACGTAGAGCTCAGGGCTGGGGAGTTGCCTGCAAAGCTGCAGCTGCTGTATCACAGCTCGGAGCACCACTCCCTGCAGCATGCTCCGGAGAACAGCCCAGGGGGCTGAGACAGTCCATTCCTGCGCGGTCACCTCAAAACAACGCAGCCTTGCATTTCACGTAGCCAATTGCGTGGACCCCCCTTAGAATGCGACGGTGGCCGTGGAGCTCCTGAAGGCCCAGCCGAGGACTGGCCTGGAAAGTGGGCTCTTCTGGCCGTGCGCTGGACACACGTGTGCCCGAGCACCAACCAACTGTGGGCAGCTGTCACACAGAGAGGCGAACACATGAACTTTTAACCACGCGTGCGTTTGGACTTGGGCAGTTCGACAATCACCGACTCACCTTGACCTGGCTGGCCGCCTCCAGTTAGGATTTGTTTTGGAAAGCAAAGAGGAGGATGTAGGAAACACCCCTTACATGCTTTAGATTTTGGAAGGTACATAGACATTTTTTTGCTCAACCAATTCTTTTCTCCTTTGTTGCTTTGGTGACCTCGTATGGATTGTCTCATTTGTTTCCACCTTGAGAGAGAGGAACAGCTGTAGCTTTCAGAAGGCAAAGACCTACACTCATCTCTGCACACACTCACAGTCATTCTCACCAAAAAATACACCAGCCTCTTGCCTGCAAGAAAGCCCAATATTTCCTATGCAAAGCATCCAGTCGGGTATACAGGGTGACCATTAGAAATACCAAAATGCAAGAGGGGCATGTATGTATACCCATGGCACATACTCACGCAGAGTCCTGGAAAGGCAGGGTCACACCACTGTGCCCACAAAGCACATTTTTCCCCAATAGAGAACGAACAGTCACTGAGTAAACGCCATCACTGCTCAGGGCTCTCTGCTGTATTATTTATCATCTCTTCCTGCTTCTTGCAAAAGCTAAGGCAAGGATGGGACCAGGCTGATTTGGATTAAAAGCAACTCTGCTAAAAACACAAAATGCCTCAGTCACAGGTAAGGCCCCTGTGTCAAACTTGGCCCACGGACTTGGCACCTGGAGGACAATCACGCTGCTTCCCTTGCACAAGAGCTGGCGGACTGGTGACCAGTGAGTGCAGCCAGGCCCCGCCTGCCAGCGGCTGTTCTCCTGCACCCAGCCTCAGCCTCAGCCCCGCCGAGCACGAGCACGGCGAACACGGGAAGCCGACCTCTGCGTGCCTCCAGGTGCCAAGGCGAGGCCGAGGCCCTTGCGCGCGCCTGTGACAGAGGCTGATTTACAGACGCCCCCACGCGCCGCGAGCTCACAGGCAGCACTTTGTGTGCCCGCTGCCCAACACAAGGCTTGGCATATCGGTTGAATCCATAAACTAAGCCCTAAAGCCAAACCTTTGGATTTCTCAGGAAGAATATGAAACTGAAGAATTCTAAGAGTACTCAGAAATGAGGGAAACTTCCTTTGACAGAATATATTCCAGAATATGATTTTAGATATAATACCTGAGAAATTATATTTGTCAAATTATAGGTGCTATGAGATCCTTTTTTTTTTTTTTTAATATCAGTAAACACAGTCGCCATAATGTGCTGTGCTTTGGGGGCTCTCATAACCTGGCTGTTACCCTTGTCCATGGTTGGACTCACTCTCTGAGTGACTAAGTTTAGATAATTTAGATAATCTACAGTAATTTTAGATTCTATCTGTGGGTCAGAGCCTCCTGAGGGGCCCTTATTCAGACGGTGTGGGCTGAGTCCAGGCTGGTAGTTTAAACAGCTTCTTGGATGGCTCCGGTGACGGGGCTGGGCCTAGCTGGCCAGGTGGCCTGCGGCCTCGCGCCCAGCCTGCCGAGCTATACTGCTAGAAAGCCCCTTCCTCATGAAACCCGTGTGTGCACAGGCCACTACCACCCACCTCCGCCGGCTGGCCTGAGCCAAACAAACAGACTTCAAAACTAGTGGTTCCAGCTTCCTTTCCCTTCTGTTCAAAGCAGAGCAACAGGCTTATCCTGAGTCCACCAGGCAAACACTGGGCTTCTCTCCACAGGCACGAAGACCACCTCGCGGAGAGGAAACACTAACATGCTCATCGTGCACATGAGTCTGGCCTTTCTGGACCTGTCTGAGGTTCCAGTTCTTTCTGGAATCAGGTTTTAGAAGGGAGAGAGAGAGGGCACCACAGGAAAAAGTCTCCTGTTTCATCGTGGGCCTTGCGCTGTGAGAGGCCAGCCCGTCTGGACGGGGTTGAACAAGAAGCCCAGCACGGACCTTCAGTACCAACTTCTCTCTGGGAGGATGCACCCCGTTTCTTGTCACTGCCCGGCAGTGCACCCCACTGAGAAGTCTGTGGGAAAGGCAGGTGCTTGCAGAGACGGTGAGTGACTGCGGCGGCTCCTCGCCATGGCAGGCCTCGCCCCCATGAGGCCGGAGGCCTGGTGTTGTACCTCTAAGGACCTCTGACAAAGTGTTCAGTCACATAGTGAGTCCGACCATGGACAAATATAACAGATTATTAGGGCCCCAAAAGCACAGCACATCGTGGCAACTGCTTTTACTGATATAAAAGAACCAAGGATCTCACAGCACATATAATTTGAAAAATATAATTTCTCTGGAATTTGCAAAATAAGTAGTCTCCATTTTCTTGAATGACCATTAGATGTAGAATTCCTCTAGGCACCGCTGAGACGAGTATCCTAATGGGCCTTGGAGTCATGTTGCTGATATTACCTAACCTGTGCTCAAAGACGCCTGCTCAGTGCTAAGAGCTCCAGTGACAGAACACCTTACATCGTATCAAGTTCCCTCAACTGTGTGACTACGGCATTTTCCCTTACCAGACTGAAAAGTTTTCCATCATTTGCTTGTGTGGCCTTTGGCCACTTGAAGGTGTCAGCTTGGAAAGAAGTGGCGTTTTCCAGGCGACACGGTCACCTGCTGTTTTACGTTCCGATCAGGAGCAAGTCTGGGAGCTGGAGTTGATTGCTGCCTATTTCCAGGACACTGAGACTGGCCAGTACCCGGCTTCTCTGTGCTTCTCTCTGCCACTGCTGCCCATGATTTTGCCATCTAATGGCTGCTGAGCACTTTCCCCAAAGAGTAGAAAGAAGACACACAAGGGCTGTGAGGGTCACGGGTGCCAGAGGGCCACCTGTTAGTACCTCAGGACACAGGCCGCCTGGGAGTTGAAGAGCCCAAGCGGGGCTGGCGATGAATCACGCTGCTCTGGGTGTCTGTGGGGCCGAGCCCGCCCCTCCACGGAGCGGGCAGAGAGGGCAGGGCGGCTATGGAATGGCCAGCGCTCTTTCTCCATAGGTTTGAAAAAACACAGGAGCTTTTAATGATGCCCGTTCGGTGGTGACTAAGGCATTATGCACTCAGGTTTTAATTCAACTATTAGCCTTAGAGCAGCACCGCCCAGTAGGAACATATGCTGGCCACATTTGTCATTTAAAATTTCCTAGCTGCCATGTTTAAAAAGTAAGGTATAGCAGCTAAAATTAATTTTAATAATATGTTTTATTGGGCATATAAATGTTGGGTTATGATGTGTCCAAAATATTATGATGTAAGCAATAATTTAAAAATGATTAATGAGATCTATTACCTTCATTTTTTTTTTGTACTAAGTCTTCTAAATCGGATGTGTTCTCACAGTTCATCTCAATTTGGATGCTAAGTTTTAATTAGAAATGGTTGGTCTGTATTTGATTTCATGAAATTTACAGCTGAAAAAGTGGATTTCATTCACATACCTAAGTTAGTCCAAACAATAACTGGGTTACTAGATTTTAATGTAAATTGAGATTAAATTAAGTTAAAAATTAAACTCTCCAGGTGCACTAGGTAGTTTTCAAGTGCTTAATAACCACATGTGACTTAGTGGCTGCATGTAGAACAGTGAGTCCGAGATCGGCCCTGTACATCACCGCAGGTAAGACAAGGATGATTGGACACAACCCTTGTTTCTGGGGGTGAGGGATGGGATGTATGAGACACATATACAAATTGCAACAATATAAAACAGGATATTATACTTGAGAAATGCAGAGAAAGGAAAGCATTCATTCCAAGGAGAGAGAAAGTCACATACAAAGGAAGGTTGGTGTGGAAACTCACTAATACCTGTTGACTGTGAGTATGGTTGGGCATATGCTTAGGAGTGGAGCGAATGGAGTTTAAAAGGCTACCTTGGGGCATTTCTGCTGACCGCCTGAAACAGCAGGCCAACGGGCATGCTCTACAGGCACTGCTGACGAGGAACGGGTTTCTGGTGAGGACAGGCCTGAGCTGTTGGGAAGACTCGCTTCCATTGCCGTGGACGGGGACAGCTTGGCAGCTAAAAGACCAATTAGCTACGGCACTAGTTAGAGCAAACTATGAAAAACTGGGGGAGGCGCCAGGAAAGACAATCAGAAAATGAATAAATATGTACATAAGATGATCAGGATGTGGGCAGGGAATCAAAGAAAGGGAGGAGTCGGAGAGCTCTGGAGCAATAAAAATACAAAGTACAGAAGAAAGGCTGGATGGGCAGTTATTTCTAATGTATTTGCATGTAAAACTTTTATAAGAAGATTGGAATATACACATATGTGGGTTGGAGAGGTGGAGACCTTTGGCAGAGATAAAAAGAAATAAAAATCTATTTATAGGACTGTCAATTTAGCAGAACGGGCAACTTTCTTAGAAACCGGGGGGTGGGGGGAGCAGGTTTGAGTAAATTAAATTGTTACTATTTATTAGAAGGCTTTGCAACTGTTAAAAAATTATTGCTCTTGAATTGCATTGAGGAATATGGGAAACTACTTAAGATATTTACTTTGTGTTATGCTTTCATTTATTTTTGAAGAAAAGCTCTAACTCTAAAATCTTAGGAAGTTCCTGAACCACCCCAGTTTTGTTTTTTAAATATTTATATTCTTATTTCAGAGAGGAAGGGAGAGGGAGAGAGAGAGAGAAGCATCAATGATGAGAGAGGATCATTGATCGCCTGCCTCCTGCGCGGCCCCTACTGGGGGTCGAGCCCGCAACCCTGGCATGTGCCCTTGACCGGGAATCAAACCCGGGACCTTTTAGTCCGCGGCCTGACACTCTATCCACTGAGTCAAACAGGCTACGGCAGTGGTCGGCAAACTGCGGCTCGGCAAACTGCGGCTCATGAGCCACATGCGGCTCTTTGGCCACTTGAGTGTGGCTCTTCCACAAAATACCGACTTCTGCATATGGGCCACGAAGTTTCAATCACATTGTACGTGCATGCCCACACGTGGTATTTTGTGGAAGAGCCACCCTGAAGGGGCCAAAGAGCCGCATGTGGCTCGCGAGCCGCAGTTTGGCAACCACGGGGCTAGGGCGAACCACCCCAGTTTTACATCTAGCCCTTAGGAGCACAGAGCAGGGCTGGGGAAGCACAGGGACTCAGTTCCAAACCCCATTGACCGAAATGGAAACCTCACAGCACACAAAGGTTCACCTCCTAATGTTCTTTATGTTCCTTTGGCGTGCTTTCCTAGGTGACTATTTACTGTAGAACATCAAATGTAAGACTCCTTTTTTTTTTTATAATACAAAGTAAAGTGACCTATAATTTCCCGCTTCTAAAATGGGCAAGGTAGGGAAGATAGTTTTTATTCTTCAGCTACTTAGTATTCTGGGTAATCAGGCAAACACAATGATTATCACAACCCAGAGCACAATGGAATAAAATCTAATATCTTGTAAAATGATTATGACAACACAAGTATAGGAAATTGATTTTTTTCTGTTATATTTTAAAAGTCTAATAACTGCTCTTTTTTTAAATTTTCCAGATCACACAATTTTTTTCTAAAAATCCTTCCCCCGTGTCCCCTTGGCAACCATCAGTTCTCTGTGAGTCTGTTTCTGTTTTATTTGTTTATTCATTTGTTTTGTTTTGTTAGATTCCACATATAAGTGAAATCATGTGGCATTTGTCTTTCTGACTTATTTTATATAGCACAATACCCTCTATGTCCATCCATGTTGTCAAAAATGGCAAGACTTCATTCTATTTTATGGCTGAGTTAATATTCCATTGCATATACACCATATCTTTATCCATTCATCTATCAATGGACACTTAGGTTGCCGCCATATCTTGGCTATTGTAAATAATGTTGCAATGGACATAGGGATATATATATCTTTTAAAATTAGTGCTTATGTTTTCTTTGGATAATATCCAAAAATGGATTTACTATATCAAATGGCAGCTTTATTTTTAATAATTTGAGGAACTTCCATACTGCTTTCTACAGTGGCTGCAACAATTCACAATCCATCAACAGTGCATGAGAGTTCCCTTTTTTCTCCACATTCTCGCCAGCACTTGCTATTTGTTGATTTAGTGATGACAGCCATTCTGACAGGTGTGAGGTGATACCTCACTGTGGTTTTAATTTGCATTTCCCTCATGATTAATGACAGTGAGCATCTTTTCATTTGTCTGATGGCCATCTGTATGTCTTCTTTGGAGAAGTGTCTATTCAGGTCCTCTGCCCTTTTTTAAATTGGATTGGGCTTTTATTAGTGTTAAGTTGTATAAGTTCCTCATATAGTTTGGATATTAACCCCTGACCAGAAGTATCGTTGGCAAATATCTTCTCCCGTTCAGTGGGTTGTTTTTACATTTTGTTGATGGTTTCCTTTGCTGTGCAAAAACTCTTTAGTTTGATGTAGTCCCATTTGTTTATTATTTTCTTTTGTTGCCCTTGCTCCAAAAGTTATTGCCAGGAATAATGTTGAAGAATTCACTGCCTATTTTTTCTCCTGGGAGTTTGATGGTTTCAGGTCTTACATTTAAATCTCGTTACATTTAAACTGATGTAAATGAGTTTATTTTTGTATGTGGTAAAAGAATGTGGTCCAAAACTGAACAGATACATGTCCTGTTTTCCCTACACCACTTGCTTCAGGTGTATTTTTAAGTGAAGGCTTCCAATTGTGTTTTGAATATGCACCTCCATGCTGTGGAGCCCAGACGCAGACACGTGTGGCAGGAAGATGCGAACGGTGATCAGCATGGCTTCCTCTGGTGGGTGCGACTGAAGGGCCAGGCCTTTGACACTGTGTATTTTGCTCCTGCTTAAACTTGCTACAGAGGAGATATTATTTTTATTTTTAAAAAGGGAGACAGAGAAAAGGGTAAACTACATATTTGTATTGGAAAAGGACTGAAAGGATTAATTTTAAAAACTATCTCTGGGTCATTTTTATTTTATTACAAACTTCTTTAGATTCCAAAATACATATGTAATACTTCTATAATCAGAAAAAAAAGCCATGAAAGGAAATAATCTGTAATACCAATGGTAGAATCAATTTCAATCTGTTTGCAAACCAAAGGTTATGGGGTTGGGTGTTCTTTAAGGAGGTGTGGATCCAATTGCTTTTACTTCTTTGGGGCTCATGCTTACTTTTATTGCTGGTGAAGCCATTTCCACATTTTAAAAATGATTTCCATTCAATGTGGCCAAAAAGGAAAATCAAGGCCAACCACAAGGCACACCTTCCTGAGGAAGACAAAAAGCCACTGTAGCCCGCGGAATGAAGACTTCACCAGTGGAACGCGACTCCTTTGTCACGAGTGACTTCCGTTGCTGGGGGGCAGGAATTTTTAATGAGAACAAAGAGCATCAGAGCGATTTCAGGGCTCCGGTTGTCGTTCCAGGCCCAGACACCCGTAACTCTATATCACAGCGATGGAGACAAAGAACAAGGTGTCCCATTCACCCCAGGCTCCTGCAACCAGAGGGCCCCGCCTTCCCGGGCCTTGCACCGAAGTGGAAAGGAGAAGGAGCGCTCAAGGAGGCGGGCAGGCAATCACCATAAACCATACAAATGAGGGCAGAGAGTGGGCAGAGATGAAAAGGCACCGTCTGACCATTCACCAGGGGGAAGAGTGCACTAAATCAGGGCCTTTCCTGCCGGACGCTGTTGTTTTTACTGAACAGTTAAGCACCCAAGGAAATACCAGTTGGGTCTTAAAGACAATTTATAGCTGGGCCGGCCTCGCCGCACCTGGCGGTGTTTTGACAGCAGAGATTCTTGTCTACACAATAAGCTGTCACTAATGCACCTAGACCTTTGGAAGGAACCTGTGGCTCAGCGGCTAATCTCTCCCCTCCAGGTACCCTTCCCCCTTTTAAGGAAAAGCAAAACCTCCTCTGGTGGCAGGCCTCAGACTCTGCAGGGGAAATCAGGAGCCTCCTGGGAGTGAAGGGCAGCCCCGCACAGCCCGAGGCTGGGCCCTGGCTAAGGCCTCTTTCTGAGCTCTTCCCTGGGGACCAACTGCTGAACTCCACGGACTTGTTTGGATCCAGGAAATTTGGGAGTCTGCTCTCTGAGTTCCAAACTTTTCCCAGCTAAGAATGTCCAGGACCCTGGCAACAGCCCCGCCTGGGCACACTAGGCAGTGACTCTAGGGGATTCCCCCCCCCCCCCCGCCCCAACACACACACACACACACACACACACACACACACACACACTAAAACAAGGGCCAGGCTGGCTTTTTAGGATCAGATGGCCTTACCCTGTTTCCCTGAGACTTTCGTACTCAGCGAGCAGCTTGGATCGGAAGGTACCTTCTTAGAAATCAGAGGCTCATTATAATCAGTGCGAGTTGAAAGCCCTGCCCTCCCAGGACCAGGTGCTGCCCTCCCCGCCCCTGCTTTGTTTCGCCTTTTAAGGACTCAGGATTTTAATCTCTTTTTGATTCCAGAAGGCCAAACAAACAACTTTTAACAGGTGGCCCATGGCAATGCGACTTTGCTAGGAATGAGTTCCTGGCGGCTGGTGGCCGACATTCCCGTGTGGTGGAGCAGCACCAAGATGTGAGGAGAGGGGTGGAAAGGTAATGGAGAACACCCCCTCCTGCTCTTTAATTTCATGGTTCACAGACATTCATTGACATTCAGACACTCCCAAAGGGAAGCTCACATACCAGCCATGAAACCAGAAACGAGCAGGCTAATGGGGCTAACGGGTCCAGGGAGGGTTCTCTCCGCTGTGGGGGTCCACTTCCACCCGGGGCGGGGGGTGCAGGGGATGCTATGGTGGGCAGCCGGGTGGGAGAGCTCCAGGCCTGCAGGGGCCTCTGACCAGCCCACCCAGGGTGCCCCAGGCTCGGAGACAGTACCGAGTTCATAGGGACAGGTCCCAGTGTCTCCGACAGAAATGCATCTGGCCAGTCACTGGGGTGCGAAGCCAGCCTGAGGGAGGGATGCCCAGCTCGAGGAGGAAGTGGAGGGGCAGACCATGATGGAGAAGCCATGGGGAGCAGGTCAGAGGAAGCTGCCGGCGGCCGCTCACTGTCTGGCCACATGCAAAGAACAGAGCTGGAGCCCCAGCTGCAAACCCACCCCTGCGCCGGCACCGCCACCCAAAATCCGCACCGCACATGGCAGGCGCTCCCATCCCCTCGGCCCAGGGCGGGCAGCATCCTCGGACAGTGTCACCGGGGCAGAGGCCGGCCATCGCCTTCCTGGCGTAGGGATGGATGGGAGACTCGGCCTCGGGTGCGGGTCCTTTCCCATTTCTAACAGGCAAGCGCCTCACCCCTCTCCTCCCTCCGGAAGGCGGCGGGCTCACCTGGGGAAGTCCCGGGCGCTCCAGCCAGTCTCGGAAGATGCTTTCCACAGACAAACCCAGCCTTTACAATAGAAAACAAGAGGGAAAGGGTTAGAAGTTAGAGCACCGAGGACAGGGGGTCTTTCCAAATATTCGGGCACAGGTCAGCATGGCTGTCAGAGAAGCTGTTCTCTGAGGAAGAGCCGCCGCGGCAGCCCACAGCGCCCGCAGCACGCCCCGCACACTCCACGCGGTCTGCGGTGGAGGATGAACCTGAACCTGAGCAGCCGGCCTCGGGCCTTTCCCGCCCTTGGAGGAACGCCGGGCTGGGAGCCAGTGCAGGGACCCGGTATGTCCACAGACACATCAGGCACGACCACTTCCTAAGAGGGGCGAAACGAAACCTGAGCTCTGCCTACTGGGTGCGTCCAAATGAAACTGGAACTTCACGGTGACCATGAGCGGGGACAAGCAGGAACGCATGATGCTGTGGGAGCGCAGGGCGGCGCAGATGCCGCCGCCGCCGCCGCCTCCCCCTAGGCAAGACACGTTTTATAATTTCCATTGAAGACAAGATGCTCAGCGAGGGCCGGCCCTGGTTGGGAATGAATGCAGACCACCGCCACCTTACCCGGCACCCAGGAGGGCATGTCACTGGTTGGGGCCCGGTTGCTACCCCAGCGCTTGAGCAGCTGTGGAGGTTCTGCAGCCTCCACATCGTCTGCCCTGGCTCAGAGGCAAGGCCCAATTCTCCCTGCCCCGCCTTCCCTGGTGCTCCTCTCGAAGCGGCCGTTCATCTGCGGCCTTTCCAGCTGGAGAGGGACACTCCTGTGTCTGGAGCTCTGGGGCCCAAAGCTCTGGTCACCCAACCTGCAAGGGATACTCAGGAAATTCATTCGTAGCAAGAGGCTGACTGCCGCTCCGGGGAAATGGCAATCTAAACCTGCCTCAACTGGAGGGAAGATGAGAGTTTAGAAACAACTTAGAAAAGAGACGGGTGATGATCAAAGAGGCAAACACATTAGATCCACATGGAGGGCAAAGGAACTAGGATGAAACATCCTGAAGAGGAGGAGTTTGGGGAGTGCCTTCACACCATTTCCCACGGGTTCTGCAAGCCCGCACACAGCTGCTGAGCATCCCCAGGGAGGAGGGCGAAAGAGGACAGGGACTTAAATTTCCTTCAGGGAACTTTTGCCCGAAGACACTTCTTTCGGGGTGTCCTGGGAGGGGCTGGGGAGTCGAGTGCTGGGATGCCATTACGGAGCGAGGTCCAAGTCCTCAGGGGAGAAGTGAGGACAGGCAGCTTTCTCCATGTGGCAGACACTCGGCGGGTGCCTCCCGGCACAAGGTTCTGCGGAAGGATGAGGTGCGAGAGCCCAGGGCCAGGCTGTCCGACAGGGACACAGGACACGGGTCAGAATGCTGCCTGTGCTGGTGGAGAGACGTGGGCCCCACGTGTGTGGAGAGGCCCGGGCTGCTTACGGTGGGACAGCTGGAAGGAGGTGCGTTAGGGAAGCGTTCTTAAAGAAGGCAAGGCTCCAACCGTCGTGGCGGATGGCTGTGCCAGTAGAAATGGAAGGGGAGCACAGGCAGGAAAAGCCAGCACAGTCGGCCGGACTGGCACACAGAATCAGGTGACAAAGCACATGGGCGTCCTATGAGGGCCCTGAAGCAAGGCTGCAGAATGGCATGAACAGAACAGAGTCAAGGAAGACTAACTGAGGGAGAAGAGGCTGGAGGCAGGGAGGCCAAAGGGGAAGCTGTGAGTGTGTCCAGATGAGAGGTGATGAGAAGGGACCTAAACGGAGGTGAGATGCTGGGAATGAAAGTGGAGGGTGGCGCTGGCGAGTCCCGCTGGAGGGGTGAAAGATGGAGTCAAACAGTGGGCCCCGTCACTCTCTGCAGGGTGACTTTCCATAGCATGTCTACGCCCATGTATAATCCATGCTACAGTCTCCAACCCGGACAACTGGCCAGGCCAACTGTGAAGGTTATTTCGTGGGAAAATATTAAGGCACATTTTGCTTTGTATCTTCATGCACAGATACCATTATACAGTGCCACTAAAAACAGAACAAACTCCTCTGTCGCTGCCAACAAAGGGAACTAAAGGAATAACTATTGATCTGATCAAGATGTCAGCGTAGACACTAGTAAATGCAGTACTCAGAACCTGCAACAACCCTATCAAAATTACAACTAAATTACAGAACAACCATCGTGCAGAACCGCTGAAATCTAGCTGAACAGGAGTTCTATAACTACGTAGATCCAGAAGCAACCACATCAAGATCAGTAGGAGGGGTGGGGACATGGAATGGGCCGGTCCCACCCCCACATGTGATGGTTAAACATTGGGAAGGATATCTCAGCTGCAGAGGTCCCCCCTGAGGAGCCAGGGTTCCCAGCTCCACATCAGGCTCTCCAGCCCAGGGTTCCAGGGTCTGGAAGAGAAGTCCCCATGACTTCTGGCTGTAAAAACCAGCAGAGATTGTGGCTGAGTGAAATGGAGGGCTGCTGGAGTCCCAGGTATTCCTCTTAAAGGGCCCACACATGGACTGACTCGCTGACAGACTCACTCTAAGCTCCAACACTGGGGCACCAGGGACAAGCAATGAGGAACTGAATTGCTTGGAATCAAGGCAAGAGCTGGGGTGTGCAGTTTTATTCCGGACAGAAGTGCTGGCAGAAGCCATTGTTCCTTTGCTGAACCCTCCCCTCAGAGCCAGCAGACAAGCATCATATCTGCATCTCCATCAGCCTGGCTAACATAGTTCTCCCCACCCTGGTGATTCCCTGACACACTGCCCCACCCAACTTGCAGTCTCACCCAAACCCTTTCTTGTGGCTTTTCCATACAAATGGCCTATCTTGGCTCACGTTGCTGAATTTCCTAGTCTTTCAAGAAGCAGCATCTAGCACAGCCATGGGCAAACTACGACCCGCGGCCGGATCCGGCCCGTTTGAAATGAATAAAACTAAAAAAAAAAAAAAAAAAAGACCGTACCCTTTTATGTAATGATGTTTACTTTGAATTTATATTAGTTCACACAAACACTCCATCCATGCTTTTGTTCCGGCCCTCCGGTCCAGTTTAAGAACCCATTGTGGCCCTCGAGTCAAAAAGTTTGCCCACCCCTGCTCTAGCCTCTGCCCACCCTATACCTGTTGCTAAGTAGCCCCAGGCCCAGCACTAGTAGCAGCCAGCCTTGGTTCATACTTGGCCTCTCCCAGGCACCTCCAAGCCCAGCACAAGTAGCAGCCATCTTCAGAATGCTTTGTAGCTCATGTCTAGTGGCCCTTGGCCTGCACCTCCCAGGAGGCCTCAGAGCTGTGCACCCATTGGACAGCTTCATACCACACCAAAGCACCACCCAATCACCTCGACAAGTGACACACTCCAGGGGTGGACTCAGCAGGTATCTGAGCCTCACTGAAGGGAGTTCATGGGGTCAGCCCCTGCACTGCAGATCCTCCACACTAATTGCAGCCATTCTGTAAAGCCAATTGGTCTGGGGGGAAAATCCCTCTCTTTGACATGCTGACAGCAATCAAGGTTCAACTATAACAGAAGGGTGCATACAGTCCACATAGGGGTGCACTTGGAGTGCCCAGCTAGGGTTACTGGGGAGGCTGTGCCAAGGGCCCAACAGGACACCTACTACATAAGGCCACTCTACTAAGACCAGGAGATGTAGCAGCTCTATCTAATATATAGAAACATAGGGAGGCAGCCAAAATGAGGAGACAAAGAAACATGTCCCAAATAAAAGAACAAAATAAAATTCCAGGAAAAGAACTAAACAAAATGGAGACAGGCAACCTACCAGATGCAGCATTCAAAACCAGCATACTGGTTATAAGGATGCTCAATGAACTTAGAGGAAGAGTAGATGAAATCAGTGAGAAATCCAATAAAGAGATAGGAAATATTAAATGGAGATAGAAAACATAAATAAGAACCAGTTAGAATTGAAGGACACACTACCTGAAATGAAGAATAGTTTATAGGAGCGGTTGCCAAACTTTTGGACCTCACAGACCACCAGTGGTCCGTGGACCACCGGTTGGTGACCACTGGTTTACAGGGAATCAACAGCAGAGTAGATGAAGCTGAGAATCAAATCAACAATTTGGAATATAAGGAAGCAAAAACACCTAATCAGAACAGCAAAAAGAAAAAAGAATCTAAAAAATAAGGATAGTTTAAGGAGACTCTGGGATAACTTGAAGCATACAAACATCCATATCATGGGGGTGCTGCTGGAAGAAGAAGAGAAAAAGCAAGAAATTAAAAACCTATTTGAAAAAATAATGTTCCCAGCTGGAGTGGCTCAGTTGGTTGAGCATTGTCCTGTGCACCGAAATGTTGCTGGTTTGATTCCCTGTCAGGGCAATTATCCCAAAGATTGATTTTGGTCGGGGCATGTATGGAAGGCAACCAATAGATGTTTCTCTCTTCTCTCTCCCCCCCCCCCTTTCGCCTTCCTCTCTCTAAGCATGTCCTCATGTAAGGATAAAAACAAATAATAATGATGAAAAACTTCCCTAATCTGACAAGGGAAATAGATATACAAGTCCAACAAGCACAGAGACTCCCAAACAAGATGAGCCCAAAGAGGCCCACACCAAGATACATTATAATTAAAATGGCAAAGGTTAAAGACAAAGAGAGAATCTTAAAGGCAGCAAGAGAAAAGCAGTTAGTTACCTACAAGGGAGCTCACATAAGACTGTCAGCTAATTTTTCAACAGAAACTTTGCAGGCCAGAAGGGACAGCATGAAATATTGAAAGTGATGACAAGCAAGAACCTACAACTAAGATTACTGTACCCAGCAAAGCTATCATTTAGAATGGAAGTACAGATAAAGAGCTTCCCAGACAAGAAAAAGCTAAAGGAGTTCATCACCACCAAACCAGCACTACTGGACGAAGGAGGAGGAGGAGGGAAGGAAGGGGAGGAGGAGGAGAAGGAAGAAGGAAGAAAAGGAAGAGGAAGAGGAAGAAGAAAAAGAAGAAGAAGAGGAACTGAATAACAAAATGGCAATAAATACATATCATATCAACAATTACTTTAAATGCAAATGAGTTAAATACTCCAATAAAAAGACATATGGTGACTGAATGGATAACAAAACAAGGCCCTTATGCTTTCTAAGACAGGGGTGGGCAAACTTTTTGACTTGAGGGCCACAATGGGTTCTTAAACTGGACCGGAGGGCCGGAACAAAAGCATGGATGGAGTGTTTGTGTGAACTAATATAAATTCAAAGTAAACATCATTACATAAAAGGGTATGGTCTTTTTTTTCAATAGTTTTATTCATTTCAAATGGGCCGGATCCGGCCCACGGGCCGTAGTTTGCCCACGGCTGTTCTAAGAGAAACTCACTATAGATTGAAAGACACACACAGACTAAAAGTGATAGAAAAACCTATTTCATTGAAGTGGAAACAAAAAAAAAAATTTAAACTGGGGTCATAATACTTATACAAGACAAATTAGACTTTACAATAAAGGTCATAACAAGAGACAAAGAAGGACCAGCAATTCCACTTCTGGGTATTTATCTGAAGAAACCCAAAATACTAAATTGAAAAGACATATAAATCCACATGTATCCTGCAGCATTATTTACTGCTACAGGCCCGGTGCATGAAATTCATGCACCCTCTCGCAGTCTGGGACACCTCGCTCCTTACTGCCTGCCTGCTTGCTGCTCTTTATCGCTTGGCTTGCTGCTCCCACCACTGCTGCTGCCCTCGCCAGCCGTGAGCCTGGCTTCTGGCTGAGCGGCGTTCCCCCTGTGGGAGCACATTGACCCCCAGGGGGGCAGCTCCTAAGTTGAGCATCTGCCCCCTGGTGGTCAGTGTGCATCATAGCGACTGGTCATTCTGGTTGTCCCACCATAACGGTTGCTTAGGCTTTTATTATATAGATAGCCAAGATATGAAAGTAACCTAAGTGCCCATCAACAGATGATTGGATAAAGAAATGGTGCATATATACAATGAAATAGGATTCAGCTATAAAAAGAAATGAAATCTTGTCATCTGCAGCAACATGGATGGACTTAGAGGGTGTTGTGCTGAGTGAAATAAGTCAGACAGAGAAAGACAAATGCCAGATGATTTCACTTGTATGTGGAATCTAAAAAGTGAAATAAACAAACACGCAGAACAGAAACAGATTCATAGGTACAGAGAACATTTTGATGGTTGCCAGCTGGAGGGGGTTGAGGGGATGGGTGAGAAGGTGAAGGGGTTGGGAAGTACAAATTGGTAGCTACAGCAGAGACATGGTGATGTAAAGTACAGCATAGGGAATATAGTCAATAATATTGTAATAGCTCTATATGGTGTCAAATGGGCACTAATTTTATTGAGGTGATCACTTTGTAAGTTATATAAATGTCTAATCACCTGAAACTAATATAATATTGTACATCAACTGTAACTTAAAAATAAATAATATTTTTAAAAATAATTGCTTATTGAACGTCTTCTATGTACCATACACTAAAAAAAAAAAAAAAAAATCTCATTTACTATCTGTGCAAAACCAATATTATTACCAGGTGTCAAGATGCATCGCTTTATGATTCATGGTGCAGACAAGCCTGCTCCAAACAACGCTGACCCTCCATCTTGCGTTGAAGGTGCCCTGTTTGCCTGCCCTTGGATTAGAGTTCTGAAGAGATGGGGAAATTCTTGGGAGGGGCAAAGGTGTGAGGGCAGGAGGGTTCCTCATTCAGCTGCATGCAGGAGCAGAAGACACTCCCCTCTGAGGGAAGTTTCAGATCACTTTCCTTTGGGAAGGTTTGAAGCATCTTATAACCATTATTACTTCACTCTTCATATTATCCCTGTGAAGTGGGTGTCAATTGGGTGTGGCTTTTTAGCAGATGGAGCAACTAAGCATGAGAAGAGTGGCCAACGTCAACCCAGACAAAAGGCTGAAGACAAGGCGGGTTTCTGGACTCCCAACATCTGTGCAGACATCACCCCGCACCCACACCTGCCTGTGGACTGCTGACGTGGACGAAGGTCTGAAACTCGGAGTAGAAGATGAAAGCATGAACTCCAGCTGCTAGAAAAAATTATAGGTCCTCCTAAGGGGCCTTACCTCCCATGGAAATTATGAGACACAGAGTGAATATGTTCAATACTCAGGGAAGAAATGGAGGAAAATAATAGAAAGCACGTACATAGATTTTGTGTTTTGATCCCAACTACTGACGTGACAGTGCGGGTGAATTTTCGGTCTGGACCAGGATCTGCAGCAGTGGTGCAGCCGAAGGTCGGCTTTTCTCTCCCGGACACTCAGAGCCCGAGCCCTGGGGGCTGTTTCCCCCTGAGGTCATGTGGCTTGAATCATCACCACAGACAAGCAGGAGCATTTCCACTTCGCCGGGACCCAGGACTTACAGGAAATTACTCTCCTGCATGTCTGATCGCTATGGAAATTGATTTCCTACAGATAGGTACAAGCACACAGGCCCTCGCTGCATGCCTTCCAGCTCTGGGCCTGTGAACCGCACTCCACCTCCTGACTGAGGCCTCCGGGGCCTCCACAGCAGCAGGGGGCCCACCCTCTGGCTGGAGAACAGCCTTCTCCGGACTCCCATGTCCCGGAAGGCGATTGCATTGCAGGGGTCTGTCTCCAGTCCCTGTGAGCTATGAATGTGTTCACACGTGGTCACTGCAGCAAGGGAGAGAATATGTCAGAAGTCCTGGCAAGATGTTGGTTAGAAGCCACAAAGTGAGCAATTGCTTGTCTCTTTGTGATGTTAAAGTACCAAGAAATAGACCCAGGCTTGCGCGGAAATGGCATGGCGCATGCCGTTCAGTTGATTTCTGAGGGCGGAGTATCAGCCACATCTGCTACTTGTTCCTATCAACGTCTTGTTGATCAGGAGAAATGTCTTTACTGACATTCACTCTTTACTCCCATCTTCTGCCTCTTGGGATTCTAAAGGTCATGTTCTATCCCCATCTTTAAGGAAGCA
Organism: Myotis daubentonii; assembly: GCF_963259705.1. NCBI lineage: Eukaryota > Metazoa > Chordata > Mammalia > Chiroptera > Vespertilionidae > Myotis > Myotis daubentonii. The sequence goes on from NC_081850.1 coordinate 8,179,775, forward strand.
CATGGCCCAGCTGCCACTTGAACTGAAGGATGGATGGAAAGACCTTGGGAGTGCGGGTACCAGACGGAGGCGAGCTTTGGGCCTGCAGTGCTCGGGTCTGGATCGGAAAGCGCTCTTGTTCTGGAACTAGTGCACATCAACTTTACACAGTTATTTACTTTCTTGATCAAAACAAGCAGTTTGTGCTGGGGAGTACAATGCAGGTTGCTGACTTAACATTTATAAAACAAGTACGCCCAGGCCGCGGGGGAGGAAAAGCACTGAATGAAGCTAACACATGAACACGCACACACAAACCCAGTGATTGACGAGCAAAGAAAGAACTGGTTGCTGTCGATACCGTAGGAGTGAGCTTTCGCCAGGCAGGCCAGGGCCCCGGATTTGTCCCCATTTCCCTCCAAGCACTTTCAGCCTTTCCTTCCCTTAGTCTCTTAAACACCATCTTTTAAACAGAAACCTCTCACTGACAATGTCTAAAACACAACTCTTCATCTCCTGCTTCCACTTCCAAACACTGCCCCTCCCATCCCCTCTGCCCCACACCGACTCCCCAGACAAAACAGGGCCCCGGTATTTCCAGTGCAACTTCAGTGACTGAGCGGCCAGAAGGAAAGGCCAACTTCATGCTGGAGGCCTCCATTCAACCTCACAACCCATCTCCAAGTCTCATCTCCGGAATCTCTCCGATTGCCCGTTACACTGCCACCGCCAGCATCCCGGCCCTCGTTCCAGCTCTAGATCTCTCCAGCGAACTGCTGCACTGGTCTAATTGGTCTCCTGACTTCTAGTTCTCCCATGTCCATCTGTCTCCCATGCTGCCCCCAACCCAGAGTACCTCTCCAATCTGCTGGTGGCACTCCCCTACCTAAAACCTCCAGTGGTACTTCTTTGCCTGAAGGCTGGAGGCAAGGGCTGATGAGCCCTTTCTCTGTGCACCCAGGACTGGGAAGCTCCCCAGAGCACTGCCCACACGGAGTCCCAGTGCTCTGCTTCGGGTATGCCTGCAGCAGTCAACTAGGAGCTCCCTGGGGGCGGGGCATGGGATTTATTCCTTTCTGCTCCCTCGTGTCCAGCCAAGTACCCCACCCGGTAGGAAAGGTGCTCAACAGAGAATGTTAAGTTAACTGAAGCAAGAGAACGCAAAAGCAGCATGACAGCCCCTGAACCCTGACTGGCGGGTCTGATCTGAAAACCCTTGCCCTACAGAACGGCTCATGTGCCCAACAGATGCGCCTGAGAATTGTTTTGCAGTAGGGCCAACGATTAGGGGCTCAGGGGCCAGGTGTGGGGCCTTTATCTACCTGGGAGAAGTAGATAAAATTGGTACAATATGCTGCACAGGTAAAATGGTAGACGGTCTGTTTCAATAGCTGAATTCGATTCTGAGATTAGTTAGCAGGAAAGATGGCTGAGTTTCAAAAAGTATTCCAAGACACTTGCTGAAATACGTTCACTGTAGGAAAGAAGCTGCCTTAACTTTTAAGGAGAGTTTTTAAAAGGAGCTTAAACCTGTTGGCCAGAACATGATCCTCCCTGGGAGAGGCATCCCCCCAAGAGGGGAAGGAGGTGGGTGCCGCTGGCCACTGTCACACAGAGATGTGCTCGTAGCTTCCACATTCACGACAAAGGCCTCTTTGTGGGCCCACAGTGTGCCACCTCCATACATATTCACAATGATCATATCCGGGTCCCCCAGAACCAGCGGGCTCAGGGCCGTCCAAGTGAACTCCATGCCCTTATTAGGAAGAGGATGAAAAGAAAGACTTCCCCAACTAAAAAGGCACTTCGTTGCGTCCATGAAAATGACTATAATTGTGCCCTAAGGAGTTCTGAAAGAATGCAGAGTCATTGCTCAGAAACAGACTTTGGTGACAAGAGGTAATACACCATTTCTATTAGTTTTCTTCTTGTTTCATTTGGTGTTAGTTCATAGGGAAAGTACTCCATCCTATCAGAGGACCTGGGAAGTTATTCCAGGCAGGTATACAAGAATAAGGGAAAAATATGGCAGGTAAATTATTGTTCTTGGCCTTAGGAATAATGACCACCTCTGGTGTGATTTTTGCATGACAAAAACCCACATTTCTGTTTAAAAAGAAAAGATGGTAAATCCGAAACGTTTCAGACCTTCCCAAACAAGCCACACCTCCTTCGAGCGGCCTCCTGGAAAAGCCAATGACTGCAGCCCACGCAATCTCCCTGGATAAGACTTCCTTCAGCATCAAAGGCAGGAGCAGAAAGAGGTACATTAAGGAATTTAACAAATGATATGGCTATGTTAATTCTGTATGATGCACTAATTTGTGTTATGTGTGAGTTCCCATCTGACTGAAAAAAGAAAAAAAAAAAGCCTAACAATAACATTTCTAACTGTTGAAGCAAGAATTGGAGGTAGATGGTGGAAGATGAAGAAAAACTCTCCACGCCTTCATGGCCCCCAGATCCTCCCTGAACTTCATGTCATCTCCTGGCAGCACAATTCCTGACACCTGACCCTCACAACCCCCACATCAGGCTGCCTCTCAGGCAGGCGGTCGACATGGTGGTGTCTGGCCTTGCATGGGTCCAAGTCAATGTCTGTGCGAAGGGATTCATCTCCACATTTGGAAATCTCCTCCGAGCATAAAATCATGGCTAAAACTGTGGGTCAGGAAGGAGAGTAATATTGGCTCTTCTTGAAAGAAATGTTAATTTCCCAAGATGCCCCCCTTTAATGTTTCAATACCAATTTTGCTATTAGAAATTATGTTTCAGGGTATTCGCTTTTAGTGCCCAAATTAAGATAGGAAATTAGAAAGAAAGGGTTGGAATGAATCTAATCCAAACTTTGCTCTAGGTCTTAACCCCCCCAAATCCCCGTGGGAGGTCAGCCAGACTAAAACTGGGCCCCTCCCAGGACGAGGTCTCCCTCTTTCCAGAGCAAGCTTTCATTGCAAAGAGCATGGGTGAGGCCCAGACAGCCTCACTCCAAACCGGGCTCACTCCCCTGCTCGCTAAGGGATCTTTAAGTTACTCAGCCTCTGGGAGCCTCAGTTTCTTCACGTGGGACACTGTGGATAAGAGCAGAGGCTCCAGAGCCAGGCCACCTGGGAGCAGAGCCCACCTGCCACATGGAGCTGTGACACCCTGGCTGCTCGCTCAGCCCTCAGCACCTCAGGCCTCTGGTAAAACAGGAATAAAACACAACGCCCCAGGTAGCGATGTTCGGAGGATTAACTGAGCGCCTGCAAAGAGTAACCTCCCATCAAGTATTGGCTTAAAATAATCATGATGACGATGAAGAAAGAGAAAAAGGAGGAGGAGGCCGCAGCAGCGGAGGCGGAGTGCTGTAATGAGGAGCCAATGATCTCCTGTAAGCAGATCCTGAAAGTGCCTGGTGCACAGAAGCTGTTACTGTTCTAACTACATCCATCATTAATTGAGCACCTACTTTTCATGTGTTATCCCCTTTGATCCTCCGGGAAGCCTGCCAGAGGGTAGCAAACAGGAATTTGGAGGGACGAAGTGACCTGATCCGAATGTTATATGTGGGAAGGGGCAGAGCTGGGTTAGAACCTTGAAGAGCCGGACTTCAAATCCCTGGCTTTTCTTGATACCCCACCTTTCACCTTCAACGGAACAGTGTTTCCTCGTATGGAGCCACGCTCTCTACAGCCCCCGGGCTTTAGGACCGTCCTCTCTGCCACTCTTTCCACAGCAGCTGAGGCCACACTGTGTCCTTGGCTTGCCTCATATACCACTTGGGGGGCCCCCAGCTCTGGGGGATCCCTGCTGTGCCCCCTAGCTCCCACTATTCACATGAGCCCATTTCTAAGTTTGGCTGATGCTCCCAGGACTCCTGCTGGCTGGGCCAGGTCCTTGCCTCTACTAAGAGAGGAAGAGGAAGACTGAACTTCCTCAGTTTAGTAAACCAGACAGTGGCAGGGTCGTTTTTAACATTTAAAGTAAAACGAGGCTCTTAATTCCTAAGTTGGTCCTCACCGTTTTTCTTCTGGGATGTTCTCCAACAGCATTTGAAGAAAATCCTGGAATAAGAAAAAAGCAAACCATGAAAAATGTCCATCGATGTGTCACTGCCCCCGGCTGCCGGCAGCTCACCATGCTGGGTCACTGGACCATGCGCCCGATGTATTAATTGGCGCTTCAGTCCAATCAGGTACAGAGATTTGTTTTGTGAAAACCACAAACAAGTTGAAAAATGTAGTGTTTGTTATTTTGACCTAAAGCAACAGTTTATTTCATGTCATGTCTCAACTATGTATTTTCAAAAGGCTGTCCCCCAGAAAGCTCTGTCCCCCACCTAACCGAGTCCCCGTCATGAGCCCTGTAACGGACTGAACGACCTCAGCGCCGAGAGGCTGGTGAGTGACTTGCAACTTTCTTGCTTTGCTCTTTGGAAAGATAATGACAGAGCTCAAGACGATGACAATCCCCGACTGTCCCTGGGGAGGAACCAAGCGGCTACAGCCAGAATGGTTCCGGTTCCCTGGCTCCGCCTGCAGCCTCTCCTAGTGCCACTGACACCTAGGATGTTTCAATAATACATTTTTTAAACCTAAAGACATGACTTACACACACTCATTGTTTCCTCTACTATGGGAAATTTCAAACACATTCAAAAGGAGACAAAAGAGTATAATTAACCTTCATGTACCCATCAACCCACAGCCAATATGCCCCATCCACTTATCTGCCTCTTGTATTATTTAGAAGCGAACCCCAAACATTACATAATTTCACCAATCAATGTTTCAGTAAATTGCTCTGAAATATAAGGACTCTTTTAAAACATAACCACAATACCATAAGGCCTAAAAAAATCACATATGAATGTTTAATATCATTAATATTTAATTTGCACCTTGAATATTGTGACCAACCATGTCAGTCCATCTAATTCTAGAATCTTGATTTGGCCTCAACTAGGTTTGTCAGATACAATATTGGATGCCCAGTTAAATTGGAGGCATGCTTACACTAAAAGAGTATTTGCTGTTTATCTGAAATGCAAATTTAACCTGGTGTTGTGCATTTTTACGTGCTAAATTAAACCTCCTACCATCTGAAGATTTGACAAGATACACTTCGGAAAAAATATAGAACATCCAGCAAACAAGAACAACCTGTATCGTTTTGGGGATCTACACTTGAAGTTTTTCTTTTAATAAACTGACAATCTTGTAAAGCAGGTCCTTGCAAGAGCTCAGATGACCAGCTATGGCACTGCCAAATGAAGGTCCCTGGATGGAAGCCCCGCCCCCACACCCCCTCAGCCAAGCCTGCAGATGCGGACAGTGCAGGCTCTGGTGAGGCTCATTTAACTCAGAATGTGAGATGGAAGCAGCAGCTCAGACCCTGGGATTACAAACAGATGAAGCACGGAGGACTGGAAATCTGCAAACAATTTGTATGACAAGGTGTTCTTCTTCTATCAACACATGAGGCAAAGCCATCGCACACTGGCGAAGCCTGCCGGCCCTTTCTATGAGTTTATGGGTGCGTAGTAGGTCCATTTCTTCCAGAGGCAAAGACTCCCTATTAAGGGCAGTAATGAAAAATTTATTTCTTGCAAATCCCTTTCTCCTTCTAAGGCTTCACTTGTGTATTTTGCTTCATCCAAAATAAGTGACACAAAGAATACCAACTAATATTAAAAGCATGGATCATGCAGGCAAATGGAAGGGGACAAGCCCCGATACAATGACCCCTCACATCTGAAGTCCCTCCTTGCACCTGCAGTGGATGCAGTACATGGAGGAAACACCAAAGGAAGCAAGAGCAATATTTAGAATGTGAAGAATTACTTTTGCTTGAGGTTCTTTAAGTCATTATCTTTACTGTAACAATTATTTTGTATAAATGTTGAATTAGAAATTAATTTATCACAACTGACTTATTAATAGGTTACATTGCAGATATTTCACTGGTGAATGGCAGTATTCTTGCTTCCTAAAAATCCAAGTACGGTAAGTATAATTTCTTACTAATTTCACTTCATTATCTCCTTAGAGCCCATATCAACTTATCCCATATTTGTCCGGTAGTGTATGCTCATTTATGTGTGTGTGTGGGGGGGGGGGGTATTACATTAATTCAATGGCAAGGGGGAGAATTTAATTGCTTGAGAAGCAGGAAATACAGAGTTAACCTTAATTCTGTCCTTTTGCATTTTCCAGTTACAACTGGATCTTTATTTACAGGAATGCAGAGAACAATGTTCCAGAATTTTCAGTGAATACAGGAAATTTTTGTATTCTATTTTGTTTGTCAATTTATTTTGTCCTATTTTGTTAGTCAATTTATTTTGTTCATTAGATTCCACATATAAGTGAAATCATGTGATATCTGTCTGTCTCTGACTGGCTTATTTCACTTAGCATAATAATCTCCAGGTCCCTCCATGCTGTTGCAAAGGGTAAGAGTTACTTCTTTTTTTTACAGTCGCATAGTATTCCATTATGTCCACTGCTTTTCTATCTACTCAGCTACTGATGGACACTTGGGCAGTTTCCAAATTGCAAATAATGCTGCTATGAACATAGGAATGCATATATTCTTTCTGATTGGTGTTTTGGGATTGTTAGGATATATTCCCAGAAGTGAATTCACTGGGTCAAAGGGCAGTTCCGTTTTTAATTTTTTGAGGAGACTCCATACTGTCTTCCACAGTGGCTGCACCACCTGTATTCCCACCAGCAGTGCACTTGGGTTCCCATTTCTTCACATCCTCACCAGCACTTGTTGCTGATTTATTGATGGTAGCCACTCTGGCTGGTATGAAGTGATTGATATCTTATTATATTTTCAGTTTACATCTCTGATGATTACTGATGTTGAGCATTTTTTCATATACATATTGGCCATCTATCTGTATGTCCGCTTTGGAGAAGTATCTATTCAGATCCTTTGCCCACTTTTTAATTGGATTGTCTCCCGGGTGTTGAATTGTATAAATTCTTTATACATTTTGGATATTAACCCCTTATCAGATGTATCATTGGCAAATATGTTCTCCCACACATGGTGGTTCCTTTTGCTGTGCAGAAGCTTGGTAGTTTAATGTAGTCCCATCTGTTGCCCCATTTGTAGGTAGGTTTGGCCCTTGGGCTGGCTGCCTGTGAGACTCAACCCCAACCATGCTATGCAAGCTGTTGCACAGGGGCTGACAGAACAATACAAAATAAAACACAACAAAACAAAGAAAAAAACAACATGGAAAAAAAAGCAACCCACCGCCACTAACAAAAACAACAACAGAAAAAAAGAATAAAAAGAGAAAAAAGAGGCAAAGAAGGAATAATAAAAGACAAGAGGCAAAAAGAGCAAGAACATGAATAGAAAGAAGGAATAAATAAAAAATTAAAAGAAAAAATAATAAGCCTGGAGGATGGCTGAATTCAAGGCAGTCATTAGGGATGTTGGTGCCATTTTCAAAATAGGGAATCAACCCGGCTGGCGTGGCTCAGTGGTTGAGTGTCAACCTATGAACCAGGAGGTTGCGGTTTGACTCCCAGTCCAGGCATATGCCTGGGCTGCGGGCTGGATCCCTAGTGTAGGGTGTGTAGGAGGCAGACAATTGATGATTCTCTCTCATCACTAATGTTTTTCTCTCTCTCTCCCTCTCCCTTCCTCTCTGAAATCAATAAGAATATATTAAAACAAAAACAGGAAATCACCAGAAGAGGATCAGGAAGAATTCAGGTCCTCCATATTAAAGCACAAAAGACCCCTCCAGGAAGGGATGTCCAGCAGAAGACTAGATAAACAGTTTTGGAATCACTGGAGAGGACATGGAATATAGGTCCCTCTTCTTTGAAGACACACCTCACCTCCTTGTTCTGAAAGCTGTAGATGAGCAGGTTGAGCATGAGGGTCACAAGGCTGTAGGAGAGGGACACCACCTGCTTGCTCTCCAGGGAATAGCGGCCTTGGGTCACAAGTGGATGACCCCATTGTACCATAAAGCTGAATGAGCATGACCAGGTGGGAGGCACACACATAAAAAAGTAATAATAATAAATAAAATAAAATATAGAATAGGAAAAGAAAAAATGGCAAAAAGAATAAATAAAGAAAAGAGAAAAAATAGAATAAATAAAGGAATGAGAGAAATAAGAGATATGAAAGGAAAAAGAGAAGAAAGAAATGTATTAGGAAATAAAATATAAAAATAGATTAAAAAACCCAAAAAAGTGGAGTTTGCCCCCGCAGGTTTTGGTGCCTGCTACAAGCATGGCTTCCAGAGTCAATCCCTGTTTGTTAACTTGCTTACTCCTATGTGAAGTTTGGCCCCACACCCATATAAACTGAAAGTCTTTCTCTGATAGTTTTGAGGTCAGGCTGTCTGAATATTTCAGTGTATCTTGTCAATCTCTCAGTTTATCAAATATATATGGTGCATATACTGTTTGTCAATCATGTATTAAGTATTGATCAAATAACTAGCATGGTCTGGCCTTCATGGGCTTATACATAGAATGGAGGAGAAAGAAAAAAAACCCAAGTGATCTTAAATAAAAATCTATATATATAAAAGCCTAAGCAACCGAACGACCGGTTGACTGGTCGCTATGATGCGCACTGACCACCAGGGAGCTGCCCCCTGGTGGTCAGTGCGCTCCACAGCCAACCTCCTGTGGTCCCTCCCCCCACAGCTGGCTGGCTCTGATCAAGGCAGCCGGCCAACCTCCCGTGGCCTCTCCCCCTGGTCAGCCAGTCAACCTCCCGCAGCCCCTGCCCTCACCAGCCGACCTCCCACAGCCCTGATCAGCCCCGAATTGCCGGCCAGGCCGAAGGACCCCACCCGTGCACAAATTCGTGCACCGGGCCTCAAATAAAATGATAATTAATGGCAATGACAATGAAGGCAAAGAAAAAGGCAAAGGGTAGAGATTAGCAGGGTGGATGCAGATCTGATTAGCTGGGGTGACTCTGAGTGTGTGGCATTTGAGCGGAGACAAGAGGATAAGAAGGAGCCAACCCTGCAAAGACCACTGCAGGTAGAGGAACAGCAGGGCTGCTTTTTTTGCTTTTGTTCTTAAGGTCACTTAAGATTCAACTATCTACATCCCTGCACAGGACAGCTGTGGGCCTCAGATGGTCCCAAAACTACAGGGGATCCCCCTCCCTAAAACAACACTTTCCTATGTCCACTTCATTAACTTCCTATTTTTCCTATTGCATTAAATCATAAATCTTCCCCCCACTTTTTAATACTCATGTAACCTATTCCCCACATGCCACACCCCCACGGACTCACAAGGACTCACATATTACCTGGGAAAGAATCAGCTGCCCATGAAATGTGTGCACAAATTTTCTTAAAAAGGAGAAATAGGTGTCATCTCCAAGTCTTCTGGCAAGGAACCGGAGAAGGAAATAACCCTGGAAGAACGGAAGTAGAAGAAAAGAGATGCCTATCATGGATTAATCGGAAAAATGCTTACACAGTCAACCCTGACTTACCCACCGGCGCTTTATGCACATCTAGAATGTCCCATGTGATGTGTTCCAGGCTGCCCTTTATATTCTTTATTAGAGGCGTGATGCACGAAATTCGTGCAAGAGTAGGCCTTCCTTCCCCCGGGCTGCCGGCATCGGCTTGCCTCTGGCACCCAGGACCTGGGCTTCCCTTGCAGAGGGAGGCCCCGCCCACCTGCTGCAGCCAGCTGGTCGGTGGCCTGGGCCTCCCTCTGTGAGGTGATCCTGGGGCGATGGCCTGGCCCCTGACCAATCGCATTGCACCCACCTTGGCTGGCTTGGCGCCAGTGGGTGTCATAGGGTGGTCCCGGATGGTTGTCCGGATGGTCATTCTGCTGTTCGGCTGTTTGGTCGATTTGCATATTATGCTTTTATTATATAGGATTTTAAACTTATGTTTATTGTTGAAAGCATTATAGATGTCCCCCTTTTTTCCCCTCATTGACCTCCTCCACCCAGATCTCACCCCCTCCCCAGGCCTTCAAAGCACTACTGTCTGTGTCTATGGGTTATGCATATTTATATATATAAAAGCCCAGCGACTGGAATGGTGGAATGACCAGAATGACCGGTGCCTATGACACACACTGCGGCAGCCAACAAGCCTGATCTGGGTCCTGATTGCCCCACCACCAGCCTGGCCCTGATTGGCCCCCAACACCCTGATTGGGGGTGGAGCCGGCTGGCCAACTGCCTGCAGCCCCTCTCCCCAACCAGCCCAGCCCAATAGGCCCCCATTGGGGTGGGCCAGCTGGACCCCACCTGTGCATGAATTCGTGCACCGGGCCTCTAGTATGCATATAAGTTCTTTAGTTAATCTCTTGCTACCAACCCTCCACCCCCATCCTGCCCTTCCCTCTGAAATACATCAGTCTGTTGCATGCTTCCATGTCTCTGGGTCTATTTTGTTCATCAGTTAATTCTGTTCATTAGATTCCACATATAAGTGAGATCATGTGATATGTGTCTTTCTAGAAATTAAGGATCAACTACTTTGCTTTCAACTCATCTGGGTATTCCCCTTGGTTTACATGAAGCCTGGACACACATCTCAAACTAGAAGGGCCGGGTCCTGGCTCTGTTCTTCCTCAGCTATCGGGAGAGGCCTTTCACCTTAAAATGCTTCCTTCTTGCTCCTATGCTCCAGTTGGAACCTGACAACAATTTTAAGATTCTGCTCTTCAAAGCTGACGTGCAGCAGGGAGAAGGGGGGTACAGGGCAGGAAATAGTTCAGGTTCCTTTGATTCATGCCTCATTTTTTGGGTATAAAGTGTTTTAATTATTAGACAATCAGATATCTACCCAGTCAAATATCATTACAATGTTGATCATTGTTTTGTTTAGCTCAACCATGTTATTAATCTTCACTGTTTATGTGTATAATCTAAAAAATGCTATACCATAGTCACTGGCTTCTGCCACTTAGATGTGCTTACCTTTAAATAATGAACCTGCATGAAGACCTTCTCTGGATTGAGCCCATGCTTAATGACAGACGATCCTGAATCACTCACATGGCCAGTTTTCTCTTTATTGGGTCTAAAATGATGTAGTAAAAGTATAGCACATTCTTAACTAATTAGACCACAATATCGCCTTACTCTTATTTTTAGAGTTGCCCAACAGTGTCTTAATTCTATTCAACAGTACCAGGTATACAGTAATTTAAAACAGTTTATGTTATACATTCATATACTGAACAAGTAGGGATTTATATTTGGGTTGGCAACCTAAGGTTGGCTATTGGCAATATTTTACATCATCTTATCCAAGATTAAAACTTGCCAGACTCTCATGGAATCTAAGCTCCAATATGCATTATTTAAGAACCTGCTTTTCTTTTGGTGGGAATGATGAACTGGGAAATACAATGAAAAATGTAGCTTTGCTTGGAAGAGTAAAAAACTTACATTAAAAAAATTCTTTTTTGAAAGCCCCAATGTTATCCACTTCTTTCGACTTGCATTTAAGGCTCCTTTAAGAAATATTTGTTTAACAAACTAGCAAGACAGGAGCAAACTCATAGACACAGAGAACAAACTGATGGTTGCCAGATGGGAGTGGGGTTGGGAAACTGAATGAAAAGGTGAAGAGATTAAGAAGTACAAATGGGCAGTTACAAAATAGTTATGAGGATGTAAAGTACAGCTTAGGGAATACAGTCAATAATATTCTAATAACTACATGCTGTCAGGTGGGTGCAAGACTTATGGGGGAGTCACGTTGTAAGTTATATAAATGTCTAACCACTATGCTGTACAGCTGAAGCTAATATAATACTGAATGTCAACCGTCATCGAAGAATAAAAAAAAAATTAAAAAAGAAATATTTGTACTAGGAAGCTGTTTTAGAATCACAAACACACACACACAAAAGCAAACATTATCGAAGCCCATGCTTGTGGAACAGGTAGGGACATTCGCAACCACACGCTTCACCTCCTCAGTTCGCAAACAGCGGGGAGCGGAGGGCTCGTGGCTTGTTTTGACTCATGGTGACATTAGGGCTGAAACCAAGACTGTTTTAAATATTTTTAAAAATTTCTTTAATAAAATACAATTGTGTTACAGTGAAGCTTCACCAATTAGCTAAAATTAAAATATGTGACAAGGTATTTGCAGCTTTTAGCTGTCCGAAAACCAGTCCCTTGGTGGGCGAACACTGAAGAGCACGTGTTGGGTGAGTGACTGGGAAGCATGGGCCGCTGAGAGGATGAGCATACCAGAAAGGCCAGTGGCTATTTTCAAAGGTAGTGTGCACAAGTACCAGGGACATGGACATTGGGATCTAAGAGAACCGGTGTTGAGTTGCAACCCTACTTCTTAAACCTGTTTCTTACTAGCAGGTTAGTGAAATTCTCTAATCTTTCATTTATTCACTTGCAAAATGCAAATAATCCTATGTATCACCCCACTTCCTATGGAAAATAATTGAAATAATATATGCAAAATCCCCAGTAAGGGCTAGGGCTACGTAAATTACTCAACAAACTTAATAAAATATCATACATTTGTTAGCAATAAGGATCGCTAAATTCAAGGTTGGCCATCCATGTTAGAGGCACTGGGGTAGCTGTTCTTTCACTTAATGGCCCGTGTCCACTGACACAGCCTGTAAGGATGCCGGGCCTGAATGGAAGTGGCCAGGATGGGCCAGCCTGCCAAGCCAATCCCTGTGCAGCGTGCGCTAGCCGCACGCACAGAACGTCCCATTAGGCCTCTGCCGGAGATTTCAGCACCTGACCCAGCAGGCACAGGCCTGGAACCAGCAGATAGCTCAAGAGAAGACAACCACCAGCCACTAGAGCAAACGGCATAGTTTCCATTTTTCTACTCGGTCCCTGGCTTATCTACATGACTAGACTTGCAGGAATAACTAGTCCCTTTCATCGTCATTTAAGACTCCATTGAAAAGCATCAGCTTATTCTTGTTCTCAAGTTTGTCCTGGGTGGAGCGTTCTATAAAGAAAACCACACTGGCTTTGAGAGGGAAAGCCCAGCCAGCCTTGCAGGGAGGAAGGCTTTTCAGAACCTGAATTCAAACCAGTTTTCCCAGCCCCGGGAGAGCCGGAGTTGCTGTGAGTTTAAGTCCCTGAGCTCTGAATGAGGCCAGTGGAAGGGCTGGGGCACCGAAGACAGCCCTAAACCTCTGGGTGGAAGGCTGGCTTCCAGGTTCCCAATGACGCTTTCAGTTGCTTTTTCCCCTTTGCCTAAAAATGTCCTTCCAGAAACCATCCCTCTTATTCTCTGCTTCCACCCTCTCCAAGCGAAGGAGTGTTCAAGGAAATTCTTTTATGCTGACAGCATCCGAGGCAACCTTACGAGTCCCCAGGAGACTCCTTTCAAAGTGGACGTGGTGCTGGAGGGAGCAGCGCCCGGGCAAGCCTCGGCTTCCTGAGGCACAGATGCTCCGTGAGCGGGAGATGGCCGACTTCCCGGAACGCACTTATCCCAGGTCTGTCCAGAGAGACACTGCACAGAGAGCACGCGGGACCCACTTCGTGTAAGAACAGTGGCTAATGCAGCCCCACTTCGTGTAAGAACAGTGACTCTCAAGGTGAGTGACTGCAGTCACAGCACCGCCGTCTCCCTTGCCCGTGGTGTCACTCTCCGCAGTTTCAGTTACCTGCCGTCAACTGAGGACCAAAAATATTAACTTAAAAATTCCATAAACAACTGATAAGTTTTAGCCTGCATGCCACTGAGCAGCTAGATGAAATCTCATGCCTCCCCCCTGTGTGTCATGCCTGGGACATGAATCACCGCTTTGTCCAGCGTATCCACGTGATTGTGCGCTCCCTGCCTGTTAGTCACGTGGGAGCCTTCTCCACGATCAGATCGACTGTCCGGGTGGCACAGGGCCTCTGTTCGTCACCCTTATTTTACTTCATAATGGCCCCAAAGCACAAGAGTAGTGTTGCTGGCAATTCAGAAACGCCTGAGAGAAGGCAGAAAGGGTTTCCATTAAGGGTATGTCTAGAAAAAAACATAGTATGGGTAGGGTTCGGTACTACCCCTGCTTTCAGGCATCCACTGGGGGTTTTGGAACATGTGTCCCATGGGTAATGGGGTGGAGAGGGAGAAACTACTGTACACACAAGTGCACAAGTCCATTCACATGGAGTCAAAGAACAGGCAAGCCAGGGTCCTGGGGGTGGAGGTCAGAGGGAGGGTTCCATTTAGGCAGGAGTGCCGACGGGGGGTGGAGGGAGATTGCTGGGATGCTGGGAATGTTCCACACAGTAGTCAGAGTGGTGCTGTCAAGAGGATAAATAGTAAAGCTCTGCTGAGCCATCTAGAAACACTGCAGTGTGTGTGTTTGTGTATGTGTGTGTGTGAGTGTGTGTGTATGTGTGTATGTGCGCGCGCGCGTGTGGGTGTGTATGTGTGTGTATGTGTGTGAGTGTGTGTATGTGTGTGTATGTGCGTATGTGCGTGTGTGTATGTGTGTGCATGTATGTGTGTGTGAATGTGTGTGTATGTGTGCGTGTGTGTGTGCATGTGTCTGTGTGTATATGTGTGTGTATATGTGTGTGTATATGTGTGTGTATATGTGTGTGTGTGTGTGTGTGTGTGTGTGATAATTTAATTTAAAGGTTAAGAAGAACAGATGCACACGGAACTACATATTTTGTGAAAACAAAAGGGAATCAGTCTAGAAAAGGGCATGGCCGTTCACGTGCCCTGAACGGGTGACCAGGATTAACTAAGCCCTCTAACCTGACGACCCAAGAGGCAGGAAGAACTGTGGCAAATACCACTGGCTCAGGCTATTCCCAGTTCACCCACCTTCTTCCGTGCCACCACTTATCCATCAAATCTGAAACGTCCAATGCTCACTTTCCGAGTCCCTGCAGCTACAAATGGTCAGAAGGCATGGTCTGAGCCAGTGAGACAAAAGCAGAAATCTGCTGTGGTTGGAAGCGGGGCTCTGGGGTAGCTTTTGCTTTCTTTACAAAAGGGGGGGTCCCTGGTACTGCACCCCTCCTCCCAGTCATGGTAGATGGAATGCAGCAGCCACCTAGCAGCCATGAAGCAGCAAATCAAAACGCTCTGGAGACCAGAAGGAGAGAAAGGCAAGTGGCCTTTGATGGTGTCATTCGGCCGTTGGCCGCCCGCGACTGCCTGCTTCAAACTTCTTGCTGTGTGAGAAAAATAACCCCCATGCGTTTCAGTTCATATTGCTCACTTTTCTAGTAATTGCAGGTAGATTTCTCTCTAATAGATGGAGAACCAAACTAGTATTAACCACAACCATTTCCTGGAATCCCTGTGCCAGGGACTCTGCCAAGCTCTTCTTAGGCATCATGTCCCTCTCCCTCCCAAGGAACTGATGGCACAGGGACTGTGATTATGCCCATTTAAAAGCAGGGAAGAGTGAGGCCTGGACACACCACAAAACGGATTAGTGCAGACCTGAGGCTGGACCCAAGGTCCATGGAACACCAGCCTCTGCTGCATTCTGGGGCCTCGTCAAGATCCAGCCCCCATCTGGGTTGTGCCAGACACTAAGTGGAGAGCCTCAGGCATGTTTCTTACCCTCCCTGAAGCTCAGTTCCTCACCTGGAGAGTGTGATGGCCTTGGCCAGTTTTCCTAGTGGTTAGAGCGTCGGCTCTTGGACCAAAGGGTCTCAGGTTCGACTTCTGGTCAAGGGCATGTACCTCAGTTTCATGTTTGATCCCTAGCCACAGTCAGGGTGCATGCAGGAGGCAACCAGTCACTGTGTCTCTCTCACATCGATGATTCTCTCTCTCTCTCTCTTCCCCCCTCCCTTTCACTCTATGACCAATGGAAAAAATATCCTTGGTGAGGATTAAAAATCATAACACTAATAAAAAGAATGTGACGAGACTCAGGTAATATAAATAAAAACACTCTGTGAGTGTGACCGCACGTCTTAGACACGACAGGCCAGTGTTTGTTTCCTTGGCTGGGATACAAGGAATGCAAGAGATCAAGTTACGAAGGTCGTCTGGGCTGAAATGCCCTTGGTTTCTGTTGTACCTGGCACCAAACACAACAACTGAGATCAGCCTGCCCTGCCCTGCCCACCTCCCTCCCTCTCCACGGCACTCCCAGATGCAGTGTGGGCATCTCAAGAGTGGGGCAGTGACACTGATACACAGTGATTTGATTTGGAATCCTGCCTCCTGAGAAAGGACTGATTCTGCAGGACTCTCACCAAGGGTGGGATTTGGGAAAATGCCTCTGAAAGGTGCTCAGGCGTGTCAGCTTGGGGCTGGACACCTGCTGCTGTGCCACAGCCCAGAGGTGCTGTCTGGCAGCGTTCTCCACCTCACACTCCTTGGCGAAGATTGTCCTCTATAAACTCACACTGTACTGCTGAGCCAGGGATTAAGCATCCAGAAATGACACAGAAAGGGATCCATCAGCATTTCAACATCCCGTCTGCATATCAGATGCAGCTGCCCCACAAGGCGGGACTGTTGGGGAGCAGGGCCTCACTCACCCACATCGTGGAGGAAGTTAAAACTACCTTTGTGTAGGCATTGGCCTCAGGGTACTCATCTGAGCCCCAAATGTACAAGCGAGACCTACAGGGGAAGCACATTACGCACTGGTTAGGAATCTGGGCAAGAATCTTGACTCTTAAGTGCCACATAATCTTTCTTTTTAAAAAACATTTTTAATTTTTATTGTTGAAAGTATTACAGATGCCCCCCTTTTTTCCCATTGACTCTCTCCACCCTGCCCCCCCCAGACCTTCATCACACTATTGTCCATGGGCTACGCATATATGCATATAAATTCACCAGTTAATCTCTTTCCACCCATCCACCTCCACCTTCCCTCTGAGATTTGTCTGTCTGTTCCAGGCTTCTATGTTTCTGAATCTATTTTGTTCATCAGTTTATTTTGTTCATTAGATTCCACATATGAGTAAGATCATGTGATACCTGCCTTTCTCTGACTGGCTTATTTCACTTAGCACAATGCTCTCCAGGTCCGTCCATGCTGTCTCAGGGTAAGAGATCCTTCTATTTTTAGAGTTGCATAGCATTCCATTGTGTAAATGTACCCCAGCTTTTTTATCCACTCAGCTGCTGATGTACATTGGGGCTGTTTCCAGTTCTTAGCTATTGTAAATAATGCTGCTATGAACAATAGGGGTGCATATATTCTTTCTGATTGGTGTTTCTGGCTTCTTAGGATATATTCCTAGAAGTGGGATCACTGGGTCAAATGGGAGTTCCATTTTTAATTCTTTTGAGGTAACTCTATACTGTTTTCCACAATGGCTGCATCAGTCTGCATTCCCACCAGCAGTGCATGAGGGTTCCCTTTTCTCCACATCCTCCCCAGCACTTGTCATTTGATGATTTACTGATGGTAGCCATTCTGGCTGATGTGAGGCGGTACCTGTCATTTTCATTTTAATCTCTCTGATGATCAGTGACATTGAGCATTTTTTCATATGTCTCCAGCCATTTATATGCCCTGCTTCTTTTTATCCTAAAGCCTCACCAGAGGATATTTTTCCCATTGATTTCTAGAGAGAGTGGGAGGAGGGAGAGGGGGGAGAGAGAAACATCGATGTGAGAGAGACACATCCATTGGTGGCCTCCTGCCTGCACTCCTACTAGGGCTGAGGAACCTGCAACCGAGGTACATGCCCTTGACCTGGACTCTAACCAGGGAATCTTAAGTCCGCAGGCCAGTGCTATAACTACTGAGTTATACCGACCAGGCCTGTATGTCCTCTTTAGATACTAAAAAGTATTTATTTAGGCCCCCTGCCCATTTTTAAATTGGATTGTCCTCCTTTTGTTGAGTTGTATAAGTACTTTATATATTTTGGAAATTAACCCCTTATCAGATGTATCATTGACAAATATGTTCTCCATACAGTTGGCTCCCTTTTCATTTTGATGGTGGTTTCTTTTCCTGAAGCTTTTTAGTTTAATGTAGTCCCATCTGTTTATTTTTTCCTTTGTTTCTCTTGCCCTCAGTGTTGTATCAGTGAAAATTCTGCTACGTAAGCTATTTGATATTTTGCTGCCTACATTTTCTTCTAGGGTTTTTATGGTTTCATGACTTACATTTAAGTCTTTTATCCTTTTTGAGTTTATTCTTGTGTATGGTGTAAGCTGTTGGTCTAGTTTCATTTTTTTGCATATACCTGTCCAATTCTCCCAACACCATTTATTGAAGAGACTGTCTTTACTCCATTGTATGCTCTTGCCTTCTTTATCAAATGTTAATTGAGCATAATAATGGCTTGGCGAGACCCCCAATTTTGAACATAATCCCTTTAAGGGTTTGTCTTTAAGCCTGCTCCATGCCACACATCATCAGAAAACAAATCAAAAGGACAAACAAAGTTTAAGGGTTGCATAAGGTTCCAGTAAGCTAGATCTGGGCATATTCCTTACATACACACCTCACAGTCCACACCATTCAGTGAGCAAATTACTAAAATTCTGGGTTAAAAATGGAGGCAGAACCATTCAAAGTATGGGAATTTTATACCCTCCATTTGTTTTAACAACTATTTTTCTATCTAAAAAGTATGCCCGATGAGCGCTGGCCACTGGCTTGCTTTCGGACGGAACTTGCGGAGCACGGGGCCCAGGTGCACACCTGTAAGTAAGGAAGCGGAATGGCACCAAAGCTGCTGTCCAGCGGGAGGTGTCCCCACCAGGGACCTTGGTCCTATGGCAGGCACAGCAGGTATCACTGTGGTGCCGGGAAGGCAACTGCCAAAGCGATACAAGACGGAAGGAGGCATCTCTCCAAGGAGTAGGAGGACAGCCAGGAGGGCGGTGATAAGGAAAGATACTGCAGATCATATGGAAAACACGAACAAACTCCGCAAATTCTGATAAGCAGGGTAGGAAAATAAAAGATGAAACTTAGAAAAGCAGGAAGTAATGGGCCTCAACACAAAACCAAAAGAGCCCTCAGGTTTTAAACGGCCGTAAATCAGAAATTCCTCTCTAAGACACAAAATCGCAAACAGAGAAAACCCAAGGGATAGGCTAATACAATGGTCTGAGCAGTAAATCACCACCTTCAACACAGCAAGAGAAATACAGACACATTTTCCGAGGAGACAGAGAAAGTGGGGAGTGAAGACACCTCGCAGGAGGTTCCTGATGAGGTGATTGTCAAAAGACATGTGCAAAAGATGAAAGGGAACGCTGGGAAAGAAACAACCAAAGCTAAGTCCAACCTCCAGGAAGCCGTGAAATTGTTGCCAGGAAGGCAGAGATTCCGAAGGAGCCGATGCTAATGGAGAAGACCAGGCCGTGAAGTGACATCTGAGCTTAGGGAAGACCAGGTCCCGAGAGGTGACAGAACGAACAGAACTAGTGACTCCCACTTTGCTTCAACTTTGTAGCCAGGGAGGCAGGTCTTCAGGGTGTACGCGGTAGAACAAGCACTGTTACGCGGGAAGTCTGCTCTGTGTCCAGAGAGTGATGCTCAGTGCAGGTGGAGAGGGCTCCTTCCCTCATCCTGAGAGGAGTCCAGCCCCCGGCTCAGGCGAGGGACACGACACAGCGCGGAGCGCTTCCCCCTGCGATCACAGACCTCTGGGGATCCAGTCACGGAGAGTGCGACGGGGCCCATGGAGACAGACACACACTTGTTATGATGTGTAAAGGAGGAAGGGATAGGGGGAGGGGGGCAACCCGTGACTTGGTTATTGAACAGGGAGTCTGAGAGCACTGAGAAGAGAACATGATTAACTACAGGAGTTAGCATGGGACCTGGGCCTCTGCCAGAAAGTCACTGTGGGCATCGGGCGCCCGGCTTCTACAGGGCAGCCAGCAGATGGATGTGGTGGTGAGTGTAGGGTGTTGCTTCGTGGCTTTACAGAAGGTAAAGAACAGAACCCCAAGGCTGCTGATTAATTACTTGCTATAACCTGAGGGCTGTGTCCACGGAATGGAGGCTTATTGGCTTAGCAGATTTGCATGAGTCTAGGCGAGGAGCCTCCCTGTTGGTTGATGGGCAGCATCCATCTTCAAGAATGGAAACCACAGGCTTCAATAGTCCACGAGGACAGAGCAGTTTTTAAAATTAAGCACTTACCTATGGAAAAGATTTAGTTTATTAATTGTCTGTAAACTCAACATGCAGCAAGAGGTGACTGATGTGGCTTCCAAAACAACCAATAGGCTGGCAGGTGGGATGACGGCAGGTGGGTTGAGGGGAGGGCTGCGGGGAGGGTCAGACAGAGCGGAGAGCCAGACTCCTCTGCTTTCATCCCAGCGCCGCCACGCTCTAGCTGTGGGAACGTGCCAGCCACCTCATGCGCCTCTCCTCGGCTGTCCTGGGAAGGAAGATGTACCAGTACCAGATCCTTACACGGGGCCATTGTAAGGATCAAACGAGACCCTATCTCTCCACGCTTGGAACAGCGTTTGGCGCATGGGAAGCGCGAGGTGGTGTTACTAAGGAGAAAAATGTACGGGGGTTGGGACGGTGGGACTGCCATGAGAAGGCGTCTGATGCTGAGCTTAAAAAAGAAACATGGCAGATGAGCTAGTCACAAGATGTGGTGTATATGACACACACATATCACACACCCACCACGGAATGCCGCTCAGCCACAATGAAAAGATGAAATACTGCCATTTGTGACCACAGGGATGGACCTGGAGGGTGTCATGCAAGTGCATCCAACCTAATCAGTGCTTGTCCTTGCTTTTCTGACTAGCCAGAGAAAGGCAGCAGCCAGGGTCCCCGTGCGTTCTGCTCAGGCGCAACCTCACACAGAACGCTGTGCTCCATTCAGGTGTCACCGCCGGAGAAGGCCAACAAAGGACCACGCCCGAGAAGGCAAACCTTTTCCCGACTGCCGGGCTTGTGAGGAATTTATCAAAGCTGGGATCTGGTGGCCGGGAAAGGCCAGGGGATGGCCTTCAGATGTGATGGCTTGTGAGCACAGGGTGGGTCCTGGGCAGCTCGGAGGGCCGGGCCGAGAGGACCAGGCGAACCTGGCCGAGGCAGGCCTGGGTCCGAGGAGGACCCGAGGGGGGCCGCTCCTCGAGGAAGCAGAGGCCGGGCAGGGAGTCCTCGGGCAGAGCTGGCGGCTGTCTGTCAGGGACACAGGAGGTGAAGCAGAATCACTTTTTCAGCCCTTTTGGAGCCTACTTCTCTATGACTTTAGAAGGCGAAGCAGCTGGAATCTGTGCAAGCAGCAGTGCTGGAAAGTAAAACAGTACTCATCCCCCGCAGCTGTCCACGGGCCTGCCCGCGGCCTGGGCCTCGTAAGTCAGCGCAAAGGATGATTTTGATTAAAAGAAAACAACAGCACAAAACCTAAACCCTGAGTTAATTAGAGGGACCTTCACTGAGTTTTATTCAACCACATATATCTGGGGACAGGCTGAGCCTAAGAGCACAGGAGCCAAGCACTGCAGGGCGCTCCTCATGGTTCCCGGCGCTGCCTTCCGGGAGGGGTGCGGGAGGTGGAGGCACACCTGGTCCGAGTCCGCACCAGCCGGCGTCAAAGGGCCCCCACTCTCCTCAGGGCCAACGTGGTCATATAAACACAGGCTGCCTGCACACAGGAAAACAGAAGACCTGAGCACTACAGGAAGCAAAAGTAGAAAAGATAAAAACGGGAAATTTTTTTGGTGCTGCATCAAAGCCCCATGACTTCATTCCAGAAAGAGGCAAATGGGACAAACACCAGCTTCCTTTCCCATGGGAGGCGAGAAGCACGTTGTGAACCCCAACAGCCTGTGCGGGGCTCTGTGCGGAGATCTGTGAGCCGAGATAAGGGAGCTCAGCTCACATGGGACTGAGAGCGGGGGGCGGGGCGGAGAGGGGGCTGTGGAGCTAAGGAAGGTCTTCCCTCCTCGCCTGAAGCCCCCCACACACGGGACAAGAGGCTGGGAGAGCAGCGCCCTCCTCTCGGTCCTGTGGGCAGCGGTGTACTATTTCTGCTATTTCGTCTTATGATTAACACGCTGTCCACTAACAGGAAGTGTAAGCAAAAAGCCAGAAATGACCAAATGTCCAGTGGTTGACACACGGTTAGAAAGCTAGCTGTGAAGCGTTCTCATCCTGGGATATTCTGCATCATTTTAAGAAAACAGACCGACGTGTGTCTGTGGCAGAACAATACCCGGGACTGTATTATTAGGAGGAAAGTGGATTTTAACATGTTAGCAGGGTATTCTTCTTTCATGTCTTTGCAACAGGTCCAGACAAATACTTGTAACCACTTCCGTCAGCCATTCTGGGTCAAAACCATTGGCCCAAACCAAACTAAACGGGGCAGGAGGGTGGGCAGGCGAAGACTCTGTAGAACAAAGTGGAAGTAGGATTACCTGAGAACCCTGCACTGCAGGCGAATGCTTCTGAAAGTGAGCCTGACGCCGGCGAGCCAGGACTGTGATGTACAATGTTAGGACTGCCGAGTGCACGGCACAGCCTTAGAGGATGGGCAAAGTGAGAGGGAACCACAATGGACAGGCTTTAGCATGTGAATTATTTTTTTAGAAAAGTCTAACAAGTGCTATAGTGAATCGGTGCCACATAGGGCAGCAATACAGAAGTATGCACATCCTATGTTATAAAAGCCTAGGTGGCATCAAGCGCAACATTGCCACAAGATGGCCGGCAGGGGAGGGCAGGTGGGGGTGAACAGGCCAGCAGGGGAGGGCAGTGGGTGCGACCAGGACTACAGGGGAGGGTATTTGGGGGCAAGATCAGGCCAGCAGGGGAGGGCAGTTGGGGGGGGGGGACCAGGCCTGCAGGGGAGGGCAGTTGGGTGCGACCAGGACTACAGGGGGTGATCAGGTTGGCAGGGGAGGGCAGTTGGGTGTGACCAGGACTACAGGGGGTGATCAGGTTGGCAGGGGAGGGCAGTTGGGGGCGATCAGGTTGGCAGGGGAGGGCAGTTGGGGGCGATCAGGCCAGCAGGGGAGCAGTTAGGGGGCGATCAGGCTGGCAGGCAGAAGTGATTAGGGGCAATCAGGCAGGCGGGCAGGCAAGTGGTTAGGAGTCAGCAGTCCTGGATTGTGAGAGGGATGTCTGATTGCCAGGATCGGGCCTAAACCAGCAGTTGGACATCCCCCAAGGGGTCCCATACTGAAGAGGGTGCAGGCCGGGCTGAGGGACACCCCTCCACCCCCCCCCCCCCGTGCACAAATTTTCATGCACTGGGCCTCTAGTATACTTATAAAATCTTTATTTTCAGAAAGATTCACAAGACAATGCTAGCAGTGACATCTTAGATAGGAATCAGTGGTGGGGATAGGATTTGATACCTTTCTAAACTGTTATAATTTTCCTGTGAAATATTTTTATTGAAAAAAAAATTATGGCTAACTAAGCAGTGATTATAAACTGATTTATATCTCGTGTTTTTCTATATGAAAAACCAGTACTAAATGTTATTGCAAAGTTGTAACACCGTGTACAGTAAAAGTATGTAATTAGGGGCCTCCTGAGGAGAAGTCTATCCCTCCCCTAGAAATACCTGCGTGATGAGTAACCAGGGAATGGCCCAGAAGAATGAACAGGGAGGGTCATTTGAGTTCAGCTGTTCAGGACGTGTCTGTGGTCTCTGCTGGCTAAAAGAAGTGGGAGCGGAGGGTGTCCCTCAGCAGGAAACAGGAACCCGGTGGGCAGCGCCGGGGGTGGAGCTGGCCTTTGGGGCAGGAAAGGGCGGGGTCTGCTTCTGGCTGGCTGAGAGCCCCAAGGTTTTTCAGAAAATGCTGGCAGAGCCTAGCACCTCCTGTCACGAAAGGACAGAAACGTCCACACAGCTAGCCAGCATGTGCAGTTCAAACATAAAAGCCACGGAAGGAGGTGGAGGGGACCCCAGCCTGGTGTGCAGGGTGGAGGGCAGGAATTCCCAGACGGACGTGGTTGCTTTAGAAGCTGCACAGGCCATGGCTGGAGCTCAGGGAAGAGCTTTTTCTTCTCAGGCTGCGGTCAGAGTCTGCCCAGAAGTCAGGGACGCTGTGGAGGGCGGCGCCCGAGGGGACAGGGTGGCCTCACACAGAGATTAGACCAGAAGTGAGGAGAGGTGGAGGATCTTGTGTGTCTTAGAAACATTGCTAATGTAACTCTTACCTCAGGCTTTCAGTTTGAGCATCTTTGTTTAACATTCAAGATTTTGTGGGGGGTTGTTTTTGCTTTTAATCCCATTCTTCTCATTTGTAAACTAGAGGCCCAGTGCACGGATTTGTGCACCAGTGGAGTCTCTCGGCCTGGCCTGTGGGGATCGGGCCGAAACAGGCTGTCTGACATCCCCCAAGGGGTCCCAGATTGCGAGAGGGTGCAGGCTAGGCTGAGGGACCCCACTGGTGCCGAGGGACCCCACCAGTGCATGACTGGGGCTGGGGAGAGACTGGGGGAGGGCTCCAGGGCATGTCCGGCCCATCTCACCCAGTCCCAATCAGGGCTGATTGGGCTGGCCGGCTGGCCGGGGAGGGATCGCAGGAGGTTGGCCAGCCAGGGAGAGTCCGTGTGAGGGCTCCAGGGCATGTCCGGCCCGTCTCGCCCATTCCCGATCAGCCAGACCCCAGCAGCAAGCTAACCTACCAATGGAGTGCCTACCCGCCTGGTGGTCAGTGTGCATCATAGCGACTGGTCGAACGAACAGTCAGACACTTAGCATATTAGTCTTTTATTATATAGGACAGGCATTCTTGTACCTACAAAGAATGTCCTTCTTTTAAAAAAATATTTTTTAATTGATTTCAGAGAGAGAAATAGAAACATCAGTGATGAAAGAGAATCATGGATCGTCTGACTCCTTCACACCCCCACAACCCTGGCATGTGCCCAAACTGGGAATTGAACCATGACCTCCTCATTCATAGGTTGATACTCAACCACTGAGCCACACCAGCCAGCCCAAAAAATGTCCTTTTAATTTCTTAGTAAAATTAACTTTTTGAACACACTAGCCAATCGTGTTCGTCAGGAGGAAAGGTGGGTGCTTCCAGGCTCTGGTTGGTAAAGGGATGGGCATAGGGGGCCCTCTGCGGTGGCCAGGGGAGGGTGGCAGCAGTAAAAGACATGGCTGGCCGGCTCAGAGCCCGGGGAGAGGAGGGCAGGCCGGTGAGGAACCCAGACAGCTGGGAGGGAGAGGGCTGGCTGTGGGGCCGCGTCCTGTGTGCTCTGTTGCGTCTGGGGCAACAGTTACCGGAGCCAGAGGGCCTAGATGGCAGTATCTAACACGTACTCAGTGTTTACTATTGGCCGAACCATAGGGAATTGACAGTACTCAGCCATGTTGGATGCACCGAGACGGCAATTTCCCGATCCAACCGCATCCAAGTTCTGAGTGATCCGCACATATTCCCCATAGGCACCCCTCACCCTCACCCGCAGAGGAACGGGAGCTCGGCGCCTGGGAAACTCTGCAAGGCCACGCAGCTTATGGTGGAGTCAGAACGGGCTCCCGCCCAGCAGCTGGGCGCCAGGCGGGCCGTCTGAACGCACACCCTTTTTGGGCTGGCACTGAAGACCCCGGGCTCTGGGAGAGGTCAGGCCTGCGTCCTCAGGGGAGGTTTCCCTAACACGAGGCAGATCAGCCAGGCCTCGCTCCAGAAGCGCTGGGCTCCTGCGCTGTGAAATCTCACAAAGCCACAGGTCCAGCCGGTTCCCTGCGGTCGCTCCTTCCCTCCATCACGTCCCGAAAGCCCCAGCGAGGTCTGAGCAGCCCGAATGGAGGCCCGTCGGCACCTGAGGCCAGCCCAGGGGTCTCGGGCTCTTCCAGACTCAGGTCTGGTACCCAAAACAGCCCCCTACATCCACCTGCCTCTAGACTCAGTCTCTGATCACGTGTCAGGCCAAGTCGGGGTACTCGCCCCAGAACTCCATTTTATGACGTCATTCTTGGAACGGAGAGAAGCTCCCGCTGCCTGCACGGCCACGGCCAGGTCTTGGGCCTGGCCCCCAGGGAACTCCACTGCGCAGCCTGGCCCTCCTGTCTCGCTCCGTCTCACGGGTTCTCCATGGCCGTCCTCTCCAGGAAACCCGTTCTCATTCACTGCCCATTTCCACCATCGATTCACCGCGTACGCCTGCCAGGCTTGGCTCTGGGTTCCCTGCCCTCCGCCTCCGCCCCGGGCTCAGTGCTCTCCCTCCTCACCACCCACACTCAAGCCTCACAGCTTCCCAGCGGCCCTTTCTAACAAGCCCACCAGCATTAAGCTCTCGCTTCTCAGAACTCCGAGGACGCAGCCGGGGATCTGTCTACGTCTTGTGATCAATATTTCAACTCTTCGAACAATACATAAAGCACCTCAGACAGAGACCGCGCTGCACACAACATCCACTGCTGCCACAGTGCCGAGGGCCCCTCAGTGCCATGCCCCGTGGCCCTCAGCGGTAAGGAAGACGCAGTCCCTCGCTTCGCAAAGCTGGGTCAGAGGAGAGATGCGTCAGCTCAGACGCAAACGTGCTGGTTTTGTAGGTTAAAAATGGATGAGTGCTGGCAACTTAGTATTATTGTCTCATTCTAAAGATAACTATCCAAGAACGTAGCAAGATCAGGATGGAGAAGCGCAGAGCCTCGGCCGGAGGAGGGTCCCAGCCTCTCCCGCCGGGGCGGGCCTGGCCGTTTGGAAGGCAGGGGTATGTGGGCTGAGTCCTGATAACTTGGAGTTGCACAGCAGGGAGGAGCATCCTAAAGACACCATGAGGAAAGGCAAGGAGGTAGGAAAGAACAGGCAGACAGGAGGTGTTAGGGCTGAATTATATTTCTCCACAATGTTTATGTCGCAGTCCTCAGCCCAACACCCCAAATGCTGCTGCCCTGCAGACAGGGCCTGTGACGGGGTAGCTAAGTGAGGACAAGCCAGTGGTTTGGGCCGTAATCCAATCTGCTTGGTGTCCTTACATAAGAGGAGATTAGTGCGGAGGGAGAGGCAGCGGGGTGCTCACACGGAGAGAAGGCCGCTGGAGGGCACGGCGGGCAGGCAGCCTTCTGCAAGCCAAGGCGCAAGGCTTCAGAAGAAACCAAACCCGCCGGTACCTTGACCTTGCACCGCTAACCTCTGGAGCTATAGGACCACACATTTCTGTTGTTTAGGCCACATACCAGTCTGCGGTATTTTGTTTGCCAGCCCTGGCAAGCTCACGCAATAAGGTTCTATGAACTCTTTGGGGTGGCTGGAGGGGGAAGCAAAGAATGGCAAGAGAAGAAACTGAAAAAACAAACAAAAAAAAACCAACAGGTAGGAGGGATGGGGTGGGGGACCTTGACTACTTCCTATATTAAGAAGCATGGCTTTTCCTGGAGATGAGGGGAAACTTTTGGAGGGTTTTCAGCAAGGAGGTGGCAGAATCATAAGCTGTTTTAGGTGGAGCTGCCAGTGGAGGTGCGGAAGGTGGATTTGATGGGAAAGATGAAAGGTAGGAAACAATGAGGAGGCTGCTGGACTGCTGCATGCGAGCCACTGGGTCCTAAGCAGAGAGCCAGTCGTGTGAGGGGCGGGGACTTGAGAAATCGTATGAGGTGAGTCACAGTGATGGCATCAGCCCTCCCTGGGGAGGGGAGGGGAGAGGAGGGGAGGGGAGGGGAGAGGAGGGGAGGGGAGGGGAGGGGAAGGGACTGCTGGATGACCCCCAGGTTTCTACTAAGAGTCCTCACTAATGGGATGGGAAGAGGGGATTACCAGTGTGCGATGCTTGTGACGATGCCAAACGGGCAGGTAAGCATCACATCTGATCTTTAAGAGAGAGCTGGGCTGGGCTGGCGATTTGGGAGCCTCCAGCACAGACAGGCGGCGTGGCCAGCAGTGCCCCTGCCCCACTTGTATCCTGGGGACTTGTGTCACCCGTGCGCACACGAGCTCTTGGCGTGTTCTCCGTGACTGTCAGCTGCGGCCCTCGGGCTGCCCGAGGCTGCTTTGCCTGGGAACACTCGAGCCAGCAGTGCCTGGGAACGTGCCTCTCTCCAGGGGCAAGGGTCACACACTGCGCGCCCCTCCCCCGACGGGGATGCCTCCAGAGCAATCCCAGTGACTCACTCGCTGTCCTGACACCCAGCGGCCTCCTTCCCCCTCGGCCCCACTCCCCTTTCCATGTTCTCCTCCTGGGAATACTTCCTCATCATCTCTTTCATGAGTCTTGTCTGAGGGTCGATCTGGGAACCCCACTTAACTCAGGGGTGTGAATGAGACACCCCAGCAGGATACACAGCCAAGAGGAGACCTCCGGGGACACCAACTCTGGACAGGCAGGCGGACAGGCAGGCGGGCAGACAGCAGACGGCCAAGGAGACGGAGAAAGGATGGCAGAGGGGGACAGGGAGAACCAGGGAGGGGCTGCCTGACAGCCAGGTGGCAGAAAACCCCAGAAAGCAAGAGCCATCAATGGTACCAAACAACGCAGACGGGCCCAATAAAACAGGAATTACAATGAGTTACAGAATCGGGTGCTCACAGGGCAGTGACCTCAGGAAAAGGCTCCCTAGGCTCCTGGCCCCAGTCTCTGTCCACAGTGATGCATCCTCACTCGTGTACACAGACCCTCCATCCCTTCCCTTCTCTTCTTCCTCAGGGACAGTGGGTTTTAAATACAGACACACATTTAAATTCCAGTTTCGCCTCTAGAGTTAGAGCTGTATCTGTAACTAATAGCAGGCTGGCACTCGGGCATCTGGGAGGTCAGGGGAGGTGTGGACACTAAGGCATTTATAGACTCAAAGGGCCAGCAGGCCAATGGCTCAGTTTCCCCTGTGGGGCAGGAGGCAAAGGGGGAGGGAGAGTTGGGCCAGTGGCAACTGAGGGAAGGCTGTGGGGAGCCCTGAGGCCTCAGGCTGGAGGAGCCTGAGCCTGAGCTGGGGGTGGGCATGTGACAGCAACAGGGGGCCGTGAAGGGCGGAGCTCCTCCCTGAGGCAGGCCTGAGGGCGGCGATGGACGTGGTTCCACGCCTGGGTGGGAAAAGACTGCCATGTTCTTGAAGCATTACACATGAAATTTTGAGAAAAACTTTAGAGGTGAAAACGTCATGCATATTAGAGAAGGTTCACACATGGACTTTTAAAAAAATCCTCCCCTGAGGACATGTTTTTACTTATTTAGAGAGAGAGGAAGGGAGAGGGATAGGAATGTTCCAACCCACTGGCCCCTGGCAGGGCCGCCCACAGGCCCCAGTGCCCAGCGTCACGGAACAGAGAGCTCGGGCGCACGCTTCACTTTGGCCATAACAGAGCGACACACTCGGGCTCCTGCTATACGGGCACCGGTGGGCAGGGCTGAGGCACTTGGGCGGGAGGGCAGGCGCCTCCTTTCCCTAGGACTTCGGGGTCGGTGGTGGCAGCAGCTGGAGACGTGATATATTTTAACGTTTTTCTCAGCACGAGCGTGACTTTAACAATGACTCCAGAAAAAAGGGGGCATGATAATAAATCACAATAAAAACCAACAGAGATTTCTTCTGACCCCGCCACTATAGCTCTTCCATCCACCAGCCCGTCAGAGCTCCGACGGACAGCACTTAGAGAGGCCGGCGTCCAGCCGGGCTCTGGGGACAGGCAGCCAGGCAGTGGAGCCTTTAGAAGCCCCCACTTCCCGATCTCCCCTGGCCGAGTCAGGATGCCTCCCCGGCTGAGGGTGGGGTGATGGCGGAGGGAGTGAGGAGGTGGCGGCCAGGCAGGGGAGAGCAGGACAGGATGAGGTCAGCCCCGCCAGGGCTGAGGGAGCGTGAGGGAGAGTCTGCAGAGAGCCGCTGGGGTCTGGCCTACGGGAAAGGCATCTTTAATAATTAACGAAGGAGAAAAGGCACAGAGTCAGCAATGTGACCCCTGGCATTTTGAAAGTCTGAGCAAATGGCCACGCCTCCACAGCCTGCAGTCACAGTGCAGGGCCCCAGCCAGGGCAGGCCTAGGAGGCTGGGAGCACCCGAAACTCCTGCAACAAGGAAACTCACCGCCACACCGACCTAGGAGACAGCTGCTGAGACCCACAGCTCACCACTGGGTACGTGGAAGGCATGAATGGATACCAGTTCCTATCAATGACTGAAGTTAGCAGGTCAGCGCCAAACAGAATTTTAGTTTTTCTCTTCTCACGTTGCTAGCACTCCAGTATCGAACCAACACAATGCTGCTTTCTCCCCCCTCCCCTCACCCCCCTCGCCCCTGCCCATAGCTATGCTCTCATGTGTACAAAGACAAAGATGCTTGGTCCAAGGCTACTTTTTTTTTTAATGCCGACCTTCATGTCCTCCCTCAGTTCAAGATACAGGGATATTTTTATTTCCACACAAGGAAAGTGACATCGAGTTCCTTGACGGCAGGGAGATGGTCCAGGGAAGGAGGACAGCTGTGCTGGCTCTGCTCCTCACTCAGTCTTTCTGAGCCCGAGCCACCCCAGCGAGCTGAGAGCCGGAGAGGCGCGGCAGTGAGGCGGGAGGAAACCAAGGAGCCTGTGACACAGGCGCCGAGGGGAGGAAGTGCTGTTGGGAGGAGGTGGGCGGGTGGAAGGTGCTGCAGAGGCGGGGAGAAGCTCCCTCAGCACCTGGCAGCGTGGAGGGGCACATCGAGACACAAACCAAGGCTTCTACCTTGTGCTCGGTCCGTCATTTCAAGACCATGCGGTATCTTAAATGAAAAAGCAAGACAGCACCTTTGGTCCCTGTGTTGCTTAAGTGACTTCTTTACCAAGCTCTTATTTGTACAGTGAAATGAAACAATGTCTGAGAACAGATGTTTACAATCTGGTTCCCCCGGCCCTTCAGTAACCTCTAGGCCAGTGATGGCGAACCTATGACACGCGTGTCAGAGGTGACACGCAAACTCATTTTTTTGGTTGATTTTTCTTTGTTAAATGGAAGGGTGGACTCTTAGCCTAAATTCAGGCAAACATAATTCCTGATTATGAAGGCAGAGAAAAATAAATGCCACCGTAAGCCTTCCAGTAAACAGATACACACAGCGTGTTCTTCCTCCCGGCTCCATACAAGAAGGCAAAGCCCGTGGCCCCCAGGGCTGGGCTGGCCACAGCGCCACGGAGATGAGGTCCCCTCACCGGTGCTGACCTCCCAGGGCACGGGCTGAGGGTTCGCAAGCCGGGCACTTGGAGAATGAAGAAGCTGAGTGGAGAGGTGGCAGGGTCGGCACAGTTACCCGGGTGCACAGCCACCCCCAGCAAGCCTCTCTGACCTGCACAGCTTCCCCTCCAAGCACAGCTTCCCTACCAAGTCCACGCGCTGTCTCCCCTCACGGACCACCCACTCACTCGCCTACCAACTCCAATCTGGCCCCGCTCTGCCCCACCCATGAATAAATGCATGCATGTCAAGACCACGGCATCGCTGTGTGGTCCCGCCCGAAGGTCACGTCTCTCCCTCCCTTTCACACGGCCTCAGCAGCATCCCACACCCACTCCCGCCTTCTTAGCTCTTTCCTGGCTTCTGGTGTCTGAGTTTTCTCTACACTCTCCCGCCCCCCACCACCTGCCCCCGACCCCAACCTTCCTCCCCACCTCTTCTCTCACTTTCCTCTCTCCCTGGTGATTTCACGGTGCTCAGATTTTAAAGTCTCTGTAGGCCAAAGGTTGGAATCTCTCCAATGAGCTCCTGACTTGTGGACCCACCGAGTTCTCAAATTGAACAGCTACTTGGGCATCCACCTGAATGCATGTGAAGGTGGAATCTTCATCTTTCCCTCCAGAGCCCGCCCCGCTCAGAGGCCCTGCCTGCTATCCCTCATTATCCACCAGCCACTCAGGCAAAAGCCTGGACATCATGCCAGCCACTCTCGTCCTCTTCTGCACAGTCCTTTCACCCAGACCTGCCAGGACGTGTGCAAACAGGCCTGCTCCCTGCGCCCCCCACGCCACCACCCGGCGCTCCTGTGCAGACTGCAGCCTTCCACCTGTGCCTTCCCTCCGCAAGCAGCCTGCACCCCCTGCACCCCCTCCTCCCCCCAGCAGTCAGCACAGCAACAGGGCGCCTTCCCTGCTCAAGGCCCTTGGGGCAAGGCTCTGGGTGCGCTCCTGCCTGCTCTCCCTGACCTCCCTCTGTCCCTCTGCCCCCCTGCCCTCTGCACCAGCATGCCATGCCCTTTCCTGCCTCAGGCCTTTGAGCCTCCCCCAGAGGCATGACCAACCCCTCACTAGAAATCACTGGGCTCCCTTCACCCCACTTCTCAGCACCTGCAACCCGCTGTGCACATGGCAGGGTCCCCCTAAGCAGAAGCTTCCTGAGGGCTGGGCCCTGTCCATGTGGGTGGGGCCACCCACCAGCCCAGTGAATAGAGGCGAGGGTCGCAGTGGGCTTGGCTCTCCTGACCATGCAGGAGTCGGAGCTGAGGGCAGCCCTGAGCTGTGAGCATGGCGTTCACAGCAAAGGGAAGCGCCAGCCTCCCGCTTCGGGCTGGCTCCACAGCTCCCTCCCACTTGGTCATCACTGCGGAGTCGGGTGTTTACCTAAAATCAGCGAGAACACGCCGGCTTGGGGGCTGCCATCTAAGTGGGGACTCCTGGATGGCTGCCTTCCCACCTGTCTGACGGAGGATTCCAAACGCTTGGCGCCGGCCCAGAGTGGGCAGGGTGAGAGCTTATGTTGCCTTAGCAACGCAGCGCTCCTGGGGCCTAGGCTGGAGGTTTCAGATAAATAACTATTCAGAGAAGTGAAGAAAACCAGCAAAGCAGAGAGGGACAAAAATGGCAAAAAGGCAAGAGGTAATCCTACAAGCCCGCAACAGTCTAGAGACAGAACTCAGGAGCTGGGAGAGCGCTCCCTCCCAGGCGTGGCCGCCAGCGCGCGGGACGGATCCCAAACAAAAGCCCCCATTGACACAGACATCTGCTACCACTAAACACTTAGGAATCAATAATTTCCTACAGGGCTTTTTCCCTTTGGCTTTAAAGGGATACTGCCTGCCAGGCTACCAAACCCAACCCTCCCCCAGTCCCCAGCCACCAGGTGAAGTGACTACTAGAACTTCAAAGGAAGAATTTGGTCCCGGAAATGGCCTTCTGCTAGTTTTTTCCTGAATAGAGACACCAGGAAAATGTCAGAAGGCAAGTCCAAATCCACACCCTGAAAGACTTGAAGCATAACAATCACATCCCGGGGGATCACATGCCGGGGAGGGAGGATGACTAACCTGGTCCGATTTAATTAAAAAGGAAACACAGCAGATTTGATGCAAGGCCTACACGTGTGTGGAAGGGAAGGAGGCCGGGGAGGGGGGAGGAAGCGCGGGGGAGGGGGAGGGGGGAGGAGGGAGGGGGAGGCGGAGGGATCCGCGGGGCTTACCTCAGCACCTGCAGCTGCTCGGGCGAGTTCCGCGACTCGTCCTGGAGGCGCCGCCAGCGCAGGCTTGCCCGCAGCTCCTGCTGCTCCTGGGCCTCGTGGGGGGCCAGCTGCTTAAGCCACAGACACAAACACACGTGCACAAAACACCGTCACTGTTGCCCTTGCGCAAGCTCAGAGCCGCCTGGGCGGCAGCGGCGTTATTTCAGGGAGGGTGGCAAAGGAGGCCTCCTGCTGCCCCGGCGCCCCATCCAACAGGTCAGGAGCCCAGGGCCCGTCTCGCTGCCTGTTCGGGAGGCACCCCTGGTCCAGGAACCCACCCCGCCCTGGAGAGAGCAGGCTTCCCTCGGGGCCATTTCCACTCGGATGCCATCCAGCCCTTTCCTGCTTTGTGTCTCTGCACCGGGTGGGGAAGGTCCCCAGCCCCCAGTTTTGTTAAGGGCTGTTTACTGTGGAGCCTGCTAATGCAACCCAGATGGTTCTGTTTGCTTATAACCAGGACAGTGCAGGCCTGCGCACTGTGTGGGGGAGGCCTGCACCTGCCCTGCTGGTCCCTCAGCCTCTCACTCCTGTTCCACCCGGGAGGGACTAGGTCAGTACCTGGACGCACTTCCGGAAATAAAAGGTCTCTAACAGTTCATTCAACAGACATTTGCAGAGTCTCTGCTGGGCCCCTACCCCATGGAGTTTGGCGGGTGCAGGGGGTAAGGGGGGGTGGAATAAGAACACCCCCTGGAGGAAGAAGCCAAATGCCTCCTGGCCAACCAGCGGGGTAGGAGGCTTTCCCTGAGCTGGTCTCCAGGGAAAGCAGGAGTCAGGCCCCAAGGAGGAGTGTCAGGAAGAGAGAAGGCTCTGGGGGCGGGAAAGAGCCTGATGTGTTTAGGGAACGGCAGGGACGTGGTCCGGCGAGGAGCAGGCTGCATCCGAGAGGGCAGGTGCCAAGCAGTCAGCAGAGGCCAGATGATCTACAGCAAGCATGTCAAACTCGCAGTCCAGGGGCTGCATGTGGCCCACAACGAATATTTTTGCGGCCCAGCCAATATAACGATATGCAAGAAACGTTTTAATAAAAAATTCCTAACTTGTTACAATATCCCGTTATACATAATTATTAATAACGAACTACAATGTTCGCTAATGACTGATTACTATAATCATGTTGCATTCATTTCCCTTACGCGCCTTATGCGCAGGCGCACCACTTCTCTCCACTAATACTAGCAGCGAATATTCTAGCAGCCGATGGCCACGTCATACGTCTTGGACTGACTTGTTTGGTGTGCGCAACAGGAAATATTTCGCTTTTGGAGAACAAGAAAAATAGGTTTATTTGCGTTATGCTTATTAATTTGTGCAGTTATTCAGTGTCTGGTAAGTTAATGTTCAAGAAAAAATATTAATTTTTATTAAAATGTTCTATTATTTTATGTTAACGATGACTCATTTATTTCAGCACCTGCAATCAGCTGTATTCAGCATGTCTCTATCGAAATAAACCTACGTTTCTATGAAAATGGAAGCTTTTGTTTTTTTGCTGCCCACATTAACTTAAACCTTGGTTATTTGGCTCATGTTAGTCTTTGAGTTTGACATGCTTGACCTACAGACTTTGTATGTCCTGTTGTTATGGACTGAGTTATGTTCCCTCCCCCCAAATTCATAAGTGGAACTCTAACCCCACATGTGACTGTATTGGAAATGGGGCTGTTAAAGAGGTAGTTAAGGATGAGAAGGCCGTGGAGGCGGGGCCCTAGTTCCATAGGACTGGCGCCCTTCTGAGAAGGGAAGAGATACCAGCACGGCTCTCTCCACAGTAGCACCGATGGCACCGTGAGAAGGTGGCCGTCACCTCCAGGCAGAGGGGTCAGGCCTATCAGCACCCTGATCTTGGACTTCCAGCCTCTAAAACCAAGAAAACGGGTCTGTTCCAGCCTCCAGTCTGTGATGTGCTGCCCTGGCTGCAGGCTGCTTAAGACCCCCGTGAAAGTTAGACTTTATCCAGGCTAATGACAGGTGTGCGTTCCAACCTGGCATCCGACTCAACCCACTTGTCCCCGTAGAATGCCACTCGGAGTGGAAGGCGGACTTCTGTCTCCTTGCCCAGGGATTTTGCAGCCCCCCGCCCCCCTCTGCCATGCTTGCCTGTGCGACCTCACTCACTCCTCACCGGGGACCCTACTGCTGCCTGGGAGTCTGGGAGGTGGCCCACCTGCCCTGCCCTGAGCACCCTCTCCCGCCGGGAAGGCCTGCTATGGGCACTTGTCAGGGACCAGCACCAGCTGTCTCACTCACCCTTCAACGGAAGGGGTCAGAGTGATGGACGTGTTCGGGAAATATTTCCAAACTCGGTGCTAGAACGGCCACTCTGCCTCGGGGGTCGTGCTTTCCCAGATGGAGTTACTGCATCACCTGAAGGGGCTGAGCTGGGCTCCCTCACGCCAGGCCAGGGGCAGCGGAGGGACAGAGCAGCCTCAGCTCCTCCTTTCCGGTTGAGCTGACGCCAGCAGTCACCCCCTGAGACAGGACTGCGGGATCTGCTCACCTGGCCTGCCCACCTTAGGGCTGCACAGTGTGTGGTGATTACCTCTCTTTTGTAAATATTTTCTTCTTCCTCCCCCTGTGTGCTTTTATTATCACCTCAACTAGGCTCTGCCCTCTTCCAGAGCAGGGCTGTGTCCTACTCTCCATTCTCCCTGCAGATCAGCACCGGTGCACAGGGAAGGGGTGCAGCTGAGAGTTGCAGCCAGGCCAGGCCTGTGCTGTGTTGGCGAAGAGGAGAGGCGTTCAGGGCAGTAAGGAGTTCCCGCAGGGGAAGGGCGGCGGGGAGTGCTCCCTGGGGATGCCGGAGACAGAACGACAGAGAAATCCTCATCTGATGCCTGAAATACACCCGCAATTACCAAGAGTAGCACAACTCTGACTGCCTCAGCATGGAAGCACCCAGGGAAGGAATGGTGGTAGAGGCACACTTATATGAAACCTATTTAGCCTTGGCCGAACGCCTACTATGTGTCAGGCACTGTGCTGGGCTCATTTACACATTATGCTGTTCAACCTGCAGGGTAAGCACCCTCATACCCATTCTACAGATGGGGAAACTAAGGCTCAGGGAGGCTGGCGAGCAGCAGAGCTGGGATTCCAAGCCTGGTCAGACTCGGAATGCAGCCACTTTCCCCGCATCTGCCCTGTTGGCCCCTCTTCCTGGCACTCTGGCAGGGGACGCAGATGTGCACACTGCCAGTGCCACGGGGGTGGGAGGTCGAGCAAGACACAGCCCTGCTCT
The DNA here is from genome assembly GCF_963259705.1 of Myotis daubentonii. Taxonomy (NCBI): domain Eukaryota; kingdom Metazoa; phylum Chordata; class Mammalia; order Chiroptera; family Vespertilionidae; genus Myotis; species Myotis daubentonii. The sequence goes on from NC_081850.1 coordinate 8,216,247, forward strand.
GAATGAGGTCGCAGTCTGCTGTGAGGAAGGGAGGAAGAAGAAGAAAGTGGGGAAAGAGAGGTGAGTTAATATAGGGTGTCCCAAAATTCACGCAAGAAGTAATTTTGATAGAAAACACAGGTTTATAATTAAAAATTGTAAATTTTTTATTGATTCATAAAGTATACTGTATAGGATTATGTATGGAATAGCACATCAGGTAAATGGCCTCCATTGCTTTGCTGGCACATACGCAAAGCCGTGGTCTTCATTGGTCTTCATTGTCCCTGCTCCTGGGCCATAATTGGTACTTGGTAATGCTTATCAAATTGAAGGGATTGAAATCAAAGGGCAACAGATATTAGAATCTGATTCAATAAACCAAGCAAAATTAGGCTTTTATTTATTTTTTATTGTTGTTGTTAATGCTCATGCAAAATTCAAATCTTGCGTGAATTTTGGGACACCCTATACGAACACTCGAGCGTTCGCAGTTCCTAGGAGAGTAGAGCCATCAGGCCGGGCCACCCAGAGAACATGACCCTGAGCCCGTCCGTGAGAAACAAATGGGATTCCAACATGAGAAGGAATCTGAACGAAAGCATACAGGCGTGCACAATCGTGGGAACTTAGGAAATGGAAGGGGTGGAAATGGAAGGGGAAGAAAAGGGACCAAATATCAGGCACTCGAAAGGAAGCAGGAAGTAGGTTCGCTGCCATGTCCTCCTTGGAACTGGCGGCCAATTCTTCAAGGCGGAGGTGGTCCTGGGAATGTGCTGCCCAGGTCTGGCCTCTGGGTGTGTCAGTTTACATATTTTTTAAGTTAATAAATTTCACGGAAAAACCTAAATTTGTAACTTTCTCTAAAAAGACCAGGCGCCTAGGCTCTCGTGAGCCCTCCCGGCAGCATGACAGTGGTGAGGGCTGAGGACCAGTTCCCACCACTCCCTAATCTTTAACGCCAACTGCTTCACTCCTTCCTGGCCAGCAGGCATCTGAGATTCTGACGTCTGATTTAACTTTCAATCTCACTATTGAACAAAACACAGTCACTGTCGCCACAACCACAGCACAGAGGAGCTTGAGTAGCCGGCGCACGGCCTTTCTTGCAGGTCTTGGCTCACATGTCCCTGCTCTCCTAGCTGCCCTTCCTTCGCAGTGCTCGCTCCCTGACGTGGTGAGGAGGGTGCCGTCTCTCTCCTCTGGCTCTGTCCCCGTAGGCGCAGGGACTGCCCCTCCATCATACAGCCCCTCCCAGCCGCCAAGTGCGCAGTGAGCACTAGGTACATGTCTGTTGAATGAAGGAGTGACTGTGAATAGAACTTGACTCCAGGGAGTGAAATGTTTGGGGTCACTGTAAACCTACCTGCTGTGCTTTGGCCCAGAATACATCTTCCAAGTGAGTGGCAAACCCTTCACTCAGCCACTCCTCCGTCCAGTCGCGGGCCCCGATGGCCAGGCCAAACCAGGCGTGAGCAATTTCATGGCAGAGCCGGGTCCCACAGAGGTGGCTCCCTCCGGCCAGGGTGCTCTGAGAGAGGAAGACGATGTGTGGGCTGTGGATGATGGGGGAGAAAACAGAGTCTTGTTAGAGCCTGTCCTGGCGGCTGCCGGGCGGGCCCTCCGCCCAAGCCTGCTGTTATCATGTGCATGCTCGGTCATGACCGGAGGGCCGAGCTCTGAGGCTCTGAGACACACACAAAGTGGCCGTTTACACTCCTGGCGGCGGTTCAGGGGCCGTGGGTGCCAAGCGGTTGTCTCCGCCATGGAACCCATCGCCTGTAGTAAGTACCCTGCACCCAGGTTCACACTGAAGACACTACGAGGTGATGGGAGCGTTTACTTGGGAACCTGGACAAGAAAGGGCAGGTGTGAGAACGCACAGCCCGTGCTGTCAAGAGATGATCAAAGAAGGCCCTGCAGCCAAACCCCGCGGCTTCCAAGCAGACTGGGGAGTCGTGCAGGGCAGGGAAGCCGGGAAGCAGGGAACCCAAAGTTTCCCTTTCAGACGGGCTGTTACCGCGTTAACAGACTAGCAGGTGCCATGATGGGCGACTTTGCCAAGACACGCAGATAAAAGTGGAGTCTCTGTAAGTCAAAGACTGTAAGTGGTATCGTCTCCTATCTTAGATGTTTACTTATTCACATGGCATAAAAAATCATGCAGAGAGGGGAAGGAGTTAACCCACCCAGGTGTGCAAACGGCCCCAGGGCTGGCACCAGCCGGGGAGATTTATCTAATCTCATTTTCCATACTTTGTTTTGAAACTCAAAACACCACGATTAGAACTGCACACAAGAAATGCGAGGGAGGGAGGCTGGAGCGAGGAGGCCAGCAGAGCATCCCTGTGCTCCCACCTGCGGCATCCCTCATTATCCACAGCTTGTTTACAGCCTTATTAATGAAGAGTTTGCTCTTTAACAAACCTCTCCTCCATCAGCTGAACAAAAACAGTTGTGAAACCTCCCAAATCAAGAAACCGTCCACACCGGTTTCTTCCTTCAAAAGCCATGGGTGGGTGAGCCATCATGTGGGCTCCGCACAAGCCAGGACTGCTCAGCTCTGTCCTCCGCCCCCACGGCCACCAGGAGAGAACACCCCACCTGCGTTTCTCTTGCACAACATCACCCATTCAGCCCAGAGAGCACAACTGAAATCACGGAGTCGGGTGCCAAAACAGACAGCTTTTATGTGAAATAATAACAGGGCAGACACGCAGATGAAAAAGCGTCTGCCAGGCTCTCGCCAGAATCCACCAGAAACTCCAGATAATAAAAGTGCAGTGGGGGCATCTAGGACATGGGGCACCCATAGCAGTTCAGAGCACTGATTCCGAAAAAAATAGGGAAAAAGGAAGGGAGGAAAGGAGGGAGGGAGGAGGGAGAGAGGGAGGGGAGAGGAAAGAAGGAAGCGGGGGGAGGAAGCAAGGAAGGGAAGGAGAGAACTGAGGACAGGAGCTGACAGCGTCCGCTGCACCCTGGCCCATCAGTCAGTGAGCCCGGCTCCGGCATGTGCAGCGCTGCAGAGAGAAGCCACAGCCATGCACCAAGTAAATAACATTCCAGACATAACGCTGGCAGCACTTCACCCTCTGGGCTAAAACAAAACACAAGAAAGACCAGGCCTCACACAGGCTCACAGACAAGCCTGCATCCGAAGGGCCTGCTGGTAGACCCCGAAGGTGCGGGTTACAGAGACGCTGGGCTGACCTGCGGGCCCCACGCAGGAAGGTTACCCAAGCCGAGGACTGTTCTGAAGAAAAGCCTGCCCTGTCCTGGTGACCCGCTCACTGCTTTGTCCCAGTGGGGAAGCCTCTCCAAGGCCCTTTCTGCAAATATCAGGGTGGCCCGGCCTGAAGGCCCGCAGACCTCCTTCCCACGGCCCGCAGCCTGGAGACACAGCCCTGGCTGGGGTGGCGGGTTGGCTCAGGACAGGCGCTGGCATTGCTGGGACCCCAGCTAACTTCCCCCGTGCCATCCGTCCTTTGTCCTCTCTTCCCGGGGGGCCAGTGCACTGCCCACTGTCCTCTGAGAAGGACCGTAGCCTCTGGAGAGGAAGGGAGGCACTCCACTGGGCGTGAATGACCCTCCCGCCGTCACTGGGAAAGCACGAGAAAAGGCACTTCCCAGGTGAGAACCAGACCCCAAAGCCTCCTGCAGTGGAGTTTGCCCTCAGGTTGGGCTTTCCCTGTGGGGTGTTCTGAGGTTTTAGTTTCTTTTGAAGGAAATGGCTTCTTGCTTAAAACTAAATTAAAACACGGAGCGAGCTTCCTTCTCTCTCTTTCTCCCCCATCGAGGTGCGCACGTTCGCTTCTCCTTCACCACGTCTTCCCACAAGACTTTCAGGATCAAGAGGTTCCTGGCCAAGAAACAAGAGCACAATCGGCCCATCCCCAGTGGATTCAGATGAAAACTGGTAATAAAATCAGGTACAACTCGAAGAGGAGACATTGGAGAAGAACCAAACTGGGCCTATGAGGAATCACACACAAGAGATGGCTCACATATTTATGCTGTATCCGGGTTGCCTGCACCCTTAAATGATCGAAAAGATGCTACTGTCTGGACAGTTGGGGCATTTTAATTGGAAGATTAATGAACTTGTGATTTTGCTCTGTTGATTTCCCCCCCCTGAAATAGAAGGTTGATTCAGTAATAAATGTGAGATCTTTAAAAAACAAACAAACAAAAAACACAGCGAGGTTTTATTAACCTTTCTCAAGGGTTGTTAACAAAATCCTATATAACAAAAGGCTAATATGCAAATCGACTGAACAGCGGAACAACCAGTTGCTATGATGCACACTGACCACCAGGGAGCAGACGCTCAATGCAGGAGCTGCCCCCTGGTGGTCAGTGCTCTCCCACAGGGGGAGCGCTGCTCAGCCAGAAGCCGGGCTCAGGGCTGGTGAGCGCAGTGGTGGTGGCAGGAGCCTCTCCTGCCTCTGGGGCAGGCGGACATCCCCCAAGGGGTCCCAGACTGTGAGAGGGCGCAGGCTGGGCTGAGGGATCCCCTCCCCTGCTCCCCCAGTGTACGAATGTCGTATACCAGGACTCTAGTTCTGACATAAAAGCACCAATAGAATATTCTTTGAAGGAGAATTTCCTCCTCTCCTTTTAACCCTAAATATCAGAACTTCTCACAGGAAGTAGAATTTTTAAATTGCTTTTTTCAACAGTGAGTAAAGAAAAGTATAAAGCTCCTAAGTTCACCTCACGGAGTGATATTAAGTGTTCCTTTACCCAGAGGGAACCTACTTCATGCCTACCTTCCGAGCAGAAGGAATGGCTTAGAATTTTCTACGCCTACCTCAGCCTTGATTTATAAGTCTCACCCCTGGCTCCTCACGCACCCGAGTTCTCAGCATCTATTCATGGCCCTAATCAGCCACAGCTCATCCGTCTTCAGGCTGACAGGGCCCGGTTGAAAACCGGTTGCCTTTTTTCTTTCTTTTCCCCCCTGAAAGGGCCTGTGTCAACTGCCTCTAAAAATGCCAAATTGCCGATTCATCATCATTACAGAGGATGAAGGTAATCACTAGAATGACCCTTTTTTTTTCTATCACAGAATTTATCATTTTTCCCAAATAAGAGATGGCCAGGAAAATATTTTCAACTCGCAGAAAGCGCCAGCCCTCCCGCTTGTGTTCTCCATCACATTCTCTGTGGCTACACGTGGTGGGGGAGGGCCCAGCGGGCAGAGCGGCTGCAGGCGGCACGTGTTCCCATCCCGCCCCGGAGACCACCAGCGGCGCTGCCTCCCCACAAGCCCCTTCTAAACGATGCCCCTGAGAGATGGCAAAGACCATTTTCGGTTTCTTAAGACTGTTCCTGAAAGCTGCCTTCCCCGCTGCGCCCCCCCCCCCCACACACACACACAGATGAGAAGGCTGTGTGGGTTCACTTAAAAGATGCTTTGACCAGAAAGGGGCGGCTGCAGCCCTGGGGAGGGTTCGGTCTGGAGGAGATGGGGGATTTCACCGGACCCTAAGCAGGGGCTGGCTGGGAGTGAGGTCTGCTGTGTCCAGGGAGATGGGACCAGCGTGGGCCATCTTGCTGCTCAGCACTTCCAGGCTGTGGTGGGACCCAGAGGACAGGAAATGGCTTTTGGTTTAGGACAAGAAGAGCCCTGGGCCACCCCTCCCATCATACTGGAGCCAGTACCCCTCCGCTCAGGGGAGCAGAGTCACTGTTATACAGTCCCTGCGACATGCGGCCAGGACACAGACTCATCATCAAGCTTGAACTTCTTGTGGGTTCAGAGTTTTTCTCAATTTCAATGGCACATGAAGCCCATGTCCCATCACTAATGATTGGAGAAAGGAAGGAAAACCAAAAAACGTGGAGACGGAGGCTCCTTTCCCTCCAGAGTCAACCTGGATAGTTCTAAGGGTCTCATGCCCTGAGAGCAACTGCTGCAGGCACGACTCCACTCCGTGCTCATTTAATCTGGACGCCTGAGGAGCAGGCTCCCAGCGCCTGGGGCAACCTGAACGGGGGGCAAATGCCCTTCCCCGCCCTTGGGTTCAGAACAGGTTTCCCCTTTTCTTCACGGGGTGTGGCATGGAACCTGCCAGCACCTAGCCCAGTGGTTCTCAACCTTGGCTGCACATTAGAATCACCTGGGAATCTTTTTAAAATCCTGATTTCTGGGCCTCATCCTCCGGAAATTGTTTCTTTGTGATGGGATGGGGCCACAACATTAGTAACAAAGAGACAGAATTTCCGGAGGATGAGGCCCAGAAATCAGGATTTTGAAAAGATTCCCAGGTGATTCTAATGTGCAGCCAAGGTTGAGAACCACTGACCTAACCAAACGCCGGTCCGCCCCTGCATCTCCGCGGTGAAACCCTTTCCCCCGTCTCCTGGAGAGTCTAATGGTGGGCATGCATGCCTTCTCCGGAGGCAGAGGCCTGGCGTGGGGGACCTGGCAGGGCCCCTGTGCCCTCTGCTCTCTGACTGCTCTGTAGGACTGGTCACCTTCATGTGCCCATCCGGCATCTGTGGTGGCCACAGAGTTGGTCTTTACTCTGCAGCCTTAGGAGATGGAATGTTCCTTTGTGGAAACCAGTTCTGAAAACGTGAGGAAAACTTACTACACCTGATCAACATGGGGATTTAGGTTTGAGAGAACATGCTAACAGTAGTTAGTGTAAGTTTTTCTTTGAAAATCCTGAATAGCAAATAGGCAGCGCATTACTACTCATCTGCCTGAGTGAACGTTGGGTTAGAACGCCAGTGTGACTGCAGCAGAGAGTGGCTGCAGGAGCCCCGGCTCCACTCACAGGCTCCAACCAATCCGGTCCTCCCCACAAAGACTCACACTGTCCAAGAGACTGCGCTAGGCACTGAATTTTACACCATCTCATTTAGCCCACCCATGACCTCAGGAGACAGATTTTATCGTCGCCACTTTACAGATGGTGAGAAGTGAGGCACAGCGAGGTGAGTAACCAGCTCAAGATCACGCAGCTGGCGACTAGGGGAGCCAGTACTTTAACTCACGCAATCTTGACCCTGAAGCTTTACTCAGACCCACTCTGCAGGGCTCACTGGGTTTAGGCCTGTGGCTCCACCCCTCTATGGCAGCTGCTGCCCATGGTGGGGGGGCATTGCTCCCCAGGAGCTCCGCCTTCAGAGTCCCCCCACCCCCCAAGGGACGCCACCAGCCATGGCCTGGGACCTCTGCTCCTTAAAGCCACACCACAGCCGGAGCTGGCTGGAGGTTACAGGGCCTTTGATCAGCAAAGCTTTGGCCTCCTCCCGATGAGAAGGCAGGTGGGGTGAGGGTCTGGAACACCGAGACCACCTTTGGCAGAGCAGTGGGCACTTGATTTCTGCACCACCAGGCAACTCGTCCACAGCCCTCAGCCCTGCGTGCCACTTGGAGGAGGCGTTAGCACGGAATTATTAGGTGATGGCTGCACCTCGCTGGCTACCCTGCCTGAGGAAGGTGGTGGGTTGGTTATGCTCATCTAAAAGCTGAATAAAGCTGCAAGTGGATGTCTCAGGTTTTACAGCTAAAGCATCAGAGGGGAAAAAAACAGTACCTGATTGGATTTTCAACTTGATAGGGACTCCTTTCCCTCTAAGGCAGTGGTTCTCAACCTTGGCTGCACATTAGAATCACCTGGGAATCTTTTTAAAATCCTGATTTCTGGGCCTCATCCTCCGGAAATTCTGTTTCTTTGTTACTAATGTTGTGGCCCCACCCCATAACAAAGAAACAGAATTTCCGGAGGATGAGGCCCAGAAATCAGGATTTTAAAAAGATTCCCAGGTGATTCTAATGTGCAGCCAAGGTTGAGAACCACTGCTAAGGGGCCTATTCAGCCCACGCAGTCTGGATTCTCATAGTATAGAATCAGGAAACAATGCTTTGTTTTGTTTTGAAGTTGCTGAGCACTCTGGGGGTTTGGACAGCAGGGACACACCGTACCCACACTCTGTGAGCATTATTGGCTGTAGCTGCGCATGTCCCCCGAGTCACCACTGCCGCTCCCATGACGAGAGCTGTGCGCTTCCTGCAGGATCTGGAGGACTCCTGGCGAGTGGTTGCCCTTGAAAACCTGTTGGCGGCCCCCCGAAGCACCTGGATGACAAAATGCGACGCTCTCCATTCCCTCAGCCCACCGCTGTCCTCCCAGCCAGGGCGATGACGCCTACTCCCACAACAGGAGCTAATAAAATCAGCCTCCTCTGTGATACAGGGAAAATCTTCATTTAATAAAATAATGCGTTTTGCTCCACTCCCAGAACAGCAATCAAGTGGCAGGACGGAGAACCACAACAGCTCACCCCGCTGGTTGCTGCTGTGTCCAGGTCTTCCGGGCGTGGCCCTGTGGGAGCCAGGAACGTTGCTTCATGAAGGGGCACACGGGGCAGCTTGCACTGCCCTCCGTAAGATGGGGCGGTTCGGGGGCTCCTTTGAAACACAGTGCATGCACCCTCCAGATCCACCAGCTGTTTTCCCATGTTCCCCGTCTAGAGAAAAGAAAAGTTCCCCCAAAGCACTCAGACAGTTAGCTGGGGAGGGGGCATCGGTCGCTTCCACAGCTGAGAGCACCCGCCCGCGTGGAGTGTGGCGCTCTGGGAGTCTTTACACACCAACTGAACCTGAATTGCAATCGGACAACAAATACTTTTTCAGTGTCTGCTCCTGTGAAACACAGAGTTAATGAAGCTGCTGTAATGATCATAACCTGCATGCCTTTTTCCATACGAACAACTATAAAGCCACTTGTGCCTGTTGCTGTATTTGCTAAACCTGGAAATTCTACCTGGGGGAGGGGGGGTGGGGCTGGTTAAACAGATTGCTGGGCCGCCACCTCCAGACACTCTGACTGGTAGGCCTGAGTGGCACCTGAGAATCCGCCTTTCGACGCAGGTCCCAGGTGAGGCTGATGTTGCTGGTCCAGAAAGCCACGGATCCACACTGTGGTGGCTGCAGAGCATTAACTTAAAAAACACAAAGCCATTGCCAAAGTTTATAAGCGGGAAGATTTTACCTAGAAATCCAGATTTTCAAATCACACTGAAAATCTGAAAATCTGGCCATCCTAGGCCCACAATCCCATGTAGCAACTTAGCTGAGTGGCTGCTGGCCCTTTTAGATGGGCTCCGCTCTCTACCACTCTCTCCTGTCTCCTCGCCACTGGCTGAATCCACATGTCATTTACAACCACGTGCGTGCTCACTCCCCCTTTCCTCTCGCAGGATTCAGAGAAAAGTGAAATCCCGTCTCCATCACCAGTAGGCAGAGAAAACCAAGCTTTTCTCAGAGGATGCTCTACCCAATCGGCTCATTTATTTTTGCAACCTGACCCCGCATAAGCATTTGGATTTGATTTGCTTAGTTTTCCTTATGAAAAATTCTGCTATCAGCCTTGTTTGTGGCTGTAAAATGGTTTAGCAAACTATTTTTAACTGGAGAGGGCAAAGACATACGTTTCAGCCTAGTTCAAGTCAGTCACTAGAAATTCCATATCACCAAGCGTAGAATTAATTAGGTTTATTGTATTTTTGAAATCCAAACACAGTTTCAATTATTACTTGCTACTCATGGCTTATAATGAAGGCAGAGCTTGTTAGCTCAGCAAACAACTGGCAAGTCTGTTTCAAGTGTAAACAGAAGGCAAATGCATGAACTAAAAGAATGAATTCACCGATTGTGCTCCCTGGGCTGTAAAGAAGCATTCAGCGGCCACAGTCTGTATCACCCACCACCTTTGTTCACAGGGCACGCCGGCTCCAGCTTTCTTTATGGGGCAGAGACCTTCCGAGGGGTCTCTGACAACGTAAATTCTCCGAATTTTTGGAAGTGCTCATCTGCATCAGTAAGTGCCTTTAAGGATAAGGGATCACCTGGCTCCGGGGGGTGCGTGGAACACTGTGCTGTTAACAGTAGCCATTTAATCTCGATTTGTGACTGAACAGACCGACCAGCGAGCTTGCGGAGATGAAGGGACAAGACTGCCCATATTCCCAGGGTGGTCCTACAGAGCATGGGACAGATGGTCATTCTCAGAGGTATTCAACTTAACAGCATTCCCCTTTAAGAGGTAATAAACCGCACCAGGAACAAAAATAAACAAACAAAAGGTTTTGCTCTCCAAAGTCTCCTGGTTTTAACAACCTTTTGTTTAAAATGACCAGCCCTGCATTTCTTCTCCCCAAATGGAACGCATCAGGTTTATTGGCTAGCTGCGGTTAAACCCCACTTCTCTGCACGCTTCCCTGGACTTGCCATTCTTGGATGTGTTCACCAGGGTGCGAGGGTGGGGGAGGATCACAGGAGTTCCTCTCCTTCTGGAAAATTCCTGGCTCCATGTCCCCATTCCTCGGTGGCTGCCATCTTGTGATTGGAAAGGCACCTGGGTCCCTCTGGAATGTGTTTGGCTGCAAGTCACCGAAGAGACAGCTAACGCCGCCGGCACACACGGGGAGGCTTGCTTTTTTTTCTTTCTTCTAACAAGGCCCCTGGAGCAGCGGTTCTCAACCTGTGGGTCGCGACCCCTTTGGCGGTCGAACGACCCTTCCACAGGGGTCGCCTAAGACCATCCTGCATATCAGATATTTACATGACGATTCATCACAGTAGCAACATGACAGTGATGAAGCAGCAACGAAAATAATGTCATGGTTGGGTCACAGCATGAGGAACTGTATTTCAAGGGCCAGGAGGTGGAGAACCACTGACCTGGAGGAAGGTGGCTGCGGGGGTTGGTTCAGTGGCTGAGCAATGCAGTCAGCGCTCTAGGGCTTTCTGCCTCCCCACTCTGCATTTCCTAGCACTTCCACTCTTGTCCTCATGCTTGCCACCTGGTGGTCACACGCTGGCCACCACAGTTCCAGGCATCACCTTCATGGTCAACATAGCAAATAAGAGGGGGAGGGGTGCTGTGCCGGCAACTACTATCCCTTTTATCAGGAAAGCAAAACTTTTCATGGAAAGCCTATAGCATGCTTCCACTTGGTTCCCCCCCCCACTCCCGCCCCCCCCTCGGTCCCCCCGCAACCCCTCCCCCCCCCCCTTTCCCCCGCAACGCCCCCCCAACTCCCTTCGCATGGCTCCTTCTGATTCTCTGGGGAAGAGAGAGGAAGGGTTTGCCTAAGGGTGTCGGGCTCATAGCCCACCGTTGGCTACAGCAATCCAGCACAGCCCTCTTCCTCGGAAATATTAGTCCTTCCTTGTCATCGTTTAGAATGCAAATGCCTTCGGAAGGGAAACGTTAGCAATGCATCCATGATATTGTTCTAAACAGGAGGCATCTGAGCACAGGGCCTGAGGGTGGGCAAGTACGGGGAAGTCAAACACACAGTCTTTCTATTTCCTAACCTCCATGGATGCGGGCTGGCTTCTGGGCTTCCCTTTTACCTTCTTACAGAGCACGGGAGTCCGAGCCCTAGAGAAGCCACAGGCAGGACGAGGCTGAGCGGCTTTAGGGGCTCGGGCTTTGGACCCCTGGCTCCCTCACTTAGCTGCGTCGCTGCAGCCGTTTCCTTTGCAGCTGCAACAAATTACCACACACTTAGTAGCTTAAAACAACACAAATTTATCATTTTTCAGTTCTGCAGGTCAGACGCCTGACACGGGTCGCACTGGGTGAAAATCTATGCTGTTAGCAGCCAGGCCCCCGTGTGTCAGGTGGGAGGCGCCGGAAGGGGCATGGGCCTTCCTGAGTGTTGGTCATGCTCTGCTCCCTGGTCACTGATGTGCATTTTGTGGACATCAGACGACACACACATGCACTTCCCTGCACGTGCTCTGCTTCGTAGAAAAGCTGAAAACAAACCCACAAACAAGTATTCTGGGAGGTCTCCATTCCTGCCTGGAGAAATCAAGGCAAAGATTAAGCCAGAGCCCCATCCGTAGGGACCGAAACGAGGCCAGAGACTGGGCAGCCTGCCCCACAGCCCTTCAAGTTGAATGTAGCTGAGGCCAGTTCCCAACACTAATTATACATGTATTTTTTAAAGCTCTTGAGGAAAATTTTGTTTTCATTTGCTTTTGCCATAGCGTTGCATTTCTTTTGCAAGTGAAAGGTACCTTGTATCCTTCAGACACACCTGTAAAAACAGAACTGATACTGTCATATATACATGTCTGCTTCATTTTCTTTCAGACACAGTGGAAAACATGCCATAATAATAAACCCCTTTTCCATCCTGGGCAGCTGGAAAATTACATTATGACTGAAATGACATCATTCGGCCACGACGCCAAGCCAGCAGCTGTTCTGAGAAATCTGGGTGAGGCAGTGACAGCATGGATGTGAACGCCACTCGGCAATGAATCCCACCCTTTTTATTAGCAAACAGCTTTTTTATTGCCATGACATTTAGAAAATGAAAGGGGGAGGCAGCTACATCGTCTGAGGCCACTGATCACCCAACATCCCTTATCTCTGAAACTAACCACAATGGCCAAAACAGGACAAGGATGAGAGCCGGGGGAGCGGAGGAGGCCGGTGACAGCGCCAGGGCTGCTGCGGCTCCGGGGAGTGGCTCAGCCTTCTCTCCGCTCTGTCCATTAATTGTTTCTGAAGTGGCCACAAGCAGCAGCAGCTATAACACTGGCATGAGCAGTAGTAGTAATAGCAACAGCAGTAATTATAGTACTAGGATATCTCCTTTGATGTAGACAGTTGATGTTCTGAAACAAAATATGCTAGGCAAAGCCAGCATGCTTACTAGGCAAATATAACATCAGGGCAGGCCCCGACGCTCCTCCAACTTTTCAACTTTCAGGACGAACCACATGAAATTGCTGATACCTGACCATTTTCAACCTCCCAAGCTGGGCAATTTCATGTGGCTCATCCTACTAGACCCGTGGTCGGCTCTTTGGCCCCTTCCACAAAATACCACATGCAGGCGCGCACGTACAGTGCAACTGAAACTTCGTGGCCTATGCACGGAAGTCGGTATTTTGTGGAAGAGCCACACTCAAGGGGCCGAAGAGCCGTGGTTTGTCGAGCCGCAGTTTGCCGACCACTGGACTAGACTGTCCCTCCCTCACCCAAGGCCCTTCTTTGCAAAAATGTCAGGAGCTGCCACAGATCTAGGGAAATGCCCATACTTCTCAAGCCACAGAGCATTAGGAAAGCTGCTGCATCCCTCGATGGAGGAGTGGGGACGACAGGCCCTAGGCAGAGGACGCGGTGCTGCCTGCAGAGAGGGCTGGACCCCAGGGCAGAGCCCCCGGAGTTTGCCTGCTCAATGTGACGCCGTGTGTCTGAGATTAGAAGCAGATCCTCAGTCGACGGCAGAGCAGGAGTGGCCTGAGCAGGAGACTGAGCAGCAATCACTCCCCAGCCCCGAGGGCGGCTGAGCGGATCTGTCGATGATGTGCTACCTGCTGCGAAGCCACCCGAGCCCACTTCTGCATGCCAGAGGGAACAGCTGGGCTCCCTCGGAGGCCGCCATGCCCACCAGCCTGCCACAGCTGCCTGCCCTTGCCTTCCCCAGTGGAGTCACCCGCATGGCTCAGGCATCGCGTGGACCCAGGCTCCAGTGGGAGACAGCAAGCTATTCGGTGCTGCTCCCCACAAGGGAACACGGGTACCATGTCCTTCCAGCCCGCTGCTGCGAAGGGCTCTGGGGAAAAGAACAGGCCTGGGGGTGAGGAGGGAAGATGCGAGTGTGGGGCACCGTCAAGGAGAAGAAAATCAGTCCACAATGCGGGAAGAAGGGCAAGTCTGGGCGGGACCTGCTCATCCCCAGGCCGCCAGACGCTGGCTCGCAGCAGTTCTGTGAGCTGGGGGATAAGACTGGTTCTGGGATCCCCGGACACTCAGGCCAAAGGCACCTCAGAGACCCACCGTCCTCATTCTCTGGTGAGAACACAACGACCCAGAAATCCAGGCCCAGGGCCACACGCTGGGAGCGGCCTGTGTGCCACAGCCGTTCCCGTCAGGTCCCGGTCTGAAGGACACATTGTTCGAAACTGGCTTATAAATTACAGACTCCCCCGTCCCAGCAGCGCAGCCTGAACCTGGGCACTAAAGCTAGAGCGGCGATGCAGGGCAGACGGCCTGCGCCGCCCGCTACCACAGTCACAAAATGCTTCTGAGGCCAATGTCACAGGCCAAACAGCAGCTGACTCTGAAGATGTTTCCTCTGGTCAGACGGCCTTTGCTTCTGCTGACGAAGGGCTACCCTTCAGGAAAGATTCAACCACATCGGTTTGTTGTTTGCTGGTTTCGTGTGGGAGGAAAGTAACAACAAACAAGAGACGGAAAACAATTCATACTGTTTTCTAAGTGTGACAAGTGTCATATGTTGCACAGTTGTGGAACTACAGTGGTTTACATAATTGTTTCAAATTTTCTCTCATTCTTTCATTTTTTTTTCTCTCTCTCTCATTCTTTTTCTTTTTGTTTTAAGGCTCTGAAAATTCACCTTTGGATTGAACATATCTGTGGAAGGCAAGGCCGGCACAAAGAAACACTGGGTGACTGGGCAGCGGCAGCGTAGGTAACCTTAGCTGCGGCGTTCGCTCTTCAAACACTGTAATGTATGAACTGAGATATTAATAGCCATTACCTCAGTTCTTCTGAGAACAGACCTGAGTCACAGTCCCGTGTTTCCACACTTGCCCCTCACTGGAGACTGCTCATGTTACTAGGTGATGGAAGCCTAAGGCAGGCGAGACCCAGCCCAGTGTGTTTTTACTGCATAATGTCATGGGCAACATTGCTTATTTTGGCGACCAAAGTTCAGTTCTCCTGAATTTACCACCTAGTCCATATTTTAAGACTAATCACCTAAACACGTACTAGGAGGGGTGGCAAAATTATTTTTAACTGAGAAGGGAAAATATTAGAATACCAGAATAAGATGAACATCTCCATTACTTATCAGTGACTAGATTCCGCTGAACTCGCTGACATTCGAAAGCACAGACCGGGCAAACTACTTGCGTTAACGGACGTATTCCTAATGCCTCGTGTTCGTGGACTGCAAATGGACAGCATGAGATTTTTAAACTTCGTGTGCGTGGTGTGAAGTGCTTCCCGGGGGTCTGGCAGGTCTGTGCCCCTCTCCTCCCTCTGCGTGTCCGCTGTCTTCCTGAGAAGCGTAAGTTCTTAGTGACTTGAACCAACTGTCTGACATTTCTGTGTATGACGACTCTAGAGCTGAGCTAAATAACAATGAAGGCCCAGTGCCCACCCAGCCCCTGGCACACGGTGCGCACGCCACGAATGTCAGCCCCTCCCCCTCGCACCCTCTTAGAAGCAAAGTGCCTTCACGTCCATGTTTGGGATTGTGTCTTCAAATCCCTCAGGGGAGAGTGTGAAGTGAGCATTCCGCTCTTACTGTCGGGCCAGGCGGGCTGATAGCGAATTTCCTGCGCCGGGCCAGACCCTGGCACCTCCGAGCTCTCTGGGCCACAGCTCAGCCGCAGGGCCCCTGAGACCAGTGGCTTCTTTAGGTGGCCCGCCACGCGGAGGGGTGTTTTTAAATCTGTGCAATAAAATTTGGTGTGGTTGGAGAGGCGGGGGCGGAGGGGAACCCACCCACAGGCAAATGACGTCAACAAGCTGGAGGGAACACTGGGCTTCTCTGTTCCCCAGAAGCCTCTGTGTGTGGAGCAACCTGAGAAGGAAGCTGACTTTCCAATGAGAAACAGCCGCTTTGGCAGCTGTCTGAGACAGCCTGGGGCTGGCACTTCCCTTCTCAGGAAAAGTGCGGAAAATAATTTCCATAAGTTGGAAAGGAAGAAGCATGGGGTTCAAAGAGCCCTCGAGCTGCAAAGCACTTGAGGGTTATTGGGTGCAGTCTCCACTTTCAAGTAGCAAATCAGGAAACTGAGGCTCAGAGCAGGCTGGGGACTGGGTCTCCGCCCTGATGCAGGACAGCCACCCTCCTTGCCTTACGCTGTCACAGGCCAGCTGCCCGCACCTGTGCTGTGGCTTGGGAGAAAGTACCGAATGTGTGGGCTGAGAGCCAGGGCCCTGCGTCCCGCACCCAGAACTCCGGGGCCACGCTGCTGGGACTGGGGCCACGCACTGGGTCGCTCAGCTCTTCAGCTTTCTCCTCTGCAGAAAGGACCCTGGGTGAGAGCTACGGGCGGCCCAGAAGCCACGGAGCAGGGCTGTCCACACATTCCACACTCATGCAGGCTCAGCTCTTCCCTGTCTCCAGGAAACCAATTCTGCCTGGTTTAAAAATTCTGTGATGGCCGAAACCAGTTTGGCTCAGTGGACAGAGCATCGGCCTGCGGACTGAAAGGTCCCAGGTTCGATTCCGGTCAAGGGCATGTACCTGGGTTGCGGGCACATGCCCGGTGGGAGATGTGCAGGAGGCGGCTGATCAATGTTTCTCTCTCATCGATGTTTCTAACTCTCTATCCCTCTCCCTCCCTCTCTGTAAAAAATCAATAAAATATATTTTAAAAAAAATAAAAAATAAAAAATAAAAATTCTGCGATGTCACTCACGAAACTGTCTGTGCTTTCCTTAGTAAATTCTCTCTCCCATTGGTGACCTCCCCCAAATTCCTTCAATTAACAGAGAGATCACTACCCTTATCTCTCTATATAAAAGCCTAAGCGACCATCGCAACTGAACGGACAACCGAACAGGCTGCGTGGGGTGACAAGGCTGGCAGGGGGGTTAGTGAGGGACGACCAAATGACTGAGCAGCAGGCTGCAAAGATGGCAGCGCCCACAGCCAATATGGAGGGAATATGCTAATTGACTGCCATGCCCTCAAAGATAGCAGCACCCACAGCCAATAAGGAGGGAATATGCTAATTGACTGCAGTGCCCTCAAAGATGGTGGTGCCCACAGCCACAAGATGGCTGACAGGGGTGGGCAGTTAGGGGAGACTGGGCCGGCAGGGGAGGGCAGTTGGGGGCAACTGGGCCAGCAGGGGAGGGCAGTTGGGGGCAACTGGGCCGGCAGGGGAGGGCAGTTGGGGGCGATTGGGATGGCAGGGGAAGGCAGTAGGGGTGATCGGGCCGGCAGGGAAGCAGTTAGGCATTGATCAGGCTGGCAGGGGAGTGGTTAGGGGGTGATCAGGCTGGCAGGCAGAAGTGGTTAGAGGCAATCAGGTAGGCAGGCAGGTGAGTGGTTGGGAGCCAGCAGTCCCAGATTGTGAGATCCCTGTGGGATTAGGCCTAAACCGTCAGTTTGACATCCCCTGAGGGATCCCAGATTGGAGAGAGTGCAGGCTGGGCTGAGGGACAACCCCCTCAGTGCATGAATTTTGTGCACCAGGCCTCTAGTAATTCTATAACATAACATTATTCCCCTTGAATTTGATAATTTTTACCTTTATATTTTAAAGACCATTCACATTCATCTTTTCTTTCTCTTTTTAATTGAACTGCAACAGTTCTGTGAGGGCTGTAGATTTTCCTTCATGTGAGAAGGGGAGATACAGAGAGAGGAAAGGACTGGCTGGGGACAGCCAGCGTCGGGGGGGCGGGGGGGGGCAGTGCTGCATGGAGCCACTGGAACACGCGTGCAGTGGGACCGTGGGGGCCGTGGTTCACCAAGTGATTTCAACCAGGGAACGTAAGTTCTTGGTCCAAGATTGGGTTGGATAAATGGGACATAGAAGGCAGATACTGATCTTGAACCATTCATACATTCATTCAGTATTTTCTGAGAGCCTGCTCAGTGCCAGGCCCTGTGCTCAGTGCTTGAAATACCTTAAAGAACAAAAGGGGCAGGGACTGTGGTCCCCAATAAACAAAATCTTTACTTCTGTATTAAGTCATTCCTTTCTCTCCCTCTCTTGGTCCCTCTGTTCTCACAGTAGAAACTTTGAATCACGTTTGTGTCTGCACCCCTGCTTTGTACTCTGCTCACTCCTGGCCTCCGCAGTCCTTCCCCTAGAAGCCCCTCCCCCAGCCGTCCCACTCCCCACTCCCTGAGGAGAAGGCAGGAGTGACAGGTGGTTCTGCACAGGGCCTGCCTGTGTTAGTCTGCGTACTGGCGGTTATCAGTGGTGGGTGTTATTACTCAATCACTGATAGATCTCATCATTTGTAGCGTCTAGCATGGCTTTTACTGGAAGTGGGGTGTGTGTGTGTCCCAGAGTATGTTTTACGATAGGTTTTAGTGGGGTTGGGTAAAGGCATGAGGTGAGAACTTTACACGAGACACACAGGGCTCAGTGATACATACAGGGAAGCTACCTTTGAATGACAAGACTGTTCCTGTAAATACAACAACAGAAAAGAAATGATGGAGAATGTGTATTTTCACTGTTTTGATTAAACTAGAATTGTAAACCACAGTTTTGTCTTTTCCTCTTGTCTATATGCAAATCTCGGTTTTTTGCTTCACAGCCTGACTCTTCCATCTCACTATCTACTACTGGGGACTTAGGACAGTTACTTAATGCAATCCCTGAACCACATCCAGCACGGCCAGTGGTGAACATGAGGAGGGGCAGTGAAGGATTAAAGAAAACAGACTAGAGAATACAGTTGGGGCCAGGTGGATCAATGTGCCTGGATGAGGAAACAGTGACCCTACCTGTAAGCAGGATCTTTATTTTAGTCAGATCACACAAAGCAAAACAAGGACAAAATGTTTACAATGTTCTTATGAGTTTCAAATCTGCTTCTTTCCTGTTACTGCCATTCTCTGAACTCTATCAAGCTTTGTTTAAGCAGCACTTGCTGCATCCCCTGCAGCACACATCCCTTAGCTATCTAGGACTGCAGGGTCGGACTAAGAGGTCAAGCTTACAACCATAGCCTTTTGGCTATAATTGTGCTGGGAGCACTTTGCCCTCCACGCTGGGACTTGTACGTGGCTTTGCCACAAGTCAGTCCGAGGCTTGATCCTGTCCGAACGCTGTAGCCGCTCTCCACAAATCCCCACACAGTAACTGCTTTCATAACGTCTCACCCACCTTTCTTAAAAAATGTGCACATGGAGTGTAGAGAAACCAAGGTTTTACATTTACTAAAAGATCACTGATTGCTTTTGAGCTTGTTATTGAGATAAATGAAATGCATTTTTTAATCAGGAAAAAAAAAAGAATGAGAGGAAGAAAGCACATAAAAGCATAAGTAGCAACTCAAAAATTATTGTCCTGGTTTATTTCATGTTGCAGCTACACAAGCCTTTCCTTTTTGTGCATCCATCAATAAGATATCTGTTGTGCTTTTGCATAAAGAACAAAGATGCTTTTATCAATTCTCAAAAGTCTGTAGGACAAACCATTCATGCTGTCAAACCCTCTAAAACCTTTTCAGCAAATAATGAAATCCATCAGTGACAAATGTCAACATACTAATTTGTTAAATGCAAAACAAAAGCAACATTCAGAAGAGGCGCTTCATTTCGTGTTATATCAGCACTCCAATTTGTACCAAGTTTATGGCAACCCACGGATCATGCAATATTAAACAGGACTGCATTATAATGGCTAAAACTGGAACAATAAACTCCCCTTAGCTAGAATGCTAATGGTGCAGCTGAAGGCGTGCTATGATTCTAGTACATTCAACTCCTTCCAACGACCAGAAATTCTATGACGACACCTATCTCAAATCAAAAGTGGTAGTATAACCCAGATGGATGCATTTCAGGTGGATAATAAAAGAAACCTGAAAAATAAAACTGAAGTCTTAGAGAAGACCTTAGAACTCACTTAGTCCTCACATAAGATCAAATGCAGTACTATGAAATTCTTAAGGTATTAAATATACAATGAGAGGATCTTCCTAATTTTTATTGTTGATCATGATAAAAAGGATATTTAACCAAGCCTGTCACATTCCACGTTATGGCAGACTTAAAAAACAACAACACAAAAACCTGAAAAAAACAAGAGAGTGGGTAATGCTGAGGCACTGTGTGAGTGAGAGCTCTGGATAAGGTTTCCCTGCTATTTTTTAAAATATATTTTTATTGATTTGAGAGAGAGAGAGGAAGGGTGAGAGAGAGAAGGAGAAGGACAGGGAGAGGGAGAAGGAGAAGGAGAGGAAGAGAGAGGCAGAGAGAGAGATCAATGTGACCCAACCAGGAACTGAACTTGTAACCCAGGCATGTGCCCTGACTGGGAATTGAACCTGTGACCTTTTGGTGCATGGAACAACCAACCGAGCCACACTGGCCAGGGCTCCCTGTTGTTATTATTATTATTATTATTATTATTATTATTATTTTTTTAAAACCCAGCTTCAAATGACGCCCAGTGTCCTGAAAGACTTGCAGGCAGACATACTTGAGTTCCTGACTCAACTGCATGATAGCTGTATGACTTCAGGCCACGGTCTTTCCCTCTCTGGGCCTGACTTTCCTATCTCTAAAATGAACACCACAACCACTTTCGGAGAAGCTGCAAGGGTTTCCAGTGCCATGTACATCCTTGATGCATAGATATCCTGGGCAGACTGCCCTCAGATCATTTGATTTCACCTCCTTTACTTCTGGAGACATTCATTGAGTTGAGCTTGTGGGCAGCTCAACTGAAAAGCATTAAAGAGCACCATTTCAGACAACAAGAAGGAGAAATTAGTAGCTATCGTGTGCGGTCAAATGGCACCAAATGGCCATCAACGGGCAATCACAAGTGTTGTAGGGATACTTTAAAAAGTGTATCTAGTTTGGATTTCTATGTTTCTCCAACTAATTCCATGACTATAGGAGAGGATGAAGTAGACACCTGCCGAGTACACCCTTAAATCCACCCACGGCCACCTCTCCTGTATGGGGGCCACGGGACTGCTGCCCCTCTTTACAACTGAAGCAAACAAGCAGAGCTATTTTAAGGAACCTGAAATACCAAAGGTTATCGCAAAAAGACAAAAATGAGTTTCCAACTTTCTTTTTTAACCGGTTGGCATGCGCATGTGAACACACAAGCATATTTTTATCGAAGAAAATAACTGAAAACAGAGGGCTTGAAAAGGTACCTAATATGTGGCTACAGAGGTAGACAACTACATCTTTGTAGAAGATGTCACACAAATCACACCACTGATATCTTGGCTAAATTAACGTGGGCAATTGCCACCTGTCTGTCTCAAAGCCACTCCTTGTAATTTTTTTTGGATAAATTGCACTCCTGTGCTCCTAGTCCTACTCGGGGAGACATTAAACAGCTGCGGTGTTTTACCTCCACAGTAACCTGTGCTTTAATAACTGACCCCACTCACTCTACCACCACCATGGATCCGGTGGCAGCAAGATCCAGCCAGATTCACTATTTTCTTTTCTCATCTTCTGAACATCATTCATATTGAGCCTATTAACCTTTCCTCATCCCTGTATATATATTATGTGTGTGAAAGAAATATTAAATAACACATTTACTGGGAAACGAAAACGTCTTTTTTCTATCTTAAACACACAGTCAATTAACAGCACTCAAGTCAATTCTAAGTTCTTGATACTCAAAGTGTGGTCTGGGAACAGGACCATTGGCATCTCGGGGGAGCTTATTAGAAATAAAGACTCTTGGCCTCATCTCAGAATTGCCAAATTAGAATCTGCATTTTAATAAGATCCCCATTTGACTCATATGCATCTTAAGGTTTTAGAAGCACTTTTCTAAGTGAAAGTATATGTGTTTTCAGTAAAAGTGGTTGAAGAAGCTAGATGCTGTTTTGTTTGCTTTTCCTCTGGAGGACAGCAAAAGGTGTGTGGGGCACTGAGTAGCAGGGGGCAGTCCTTAGGACGTGAAGGTCAATCCCATATTCTGGAGATAAAGTCCACGTTTATCAACTATCAGATGAACACCAACCATATGTGGAATACTGTGCCAGGTGGAGGGGGGTTAAGGATGAATAAATACAGGGCCTGTCCTCCCGTTTAAAACGCTCATATTTCCTCAACATAATAAAAGCCATATAGGACAATACCATACTCAATGGTGAAATGCTGAAAACTTTTCCTCTAGGATCAGGAACAAGACAAGGATGCCCACTCTCACCACTTTTATCCAACATAGGATTGGAAGCCCCAGCCCAAGCAATTAGGCAAGAAAAGAGATAGCCTTGCCGGCACGGCTCAGTGGTTGAGCATCCACCTATAAACCACAAGGTCACGGTTCAATTTCCGGTCGGGGCACATGCCCAGTGTGGGGCATGCAGAAGGCAGACGATCAATGATTCTCTGTCATCATTGATGTTTCTACCTCTCTCTCCCTTTCTTTCTGAAAAAAAAAAAATATATATACACACACACACACACACACACACACACATATAAAAGAAAAAGAGATAGAAGGCATCTAAACTTGAAAAGAAAGAAATAAAACTGTCAATATTTGTAGATCACATAATATTATATATAAAACCCTAGTTTTTATATACTAATAAACTATCAGAAGGAGAAATTGAAAAAAAATCCATTTACAATTGCATCAAAAAGAATAAAATACCTAAGAATAAATTTAACCAATAAACTGAATGATCTATGTACAATGAAAACTGTAAGACACTCGTAAAAGAAATTGAAGTAGACACAAATAAATGAAAAGATATTCTGTGTTCGTGGACTGAAAGAATTAATATTGTTAAAAAGTTCATACTACCCAAAGCAATGTACAGGTTCAGTGTAAAAATTTTCAATGGCATTTTTTCACAGAAATAGAACAAACAATCCTAAAATTTGTGTGGAACCACAAAAGACTGAATAGCTGAAGCAATCTTGAGAAAGAAGAACATAGCTTGAGGCATTATACTTCCTGATTTCAAACTATATTACAAAGTGATAACAATCAAAACAGTATGGTATTGGCATAAAAACTGACACATAGATCAATGGAACTGAATAGAGAGCCCAGAAATAAAACCATGCATATATGGTTGATTAATTTATGACCAAAGAGGAAAGAATATACAATGAAGAAATAGCAATTTCTTCAATAAGAGGTGCTGGGAAAACCGGAAAGCCACATGGAAAAGAATGGTGTTGGACCACTATCTTACATGGTACACAAAAATTAACTCAAAATGGATTAAAGACTTGAGTGTAAGACCTGAAACCATAAAAATCCTTAAGAAAATGTAAGCTCCTTGACACCAGTTTTGATTTTTAAAAATTTGACATAAAAAACAGACAAAAAAGCAAAAATAAACAAGTAGGACTATGTCAAACTAAAGAGCTTCTGCACAGCGAAGGAGTTCAACAAAATGAAAAGACAACCTACCAAATAGGAGATATTTGCAAATTATATACCTGATAAGGGATTTACAATTCAATAGCAAAAAAAAAAGTGATTAAAAATAGAGAATCTGAAAAGACATTTTTCCAAAGAAGATATACAGAGGGCCAATAGGTAAATGAAAGGTGCTCAACATCACCGATTATCAGGGAAATGCAGATCAAAACCACAATGAGATTTCACCTCATACTGGTTAGAATCATTAGCCTAATTATAAAACCAGATAAAAACACTACAAAGAAAGAGAATTACAGGCCAATACCCCTGACGAACATGGATGCTAAAATCCTCAACAAAATCTTAGCAAATCACACCCAGCAATGCATTAGAAAGATCGTACACCATGACCACGTGGGATTTATTCCTGGGATGCAAGTATGGCACAATATTTGCAAATCAATAAATGTGATACATCACACAAATAAATTGGAGGACAAAAATCACATAATCATATCACTTGACACAGAAAAAGCATTCGACAAAATAAATCCCAACACCCTTTTTTGATAAAAACTCTCAGCAAAGTGGGAATAGAGGGATCATACCACAACATAATAAATGCCGTATATGACAAACCTATAGCCAACATCATACTCAATGGGCAAAAACTAAAATCATTTCCCCTAAGAACAGGAACAAGGCAGGGATGTCTGCTGTTACCACTATTATTTAATACTAGAGGCCCGGTGCACAAAAATTTGTGCACTCGGGGGGGGAGGGGGGGTCCCTCAGCCTGGCCTGTGCCCTCTCGCAGTCTGGGACCCCTCGGGAGATAACGACCTGCTGGCTTAGGCCTGCTCCCGGGTGGCAGAGGGCAGGCCCAATCCCTAGGTGCAGCCCCTGGTCGGGCTCAGAGCAGGGCTGATTGGGGAGTTGGGGCGCCGCCCCCTGTCACACTCAAGGCAGGGTCGATGGGGAGGTTGTGGAGCAACCCCCTGTCACACACAGAGCAGGGCCCATCAGGGGGGTTGGGGCTCTGTACCCTGTCACGCACAGAGCAGGGCCCATCAGGGGGTTGGGGTGCTGCCCTCTATCACCCACAGAGCAGGGCGGATCAGGGGGTTGGGGCGCCGCCACTCTCACACTCAGGGCAGGGCTGAGGGGGAGGTTATGGCTCTACCCCGTCACACACAGAGCAGGGCCCGTTGGGGGGGGGAGCTCCCCCCTATCAGGCACAGAGCAGGGTGGATAGGGAGGTTGTGGCCCCGCCCCCTGTCACACACAGAGCCGCAGGGCGATCAGGGGGTTTGGGTGCTGCCCCCTGTCACGCTGATCCCGGTGCCGGGAGGCCTCACGGCTCCGCTGATCCCAGTTCTGGGAGGCACATTACCCTTTTACTATATAGGGTAGAGGCCTGGTGCACAGGTGGGGCCAGCTGGTTTGCCCTGAAGGGTGTCCTGGATCAGGGTGGGGGTCCCCACTGGGGTGCCTGGCCAGCCTGGGTGAGGGGCTGAGGGCTATTTTCAGGCTGGGGGTGACTGAACTCCCAAACGCTCCTTTTTTCCTTTTTTTTTTTTTTTTTTTTTTTTTTTAATTCTGTGCCAGCTTTAGCTTGAGGCTTGGCTCCAGCTCTTAGGCCTAGGCTGAAAGTAGGTTTCTGGCCTTTGCTTACAATGTTGCAAATCTGCTGGCTGAAGTTGGGCGTATTTGTTACAGAGTTTCTTAAACTGCCAGCTCAGAGGCAGCGGCAGGCGGGGAACGTTGGTTTCCTCCGTCACTGAGGCAACCAAGCCTCATGTTAGTTTCAAGCTGCCTGGCTGCCGGCAGCCATCTTGGCTGACAGTTAATTTGCATATCTCGCTGATTAGCCAATGGGAAGGGTATCGGTCGTACGCCAATTACCATGTTTCTCTTTTATTAGATAGGACTAGAGGCCTGATGCATGAATTTGTGCACAGGTGGGGTCTGGGGTGGCCTGCGGATATCGGGCCCCATCTTGTGACCCCAGCCTTGCAGCCCCAGCTTGCACCCGTAGCCTTGCAGCCCCGCAGCCCTGTCTGGCAGCTTGCCTTGGCCTGGCGCTGCCCCCTCACCTGTTCCACCATCCCGCTTGCGTGGCGATTGATCGGGGCGGGCCCCCCACCCGGCTCCCTCAGCGCTTGGAAGCCAGGCGGTGGCCCTGTCCCCCACTGCCGCCACTGGTCGCCATCTGCGAGGTGATCAGCAGGGCAATTGGGCCCCCGCTCATACCCGCCTTGGCTTGGAGCCACCTGCTCACCTGCTCCACCATCCCACCACGGTGCCACTCTCACCTGGGCCCATCGGGGCTGGCAGTGCCTCCACTGGTGCCTGCTGCCCGTGCCGTGTCGCCAATGCCCGCCATGTTCTGTGCCATCCCCTGGTGGTCAGCGCATGTCATAGTGAGTAGTCGAACTCCCAGTCTCCTAGTCAAACTCCTGGTCAAATGACCGCCCGAGGGGACAACTTGCATATTAGGTTTTTCTTATATGGGACTAATGGCCCAGTGCATGAAGTGCATTGAAAGGAAATTAATTAGAAGAAATATTTTAATATCGCTATTTGCCCTTTCTCTATAATAAAAGTGTCAACCAAATTCATGATCGACAATGACAGATTGAAACACACGCGTGTGATTGACACCAGTGAGAGCTTTATATATATAGACTAGGGGCCCGGTGCACGAAATTCGTGCACTGGGTGTGTGTGGAGGGGGGGGGGGAGTGTTCCTCAGCCCAGCCTGCCCCCTCTCACATACTGGGAGACTTAGGCGTTGACCCCCCATCACCCTCCAATCGCAGGATCGGCCCCTTGCCCAGGCCTGACGCCTCTGGCCTAGGCGTCCGGCCCAGGCAGCGGGGACCCGCAGTTGCAGCGGCCCCGCGATCGCAGTTGCAGCGGCCCCGCGATCGTGGGCTTTGCTTTAGGCCCAGGCAAGGGACCCCTAGCTCCTGGGACTGCCAGCTTCGACCGTGCCCAGCTCCCATCGCTGGCTCCACCCCTACTCCCTGCTATCACTGGCCAGGGCGGCAAAGGCGCCTGATTCTCTGATCATGGCTGGGGGGCAGGGCAAAGGCGGCCCCAGGGCCGCCTTTGCCCTGCCCCCCAGCTCTTAGCTCCCCCCTGGGTTTCCGATCACTGTCAGTGGCAGGGGGCTTCTTCCTGCTTTCCCTTTCGCCTCCCTGCATTGTGCCTACATATGCAAATTAACCGCCATCTTGTTGGCAGTTAACTGCCAATCTTAGTTGGCAGTTAACTGCCAATCATAGTTGGCAGTTAATTTGCATATAGCCCTGATTAGCCAATGAAAAGGGTATCGTCGTACGCCAATTACCATTTTTCTCTTTTATTAGATAGGATGAACTTGCTTAATTAGACCTACTTTCTGATTTACTAGTAACTAAACTTTTTCCAGCCCAGTGAAGCACCCCAACTTCTCTTTCAGGTAATTAGTCAGCAACACAGGCGTAAATATCAACACAAAGCAGATTATTATTGTAGATCACACAGAGAGAACAAAGGGTGAAATATTTAACTGCAGCAGTGTTTGACTATATCCTGTGCAGTGAGAAAACCTGAAGTCATTTTCAAGGCCCTCCATTTCTTACTTCTTTTCAGTCGGGTCAAGTTTCTAAGCCTTCTAAATCTCCGTTTTCTGGCTAATAAAAATAAAATAGGATTCCACTGAGTTTCCTATCTACCTACTCCAGGACTTCTGTGAGGATCAAATGAGATGAGGCACGGGAAAATGCCTCACAGACATTTGGATAAAGTATGAGATGTTTGCACCTGGCTATAAAGCAAGTCATGTTCCTGGGCTAAAGAAACTCCAAGGAGGCTAGTCGCTAGGGAGAGGAAGCCGGGCATTGCTACATGACATCATTACCTCACCAGTCGGGCACTTAGCACATTAGCCTTTTATATATAGACTAGAGACCCGGTGCACGAAATTCGTGCACTGGGTGTGTGTGTGTGGGGGGGGGGGAGTGTCCCTCAGCCCAGCCTGCCCCCTCTCACATACTGGGAGCCCTCAGGCGTTGACCCCCATCACCCTCCAATCGCAGGATCGGCCCCTTGCCCAGGCCTGACGCCTCTGACAGAGGCGTAGACCCCCATCACCCTCCGATCACCTGATCGGCCCCTTGCCCAGGCCTGACGCCTCCGCCAGCGGTGTCAGGCTTGGACAGGGGACCCCCATCTCCCCCCGATCACTGGCTCTGGCCCCTGCCCAGGCCTGAGGCCTCTGGCCCAGGAATCATGCCTGGGCAGGGGACCCCCATCTCCTTCTGATCGCTTGCTCCACCCCCTGCCCAAGCCTGTCGCCTCTGACCCAGGCTTCAGGCCTGGGCAAGGGGACCATCATATCCCCCCAATCCCCGGCTCCGCCCCCCACCCAGGCCTGATGCCTCGGCCAGAGGAGTTGACCCTCATCACCCTCCGATCACCAGTCATTGGATCGGCCCCTTGCCCAGGCCTGAGGCCTCCGGCAGAGGTGTCAGGCCTGGGCAGGGGACCGCCAGCTCCCCGCGGTTGCAGGCTCCGCCCCTGCCCAGCCTAACGCCTCTGGCCTAGGCATCCAGCCGGGCAGTGGGGACCTGCAGTGGCAGCGGGGGGCGCCGCGATTGTGCGGGCTCCGCCCCTGCCCCTGCAGGACACCTCTGGCTGAGGCATCCGGCCCGGGCAGCGGGGACCCATAGCTGCAGCGGCCCCGTGATCGTGGGCTTCGCTTTAGGCCCAGGCAAGGGACCCCTAGCTCCCGGGACTGCCAGCTTCGACCGTGCCCAGCTCCCATCGCTAGCTCCACCCCTACTTCCTGCTATCACTGGCCAGGGCGGCAAAGGCACCTGATTCTCCGATCATGACTGGGGGGCAGGGC
Source organism: Myotis daubentonii (assembly GCF_963259705.1). Classification (NCBI taxonomy): domain Eukaryota; kingdom Metazoa; phylum Chordata; class Mammalia; order Chiroptera; family Vespertilionidae; genus Myotis; species Myotis daubentonii. The sequence continues at coordinate 8,244,203 of NC_081850.1, forward strand.
AAAGGCGGCCCCAGAGCTGCCTTTGCCCTGCCCCCCAGCTCTTAGCTCCCCCCTGGGTTTCTGATCACTGTCAGTGGCAGGGGGCTTCTTCCTGCTTTCCCTTTCGCCTCCCTGCATTGTGCCTACATATGGAAATTAACCGCCATCTTGTTGGCAGTTAACTGCCAATCTTAGTTGGCAGTTAACTGCCAGTCTTAGTTGGCAGTTAATTTGCATATAGCCCTGATTAGCCAATGAAAAGGGTAGCTTGTACGCCAATTACCATTTTTCTCTTTTATTAGTGTTGATAGTACTGAAAGTCCTAACCACAGCAATCAGACAAGAAGAAAAAATAAAAGGCATCCAAATTAGGAAGGAGGAAGTAAAACTGTCATTTCTCGAAGATGACATGATATTGTACATAGAAAACCCATTTATTACTAGGTTTAATAAATGAATTTGGCAATGTAGCAGGATACAAAATTAACACCCAGAAATTGATGGCATTTTTATACACCAATAATGAACTCAGAAAGATAAACTAAAAAAACAATTGCACTTACCATTGCAACAAAAAAATTAAGATGCTTAGGAATAAACTTAGCCAAGGAGGTAAAAGACCTGTACTCAGAAAAGTACAGGACTTTGAAAAAAGAGATAGAGGAAGATATAAACAAGTAGAAGAAAATATCATGTTCATGGATTGGTAGAATCAACACCATTAAAATGTCCATACTGCCTAAAGCAATATATAGATTCATTGCAATCCCTATTAAAATATCAATGGCATATTTCACAGACCTAGAACAAACATTTTAAAAATGTATATGGAACAAAAAATGTTGAGGAATATCACAGCAATCTTGAGAAAGAACAAAGTTGGAGGAATCACATATCAAGTTATACTACAAAGCCACTGTACTCAAAACAGCCTGGTACTGGCACAAGAGCAGGCACAAAGGAACAGAACAGAGATCCCAGAAATCAATCCAAGCCATTATGCTCAATTAATATTTAACAAAGGAGGCAAGAGCACACAATGGAGTAAAGACAGTCTCTTCAATTAATGATGTTGGGGAAATTGGACAGGTACATAAAAAAAAAAAAGAAACGAGACCACCAACTTACACCATATGCAAGAATAAATTTAAAATGGATAAAAGACCCAAATGGAAGTCATAAAACCATAAAAATTTTAGAAGAAACAATAGGCAGCAAAATCGCAGACATCTCTTACAGCAGTGTTTACCGATACATCTCCTAGAGCAGTGGTTCTCAACCTTCCTAATGCCGCTGCCCTTTAATACAGTTCCTCATGTTGTGGTGACCCCCAATTTCATTGTTACAAATTGAACATAATTAAAGCATAGTGATTCATCACAAAAACAATATGTAATTATATATGTGTTTTCCGATGGACTTAGGTGACCCCTGTGAAAGGGTCGTTCGACCCCCAAAGGGGTCGCGACCCATAGGTTGAGAACCTCTGTCCTAGAATGAAGGAAACTAAGGAGAAAATAAATAAATGAGACTACATCAAAATAAAAAGCTTCTGCATGGTGAGAGAAACCATCAACAAAGCGAAAAGAGCCCATTGTGTGGGAGAACACATTTGCCAATGATACATCCGATAAGGGGTTAATTTCCCAAATATATAAGAAACTCATACAGCTTAACAAAAGGAAGACAAACAACCCAATTTAAAAATGGGCAAAGGACCTAAATAGACACTTCTCCAAAACGGACATACACATGGCCAAGAGACATATGAAAAAATGCTCAAAGTCACTGATCACCAGAGAGATGCAAATTAAAACAACAATGAGGTAGTACCTCACACCTGTTAGAATGACTATCATCAACAAATCAACAAATGACAAGTGTTGGCGAGGATGTGGAGAAAAGGGAACCCTAGTACACTGCTGGTGGGACTGCAGACTGGTGCAGCCACTGTGAAAAACAGTATAGAGCTTCCTCAAAAAAATTAAAAATGGAACTCCCACTTGACCCAGTGATCCTACTTCTAGGAATATATCTTAAGGAACCAGAAATACCAATCAGAAAGGACATATGCACCCCTATGTTCATAGCAGCACAAGTTACAATAGCTAAGATTTGGAAACAGCCCAAGTGCCCATCAGCAGCTGAGTGGATAAAAAAGCTGTGGTACATTTAAACAATGGAATACTACATGGCAGTAAAAAAGAAGGAACTATTACCATTTGTAACAGCATGGATGGACTGGGAGAATATTATGCTAAGCGAAATAAGCTAGTCAAAGAAAGGCAAGTATCACATGATCTCACTCATATGTGGAATCTAATAAACAAAATAAATTGATAAACAAAATAGACCTAGAGACATAGAACTATGAACAGACTGATTAATTTCAGAGGGATGGTGGGAGTGTGAGGGGGGGAGAGATTAATGGGAAACTTATATGCACATATGCATAGCCCATGGACAAAGACAATAGTGTGGCAAAGGCTGGCAGGGGCGGGTGTGGGGAGGAAGGAGTCAATGGGGGGGGGGGGGACAAAAAAAGCCAAAGTGGACATCTGTAATACTTCCAACAACAATGATAAATTAAATTAAAAGAAAAGAAAATAATAAAAAATAAGAAAGATTGTTGGCTAAGATGTGAAGGGAATCCTTATGCACTGTTTAAGGAAATGTAAATTTGTGCAACCACAATGGAAAACAGTTTGAAGGTTCCTTAAAAAATTAAATATAGAACTACCCTATGTTTGAGCAATTCCACTCCTGGATATTTATCTGAAGATAAATCAAAAAGATATATGTACCCCATGTTCATTGCAGCATTATTTACAATATCCAAGACATGGAACAAACCCCAGTGTTCATCGACGGATGAATGGATAAAGAAAATATAGTATACATACAAAATGGAATATTATTTAGCCATAAAATGAAGGAAATACTGCCAATTGTGACAACATAGATGGGCCTTGAGGACATTATGCTAAGTGAAATCGGTTAGAGAAAGAGAAATACTGTACGATTATCAGTTATATGTGGAAGGAAAAAAAAGCACACCTCACAGATAGAACAGATTGGCGGGGAATAGGAGTGTAGGCAAAATAGATGAAGGCGGTATAGGCAAAATATACCTAAGTCCCGGGGATGTGATGTATGCAGTGGTGAGTATAGCTATTAAAACAGTATTGTATGTTTGAAAGTTGCTATGAGAGTAGATCTGAAAAATTCTTATCACAAGAAAATAATTAGCAACTATGTGTGGTGACAGATGTTAACTAGGCTTGTGGTGAATTAAAATCAGAAACCCAAATGGTAACTACCTTCTGACACGAGGGAACACTGGAAAGGTCAGGTTTGCCAAGATCTGAGAGAAAGTGGGCTAATCTAAGCCTGGAGTTATTGAAGAAAAGATCCTTGAGAGAGGGGTAAAAAATGGGGCACCTGGGAAGTGAGTCAGATGCATCCCCACTGTGAAGCTTCGTGATTTTGCTTAAAGTCTGTTCTCAGAATCTCGGATACGTCCAGCATTCAAGACCACGTAAAAAACACAGGCTAAAGCCAATTATAGATGACATTTGGATATCGCTCCTCATCTAGGGGGAAACCTGAAAGGTGACTAAGATAGAGAAATGCTGAGAAAAAAATGTTTTAAAAGAATTACTCGTATTGGCTACTATTCCAGAGGAGATAGTCTGTTTCCCATGACACCTTCTACCCGAGTACCACAAAACCCTTTGCTAAAGCGGCGTGGGCAGGAGCAGTGAGAGATGGGGGAACAGGATGGTAACGCAGCCAGGGGGAAGCACAGGGAAGACCTGAACGGCTCAGGAATGGGAGAAAAGCAGCTCTGCACTCACCCCATTTGGGATGAGGAGCCACCAGCTCTTCGGCAGGACCCGTGGCTAATCCGTACTGTTTAGGTCATTGAAAGTGTGGTTTGAAGAAGAACAGTTGCACGACAGCTGACTACTGTGGTCATCACAACCAATTTGGTGGCATTTAAAGTTTACAGATTAGAACAGCGGTTCTCAACCTGTGGCTAAGATTTGGGGTCGCCTAAGACCATCGGAAAACACATATATAATTACATATTGTTTTTGTGATGAATCACTATGCTTTAATGATGTTCAATTTGTAACAATGAAAATACATCCTGCATATCAGATATTTACATGACGATCCATAACAGTAGCAACATTACAGTTATGAAGTAGCAACGAAAATAATGTTATGGTTGGGGGTCACCACAACATGAGGAACTGTATTAAAGGGTCGCGGCATTAGGAAGGTTGAGAACCACTGGATTAGAATATTCAAAAACCACAGAATTCAATTAGAAGGGTCTTTTTCTACCACCTTTTACCCCATAGTTTCCTTTTTACAGAGGTGAGAACTAAGGCTTGGAAAGGGGTAAGGGACTGCTACGTCCCACAGCAAGCACTTTGGTGGTGGCCAATAGTTAGGGGTCGCACTTACACCCTGACTCCCCATGCTCTTCATATTATGACAGAGGTTCCTAACCTGGGTTCTCTTGACGCCCTAAAGTCCAAGGGAACCCATGAACTGTGTTCAGTATTTTAAATATGTTTTTATTGATTTTAGAGTGAGGAAGGGAGAGCAAGAGAGAGAAAAAACAATGATGAGAGAGAATCATCTATCAGCTGCCTCCTGCACACCCACTACTGGGATCAAATCAGCACCCTGGGCCTGTGCCCTGACTGGGAATTGAACCAAGACCTCCTGCTTCATGGGTCGACCCTCAACCACTGAGTCAAACTGGCCAGGCTATGCTCAGTATTTTAAAAAGTTCAGCTGCATCTACAATTTGCTGGGAAAATGGCAACACAAATTAAAGCAGCAAGTTTCTGCTTTTGGTTAAATAGACTAACTCAGTGTGTTAATTCTAGTTAGAGAGACAGTAATTTGGGACGTAACCAATGTAAGTTTTAAAAATTTGCAATGCTTCTTGAAAAGGTTGTCTATACTTTGTTCTTATATTTTGTGGTTTTTTAATAATTTTAATAATTAGCAAGGTAACATGTACAGAGTGAAAAAATTAGCACCTGAAGAGAAAACTTCTCATGAGTCCTCTATGTCAAGTTTTTCTTCTCCATGGTAACGACTGTCAAAAGCTTACTATGACTCTTTCCAGAAAATATTTTCAGCCGTCTAGGACAAAGGTGTGATGGACAGTGCATCTTGTTCCTTAAGCTGATCGGAGACTTCTCCCACACATCACTCTACCTCATTCCCCTGGAGCAGCGGTTCTCAACCTGTGGGTCGCGACCCCTTTGGCGGTCGAACGACCCTTTCACCGCTAAGACCATCCTGCATATCAGATATTTACATGACGATTCATAACAGTAGCAACATGACAGTTATGAAGTAGCAACGAAAATAATTTTATGGTTGGGTCACAACATGAGGAACTGTATTTAAAGGGCCAGAAGGTTGAGAACCACTGCCCTACAGGCTGCAGAGGACTCCAGGAGTGGTGTGGCAGGGTGCATTTATCCTGGCCCCTACTGATGGATACTGGGGTGGTTTCCAGAATTTTGTTTTTAACAAGAATGCTGAAGTGAGCGTTCCTACCCGTTTCCCCACCTATACTTCGGTGAAATTCCTAGCAGTGGAAGAGCTGAGTCAAGGAGAACACAATATGCTTTTGCAACTTTGGTAAATTTTGTCAAATTGCCCTCAAAGAAGTTAGACCAATTTCTCTTCCTACAAAAAAAGAGAGAATGCAGGTTCATTTGCCCAGTTTTCTTTTGGGTTATATTATATTTTCACTTTGGGAAGACAGATTTTTTAAAAGATACTTGTTAGAACACTTTAAAAATAAGGAGTTTAGCTCCCTGTTTGTCATGTTTTTCAAATATTCCTCCTCTTCCATTTGTTTTATTTCTTTAGATTAAAAAATTTAAAATTTAATGTAAACATGTTTATCGCGATTAAACATGGTTGCTGGGTTTTATTATCTGACTGGAGAAGGTTTCCCACATTTTATTTTTGAGTTGGCAGATTTGTTTCCCACATTTTAAATAAATTTATTTACATTTATTTAATACCGTGATTTTTTATTTTTTTTTACATTCAGTGATTGATCTGGATTTTTGTGAAAGAAATATGGTTTGTCTCTAAGCTTCCAAATTAATTATCAGTTGTTTCAGTGATTATTTATTGATCAATCCATCGTTTTCTAACTAATTTGAAATGCCACCTCTATGATATAAAAAAAAATCCTAAATGTATTTGAATCTATTTCTGAGTTCTATTTTGTCACATTTCAAATGCTTAGTTCCTTTCTAGTAATAAACTGGTCCAATTAATGTATCTTTGGAACATGTTTGATAGAACAAGAACTCTTTATTAATCTTTAAAAATTTTTAACCATTTATTCTCATACATTTACTTTTTCAGATGACCTTTAGTATCCTTTTTAAACTCTTCCAAAAAAATTTATGTTGTATTGATTTTGTATTTTGCAACCTTACTGTATTTATTGTTTCTAGTAGTTTTTTGGTGGAGTCTGTAGAGTTTTTTTATATATGATACTAGAGGCCCGGTGCACAAAAATTTGTGCACTTGGGGGGAAGGAGGGGGGTCCCTCAGCCCGGCCTGTGCCCTCTCACAGTCTGGGACCCCTCGGGAGATAACGCCCTGCTGGCTTAGGCCTGCTCCCGGGTGGCAGAGGGCAGGCCCAATCCCTAGGTGCAGCCACTGGTCAGGCTCAGAGCAGGGCCGATTAGGGAGTTGGGGCGCCACCCCCTGTCATGCACAGAGCAGGGCAGAAAGGGAGGTTGCGATGCCACCCTCAGTCACGCTCAGGGTAGGGCCAATTGGGGGGTTGGGGCACAGCCCCCTGTCACACTCAAGGCAGGGTTGATGGGGAGGTTGCGGAGCCACCTCCTGTCACACAAGAGCAGGGCGGATCAGGGGGTTGGGGCGCTGCCCTCTATCACCCACAGGGCAGGGCCGATCAGGGGGTTGGGGCGCCGCCACTGTCACATTCAGGGCAGGACCAATGGGGAGGTTATGGCTCTACCCCATCACACACAGAGCAGGGCCCGTGTGGGGGGGGTGTTGGGGCGCCGCCCTCTATCACCCACAGAGCAGGGCTGATCAGGGGGTTGGGGGCGGCCACTCTCACACTCAGGGCAGGGCCGATGAGGAGGTTATGGCTCTACCCCGTCACACACAGAGCAGGGCCCGTGGGGGGGGGGGGGGGGTTCGGGCGCCACACCCTGTCACACACAGACCCGCAGGGCGATCAGGGGGTTGGGGAGCTCCCCCCTATCAGGCACAGAGCAGGGCTGATCAGGGGGTTGGGGTGCCTTCCCCTGTCACAAACAGAGCAGGGCAGATAGGGAGGTTGTGGCCCCGCCCTCTGTCACACACAGAGCTGCAGGGCGATCAGGGGGTTTGGGCGCTGCCCCCTGTCATGCTGATCCCGGTGCTGGGAGGCATATTACCCTTTTACTATATAGAATAGAGGCCTGGTGCATGGGTGGGGCTGGCTGGTTTTCCCTGAAGGGTGTCCTGGATCAGGGTGGGGGTCCCCACTGGGGAGCCTGGCCAGCCTGGATGAGGGGATGATGGCTGTTTGCAGCTGGTCACACACCCTTCAGGGTGGGGGTCCCCACTGGGGTGCCTGGCCAGTCTGGGTGAGGGGCTGAGGGCTGTTTTCAGGCTGGCGGGTGACTGAAGCTCCCAACTGCTCCTTTTTTTCTTTTTTTCTTCTGGGCCAGCTTTAGCTCTGGCTCCAGCTCTGAGGCCTCTGCTACTGAAAGCAGGTATCTGGTTTGTTTGTGTTCTCTAATCAAAACACTGTATCAACTCCAGCTCTGAGATCCCAGCTCACTGAAAGCAGGTTTCTGGGGTTTTGTTTAGCTTCTATATTTGTAACAATGTTTCAAACTGCAAGCTCAGAGGCCTGCAAGGCAGGCGGGGAACGTTGGTTTCCTCTGTCACTGAAGCAAGCAAGCCTCATGTTTGCTTCAAGCTGCCTGGCTGCCGGCTGCCATCTTGGCTGGCAGTTAATTTGCATATCACCCTTGGCTAATTACCATGTTTCTCTTTTATTAGATAGGATTATGCCATCAGCAAATAGTGACTATTTTACTTCTTAATTCCCAATTTGGATGCCCTGGCTAGAGCTTTCAGTACTGTGTTGAAAAATAGTCATGAGAATGGGCGTCCTTGTCTTGGTCTTGATCTTAGACACTCAGTTTTTAACTACTGAGTATGGTATTAGCTGAGGATTTGTCACATATGTCCTTTATTATATGGATGTACTTTCCGTTAGTCCTCCATTTTGTTGAGTAGTTTTTTATCATAAATGGATGCTGTATCTTGTTGGTTGCTTTTTATGCATCTATTGATATAATCAGATGATTTTTATCTTTTCTTTTGTTAATATGGTCTATCACATTGATTGATTTGTGGATGCTGAATAATCTTTTCATGCTTGGAATGAACCTCACTTGATCGTGATGTATGATTCTTCTAATACATTGTTGCATTTGACTTGCTAGTATTGTGTTTAGGATTTTTGTATCTATGTTCATCAATAATACTGGCCTGTACTTTTCTTTTTTTGTGTGTTGTCCTTGCCTGGTTTGGTATCAGGGTAACGCTGGCCTTGCAAAATGAATTAGGAAGTATTCCTTCTTCCTCCATTTTTGGAGGAGGTTGAGAAGAACAGGTACTAAATCTTCTTTGAATGTTTGGTAGAATTTACCAGTGAAGCCATCTGGTCGTGGTCTTTGATTTTGGGGAAATTTTTGATTACTGTTTTAATTTCTTTTCTATTTAGGTTTTCCAGTTCTTCATGCTTCAGTCTAGAAAGGTTGCACATTTCTAAGGATTTGTCCATTTCTTCTAGGTTATTTCTCCTAAGTTATTGAATCTGATGGTGTATAGTCTTTCATAATATTCTTGTATAATCCCTTGTATTTCTGTGGTATCAGTTGTAACTTCTCCTTTTTCAATTCTAATTTTATTTATCATTAGATCTTTTCTCCTTAGTGAATCTTTTGTGAATTCTGTTAATCTTTTCAAAGAATCAGCTCTTTGTTTATTTAATGTTTTCTATTGTCATTTTGTATAGGGCGCGGCTACAGTGTTTTGACCAGGTTCAAGCCTCGGACTGTTGAGAGGGCAGGGTCCTCTCATGGCCACGTGCAAGTCCCAGCTGGAGGGCAGGGCCCTCCCAGCACAATTATAGCCAACAGCTGTAGTTGTAATCTTGAACCTATGGTCCGAACACGTGGCCCCACGTGCCTTGTGCTAGAGTTCAGGTGCATGTAGTTGAATAGGGTTGAAACTCATGAGAATGCTGTAAACAACTTGATCACACCCCTACTTTGCCTCATGGCATCTGCTATAAAATAAAGACATGGCTTGTGGGCGCGGTCGTTGTCTCCTCATCAGGGAGGCAGCGACCCACTGAGACCTAGCTTTTATTCTCTTGTCTGTCTTTTCTCAATCCTTTCATCCCCCCCACTCAGGATCACCCTTGGCTGTGCTGGTGCGGCCCAATTTTGTTCTCTATTTCTTTTATTTCTGTTCTGAATTTTATCTTTCCTTGAGTTTGATTTCTGCAGACTTTTCACTTTTTTTCTGTGCTGCCAGTTACTTTGGTTGTACATGGTATCCGATGAATTGTTTCTCCGTGTACACATTTGAAGGAGTAAACTCTGTTCTTGTTTATACACTCTTTTGCTCTCAACAATTCAAGTGATAGGTAGGGAACTTCCCTTCACTATATTTCTTGGTCATCTCAACTTTCTTGACCAGGCTCTGCTGGGGAGTGTGGGGCCGGGGAGGCAGGTTTTGCCGTCTTGTGACTCCGCTCCCCTTCAGCACCTGCGTGTTGTTTTAAGCTTCCCAGCTACCCCTACCCAGCTCTACTGCAGTGGGAGGGGGAAGGGAGATAGCCCCTTCAGGCTCCAGGCTGTAGCACGAGGGCTGCAGCAGGACCTCTCTGCTACTGCTCTCCCTGAGGCCGATGTGGCGGCAAGCCATGCTAGCCTTCACCATCCCTATCCTCCCCGGCCCTGCCTTCCCTACTCCTTCCAATATGCCCACCTTCAATGTCGCAATTCACGGATCTTTCAGGAATGCTTATGTGTTGAGCAGGGGATCTTTGTTGAGTTTTAATTGTGTGACTTGTAAGTTTAAGGGAAGAGGCAACGAAGTCTTCTCACTTGCCATGATGCTGTACTTTCACATTGAATCTACAGATTACTTAGAATTTATTTTTGTAAGAGTTTAATGTAAAATAAGTTATAATTATAATATATGTATAAATCTTTCTATCATTTTTCTTCTCTTATGCTCCCCAAGTTTGGTTTTTCATTACATTTATTCCAAGAAATATTTTTGTGTTTTTTCTAAGTGAGAGGATCTTTCACTATAACTTTTTAATGTTTGTAAAGTAGAAAATTAATCACTTTTTAAAAATTGATTTTAGAGAGAGGAAGAGAAACATCGATCGATTACCTCCTACACGTGCCCCGACTAGGGGATCAAACCTGCAATCTGGGTATGTGTACTGACCAGTATCCAACCCACCACCCTTTGATGTACTGGACAACACTCCAACCAACCGAGTCACACTGGCCAGGGTGAAAATTATTTTTAAGTAAATTTATTTCGTAACCATCTGTCTTGTCAAAATTGCTTATTATTTCTACTTACTGTTCAGCTGTTTGTCTTGAGTTTTCTGTGTATCTTCTGCAAATAATAATTTTGCTTCCTCCTTTCAATAATTATCTCTCTTATATTTCTGCCTTGTACAGTAGATTTCTATTGTCTAAAACAGAAATTCGGCACACTTTCTTTATAAAGGGCCAGGTAGTACTGTATTGTGGACTCTATCACATACAGCCTGTCACAACTACTCGATTCTGCAATTGTAGTACAAAAGCAGCCATAGACAATATGTAAAGGATGGGCAATACTGTGTTTCAATAAAACTTTATTTACAAAAACAGGTTTATTGACCCTGGTCTAAAATGCAAATTATGTTACATAATGATGGTGATGATGGTTAACTTGTCTTGTTCACTTTAAACAGCATGTTCTTGCCTTCTCTTCTTAATCCTGATGCTAGTTTTGATTATAAATATACATGTATGTATTTATATGGGTATAATTATGCATGGGTATAATCATGGATATTATGCATGTGCTCATAGCTTTAATCATGTTAAAGAGATATCCACCTTGTCTTATTTTCTCTAAAAGTATTTATTAGGAATAATGTTGAATTTTAACTGCCTTTTAAAAAAATTACTGAGCTTTGACATCTTTGACCTCTAAATACAGTAAGTTAACATATTTCTTAAGAGGAAACTAGTCTTATATTTTTGGTGTAAAACTCACCCAGTTTTGGCTTATAATGCTTTGATATGTTCTATATTACTGAATTATTTTTTAAATAATTGATATATGATTTTTACACTGATACAGATAAGAGTAGTTTTCAGTATATTATTCTAATCTGTCAGGTTATGGTATTAGTGTTTTGCTGGCTTCATGAATACAATTTGAAAGCTTTCCTTTCTATGGAAATATTTTTATGGATAGGACTTACCTGTTTATTCAAATTTTGAGCAAATTCACCTATGAAACCTAGGTGCTTTTCTAGGGAAAACTCTTTGATAACTTTCTCTATTTCTTCCCTTTATTTAGGTTGTCTAGTAAAAGTTTTTCTGGTACCAATTTTTGGTGATTCATATGTTCTTAGAAAATCACTTATTTCATGCAGATTGTCAAAATTCTTTGCTGAAAAGTTCAAAAAGTACTATTTGTGATTCTTTTAATTTCCTCTACATCTGTTGTTGTTTGTCATTTTTATTTCTAATCTTCTGTATTAGTGAGTTCTTTCCTTTTCCCCTTTTAATTAAGTTATCCAATGTTATCTCTGTTTTATTGGTTTGGCAAAAAAAAAAATCAACTTTTGTGTACATTTATCAGTTCTAGTTTTTGTTTTCATGCTTAGTAATTAATTCATGTGTGCTTTGATCTTTATTTCTTCTGTGTTCTTTAGGTTGCTTTTATTGTTATTTTCTAACCTCTTGAGAAGTGATATTCGGCTATACGTTTTTCATCAAGAACAATTTTAGTGACACCCCACAGACTGAGCTATATGGTGTTTTCATTTTTTCCCTGGATATTCTGCAGTTTAGGTTTAATTTCTTCTTTGAGTGCAAAGGTTCAGCGAAGGTTTTTTGGGGGAGGTGTTACTCCTCCTTTATTTTATTTGTTTCCTAATTTTGTTATTTTATTGCACTGAAGTCAGATCGTTTTATTTCTACTTTTGAGGAACTCATTTACATATTTAGTAAGTCCTCAGATATTATTAATCTCTATAAATGTTCTATGAACTATGAGTATTTTTTAAAGCAGACACACTTGATATTTTTCTTTCTGAGAACACCGCATTATTGGTTTCTTAAGAGCAGACCTATGTTACTCATGTTTGTATCTTTAATACCTAGTACTATGATTGGTACATAGTTTTTGTTCAGTAAGTGGCTGTGAAATGAATGAATGAATGAATTAATGCATGCTGCCTGTATTCAATGGGTTCATTTTTCTGGGGTTAATTGGCTCTAGACAGTTTCTCCTCATACCAGCACAAGACTTATAGACAACTAACCCATTCATTCATAGGGATCCACAGTAAAATGAGTCAATAAAAATGTTAAAACAGGACTTGACATGTGGGTTGTTAAAAACCTGGTTGTATATTCTTTTTTTTTTCTTAAATGTCTTCTCATCTGCTCATTTTATCCTCATATTTTAAAGCTCCAGTGCTGATGCATCCATGAACGAGGCTATCTGACTTCACTGAGTCTCTCCTTTTTCTGCTCTTGCCACCTTCATTGACCTGACTCATGTGATCTAAAAGGCCTTGCGCTGTTTCCCACATGTCCTGTGTTTTTTGTCTTTCTGGTAAAACTCTAAGCTTGTTGAGTATCTTACATTCCTTTCTACCCTACAATGTAGTCGTAGCTGTAAAGGGGCAGGATGAGGAAGCCTTGTGGTGAGAGGTGGTTAAGTATCTTGATTGTGGTGTTAGATTTCACACACATGATGAAACTGCACAGAGAGATGAACACATGTATAAGTGGTGAGATCTGAATAAACTCTGTGGATTGTACCAATGTCAATTTCCTGGTTTGCTAACATTGGGGGAGGGTGGGTTATGGGTAAAAGGAGACCTCCCTGTACATTTCTTTGCAAATTCCTAAAATTTTAAATACACACATATACACACACATGCGTGGTCTCAATTTATTCTATGATGGATTAATGTTACGTTATCACTATGGCCAAAGATGTTTAAAGTCTTATTTTATGAAGAAGGGAATAAAATTCTAATTGGTTGGCACTGTCCCCTCAGCTGTTATGAATAGATATTCCTGCTCATTTTCATTTTTACTCCTTTCCTTGTCATTAGATTAGTTATGTGCTACTGTAATTAAAATAGTCCTCCTTCGATATACTATTGGAAAAAAAGGTGAGTTTGGTGAATAGACATATTTTCAATAGTCAGTCAAAGCAAACAATGGCTTTATAATTAGAAAACTTGCAGTATGGCCATTCCATTTCCAATAAAACCCCACTGCTCACTGCCCGAAAAGGGAAACTTCGTATGTACACTGGATTTCTCTATGGGCTTAATTTACGTAAACATGCACAGCCCCACCTTCTCTCTGAAGTTCAAGAAAAGAGCCCAGCTTACCTTCACTACTTCAGATACAGTAACACTGCTCTGTGCACAGGTCCAACCAAGTGTCTTTTCACAGTGTTCGGGCAATGAACACAGACTGAACAACCCACTGATTTGTCATCCAAGGTAACTTCCGTCAGAAACTCATGAAAATGCAATAGCAGTCAGACATGGTGCCTGCCCTCCTGTCACTCAATCTAGTGGAGACTGATATGTTTAGCATGTGAATTTACATAATTTCATTTGATCTTTAGTACAACTGATGAAATAAGTATAAGCCTTCATTAGAGGCAACAGAGGTAAGTCTTAGAAAAATCAAAAGCCTTGCCCAAATATCATGCCAGGATTCAACACCAGTCCAATGCTTGTTCCTCTACACCAGTGGTTCTCAACCTTCCTAATGCCGCGACCCTTTAATACAGTTCCTTATGTTGTGGTGACACCCAATTTCATTGTGACAAACTGAACATAATTAAAGCATAGTGATTAATCACAAAAACAATATGTAATTATATATGTGTTTTCCGATGGTCTTTAGGCAACCCCTGTGAAAGGGTCGTTCGACCCCCCCAAAGGGGTCGCGACCCACAGGTTGAGAACCTCTGCTCTACACCATGGAGCCTCATGTTGTGTGAATTTAACTTACATGAATTAAACAATACCCACTCATAATAAAAAAGATTGATAATTTAAATAGTATAACACTTGCGTGTATATTTCATCATTGACTATACATTAATCTAATATTACATATTCATATTAATGACAGATTTATATCTATATCTATATCTATATCTATATAGTGGGTGCATCAAGGGATTTTGAAGATGATTGCAACTATTGGGATTTTAGACTTATGAATATAATTTAAAGTGTTGCATAAACCCTGTGTAAAACTGACTCCACTGTCCCACAACAAGTCAACAATAATAAGGAATGAAGAACAATCCCATTGTGGGATTTTCCTAAGAAAATCTTGTATATCATCTTCTTATTTTTCTTAATTCTAAAGGTAATACATTAATTTATTAGAGAAAATTTGACAAGAAAAAAAGCAACATTAGCCCACTTCTATTCTGGATTTTTTTTATCCTCACTTGAGGATATGTTTATTAATTTTTTAGAGAGAGAGGAAAAGGAGCAGGAGAAGAAGAGGGAGGAAAAAGAGAGAGAGAGAGAAAGAGAGAGAGAGAGAGAGAGAGAGAGAGAGAGAGAGAGAGAGAGAGAGAAACATTGATCAGTTGCCTCCCATACCCCTCAGGCTGGGGATTAAACCAGGGCACCCAGGCATGTGCCCTGACATAATCGAACCCGCAACCTTTTTGGTGTAAGGGACGACACTCCAACCAACTCACCCACTTGGCCGGGGAACAAGTTTGCTTTCTTAATTATGTAACATAAGCCAGTAAAATAATCTACTGAAAATTAGTAAATGCCTAGGCTTACAGATCACATTAATAAAACGGATTTGTAGCCCTTTCTGTGGGGCTCAATTACATAGGTATCTTTTCTAAACTATTAAAATTGGATTTTTATGAATTCAGTTTATGGGCATCTCAGGAGTGTTTACACATCCAGCAAAGCACACCTGGTCCTTTGCAGACTTTAAAAAGTGCCAAGGCAATGCCACTGCTCACCGCCTGTCAGATGCACACTACTGCTGCCTCTCTGGGTGGGATTTTCATCAGACAATCCTTTATTGGTCTGGCCCCTGTGTTCCATCCAAACTTCTCAATTTTCCACCATGCTTTGTGGTCTTAATTTTCACCAACACTTTTGGTTTCAACTTTACTAACCTCAGTTTGTACTGACACTGACCCTGGCCGCTGAGTGAATAGACTGTATGTGGATAATGATGGGTCAGTTGTTTGTTACTGAACAGAGAATGTGTTTCAGATTTTCTGGCACTGCCCTGATTTCATACAATGAGATCCTTTTCAAAAAAGGCAACTCTTTTATTGAATACACAACCAAAAATTTAATTTTTATGATTTTTGTAAGACTTTTCATACAAAAAGCTTTCAAAAATCAGAAAAAAAAATTGCCAGGCTACATATTAGAATGTTCGGCAGCAAAATATGATTACTGTACATGTATTTCACCCACTTGAGCCCTTACCAGAAAGAGCTAGAAGACTATTGAGGATTTTAGGCTTGTGATGGAGACCTCTGTTGAGCAAAATCCCCATTCTCCTCTCTTGTCACTGGGCCCCAGTGCTAGGCTGTATCTCCCAGCGTCCTCTGCAGCTAGGTGTGGCCATGTGACTGAGGTTCAGCCAATAGATGTGAGTAGGAATAACGTTAGCCCAGCCCATAAAAACTTCCCATGTGTACTCCTATGTGCTTTTTCCCCTTCGACCATCTCATCTTCAGCTTTTCTAGCAGTTAGGTAGGGTACCAATTCCTTATCGATTCATCCGTTAGCTGGTAGAACAACTGTCTTGGGTTTGAACGTCAAAGCCTCACTGAAGCATCACTGCCCTTCATTAACAGTTATGGCTTCTTCCCTTCCCCATCTCTCCAGACCCAGAGGGGAAGGTTGTGGCTTGCTTGGTGCCAATGAGAACAGAGGCCCATAGGGAAGATCCAGGTAGTGCTTTGCATTTCAAAGCAGATGAGCAAACCCTAGGGATGCTTCCCCTGAAATTCCAAAGTGAAGGCACTCCAGGAAGTGGCTCCATCTCGAGGTGTAGTCCAGAGCAGTGAAGTGGTGGCCAGAAGTCAGCCCTAGCTCCCAGCTTTCAGGACCTCTGCCTGGATCGGATCCTCATGACACCCATTATTTTCACCTTCTCTATATGGTCTTCAGTGTATCTGATAATATTTCTCTGATTTCTCTCTCCTACTTCAACTCACGTTTAACATTTTAAATAAATGTCTTCTGCTATCAACTCCAGTTGTTGCAGAGAAGTATACTTACGCTAGAAAAGTAAGTATATGCTAGTATAAGTTAGTATATGCTAGATATACTTATGCTAGATAGATAAACATTCTTCTAACACTTAGAAGTAATTCTCTTATTTCCATAACTTCATTTGTTCATAAATAATGACCCATACCCATAAACAGTATTTTCTCACCATTCTTGTACTGGAAGCGGAGTAATTAAAAAGCATGTGGGTGAAAAATATGGTCCTTGAATTGAAAACTATCTCCTAAGACAATTCTCTACTCAAAGTGCAGCTAGAAAGGCTGTTGGCTTTACTACCAAAGGAAATCAGTAAGATAAAATCTTAATGGATATTTAATAAAACTTCTAATTACTGGCAGCCTATTTTCCTATCCTTGGCCTAGGAAATATTTATAAATGAAATTTTAAGACAAGAATCCATCCTTGATCCTGTTTCCCTACACAAGCAAAAAGCACAAATTCATGATTGGCAGGTATATTACAAATAACATAGTTGCCCTGTTAAAAAAAAAAAAAAAAAGAAAAGAAAGAAAAATACTGATTAAAAGGTCAGTTCTGCAGAGCAAGTCTGCCTTATGTATCTTACAATTTTTAGAGCCCGGAAATCTTCTGCATGCCTTTTGGATTCTTCAAAAATATGCAGAGATTTCGGTTTCTGGTTTTTAAGCTGTAGCATGTGTTCCTGGGAACTTAAAGAGCTTTCCCATGGCTCTTTCCTGAATTTCTAGCTCGTTGTGATCAAACCATATATCTGGTAGCCTTCCACAGCAACAACAAAAAAGATAGAAAGAAAAATAGAAAGGGGGGAAAAAGACTTAAAAAAGGAAGAAAGAAAAGGAAAAAAAGCGAAAAAAGACTCCACATGTCTTAGGACACAGTGAATTCTTTGAAATTGAATGAAAGCGGAATTATTGCCCAATCATCTAAGTGTATCATGGATTGATGAGTCAAGATTTGAAAAGTATTTGAAAAAGACCACAGATTCGAATAAAGTATTATCATTTTAAAAATAACTCAATTTTCCTGTGATTATTTTTAAAAATGTCTTTTTGGTTGCTATTTGTAACCAATTTAAAAATAAAAATAAAACCCACCAAATGTAGGATATTCTTGTAACAGAACATTGAATCATTGTACTTTCTGGGACGAACAAAAGGGAGAAGGTGGCTGAGCCCTGCCTTTGAGAACGCTCATCGTGCTGCCTGGCGGTCACATTAAAGAGCTGTACCATGACCTTTGTACAATCATATTCAATAAACTGTAAAAAGAATATTTCTGATCACAATTTCCACCTTTTATCTATTGTTTGAAAGGGACCTGGTATTTTTCCATCATCACAAATAGAATCCAATTCTCTCATATTCTTCAATGCGCCTTTTTCCCCTTCTTTTTCCATTGTTGCTGGTGAAGAGAAGAAGCTTTCAGGCTGCAGCAAGAAGGAAAGTGCTCAGTCAGGCCCTACCTCATCCCCCGCCATCAGCAGGACACGCCTCTCTGTACTGAGCGCAGTGGCCATGACGAGGCTGAATTCTGTTGGGAATACCCATTTACTACCGAAAGCTGTTTAGAGCCATGGTCGGCAAACTGCGGCTCGCGAGCCACGTGCGGCTCTTTGGCCCCTTGAGCGTGGCTCTTCCTAAGCCTTAGGAGTACCCTGATTACGTTAATAACAATGTACCTACCTATACAGTTTAAGTTTAAAAAATTTGGCTCTCAAAAGAAATTTCAATCGTTGTACTGTTGATACTTGGCTCTGTTGACTAATGAGTTTGCCAACCACTGGTTTAGAGCAAGCACATCAAACTCAAAGGCTAACACGGGCCCTAACTGGTTTGGCTCAGTGCAGTGGTTCTCAACCTTCCTAATGCCGTGACCCTTTCATACAGTTCCTCAGGTTGTGGTGACCCCCAACCATAAAATGATTTTCGTTGCTACTTCATAACTGTAATGTTGCTACTGTTATGAATCGTAATGTAAATATCTGATATGCAGGATGTATTTAGGCGAGCCCTGTGAAAGGGTTGTTCGACCCCCAAAGGGGTCGCGACCCACAGGTTGAGAACCGCTGGCTCAGTGGATAGAGCATCAGCCTGTGGACTAAAGGGTACCAGGTTTGATTCCGGTCAGGGGCATGTACCTTGGTTGCGGGCACATCCCCAGTAGACAGGAGGCAGGAGGCAGCTGATCAATGTTTCTCTCTCATCGATGTTTCTAACTCTCTATCCCTCTCCCTTCCTCTCTGTAAAAAATCAATAAAATATATTTTTTTAAAAAGGCTAACACGGGCCAAATAACCAAGGTTTAAGTTTATGTGGGCCGCAAAAAACACAAAAGCTTCAATTTTCATAAAAACGTAGGTGTATTTCGATAGAGACATGCTGAAACAAAGGGCTAAAATAAATGAGTAGTCATTAACATAAAATAAGAGAACATTTTAATAAAAATTAATATTTTTTCTTGGACATTAACTCACCAGACACTGAATTAATAAGCGTAACACAAATAAACCTATTTTTCTTGTTCTCCAAAAGTGAAATATTTCCTGTTGCACACACCAAACAAGTCAGTCCAAGACTAATGATGTGACAATCAGCTGTTAAAATATTTCCTGCTAGTATTAATGAAGAGAAATGGTGTGCCTGTGCATAAGGTACGTAAGGAAAATGAATGCAACACGATTATAGTAATCAGTCATTAGTGAATGTTGTAGTTTTTTATTAATAACTAGAGGCCTGGTGCACAAAATTTGTGCACAGATAGGGTCCCTAGGCCTGGCCGGCGATCAGGGCCTATCAGGGCCTTCTGGCTGCCAGCCGGGGCCTTCCTTCCCCAGCTGCCAGCTGCTGGCAGGGGTCTTCCTTCATTCCACACTGCCCCCTGGTGGTCAGCACACATCATAGTGAGTGACTGAGCTCCCAGTAGAACTCCCGAGGGGACAATTTGCATTAGGCTTTTATATAGAGAGATTCTGTATAACAGGATATTGTAAAAATTACGTTACAAAATTTTTATTAAAATGTTTCTTACATACCGTTATATTGGCTGGGCCTCAAAAATATTCACTGTGGGCCTGCGGGTTGTGAGTTTGACATGCTTGGTTTAGAGCATGCTGATGAAACAGAATAAGATCTTACTGTTTCAAAGAAGCTATCCCAAACTACTCTAAGCATTTTTTCACCCTTTATCAAGTCAGTATAATAACTATGTAAGTATAACCAGTAAAATAAAAAAATCTTTTTTTTTCTCTATGATCCACAAATAACTGAGCAGATTCTCCAAATTGATGAATTTTTATGAACAATCCATAGAAAGGGAGAGGAAAGCGAAACCAAGAGCAGGGATTTCTTCTCTTCTTTGTTCCTTCTTCCAACCTGGCCAAAGTCCCGAGCTCCTTCTCAGAGTTATCTCCGAGCCGCCAGGCAATTGCAATTCATTAAGTTATACTCTGGCTCCAAAGATGTCAGTCAGTTGCCTCACAATGTGACGATATGAAGACCACACCACACATATGTTAATTCCAAAGAGTTCCAGAATCAGAAGTTTAAGATTATATTCTTGGTCAAAAGGTATAATGCCTTCTTTCATATCCTTTCAAATTAGAAAAATAAAAGTAGAGGTTTGGGGAAAGCATTCAAGTATTTTAGCAGGGAGTTTTCCCCTAAGTTTCCTTTGGCCACCAAGCCAAAGCATTTTGACAGATAATTGGACTAGAAATAGAGCTCCTGGAAACCATCAGCCGGCATTCCCACCCATTAATTAGATGATTCACTTTCATATTTTCTCCTCCCCATTTTCCCCCCATTTCCTTTTCCCACCCTTTCCTTGTTGGCTTTCCTTTGCATCACCTATACCTCTGCTCTCCTCCTCAGTCTATTTATTTGTGTTAAAAATCAGTGCCCCTGGATACATCTGCTGTTCTTATTGCCTTTCCTGGCCTCTGGGTTCCTCTTTGCCAAATCCTCCTGTCTTGCTACTAACCTCCCTGGAGAGACCTTGACTATCTTGCAAGGAGAAACCTCTCTGGAAGCCTCCCCTGACTGCTCCAACTTCCAGGGATTTTCATTTCCCTCAAAGTTCTGTGGCACCACCGATTGGCAACCACTCAATTAGCGATGTATTGCTGTTAGAGCATCTTCCTCGTCTTTTCTTTCTAAGTCGGCAGCTGCTCAAGAACAGGGAAGAGTAGAAACTCTAAGTCTGGAAAAACCATATACATGGAACAGATACCTACTGATTGAGTGGGATGGTGGACCTATCTCATGGAAATAAGTTATAGCCATATTTGGGAATAATAGGGTTTGATATTAAATAAGCTTTAGATATTTAAGTTCTTTTACTCAAGAATATAAGAGACATATGGGTATAATAGGCTAAAGAGTAGAATATAGATCTTTTGCCTTAAAGAAGTGACTCTATTGCTTCATTAGTCAGTGACCCAATTTTATACAGATGTGAGGTTTCAAAATCCCCCCTGGAGGTTCTGAGTATATGAACTCAGGAGTCCTGGGCTTGAGGCCCTTTCTGCCATGAGTGATCTGAGTAACCATGACTAGGTCAACCTCCCTGGCTTCGGTTTCTTCCTCTGTAAAATGAGAGGGTTGGAGAGATGACCTTTATAAACCAAACAAACAAAAACAAAAACAAGACTAAAGATTTAGTACCCTCATTTAGAGCTTTCTCAGGAAGTGTGATTGTTTACTCTGCTATCAATCTGTTTTTAACACATGCCCCACTTAAAGATAACTTATTCAGATACCCAGAGAAATGTCATCCAAATAAGGCCTAGAGAAGAAAAGAAAAAAAATGATATGGAAATTCTAGGTACTACTTTTATTGTCACCAGAACTATTTACTTCATGTTGGAATATAAAAAAACTAGTAGGAAAAATCTTCAACCTTCATATTTCTTATTGTTCTATGAAATTCAAAAGGCGGGGGGGGGGGGGGGAGGGAGAGGCCCTACGTGATCTTCAGTACCAGCAAATATCAGAAAAGCAAAATACTTTTAAGTCTGAAATAATCAGGTTGATAAGGGGATGCAGAAATTCAAGTGTGCTGGAATGCCAACTTGCCACTCCAGTGTTAGTGAAAACAGTGCATGCCAGAGCTACTTTCGTAAATCAAGCCATCTCTGGTGGTAAAGAAAAAGGGATCAAAATACCAAGACGAGCATGCCTTCAGCTTGAGGTATGTCAGATTTATTGTGGCTGAGAAGATTAAATCAGTCAGCATTAAGGAAGGTATGTATGTGCCCCAGTCAGACGTCAGAAAGTTTGAAAATTATACCATCAACCTAGAGTGGGTAGGTGATAAATAAAGGTCACATTTAAAACAGAAAGGCTGAGGAGTAGCCAAGGCCTGGCGATGAAGTGATCACTTGAGCTGTGGCACTGCCTGTGCCGATGGTTAAGAGGGCAAAGCTAAAGATAGCAAGATGGATCAAGGTCATGTGAAAGGACTAAACTGAAACTGAGTAGAAAGGTTGCTGACAGACTCAAAAATATGGTGTCAGGGTGGGGCACTGGAATGCACTCCGAGGTACCAACCTTTTTCAAGAATGGAATTAAGAGTTACACCCATGTTTCAGAAGAGTTGGGGCGGAAGGCCAAGGAAGACGGAGAAAAAGAGGAACAGCCAACCATGGGCATTGAGAAAGGGCTCTCAGCTGCTGGAGCAGTGGGCTCTGGCCTCAGCCAATCTGGGCACAGAGAAGCAGTGATGGGTCGAGCACACTTCAGAAGGCCAGCCAGCCACAGACAGGCCTCACGTAGGGCAGTGAACCTTTGAGGCCAAAAGAGGGTCTGTAAAAACCCAAATCATGGTGACTTTTTAGTCTTTCTGGCTCTTATTTAGAAACCACATAACCACTAACATTCTCCTTCTTTTCCCACTGAGCCAACCCACATCCAACTTATATATTCCCAACCCACAAAAGTCACAGCCTATATCCAGCCATTCCCCTGTGCCAAGCACCAGTGGTGGTGATTCTTGCTTAAGGCAGGGCTGAGGTTGCAGACAAACTGTGGCATCAGCAAGCTTGGTTACTGGAGTGTGTCAAGAGCCTTGCCTCCGCGGCCACATCTGGGGTCGAATCCCAGCCCTCCCATTACCAATTCTGAGACCTGTTTTAATGTCTCTGAACTTTTCTATCTGTAAAAAGATAAATATCTAATTGGCAAGGTTGTTTTGTAGATTGAATGGGATTTGAATGTGTGTAAAGCATTTAGCATGTGCTGGGCATGTGCTAGGTATTTTGGAAATGGAAGTGATTATTATTAATTCTCTGTACTCTTCTTCTTTAAAAAAAATCATAACTGTTCCCTCTTCCTTTTTAAAAAATTCATTGCCTCAATCCCTTCCCCTGCCCAAGGGCCCAGAGCCCTTATCAGGCCCCATCTTTCCTATTAGGAGAGAAATCAATTTGGTAATGTCACTATATCAAAAGGGTGACACAATAATACAGACTCTAATGGGATTGGGAGATAATTACATAAAATAATAATTTGTGGAGCGATATTCACAGCAGATAGATGAGGAGTCAATCATTTATTCTACTTCTAGGTAAAATGAACCTTATCTGGCTTTGATTCTACATCTTTACACGCTTCCTTTCATACTAATTCAATTGAATTTGAAGGTAAATGATATAAATAAATAAAAAATTACCCACTTCATCCTACGTGGCTACGCCATCACACAGCAAATGGCTGCCAAGAGACACTAGTAAACTTTTCCAAAACACAGTTTGTCCAGACATGAGCCGAATGGAAACTCAATGAAACAGATAAGGGTTGATGACTCAAGTCTCCAAACAAAGTTTTTTGTTTTTCTTTTAATATGTCTTTATTGATTTCAGAGAGGAAGGGAGGGGGAGAGAGAGATAGAAACATCGATAATGAGAGAGAATCAGCCATCGACTGCCTCCTGCACACCCCTTACTGGGGATCAGCCCACAACCTGGGCATGTGCCCTGAGCTGGAATCCAACCGTGACCTTCTGGTTTGTAGGTTGATGCTCAACCACTGAGCCATACCAGCTGGGCCAAACGAAGTTTTGGTTACATAAAGGCTCAAAGGTTAATCACTAGACATAACTTACCTGAGCCAGAAATAAGGCATTTACTAACAATCAACAGTTCTACAGGATCAAACACGTGGAACGTCAAAAACATAAAGTTAAACTGGCACAAAAGCTACTGCCACAGCGACATGGACACAATTCAAAAACATATAGTTGAGTGCAAAACACAAGTTGCCAGCTAAGTACTGAACAATACCATTCACATTGTTTTAAAGCACTGCAAGCAATACTAAATACATCTTTTAAGAATACATACGTATAAAGTAAAATAATAAAGATATGTAGGGGAATGAAGAATAGTAGTGGTTGCTGGAAGGAAGGGCAGGGAGAGGAATGAACTTGGGGAAGGTAACACAGTAAGTCCATTGTATTTGTGATGTTTTAAGTCTTATTTGGATGATGGTTACCCAGATGCTTATTATGTAATTCTCTAAATCGTTTTATATTTCTGAAATATTTTATACTAAAAGAATATAAAAACTAAAAATAACTGTGACTAAAAACTATTGACCTGTGAGAGAGAAATAAAGTCTGTTTGATGATATCAGTGAGCAGTAGTAATAAAATGGATTCTATAGAAACCCTTATTTCCATTTCACTGGTCTGGGTGGGTGGGAAGCTGGAGGAAGGGTAGATAAGAGGGGGCTGAGCTAAAGGGGAGAAGGTACCTCTTAAGCAACTCCATGGTAGAGCAGAGGGACTTATTAGCAAGGGCAACCTGGGTCAGAGCAGTGTCTCATTCCTGCTCTCAAGGCCAAACAGGATGAGACAAGTGAAGCAAGGAGCCCTGTACCTTTTAGGATCTTCCCCTACATTAGATGTCAGCTGAAGTACAGGCGTCATCAAGGCATGTGACCGGTGTAGACACATAGGGGCTCCTGGCTCCCTGTGCATGGTTTAATGTTCTACTGTCTTAAAATTCTGAATAGTGTTGTATTTGAACTTATGTTTTATAAATGAAGATGGATGGAACAATGGAGCATGTTCATGAGCAGAGGAGCGACATGCATAGGTGTGTCTGCCAGCATTTCTTGCTAGCCACCCACAGAGAGCAGCTGCAATGTCACGAACAAAGAATTCCCACCATGAGTGGGAGTTCAGTGAGACGCAAAGCAAGTACAAGGTTATGTCTAAGACTAAGTGGGATTGCTGACTGCCCTGAGAAGCTCTGCTTTCCATTTGAATGAGAATTTTCTTCAAATGAAGAAGTCAAAAGTATTCTAGGAAACACGAACAGCCAAGGAACCCTATGGTATCACTTCTTATTCCTGTTACTTCCTTGCATTGGCCAACCATTTAGGAGGAAAATGACTTAGAAGCAATGGGAAAGACACAGCAGCCTACAGTTCACTTGCCTTTTAGTTCTTCTTTAGTCATCAGTAAGTCAAAGGTAGAGAGTGCTGGCAGAATGTGTGTGTCTCAAGAAGTGAAATAAAAACAGCAAGTTAGTTTTGTGCAGCTTTATCACTTTTCTGGTAAGAAAACAATTGTGTGTACAAGCTAATTGTGTAATTAATTTGTATTTAAAATTGGCTTTGCATAATATAAACATGATTAAAATTCATATGAATAATTTAATTAAAAAGTTTTTTACTTAAAATAATATTAAATGGCAACTAAAACATACCATAACAAGTTGAGAGAGATGGAGGAACAAAAGAGAAAAACTAGTAGGCGTCTTTCCCCCTGCTTTGGAATAAGGTGCCCTGCATTTTCATTCTGCACTGAGCTCAGCCAATTACAGAGCAGTCCAGGGAATACTTAACTACCCAGTTCTCCCCCAAAGGAAGTCTGGCTTCAATTGTCTGAAATGAGTGTTCGGCTAATTGATAGTATTTGTATTTATATGCATCTCCTGGCAGTGTCTTGGAAAGTGTAAATTTTGAATACATGCTTTGAAAGAAAGAAAAACAGATAAATCTGGGCCATTTTGGAGAGAAGGAGGGACTCTAATTAGAAAATATACTTCCTTTCCCAGTGTTGTTCGGCAATGTTTAATCACGTAATTTTCTGAAACAGCCTTTTCCCCAAATATCATTAAGTAGATATGTTTACACTTTTTGGTTAAGGCACCCTGAATACCTTTGTAAGACTGTGTGTGTGTGTGTGTGTGTGTGTGTGTGTGTGTCCTGCACACTCAATACAGGGGAATTTAGAATAGAACCGCTGTCTCTGAAGCCTTGCTCTAGATTGCCCATAACTTCCGAGGGCTCCTCCTTGGATTCCCAGTTAGGAAGGGGGCCCCTGGTTTTACCTTTAATTATTCTACTTAAGGCATCTCACAAACATTCCTCAAATGTCTCAAAAGCCTAAGAGACATGGGATGTGTAACTGTTATGACAGAAAAATCGATGTTTTGAAATGAATTTTCTCCAAGGTCAGAAAGCAAGGTCCTGGAGATGAAGGGACTCGCAGGTATTCCTCCTCCCAGTGACTGCCCGCCCCGCTCTGGGGTGCTGCGGAACCTCTGGGATAGCTGGTCTGAAAAGATGGAGTCTAGCTACGGCCCCTAAACCGCTTTCCTGCAAAGCGAGGGCCACAAGTCCTGCCTGTCCTGGTTGTCATAGTAATTAATGCTAATGGATCTTGGGAATTACAGATTTTGGTTGACTGTTATACCCAGCACTGAGTTTGTTTATTTGAGGTCTGCAATTTTCTTTAATAAATAATCAACAAATCCATAAATCGGTCACCACCATCTACAGACAAACCTCCAGAGTGCTCTGGCTGTGAGAATGGAAAACAGCCAGGGGAGCAAGGGTTGAGAAAACAGGAAAGATTTAATAAACATGTTACCATCCCGCCTCTCATTTTCCTGGCTGGTCTGATGTGAAGCTTTATTTGAGACTTTGACATGGTTGAAATGAAAGGCAACTGGCTTATATTATCCACCCAGAGGGGAGTCCGTGTGGAGAAAAGCAGCCAGGTGCATTCACCAAGGGAGTGCTCCTTGCCGTCCTGAGTCAGAACAGACCCTCTCACAGGTGGGAGGACCCTGGAGGACGCTCAGGGCGCGGACCTCGTGTCATTCCTAACACACTTGGAAGGGAGCATTCAGCTGTCCTAGCTTTCAAAGGGCGAGGTGCCCCCCAGGCAGGAAAAGTATCAGACAGAATAGGAAATCAGACAGAAACATAAACCCATTTTCAGAATATGAGGTGAATTTTACCACTCTTTTAATGTATATTCAAAGAATTTAGGCTAAAAAAGAATGTAGGGAGGATGCCTTGGGTTAAATATTTTCTTTTCCTTACCAAACAGGCAGACTTATGTGTGGACTGCTATGGTTGACCTTGGAGTGACCTCTGAAAGCAAACACCCCAGTGGAACTGTTAGGAAAACCGAAATGACTAGACATTCCAGACCACCGTCACATAGGCCAGTCTGTGTTCATGACAGCCAGCCACCAAGATACTTGGATGCAAATATCTTCTCCGATTTTACATTAGAAATAAAATTTTACATTGGCTAAAATTCTGTAAGTAATGGAGATCTAAAATAGTTCAAAATTTGAGAAGCTTGATAGGTAGTAATAGGAAGACTTTGCTGTTTTAAATCTGAATAGTAAGAATTTAATACCTAAATTTAATCAAGACAGCAGGCTGCAGACTGGAAAGCGTGTAATATAATATGGACTAATGTGTTATTAGCTCATGTTCACTACAATGAGATTAACTCCAAACAGCATTATAATCAGATTTTGGTGTTTTGCTGGGTTAGGTCTATGTCAACGGACATGTAGCCAGAAATAAGCTTGATGTATTTCAAATCAAAAATTTGACTTCATTAAAATTTCTTTTAAAAAATCCTTACAATTTATAAACCGATTGTGGATCATCAAAACCTTTGAAACCTCTTAAGTAAATAATATTTTTTAAAAATCCATTTTGAACAGGAGTTACATTGATGATGCAAACAATGAGTTTTATTTGTAAAAACCAAAGATTTGATTTTTAAAAGCTATATATTTAATGTGCTTCACATTAAAAAACCTGCATATTCAAGTGAGTTGCTTTAAAAAAAAAAATCCTCAAATTCTATAAACTGACTAAAGTCACCAATCTCTTCTAAGGACTTTTCTTAAAGTAAACAATCTAAAATTTTCTTTTAGAAAAGTGGCTTCACTGATGCTTGTTATATTTTTAATCAACCAATAAGCTTTATTTGTAAAATTCGAGACTTGGTTTACAAATGCCATGAGGCCTGGGCAGAATCATCAGAGTGGAGCCCTGCATTTCCTTTGTGCATGAGCGTTAATGAGATTAAAGCTTGAAGAATTGAATAAACCCTGAGCTGGTTAAGATGGATGGATCACATTTCAGGGATCCCATTTCATAACCGGCATGTACCACATTTCATAAAATAAAAAAATGCTGGTGAGCTTATTTAAACGGTTCTTCGGGAATATGTTGATTTCAGATACTTTAAAAGGGTAGCATGTCCATTTCCTTTCTTGAGCCATATGGCTTTCTGTGCATTCAGCCTGCCTTGCTCCTGCTTCTCATTCAGCAATTCTCTGCTTTGTACGGTCCAGTTACATGGAGAAGAGAGTATACATTTTTGTGCTAAGAGAATTTTGAATATGAATTAATAGTTTCTAACTTTCACAATGAATGCGATCTGCACTGGCCTTACCCATCTGTAAATATAGCAAATCTACGCCAAAATGCCGAAGACCCGTTATCTTCGTCCAGATCATGTAATGGAACTGGGGGTCTGCTGCTCTCTGCTATCAAGGTGGTTATTATCAAGTATAATTTGTGGCTGGAAATGTTTGGCATTCCTGTCTAGCAGTAGCCCAGAATGTTTAGAATAGATTTTTACATAGGAGTTCCAACATCTGTCTGTTTTAGGTCAGATTTCTGTGAGAACTTATGCATATAGTCTCTAAACATATGCAGCTGTCCCCGATTAAATGGGAACGGTTCCTTGCATTACGATGACAACAAAGGGTCAAGTTTGAAATTAAAAATAAAAGGATAAGGCTAAGAATGGTAAGCAAATGTATTCTCATTTAAAAAACGCAAGATAATGTTACTAATTAAAGAGTTGGACTTGAAGGCTGTTTAAGGACTATCGTAGCAAAAGACTCATTAATTAGCAGTTTATAACACCAATTTGCCTATGGACTAATAAGCAGCATAACAATTTCATTATAGAGTCCTTTCATTTGCAATGCCTCTGTGATAGGAATCCAGTTTGTTTGAAGTGAAAAGTGCTTATTAAATGAAGCTGTATATAAAACTGCAAAGAAACATAATGTCACATTTTGGAAAGGAAGTTAAAAAAGAATTAAAACAAGCTGTGATGATCTTAACAAAGACACACAAAACCTGTTACTAGGAAGAGTTCTTTGGTCAAATTTCCTGTTTTTTCCTAAGTCCTGGTTTGTTTTAAACATACCGTCAGCACACAGTTTACTGCCGCTGATTAACGTTTGTCCGTGCGAAGCCCAGAGCTGCTCTCCAGGACTTATTTAAAGATATTCTAAATAATGTGGACTTTCTTCTCCAGACTGTGGTCTTGACCACAATGAAGAGATGATAAGTCTTGGATCAAAATCGGTGAAAATTAACATGAGGAAGTAGAAAGTTCCTCAGTAAGGGTTAAAGAAAGAGACATAAAATGAAAGTTTCATAAAATATCTCTTTAACCCTAAGAAATTTTACTGCATCAAGTCAAAGCCACACAAGTGTCAGTGATGGTTCCTTGTTTTGTTTTATTCACTTAAAAAAATCTCCTCTGCAAAGACATATCTGACTCTAATGGCAACCAATTATACATTTTAAATAACTGAATCATATTATTGTGTATGAAATGTAGGGAAATAAAAATTCCACCCTTGGGGGGAAAAAGTATAAAACATTAACATTTTTCCAAGTATTTTATAAATTATGCAGCTTTATTAAACACATACCATTAGAAGTCTCTTCTGTACTGACAACACTTTTCTTAATGGTCTTTACATGTTTAAATAAATGGCTCCTGAAAATGTGCATTTATATTATATAAATAAAGCCCTAATTAATATAAACGTACCCAGATATAAACTTTTTAGAAATGTCAGCTTAAAACTTTCCAGTCTAAATAAATCCTCTTATGAATGGTCCAGCAAAGCAATTTCAATGCATTTTCCCCCCTAAAAAGCTCAGAGATTTACAGGCACAATCCAAAAGAAAAACCAAAGTAGCTTTGAAGAAGACTGAATGTTGCATTCACATGATAAACAACTCTCAGCATATCCAATAGATGAATTGTTTTTGAAACAAACTAAGGTCACGTGACTTTCTTTTCTTTTTAATATTATCTCATAATATCTTGCTCACTTATTTGTTTTCCTGTTTATTATTATCATCTCCCTCACTTGAATTGTAAGCTTTCTGAGAGTAAAGACCATATCCATCTTGTTCTTTGCTCTATCTCTAATACTTAGCGTGGTGTCAGGTAAACAGTTAATGCAAAGAGTGGTTCATTGAAGAATTCATGAATGGTTTGATGAAAAAGCTAAAACGACTCAGTTATTTCCATGTATCTCATTTTGTCCAATTTATCCCATGTGTCAGAGTCTCTGGCTATTTTCCTCCTTCTTCCTTAGTATTCCCAAGTTTTCACTATATACATACATGGCCACCCGTAATGAAGACTACATTTTCCAGCCTTCCTTGCAGCTCTGTGTCACTAGATGTGAACTAATAAGATAAAACTAATACAAAATAAAACTAATACAATTGACAAATTAAAATTAAAAAATAAGATAAAAAAAAATCACTACATCAGCTACTGGGAAAGCTAACTGGAAGACAGCTGGCATGACCCCTTTGCTTTTCTTCTTCTGCTCTCTCTCTCCTGCTGCCTGAGATGTGCATGTATGGCTGAAGCTCAAAAAGTCATTGTAGACTATGAGTTGACCTTGCAAAGAAATATTGCATGTTAGCAAGAGAAAAGAAGACTGGGTTCCTGGCCTGTAGAGTCCCATTCCACCCTGGACTCTACCTCTACCCTTCTTTTACATGGAGAAAGAAATAAATGTCTCTTATTTAAGTCATTATTTTTTTGAGTTTTCTGTCACGTGCAGCCAAATCAAGACTTAGTGATGTGATTTTGAAAATAATTTGAGAAACAAGCACAGGTAAACTTTATGTGCGCTTTTTTTTGATAACTATATTATTTGATTAACACGTTGTGATCTCTTTCCCATGATGAGGCAAGTATTTGTGAGCACATAGTTTGTCTTCAGAATTAAGCCTGATACTATTAGAGGATCTGGGCTCCTATCCTTAAGAAGTTAATGATTTAGCCAATGAAAAAGAAAACACATGAACTGCCCACCTCTCCTTCCCAACACACCTACCCAGCGGAAACGACGAGGAAACAACACACAGCAGTAAAGAACTAAGGGTGAAATTCGGCAGTGAGATGGCAATGGTGGAGGAATTCGGAAACCAAAGGGCCACTGAGGATTGGGGTTCTCAGGGAAGGTTCAGGGAGGAGCTGGTTCTTGAGGTGAGCCTTGCAGGGGGGGCAGAACCTGCAGTGGAAACTGGTTGGGTGTCTCCAGGGTGGAGACCCACAGCAGGGAAATCACAGTTTCAGTGATGAGCACAGCACGTGTAAGGGACTGGAAGGAAGTCAGCCAGATGTGTGGCCTCGGGGAACAGAGTCCTCTCTCTTCTCAAAATGTGGCTCCTCAGCCTTGAAGAGAGTCCTCCCTAAGGATGGCTCACCGAACCGTTGATGCCACATTTAGGAGATAAGTCTCCGCTCCAGATTCTCCTTGCCTTGCATCTGCCGTACCCAGGATAGAGCTTAGGACTCTACTGAGTCTGCTCTGCAGTATGTCCTAGGCCAGTGATGGTGAACCTATGGCACGCGTGTCAGAGGTGACACGCGAACTCATTTTTTTTGGTTGATTTTTCTTTGTTAAATGGCATTTAAATATATAAAATAAATATCAAAAATGTAAGTCTTTGTTTTACTATGGTTGCAAATATAAAAAAATTTC
Source organism: Myotis daubentonii (assembly GCF_963259705.1). Classification (NCBI taxonomy): domain Eukaryota; kingdom Metazoa; phylum Chordata; class Mammalia; order Chiroptera; family Vespertilionidae; genus Myotis; species Myotis daubentonii. Next base: position 8,275,918 of record NC_081850.1, read on the forward strand.
TATATGTGACACGGCACCAGAGTTAAGGTAGGGTTTTTCAAAATGCTGACACGCCGAGCTCAAAAGGGTCGCCATCACTGGTCTAGACCCAAGGCCCCTGGTTTTCTTTAGGGATTTTGCTCAGACCTCAGCCCAGTAGTGACTTCTGGAGAAGTCTCGCTCACATCATCTGATGAGGTATTTTAAGTTGAGATGTTAGGCAGAGGTGGTGTGCTCTGCCCTCTATGCTGTGAAATAACAATAAAGCCATAAACTGACCAGTCACTGCTTCCAAAGAAGCAGCCAGGGAATTTGATTACTCACAGACTAACCACAATCACAGGATGAAGCAGAAACGTTCCAAGTTAAGTTCCCTTTTAACTGCTCTTCATGTACAAAGCCACTCACTGTTCTGTTTTAAAAAACCAACCAACCAACACCTTGGAGGAAAAGAAGAGCACTGGCTAATCTGAAAGACTCGGACACGGCCTTCGAACGCAGAACATGTTTCAGAAGAGCAAGTGCTGTTACGACCACTGAGGAGCCCCGATGAGGTCAGTTAAATAGAAGCATCCCTAGGAGATCAAGCCCCGGTCAGGTTTCCTAATGAGTAATAAAACACCAAGGAGAGAGCCCAAAGTATAACAAATGACATAAAGTGTTTTTATATCTGGAGGTTAGGAGGAGTGAACAATCTCTCTGGGGTCTGGTCTAAGGCAAATGAACCCAAACATGACCCTTTCTCCAAGAGTGGGCCTACAGTGGGTCTGGGACTCGTCCCTGGCAGCCGGGGAGCAGGGAAGCACAGGCACAAGGTGGAGGAGACTTGAGTGCTGGTCTGGAGATGCCTCATTGTCACCTGTTGTTGACCGTGGTTCTGTATCTGTGAATAAAGGGCGGTTGACGGGAGATGGTCCATCCCTGAGACCCTCCCTGGCTCCAGTCACAACTCTGTGCCAGTAACAGAGGAGTGCACAGGAAAGAAGGAAATGCAATCGCTCTCTTCATCTTTTCTGCTCATCACCATTTCTCCACTGGCCCCAAATCACATTGATTCACCAGTTAATAAACAGCCATTCTTGGTTGCACTCTCCTCTGAAGCTTGGTGAATTTCATGTTTATTTGGTGACAGCGACAGCTGCTGCCCTCCTCAAACCACATCCTTCCCCTTCGTCATGAGACCTTCTTGCTAGCCACAGTTTGCCTTGGCCAGAGCTCCCCCTGCGTCAGCTTCCACCAGAAACTGCCACCCATATGCAGAGTTCTAGTGCATCAGCCTCTCTGAAGTGGATCCAGCTGGCCAGAGTAGCCTTCCAGGTGGTCAAGACCAAAGAATTGCAAAGCATTGCAGGCATATTAAAGCTGAAAGGGACCACAAAATTCATCCAGTTCAACTGCTTCCAATTTATTGATGAGGACACTGATGCCCAGAGAGGTTTATTTATCTAAAGTGGCCTAGCCAAGCCAGACCCCAAGTCTACTGACTCAAAAGCCAGTTGTGATTTTGAAATGCCTGACTGAAATAGAAGCTACTACTTAGGGTGTGCTCTGTGCCAGGCACTGTGCCAAGTGGCTTCTTAAAGGTTAACATATACAAACTTGAACTAAGGATCTTTTCTCCAAATCTGCTTCTTTTGTCCTCCCACCTTCATTAATGGCACCCCCACCCATTCAGTGGCTTCTGCCAGGAACTTGGGAGTCATCCTTGACACCTCCCACTTCCTCATGACTCCCTCACATAAAACTCTCAGTCCTGTCATTTCTGCAGAGCATATCTTAAACTGCTGAACTTCCTCACCATAGCTATCTCCACTCCAGTCCAAGCCACCTCTGCCTCTTTCCTGGATGATGGCGCCACCTCTGATCTCACCACCCCACGGCCGCCACTCCTGTTTCTGGCTGTTCACCCTTCAACCAGAAGTCAGAGTAATTCTGTAAAAACATAAACCAGATCATGGCATGTCCATCCCTATTCCCACCCTGTCACTGCTTAAACCCACGGGCTTCCTAATACACTTAGGATGACACTAAATCTGTAGAAGACCTTGCACAGGCTGACCCCTGATGACATCTCCAATCTTGTTTCACCCTAATCTTCTGATGGCTCTCTAAGCCTATTAAAACTTCTCTCAGTTCTTCCAAAGTTCCAATTCGTTCCAACCCCAGGCTGTCCTTCATGAGGTGCTCTTCTTTCTACTCCTACCCTGGCTCCCTTCAGATCTCATCTTAAACATTATTTCCTCAGACGGACCTTCCCTAAGACCCCACTGGGAGCCACTTCTGCAGAGCATTTACCAGTTTGTGGTACTATGTTTTTGAGAGTGTTTATAAGCGTCATGAGGACAGGGACCATATTTATTTGTTCATCATTGTAGTCACAAAGTTTAGTGGCAAGCACATAGTAGATCCTAAATAAACATTTGTTGAATTAATTTATGCATGCTATTAACACCAAATGACATCAGAAGACAGGGAAGATATAGGAGATAGTGAGCTTTGATACTGATTCATTTAGAACAAATGGAGTCAGTGATAGGCTAAAAAATGACCCCCTAAATGATATTCTTGTCCTAATTCCTGAAACTTCTGAATGTTACTTATATGGCAAAAAAAAAAAAAAAAAAAGGAGGATGGGTGGATCACAGAGATGATTAAAAACCTTATGTAAATTATCCTGAATTATCTAGGAGGGCCCTAAATGCAATCACAAGTGTCTTTAAAGGAGAGGAAGGGATCTGACACATAGAGGAAGCGGGGACGTGAAAACAGCAGAGAGGAATTCGTAGAGGCATCTTTGAAGATTGGAGTGATGCAGCCACAACTCAAGGAATGCCAGCAGCCACCAGAAATTGGAAAAGGCAGGAAACAGATTCTCTCCTATAGCCTCAGAAGGGAGTGTGGCCCTGTCATGCTGATTTCAGACTTGTGGCCCCCAGAACTGTGAGAGAATCAATTTCCATTGTTTTAAGCCACCAAGTTTGTGGTAGTTGGTTACAACAGACATAGGGAAACTAATACAGAGCCCATAACGTTATGTAGGTACAACACAGTGGTTTATATCTGGAAAGGTTTCCCTCCCTCCCTATGCCCCCAGGTGTACTGTGCCATACACTGTTCAGATACACATAAACATGGCACCTACCTTCTCAGCCCCGCCTCTACTATACATTCCCTAAGTCAAGAATTAGCACTGGGACTGAGAAAATTACAAGGCAAAATAAAAGAAACCACTGACCACCAGGGGTAAAAATGCCTCAAAGCTCAGGACTTATGTGAAAACCAAAGGAAGCAATGTCTTCATATTGTTTCCAAAATGTTTTTGGATCTACGAAGATCTTCTGTTTCCACTTTTTTACAATACAGTAAATATATTAGAAAAAAACTGCCTTAGAATAGCGAAAGAATCATAGTCCATGAAATTAAAGGCCTTGTACTTTCAAGTGCATCTTCCAGCCTACCCCTGGATGGTGGTTCTGCCTCATATTATTAAAGGTCTGGACTTGGCAGACTGGTAATGCACTCTGCTTTAGGACAATCTGTAATTTTATAAGACAAGACGCCTAGAAATATGCATTTTCTATGACTCATATTAACATCACAAGAAGTCAAGTAATATTTATGAGGTGAGACACACTGTGCAGAAATGCATTTTAATACACTCCCAACGTTCCACCCAAAGGACAGGGATAATGGCTCTCTTGCCAGAGCAGCCATCTTGCTATTATTCCATTTAGAGCTTCCAGATGGGAAAAGGGTATTAAGTCGGGGGAAATGAATCCTGCCAAAGGAAATAGGACATTTTCAAAGCTGTTGTCAATATGGCTCTGCAGTTTAAGATGAACATGCAGGAGGTGAATTCACAGCAGTTAAAATCTGGTTGAAGAAATGACTGTCATAAGCGCTGCTGTGAGAGAGCAAACAGAGAGCTCTGGATGCTGGGAGGAGGAGAGAAAACCCTGGGGAGGGAATTGGGTGGGGAATTAATTTTTAAGCACTCTCAATCTACTCTATAACGAGCTACTTCAAGCTGACTACTTTTTTTGTTGTTAATCCTCACTGAGGATATTTTTCCATTGACCTTTAAGAGAGAGTGGAAGAGAGAGGGAAAGACAGAGAGAAACACTGGTGTGAGAGAAACACATCTATTGGTTGCCTTCTGCACGCACCCTGACCAGGGTCTGGGCTGGGGAGGAGCCTGCAACCAAAGCACATGCCCTTGACCTGGAATCGAATCTGGGACCCTTTGGTCTGCAGGCCGACGTTCTATCCACTGAACTAAACTAGCTAGGGCTCAAGCTGACTATTTTTTACCAATTCTTTTCAACATGATATTCAAATGGATATAACACCTCATCACCTTCCTACCCCTTCCTTTGCCCTTTGCCTCTCCTTAGTATCCTTGGTGGTAGAGAGCTACTTGGTCAAATAATTTGTTTACTTTGAGACTACCAGTTATTATACCTGAGTCCTCCCCACCCCCCTACCCCCCAACAGCAGCCAGTGTTGATGCAGCCCCTTCGGTGATGCAGGTGCTGGGTGGGTGTGCACGCGTGCTGGTCCACGAATGTGTGGCCTGAGTCAAGTGCACCTGATGTGACACGTGTCCCGCGGCTGTGCTCAGGGGCATCCATCCCTCTGCTGCCATGCCGTGCCCTCACCCTGGAGCCGGTGCCCGGAGGTGTCAGCCTTCCAAGCGAGAGTTTGCTTCTTGGCCTCTGATCGATGGAATTCAGGATGTGAGCCGCCCTAAGATGTGAGCTGGAGCGTTAAGTCCCTCTGCTGGGTTCGATTCTAGTGCTTCCTCGGTGGTGACTGACGCGCATCTGACGGCAGGAGGGCCTGTCCTCCACCACGCAGTCTTTGAGTCTCAGAACAGAATCCAAGAAGAGGACACCTATGTCTTTCTATAATGTGGTTTTTCTAACAATAATTTGCAAATATGTTTTGTCTATCTCCAGGGTATTACTTAACAAACCTGATGGGCAGTTGATCCACATGCCAACCTCCAGTTCTAGGCAAACTAAAAATAAGTTTCCTCACAAACGATAAACTAAAACATGATATTAAAAAAATTATTGCAAATAATCAGCTCCTGTCAGTGAGAAAGATGACATGGTTCGTAGTATTTAGCTAATGTATACCTGACTTTGTATCGCAGGGACATTTTACCTGTGACTCTGCACATGTATAGACTGTCAGAAAGGGCTACAGGTGTGTGGTGGCTCTGGCGGACACATGTGGATGTTCAGATTCAGTATCGTCCTGGACCTGAGGTGACTTCTCAGCAAGGCCCTCTTCCAGTGCTTGAAGGGCTCACCCGTTCAGGAAACCTCAATTGATATGCAATTAGAGTCCAGAGCTAGAAGCATGGGCTGAATGTTCCATCGGGAAGACAGCAATGAATAGATGCCTAATCTACGTTTTGGTTGCATCTGGCTAACATGCTGAAGCATTTGGCTGTGCTTTTAAAACAACCTATAGTGTAGCATAGGCTCGTTCTCTGACTAATGAGTAAAGATCCATTTATTCCATAAATGTTTATGGAGCTACTGCAGACACGGCCAGGCACGGGGACACAGTAGGAAACAAGACAGGCTCTGTCCACACAGACCCACCAGAGGACAGGATTGCTTCTACTTCACATTAAGTATCCTAATGTTCAGCCTCCAAATAGCACATCACTCAAGAAAGCCCCCAAATAACAGAAATGGCCTTCACAGACACTAACAGAGCCATGAGATCTGTGAACTCAGACCACGTGCCGAAAACTTTCAGGAGGCACCTCCGCCTGGAGTATGCACTGGCCGCCCACCGTCTTCACTTTGTGAGAAACTGTCCCACCTGTCGCTGCTTCTTTCAATTACAATCTGGGTCCAGAGTCCAGTGCAGACCAGCAACTGTTCTGAGGATAAAACAATGTCCTTACTCACATTCCAATGCAATCTCCTTTATTCATACAGCAATGTCCTTTCTCCTTTTCATCTGTCCCGACTGATCCCAATTTACCTCCTACATTCTCCTTCATGGCTCACAATTTATAATCATGAGCCGAACCAAACTGAACAGTCTCCTCTTATGACGTGCATTTTCCCAGAACAAAATCTCATCAAGCAATCCTCTCTCATATGAATACGGCGCATATGCCCAAGAGTTGATTCATAATCTGTAGAGCACTTGTTTTGCCCAAATGTGAAGTAAAAGAGCAGCAAGCATGTACATACACGAGTCACTGCTTTTCCATACTTGTACCATGGATTTTATGCAATATCTATTTGATGAAAAAAATTTTGCCAAAAATCCTATTCTCCTTTCTCTGAATATTGCCTGAGTTATTTTGCCTTTTTTTGTTTCATTGAAAAATTCAGCAACCTCATTTTGAAAAGGATAAGCTTGGATCTGTTCTAGAAAACCTCAATAGACTTGTCTCTGTTGTATTTAAAAGTGACAGAAAATATCTAATGACTTCATGCCACTACTGGATAAAATGACCATATATAGTGAGGTGGGTTGAATGGGCTGCAGGTTCAATAAACTCTAATTTCAGATAGTCACCATCATTCTTCCTTTTTGGGCTGCTTATGGTCAATCATCCTGCTCAAGGAGTTATTTGTCTCGTTAGCAATTCTGTCTTTGCAATCATGTCCTGTTCACTATTTATAGCTCTAACACTATTATGAGTGCTAATGTTTACTCTACCTTTGTCCTTCATCATTGCGCCATTGAGCCACTTTTTTGAATTGACATATAACTGTAATAAATGCAAATTTATGTGATCAATAATGGCAGACGATAAAAAAATATGCCAGCTGAGATGAACTTTGCTGACCAAGTATTATCCAAAATAACATGATGGACAGTCTCTTTAGCACAAGTACAATGAAGTTTCCTCAAAAAGTTAAAAATGGAACTCCCATTTGACCGAGTAATCCCACTTCTAGGACTATATCCCAAGAAACCAGAAACACCAATTAGAAAGGATAGATGCACCCCTATGTTCATAACAGCACAATTTACAATAGCTAAGATTTGGAAACAACCTAAGTGCCCATCAGCAAATGAATGAATTAGAAAACTGTGGTACATCTACATGATGGAATACTATGCTGCTATAAAAAAGGAACTTTTACCATTTGCAACAGCATGGATGGAACTGGAAAGCATTATGCTAAGCAAAATAAGCCAGTTGGAGAAAAAGAAATATCACATGATCTCACTCATATGTGGAATATAATGATCAACATAATTTGATGAACAAAAATAGATACAGAGACAAATGGCAGGGGAGGTGGTGGGGGGGCGGGGTTAGAGAGCAACCAAAGGACTTGTATGCACGCATATTAGCATAACCAATGGACACAGACACTGCGGTGGTGGGGGCTTGCCCGGGGTGGGAATGGCTGGGGGCGGGGAGGAGTCAATTGGGAGAAAAAGGAGACATATGTAAAACTTTAGACAATAAATAAAAAAGAAGAGGATTCCTGTGAAAATAATAATGAATATTATGTCTAATTAATAAAATATGTGAATAAAATGATTTCATTGATTTATCCTTCAAAACTGCCAAACCACCTGCAGACCACCTGATAGATGTGTCTCAGAGGAGGGATACTGTCCACATGTCCATGAGTTAGTGCTGGTTCACCTAAGCCAGTGGTTGGCAAACTCCTTAGTCAACAGAGCCAAATATCAACAGTACAATGATTGAAATTTCTTTTGAGAGCCAAATTTTTAAAACTTAAACTATATAGGTAGGTACATTGTTATTAACTTAATTAGGGTACTCCTAAGGCTTAGGAAGAGCCACACTCAAGGGGCCAAAGAGCCGCATGTGGCTCATGACCGCAGTTTGCCGACCACGTATAAGCTGATCATGGCGTCCATTTCTCCTTGCCAGGAATCTGGTTAGGGAAGGACATTTGACAAAATTCTGGCCACAGGAATATGAAGGGGTAACTTTCTGTGGGCTTCTGAGAAAAGTTTCTTCACTGAGAGAAATAGACTCATAAGGAAGGGCACCTCCCTCCTCCTGATCTTATCACACCTGGATGTGATGCTTAGCAATGTGGCGCCTAAAGAGAGAGCTCAGAATGAGGCACAGCCAAAGCAAAGGTAGAGAAGCAGAGCAGAATCGACACGCTATGCCTGGAGGCGCTCAGCCCTGCACTTCTCCGTGAGAGAATAAGACACGCAGTGTTTAGGGCAGTTGGGGTTGCTCTTTTGTTTCTGAGAGCTAAAGGTATCCTAATTTGGAGCATCCCCACAGGTGTGCCTTGGCATGTTCTGCACATGTGTTATAGGTATGCTGAGATATAGATGCCCTCAGCTCTCCAGCGAACAGGAGGAATGGGAACAGCCAGCATCCCAGGCCTATTTCTTCCAGCCACAAGCAGACTTGGTGTCTAATCCAGAGAATTTACAGATATTTTTATGTGTATCATGATGTTAACATTTTGGGGAAGATGAAAAGATGCTCCACATTATAAGGAAAATGCAAATTAAAACAACAATGAGTTGCCACTACACACCTACTGAAATGGCCAAAACCCAGAACATGGACAACACCAAGCCACTGGTGGGGTGGGGAGCAACAGGAACTCACCTTCATTGCTGGTAGGAATGCAAAATGGTGCAACCACTTTGGAAGACAGTTTGACTGTGTTTTACAAACTAACATACTCTCACCATAAAATCCAGCAATCACCCTTTTTGGTATTTAGCCAAAGAAGTTTTTATGCCCACACAAAAGGCTGCATATGGATGTTTATAAAAGCTTTAGTCATAACTGCCAAAACTTAGAAGTAACCAAGATGTCCTTTAGTAGGTGAATGGAGAAATAAACTGTGGTCCATCCACATAGTGGAATGTTATTCATCACAAAAAAGAAATGATCTATCAAGCCATCAAAAAACATGGAGAAACCTTAAACGCACATTACTAAGGGAAAGAAGCCAGTCTATATACCGTATGATGACAACTACATGACATTTTGTAAAAGGCAAAACTGTGGAGAGAGTAAAAAGATCAGTGGTTGCCAGGGGATGGGAGGTGGAGAAGGATGAATAGGTGGAAGGCAGAGGATTTTTAGGGCAGTGGAACTATTTTTAATGATACTATAATGATGGATGCATGTCATTTCACATTTGTCCGACTCTGATGTAAACTATGGGCTTTGGGAGATAGTGATACGTCGATGTAAGTCCATCTGTTGTAACAAATGCACCACTGTGGTGGGAGATGTTGATGATGGGGGGTATGCATGTGTAGGGGGCAGGAAATATATGGGAAATCTCTGTACCTTCTGCTTAATTTTTCTGCAAACCTAAAATTGCTCTAAAAATAAATATGTTTAAAAAATCAAAATATACACACAAAAACCTGACAGGTAAGATGAAAATATACTTATGGCTGTGATAATTAAATATATTGATGAAAAAAAAGGTTAAGAAACTGACCAAATACACTTAATAGGAATATTACGTGTCAGTGTTTGTCAATAATAAAAATATTTTAATAGATAAATGTATGTTTCTAAGAAAACATCTTTTGCCCATTACTCTTTGGATCTAATGACCCTAAAGATCCCATTCAAGTCCAGTTTCCTCTGAGTAGCCGTCAACTCCCCCAATTTCATGGGCCACTGACTGCTCCCTCTTCTGTGTCCTACAGAAGATTCCCCACATTTCCTTTACACACTTAAATCAGTGTGAGTGGAAGATTGGTTTTTCAAATCCATCTTTGCCAATGGACTCTAAGCTCTTGAGTGAAAACAGTGCCTTGCTGAGAATGGCTGCCTGGAAGCTCAGGACCGCGCTCAGCAGTGGCAGTCAGTGAACAGCATGTGGTGGTCATAGAGACACTGCGGGTCCCAGAGTATCGATTCTCAGTCTGGGCTGCTTTTCAGCAGCACTCATGCCTGCACCCCATACTCAGAGGTGATGACTGAATTGCTGTGGGGTGTGGCCCAGACACTGGAATCTTAAAGGCCCCAGGGATTCCGAAGTGCAGTCAAATGACAGCCACTGTCCTGGAGAGAGAGAATAACATTGCCAGAGGGAGAGATGAGGAAGATTATTTTGAGAACTGTGATGATAGTAGATGTAAAAATGCGCCAGCATCACTAGACCCACTAGATGCAGAGAATCCAGCAGGGAGCTCATACAAGAGCTCTGATGAGAGACGATGATCCCAGCAGGTGGGTGTAATTAGTGGGCATAACAACTGAGGGGCTGGGAGATGCTTTAGGGCAGTGCCACCTCATGGTAGTTATTCTTGGGGGAAGGAGTGGGGGTGAAGACAAACACTTCTTCATAAGGTTCAGTTTAAGTGACAGTGGGGTCTGAAACTTAAGACAACTTTGGGCTGAGTGTTACACAGGACTAAGTCAGGCTGATTCCCCGAGACCAGTTCGTTTCTCAGTATGGCAGCCTTTTGTGTGGGCATAAAATCTTCTTGGGGTAAATACCAAAAAGCGCGATTGCTGGATTTTATGGTGAGAGTATGTTTAGTTTGTAAGGAACAGTCAAACTGTCTTCCAGATGTGATAAGATCAGGAGGAGGGAGGTGCCCTTCCTTACGTGTCTGTTTCTCTCAGTGAAGAAACTTATCTCAGAAGCCCACACAGAGTTACGCCCTCATATTCCCGTGGCCAGAATTTTGTCAAATGCCCTTCCCTAACCAGGTTCCTGGCAAGGAGAAATGGATGCCATGATCAGCTTAGGTGAACCAGAACTAACTCACGGACATGTGGACAGGATCCTGAGACACATAGGCAGGGTAAAATACCAAACAAAATCAAGGTTCTTCCATCAAGCAAGAAAGTGGACTGGGTTTGGGGCAGGCAACCAATAGGGTCAGCCTCTGTTTACATGACATTAGAAACAGGCTGTAGGCACAGTGGTTAAAGGGCACACACTCTGGAGTCAGGCCGTAGGCTCAAATCTCACTGAACCATATACAAACTGGGCGCGTGGAACTGAGTTTTCCTTTTTCTGAAAAAAGTAAGAGTTCCTCACTCCGAGGGTTGCTGGGAGGATTAAATGTATAGTGCTTAGAACAGACGCTGGCACATACAGGGCTTCATAAGTGTTAGTAGCCATCAACATAGTGGCTATCATAGGCGATAAACAGCCAACGGGAAGGGACCAGATCTGTGGTGGAGAACGGTTGTCTCTGATTAGCTCTGAGCACAATGCCATGCTCAAGCAGGCATTCAATAAGTTCATTTGGTTTTTGCATATTAATAATCACTTAATTAAAAGGTCTATTTTGTCTTATTGCCAGCAAAACGATGTTACTGACTAAAGGGTAATATTTACAATTGGCAATACTTCAAAAAAAATCTATTGCTCCCTGGAAAATATATTTAGATAATAAAATTATTATAATTTACAATGAGTATTTATTGAGCCTATTGTGCTCAATGTTATACATGTCATACATACATTATCTTATTTAATCCTAAAACAATCTGTGGAGTCAGGTTTATCAGTAAAACACTCTAAAAGCTAACCTCAAACAAAATGTAGGTTTGTCTTTAAAGTATAAATGTTTCCACAATATAATGTCAAATGAAAGTCTGAGCTCCCTAACTTCCAATTCTAAGACTCATTTTCTCCCCTTCCTCTCTCCCCTCCCGGGGTGAACATTGCTGAAATCAGGATGCACTTACATTCGGTGTTTCTGTTTACGATAATAATGTGGGTGTGCCTCCCATTGCTATTAATGTGGAGACACATTCGCAGATGGGAGGAAACTCAGCAGTAACAGGCTTCAGGGAGTCAGGCTCTTTGTTTACTCATTAACCCTCATTAACCAAATGTATGCTGATGAGATGCTGTCTTTCACAGAGGGCATTAAAATGGGAACCCAATAACTAATGGCAGTATTTCATTGCCTCTGGAGGCAGTAGCCAAATAAGTCCCACTTTAAATGGTAGAAATGATGTGAAGCAGTTAGGGCCTGAACATTAAGGACTAAGTGAGATGCCCCCAATCTTGCAGGTGGCTTATAGCTAAGATTTATCACTTTGCTTCAGTCCAGGGACCGAGTAAAGAACTAGAGAGTCAAGGACACCGTTGAAATCCTAGTCTGTCATGAATCTGCTGGGTGCCATGGGCAGTTACTGAACGGCTCTGGGCTCTCGTTCTTCATCCGTTAAAGGGGATCCACAGAATGTCTGGGGACATTAAGAGTAATAATGAGATTGTTTCGGTTCCAACATCACTGGACTTTTCTCCTGCTGGTACCTTTTTCCTCTTTTACCACACAGGAAGGCCCCACCTCCCACCCCTCTAATGATTCAACCTATTAAGGAAATCAGCTTCTCGCCTGGCAGCTAACAGAGCTCTGCTTCACTGCTTCTTGAATGAATGTCACTGTCTTCAGTCTTCTAGAAGAATCTGTTCAGTTTCAAAAAGGCAGGTGTGAACAAAAAAGCAACAGCATAAAGAACCAAAAAGACATGTCACCTGGCCACAGCCACAGCCTGACTCCCTGACTCCCCCTGTCCAGCATGGAATTCCCTCCCTGACTCTCCCACCACCAAATCTGCCACCCTACTGGCACCCCCCTCCAAGGGTGCCTCCCCTTTTGTGTGCCCATCACACACCACTTTACTGTGATTCCGGATCCCCATTGCTCTCACCACAGCAATGCACATGGTTGCTGCAGTCATCGCCTGCCCTCTCATTCTCTCCTTTCTCATCCGTTTTTTCCTCTTTACTCCGATCAGGCTCATCAGTATCCGAGTGTGCTTGATACAGTTTGTCCTTAACATCCTCACTCGACTTCGCATTCTTCTTCAGCAACTTCCCAATCTCTTGAAAGTTCTTGGAAGAGCTTCTTCACTTGATGTCTTCATCTTCTTGCCCCCATTCTCTCCTAAACTCACTCCACGTAAGCTCTCCTTCCCACCCTTCTGTCACCATTGCCTTTTCCGAGATCACCAGTTGGCTCCACTGGACCAAACCCCATAGTCCATTCTCAGGCCACATATATTCCACGTCTCAGTGGCTGACACCACTTGACCACCACATCTTAGCTGTCATACCTCTTACCTCCTCTTCCAGCCTCATTCCATCTGTGCCCTCAGTCCAATCACTTTATATGCCACCCGTGTCCCAAAGACCCACTCCAAATTTATATCACTAGCTATGAGTTTCTGTTTGAATTCTAGCCACATTTCCACTTAGACGTTTCAAACTCAACAAATTTAAAACCAATCTTGATTTTCTCCCACAATCTTATTCTTTTCTTGTTGTTTCTATCTCAATAAAACGGCATCAATATCTCAATAAAATGTCCAACAATCCACTCCAAAATCTCATCAGCTCTATCTTTAAAACAGTCCATAATTTGAACTTCTTACCTCATTAACTGCTATCACCCTAGTCCAGGTGACCATTTATCTCTCAATGGATTTCTCTATTAACTTCCTAATTAATATGCCTGTTTCTGCTCTTATCTGTCCCTATCCCCCAACCCAAAATATCACCCAGAATGATCTTTTCAAGGCATAAATTAAAGCATGTCACTCACTCCCCTTCCCTTACCACTGAGAATAAAATACCTACACAAATGGATCCTCAGCAGCTTCTCCAACTGTGCTGTGCTTCTATCACTTTCTCTTGTTCACTAACACCAGCAGCCTTGCCTTCTTACAGTTCTTCCAACCTCCTAAGTACATTCATGCCTCAGGGACTCTGCCTCACCTGGCCCCCTCCCTTGCTTCATTCAGGTCTGTGCTCAAACATCACATTATCAGAGAGTCCCACCTGGATTCCCCACACACAACAGCAAGTCTCCTTACTCTCAGTTCCTTTACCTGCTTTATCCAACACAGCATGGCCATTGCCTAACCCAGGGGTGGGCAAACTTTTTGACTTGAGGGCCACAATGGGTTCTTAAACTGGACCGGAGGCCGGAACAAAAGCATGGATGGAGTGTTTGTGTGAACTAATATAAATTCAAAGTAAACATCATTACATAAAAGGGTACGGTCTTTTTTTTTTTTTAGTTTTATTCATTTCAAACGGGCCGGATCCGGCCCGCGGGCCGTAGTTTGCCCACGGCTGGCCCTAACCACATCTGTTCATTTACCATGTCTCTCCCAGTAAAACCTAAGCTCCATGATGGAATGGACTTTTTTCTGAGAGCCTACAATAGTACTTGTTAATGAACAAATAAACGAATGATTAAATTATTGGGCCTCTTCACTTTTTCCTGAAATGGACACTTTTTTATTTCTACAAGGCACTCATTGGCTGGCACAGGTAACTATGCCCTGGCCTAGCGGGTTTCTGTTGAGTGCCGTGTTGAGACTCCGGCAGAAGCAGGAAGCGAAGGGCCTTATGTGTTATGCTAAGGTGGTAACCAGCCGATTCTAGTTACTTTGCAGGCAGGTTAGATAACCAGGCTTGCATTTTGGAGGGCAACAAAAAGCCAAGTGCAAATACTACAGTTTGGATTATGAAAGAAGAAACTATAAAACAATATAACCTTTTCCTTTTTTCTTTTTTTAATCTTCACCCAAGGATAATTTTTCCATTGATTTTTAGAGAGAGTGGAAGGGAGAGGGAGAGACAGAGAGAAACACCGATGTGAGAGAAACACATCGATTGGTTGCCTCCTGCATGTCCCTGACCAGGGCTGGGAGCCTGCAATCCAGCTCCGTGCCCTTGACCAGAATCGAACCTGGGACCCTTCAGTTCGCACACCAATGCTCTATCCACTGAGCCAAACCAGCTAGGGCTAACCTTTTCCTTTCTGAAGAGTAAGTGTTCACGAACCACAACCATTATAGAAATGACAAGCCAAAAACAGAGTTCTGGTTAACCTAATGAGTTCTGTCTGTAATTTCCATACCAAACCTGGCTACAGAGGCTCTAAGGCATTCACTTACCCAGGAGGCGAAGGAGCAGGTACGGCGATAATCACAAACTAGCCATTCATGCAGTGGCTGAACCTCCTCTGTGCCAGGCACTGGGGGCATGAGTTCGAGAAAGACCGTGAGCTTCTTCAGAACTGAGGCTAGGAGGAGTCGGTGACACAGACCATCACAAAGGAATATGAAAAGTACAATACTCAAAACCTATGGCATGTACAATGGGAAAAATGGTAGCTGGAATGAACGCACTCTGGGGGGGTCAGAGATGGACTACCACGGATGAAACTCCTGAAGTGGGTTTTGGAGGATGAGTAGGAGTCTGCAGGCAGCAGGGGAGTGGGGTAGGAAATAGGGAGGGCAAACTGGGCAGAGGGGCAAGAGTGGAAAGGTGCAGAGGCCCAAGAAAGCCTCGGATCCTGGAGGCATCTGGACAGAGACCGTGTTTGTGTTCAGCGCAGCGCTGAGACCCCAGCAGCAACAGGCAGGGAAGGGCCTTGTGTGTTATGCGAAGGTGATAACCAGCCGATTTTAGTTCCTTTTCGGGCAGCTTGGATAACCGAGTTTTCATTTTAGGAGGTGGATTCTGACCGCAGTGAGAGAGTGGGTTCGAGGGAGCGGGGCCGGAGCAGGGGCACCCAGGACGAGGCTTCATCCAAGTCCCACGGAGAGGACGGGGCTCTGATCGGGGGGCTCTGATCGGGAAGCACCTGAGAGGGGGAGCAGAGGCTGATTTCAGAGACGCTCTGCAGGAAAAACAGGCAGCTCGATGACTGATGGAGCGGATGGGAGGTCAGCAAGAGTTCAGGCTGCCGTGGAGGTTGCATCTTACTTAAGTCATTGAATGGGTGGCAGTGCACTAACCGAGAGAGAAGAAGGGAGCGGGAGGTGGCAGCTATTAAAGAGATGGCTGTGTCTCCGTCTGTTCATCTTGGGGGCCCGCGTGTGGCAGTGGGGCCTCCATTATGCTCAGGATGTTCTCTGGAACCCCCAGCACAGTCCGAGGGGAGAGCAGGTGGAGATCCCTGGCCTCCCTGGGGAGAGGCCTCGGGCCGCAGGCAGGCGCACGGCTTCCCTGGCACTGGACCCCACCCTGGCTGCAGCACACAAAGGCTACACTCAGTAACGCAGAGGTGGCACCGTCACCCTACCTCTGACAGAAGCAAAAACCACCAGGCTCGGCACCCCACAAGCTTCTAACAACCCAGCAAGTTTACTGGCACATACATCAGTTTATGGGGGGACAAGCATGGAGTTTTTGAAGACTTCAGCATTTTCTTACCTCCTATGTTTGTTTCTCCTTAAGTATTATTATATCCATAGAAGAAAAACATTCTAGCTGTGGTATAAAAATGTGTTTAAATTCCATTCAGTGTTGGTGCATAAAAATGGATTAGTTAGTTTTTATCGCAAAACTACCACTATCATAAGCAATTTCAATAAGCTCCCTTTGGTCTCATTATAATGCAGACTCCGAGCAAAAATGAGTTCTATAAAGTCCTTTGAGGAAAAACTCTTGGTCCAGGCAGTTCCCCAAATGCCATTTAAAAGAATGTACGTCCAAGGGAGTTCTGGTTTCAAGTAAGGTGGAAGAAGCCTACCCCACCTTTCCCCCCAAGGAAAGCAAATCCCAAACATCAGAAGGCTTGGTACTATTTGAAGACTGAAAAATGAAGAGTGCTGAGGAGTTATAGATGAAGACCAGAGTTCAAAATACTATTGAACCAGTGAAGACATTTCCTTTGCTTCTCCAGTAGCCCCTGGACTAGACTCAAAGCATCCTGAGGTCCGATGACAGGCACCAAGCCAAGGACAGAGAGAGCTCAAGAAAGATCCTCTAATTCCAAGGGAAGCAGGATGAGGGAGGGGAAGTCACCCTAAAGCTAAGAGAGAAAGAGAGAGAGAGAGAGAGAGAGAGAGAGAGAGAGAGAGAGAGAGAGAGAGAGAGAGAGTAAAAGAAAGCCTCCACTTCCTGTCCTCCCCTCCCCTCCCCTCCCCTCCTCTCCCCTCCCCTCCTCCCCTCCTCTCCCTCCCCTCCCCTGGCCTCCCTTCCTCTCTATTTGGTCCCACCCCAGCCCCAGGCTATCTGAGTGGCTGTGGTGACAGGCAGGGAGACAGGGGATGGAAAGCACCTAACACTGAGAGAGGGAACCTTCCTTTGCATGGGGAGACGCTGTGGTCCCAAAAGGCTGGGGAAAACACCATTGCTGTTGTTTTTTATATGCCCATGCTCCTGCTGCTTAGCCCTGGACAAGGGCAAAGTCATGGGCAGTGTGTGATGGGAGTGTGGGGGGCAACCAAAGCCCCAGTTTTCTGGTCAGAAGATCAAAGAAAGGAGGCCCAGGTAACAAGTACCAGGAAGAATGGAAAGAGAGAGGGGCTCAGGACCTGGTAACCTTGTTTATAAACTCCAGACCTTACTTCCAAGCCTTGCATGTGGGGATCTGGTCATCAACAGCATACCAAAGACTTTGAGAACTGTGCTAAGGGAAAGACCAGGTCCCAGGCTGTCCACTGGCTGGTATGCAAGAGGGACAGATCCAAATAGTACTGCAAAGAGAACAGGGCAGACATTGCCACTGTAACCTGCTGGTCACAGCCTCTAGCCTAAATCCAACTGTACTGATTATCTGCTTCAAAAAAAACCAGAATCAACATTATCCAAAGATTTAAACAAGACCCAAAATCTCATAATATTCAAAATGTTCAGGATATAATCCAAAAATTACTTGGCATATGAAAAATCAAGAACATCTCAACCACATGGGAAAAGATATTCAGATGACAGTGAGGAAATGACAGATGTCATCAGGTATGATGGAAGAGCGGGAGAAATGATAAATTTCTGTGTAAATAGAGTAGACTAATTGTCTTTTTTTTTTTTTAAATGTAAACCAAGTTTATTTTGCTTTTTAAAGTAGTGTTCTTAAAGCACTACAGCTTGGTAATTGTCTTTTATTGAATTCTTTAAAATATGTTTGACAATTCAAAGTAAACATAATACCGTCTGAGGATTTTTCAGTCTTTGCAGATGTAACATAAAGGACAACTTTGACATAAGAGAGAAGAGCAAAGGAAGGGTCTCTTGGATAGACAGCTCCCTCCAATAACAGCAGAATAAATTTTTCCAAGTGTATATGAAACATTCATTAAGATACAACATACCACCAAATCTTAAAAAAATTGGAATAAAAAAGATGTGGTCTCTGACAATAGAATTGATTTCCAAACCAAGAATAGAAAAATAATAGGAGGATCTTCAAACAACTGGATATCAAACACATTTCTAAACAACCCATTGGAATTAGAATATATTGAAAGGAAAAAATGAAAACATAATATATTAAGATGTGGAATACAGCTAACGCAGTGCTTACAGGAAATTTATGCCATTACATGCTATGTGAGAAAAGGTCTCAAATCAATAAGCTAAAACTCTACCATAAGAAGCTAGAAAAGAAGAGCAAATTAAATTATAAAGTATAGAACAATCAACCTGGATACATACCCATGTAACGACTACCTGAATAGAAGTCCTATAATATCTAAGGATTAAAAAAAAGCCATATCGAGACTGGTAGAGGGGGCAGAGATATGAAATAGGCTGGGCCCACACCCACGTGTGGCAGTTGAAAATCCAGAGGGATAGCCCAGCTGCAGAGGTTCCCACGAAGCCCACACTGGGCTCTCCAGCCCAGAACACCAGTGCTGCGAAGAAAAGCCCGCATAACATCTGCCTGTGACAATGAGTGAGATTCCACCCATCCTGGTGAGAAACAATGCTGCTGAGAACTCAGGTGAACCCAGGTGTCCTTTTAAAGGCTGACACACAAACTCTCGCTCAGAGGCTCACCGTGAGCTACAGAAGCAGAGTGGCTTGGGGGATGCCAGAGACATACAGGGAGAAACTGAGCTGTGTGGCTTCAGGGAGAAGCCGGAGGGACGGCTGCTACTGACCCTGTGTTGAGCCCTCCACCCATGTGACCAACAGGCGTCGTCTTTCCTGGGTTGAACTCTCCCCCAACACGGCCAATCTGAATCTGCATTAGCCTGGTGAATTCCCCTAGCTCCACTCTGAGGTTTCCCTGAGACTCTGCCTTACACAGTTCACCCATGGCCTGAGGTTCTCTTGGAGCCAAGCAGGCTGGGCCCACACTGTAGTGTTTCTTAAAACACTCTAGGAATTTCAGTCAAGCTCAGGGTTGCCAGAGACATACAGGAAGAAACTGAGTTGTGCAGTTTCAGGGTGAAGGCTGGAGGGATTACCACAATTATCTTTGTTTTGAGCGCTCCTCCAGCCAGGTCTATGAGTGCCTTCTTTCCAGTTTTGCACGCTCCCCGCAACCTGGCCAAATCTGAATTTGCGTTAGCCTAGTGAACTCCACCAGCAACACCCTGATGACTCCCTAGGACCTCACCCAAACTCAAAGGTCCACAGGCCCTAGGCAGATGGCAGCTAGCCTCAGTGTAACCTGAGACTTCTGCTGAGAGGCCTCTGCCCATGACTAGTGCCAAATCTGAATTTGTATTAACCTGGTGAATATTCATTGCCCTACTCAGGTGACTCCCCAAGACCCTGGCTCATGGAACTAGCGTACAGCCTAAGGCTCTTTCAGTGGTTAAGCCTTAGAAGCAGCCAGCAGTTGACAGCAAGTTTTGGGGTGCCTTGGTTCTTTTGCAGACTTGCCCCTGGCTCAATACTGATTGCAGTCAGCCTTGGTTCCTAGTATGGCCCCTTCCACACTCATCTAAGCAGCTATTTATGTGGATTGCTTTGTAGCTTCTAACAGCCCTGAGCTGGTCAAAGGCATTGTCTGACACTGACTTACACCATAGTCCCTCTCAAGAAGCCCCAGAATCAACTGAAGTGCCTATCAATAAATGAGTGGATAATGAAGATGGGGGTACATATATATATATATTGGAATATTACTCAGCCATGAAAAATAACAAAATCTTACCATTTTTGACAACATGGATAGATGGATCTAGAGCAGCGGTTCTCAACCTGTGGGTTGCGACCCCTTTGGCGGTCGAATGACCCTCTCACAGGGGTCGCTAAGACCATCCTACATATCAGATATTTACATTACGATTCATAACAGTAGCAACATTACAGTCATGAAGAAGCAACGAAAATAATTTTATGGTTGGGTCACAACATGCGGAACTGTATTTAAAGGGACAGAATGTTGAGAACCACTGGTAGAGGCTATTATGCTAAGTGATATAAGTTACATAGAGAAAGACAAATACCATGTGATTTCATTTGTATATGGAATCTAAAGAAAATAAACAAATAAACTCAAAGATACCGATTACAAACTGAGGTTGCGAGATAAGAGGTAGGTTGGGGGGTGCGGGGTGAAAAAGGTGAAGGTATTAGGAAATACAGATTGGTAGTTATAAAATAGTCATGGGGATGTAAAGTACAGCATAGGGGATACAGTCAATAACATTGTAATAACTATGTATGGTGCCATGGTACCAGGTGGGTACTAGAATTATTGGAGCCGGGGGGGATCATTTCATAAATTATATAATTGTCTAACCAGTATGCTGTACACCTAAAACTTGTGTAAAATAATATTGAAATGTCAACTGTAATGGAAAAATATAATAACAAAAAAAATTTAAAATACATAAAAAGCATATGATAAAGTTCAACATCCATTCATGTTAAAATTTCTCAGCAAAAGAAGAGTGTACTCAACCTGGAAAAGACATTCACAAAAACCTACAGCTAAACATCATACTTAATGATGAAAGACTGAATGCTTTTTTCTTTAAGATCAGAAACAAGACAAGGATGTCTACTCTTATTATTCCTATTTAACATCATACTAGAAGTTCTAAGAGAGCAATAAGACAAGAAAAAAAAAAGTCATGCAAATTAGAAAGAAGAAATAAAACTGTCCCTATTTTTTTTACTTCTAATGAGAAACAAGATGAAAACATAGAGGGTCAAACCACAGAGGTGAATCATATATCTATATATTAGCTATGAAAACTGAAACCCCCAAAATAAAAAAGTTACAGTAACTCCAAAAAAGTGAAAAAGGTCTTGATTTAATAAACCATCTTTAGGGTATGTATGCTGTAAACTATAAATCACTAATGAAAGAAATCAAAGAATACTTAAATAATTGGAGAGACATACCATGTTCATGGTTTGGAAAATTCCAAGTAAGGACTCACAATAAAGATGTCAATCAACTCTTCCAATTTTATCTCTAGATTTAATGCAAATCCGATCCAAATCCAAACATATTTTTTGTAGACATATGTTAAATCTAAAATTCATATTGATAGCTAAAAGAACTAGACTACCCAAAACATTTTTTTTTTAAAAAGAATAAAGTTGGAAGAATCATACTACTGAAGCTTTATAATAATTCTCAAAATTGGGCAATCAAGGTACTAAAGAAGGGAGACACATATAGATCCATGGAAGATTCTAGAAAGTCCAGAAATAGACCCAAAGCAATACAGTCAATGAGTTTTTACAAAGGTACAAAGGCAATTCAAAAGAGAAAAGGTAGTATTTCAACAAATGATGCTAAAGATGTTAAAATATTGCACATACAGGGTCAATAAAATGAACCTTGACCTAAACCTCAGACCTTACCCAAAAATTATCTGAAAGTGATCTAAGTATAAAGCATAAAAAATATAACTTTCTAAACACATAGAAAATCTCCAGGACTGGAGTTAGTATAAGAATTTCTATACATGACACCAAAAACACAATCTATTTTTTAAAAGCTTGATAAATTAGCCTCCATCAAAATTAAATCATATGTTCTGTGAAAAAGAATGAAATAACTGTTAAATAACTGTTAAATAATGAAAAAACAATCTACAGACTGGGAGAAAATATTTGCATATCACATATCTGACAAAGAACTTGTATCTATAATAAATAATGAATTATTAAAATTCAACAGTAAGAAAACAAACAATCCAATTAATAATAACAAAAATATCCGAACAGATACTACACCAAAGAAAATAAGCATATGAAAAAAAATGTTCAAGATCATCAACTACAGGAAAATGCAATGAGAAATCACTACATTCCTGCTAGAATGACAAAAAATTTTTAAACTGACAATACCATGCGTCGACCAGGATTTAGAGCAATGGGGATGCTTGTCTACTGCTAATGGGAATGTAATATTGTAAAGCCACCTTGCAAAAATAGCTAGGTAGTTTCTTATAAAGTTAAATATATGTTCTACCATTGGATCCAACAATCCCTCTCATAGATATTTACCCTAGTGAAATAAAAACTTATGTTCACATAGAAACCTGTACATAAATGTTTACAGGAATTCTATGCATGTCTTAAGTTATATGGGAACTACACACTAGCAGGGAAACAAATCAACCACATGTGTCCTAGCCAGGTGACTCAGTTGGTTAGAGAGTCATCCCTACATCAAAAGGTTTTGGGTTCAATTCCCATTCAGGGCACATACCTAGGTTGTGGGTTCGATCCCTGGTCAGGGTGTGGTGTACAGGAGCGACAGATCGATGTTTCTCTCTCACATCGCTGTCTCCCTTTCTCTCAAATAAACAAACATAGCATCAGGTGGGGATAAAAAAAAATCAACCAAATGTATATAATCTCATCAAGGCTCTTCTAGATAAACACACCCAGCTACACATCCCCACCCTGCACCACTACCTCTCTGACCTCAAGAGCACCTGCTCTTGGATGGACTGATTTGGGGGTGGGAGGAAATAGAACAAAGACAAAAACAAAGAATGGTAGAAGAATCCAGAAAAAAAAACACTGAACAATCAATCAATTGATCAAAGGAGCCCTTGAACTCATAGCCTGGAAGAGACACTGGTAATATCCATAAACAAAGCATACCCTTCGCCCTCTATTTCCTACGCTCACCTAGTCTTTGGAATTTTACAGATACTATTGCAACTGAAGCAGAAAGAAAAAAGCTCAAGCACTGGACTTGCCTATAAACTCTGTAAAGTCTTTGTTCTTCTCGTCTGGTTTAAAGAGAAAGAAATAGAGAAAAAATTTAACATAAACAAGAGTCAGTGAATTTCTTAGAGAGGCCTTGCACCATGAGAGCAAGTTAGATTTCCTTTAAAGGAGAAAAAGAGAGAGGCTTATCTGATGGTGGAAAATTTTTCGTGCCCTCTTCCATCAATCACCAGATTTCCCCCAGTGCCCTGGTTGTTTCTAATGAAGTACAGATTGAAGGAAAAGACTGGTCAAGGTTAGGAAAGCACAGGCCAAGGGTGACCACAGGGCAACAACAGTTGAGCCAAAGCAAAACCCTGACTACAGCAACCCTAAGTAAAGAGCTACTGTATTCATTGCTGCCGGGGGGGAAATCGCTAACGTATGTCTTGGGCTGGACCTCCCCTAAGCGGACTCTTGTCCATCCAATCTATTCTGCTCAGTCATTTACATACAATAAAATGCACGAGTTTAAAGGGTACATTTTGGTGAGTTTTAACAAATCTGTACACCCAAGTACTAGTAACTTCATCATGACAGTCAAGCTGTAGCTTATTTTCCATCTTGCCAGAAAGTTCACTCAAGCCCCATTCCAATGAATCTCACTTGGAATAGTTACTCTGGGTTGTTATGCCACCAACCGAAACATGACAAGTTGTTTCATTTTGCTTTTAATTTTTAGGGATTGCTTTAAAAAGAACTAGTTTTGCCCCAACTGGTTTGGCTCAGTGGATAGAGCGTCGACCTGCAGACTCAGGGTCCTAGGTTCTATTCCAATTAAGGGCATGTACCTTGGTTGCGGGCATGTACCCATTGGGGAGTGCAGAAGGCAGCTGATCGATGTTTCTTTCTCATTGATGTTTCTAACACTCTATCCCTATCCCTTCCTCTCTGTAAAAACTCAATAAAATATATTTTTTTTAAATTAAAAAAAATAAAAAGAACTAGTTTTATAATTGTGTACCATATTTACTTGGCTCCAAAGTCAAATCTACAAAACAAGGTGTAGTCAGGGGAAGTCTAGTTCCAATCACTGTCCCTGCCACCATGTTCTCTTCCTTCTACTGTAGATAAACATTTTTGAAAAATGTATCATTTATATTCCCATTATTATTGTCAGATACCAATGGGATTAACATTTAACACACTACACACACTTTCTCCAGCTGCTTTTTTCACTTAACAATACGTCCGAAAGGCAGCCACGTGGCTTTGCAGACCGTTCATATTCTTTGTCACAGCCACACGG
The DNA here is from genome assembly GCF_963259705.1 of Myotis daubentonii. Lineage (NCBI taxonomy): Eukaryota > Metazoa > Chordata > Mammalia > Chiroptera > Vespertilionidae > Myotis > Myotis daubentonii. The sequence goes on from NC_081850.1 coordinate 8,300,017, forward strand.
TGCTACATTGTGTGGATGTACCACCCTTTTAAAAAAGGAGCCCAAACTGATGGGCAATGGATTGTTTCTAGTCTTTTACTGTGTCAATAAATAACCATGAACATGAGTATTTTCATCTTTTTGCCAGCGTGCCTTTAAAATAATTCCCTAGAAGCTAGCGTGTTGAATCCAAGACCTATCTAATTTTGCAGATACTGTAAATTTCCCTCCATGGAGGTTAAACCATTTTCCATTTCTACCAGCAATGTAGATTGCCTTATCCACAGAGTATGTTGTCAAACTCTTGCATCTTTGCCAACTGATAGGTACGAAATATCTCAGTGCAGTTTTAATTTGCATTTCTGCTGTGATGAACAAAGTGGAGCATCTATTCATCGGTTTAAGAGATATTTGCATTTCTTTTCTGTGAACTGTTTGTTTATATCTCTAGACCATTTTTTCTATATGGTTGTTGTTGTTGTGTGTGTTTTTCTATTCTGTTTTTAGAAGCGCATTACTTATTTGTCTGTGGCATAAATTGCAGATATTTTTTTCCTAATGAATCATTGGCTTTGCCTTTTTTTTTTTTCTTAACAAGCAAAAGTATTTTGTTTTCAAGTGGTCTAATTTACCAGTCTTTTGTTTTTTTTGGTTCTGGATTCTAAAACCAGGAGTTTTCTCCACTTTCAGGTTAAAAAGGAATTTATTTGTTTTCTTCTAGGACTCAACACATCTTTAATGATGATCACCTTTTCCCTTTCACCTCTTCGAGAATTAACAAAAGCTTGACAAGTCAGTCAGTTCACATCCTGGAAGTAGCTCATTCCCCATCTTTTCAAACACCTGATGCAGTTTATGCAGTCATTCCCCCAATGCTGCTCTTTCACACACACACACACACACACACACACACACACACACACACACACACACCCCTGGATCGTTCAGGCAAAGCACGGAGATATGCTTGTGACTGTCACTGTGTTTCCCCTACAGAGCTCCCCTGTACCACCTGTGGCCATAGATAGTATCCAAACGACCAAGTCCCCCAAATGCCAAGAGAGCTGGAGTCAAGGCATTTTGTTCTCTCTCCAATTAGGGGATGAGCAGCAAAGGAAATCTAGGTGCCAGGGCATCATGGGTTTTCCCAGGGGCCAGTCAGCACCTGCCCAGTGGCCAGTTTGTATACGGGGTACTCACCAGAGGCTCTGTGGGTGTGTTTATGGAAGAGAGAATAACGCTGGTAGATAGAGCAGCTGCAGCCAGCTGCTGAGGGAAGTTCTGCTCGGTGCCCTGGCAGCACAGGCATGGCCTCCTTTGTGAAGTGTGTCCAATTCAGGAAGGGGGAACACTTTCTTACTTCTCTTTCCAGAGATAGATCATGTTTCCCATCTAAACCATTCTCCACCACTGGGCTTTTCGCAAGAATGACTTCCACAACTGCAGTCTGGTATGTGGTTAGACAATGGCCTCACTTCTTTGGATCTCAAAATAAGGCCAAAGGAAAGGTCTGATTTTTTAAATGTTGAAAAATATAAATCAATGATATTTGATAATAATCTAAGAGGAAATAATAATAGGGACATATTAATAACCACATATATGTGGCCTATTTGATTTCTTAACAAGCAGTCCAGGTATTTCTTTTTTCTTTAAAATTTTTTATTGATTAAGGGCAGTCCAGGTATTTTTAATGCAGGTTTCCTTGTATTACACTTTGAAAAACACTGCTCAATAGTCTAAATCCTGTGAAAGACTACTTACCTCCCAAATTTATTGAATTGCTCTTTTTGTCCCTGGGTTCTGAAACATTCTGATACCTGTGACTATTTTGTTGACAGTTCTATCCCCAGCATTGGCACACTCCCTGGCACACAATGTGTACACCATACATATTTGCTGAATTAAAGAATAAAAATTGGGAACAAGTAAATAGCCACATGCAGAGGGATGAAGGTCTCATTCCCCCCCAAAAAGTTAACTCAACATGGATTGGAGACCTAAATACAAGAGCTAAAACTATAACATTTTTATAAGAAAATATAATCTTCATGACCTCGGATCAGGCAATGGATTTTTAGATATGACAGCAAAAGCACAAGCAATCAAAGGAAAAAATAGAAACTTCATCAAAAATAAAAATGTTTGTGTTTCAAAGGAGACTATCAAGAAAATGAGAAGACAACTCAGAGCATGGGGGGAAAGCATCTGTCATAGCCTCTGCCTTCAGGAACCTGTCAAAACCGGCTCGGGCACCAGGACCTTTGACCCTCTCAATGGCAGAGTCAGGGCCGTTCATCCCTCCTTTTCTTGCTTCTGTCTCTGGTCCTTTCTTTTCCATTTCTTCTCATCTCTCTTTTCTTTTTGTTCTCAATCTGTTTCTCCTTCGTTTTCTATCTGTGTCTAGGGAATGTAATTTATATTTTTATAAGTGGAATTCTGATTTTTATTTTTGCTTTTTTAAAAAAAAATGTCACCAGGGAATTTGTTTGGGTTAAAGAGCCTGGGTACCACAGAGTCTTACTATACCACAGGTCGCCTGCTTCTGTATACTTACCCCAGGCTTACGAACAGACACACACAAAGTAGGCCTTTGATCCTGAAAACCTAGGGATCCCACTGGGATGAGGATAAATATTTATCTCTATTTGCTTTTTTCTGTTGGGGCCTGGTTTCTGGCTTGCTCAACGTCCTATTTGGCCAACGACCAGCCAGGTCAGGAAAAGATCACTCCACAGTTCCAGCCCTTGAAAACATGTGGGAAGAGCCTCCAAACAGTTCCCATATGAATTTTGAAAGGGTCATCTGAGTACACTGCAAGGGTAAGGAAGTATGTACAAAGGAAAGACACTCTCCGCCCTCACGCTAAGTTAGAGAAGAAAACCAAATATAGAATATTCTCTTATGAAGTTTTCCCATACGCTTACCTAACTAAAGACAAGAAACATTCTAGAATGTTCTAGGAGTGTTAAAATAGCTACCTGGTAGCTATAGAGGAGAAAGAAGTAAAGGGTTTGAAGTCACACAAACCACAGTTTTCAAATCCTAGTTTTGCTGTGAGCCAAGCCGCCCTTTCCTCACCTGTAAAACTAAGCTAATTAAAACCTACTTTATAGAGTCCTTGAAAGGCTTTGTATAGGTATCACGCATGTAAAGCACCAGGCACGGTTCCTAGGTCACAGCAGCAGGTCCGTTTTGGTAGAAATACTAGACATGTCCCCCTCTCTCTGCTACTGGCTCTGGGTTCCAGGGCTGCGGTCACCATGTTCCCGGGCCCTCAACTGAAAGCCCAGAAAGAAGGCAGGTGGTCCCATGTCTCTAACGTGGAGACCTGTCTCTGAGAAAGGGGCACATACCCCTCTCTCCCACAAACCAAACTGACGGAAAGCCAGGTCTAGCAAAAGCCACTCGTGAGCTCCACCGGGATTCTGTGTGTCGGGAAGGGACAGCAAGCAGGTGTCCTAAGCCACTGCGTCAGCACAGATGAAAAATGGCTTCTGCCAACAGCTTGGGCAGGCAGACATCTGCAGTGCTCACTGACGCCGTCACCACCGTCACCGCTCATCACCACTTCCAGCGTTGGCACTGCCTTGACGACCACTGTGGCCATCGCCACCTCCAGGAGGGACACCATCGCTCACCCGGTACTGCCTTCCTCCTTCCCTCATCACAACCACCACTACCGGCACAACCATTACACGGTGCCAGTCGGGACCCTGGCTGCTAGAGAAGGAATGGCTAAAGGTCCATCTGACCGGCATGAAGCCTGAAGGAAGTTCTCTCTGGAGGACTCCTGAATCATCCGCATGAAATCCCCCAGGGTGTACAGAAGTGGCCCCACCCACAGTAACTTGCGGCAACAAAAGCCACAGAACTGCAGACAGACTCCTGGAGCGACCACCTCCCTCCTCCCCTCCCCTCCCACGCGGGACACTGAGCAAGGGCTGGGCCAAGGCTCCCCAGGCCCCTGAGGGTCTCTCACATGGTTTTGTACCTGGGCTGCTCGCTGTATTCCAGTATACAGGGTCCAGAGGCTAGTGTGCGTGGGGTGAGTGAGCAGTCCTGGGCTCCTAAGTGAAGGGCTGGCCATGCCGCCATCTGCCAGGAAGAGGCCGCCGTGTGCCCTGGGCCCTGGGCCGGGGGTTGTGTTACAGTGACCTGGAGCCCACTGACAGAACAGCCCTGGCGGTGGTCCTGCGGGAGGCTCATGTCTGGGGAGGACAAGGGGACATTTACCAGGGCTCTGCCTGTGGCCATGAGGAAACCGAAACAATATCCTTTTAAAAAATCTTCCACAAAGATGTCGCTGTATTTTCCTTTGAAGACATAAACAGTATCTAATAACCTTGTGCATATTTTTAAAAACAGATCACAAGTTTTTGCTCAAAATAAGCTATTTTTATTTCCTTGCTTACGTGTAACTCAACAGTTACAAACAGCTAAGCTGGATGTTTAATTATCCTTTTAAAAAGGCTTTTTTTTTTTTTTTTTTTTTGCCCTAACCGGTTTGGCTCAGTGGATAGAGCGTCGGCCTGCGGACTCAAGGGTCCCAGGTTCGATTCCGGTCAAGGGCATGTACCTTGGTTGTGGGAACATCCCCAGTAGGGAGTGTGTAGGAGGCAGCTGATTGATGTTTCTCTCTCATCGATGTTTCTAACTCTCTATCCCTCTCCCTTCCTCTCTGTAAAAAATCAATAAAATATATTTTTAAAAAAAATAAAAAAATAAAATAAATAAAAAGGCTTTTTTTTTTTTTTTAAAGTAAAGGTTATTCCTAGGCTGACACTGAATATGCCAGGTCTGTAGCTAGAAGCGACTTTTTATAGCTGGTTATAAACCCCTGAAATATGAGTTTATATTGGAAAAGCTGAGGCAACCTTAACTCTAACCACGCCAATTGGTGCCAATTTAATTACGGTCCCAGAAGCGAATGAAACAGTCTCTCTCCTACAGATCATCACAAAGAACCCATTAACTCTCCAATTACTAAAGGAGGAAGCGGCATTCTGGAGAGCCCGAGCCAGGGAGAAAACAACAGTGCCTTTTCCAACCCAGACCTTGAACCTGGGCTTCAAGGTCCAGGCTGAAAGGAGGCGCTCCCTGCACAGCCCTGTTTACTTCGCTTACTTGAAACAGCCGGCGTCGCTGCCGAGGCTCACAGGCGACTATTTGTTTAACAAATAAAGATGTGTGTTTCCTGGAGTGTTTCTAATTGGGATCTGAGATCCCACCTCCGAAGGAATCCGGGGCTTGGATACCTCCCACACGAAGCATCTGCCAATGTGGGGATCCAGATTGGGGGGCGTGGAAGGTCTGGTGTTCATAAGGGAGCCTGCACATGGCAAAAGCTCTGGAACAAATGGTTTGTCTCCCACCAACGCATCCATCACGCTTTCAACAGGAATGAGAACTGGGGAAGGTCAAACCAATATCCAGTAGGATTTGTAAATTGAGCTATTCAGTAGGCAAGCAAACTTTAAAAATAGTAGTTCGGGGGAGGCCAGTTTCCCTCTGTCCCTCCGTTCTTTCATCCCTCCGCCCCAATCTGCCCTGCTCCCCCTGCTGTCTTTGCAACAGCAGTTAAACAGCCCTGTTTTCAAAGCCGCACTAACATCTTGGGAAACGCCAGGGCAGAATCAAAAATTCTTTGGCTGGGCGTGTAATATAAAACTTGAAGTTGTTCCTGTTAAATAAAAACAGCCATGTTAATTTTGGTGCCATTGAAAACACAGGAAAATGCTGTTGCCAAATGGAAAAGGGGGGAAAAAGCTTACCAAATGGGAAGCAGTTGCATTTTCAAGACTTGAGAAGGGTATTACAAAAACTAGAGAGCAAAACTGAAAGAGGAAAAAAATGTAAAGGCAGGCTGTTTTCTCTCTAATTATTTTCCTCCATCAAGGTCATGGAATGCATCCATAATTCCCTCAAGGAGACAGGAATTCCAGTCGCGGGGTTTCATTCCCTTGCTTCGTCAATAAGCAGACAGGGTTTTGCTCAGGCCATGAGCCCCAGGCCCCACCTTCTGCGAATGCTCCCAATAACACACTCCCGTGTTTTACAGAGTCACTGAGGTATGCGGCAACCCCTCTCCCCCGCAAATTTCTGTATTCAAGATCCTGTTTGGAGCTGAATTTTGACAAATAGTTGGAAGAGCATAATGATAGAGGCAGAAACTGTCTATTTTCTGGTTCCACCTGAAAGTTAAGGGGTGTTCTCAGCAGTGTTTCCAAGCATCTCTGAGTTCTCAAATACAGTAGACATCAAGCTATACTTGTAATGACAGATGAAATCACAAGTGATTCACAGGAGACCAGCTTTGGCTAATTTTCTTTTATTGTTTAAAGTATTACAAATAGCCCTAGCTGGCTTGGCTCAGTGGATGGAGCGTCAGCCTGTGGACTGAAGGGTCCCAGGTTCGATTCCGGCCAAGGGCACATGCCTGGGTTGCGGGCTCGTTCCCCAGTAGGGGGTGTGCAGGAGGCAGCCAATCAATGATTCTCTCTCGTCATTGATGTTTCTCTCTCTCCTCCTCCCTTCCACTCTGAAATCAATAAAGAAATATATTAAAAAAAATAAAGTATTACAAATAGTAGTACATATGTCTCCTTTTCCCGCCATTGACCTCCCCCCAACCTCCCCCACCTCATGGCACATGCCCTCATCCCCCTAGTATCTGTGTCCATTGGTTATGCTTCTATGCATGCATACAAGTCCTTTGGTTGATCTCTTACTGCCCCCCTCTCCCCTGCCTTCCTGCTGAAGTTTGACAGTCTGTTTGATGCTTTTTTGTCTCTGTATCTATTTTTGTTCATCAGTTTCTGATGTTCTTTATTGAGATCATGTGATATTTATCTTTCTCTGACTGGCTTATTTCCCTTAGCATAATGCTCTCCAGTTCCATCTATGCTGTTGCAAATGGTAAGAATTCCTTCTTTTTTACAGCAGCGTTAATACCATTGAGCAACAAATGAGAAGGAAAGGAAAGTTAAAAGACTAAGGCTCTTGAAATCCTCTTTTTAAAGGACTGAGAAGATTCTAAAACACTGAATTTTGTTGTTGTTATTCTTTAAAATGTGTTATGAGAGAATATTTTTTACCTTAATTACATTTTGAGGATAACAGTAATGGTTATTATTATATTACATTTATTATTATTACTATTATTAGGATTTCTGCCTTACTCTTCCTTGCTTAAACTGGTATCTGTACACTGGGGAAATCACAGTAGGTTATCTTTGGCAAAAAGTAAGATTATTTTCGTCACCATTGCTATTCCGGCATGCGCTCTTTCCACCACTTTGTAAATAGGAACTGAATGACAGCTACATGCCTGGTGCTGTGTAGTTTGCTGGTTGTGGTGGTGTTTTCCCATGGCATGGCCTCCACAAACTGACAGCCTGAAATGCCCCCGATTGTCAGCGAGAACAATGAGTACATGTAACCCTGGCCTTAAATCAAAACACAAGTTAAATTCCCGTAGTTCTGACGTTACGGTGACGTCTCCAAATTTGAATAGCTAGTACCTAAAACTTCATTGCTACTGAACAGCTGACACTGTGCTCCTTCTACACCTCCGTCCGTGAGTCTGCCATGGGACTCAGGGGAGGGCAGGTCAGTTCTGGGGACGACATCAGGAGGGCTGTGGACACCGAAGACTCCCTGGGCAGCTCACAGTTAAGAGACCTCATCTCATTAGATCGTCCATGGAAGCAAGCTAAGAGGGGTTAACAGCCTCTTGAAGGGCTGAATGAAAATTTAGTGCGAATCAAAGAACTTGGAAAAGTGGTTAAATAAATGCATTTCCAGGAACACAAGCAGACCAGTCTGCAGTAAGGAATGACTAAGCATGTGTTGATAAAGTAGTAAAAGGGACTGTAATGATCTTTAAGTGGAAAGCCAGTCAGCTGCCCAGCACAGCTGTCAGAGTTAAATATAAGACCCCAGGGTTGGTGAATGAAATCGTGGCACCAGAGAGAAGCGGTTCAGACTACAGGCTCCATTCCGAACTGCGGCTGAGTTTCAGCTGGGTCACTTGGGAGACAGGCAAGACACAGAACTAAGTTCTCTTTTGTCAGTTTCCTCCTCTACAAAAAGCCAGTGATAACAGCCCGCACCCTGCACAGGCCGTGAGGCTCGAAGGGGACATTTCATGCGATGTCCTCAGCACAGGGCGGGGCTGGGGCGAGGAGCTCCCTAACGAATCCCGAATTCGCCATGGAGACGTCTTTGCAGCTTCCCGTGCCTGGATTTGGACTTTTCAACTTCCGAACGATGAAGAAAACTAGAAAGTGATCCAGAAGAAAGCAGCGGGGGTGATTAAAGAAAAGGAATCTAGAATCTATAAGGAGGAACGCAAAACTTTGGGATTATCTAACCTAGGAAAGCAAAAGCCGGAAGGTTTGCTAACAAAGCAAATGAGCAATAAAGTACCCCATTATTCAGTGTGGGGTGACCAGCTCTTCTGCTGCTGGAGTTAGGCCATGAGGGAAGGTGTTCTGTGGCAGCCAGAGTAGCACAGGTTAATAAAAAGGACGCCTCATCATTTTCTTGTTATGAAGAGTCCTTTCCCTTGGCCGTAGAGACCAGATAAGCACAAGTCTACTCACATCAGGCCAGGCATCCATTTGGAAGCACAAGAAAAAAGGCTCTCCAGCCGCTGCTTCAGCTTCCAGCAATTGAGATCGTCACACCCTTAAAGGGCCCAAGGGTCCTACCAAGTAGGGGAGATGGCGCCAATGACCAGCAGCACCCTCACTGCACTCCCGGAGCCTCCTAGCCCTTCTGTTTGCTTTGTCTGTTCCCTCTAAGTAATGACTGTCCTGACAGACCAGTGTGGGGATCACTGTATTCACTGTATTCTGTGTGTGTCTATAGGAAATAACTACCAGGGAGGTCAATAGGCTGAAAGCACATGTGTGTGTGTGTGTGTGTGTGTGTGTGTGTGTGTGTGTGTGTGTGTGTTTGCGCACACACACAGTGTAGGGACCTATGGCTACATTAATTTTGTGTCCACTAAAATGGCTGTCCTTTAGAGATTAAAAAAATAATTTGCCATGCTAGTAAACAACATTTTTGTCTATCACTTACCCCCCATAGATGTCACCGAAAAAAATTCGATTATTCTGGCCTATATGAAACCATATGGGGTAGCAGCCTAGGCTCTGTCTACTATTAACACTGAGTTTTACTCGATATGCTCTAGAGCAAGGGTCCTCAAACTATGGCTCGCGGGCCACAAGCGGCCCGCCGAAAACATTTATCTGGCCCACTGAGTGTTTTTGCAGCTGCTGTGTGCATAGGAATTTGTTCATAGTTTTTTTTAAAACTATAGTCCGGCCCTCCAACGGTCTGAGGGACAGTGAACTGGCCCCCTGTTTAAAAAGTTTGAGGACCCCTGCTCTAGAGTTATGAGGGTGGGGGTGGCATATGGACATTCAACTGAGTTTTAAAAACTGTTTCAACAACTCTGCCACAAGTCAACCAATTCCTTGAGGAGCCTGGAAATTCCGACACATTTGGTTGTTTCCATAACCCAGTATTTCCACTTCCCTTTCTGGCATTTCCATCCACTTTTTCTGTATTCAGATCACGCTTGGCTTTCTGCCCAAGCCTGAAGATTTAAACCATTAAAAATCTCTGTCTTCCCAACATCCTCCTATTTAAAAAAGGAGACAGCATTAGCCTCCCCCTTCATTTTTTTTCTCAATGTGGTTTAAGAATATTTTCCCTTTTCCGCCTTCCAATTCTCTGACTTGAAACCTACACAGCTTATTGAGAGGCTGGTCGCTGGCCTTTGGCCTGGGCTCAGCGCAGGCTCTGCCTGCCCGCCTCCGAGTCTCCCAGTAAGTGTTCTGTTCCTAGAAGCCCAGCTGTGCATCCCCACCCCAGCTGGTACCATTCTCTCAACACCAGAGTGCAACCCACATAAATAAAACCAGCAGCCCCAATTGTGTAAATAATATCTAGTTTTCTTTACCAGAAAAATAAATGGCATTTCTTAATGCTATTTAAAAATTTCATATACGTGGGTGTATTTTTTTAAAAGAAGTTTTCTTTGAACCTCCAAAATTACTCAGAGTAGGATGACCACACTTTGGAGCTGTTAAAATGGCCCAAATGTGAAGAAAAACACCATTTCCAAGCTGCCATAAAGGGGATTTCACGGCTTCCGCTCATCTTACTAAATAAGGACTTGAGCTGAAATAGGCAAGAGCTTCACAATGACATGTTGGGTCTGGGGTCAGAGACTAATTCTTACTTCCATCCCTGCTTTCCTACATGTAGGTTCCTCCTTAGTGAACCACACAAAAGTGCTTTTGAAATTTCCCCAAAGAGGAATTTCAGCACTAGTGGGGATGAGTAAGGTGCAAGCCCACCCCTACTCCCCTCAACATAAGGGGGCGTAGTCACAGAATCTCTGCTCGCACTGACTCTAAAATGCACCAAACACTCAATGCATTGTTCACTACTAAAATACTGAGGAGAAATCAAAGATGCATGTTTTGGGAAAATAAACTTATAGCACCCATAGAACTGAATACCATGCAATTAAATAAAAAAATGAGGAAACTCTCTCAGGCCTAATAATAGAAAAGAAATCCAGGATATAACGTTCCACGAAGAAATCGCAGTGTAAACAGGGTGCGTGCTCTGCCTTCTCTTGTAGAAGAAGGGAGGGGTGGTAAAGATCTATACAGTCTTATTGACTCTTTATTATTGCATCCACGTGAAGAAACACAGGCGATTATACAAAAAGCAAATAAAATCCACTCATCTACGGATGGGGACTGGGGCTGTTTCCAGATCTTAGCTATTGTAAATAACGTTGTTATGAACATAGGGGTGTGTATATTCTTTCTGATTGGTGTTTCTGGCTTCTTAGGATATATTCCTAGAACTGGGATCACTGGGTCAACTGGCAGTTCTATTTTTTATTTTTTGAGGGAACTCCATGCTGATTTCCATAGTGGCTGCATCAGTCTGCATTCCCACCTACAGTGCACTAGGGCTCTTTTTTCTCCTAAGCCAGTCAGAGGAAGACAAGTGTCACATGATCTCATATGTGGAATCTGATGAACAAAAAAGATCCAGACACACTGACACATAAATGGACATATTTCAGAAGGAAGGGAGGGGGGAGATGAACCAATGAACTTACATGCATAGCCCATGGACAGACAATAGGTTGGGGAAGGCCTGGGGAGGGGACAGGAGTGGGGTAGAGGGGATAAATGGAGGGGGGAGGCGGGGAGGGGAACATCTATGGTGCTTTCAACAATAAAGATAACATTTTTTAAAAGCTAATAAAAGTACCTAAGGAATGAGGGGCATGGGTGGATGGGAACAGAGATGGGCAACAAAAGTAGAAAACAATTCCACTAAAGAAACTTACTACTTGTATGCTTTTGAAGGTTGATTCTTTTGCAGAAGTGTCTTAAACCATTCCTATTCAGGCCTAAAGGATTACTTCAACTAACGTGGGCAGGTATTCTTCACAAGACACCGCGTGGGCTTCCGGGAGCTGGCTGGGGTTCCAGGGGGAACAGCTTGGGCGGTGCCCGCCCTGCCGGGCCTCTGGCCTCCCTGGCCAGCCTTCCCTCTGAGCGGAGGCACTGGCTCCAAGTGGAAGTGACAGCTGCTGACTCCGGGTTCTTTAGGGCGGTTCTGTCACGCAGCCACGCTGTCAGGCAGCCACACAGTCCCGCAGTCCCGCAGCCACGCCGTCACGCAGCCACGCTGTCACGCCCTCACACAGCCACACAGTCCTTCCAAGCACAGGTCAGACAAATCTCTGACACCCTGTGACCAGACCAGAGACAGCTGCTTGGGAGAGGACTCCATTCCGAGTCAAAGTGACGGAAAAGAGATCAGAGCGTGGAGCTCTGTCCCACCAGCGGACCCAGAGCCCAGGGCGGCTCTGTTCGTGTTAGGAAGTGTGGGAAGGGTCCTAAAAAGCGCATTTGGCCTAACCCAAGTGCCCAGGGGCTTTATTCTGCTGCCTTCCTCGGCTCTCTTATGTCGGGGAGGAGACAGTTAGCGTGTAAACTCACAGAGTTTAAGGTACTTCCTTGAAGGACTGAGCAGGAATGTAGGTACCACTCTAAAATGTTCCTTCAGTGAATTGAGAAGCTCCGTTTGTAAAACCTGAGTGATCTAGACTCAACTGTCTGTAACAAACCATTCGCGGTTTTACACTCCCATGCTAACATATCGAATTTTATTTTCTCCCTGGAGCTTCTGTTTCAGAGAATCATGGATATTCTGGGTCAGTAGGGACCTTAAAGTTTGTGATTTACACTAAATGAGCAACACATGTTAGGGCTTTTTGACCCACAAAGCTATGGAATTTCTGCCAGCCTGACGCTGGGCGGGGGGGGGGGGGCTATTCGCCGAGGGCCTGCTACGTACCAGGCACCTTACATGGTGGTCCCATGGAAGGCACACGAGCGTTCCGGAAGTGAGGGGTAGTACAAGCCCAGTGACTTTACAAATGAATACCTGGGCAGGGGCTCACTGCAGCCAAGGGCACAGCTGGACTGGCAGCCGTCTCTCTGACTCCACTGTCTGTTCTCTTCCTACCACCTCCTGGGTGTCCTGTGGGGCAGAAGGGCTCTGAGGGAGCCTGCAGTCCCAGCACGGTGGTTCAAAAGACCCCCCAAAGGAGAGAGAAATGAAATCAGGGAGTACCCTGTGCTCTGGGCCGCCTGGGGCTTGCCCCTGCTTAGCTCACAGCTCCTGCGTGGGCCCTCAGGTGTCTACTGGCCAGCTCCAGCGAACACACACTCGCCAGGATCCACTTGCCCTCTGCCTCGGCGGCCACGCGTCACCAGGCCTCAGCCCTGACCTGCTGTCAGCACCTGCTGGGACGCTCGCCCACAAGATGAACTACCTACCGGGCTGAGCTCAGCAGAAAGCTGAGCGTGCCTGCGGGGTGGAGGGAAAACCACGGGAGGGGCGGGAGGCCTCTCGGAGCAGCAGGGACTCCAGGTCTCAGACTAACTGGGTAGAGCCATGACAGGCTGGTCCAGAAAAGCTGCCGGTCGCACCTGTGTCAGCTGGGCCACAGGAGGACAGGCCTCTTGTTCGTGAGGATTAAATGAGAGACGATATAAAATATATGAGGACATTCCGCACGCAATGGAGAGTGAAAGTTAGGAAGGTCGTACTGTCATTAAGACATTTGAAGGCTGGAAGGGAGGGGCTCCTGAGTTGCTCACGGACTGACTGCTTTCCCCAACCCTAAGGTCTAGTGATGTTTTTGTCTGTGAAAGCAAAAAAAGCAGTAGCCCCTGTCAGTCAGGACCCTGGGCTGTAAATGACAGAAACCCGACTCAACCCGCATGGACCAAATGGAGCCCTAACGTGAAGGCTCACAGACGACGGAAAGGGCAGGGCACAGGAGTGCATGCCATTTCTCACCTACGTATCCGCTTCTCTTACCCTGTGAGATCAGGCTCCTCCTGGGCCTGGAGACATAGTCACTCTCACACCGCACACCTCTCAGCCTCCTGTCCTCTTCATTCTACTGGGAAATCCCAGGGAAGGACTTGTGCCAAGTTAAGTAATAAGATTCCAATACAGAGGGGGGGGAGGAAGAGTAAGAAGTGTGTGCCCCTGGAGGGGACAGTGGGCTGCACTGCCGTGACGAGGGAAGTGCTTCCCTCAGACCCTGAGTCAGGTCTTGAGAGGTTATCTAGAGGACCATGCGCAGATGTCTCCTCCAGCCACCTCCGTGAGCCGGCGCAATGATGGAACACAGTGCGGGTAGTGGCAGCACCCGCTAGGGAAACATTGAGATCTGGGCCCATTTCTTGCAGATTTTGGAGGAAGTACCGCAGAATGATCAGATGCACAGTCAGTCTTGGGAACAAACTCCCTCTCTCTGACATCTACCTCAACAGCCTTCCTTCAACGTTCCCTCAGTAAGGAACCATCATCTGTATCCTCAAATAACTTAAAACTACCCAAGCATTGGTAGGCATGAAGCTGGATCCAATGGGGTCCTTTCATCTATTCACTCTCCTCACCCCAACTTCTGGGCACCAGCTTATATGGCCTTGGAAGGCAGAGGAGAAACTCAAAATTTAAAAAGAGCAATTCAAAGAGATACAACGACCTGGGCCACATAGGACAGGTCCGAATAACTCCCAAAGAGGTCTTCCCAGACAGCACTTCAGCTGAGGAGGTGCACCCCCCCACCCCGGCCCCCAAGGAGCTGGTCACCTGCAGCAGAGGGCACTAGAGCCTGGCAGGTTTCTGGGTTCGATTCCCTGCGGTGGTCTGGGGACTGGGGCCTAAGCCCCCTGCCAGGCAGTGAGCCCTGCAGAGCTCTGGGGCCTATAACCTCCTGATTGCTTGCAGTTCTGCAAGGAGATATCAAAGCCAGGAAGAAATGGTTTAAAGCCAAACAGAGGAGGTGAGGGAGCACAGAAGGCTGACTCGGGATGGAAGGAGTCTGAAGGTGATGAGGGGGAGGGCCTGGGGGCTGAGAGGGTTAGGCCAAGGAAGAAGAAAAATAAGAATTAAATGAAAACAGCGTTTGTAGTTGGGCTCCTCTCAGGAAAGTACTGCCATGAATGCATTAACCCTCCATGGATGAGAACAAAACCCAGGGCCCTGGTGCCTGCCTGCTGGGCACATAAAGCTTAGGGGATATAATATCTTCCAGGTGGGTGTGCCCAGAAGCACACAAAGGTGCTTGACAGGTCACTTCAAACTGACTGTCAAGGTCAAAACAACAACAACACCTGCAGGTACAACCGAAATATCTTCACCCACCCCCCTCTCTGGGTTCTCTGTTGTCATTTGTTAAACTGAAGCCCAGTTGGGCAGCAGACAAACCTGATAACTGTTCAAACATACGTAGGTGTGACTTATCTGCTTGCAAATGGAGATAATGGGAGGCTAAAACAAGGGGCGGGGGTGGGGAGACAAGTTCGCTGCTAACTCTGAGGGGCAAGGGGCTGGGGCTGAGCGCTAAATGCCTGGCTGAAGGAAAGAGGCCTGAATTCTTCCAGGGATCATACACCTGGCGCGGTATTCGGAAATGCTGGTTTGTACGATGGTCCGTAGCACACAGGTGGTTCTTAGGAAAGGAAGGGTGCCCTTATCCTTGAGATCTGCCTATTTTGCAATCAAAGAGAGGCCCCTTCTGAACCTTCTGCTTGGGGGCCTAAAATTTAAATGCCTACTGCTGTCCAGGTGCCCAAGGAGTACAAGAAAATCGCAGGCTTATGTTCTAACTAGCTCAAACATCAAAAGAAAATCTACGTGTATGTAAACTGCTGAAAGAAACTGAATCACCCCTACACTTGTTGGAAATAAAAACTCCAACCCAATTAAATCAAAGAACGCTAGGGCTCTGAGGCACTTTGAAGGCGATCCTAAATCAGCCCCTTACTTTTCAGAGAAAGAAACGGGGCTAGGGAAGGCCAGGACGCCTGGGATCCCGGCCTGTCCCTGGGCCCAGCCCCTCAGGAACACACCTTCCTTACAGTGACAGACAAGCAGGGACAGCACCAGGGAGCGCCCCCACCATCCTCTTCCCTCAGTCTGGCCTTCTCACCGGAGGGAAGGTGGCAGGGTACGGACAGACTCTGTGAGTTTCCCAGGATGCCTGAGCAGTCCCCACCAACCCCACTGCTATCACCTGCAGCAGAATGATCTGGGAGGATGTGTTAACATTCAGATGCCACGACCCCAGCCCCACCCACTGAGTCAGTCTCCGTGGGGTTCCAGTGGGCGCAGGGACCCCAGGGACGGGCCAAACCACTGGGTGCAGGCAATAATGACAGAACTTTCATAACTGGTTTTCCTCACCCTTTGAAATTTCTGTTGTTGCGTGTATTTTATAGAGTACCTAATATATTCACAGAATACTAAATGCATACAACTTATGAGTAAATATCAATATTTGAAGGGGAAGATGTCCAGAAAGAGATGTGTAATCAGAAGTGGGGGCCTTCTGCCCTGAGCGGCGAGCCACTTTCCTCACTGAGATAAAGCAGGGCCTCCCCGCCACCCACGGGACGGAGCTGGACTCCACGGCAGCTGCACCACAAGCTCCGAGGTTACTTCTGAAGAGTCATTCCCCAAAGTGTGCTGTGAGCAGGTTGTTTCAGGGGAACAGAGCGGTCCCACGAAATGCACACGGTCAAGGGGGCCCCGGGCGCCACGGCCAGGGGGATGCTGCGTATTCTGGCCCTGTCTTTGAGATGCACACGTACAGCAGGATAGTACATCAGGATAATAAAGATATTAACGGCTTTACTAGCAGCCCTCCAATAAAGACTGCCTTTTAACTCGGTTTAATTCTTTCATTTCCTAAACTAATTAACCCATAGTTCCTTTTCCCATATTATTAACATTCCACAAAACTAGTCTTCCTTGGAACCTACTATAAAAACAAACCAACCCTGATTTAGGCTATTTCCTAAATCCTGTATTTCCTATTTCCTATTTCCTGTATTTCCGTGTAGCCACAGAATCATCAGCATTCACCACACCTGTCAGTTGATAGTCGTCTACTATATGGATTCTTAGCTTTGCCCATCCATCCCTTTCCAACTAGCAGCTTTCAATAGGGTGTTCAGAGATTGTGCATGCATGATGGAAGCCAGAAAATGGAGCAGGCTCCTTCTCAGTAGGTTCTCAGGTCTCCTCTGAGACGAAACCAACTCAGAAACTAGGATCTGCCAACCACAATCCCCACAATTTAGCAAGCTGGCTTCTGAGTGACAAAGGCCCACTGCTGGGTCCCAAGAGGCAAACCCTCCTTGCCCATCCCAAGTCTTGGCTAAGGAGCCGAGGTACCATTCACACTCTCCTGAAATGAAATTCTAGATTTCCATTTCGTGGTGAGAAGAGTTGATGGATATTTTCAGCAAGCTAACCGGGAGGGTGAAGGGCAGATCTGGCATTCCGTCTTCCCCGAACAATGTCTGGACTTTCTGAGCAGTCACCTCTATAAACAGCATGGTTAGTTAACCAAGAAATATAACATGTTCTGCTCTGCGCTCCATTCAGGTAAATCAGGGTGGACTTTTGCATTGTATTCATAAACCCCACAAAGTAATCAATTTTTAAAAAGGAATCCAGTTTTTAAAGGTGTGTTTCCTCACATCTTTGGCCGTTTAGGGTACTTCTTTTTAAGAAAAGGTAGCTGGGATAGTCTTCCGGCTACATTCTAGGGGTTGGGTAAAGTTGCCCACATTATGCCAACGGGCCTCTGTGGCTCAGACAGGGGTGGGTTCCAGTTGCATATGGGATGTGATACAACAGAAGTGATGTTCCCTCAAGCAAAGTTGGTCATCCGTGTGCCTTGCTTGCGCACTTCTGGAGTTGGTGGTCACCTCCAAAAGCAGTCTGGCCTTAGAAGAAATACATGCACAGCTCCATGCCCACAGACATACAGAACACATCGGGAGCCGGTAGCATTTGCTCACTTAGACTATCTGTAGTGGTTTGAGGAGTGAAACCAGCAAGACGAGGAATATTCCACCTCGGCAACTTGACATTGAATTCCATTATTCTTGTTCACCCAGGGAATGTATGCTCTATTCAGCAATGGTGTTCCTGTAGAGAAATAAGTGGGAGGGGGGAAAGAAAAAACTTTCCTTTGCAATGGAAAAATGGAAAGGTAGTGCTGAATGGCCATCTCAGGCTGAAGGGCTGGAAGAGATTAGGGGCCCATGATGACATCAATAGAGAGAGAGAAGATTGCAAATGTAGGTAGAGGGCTGATTGCTTCAGGAAGGCCTTTCAAAGGCTGACAACTTCTCTTGAAGGATGGCCCCAGCAGTGTTCTCTGAAGGTTGGACTGTCAGTCTATGCATGTGCAGAGCAGTTCAAAGAAAATAACACTTAAGCATAATCTTTCAGAGGGTGAGGAATCATGGCGTAATGATGATAAAATGCTACTTCTGGATCTGACAAGCAGCACAGCTGTTTGATGGCAAGAAGAAGATTCTGGCTGAGCCAAAAGCTATGAGTTCACTCTGCCTGTTGTTCCAACAGAAGAGAGAGAGCCTGGCCCCACCATACTCCTGTGACTTGGTGGCTGCCTCCAATAAGCCCACAGTGACCTCTGATCTTCAAGTCAACTCTGTGACCCCCTGGTTCCCATGGCCAGCCCCTGAGGCAGACATGCACACCTCAGAGAGGGTGACAGATAAGGCTGAACCCCAGGCTCTGTGAGCCGTCCAGAATGAACCCCTTTGGCTTCTCTCTCTGACTTCCCAGCTCTAGTGACTTGGGGACATCATCTATCCTCCTGCACCTGCACCTGCACCTGCACCGTAAAGAATGGAGCATAGCCCTGGACAGGTAACTCACTGGTTGGAGCTTTGTCCTGTTCACCAAAAGGGTGCGGGTTCGAGTCCCAGTCAGGGCACATACCTAGGTTGCGGGTTTGATCGTATGGGGAGGCAACCGATCGATGTTTCTCTCTCACATTGGTGTCCCTATCTCTGTCTCTGTCACTCTCTCTCACTCTCACTTTCTCTCTAAAAATCAATAAAAACATATCCTTAGGTGAGGATTAATAAATAAATAAACAAATGGAGCATACACACAGCTCACTAAGCACAAATGGGTATTGTCAAGACTACCCAAATAATTGCAGCCAAGGGCTGTCAAGAACATCACTTTATAAATACCAGTTCCTAGTTCAAGAAAAATAAATTAAAGAACCAGAACACATTAGAAGTGGAAGGCCCTTCACTATAAAATAGGAGGGAAACAAAGTTAAATAATATTCTCAAGAAGAAAATCAAAAATAGAGAACAAAATGGAGAAATGAACACAAAGAGAACAGCCAAGGGGTGTGTGTGAGGGGGCATAAGCCACCTTGCTGACCATGCCACTCACCAGTCTGTTTGCTCATTCATCGCTATAGCAACGGCAGTGGTACCAGTAAACAAAGCTTTAAAATTTTACAGGGAAAAAAATAAAAAAAGAAGGGTAGTATGAGCTGCTTTTTGTCATTCACATCCACCTGTTTGAAAAAACATGAGTTACACTGGAAAACAGTGGACGGAAATGCCCTTCAATTGTTAAAACAATCCATGCAGAAAGAAATCTGAGAATTTATTAGTCTTGGAAACAACAATCACAAAGAGACAAAACTCACACACAGGCCCCCAAGTCCTCAGAGAATAGAGAAGCTGGCAGCCTTGGTAAACAGAAAGGTGCTCTAATGTCCAGCTCCAATCAGATTCCAGAAGCAAGTATCGCGACTGGGGCACGCTGCCTCGAAGCCAGGGTCACCTCCCCTGGCACGTAAAGGATTGTTTCAAAGCACGGCGGTTTGGTTTGGGGCATCAAAAAAATTCAAGTAGAAGCTAACAAAGAACAAGCAAAGAAAAATTCCCAAAGCTGTGAAACCTTGCTATTTAAGATAATGACAGAAATTTATGACTGCTTCCTTCCTGGCAGAAAGAAGCACAGTTAGAATCCTGAAAACAAGAGGCCCTTTGTCCCAGCATGTTGTGTTTTGCTGATTCTATTACGCATTGGCTGGGAGATAAGAATAAACAGGACAACACCCTGTCTAACCCAGGAGAAGGAGGAGGGAGGAGAGAGGAGGGAGGAGGAAAAGCTGGTTATGTTCATTCTTGGGCATGTACGTACACACCATTTATTTGCAAATTGAGATGCTTAAGAAAACTGTGCGTGCAATAGTCAGGAACTACTAGACGCCTTTTATTGCACAATCAAATCTTTTAAGAATAAGCCATGTGTAATAGGAAGCTTTATAGTTTTTCTCTACTGTGAAGTACGTTGAAGATATTTAAGTAATTGGCAATTATTTCTCGAAGCTCTTTATTTACCAATCCTATTTTTGTTCAGTCTTTTAAAAGCTTAAAATCAGGATGAGCAAACATGTACACGCAGCCTCCCTCCCTGTATCAAAAAACCTTGCGAGGAATCCATCAGCAGCCTCTGGGGGAAGGAACGTGTTGCTCCGAGACTCGTCCCTTCTCCACAAAGGGAGAGTTGTCAGTCCAGGCACAGGTGCTCCATGTCCTCGCAATGGAGAAGTTTGCTTAAGGACAGCAGCTGCTAAGCTCAGTCAGCTTCTAACTGGCCTGTCCCGAGCTGGTACGGCACTGCTGGCCCCAGGAAACTGGGAGAACACTTGACCCCTCTCCCTCTAACACCTGGCTGCCTGGAACCACCTCCCCCATTTCTTACTGGCTCTCCCTCACTCTTCCTCATACCATGTGGGTGGCTCAGGTGACCAAGCCCTGAGGGACCATGGCAGCTCCTGGCTTCAAAAAACGAGTTTAAGAAGTGGGTGAAGGAGAAGTGGGTGAAGGAAAGCCATTCTAAAAGCTCACTGCCCTTCAGCTACACTGGGCTTCTTTCTGCTCCTCCAGCCCTTCCATGGTTTCCACCTTGGGGCCTTTGGACTTGAACCACCTCACCCTGGTTGCTTTCCCACCAGACGGTCGCAAGGCTGGCTCCTTCCCATTCTCCAGTCTCACTGCAAACATCACTCTTTAAAGAAGCCTTTGCCTCGCCACCCAAGCAAAGCTACCTATCCTCAGTCACTCTACCGCTGACTTGGTTTTCTTTGCCCTTAGCACACATCTTGGTTGTTTGTTTTTATGTATACAGTTTTCTCCTCTGACTAGAATGGAAGTTCCATGTGGACAGAGACCGCGTCAATCTCATTCCCACTGTAGACTCAGCATCTTTAATCCTACCTGGCTCACATTATGTGCTCAACAGAAATTTCTTACAAGAATGAATAAAGAAACAATGAACAGATGAACAGGACAATCTGGTATAGAACCGGTGGGCAAGGTCAAAGCAGACTTTGTGACTTGTCCTGAACCACGCTGCTGCTGTGTTGTTTGTTTGCTTGTGGGACCAGGGCTGAGGCCCAGGTGAATGGCTGGGCATGGAGCAGGGCCACGGAGGACGTGGCTTTTTATTCAGAGCTCCGTAACCACTCCAAAAATGATTTGTAGGAGATGCCTGAAACTGAAATAGAAAAAGGGGGGAAAAAGAATATTTGGATATCAGCAAGGTAGTTCTGCCAACCTAATTATGCCCCGTGACACGTAATTGTGAACTGCTGAAAGACAAATGATGAAGCAAAGCATGTATTATAAACGCACTCACAAGGAAGACGGAGGTGCTAATTTTTAAGCAACCGTCATAAATGTGGTTTCAGGATATTATTCCATTAACATTATTATTATTATAACAAAGAGTGTAAGCATGATGATGAGCTCCTTTCATGCATTTCTCAATACCTAGGAAATCAGGCTTACTGGTGAATCCCTAGCTGAGACGTCTGAGAAAATACCAGGTGGCAATGGAAACGGCGGAACACTCATGAAACCCACACGAAGACAACTAGCTGTTCTTCAGTAGAGAGTCATTCAAAGCGCATTCAGATCTTCGGATAGACATCAAATCACACAATCCACGAAATGTCCACTCCATAGCTCCTAATATGGCAGATTCAGTGGAAGGCAAAAATAAAGCAAAACACAAAGCCCACACTTACCAAATGAGAGAAGTATGGGAATGGAACTTCCACTAGTGTTTTAAAACACATTGGTGATCTTTCTCCGAATCAGAATGGAATGAAAGCGTCTATTCCGTGGAACGGTCATTCAGAGGAGGATTGGAGCGGGTGTTGCTAGGTCATAGGTCTAATGATTTTGGGCACCTATTCTATTACTAGGTGTCAAAAATCACTAAGTGCAGAATTGACAAATGTTCTAGTTACTGTTGTGTTTGAAAAGCATTCCAAATTCTAAGAAGATGTTTGTGTATTATTTACCTTCTTTTAAATTGACTTGTCATTTCTTACATTCAAGTTGAACAAATGTGTTTTCCCTCACTTCACTGAATATCAGAACCAGGCTCAAAAGCAGACTCAGAGAACGAGTTTTAAGATTATTTATACAACCCATGACGTGTAACATTTAAAATACAGTGCAATCATTATCGATATCAACCAAATTTTTTTTAAAAAAAACTACTTAACATGGCTATTAACAATTTACCCATTTTAGTTCATATGGGATTTTAATGTCATTTACCGAAGAAAAAAAAAAGAATTCTAAAATGGTATAAAATGGGTTTCAATATGACTGACCCCTAACCACTACAGTAGTCAGGAGGCACGGAATTTATAATCTTGCATATGTGTTTATAAAGTGTGGCCTCGGGAAAGAACCATTTAATTTACCGGCACTCCTGTGAGCTCTGGTGCACAAGAACGAACAGGACAATGCCAAGTTTCGGTGTGGAGGTCTTTCCCGATGGTTCTGACTGTCCTTGATGTTTCTCTGTTCCTATTTTGGGCACGGAGTTGGCCTAGAAGACTGTCATTTTTGTCCCAGCTTTGCTTTCCAGAGCCCCAGGCAAAGCCATGACCATAAATCAGGCAGCGGGACCCTGGGAGCCAACTGAGTCATAGACCCCACTTGGTCACATGTGCTCAAGGTGTTGGGATCCCAAGAGAGTCACGCCAAACAAGTGGAATCAATTTAGGTCAGAGTTAGGAAAAACAGTGCCCCCCTCCCCCCGCCCCCCCCCCCGCCGCCCCCGCCACTGGCAGTGGAAGACACCACAACCCTCCGCAGCTCGAGCACGGGGAACAGTAACTAAGCCCAGGAAAATATCTAGGCCAGGGCAGACTCTTTCCACAGTCCAAAAAGAAGGGGAGAAATGGAAAAAAATGATATCTGACAACCCACAAATGTTTAAGTGTGCGGTTCTCCTGTTCAGCATGAAAGCACTCTTGTTGCTGCTAAGTTATTATTACCCTCACATTTTTTACATTTGTGCCCAGTACCATTTAGCCTGAGGGTATTTAGGCTTATTGCTTTAAAAATACAGAGTTAAGCATGTTTAAATCACTTTAAATATCGCAAGCAGCAGCAAACACACAGCCTACCTGCTTGGGCACGCAAACTTGAAAAGAAAAGCTTTACACCATGGCCCGCAGGTCAGCCAGTCCTGGCCCAGGCAGACGGACGTCAGGAAGGAGCTACAGAAAACAAGGCCCTCTGTGTGAGAGCCTCTCTGCCCGGCTTCCCTCGGGTCAGCGCTCAACTGTGAGCAAACATGCCCTGAAAGCTGCACTCTCATAAAGTGCTGAAAACTCCCAACAGATATGGCCCCTCAAAACTGTGTACAAATGAGACGCATTTAATGAACGACCCTTTCTTTGCCAATAATTCTGCTTAAATTAAGTCCAGCAGACTCTTCAAAGGGACCAAAGAAGCCCGCTTGTTAAGAAGGATTCTATATATAGACATCCAAGACAATTCTATGATGCATGTAACCAAATATATATAATTATCCTAGCTTCTACATTCCCATTATCTTCATAAATATAGGATAAAAATCAGCCTAAAGGACTTTCTCAGACCTCCGCAGGATTAAGACTAGCCAGCCAGCTTTTTAAAAGGATACGTATGTAGTAAAGATCAAAAGCAAATGTTCTGGACAGTTCTTTTCTACTCATGGGTTCTTACTAAGAATGTGTGCAGTTTTCAGGGAAAACACCACAAATGACAGCTGTTCAAAAGCATGGAAATTAATTGGCAGCAGGAATTTCCTTGACTAATAGGGAAAAACTTAAAGTCACATGTTTTGATGAGCTTATTTTTCCCATCTTTAGTCAAGCATATCCACTGTTAATGATTAAGATTTTCAAACAGAAATATAACCAAGTAAAATCCTGAGTAGATAACCAAGTAAAACGCTGAGTGAAATCCAGCTACCTATTACTGACTAAACAATGGCATTAATGAACGAATTTTAGGTGTAAATAATATAATTTAGGGAAAGGTTCAACTTGCAGGTCTTGATTTTCTATAGGAACTAAACTATGACATCAATAAGAACAATGTAGTTATTGTATTGAGCAGCAGTAGTAAGACAAGTACCTCCCACCCCCACCTCATCCCCAGGAAGCCGCCTGCTTTGAGCTGTTTTTCTAGCAGTGGTGATGGATTTACACTGATCCATCCACAGTCTCTCTGACACAGGGGCTCTTAAGCCATTGCCCTTGTGACGACGTGAGAATGGATGAGACAGCTGGTCAGGATTAGGCGAGCAGCCTATGGCCCTGGAACCAGGTTGTGTCACCCTGCCCAGAATTATGACCTTGGGATCATTAGCATTATGCTCTCACCACCTAAGCTAACCAGCCAGTGATCAGCCACGACCCAACATACAACACTCTGGGGGCACCATGTCTTTTAAATCCCAGCGACAATGTCATTCTATTTTTAAGGCAGCTGAATGCAGCCCAAGACACCCAAAGGCTCATGCACCATAGAGTTTATGCACAGACTGTCCCTCAAAGCAGCAATGAGATGTCCAAGCACAAGCAATCATGGCCCTTCCATCCTAATAAAGGACAGCTCTGACTGAGCTCAGAAAAAGCAAGAAATAGTCAC
The DNA here is from genome assembly GCF_963259705.1 of Myotis daubentonii. NCBI lineage: Eukaryota > Metazoa > Chordata > Mammalia > Chiroptera > Vespertilionidae > Myotis > Myotis daubentonii. The sequence continues at coordinate 8,324,430 of NC_081850.1, forward strand.
AGAATTCCCCCAGCATGTTCTCTCCAAGTGCCATAATGGAACAATGTACCTGGCCATCCCCAGGCTTGGGAAGTTGGCAGGGACGATGAGCACATCCAGCCTGGAGAATGGGTGTGTCCCCAGCACAGCGTGCGCTGCTGAGAGGCAAGGAGAGAGCAGCTGCAGAAGGGTCTCCTGGCAGGCACCTGCGAGGCTCTCGGGGGCGAACACCCGATGAGGAATGATCTCCTGGGTTGTGGCAGACGGATTCTGGAAGCGGCAGGGGTATTCCATGTGGCCACAGACGCCAGCACACCTGGGGACAACACAAAATAAACAGATGTACTTTATGGTAAATAGGTTTATGCTTCTTGCTGTGGAGGTGAGGAGCTTTCACAGGCATGGGCCACTTCTAGGAGAGAGCGGTTCAGACAGGTTCACAAGCAAAAACCGTACTTGAGTTCTCCGCTTGCCTGATCTATGCAGCAGTGATAAAATACAGGTGGACATACTTCTGACTGTGCTGAACTGTTTGAGTAATTTCAATCTAAGCTAAGTGAAAGCAGTAAAATCTTGTTTTAGAATAAATGGGGGAAAAGCCCCAAGACTCTAAACAGTAAAACAACTCATAAAACAAACAATAATGTCTGCCCTTAGAATTGTGCTTTCAAATATCACTATGGAAAAAATCCTCTCCAAATCAGGGACGATTCATAACCCTGAAAGGAAGGGACAGTGCAGCCAAAGTGAAGATGGCATTCTGGAATTTGCTAGAATAAAAGCCGTGGATTTGGGTAGAGAACAATGAAGAAAATGACAGTACAGCTTCCAACTTCAAAAGAGCACAGTCCACTCTACTGAAAAGTAGTCTAGGCGGTTCTTTACAAAGGCCATCAAAAGGTGTGCTGTTAAGGAATACAGAGGCACTTCCCCCCCCCCCTCCCAAATATATTTATTATTGACTAGAGGCCTGATGCATGAAATTGGTGCAAGGGGCTCGGCCCTCACAGCCCTGGCCATCCAGTCTAATTAGCATATTATGCTTTTATTATTATAGATTGATTTTGGAGAGAGAGAAAAAAAGGAAGGGAGGGACACTGATTTGTTGCCCTACTTATTTAAGTATTCCCTGGTTGATTCCTGTATGTGCTCTGACAGGGGATCGAATCCGAAATCTTGGGCAATGCGCTAACCAATGAAATACTGGCCAGGGTCTACAGAAGCACTTTTGTACAAGATTTTCACCAATCCATTTTCAATACAAACGTAACTAAATCAGCCTTTTAAAGAAACAGATTAGAGCCCAGCCTGCACCATCTGGCCACTGTCCTCTATTCTTCCAAAGGTGGAGCTGAAAAAGAATTCCTAGAGCCTGACTCACAGGCCTCAAGAGAACCTATCTACCCAAAGAACCCCACGTCAAAGGGAACTATTTTTTCACCTGTTAACAGGTCCTTTATTCAAACATAATGGAATAGTTCTCTACTTTTAATGTATAAATTATATTCCTAACTATGAGGCTTATTAGATAAACAGTGAATACTGAAAAAAACTTAAAATAAATTCCAATAGAGGAGGACTGTAGCAATACTGCCTCTCCAAATTTCTAAAGTGCCTTTCACCCGCCCGCGGTCAGCACTGACTGCCCCAGGAGGTCTGCACAGCGATGGAGAGAAGCCTCGCCCTCCACCATGTGGTACATAGAACACAGCTCCCAGCACCCGTGACGTGTGGCCACAGCTGAGGGAACAGTAATGGGGGAAGACTCATAAATACTTCTCCCAGGTAAAGGTGACAGGAAGAATATTATTGTTAAGCTTGTCAAAGTCCCCGGATTGATAACCTTTCTTTATGGAGAAAGGGAGAATAGGTGCCTGTTGGTAAACATTTAACCGAAGGCTCAGTGTCCACCTAGGGCAGTGATGGCGAACTCATTTTTTTGGTTGATTTTTCTTTGTTAAATGGCATTTAAATATATAAAATAAATATCAAAAATATAAATCTTTGTTTTACTATGGTTGCAAATATCAAAAAATTTCTATATGTGACACGGCACCAGAGTTAAGTTAGGGTTTTTCAAAATGCTGACACGCCGAGCTCAAAAGGTTCGCCATCACTGCCCTAGGGCCTAGTACTGTGCTGGAGCATCAATTTAATGACAGCTCTCACAAAGCGAAAAATCATTTGTTAAGTTGACCACCACAATACCTTCTCCTAATGTGTTTATATGGGTACGCAATGTGCTATGGTAATTGAAGCTCGCACTCTCCATTAAAAAGTTTGCAGAGCACATTAAATAATGGAGAAGTTAGAGGTGAAGAGGCATCTTCAGGACAAAGTTGGAGCATGCGTTTAAATTCAATATATCAAAGCGCAATTTTGCAAGGAGACATTCCATTGGCCTAGCTAGAAACACACCATGGGGCTAGACTATTTTTTTGCAGCCAAGAACTCGAACTCTAAAAGTTAGAGGACAGTTTGAGGGAGCCAAAGAAATACCATGAAAGCCAATTTGTTCAAGAGAAAAGGTGAGTTAAATTCTCTCTGGATAGAAATGGCACTACATAAGTAATAAGGTTATTTCAGTTGGATGCATTAGCGCTGGTTTTCATAATGAAGCCTCAGCGAAATGCAGGACTCTAAGAAGACAATCAAGCCATGGGCAAGTGAGACCAGTAAGGCTCCCAGTACAAATGGAAATGGCACCAGGGAGGCCACACGTGGGTTCTGACGTGGGGATCGGGACACCTGGACTTTCGTGGCTATTCAACCGGTTCCCTGTGACCCGAGGCAAGCGACTCGGTCTCGGGCCACTTTTCCTCACCTTGGACATGGTCCTCACGGAACAGGCTGCTGAGAAGGGGAGGGCTGATTGGAAAGGGTGTGAGGGAACTTCCTGGGGTGAAGGAATGTTCTCTACCTGGGCTAGCATGTATTCAACTGTCAAAAACTGATCAAGCCGAACAACTTAAGGTCTGTTCATTCTGCTGTTTGCTAATTATAGTTTAATTAAAGGCAAACACACAAAACACCTGAACACATGTGAGCCGTCTGCATGCGAGAGCCATGTTTCTGACACGGTAGGGAAACGCTGTGCTTTGTGAAGTCGTGAGCCGTCTTCCACAGAGCCCGCATTAACTCACAGACGCTCTATCTTTCCTTCAGCGTGCCCTCCAGTTACACATCGCTGTGTACGTGCCTAACTCCTACCACCACTACTTAGGTTTCTTGAACATTTACTAGGTGCCAAGCACTGCACTGAACACTTTACACACATTTTCCCAGATAATCCACAACATGCCTAAGGAATAAGAACTATTCATCACAGCGTGAGTCTTCATAAGCTCCTCCCTCCTGACTCTCCTTCTCCATTAAACCTTATTTTGCTTCTTAAGTACATTTGGGTCCTGGAGTTTTTCCAAAGCTGAGCTCAGCGGCCCTGTGATTCTCCAGTGTCTGTTTCTCCTTGTCGGTGTCGCCTATTAATTCTGCCCAGAGTGGGAAGAAGGGTGGAGCCACGTCAGGCTGGTCAATGATGGGCACCAGGCATTGGTTCCCTCTTACACGATGCTGGACTGAGACGATTTTACAAGTGCTCTCTCCAAGGAATAGGGGTGGCCATGTCTGACTCAGAGCCACAGGACGGCAAACTGCCTCAAGAGGTTCTCCTCCTGTTTCAGACAGCGCTGTGCTGAGACCCGGGCACAAAGGGTCCTCTGTCCTGGGGTCAAAAGAAATTGCTGGAAAGCCTCCCCGGGGAATGCACAGCCTTTTCCCACAAGCCTTCTTGGATTCGCCGTGAGGACTCAGTCAGTATCTCCTGCATTCCTGCTCTTCTCAAGACACTCCGCACGGAGCTGCCCTGTGCATACCTACGCAGAAGACGCCGACCTGACCTTTGAGGAGTTTACAGTTTTGTTAGGAGAAAAAATGTTAGGTCCTGATTAGTTTAGTGACACAGTCCAACGTTTACGCAATTTATGAACATGTTTCAGCTAGCAGAGAAAGTGCCTCCTAAAAATCACAAGTGCTCAAACCACCACCACCTGCCCCCCAGCGGGTGGCTGACAGTGATGGCAACACACATGATGATGTCATAGCGTCTGAAAGCTGGAGTGTTTTCTGCAAACATTCAGTACATTAAAAAGCAAAATGTGATATGTGCAATGCAGGGCAGAAAGCAGAAACAGTCTAGGGGAGCAAGGGTTGGACAAATAACCAGCCGAGAAGGCTTAGAAAGGTCCCCCACAGCGAAGGTGTTCCGGGAACTGGAGTTCCCCTGTGGTTTATCTCTACGTCCCTTCTATTCAAAGAGACAGAAACAGGCCTTGTCCTCCAAGGTCCCACTCTTCATTGACTTTACACACTCTGCCAAGTGTCCCCTTCTGTAGAGTTAGCGCCTCAGTGCCTCTCCCAAGCTTTTCCAAGCTCTGCGTGCCTGTTTTCCACGCTTTTAACCATTTTTGCTGATCTCCTCTGGCCTTTATCCAAGGGTCCTGCTTAACCTGTATAGCCCCAGAGTGAAGACAATGCTTTAACCAAGGCCTCAAGAGGTAAAACATGATACAAAGATTTCCTGGTGGCTGGAGAAGGTTATACTGCAGCCAAACAAAATTAATAAACTTTCCACAGTTTGGCTGAGTGCCTTATAATTAATGAGTTTACCAAAATGCTCACCCAGAACGAGCTGGAGCACATGTGGAACTGGAGCTGGAAGAGGACTGCTCTTCCTATAATTTGGCCCACATGGACAGGGGTCAGAGGTTCAGTGACCAGCCCTGGCCGGTGTCGCTCAATGGGTAGAGCGTTGGCCCATGCACAGAAAGGTTGTGGTTCGATTCCTGGGCAAAGGAAGGGAAGATTTAATCCCTGGCCCTAGTTGGGCAAATGTGGGAGACAACCAGTCCATCTCTCTTTGTCTGTCTTTCCTTCCCTCCCTCTATCCCTCTTTTCCTCCTGGAATTCCACTCTCTCTAAAAATCAGTGGAAAAAAATGTCCTTGGATGAGGATTAACAACAACAACAACAAAAGTTCAGTGACCAATACTTTGGCCAAATTTCTGGGACCCAGATGAACACATTAGGCAAATAAAAGCCTATAGTATCTAAGGCCCCTGTGAAAGTTGCGTTTCCGTGAATTGAACTAGTGGTCTGAGGAAGGCTTGAGGTAGAAAGGGGGGTTGGGAAAGACAAGGAGACCAGATGTGAACATAACCAAAAACAGTGCAGTTGGCACTTCAGAGCACCTTTGTTGGCAAACTTAGCGTAGAGCCAGAGATTTAATGGATCAAAACACAAAGCCACCCTCTGATGACTAAAGACAGCACACATGAAGCACGCAGCCAGGGAAGGATTAAGCAAATGTAAGCTATTATTTTATCAGCAGCACATTTCTGATGGACAAGCACAGTGATAAATGAAGGGAAAACTCAGTCGTAGCATGTCAGACATGGAAGGGAGTGTGGGAGGGACTTCATCCACCAGGCCCCCCGCTTCCACACTAGCACCAGCTTCCCTGTAGTGGCACCCATGCCCTGGGCTCCAGCCGATCTGACTGGCTGGTCACTCTGGACTTTCAGGGGTGGGCAAACTTTTTGACTCGAGGGCCACAATGGGTTCTTAAACTGGACCGGAGGGCCGGAACAAAAGCATGGATGGAGTGTTTGTGTGAACTAATATAAATTCAAAGTAAACATCATTACATAAAAGGGTACGGTCTTTTTTTTTTTTTTTTTTTTTTTTTTTAGTTTTATTCATTTCAAACGGGCCGGATCCAGCCCGCGGGCTGTAGTTTGCCCACGGCTGCTTTAGAGTCTGCTTGCCCACAGAGGGGGGACTTTTGCCTCTCAGGAAGGCTGTGTGCATCTGTGTTGTGGAGGCTTGCAGTGGTCAGCTGCGTGGAGGCCTGTCTCATTTGGAGATGGAGCATTAGAAACCCCATTAACACTGTACACCTGAGCCTGCCCTCAGTCCAGCTTCTGTCAATAATAAAACCTTTCTTTTGTTCTCCTGTCTCTCAACTGGTTCTGAGCTCAGGAGGACAAGAGAGGGGTTGTGTTTGCCCCGTCCCCTAAACCCTAACAGGGATACCGAAGTCCTATCTTCCCAGAATCCCCACTTCACCTGCCATGTCCTCCTCCGTCACAATTACGGATGCAAGAGGCGTGAGCAGCCATCTCAGCTGCTTCTGGACAGCAGGGGGCACGCACAGGGGGCGCTTGCTGCCCGCTCCCCACTCGGATCTCTGCGGATGTGGCTGGGGGACAGAATAGCAGACGTCTTTCTCTGCCTTCCCCTAGCCTTCCTCAGGCACACATTTTCCAACTGCGCACCTCTCACAGCAAATCAGGCCGCGCGGTGCGTGCAGAGCAGGGAGCTCCTTCCCAGGAAGAAATGAGACACTCCCTCCGCGCCACACCCCCAGCGAACTCTGCATTCTACAGAGAAGGATGGTTTTGCCCACAGAAACTTACTTAGCCAACAGGCATGGCACCTCCAGGCTCAAAGGTAGTACCTCAACTCCTGTTTGCTGTTACAACGTGAATCATTCCAATTGGCAACAGTGACTCAGTCCTGGCACTGACTCTCCAGGTGAGAGTGGACCAGACTCCGGGTGGGGCAGGGGTGTTATGTACAATTTTTAAAAGTCCCCAGGTAAGCCTCTGAGTCACCTCTCCAGGGGGTTCGGCCCAGATGCGAATTCAGGTCTTATAACTCAGGAGGCATGAACAAGTCCCAGCATCATTATTTTATCTATAAAATGGAGATAATAAAACCTATCTGTCATACAGGCTTATCCTCAGAACTAACCGAGATGACATTTAAATCAAGACTTTCCGGGATTTCAAACAGCCAATGGCTTCTGCATCAATTCAGGATAGGCTAGGATATGCTGCAATAACACACAACCCCAGTATCTTAGTCGCTTAACACAAACAAGTTATTTCTCACTCATACCAAGTCTACTGTGGATCCAAGTGACTACCCAAGGCACCTGTCCTCCCTACTCAGAAATCTGGCTACCCAGAATTGCAAAATGAGGCCTCCTATGGGATTTCAGTGACAGGGGAAGAGGGCACTAGGTCTCACAAACCATTACATATTCCCACGTGAAAATAACATATGTCACTTCTGTCTACATCTCTTCTTCCCTCAGGAGTGCATAAGTAAAATTCAAAAGCAATCTAGGATACTCTATATAGCTCAGGGAAGATAGCCCAAAATATGGAAGTTACTAAGTAAGAAGTGGAAATTACCTCCCTTCCTCCAAAAAGCAAAATGTAGGCACTAAGACGTGCCCCTCGGAAGAGAGGGCTCGAAGGCTTTGTCTTCTAAGGACACCAGCCACCACCGTCACTGCAAAAGCAACCTGGCAAAACAAAACCGACGCACAAGGAATCTGTCCTACGAGCATATCTTATCTGGCTTTCAAGGATGAGCGAACCATCTGTCCCATGACTCTGGGCGTCCTCTACCAGAGGGTACTGACTTAGTGAAGACCGGGAAACGGGAAAATGATTAAACTGAGCTGGATGTAAAAGTTCTAGAATGAAGCGCGATGCCACACGACATGACTAGCACACGCCTGTGCCAGGACGTGCATTCCCCTTCTCCTCTTTGGCTCTCGAAGCCAGAAACAGCTGAACTTCTGGGAAAGCTGCAAGTGAATACCTAATGGCCTATGCTGACTTTTAAAAAGTTTAAACTGATTTTCTCTGATCGACTCTGAAATAGAAGCAATTGCTACCGAAGTTAACAGAGCCCTGACCCAGCAGGATTCTCATAACCCAAGGGCCTTGTGTCCGATGCTCCTGAGAAGGCTGCCCCGCAAATGCACTGCTAACAGCAGTCACTGGAACCAAAGCAGCAGAGTGGACTACAAAGGAAACCATCAAACAAGCAACTTCTTTTGATTAAGTTGTGTTTTTGACTAAATAAGCACTGAAATCCAAAGTTAAAAGGCGTAGAAAGAAAGTACTGGATCTGAAGTTTCTGCTGACTTAACCAGATATATAAAAATATTCCACCTGACTTCACAGAGGATTTCATAGACATTTATTTTATTTTATTGTTCTTTCCGTATAAACAATATGCCCACATTTCTGCCTCTCAGCTCTCTTTCCCTCCCAGCAGGGCTCTTCCTGCTTTGAGTAATCACAGTTTGGTTTAGTTTCTCAGCAGGGATGACTCACATTCCCAGTGCTTGGAATAAGTGCATCATTCTGCTCCCTCGAGTGTCTGTTTTCCAGCAACATCCCAAATACAAACCTAAAGTCAGCCTCGGACGGCGAGAGGGACCTCTCTGCTGCCAGGTCACTTGGCGAGCAGGTCTCTGGCTTCACTTCTGTCCAGGGTCCCACCGCAATTGTGAAGGTGGAGGCTGGCATTGGCATGGTTACGTAGTAATGCCAGCTTGAGTACCCTATAAACAGAAAGAGAAAAATCACAATGAGACCCATATATGGTTCTAGACCTCACTTGTATCTTTTCTCTTCAGGCCGTTGAGGAACTTGTGTCCTAAGATGGTATGAGCCAGTTCTTGGAGGTGGGCCATGTCAACTGAAGGGGTACTATTCCAGGTCTCAGGAAAAGAGATGATAGTTTCAGGGCAACCAGGAAGGTTTGGATCTATTCCAAGCATCAGTTTGAAGCCATTCAAGTGAGGCTATAAATATGAGGAATGGGGGACCAGCCCAATATATTACAGATAAAAAGAATGAGGAATATAAGACCTGAAGTTCCACAGTTAACTGGTGGTTGAGGTGGTCACTAACAGCTGCAAACGCAAAAAAGTATAGGTTGTATGCTTCTAGAGAGGCCAAACAATATCTTATTCATCCTATTGCCTCGCACAGTACTTGGCATTAAAAAAAAATGCTCAGTTGAATGAATGGATGGATGATTAATGAACAAATGAATTATCACTTCTATTCTGCTAAACTATTTTGTCTGAATTTAATTCAAGCCCATCTAAAATGGATAGATATAGCAGAATACAATGAGACTAAAGAAAGGAAAGACCTAGGTTTTAGTCCCAACTCTGAAGCTAATTAACTGTGGAAGTTCAGGTCTCATACTAGTATTCCTCATCCTTTTTATCTGTCAATATATTGGGCTGGTCCCCCATTCCTCACTGAGCAGATGAAAAGCAGGCCTGGAAAGGTTCCATGGAGCCAAGGAGTGCCAGCTAGTTGGAGCAAGGCTGGACTTACAGTTGGGGCTCCCCACCCAGCCAGGGGTGTGCCCCCAGTTAGTACACACCTTAGAGAAGGCTTTTACCAAGGAATAAATGATTGATAACTTTTAACACTATACTCCCTTACTTCTGAGATAGAAAAATGACTTTAATGTTTCTGAAATCTGAATGTGTCATACAACCTGATTTTACATAGTATTTTTCTCTGAGCATCTGCTATAAATTGATGGTACGTGTTAAGAGGAATTACTATCACCCTATATTATGGAACACAGTTCTCCACTTCTCATGCTCCTCGTGTTCCATAATAGTAACACAACCTAGCCTCTCTTTCAGCCCCTCACTAACTCCATGGCCGGAGCTATTCTTCTCTTTCTTGTTTTAAGTGTTAGAGGGTTAGCCCTAGCTGCTTTGGATAGAACGTCAGCCTGCAGACTGAAGGGTCCTGGGTTCAATTCCAGTCAAGGGCACATGCCCGGGGTTGTGGGCTCGATCTCCAGTAGGGGGCATGCAGGAGGCAGCCGATCAGTGATTCTCTCTCATCATTGATGTTTCTCTCTCTCTCCCTCTCCCTTCCTCTCTAAAATCAATAAAAAAAATATTTTTAAAAAAAGTTTTAGCCCAGTTGGCATGGCTCACTGGTTGAGGGTCTGAGCTATGGAAGTCATGGTTCAATTCCCGGTCAGGGCACATGCCTGGGTTGCGGGCTCAATCCCCAGTATGGGGCATGGAGGAGGCAGCTGATTCTCTCTCCTCATTGATGTTTCTATCTCTCTCTCCCTTTCCCTTCCTCTATGAAATCAATAAAAATATATTTTAAAACGAAGTTTTAGAGGGTTAAACACTCATGGAGTGGGCTGTGGTGTCCAATTTGGTTAGTGAGTGGATAAAAAGTCATATTCAGGGTCCAAATGTTAACATGCCCACATTGGCCCTCAGAGCTAACATGACATTTTTCAAAGTACTCTACCAGTAAAAACCAATAATAAAGGTTAGATTCTGATCTCCATATGCTTGGCTTCTTTATCTCTCAACTAATTCTGAACTCAGGAAGGTAGAGGTCATTATTTATTATCCTTAGAAAATACCAACTTAGATCCAAAAGAATATCCTGCAGAACTCCTCTAATGAAAAACAAAATTTTAAGTACAAAACAAAGACCTAAACTTAAGGAAAAAAATAAATGATATCAACTTTGAAAAATGATATGATATCAAGTTTGGAAGTCATTAGAAGAAATACTTGAATGAGGAATATAGAAGGACATGCTCAGAATGGCTGGGAACACATCACAGAGATATCCATTCTCTCAAAACTGGTTATACCTTTCATTCTCTTCTGGAGTCAGAATGTCACTCTTAAAATCACTCATTCCACATCTGACTAAGATGCTGAAGGCATGCTCCTCTTTTTTTTTTTTTTAATCTTTACTGTTGACAGTATTACGTATGTCCCCGCCCCCCAAGACTCCTTCAGCCCATCCCCGCCTCCGGCCCCAGGCCCTCACCACCCCACTGTCTGGGTACATGGGTGCTCCTTTTTTATTTTTTTAAATTGATTTTAGAAGAAGAGGAAGGGAGAACAAAAGAGAAAAGCATCAATGTGAGAGAGAAACATCAAACAGTTGCACCAGTAAGCATCTTGACCTGGATCAAAATCTGGGTATGTACCCTGACCTAGAATCAAACCCATAACCCTTCAGTGCACAGGATGATGCTCCAACCAACAGAACCACACCAGCCAGGGCAAGGCATACTCCTCTTTAAAGATGATGGACTTCGAACAAGATGGCAGGGCAGGTAAACATGAAATAGGTACTTCCCTCCTCCCAGCCACATCATAATTAAAACTAAACTATAGAAAACCACCATTCCAGTCAGAATGCCTGAAATCTGGCTGGGTGGAAGCCCTACAACTAGGGAATTGAAGAAGAAGCCAAATCGAGACTGGTAGGAGGGGTAGAGACATGGAACAGGCTGGTCCCACACCCACATATGGCAGTGAAAAATCATGAGGGATATCTTGGCTGCAGAGATTCCCCCTGAATTCCCCACTGAGAAGTGATGGGTCTCAGCCCCACACCAGGACCTCAGCCCAGGGTACCAGTGCCAGGAAGAGAAGTCCCCATAACTTCTGGCTGTGAAAATCAGCCGAGGATCATGGCTGAATGACATGGAGGCTGCTGGAGTCCCAGACAGTTCCTTTTAAACGGTCCACACTCAGACTTACTCAGACTCATTCCCTCTGAGCTCTAATGCTGGGCAGCAAATTAAATGGTAACAGAGGCAGATGGGGAGGTACTGAATTGTTTGTTGAGCAAGAACTGAGGGCAAGGTCAGCTTTCTCCCAGACAGAAGTGCTGGCAAAAGCCATTGTTCCTTTGATGAGCCCTCCCCTTACAGAGCTGGCAGTCAGAGTCTCCATCAACCTGGCTAACACTGTTTTCCCCACCCTAGTGATTTCCTGAGGCTCTGCCCCACTCAACTTTCAAGCCCACCCAAGCTGTTTCCAGTGGCTTTTCCATACCAAAGGCCTGTCTTGGCTAATGTTTCAAATTTTCCTAAAATCTCTCAAACAAGCAGCATCAGGCCTTGGTTCAGAGCTTGGCCTCTCCTGGCACCTTCAAGCCCAGAACAAGTACCAGCCATCTGCTGACTGCTTTGTAGCTAATGCTGGGTGGCCCTGGGCAGTGGCTGACCTTGAATTGCACCTCCCTGGAGATCCCAGAGCCAGTGCACCCAGTGAATAGTTTCAGACCATGGAACAGGCTGGTCCCACACTCACATATGGCAGAGAAAAATCATGAGGGATTTTTAATATATATTTTTAATATATATTTTATTGATTTTTTACAGAGAGGAAGAGAGAGGGATAGAGAGTTAGAAACATCGATGAGAGAGAAACATTGATCAGCTGCCTCTTGCACACCTCCTACTGGGGATGTGCCCGCACAAGTACCAGCAAAGGAACAATGGCTTTTGCCAGCACTTCACCTTAATTTGGTGAAGGAAATAAACATACAAGTCCAGGAAGCACAGACAATCCAAACAAAATGAACCCAAAGAGGCCCACATCAAGAAACATCATAATTTAAATGTAAAAGGTTAAAGATAAAAAGAGAATCTCCAACCACTTTCATTAGCTACACACATAAAAGGCAGACTCAGTGGGCAGCAGAACCCTTCTAAAGTAAGTCCTACTCTGTGGGGCCACAGCACAACTGATCATCCATGTGGTCAGAGGTTGATGGTTGGTGGTCACAGACAGTTTTTGCAGCTGATTGGCCTGGGGGTAAATCCCTCCCATTGACATGCCAACAGTAATCAAGGCTCAACTATAAGAGAAGGGTTACACAGCCCATGTGGGGGCACACCTTGAGTGTCCAGCTTAGGAGATTGTGGAGGCTATGCCACTGGGCCATATGGGACACCTACTGTATTAGGCCACTCTACTGAGCCTGGGAGATGTAGCAGCTCTACCTCATACACAGAAACAAACACAGAGAGACTGACAAAATAAGGAAACAAAGAAATATGTCCTGCCCTAACCGGTTTGGCTCAGTGGATAGAGCATCGGCCTGTGGACTGAAAGGTCCCAGGTTCGATTCCAGCCAAGGGCATGTACCTTGGTTGTGGGCATATCCCCAGTAGGAGGTGTGCAAGAGGCAGCTGATCAATGTTTCTCTCTCATCGATGTTTCTAACTCTCTATCCCACTCTCTTCCTCTCTGTAAAAAATCAATAAAATATATATTAAAAAAAAATATGTCCGAAAAGAGACAAAACTTCAGAAAAAGAACTAAACAAAATGGAGACAAGTAATCTACTAGACGCAGAGTTCCAAACACTGGTTATAAGGGGGCTCAAGGAACTTAGTGAGGACCTCAACAGCATAAAAAAGGACCAGTCAGAAATGAAGGATACACTAAATGAAATGAAGAATAGCTTACAGGGTATCAACAGTGGAATGGATGAAGCTGAGAATCAAATCAACAATTTGGAATATAAGGAAGCAAAAAAACACTCAATCAAAACAGTAAAAAGAAAAAAGAATCCAAAAACATGAAAATAGTGTAAGGAGTTCTGGGACAACTTCAAGTGTATTAACATCATGAGGATGCCAAAAGGGGAAGACAGAGCAAAAAATTGAAAATCTATTTGAAAAAGTAATGACAAAAAAATTTCCTTAATTTGGTGAAGGAAATAAACATACAAGTCCAGGAAGCACAGAAAATCCAAACAAAATGAACCCAAAGAGGCCCACATCAAGAAACATCATAATTTAAATGTAAAAGGTTAAAGATAAAAAGAGAATCTTAAAGGCAGCAAGAGAAAAGCAGTTAGATACCTACAAGGGAGGTCCCATAAGACTGTCATCTGATTTCTCAGCAGAAACTTTGCAGGCCAGAGGATTGGTAAGAAATATTCAAGGTGATGAAAAGTAAGGATCTACAACTAAGATTACTCTACCCAGCAAAACTATCATTTAGAATGGACGGACAGATAAAGAGAATCCCAGACAAGAAAAAGCTAAAGGAATTCATTACCACCAAACTAGTATTACATGAAATGTTAAAGAATTTTCTTTAGGAAGAAAAATTAAAAAAATTTAAAACATAAGTAATAAAATGGCAATAAAGACATATCTATCAACAATTAAATATTAAAGAAAAAAACAAAATAAATGAACAATCAGACAAGAAACAGATTCATAGATACAGAGAATATTTTGACAGTTGCCAGATGGGAGGGGTTGGAAAAGATGAAAAAATTAAGAAGTACAAATTTGTAGTTACAGAATAGTGACAAGAATGTAAAGTATAGCATAGGAATATAGACAATAATATTCTAATAACCATGTATGGTGTCGGATGGGTGTGAGATTTATCAGGATGATCACTTAGTAAGTTATGTAATATCTAATCACTGGGATGTACACCTGAAACTAATATAGTAATGTATGTCAACTGTAATTTAAAAATAAAAATGATTTTAAAATGAAAAGGAAAAAGACGAGATAACAAGCGTTGGCAAGGATGTGGAGAAAAGGGTGCAGCCACTATGGAAGACAGTATGAAGGTTTCTCAAAAAATTAAAAATAGGACTACCATCTGATTCATCAATTCCACTTATGGGTATTTATCCAAAGGAAATGAAATCACTATCTCAAAGCGATATCTGCACTCTCATGTTCATTGCAGCATTATTTTCAATGACCAAGACATAGAAACAATCTAACTTCCAGAGGATAAAGAAAATGTGATATATATATATATATATATACACATACATACACACACACACACACACACACACACAATTTATTCAGACATAAAAAAGGAAATCCTTCCACTTGTGACAACATGGACAGACCTGGAGAACATTATGCTAAATAAAATAACTCAGACAGAGGAAGATAAATAGTGTATGAGATCTCACTTATATGTGGAATCTAAAAAAAAACCCCACAAAAAACCAAACTCATAGCAACAGAGAGTAGATTGGTAACTGACAGGGGTGGGGGTTTGGGAAGACATTGAGGGGAAATGAGTGAGGGTGTTCAAAGGATGGAAACCTCTGGTTATTAAGTTCTGGGGATATTATGCACTGCAAGGTGACTGTTATCAATACTATATTGTATATAATTAACAAAACTGTATTGTATATAATTAACAATACTATAGTGTATATTTTATAGTTGCTAAGAGAGTAGATCTTCAGAGTTTTCACCACACACAATAAAACTATGTGAGGTGATGGATGTGTTAACTAACCTTATTGTGGTAACCACTTCACAATATATTCATGTATCAAATCATCACATTGTGTACCTTAAACTTACAATGTTAGATGCCAATTATACCTCAAGAAGTCTGGGGGTGGGGGGAGAAACACTATGTTTCTCATTTAGCATTGAATGTTTGACCTGATTTTTTTGCTGCCTCTCTGGTCCTTGTACCATCCATCTAGCACATGGAGAAGAAAAGACTGCTTGGAAACAGCAGAAGCTGAAACTGTTTTCAATAGAGAATGCTGCTAGTGGAATAGAAGGTATCTGTTATACACCTACACAAGGTCATGGAGAAGCCTCACCAAGTGCCAATGACATCATGTCCCAGCACCTTTATCAGAATGCTTGTACACTCAAGGTGATGGGAGGAGGGTGGTGGAGGCCAGAACTGATGTGGCAGGGGAGAGGAAGGAGATTAGCAGTTTCAAAACAAAGTCAGAAACTTTAAATGACCTGGAGTTTGGGAGCAAAATAGCGAAAGTATTAACAGAATCTGAGTTAAATCCAACAAAAATATTTTAAAACTGTCATTACTCCCTCAGTCTTCTCTGAAGTTAAATCATGGGAGAAAAAGGGACTTTTTTTTTGGGGGGGGGGGGGGAAATGTCTTGAAAACATCATCCAAACCCATATTTTAAATGCTCAAGATGATTTTTTCCTATATAGCCTTCAAGATTTTTAATTTATTGATTCTTACAGTTCCTCTACTTCGTGGAGCTCATTGGGAATAAACTGCTTCATGGTTTAAGCTTT
Source organism: Myotis daubentonii (assembly GCF_963259705.1). Lineage (NCBI taxonomy): Eukaryota > Metazoa > Chordata > Mammalia > Chiroptera > Vespertilionidae > Myotis > Myotis daubentonii. Next base: position 8,340,147 of record NC_081850.1, read on the forward strand.
TAAAGCCAAAAACTTTTTCAGGATACCTAGTGACAGTCAAATAGGGTCAGATCAATAGCCTGGGCCAAACAAGAACCGGCCAGGCGCCCACTTCCCAAAGACCCTGGCTGGACTCCACAGAAGTTTCTCAAAGGTGTCCAGGCCTGGACTTCTTGTCCAACCTGGGTGAAGGCTTAAGTCACCGCAGTGACACCTGAATGCTTCCATTGCGCTGGGGAGGCTTTTACTGGCCCCTACCATTGGGACAAGTCTCATGGCCTCACGCTTTGAGCTGTCTGTTCATGGACTATTCCACAGAGCCGAATCTGGCATGAGGACGGCCCTCTGCCAAGGGAGCTAGCTGCTCAGGGGACACCTGATCCCATCTTCAAACCAGACTGCAGAAAAGGCAAAGGACCACGTGGAAATACTGCCCCAGAATGCAGAGCACAGATTCCAAAGAAAAGAGAAATAATTTCTGGATGGGCAATTGTTTGGGATAAGCCTACCTTGAAAAGAGAACTGATGAAGAGCATGTCTCTTTTGAGTATGCCTGCTGATGGAGTTCCAGCCCTGGAACTGACTACTTGGGCTCAGCTGCCTGCTCCACACTTACCAGTTTGGACACATCACTTAATCTCTCGATGCATCAGAGTCCTCATCTATTAACAAAGGAATGATCATAGTGTCTATCTCAGAGGATTATGTGATTTAGGTTAGATGATATACACAGAAATCACTAAGGCATAGTAACTGGCACATAGTAAGTGTTGAAGAAATCTTAACTGCTGTCGTCTTTATGGCTGCCTCCCCCTGTTGCTTGGGCTGACTTTCTGGAGGCAGAGACGAAAAAATGTTGAAGGTATGGCTGCCACATGTGCACTGAAGCCTGTGGCCTGATGAGGCCCACATATGGGGTTTAAGGTTGAATGGCATTAAAACGCAGTGCACACAAAGCGATCCATTTAAGGAGAATGACAGCCCAAAAGGGGGCATACTGCATGACTTCATATAGAATGGGCCATTTGGAGACTATTTAAATGGTGTTTACTTTAAATGAGCCAACCTTGATGAAATAGACAGTGAATACCTTCATTTTCCTTTTTTATTCAATCCACTTGCCCTAGGCTCCCTTGCTACCCCAGCTGCAAAACAAAGAGAACATGCTGTACTTGAATTAAGCTGAGTTTTTCCTCTGCAAAGGCCAGAAGCCCATCACACCACTGGATAATTTCAGGGCCCGGCCTGGAATCATTACCAAGATGAACAGGGAGTGGAAGGGTGGGGACAATAGGAACGGGCCTAGAGGAAGTGGCGCTCCCAACTGCGCAGGCCTGAGCAGCCACCCAGCGAGCCTCCCTTCGAAGCTTCCACAGAAAGTTCCCAAAGGCTCTATGCCACCTTCTCAAACTGGAACTTATTTAAGGGGTGAAATTCTTAGACTTCAATTGTCTCACTAGTAAGACAGAAATTTACTATCAGATATTGTTCTTATAATCACACTAGCAGCTGCTACAAGGTCCAAATAGACATTTTCATCTCTGAAACAGGATTGAAATTGTCCTTAAAGATAACTGTGTTTTTTTTTGTAGGAATGATAAGTGTTTGAAATGGGTCACTTTTCAAATCATAGGCAGTCTAAAATTTAGTTTTGAAAACACTTATCACTGAGAGTGTGAAAACAATTACAATAACTATTTTCGTCATTTACTACTCTAAAAAACTGTCTTACGAATAGTTTGAAGATCCTGTCTTCCAAGGGAGGAAGAGGAAACAGGGGGAAAAGAACGTGATGGAGTCGTCAGCTCATGGTTAGGGAAGAGGACTCTTTATGGAATACTGTGAAAACCTGTGCTAATCACTTGTGAAAGTCATTTTCATAATAAGAAAAAAAGTGTGAGAAAAACATCAAGATACTGTAGTCATCTTTACACATCGATCCCGCCCACTGATAGTAAATTCAATACAAAATGTATGTCCAGCCACTGTGCTCTGCTTAGGGGAGTCCTGGCCGCACCCCCTCAGCACAGCAGAGGCAGCCTTACAGCTCAGCTCCGGAGGCCAAGGCAGATGATTTCTCTTTGCAAAGACAGGCTCTCAGCGAATGTCTTGTATTGAAAGAGTTATTATTTTCACTGAAAATCAAAACAGGCACTTAATTCTTCCTATTAAAAGTGGATCAAAGAAGGTGAAGGGATTAGCCAAAGAACAAATATGCGTAACCCATAGACACAGACAACAGTGTGGTGATGGCCAGAGGGAAGGGGGGGCCAGGGCTCGGTGGAGGTGGGGGGAATGGGTACATCTGTATTAGTGTCAACCATTAAAAAGAAAAGTTAAAAAGAACACAAACTTTTCCACCGTAGGCTAGACAAATAGCATGAAGCACTCAGAAACTGATAAAACGCTTTTATTTAGGTATCATGTTTCTCTACTCAACAGTCCCTGCTGCTTTCCTACCTCAAAACTGTTTCTTTCTCTAGTCAATATTCTTAGTCTCAGAACTTCCTGCCCAAACTGTTCCATACATCAAGCTATTTCATTATTTTGGAACACCTTTGTATCACAAAGTAAAGATGCTTAGCAATAGGTACAGGAATATGCGTGGTTATAAGTACATGCAGACACACTCTATATAATGTATGTGTTATGTATATTTTGTGTATTGATGACAATACATTTAATAGATCTGTAAAAAGGAGGGAGTGAGAGCTCCCAGTTTCAGTTGCTCTTCCTTTCTTGGCTTCCTGCTCGAGCGCTTGGGTCTTTCAGCAAACCCCAGCTCTCTTCTTTCACTTCTACACAGATGCCAAGCCTACACATCCTGGTTTTATGAGCTAGTGTCACCCTCCTGAACACCCGTGGCGTGACTGCCTTTCGTTAGTTGGTTCTTCTTCGCTGTCGCTCAAGGGTGGGAGCTGGCAGCAGAACAAAGGAGAGAGAAAGAGCGTCCTGCGCTGTTGTGTGCCAGCGCTGCTTAACCAGGGCCATGTGCCAGGTCATGCCACCTCTTCTCAAGCACTGATGCCACCGGCAAGGCTTTGGGTTTCCTTCCTTCAACATGGTACCGCCTGAGGCACAGGAGACCCATGAGAGAATGACCTCCAAGGTGATTCTTGTGAACCAGGTGAAAGAGCGCCACCTACTGAACAGAGGACACAAGCACCTCCCTAGGTTTAGAGGTTTCCCCTGGTGGCTGGCTAATGGATACCTAAGGAATACATGGCACCAGGACTGGGATTGGTCTTGTAAGCCTCACCCTCCATTCTGACCTATGACACAGACAACCTAGTTCCCCTGAAACTTAAGCACAAAATGGATGGTCAAACTACACCAAACCATCCTGCTCCCGATGGTCACAGGTACACTTTAGTACCTGACCCACATGAGAAAATTCATGAATATCAAGCCTAAGACAAAAACCCACAGCAAGAATCGGTATGCACATGCCTGCCAGAGTCATCATTATCCAAAAGAAAGCATGATGACTTCCCCGTATGCTCAGGATGGTGAGTACAGCGCTAGGAAGGCAAGAAAGAAACGAATGACCTGACACAGACTTAGAAAGTGCTAGGCATCATCTGAGCCCTCGGGAGAGATGTAAGAGCAGAACACAGGCCTGGGTCACCAATAGCTTTCGGAAGAGATGAAGGCGTTCACTCTGTACTCCTAGCCCTTGGAACACATGTATGTGCACTAGCCCAGGATAGTTTTCTCTACTCTGCATTCTCTGTGGTGAAAACACTTAATCATAACCATTCCTAAATGCCTTTAATCTACCATTTCCTTACACATAATTCCTGGTTGCATGCGGTGGGAGCAGTCTAAATGGTATTGCTCATTTTGAGCCATCCAGAGGGAAGAAAAGTTGGTTTTCAATTGCACACAGGAGGGTCTGGACTCTGAAATCTTGGCTTTTCCCTGGAATTTCCCACAGAAAGTCAAGAGAGAAAATGTCAGAGAGCTGGTCTGTTGGGCAGGCCAGAGAGTAGCATTTTGCCCAGGATGAAGTAATGTCTACGGTCTTACTTTTGAATAGAAAAATGAAATCAGATCCTATGTGAGGGCACGTGTAGTTTTTAACACCTTTCACTTGTTCATGTGCTTTTTCTCATACATTTGGAAAGAGCTTAAATTACTCAGTCTTGTTCATTTACTTGGGGCTTCCCATGAAAATGCAAGTGGAGCATTTTATTTTTCTAGGACGTAGAAATACACTAAATTAGATTCTACAAAAATAAAACTAAACTAAACAAAATAAAATTAGCAAATACGGGAAAATAAGGATGCACCACACCCATTTTTTCCCTTTAAAATCTACTGAGCCTCGAGAAAAGGCATGAACTCTAATCAGAAGCGGAGCCCGAGAAAGGCCTCTGGAATCACAGCGGTTTAAAAGCTCTCCCGTGCGCATATTACTTCCGTCTGATTCCACAGAACAGTCATTCCACACATAAGCATTAAGCACCTGTGCAGACAAAGCACTGGGTCACTGTGCTTCATGGGATGGCTACATTTTGGCAGGGAATACGGGACAACAATTACACCCAGGCTACCATTTCTGTCTGCCCAATGACATTATGCTGAAAAGGTCAAATAACAGAGGAGTCAAACAAGTGGATCTAAGTCTATGGCCTTGACTTAGCCCTCCTGAGAAAAGGGTAGTGGCTTCTCGGCTAATACAATTCTTACGATGGGCATCAGGCTACAGTCTAAACCAGCGGCCTTCTCATTACAAACAGTCAGGAATGATCTCCCTCAGGCAGCAAGGACTCAGGACTCCCATCCTGTGTCCCCAGGCTGCTGTCATCTCTGTCCCTGTTATCTGCCTCATTGCATGATGCTGCTCTGGTGCTCTGCTCCTTTTGGGAAATCAGCTGACGCCTGGCAAAGGTGCTAATGGGGCTGGTGTGACACTGTGGGAACTGTGGGTGGAAGGCAGGGTTTGCCACTCACATTTCCAAGGGTAGCTCATCATTTCAAAGGACACTGCGCAACAGAGGAGGTCCTCTGAGACCAATGTACCAATCTAGAAAACGACTTAGGAAGTAGCATCATCTCGTATCCGCATACCATTTTTTTCTAAGAAGGGCAGAGATATCTAGAGACAAGATTCCTCCCCCAGAACAGCCATCCTGGGCTGCAAAGCGCTCCACTTGCTCTGGCCGCCCTCTCAGAAAGCCAGCTGGGGGGCTGCAGGAGGGGCTGGGCTATCAGCAGGGAGTGCGCTCACCTTGCCACGCCTCCCTCAGCTGGAGTTGGTCAGGTCTGCTCTGAGATACCACAGAAGGTGCAAGTGGTATGAACATTAGCAAATCCCAACTAGCATGTAGTTGTTGTTGTTGTTGTTAACTCTGTGCTGAATTGGTAATTCTGAAAAACAGTCACAGATATACTTCTGGAGGTATGAAAAGTTTCCACAAAAATGATAAAGGCAATCCTTGTTTTAATTTTGATGATACTGTTCAAACAGACAGACAGATATTGAAGGATCAGATGACTCTGTTCTGAAAAGGACCCAGTTAGTAAATATTTTAAGCTTTGAGGGCCATGCAGGCTTTGTTTCAACTGTTCGGCTCTGCCACTGCAGCACCAAAGTAGCCATGGACAAGGGCCGTGTTCCAATCAAACTGTGTGTCTAAAAACAGGGCACCGGTTGCATTTGGCCAGTCGATTGGATTATCCAGATATAACCGAGTACTGCCCACCAGCCTGAGAGTTCACACATGCTCTCGTGCTGTGACCGCGCGGAGGCAGGCGCCCCGTGTTAATGACTGAGAGCTGATGAGAGGAGAGCCTCACGATGATGCTTCTCCTGAGTGCAGGCTGTGCCCTCGCCTCGCTGTGCACACAAAAGCTTCCCCGCGCCGGAAGGAGCATGGTGGAGAACAGACCGCCTGGCTCACGCACGGGCATCTCCAAAGAACCTTCACGGGGCTGAGAGCAGCACACTCACACTGTCAGGGGCGATGACATTACAACAAAACATTAACCTTTACATTAAACGTAAGTTGTTCATTTGAATTTTGCTGACTTAACAACTTGGTCTGTGCTTAACTTATAATTTTATTTTGGCTTTATAGATATGTAAGAGTTATAAGCAAACAGAATTTATATCTAATCTTAACATTCATAGTCTTAAAATATAATTCTAATACAAATAATTTCAGCCGACCCTGGTAAACCATGAGAATTTTTTTCCCCTCTAAAAAGAAAAATAATGCTCAAGTTCGAGAAACACTGCCAAACACGAGCCTTTCTGTCTGAACTGCAGGGCCAAACCATGAATGAGACAGTATGCAGGCTTGGTTAGGTGGGGGGCAGGGAGAGCCACCCCGCGTCGTGGGGTGTGGTGACTGCAGGTCAACCTCTAGAGGCAGCCATGGGGGCTGGAGGTGGCCAGGTATCAGGACCGGCTTGCCACTGCAGTGTTTCAGGTGCTCAATCAACCTCAGCACGTCCGGGAACCACAGAGGGAGGGTGGAGAAAGAGCCTGTGTGAGTCCAGCAGAACTTCACTAGGCAATTCCAGCAAGACGCTGCAGCCTACATCAGTAACCTCTCACCTGCTGAACAGAGAGAGTTTCAGACAGGGCGCGTGGAAAGTGAAAGGAGCGCAGGGAAATTCATAGACTGTGTCCTGTGAGGAGAGCCATGAGCACTATGGGAAGAAATACTGCAAAATAAAGGTAAAAGAAAACATCATTCTAAAGACTCAGAAGAAGAACAAGCCTCAGAAATGAATTTACTGTAGAAACCAAAAGCAGTTTAGGAAACTGCCATTCCCATTATGATACAGGAAGATAATAACCTCTACGAAAATATATTTAAAAAGTATGGGACGACAACAGGCTGAAACAGTATAAGAGACTGACTTCATAAGATAACAGATCAAAAAGATAAGGATTGTAAGGAAACTTAAATAACAATTTAAATCTACAATGGAATTACTAAAGAACAAAATGTTTCTATGGAAAATCAGAGGTGTAGAGTGTAAACAACAAATGAAAGGGCAAGCTACACAGACTGGGAGAATATATTTGCAATACATATATCTGATAAAAGGCTTTACCTAGAATATACAAAGCATTCTTTCAATCTACTAATAAAATAACCAAAAATCTCACATTAAATAAATGGCAAACAACTTGAAGAGACGCTTTTCAAAGGAAGATATAAGAATGCACAATAAGTATGAAAAGTTGCTCACAATCATTAGTCCTCAGAGAAAGGCAAATTAAAACGACAACAAGCTAGCACTGGACACCCAGTTGGAAAGCTGACAATACCAGTGTTTGCAAGGATGCCAGGTAATGGTGAGGAAGGGGGAGGGAGAGGTTCTGATATATTGCTGGTAGAATACAAAATGATACAATCACTTTGGAAATGATTTGGCAGATACTTACAAAGTTAAACATGCATTTATATGATTCAGCAATTCCACTCTTAGGTATTTACCCAAGAGAAATGAAAACCTATATCCTCAGAAAGACTTGTACACAGTGTTCACAGAATTATTTATCACGATGGCTAAAAACAATTCAAATCTCCATAAACAGGTGAGAGGATAAACAAACTGTGCTTTATTCATATAATGGACTACTATTCACCAATTTTAAAATAATAAACTATTAACACTCACAAAAATATGGGTGACTTTTCCAAACATTATGCTGAGCAAAAGGAGCCAGGCACAAAAGAGTACACATGGAATGACTCTATTTACGTGAATCTTTGGCAGAGGCAAAATTAATCTACAAACACGGAAATCGGGTCAGTGGTTGACAGGAGTGGGGTTTGGAGGAATGAATTAAGGAGAGATGGCAAGGGCATAAGGCGAGTCCTCGGGTAAAGGAAATGTTCTACATCTTCATAGGAGTGCTGATTAAATAAATTGGTGTATTTTTCAAACAAGACAAATTGTGTACATTTTATTACATGCAAATTATCTATCTATATAAAACCCTAATATGCAAATCAACCGAACAGCGGAACGACCGGTCGCTATGACGCGCACTGACCACCAGGGAGCAGACGCTCAATGCAGGAGCTTCCCCCAGACCGCAGGCCCCGACCGGCAGCAGCGTTAGGGGGCAGGGCTGGCTAGCAGGTGGTGCCAGGCCAGCCAAGGCAGGTGCAAGCGGGCCTCCTTCCCCCGCCTCCTCTGATCGCCCCACTGGTCACCCCACAAATCTGCCCTAATCACCAGCCAGGCCTAGGGACCCTACCTATGCATAAATTTTGTGCACTGGGCCTCTAGTACTTCAATAAAGTTGATTAAAACCAAAGATACCCACAGCTAGCTTCTTTCTAGAAAGCTGTAAATTACATAAATAAAAATAATTCACCAAAACCAGTTTGGCTCAGTGGATAGAGCGTCCGCCTGCGGACTGAAGGGTCCCAGGTTCGATTCCAGTCAGGGGCATGTGCCTGGGTTGTGGGCACATCCCCAGTGGGAGATGTGCAGGAGGCAGCTGATCGATGTTTCTCTCTCATCGATGTTTCTGACTCTCTATCTCTCTCCCTTCCTCTCTGTAAAAAATCAATAAAATATATATTTAAAAAATAATAATTCTATGAGCCTCTAGGCAAGAAAATCAGACTTTCAAGGAATTTTTAAAAAATTGATATCAGCCCTGACTGGTTCGGCTCAGTGGATAGAGTGTTGGCCTGCGGACTCAAGGGTCCCGGGTTCGATTCCAGTCAGGGACATGTACCTTGGTTGCGGGCACATGCCCAGTGGGAGGTGTGCAGGAGGCAGCTGATCGATGTTTCTCTCTCATCGATGTTTCTAACTCTCTATCCCTCTCCCTTCCTCTCTGTAAAAAATCAATAAAATATATTTTTTAAAAAATTGATATCAGATTTCTCCTCAGAAATGCTAAGTCAGGCATGATAATAAAAATGTTTATAGTTGTTTAAGAGAGAAAAGTAGTCCTAAGAATTTTATACCTAGCCAAGGATTGTTCGTAAGTGATAGAACTAAAAGCCAATCTAAATATGGGATGGCTCATAAAATATACCACACATCCACCCTTCTAGAAAACAAATATTGAAACAATTTTCCAAGTGCCTGAGAAATGATTCAAATTTAAAAGCTTAAGGATAAAGACAGTATAAATACTTACTACAAATATGATTTGAAACTAGATGAAGATATAAAAAAAAGTAATTGTAATTCCTAGAAGAGAAGATATAATACAAAAACAAAATATAGAGATAAGCCTGTCCAGTGTGGCTCAGTGGTTGAGCATCAACCTATGAACCAGGAGGTCATGGTTCAATTCCTGGTCAGGGCACATGCCCGGGTTGAGGATTAGATCCCCAGTAGGAGGCAGCCGATCAATGATTCTCTCATCATTGATGTTTCTATCTCTCTCTCACTCTCCCTTTCTCTCTCTGAAATCAAGTAAAACATATTTAACAAAATATAGATAGATAATATGAATCCTAAAGCTCAACTGTATTCACTAAAACTGGGGAATGTGGATGAGGGAAGATGATAGAAGTAAATGCCATTTAGTTCCTTATCTGACAGAGTGAAGTCAAGAGCTATTGGTTCACTTACCTGTAAAAGATTAATTTATGAAATATTCTATAGTCATAAAAAATAATGAGAAAGCTCTTAATACTCAGATATGAAATTATCTGTAAAACCAATTTATTCTAAAGGGTTGAGGTACAATTCAAACATATGTGCAGCATGCTCTGATCTGTGCAACAAGCGGAAAAAACATCTTAAACAAAGGAAACTGGTGACTTTGGTTAACTTGGGGGAAGGGTATCTGGGTAGCTGGGAATTAGGAGTAAAAAGGAAATTTTATTGCAATTTTTTGTCCTTTGTTCATTTGTAAATGAACCATATAAATGTTACCTATCTTTTTTAATGTATTATTTGTCTTATTTTTACTTTGAAAATCAAGTAAATTCTCATTGAAGACTCTAGTATATGTTAAATCTAGTTTATGATAAAGGAGACATCACAAGTTAGAAAAGATTCAATAAATTATTTTACGGCAACTTATTTCCTATTTGAAAAAAAAAAAATTGTAGTCCTCATTTCACAATCCTGACTAGAATAAACTATAAACAGATAAAGACTTAATGAAAATTTTAAATTAAATAAAAATATTAAAACAAAACAGATGAATCTCAGATCAAATAAAGAAAGACCTTCAAAGAATAATTAGACAGATTTCACTAAATAAAAATTAAAATTGCCAATAGCTCAGAAACATATTATAAAATTAAAAGGCATAGTAAAACTGGGAAAAGTACTTTTCATAAATATGATAAGATAAATAGTTTTATATTTTAAAGAGCCAATCAAATTAAAAGGCAAAACAAACTTTTGAAAACCTTACTGAAGCCTCATTGTAAAAACGGGTAAAGGAAATCAAAAGTCAGGAAATGAAGATAGTTAAGAAAAATATAAGGACACGTAAAACCTCATTGATAATCGAAGTAATCTATGTTAAAGACAGACCTTTTCTTGCCTAGCAAATGGGTGAAATTCATGGAAAATGGGGACCCTATAATTACTGATGGGTATGAAAATGTACTATTGGTACAAATGCAAATGGGCACAGCCTTTCTGGGAAACAACTTGAAATATGTACCAACAGCCTTATCCATGCTGAAAACTTTTGACTCAATAATTCTAATTTTATACTAAATGTCTCCTCAGGAATTTAATGCAACTTTATTTATAACAGGAAAAAACCTGGAAACAATAAAAATGTCTAAAAATACAAAAATGTTAAAATATGATATATTCATACCATAAAATATTATGCAGACATTAAAATTATAGTTTAAAAAATACTTAATGACCTGGGAAATGTTCAAAATACACCATAAGTGAAAAAAAGCTGTTATGTGCCATGACGGCAATTTTGAAATGACAATATGTACCATCTGTGTAGATTTTAAATACTGGAGGGAAATGCAACAAAATGTTAGCAATCACTTTCTCTAAAATTCTTTAATTTTATTACTTTTAATTTCCTGTAAAATTTAAAGTTTCTAAAGGTATGTGAGAGACACCTTATTTCAAATGAAGAAATGTTTCAATTATAAAAATTTCACCTGGCATCAAAATGCTTAGGTTCTCAGCGGAGTTAATTATTGCAATAAGCAAATAATCCCCAGACAGAACCTTGATCTGCATTAGCACTTGCCTTCCATCTTTTATACTTTGGGTTCAGAACTCTGAGGGACAGAGCTGGACTCGAACAGCTCTGGTGGGCCCGCCAACAGCAGCACTATCACTCAGCGTAATGAACTCCCAGTGCAATGAACCCCCTCTGCAGGCTCCAGGACCCAACCACAGACAACTCAACTGTAAGTAACGGTGTTTCCATGACACACTTGCCTGCCCAGAAAGTCTTCAACCAAGACCACCCACTTATGGCCCACAAACCACCAGGGCAGAGCAACCGCTGAAATACTCTAGGAACTGATAAGTCTGGCATGAAGAGCCCCCACACGCCTGCCCAGGCTCCCCAGGGCCTCCCCCTCCCTGCTGTTTTCTCTGGCAGGATGTTTTCTAGCATGTTCATTCCAACCCAACTAATAAAGGAGCTCTTTAAAGTTGCAAAAAACAGTGCGTATTGGGTTCCTGGGTCCAGCGTGTGTGCAATACACAAAGAAGCACAGAACACATGTACAGTACCTTCCCGAAGATGTGTTGGCTTGGCAGAATTTTCCCCACTCATTAAAACAACAAAAGATGCAGCTGCTCGGACTGTGGCCTGCCATGTTGACATGGCAACGGGGGGCTCCTGGCATGGGAAAAGGGCCCTGTTGTTTATGGGAGATCCCATAGTGTAAACACACGGCCTGCAAAAGAAAGACCAAGAGACAAAGGGGGAGAATCTCTAAAATAAGTTGTCACTTTTCTCCTCTCCATGGTAGAGAAGGTTAAGTTGAGCTTTCAAAGAAAACACATTTGAGGCTTTGTAGCTGACTAGTTTCAAAGCATGTTGAACTAAAACTGCCAAGGGATGGCTAAGTGGTAATTTCTCCCAAATGAATTACTTAAATATGTAAAAAAAAAAAAAAAAGTTGTTTTTTAAGGGAGAAACATTTTTTGGTTAAAGTTTTAAACACTAGTCTTCCAAGTTAAAATATGTATTACCCTTGCCCTTCCCCTTAGGCTAGCTAACCTTATGCCTTTAAAAGAAAAAAGCTTTAGAGACATTCTTACAAAACTTGGAAAATATTCTGGAACAGAAAATATGTTTGGAGATCACTGAGATATTAATGTTTGGAAAAACAAGCTGGTGGTCTCGAGTCCAGTGCTGGTGGGCAGATATCCCAATCCTGGAAACCACCATCTCAAATGCAGCCCTTGTGGGAATCCTTGTGTGGAGGCCAAGAACAGAGGGAAACAGGACTATAGGTCCCCACTACCAGGAAGGCCAAGTGTGGCCATTACCAACGCAAATTTGGGAAACCGATGGCATGACATTAGGGCTCATTCTGCTGCAACTAAAATATACACACCCATGGGCACCAAGAACAATCTCTTCCATGACTGAGTCACTGCTGACAGAGATGGAAAAGACTGATGAGATCAAGGGAAAGGATTATTTTGACACCACTGTTTAGAAAGCACAAAACTTACCATCGGGAAAGTGTCTCAGAAAAATGTATCCACTTTTTTGCTTCACTATGATGCACATGTAGTGTGTCCCTAAAATGTGCCAAGAGCACACTGAATGATGGTCCCACTCTATCAGTCAGGGTGCAGCCAAGAAAAGAGAAAACAGCCTAGGTCTTGACAAACAGAGATCATTTCATACAGGGGATTGGTTACTCTAATGCTAGAAGAGCAGAGGAGCCAAACGGGGACAGTGAGGCAACCCAGAGAGTAAGCAGAGCAGTAAGTAGCTGTGACTCCTTGGGTTGGCGAAGCTGATGTTTCTAGATGTTGCCGGGTCATCTGGCAGAAGTCAGAGTCACAGTGGGGACCGTCCAATGGGTGCTGGGACCAGAGGAGGCTTGGTCACTGTTGGAGATGCCAAAGGAAACAGGGAGGGGAGAAGAAATGTTTCTCACCAACTCCTGCTCTCAAATTTTTCTACTAGGGCCACCCCCAACCCTCCCGAATTGGTCAGACCTACCAGGAAATAGAAGACGAGGGAGCCTAGGTAGTGAGGTGCCTGGTCATTCAGAAAAGATCACAATAAGGGCAGAAAATGGACGGTAGGGCAGACAGGCAGGTACGGTCTCCCTTCCTGTAAGTGTCCGTGATAACTCACAAGCTTGACAAGGAGCAGGGAAAGATGAGAATTCAGAAGACTTTAGTCCTTCCTGGGTTTCCACCTAATTCAGTGCCTATGGGTAAGTCTCTTACCTCTCTGAGTCACGTGTAAAATGGGGATGGGACACAGGTTGGTGACTTCTATTGTCGGTTCTGGTCCACAAATCTATGATTCTGTATTCCAAGTTTATCGATTGAAGAACAAAATTTCATGGAAGACCCAGAATCTCCCATCAGTTTCAACAAGCTGTCCCACCTCAGGCTGTTTAAGGAGGAAGCCTGCCAGAGCTATCTCATTCCAGGCAGGGCTGCTGGTGGTGGGTATGTGATGAGAGATATGCTATAGCAGCTCAAATAACTCAGCTAGGTTGGGTCAAGCATGCCTATTTCTAATAATTCTACCTATTAAGTGTTTTGTTTTCCCCCCAAAAGCCTATCTTGGAGAAGGTCCCAAAAAGGAAAAGTGAGTGTTATCAGTGGAAACAAGGTGTATTCCCAGTAGCCAAATGGTAGGCATAACTCTTGCTTCCTCAGCAATGGCAGACCTTGATTTCAGAGTCCAGAGTGCTAACCATTACACGATGGGGACCTTGATTTCCATTGATCAAGCCATAGATCAAGGCTTGCTTTCTCACTGAAGCAGAATGGATCCCACAGTTTTTCTCAGTTCGAGAGCTATCAGAAGCCACTTCCAATCTAAGTAGACTTGTGGAGTTAAGCTAATTAATGATGCTCACAGGGAAATGGTAGGCCCTTGCTTACCGCTCTCCTAAGGCTTTCTCTGCCTCATGCAAAGGGGAAGTTGTCCTTCTTATGGTCTTAAGTCCTAGGGTGCTCAGGCTAAGTCTAAAAGTATCTACACTCTCTTGCTGTTGTGCTCAGCACCTTATTTCCCTAGGATGACTCTGATGTTACAGGTCTCCCCTTCTCTGTACAGGGAACAAATCCAACCCAAAATATTAGCTTGCCAAGAGGTTTATTCTCCTTTCCCTATAAGGTTGGGTTGGAGGCCATGCTAGCATATTAATATGCATTTCACCTGTGACCTTAGGGATGCGATCCCCAAGACTTCCCCATCAGCTTCCACACCTCTTCCCAGAATAAGCAATCAGCTTTAGATGAGGTCATATCTGAGAAACACCGCAGAGGAAGAATCAGGACTTAGTGATTTGCTGAAGGAGAGGGAAAAGGAGAGAAAGGCCTCTCTGAGGGAGCCAGCTTCCAAGTTGGTCCCCAATGGCCCCTACCTCCTTATACTCACACCCCTGTGTAGTCCCTTCGCACGCTGTACGAGGGTTAGTCTGTATCACTTCTGAGATTAGATTATTTGAAAATCTGTGCCTTCCATTTTAGGGGTCCTTTTCCCTCTGTCTTTCTTTCTCTTCATCACTGACTCTGGGGGAAATCCAGGTGCCCTGGCAGGACACACTGGGAGCCTATGGAGGGCCCATGTGGTGGAAACGGAGACCTTCGGCCCACAGTCAGCAAGGATGTGCAGGCTGACAACAGCCAGGCCTGTGTGTTTGGAAGAGGACCATCCAGCTCTAGTCAAGCCTTGAGATGCTCGCTCCCCAGCAGGATGCAACCTTGTAAGAGATACTGGGCCACAACCACCCAGCTAGGCTGCCCCTGGGTTCCTCATAACTGTGAAATAGTAAATATTTATTCTTTAAAACTGTTAAGTCTAGAAATAGATAACAGAATTTACTCAGGTTTCTGGCTCAAGTGATAAAATGAGAGTGATGCAGTTATTCAACAAGAAAGGAAACTCAGGACCACAAGCAAGGTCACAAGAAGGGCCAGGGAGAAGAGTTCCTACCTGTGTATTCTATATAAATAAAAGGCTAAGCGACCATCTGACCATCGGACCGGTAGCTATGACATGCACTAACCACTAGGGGGCAGGTGCTCAATGCAGGAGCTGCCAAGCTGCAGTGACTTGGCAGTGGCATTTCTCAGGATCCCAAATCAGAGAGGAGGGAGCCCAATTCTGGGGTGCGTCATCCGAGAACTGCCCTCTCGCAATCCAGGACCCCTTGGGTGATGTTGGAGAGCCAGTTTCGGCCCAAACCCCGCAGGCCAGGCCAAGGGACCCCACCTGTCGGAGGGACCCTGCTCACTCCACAGACACCCTTCGAGCTGTGGCACCGCACCTGGGGCGGCCGGCCCGGGAGGGACCGTGGGAGGTTGGCTCCAAGATGTGTCCGGCCCATCTCGCCCAGTCCCGTCTCGCCAGCCACCTTCTAATTAATTTCCTTTCAATGTGCACGAATCCATGCACCGGGGCACTAGTTTGCATGTAAAAGGCTTTACACACCATATGGCCGAGGACATTGTATGAAGGCAGAGAGAGCGACTTCCTAACCTCAAACAGCATAGTGTCCAACAGTGGGACTGAGTGTCTGAAATCAGGCTGATCTCAGAAAGTTTAAAAATGATAATTTTATATCTTAGTGTTTTTGTTACAGGCAGATTTGAGTCTGAGTGTCACACTTCAATAGGTGGGTGGGGATGGGGGACAGATCCTTCCATTGGCTGATTTTTTAAAAAGCACGTTATCACCATCCTTTTCTCTATTATTAGAGAAATTCCTATACTCTAATTCTCTATTTCCTAATTCCCTAATTCTCTATTATTTCCCCTTTAAAACTGTCTTCTACTAGGTATTTTGCTCTAGAGTTTTGTCCTGATTCCCCTGTCATCTCCTGAAGGCTCTTTCTGCCACATTGTGCCTGGGCACCTGACTCTCCCTCTAAGGGACTTGGCCAGACCCCCAGGAAGCTCTCAACTCCAACCTCCCCACTGTCCTTACCATTCTCTCTTCTTACCCTCCTCTTTTCATGGCAGGGCATCCTTTCTGCTAAAGACTCTATGTTTTCTTTCTAGCTTCCCATTTGGTCTCCAGACCTATAACTCTTAAATTGTGGATCAAGTCAGGTATATAAAAGCCACATCCATAAATATAAGACTCAAACACTTTCTTATTGGAATATGATCATAAATCAGGAAATAATCACAAGAGAGACCCTAGGCATAATTTCTTGAAAATGTAGATTCTCCTTGTGCTCCCAGCCTACTCCTTTCCTGGCCTTTCCTCTTTCTGAGTTGCACCTTCACTCCTCACTTCCCAACATGCCCAAACCAAGTGCCAGTGACTTTATAACCAACTAGAGGCCCGTTGCACAAAGAGATTCATGCAATAGGCCTTCCTTCCCCTGGGTGCATCGGTTTTCCTCTGGCACCCGGGACCCAGGCCTTCACTCCGGCTGCCGTGGAGAAGCCAAGCCTGGAGGCTTCTCTGCTCTGGCCGCAGCAGAGAAGGCAAGCCTCTTCAGTCTTCAATCATCTTCAGTCTTCAGTCATCTTCAGTCTTCAGTCTTCGCTCGGGCCAGAGCCTTCAGTCTTCGCTCCGCGCCTGCATATGCAAACTAACTGCCATCTTTGTTGGGTTAATTTGCATACTCATCCTGATTGGCTGGTGGGTGTAGCAGAGTGACACCAATTTGCATGTTTCTCTTTTATTAGTGTAGATGGCCTTTTGAGCTTTTCTAACTTGATATCTTTATGCACATAGTGCAAATATCTAACAATTTAGTTAAGTCACTAAGAGAAACAAGTCGTGAAATGGAATCAATGGAGCTAGAAACCATGAAGCCCATCGGCCGACGCTGGATTGACAAGTGAGCTGGACCAACGGGAATTGTTCATCAGGGTGACAGCACAAAGAGCACCCAAAAAGTACAGAGGAAGCAACCAGTCACTCCAATGAGGGGAGGAAAGACGGGACTTTGGGGAACAACATCAATGTTAATGATTTTTCTATCACTTTAATCATCTTTCTTAGTGATCCCCTAGTCAACACACTAAGAGAAAAAAGAAAAAGCCTGAGAGGTGTAGATCAGAAGCCCCTTAAGTCTGACAGTCTGAAAGAGGAGCCAAGTACAGTCACAGAGGTTCAGAGGTACAGAAGCTGGAAGGAGACCAGAAACTCAAAACCAATCAGAGGACACCATGTGCCATCTGGTGAACAGGGACAATACGCACATCCAGATCTCACATATTACAGATGATTGGACAGTTGTTTGTAACTGCACTCAAATGAACAACATCCAAAAGTTAATGTCTCATAAACAGCTTACAAAAATATTGAGAATCAGACTCAGCCCTAGCCAGTTTGGCTCAGTGGATAGAACATCGGCCTGTGGACTGAAAGGTCCCGAGTTCAATTCTGGTCAAGGGCACGTACCATTGTTGCAGGCTCCTCCCTGGCCTGGGTGTGCGCAGGAGGCAACCAATGGATGTGTCTCTCTCTTACAGCAATGTTTCTACTTTCCTTCTCTCCCACTCTCTCTAAAAATCAATGGAAAGATATCCTCGGGTGAGAATTTAAAAAAAAAAAACAAAAAAAAATCAGATTCATTTTTAAATAAAAATTCAAAGTGTGTTTCTGAGCCAATGAATACTAAGTGATTTAAATGTGTCTGACTCAGGACTTACCTTTTAAACATGACATCAAATTCACTCATTTTTATGCTAGAAACATTAAAACTGAGGGTTAAAACTCCTCTCTGCATGGTGACTTAAGGGTAAAGATGGCTCCCCTCATGCACGCATTAAATGAAAACTGCATGGAGAGCTGGGTCCTACCCGCCATGCCTCAAGAGGGGAAGAACATCTATGTGCATTTATAAACATGCTCCACAGTTATCTGGATGTGTGATCACTGAAATAAATGCAGCTGTGTTTATTCAATGTGCACAGCCTTGCACCTCAGCCATGTTGCTAAAACCTGCCAGTTGGAAATTCTCTGATGCTCATAACTTCATTATTTCCAGACTGGATAATTCCTTCCAGCACGCAAAGGAAAACTCCTACATCACGGCTCATGGGAGACTCCTGGGGGATCCCAGTTAACTGCACAGGAGCTGTGGGAGTGGGAAGAGGACACCGAAAATAAAAAAGAAAACAGGATAATACAGGGGTTGGGAGGCAGGCCCATGACTTGCTGCCTTTAAAGAAGGAAAGTGATGAAGAACCTGTTGGAATAACAATTGCCTCAGCCTGTTACATGTTTGTGTGTTTGCAGAGGTCAAATAAGAATGAGACATACTATGTTGCTTTGATCTGAATGTGTTCCCCCCAGTTCTTATGTTGGAATCCTAATGCCCAATGTGATGGTGTTAGGAGGTGGGGCCTTTGGAAGATGCGTAGGACCTGCGGCAGAGTGCACATTAGTGAGATTAGTGCTTGTATAAAGGTGGCTGACAGAACTCCCAGCCTCTCCCACCCTGTGAGGACACAGCCAGAAGTCAGCAGTCCACAAACCAGAAGTGGGCCTTCACAGAACCCAACCATGCTGGCACCCAGCTCTCAGACTTCCAGCCTGCAGGACTGTGAAAATAAATCTGTTTATAAGCCACCCAGTCTGTGGTATTTTGTCATAGTAGCCTAAGCAGGCTGAGACCTATGCCATTGATGAAAAAACAAACAAACAAACAAAAAAAAAACAACTTGTAGGGGATTGATTCAAACCATGTATTTTCTTTCTCTTCAGTTGCCTACTGTATGCATTTGTCCTTTTGCAGTTGTGGTAAAAAAAGGGGACTATTTTTAGTTTTAAAAATGTTTCAAGTTCCATTACTGTCCATAAAATCACCCATTTTCAGAGACTTAGTTATCACTATTCAGTGACTGGGGAACAGGCTGCTCAGGTGAAGCGGGTAGGAGGTGAGGAGTTCCCAGTTGCCTGGCTGTGAAATGATGAGGTGTTTTCCCACAGTGAGGCACTGATCTGATCACTGGAGGCCAGGGGGCCGCAGATGTGACAGCTCAGAGGGTCACAATCTTTTTTTTTTATAATATATTTTATTGATTTTTTACAGAGAGGAAGGGAGAGGGATAGAGAGTTAAAAACATCGATGAGAGAGAAGCATCAACCAGCTGCCTCCTGCACACTCCCTACTGGGGATGTGCCTGCAACCAAGGTACCTGCCCTTGACCGGAATCGAACCTGGGACCCTTCAGTCCCCAGGCCGACGCTCTATCCAGTGAGCCAAACCGGCTAGGGTGAGGGTCACATTCTTACATAGGCTTCCCAGGGTTACAATATCCTCAGGTCTCCATCAATTCCGCTCCATCTGTTCTCCTTCCTGCATCTGACCTTTTATACGACTCCCTGATCTCATTAAACCCGTTAAAGTCTCCATTGCAGGTGAGCAACCCTATTACCTTCTCGTGCCACAAAAGCCAAGAGCCAGACTACCCAAACAGGAAGAGTAAAGTGTGACTCTCTCTCCTGCGTGCGCACACACACATGCACGCACACACACATGCGCGCACAGATCTTTATATCATTCTACTTCATGGCACAATTACCAAAACCAGGATTCATCAATCATACGGAACGTATGGCAGGTCAAAGAAGAATGCTGCTTTGACTCAGATTTTCTGTACCGTCAAACTGGACTGGACTGAATAAAAGTAGCTTTGAGTCAGAAATTGACCGCTTTTCACCAGAGTTGTTTTGGATGCAAAATAGGCAAGCGGCAAATAAAAGCAAAGACAGCATTTCTCATCTGGAAGTCCCTTGTAAATATAGAATTATACATCTGGAAATTATTTGGAGATCCTCAGATGGAACCTTCTCGTCATATACATGAGAATTAAGTTTTTCAGAGAAGTAAAATGACTCATTGAAGTCACACAGCTAGTTGGCGGCATGGCTCTGAGGAGTACTCAGGTCTTGTGGCTCTCACCTTCTAGTTCCTTTTAACATATTATACTTTTGGTTATAGTTTGTTGTGTTTTGTTATTTTCTGTTGATGTTGGTTATTCTTTTTGTTGTTGCTGCTGTTTGGTTGGTCATTTCGGTGACTTTTTTAAGACAGTCTATTGTCTTTTCTCCCATGACTCGATGGGATTCTGAGAAACACAGGTGGTTCTATGTGCAGCCAGGGGAGAAACAGGCTAAAGTAGAACCCTTCCAAACCTTGCTAGGTTTGGAATTTTTGATTCCTCTTTCGCAGTTATACAATGATATTATATAATTAATATGTGTTTCCAGTTCAGTTCTCATGAATTTCGTATAGGTTTCTGGAAGCAAATAAGAAAAAAATTAATTGTAGAAAGATTCCTTTTAGATTTTAGAATCTCTCCTGAAAGATCTCCTGCTCGTTCTTCTAATTTTAAAACTTTCCTTTATAGTGAGATATAAAACTGTAAAACTATTTTAGTGGAGGAGAAAACATGTTTTAACATCTGGTTTTGATGTCAAACTAAAAATACTCCAAAAGTCTACATCTTTCTTGGTCCAATAGCTGAGCAATAAATATAATAGAAAAAAAAAACAAAAACGCTCCCCTTTGTATTTTGCCAAATTCATACCGGTCTTGTCTAAAACAAAGAAACATCATAGTGATTTAGAAATTTTAAAATTTTAATATTACTTTAAATTACAATGTATTTTCCTGATCAGTTTATCTTTAACAATGATTCAAATAATTATAGTTTTAAAAATAAATTTACTATATTTAACTGAATTTCCCCTCCACTCAACTCAAGGCCAGCAATGTCATCAGCTTAAGCCCAGATCTCCTAGACCACTTGGCTGGTTCCACAAACTATTTTAATGACACTAAGGGAAAAGGGAACGGGTTACCAGAGAGAATGCTTTGGTTTTAACTAACATTTCATTCAGTGGAATGGGAAAAAAAAATGTGGGAAAATGCAGAAAGTACATAAACATTGAATAAAGATTACCATCTTTGAAAGCTTTTTTTATGTCTATTAAGAACATAGAATAAAAAAGATACTGTCCCCTTCTTTCTAACTTAGCAAGAACACCTTTACACATTCTTGATCCTGTCTCTGTTCTCAAATAGTTCTTCTGAATATTTTTAAAGAGTACGAACACAAAGTAAACATTGCTTCCAAGATCCAAATTCTATTAGATTATTATATGTGTTTGCTTCATCAGTCATTTTTTAATGTCAGCTAAAAGGCATATCTGAGTGACCGACACAAGAAAGAGCATTTCAGTTCAAGCACTGCCACAGCCCCACAATGGCTAAACCAAAGTAGGAAGAGGTAGCTTTTATACTTCCAGGTATTTTATTGACAATGATTGGAAGGAACTCAACTTTTATAACTTCAAATGTATTTTCAGTTCTCCAGAGAACACGACCACTTGGTAGAAACGAGAGGACAGCCCTTACAAAAGGGGGATTTCAGGGTGGAAAGATAGTAACTTCTTTCCAAATTTGAAGTTTATTTTTTTAACAAACTTTTTTATTTTGAAACAGTTTTAGATTTTTTTAAGTGCAAAAATACACAGAGTTCCCATATACCCATACCCAGTTTTCCCTATTATTAACATCTTATACTACTAGTGTGTTACATTTGTCAAAGTTGATGGGCTAATACTGACCCATTATTATTAGCTAAATTTTATTCAAATTTAGTTTTCTCTAATGTCCTTTTTCTGTTCCAGGATACGACATTACCTTTAATCATCATAGCTCCTTAGGGGGTGGGTTTCTTAAGACGTTCTTTACGTTGACCTGAGTTTTGAGGAGTCCTGGCAAGGTGTTTTGTTGAATGTCCCACCATTGGGATTTATCTGATGTTTTCCTCTTGGTTAGACCGGGGTTACGGCTTTAGAGAAAGAAGATCACAATGCTGCCCTTCTCATCACATCACACCAAGGGTACATACTATCAACATACTCATCACTGTTGATGTTACCCTTCATCTCCTCACTGAGGTGCTGCTTGTCACGTTTCTCCAATGTAAAATTGCACACACATACACACCTCTCTCCATACTGTCCTCTTGGGAAAGAAGTCACTATGTGTAGGCCACACTTAAGGAGAGAGGAGTGATGCCTCACTTCCTTGAGGACAGAGTACCTACAGAACTTGGACTTCTGCACCATGGATTTGTCCATTCTCCTCCATTTGTTTATTTAGTCATATATATATATATATTAGAGGCCCGGTGCACAAAAATTTGTGCACTCGGGGGGGAGGGGGGGTCCCTCAGCCCGGCCTGTGCCCTCTCGCAGTCTGGGACCCCTCGGGAGATAACGCCCTGCTGGCTTAGGCCTGCTCCCGGGTGGCAGAGGGCAGGCCCAATCCCTAGGTGCAGCCCCTGGTCGGGCTCAGAGCAGGGCCGACTGGGGAGTTGGGCGCCGCCCCCAGTCATGCACAGAGCAGGGAGGATTGGGAGGTTGCAATGCCATCCTCAGTCACGCTCAGGGTAGGGCCGATTAGGGGGTTAGGGCATCGCCCCCGTCACACTCAAGGCAGGGTCGATGGGGAGGTTGCGGCGCCACCCCCTGTCACGCACAGAGCAGGGCCCATCAGGGGTTTGGGGAGCTTCCCCCTGCCACGCACAGAGCAGGGCAGATCAGGTGATTGAGGAGCTCCCCCCTGTCACTCACAGAGTAGGGCCGATAGGGGAGTTGGGGCACCGCCCCGTCACACACAGAGCAGGGCGGATCAGGGGATTGGGGCGCCGCCACTGTCACACTCAGGGCAGGGCCGATGGGGAGGTTATGGCTCTACCCCATCACACACAGAGCAGGGCCCGGGGGGTAGGGGTTGGGGCACCGCCACTCTCACACTCAGGGCAGGGCCGATGGGGAGGTTATGGCTCTATCCTGTCACACACAGAGCAGGGCTGGTCAGGGGGTTGGGGCGCTGCCCCGTCACACACAGAGCAGGGCCGATCGGGGGGTTGGGGCACCGCACCCTGTCACACACAGAGCCGCAGGGCGATCAGGGGGTTGGGGAGCTCCCCCCTATCAGGCACAGAGCAGGGCTGATCAGGGGGTTGGGGCGCCTTCCCCTGTCACGAACAGAGCAGGGTGGATAGGGAGGTTGTGGCCCCGCCCCCTGTCACACACAGAGCTGCAGGGTGATCAGGGGGTTTGGGTGCTGCCCCCTGTCACACTGATCCCAGTGCCGGGAGGCCTCGCGGCTCCGCTGATCCCGGTGCTGGGAGGCATATTACCCTTTTACTATATAGGATAGAGGCCTGGTGCATGGGTGGGTGCCAGCTCGTTTGCCCTGAAGGGTGTCCTGGATCAGGGTGGGGGTCCCCACTGGGGTGCCTGGCCAGTCTGGGTGAGGGGCTGAGGGCTGTTTTCAGGCTGGCGGGTGACTGAACCTCCCAACCGCTCCTTTTTTTCTTTTTTTATTCTGGGCCTGCTTTAGCTCTGAGGCTTGGTTCCAGCTCTTAGGCCTCCGCTGCTGAAAGCAGGTTTCTGGCCTTTGTTTACCTTCTGTATTTGACACAATGTTGCGATCCTGCTGGCTGAAGCCCGGCAGACTAAAGCAGGTTTCTGGGGTTTTGTTTAGCTTCTATATTTGTAACACAGTTGCTTAGAGTTGCAGCTCAGAGGCCTGCAACGGCAGGGAACGTTGGAGTCCTCCGTCACTGAAGCAACAAGCCTCATGTTAGTTTCAAGCTGCCTGGCTGCTGGCCGCCATCTTGGCTGGCAGTTAATTTGCATATTGCCCTGATTAGCCAATGCGAAGGGTAGCGGTCGTACGCTAATTACCATGTTTCTCTTTTATTAGATAGGATATATATATATTATCAGTATGGGCTCAGATATTTATTTTATACTTTACATTATTATCCAAAGCTATTTTCTTTACTTTGTTGTCCAGCGCTGGCCATTAGGCGTTCTTTCACATGGCTCCCTGGACCTCTGATGTGCACCCAAGTTGCAGGCTGTAGCTGCTGTTTGAGCATTTCCTTATGTTCTGGCCCTACAAGATGCTCCAGGCTCATCTTGTATATTTCTTGTCCCAGGTCCTACCCATTTCTCCAAGAAGCTCTGGCTTCTTTATTGGAGAATGGCCGTAGAAACCAAAATCGGGAATCTAGTGTGTGTTCATGTTCCTAACCTTTCTAACTGACAAGCAAGGAAATACGTGTGTATGCAAACCCTTGGAAACACCATCTCTATACTTATTTCCATGTGCAACCGTCCATAGCTACTAGTGTATTAAATATGAGTTCATAATGATGTCTCTAGTTCTAATCCATTTCCACGTGCATTTTTCTAGCCGCTTCCCCTTCCTCATCTGTAACCTTGCACTTCAACAGTGAGACGGCTAGCTCCCACCACCTGCCATTCATTTACTTAATTGTTCAATTCTAGCATACAGGTATAGTGATACCAAAATTGTTAAACTGTAGACCCATGGGAAACAACTTTACCAACTGCGGTATTGTGTGCAGTTTCCTTTGCCTTTAGTATTATAGATTCCACACGTTTCCAAAGTTATTTAGGTCAGTGTCCTTTACCCCTACCCCTTCAGGGAGGTTGTTTCACACACTTTCATATAATTAGATTGTTTTGTCACCTTTTGTATTCCACCCTGGGTTCCTCTGGCCTCCTAAGTGATTATTTATTTATATAGAATAAAACAACATGAGTTTATTCTGGACAAGGGGTGTGGTGGGGGTAAGAAGGGGAGAAGCCCCTGATGGAACTTGAAGGGAAACAAACCAATTTAGAGGTTACTTAAGTTTCTGTCTAAAATAGGCTTAAAAGAGAAATTTATGAAAATTACCACAATTCATTTATTTTTTTAAATGTACTGAAATCTTTGCATACAGTAAGGGACATAGTAAAGATCAAATGTAAGAAATATAGCTCTTTTTTACAATTAGACATGGATTTTTCTAGGAGCTTTCAGTAAGTTTATTCAATTTTCCTACTTGTAAAATGAGAATAAAAAGTTTCTCATCTAGGACTAAGAATTTATGATAGGTACACTGATAGTATTCTGCATTCAGCGGTAAAAATGTAACAACTATTTAAGTTTTAATTAAAGGAAATAAGCTCTACCCAGTTATATTTTTCACATAATTGTTAAATTTTATATTTTCACACAATTATATTCATAAAGCATTGCAACCCTGATAATTACTTTTCACTCATATCACTAAGGAATTATTTCTGTCTAGCAATTTGAGATCCTTTGGGCATTTTAAAGCCTTTAAAGTATACAAAATTATTAGTATATACCTAGATTTATTCTTAAGCATGTGGGAGAATTTACAAAGGTTTGGTGGCTGTTCATGGAAGATAATCTTAAATAAAATGCCCCCCCCCAAAAAAAAGGGGGAGAAAAAACATATTTTGAGGATTTAAAAACACACAAAACAACTTATTCTCCTTGTACAACTGCATAAATGCCATGTCTGTGCTAAAATATAACCACAAACTTCCAAGGATACAGTTTAAACTCCTGCTGTGATCATGCATTTTATTAAATTATCAGAATTTATCAAGAATCAATTCACCAAGTCAGCCTTTGCAGGAGCAAACTGTGCCCAAGGACCTCTTTAGTTTCTTATGGAAACCAGCATTTATTCATTCCTAGTCAACACTTTACATGTAATGCAATTCACAAGTCTACTCTCTTTGCAGTGAGCACTGAGCAGACAGACATGTTTGAGGCCATTAATGAGTATTTCTTCCCAATAACGTCAATAGTTTCTTATTCCCCATTATTCAATTCCAAAAATAGTATCTGTGAATATAAAAACTACAATTTCCTAGTTAATATTCAGAGACAATATAGTTAAATCTTATTGACAACCCATCCTTAGTAAGTTCAAAACAACTTTGAAGTTACAATGAGAACACCTGTTTCCTTCCCCTCCTAGTCTCCTGAGGATATCCAATAAGTTATTCTACAAATACATCACTATGCTTTGTCCTGATGTAAGTTTGTACCAGCCCTGCAATTTCCCAAAGGCTGCCTCAGACTCCCGCAGAAATAAGACAGGAAGTGAACTCATTCCAAGCAGGGGCAGGAGACCAAAGCGGGAGGCAAGATTAGAGGCAAGGAATGGGATAATTAGAGCTCAAAGTCAAGCTGATGCTTTAAAAAAATCTGAAAGGCTTTTTGGGGGGTGGCTGGAGAGAGATGTAAGCAGTTTACCGAGACCACTGTCTCCATGAGGGGAGTCCAATGCTACAAAAGAGGCGCTGAAACAAGCTCACGGAGACCAATGTCCCCCAGCCTCGCTCTGCAGGAACTACCATATTGATGTGTAGTGCGTTAGCACAAAGAAATAGTTAAAATAATGAGGGCTCTATAAAGTTTGATTTTAAAATTCTCATTCTCAAAATCCTGAACAACTGCTGGAGGAAGGGCAAAAAGAACAGAACAAATGGCTCCCTAACCTAAATACATCCCCTGGAAATCGATGCCTGTCAGTTTCTTCTCCCCACACTAAATCCAGGGTCTCCCGGGTTTCAAATACTATGATTCACGGCCAAGGTGAGTGTGCACTGTCAGCAGGACTGTCACACCCTCACAAACAGACCGTTTGAAGACGTGGGAGGTTCGCATATAAAGTCCGGGAGGCAGAGCTGCCCAGAGACAGGTGCCATAAGCAAGTCACAAAGCAGAGCTGGCTGTTTGGAGGCACTTCACGCTGACCCAGCTTGGCAGCAGTCCACTCCCTCAGGGGAATGCGGGAGCTGTGAGGAAGTCTGTACTCAGAGACACGCACCACTCCCATCCACAGCACCGGGAGTGGCCAGCAGAGATCTTAACAGAGCGCGAGGCTGGGGATGTAATCATGAGGCTTGCCTTTTAATTCTCCTAACTCAGAAATACGGGCACTTAATACAGTAAGCTCTTCGCCCTGACTGAAGGGAAGTAATCCTATTAAGAGCTGAGCATGCTTGGGAATTTACCTGCTTCGCTGTGGGTCTAAGGACTGGAGGCTCACTGGGCGATGCCACAGATGGAGAGGCAATCTTGGCAGAGTTGGTCCCCTGTCTGAGAGCGCTCCTGCCAAGGCTCATCTCCCAGCGCGGGAGATCAACGGGCAGGGGCTGCGGGGTACCCGATACCTACCTGCCACTCTGGTCTGAGGTCCATGTGACTGATCGCCCCTGGGGTTTGGTTCTGTACCGTATCCTTACGGCATGAGGAAAAGCCGTAGCTGTCTGAGCCCCTGTCTTCCTGATCTGCAAGCTCCACGTGTCAGTGTCAAACAGGAGTTCCCCACAGCCGGGAGCCAGGCTGCACCGAGCATAATAGTCTAACTGCTCCCTCCAACGATCTGCAGGCAGAGCCACAAGTTCACGCACAATCTGATTCCTGAGCTCAGAAACAACCGTGAGCTTGGGAGACCTTGTAAATTTTTCAATACCTGGCACAGCAGCAACATCCACCTCCTCAACCCTTAACACAGATAAATCACAGCAGTCCAACACCAGCAAAAAATCCTCACTCCCATGATTCTCTGTGTCACAGCAGTGCTTCGAGCTAGAAATCCCATAAGTCTGTTCCTGGTTGTCATGGTTACCATCTTTGCCAGAAGTATCTCCTTCACCTTTACCACAAATTGCAAAATCACTGTATCCCATTTGAGACAAGGAGGTCCTTGTATCTGCCACAGGAGCGTTGCAGGGTTCCGGCTTCCTAAATTCGCAGGCTTCGTTTGACTCTGATCGGCAGGCTTCCTCGGTGGAACCACTCTTCTTCCTGGATCTGTTTCCAGACTCCAAGAAAAGCACTAAGGTGCCAGCGATGATCTGACTTTCAAAATCCACATCTAAATCCAGTACATAGTGCTTCACAAGTATGTGGCTGGTGTTGGCCATGAGAGGCAGGTCATCTCGAGAGGGGTCCAGCTTTGAGTCCATGGTGTGGGTAGTTGAGAGCTTTGTTAAACTCTCAGAAGGGGCTCCCTATCTGCCTTACTCATTCGGAATTGTAAACGGCTGTCTGTCCAAAAAACCCACACAAAACACCGATTCACAAATTATGGTTCCACAGCCTTCAGTCCCCTGCCAAAGAAGAAAAACACAATTAGACATAATTCCGAGACCCTAAATGCTCCTGTAGCCACTGCTCCTTCAAAATGACCACCTTGTTCAATGATCCCCCAACGTGGCAGACGCTCATGGCAAGCAGGCCGATGAATCTTTGTGACTGGCATCAAAGAAAGCTGCATTATGGGTTTCTAAAAATATTCCAATTACCAATGGAATGGAAGGGGCTTCCACAGAGCCAGAAGAATCCTGCTCCAGACTTGAATAGTCCTTGTTTTGTAATAAAAGAGCAATTGTTATGCAAAAGCATAACTGAGCATCACTGTACCTCTTGTTTTAAAATATATTAAATGTATCATTTCTAATTTTGTGCATCAAAAGATAAGTGATTGTTTCTCTGCTGTGATTCTAAGTAACAAAAGTGAATGAAGGCTAAATGGCCTCATACATTTTATTCTTTGAGAGTAATAATTTAATACATATAATGCAACTCCAGGGATTAATGTACTTTTCACATTAGGACCACTCTCATATCAGCACTTCCAGTAAATTACAGGAAAATGAGCCAATTTACCAGGAGTGCATTCTAAGTATTCCTCTGAGATTGTTCATGGAGATTTTTCAAATTTATAGTTAAATACTCAAGGTATATCATTACATCTTAATAGCTGAAAACCCATTAACATTCTGGAGAATAGCCTTCTTGTGGCAAACAAAAAGGTCTTCTCATTTGAAAAAAAAAGTATGCAAATACCTATAAAAAAGGAAGGAGAGAAATTAAAATGTAGAAACAGATGTTGCAATAAAATGCCCAAGTTCTTCATAAAAGTTCTGAATCAAAATGTATTCTTATTTTATTATAGCAATCCAGTTAAAAAATTTGAAATTATTTCAGTCCCTGTTGTGTACCTAATTTATTTCAGCATATGTTGTTTATTATTATTCTTTTACCAAAAGTGGAAAAATAAGTAAAAACTCTAGCAGAGTAGGTATATTTGAAATAATTTTTGTATTTATAAATATCATGAGGTATTTTTTTTATCAACTACAAAAATTACTTGCTTGACTTTTCAAGTAAAATTGAGCCTTGCCTTGTTTATTCTTTTTTATTTATTTATTTATTTATTTATTTATTTATTTATTTTTTATTGCTTAAAGTATTACAAAGGGTATTACATATGTATCCATTTTATCCCCCCGCCCTAGACAGTCCCCTAGCCTCCCCTATCCCCCAGTGTCTTATGTCCATTGGTTATGCTTATATGCATGCATACAAGTCCTTTAGTTGATCTCTTACCCCCCTACCTCCTGCCCCCCAACCCTCCCCGGCCTTCCCGCTGCAGTTTGACAATCTGTTTGAGGCAGCTCTGCCTCTGTATCTATTCTGTGTAACTCCTCCTCACTTCCCTTCTGACCTTCTTCATGGCTACTAGACTCTTATTTCCCTTCCCTCCAGAATCTCACTCCAGCAATCAACGCCTTTGACTTTTCATTGTCCACCTCTCCACAGGCCATTCCCTCATGAAAATCTCGCCCAGCCTTAAAACATCTGGCTTCCTGCAGCCTTGCACAATCTGTTTTCATGCGATTTTTCCGGTCATGGAGACGACACTTCTTTTGCATCCTTGACCTGTAGCCAAGGGCCTGTTCAACACAGTGCTCCCTGAAGAGGATCCCACACCTCCTTGCTTCCTGGACTAAGCAATGTGCCATAACTGGAGTGCTCCTGGCTTCCACCTCCCATATCCACCTGCCAAATTCTATTCTCCCTCCACCACCAATTCAAGTGCAATCCCCTCCCAAAATCCCACCCTGCTCCCTGCTATTCCTCTCCCTACCAAACTGTACATATTAACATACATTTTGACTTTTAGGAGTAATAGAAATTGAGAGAAATCAGAGATGCAAAGAAAAATCTGAGATTACTTCATGGAAAAGCTGGTACTTCCCTTGGTCCTGAAAAGTCAATAGGCAAAGGAAGTAGGCCAGAGTGTTTTTTCTTTGCTTCATGAAAGCGACTGAACTTGTGACCCAAAGAATAATAATCTATAATAATAAAAGCGTAATATGCAAGTCAACCGAACGGCCAAACAGCAGAATGACTCTCTGGACGACCACACAATGACAAGCACTGGTGCCAGGCCAGCCAAGGCAGGTGCAATGCGTTGGTCAGGAGCCCCGCCATCGCCCCATGATCGCCCGCAGAAGGAGGCCCAGACCCCTGGCCGGTGCTGCTGCTGCGGCGGATGGGCTGGGCCTCCCTCTGCTGGGCCATCGATCACCGGGCTCCCGGACTGCGAGAGGGCACAGGCCAGGCTGAGGGACCCCCTCGCCCCCCGAGTGCACCGGGCCGCTAGCCTTCAATAAAGCCATTGGCTATGCCTATGTAATGAAAAACATGGATGTTAAAAATTCATCCTGCTGGTATTTGGGGCTGCTACCATGTAGTATTTTGTTGATTGAACTCTTTAAAAAATGTTCAATAAAATAGAAATCCTGAATACACACACACACATACACACACACATACACACACACAAACACAAAAGGAAAATCTGAATCAGCTGAGATAGGATTAACTTAGTAGCTATCTAAACTATCATATTTACAGAAGTATGGTTTAGCATTTGTAATAGTACTAACATAACCATTCATTGTTCAACCCTAACAGATTCCTTCGTTTATTTCTGAAAATTAATATAACTTAAGAATAAAGTATATTCCATAGAGCAGTTTTCACCACTCTGTCCCGTGGCCAAGAACAAGCCTACCTTTGAGGTCTATCTATCCATGCCTGTCAACATCGTCTTGTTTGCCATCCTAACTGGCAATCCTTTGGTCCTCTTCAGTGGATTCTTGATTATATTCCCCATAGATGCAATTGTAAATCTTTTCTTCTTTTAATTTTCCAATTCCATGCCTGCTGAATCATTCTCAGATAATTATCTGGCCTCCTACTTTACTGAGATGATTTTGAATCTCTGACGCTCCATCATGCCTCAAAGATCTCTAGTTCTGCACAACTGTTGCTTTCTGCTGATTCAGAGGAAACAATAGCTCTTCTCACCAAAGCTAGTTCCCCTCCCCTAGAATCCCAGCTTTTGGGGTGTGAGAGGGCCAAATAAATAGCACTCTTCTTCACCTTCCGAATTCTAATCATACTGAGAAATGAGATAAGGAGAGAGACCAAAATATCACCAGGTTTACTGATGAAGGCTAAACTAAGTGACATGGTTTAGCGTGGGAGCCAAAGACACCTGAAAACCGAAGCCCCAAGTTCGACAGATTTATCTGCAGGGCCATGGGCAATGCTGGCGCAGGTCAAAGCTCCCAGATAGGAGGTACCCTCTCGGTAAGGCAGAGGGAGAAGTAAGGACAACAGCCCTCTGTGGTTAGGATTGATGTCCAAAAGCAAATTTAAGGAGCTGAGCTGAGCAGAGCACACCCAGTTCCTTCTTCCCAAACTTACCAGAATGTCGCTCTACGTCCTGGCAGGTAGAAGTGCCCAAGGAATGTTACAGTAATTAAGAAGAAAACAGGAAAGGGAACATCAGATATGGGAAAGAAGTGTTCCCACCAACATCACCCTCTCCCATGAATTTGGAATCTTGTTTCATTTGACATTTTTTTCTCTTGCCAACATTTTGTACTTTTCCATGTCTCCATCCTATTCCCAATGTTTCAACCACCCCCGGGCTGCCATCTTTAAAAACATACACTGCAATATCTATATATAAAAGCATTATGTTGTTCACCTTACACTAATAGAATGTTATATGTCATTTATATTTCAATACAACTAGAAAAAAGAAAAACATAAAAAACTGTATTTGGCCCTGTTGCCCATTTGACTAGTGTTAATTTCATTGAACTTAGGAACTGAAAAATTCCTTAGGACTCTCTTAGTCCAACTCTCTAGTTTAACAAATGAAGACAATGAGGCCCAGGGAGGTAAGGAAATTTGTGCAAGGTCATCCATTTCCTTTGCTTTTCCACTGGCTGATGCTTTTCCTTGCAATTCTCATCTCCAGCTCTCATGGCCATTTCCTTCACATTGGCCAAGTCATAAATCAAATGTCACCTCCTAAGAATTGTCCATATCCCCATTCTACCTTTGTAAATCTTCTTTAAGTTGTATGGACTAGAATCAATCTGTACTGAAATGGCTTTGGGGAAAAGAGAATTTTTAAACCAGCCCCATCGCCTTGGCATGTTTTCTACCTAAGTTATGTATAATGTGTAAGTCTAGTATAATTGTTGCTTATTACACCTATTTTGTACTTGCCTTAGATTCATGAATGACCCAAATCTCCCTTTTCTGCAACCATAACTCTCACTGACATCAATCAGGGTCACAGTCCCAAATTTAGGGATGAACTGAACTGACTGTGGTTGCAAACGCGTGTATGTGGCCATGTTGAAAGGCTTCTCTCATCAAATAGCAACCATATTTCTAAGCAGTCTGTTGACTTCAGCACTTTTTGCTATTATTGTGCTCCAGTTTAGAATGCCAGCCCGTCTCACTGGAGCATTTTTCCATTCTCTGTCATAAACCATAGCATATAAAATTCCCCCTTTATCAAGCCCGATGGTTAGTTTCCAGTGGCTAACCACTGCTGCCTCTGAAATGTGGCGTCTGTTTAAATGATGCCTCAGAAACACCATTAAAGGCTTCGAAAAGCAATATTTAATGTGCAGCAATATTTTTCTTAAGAAAGGAAGGGAGTAGGAAGAGGAACAAATACTAGACAGAGCAATGGCACAGCAAAAAAACTTCCCTACCACCTTCAATCACCCAAACAGAAATGCACACACTCACAAACGTGTGAAATGGCCTCTGAAGAGCCATTCTGGGTCCCTGCGAAGAAAATCATTTCCTTCTCCTTTCAAGCTAATAAAGCGATGTGAATCACTGTCAGGGCCCTAACTCATCCTGCCTCGTTTTATAGTTACTTCCCTCTTCCACTGGTCTAGAAACAACTTGGGACTCCTCACTCCCCTTTGTGTTCATGGCCATGTTAAGTAGAGTACCCTGAACATAGGAGGTGCCCAATAAATATACACAGAATTGACATCTAAGGGCACTTGTCATTTCAATGTCTAGTTATTTACAGAACAGAGATTCCAGCCGGCACAGTTTCTAGTAGAAAGTTATTACTTAACAAACATCTTCCTCCAGACAGCTCTCATTTTTATTTCATAGGATATATCAGTACCTGTACCTCTTTATCCCACATCTGTTTTGTTTTAAGCAATGCAGGAGAAAAGGAGACATTTTTGCGTGTGTGCTTATTATATGGTATTGAGCACACTGTGAGTAGTTTCAAAATATCTAATTCTACAGATTACTTGCACAGGGGAAGACAGCTTGCTGCTCTCCCAGGAGTGCTCATTCTTCAGCACACAGTGACTGCTCTTAATGACAGCCAGCTTACTGCCGAAGCATACTGTTTCTGGCCATAGCTCCTCACACTCAAATGCATATAGTCATGGGAGCATAGCTTATTGCTGTGAGATTTGAGAAAATAATTACAGAATTAGAAGGAATCTTAGAAATCTATATTAAAAGGGTAATACGCTAATTAGACCAGATAGACCGACGTCTTCGGACGTCATTCCGGACGTCCTTCCTGACAAAGCCGGGGCCCGGGCGAAGCCACCCAGGGTCCTGGGTGCCTGCCTGGGCAAAGCAGGCCCGGGTCCCAGGTGCCTGCGGCTGGCCAAAGGGAGGGAAGCCAGGTCCCAGTTGCCTGTGGCCGGCCGGAGGAGGGAATCCTGCGTCCCAGGTGTGGGGGGCCAAGGCAGAGGCGGTTAGGGGCAATCAGGCAGGAAGGCGAGCAGTTAGGGGCGATCAGGCAGGCAGGCAAAGTGGTTAGGAGCAATCAGGCAGGCAGGCAGGTGAGCGGTTAGGAGCCAGCAGTCCTGGATTGCAAGAGGGTGCAGGCCGGGCTAAGGGACCCCTCCCCCCCACCCCCATGCACAGATTTCATGCACCGGGCCTCTAGTGAAATATTTTGTGTTTAGAAATGTCACACTGATATCCTATAATGTATTTCTTTCACTCATGGTTTTGAAATATTGCCATGTAGATACACGTAGATTTAGTGTCTTTTCACTGCCATTTAGTGTTCCTGTATGAATATTCCACAATGTATATATTTCCCTGTGTGTTGTGTGTTATATATCATTGAGTAGGCTCTGACTCCAGGTACCCCTATGAATGAGTGATATTCACAATGTCCTGTCCTCAAAAGTCCTACTCAGCTCCTGCAGACTCATGCCTATGGCTTATTTTATGGAGTCAATCTAGCTCACTGGTCTTCCTCTTTTCCGGCTGCCTTCAATTTTCCCCAGCATTATTGTCTTTCCCAAAGAACACTACCTTCTCATGAAGTGCCTAAAGTAAGGCAACTCCAGCAACGTTTGAGGCTTACTTTGTTCTAAGACGCATTGTTCATCTTTCTGGCAGTGCAGGGCACCCAAAGAGCTTTCCTCTAACACCATATTTCAAAAGAATCTATTTTTTACTAGAGGCTCAGTGAACGGATTTGAACACTGGTGGGGTCCCTCGGCCTGGCCTGTGTCCTCTCGCAATCTGGGATCCCTCAGGGGATGTTGGACTGCTGGTTTTGGCCCGATCCCCACCAGCCAGACCGAGGGATCCGTGCACCAGGCCTCTAGTATGCATATAAGATCTTTGGTTAATCTCTTCCTGCCCTCTCCCCTTCCCCCTTCCCTCTGAGATTCATCAGTCTGTTCCATGTTTCCATGCCTGTGCGTTGAGCATCTGCCCCCTGGTGGTCAGTGCGTGTCATAGCTACTGGTCAAACGGCCAAACGGTCGCTTAGGCTTTTATATGTATAGATAAGCCTTCCTCACTGTCAAGCTTTTGCATCCATACATAGTCATCGGGAATACAAGAGTCTTTAATGATACATCTTTCCTTGTAATGATTTTCCTAATTTTTCTATTGCTACCATTCTGAATCTTAGCCTTCTCTTGATTTCTTGGCTGTAGTCTCCATTTAAATTGAAGACTAAATCACGGTAAGCAAAATCTTTAACAATGTGCCTAATGATAGATAGTTAAGTTCCTTTGAAATTGTCATTATCACAAACAATGCTGCAGTGAACATCCTTGTGCATGTCTCCTGGTGCGTGTGTGCAAGTATTTCCTGGGTTAAACACCCCAAAATTCCATTTTTCCTGATATTAACATTGTTAGGCCTGCTTCCTTTTGGTTTGATTTCCCTGATATATCTTTCCTATCCCTTTATGTTTACTTTTTAACTGCACTGGTTTGTTTTACCTTGGGTGACTTTTTAAGCAACATTTGGGTGCATTTTTAAAAATATAATCATCACTTTTGATAACTGAAATGAATTTATTTACATTTATCATGATTCCTGTTGTAACAGCTCTGATCTCTACCAACTTATTTTGTATTTTCTATCTACCATGATTTTGTTTCTTTGCTTTTACTTTTCTGATTTTGGTTAAATTTTTTCTGAATTCTCTTTTTTTCCTCTGCTGTTTCATAAGCAATAAATTTATTTATTCAAGATGCCTATTTAAAGTCAATCTCTAATAACCTTCTGAACAATATAATGCAAAGATCCTAGAAAGTTCTACCACCAGTCTTTCCTCTTCCCCACTCTGTACCAGCTTCCATATTATTGTTGCTAACATACTACTATCACGTTATTTTTAACAACCCTCATCGAACTTTGAAAAAAAACTCAGTACTGACTTTTGTTTGTTCCCCAGCTTCCTTACTCAGGACTGGTAGAGACATTCCACTCCTTCCTGCAGGGTTCAGTTTTGTTCTAGTTACTTCTGCTGCTGACAAACTAAGCCAAAACTCCGTGGCTTCAAACAGCAACCGCTTCATTAGGTGCTGTGGGTCCGGAATGTGGGTAACACTCCACTGGGCCGTTCTCCTGCATCTTATGAATCTGCCATGGAACAGTGGTCCTCAGCTGGAGGATGGGCTTGTCTGACAGCCAGAGTGGCTACACAAAGCCTCTCTAACATGGAGGCTCAGAAGAGCTGGCCATCTTCTATGGCAGCAGGCGGCCACCAGAGCAAGTGTCCCAAAGAGCCAGCTGAAAGCTAAATGGGAACCTTTCTGATCTAGCGTCGAAGGTCAATGTGGTCTCCCTTTCACCACATTCTATAGGTTTCAGAAGAGTCACCTGGCCAGTCCAGATGCAAGGAGAGGGGCTTCAACTCCATCTCTCGACGGGAGGGCAGTTAGGTCACACTGGAGAAGAGCATGTGAGACGGTAGCTGCTGTTATGGCCATTTCTGGAAAATACAATCTGTCACAATTTCCTTTTTATTTAAATATATATTTAGTAATTCTTTCAGGAGGAGTCTATAAATAGTAAACTCTTTTAACACTTGTAAGTTTGAAAATGACTTTATTACATCCTCACTATTGAATGATCACTTAACTAAGTGTAACTTTTAGGTGGACAGTTATTTTTACTTAGCACTTTATATATATTTGCAATAATCTGACATCTCCTTTTGCTTATAAGAAGTTTGTTATTAATCCGCATTTCTTGATATGTATCTATTCCCCCCCCCAGTAGTTTTATTTTTTCATTACCTTTCATGTTCTACAGTTTCACTCAATATGTCTAAATGTGGATTTATTTTTATTTGACCTGCTCAAGATTCAGTGTGCTCTTTCAGTCTGAGGACTCGGAAATTCTTTGCGTGTGTAGTGAAGTTTTTAAAATTAACATCATCCTTTGCCTTAATATCTCTCTCTCCCCCTCTCTCTCTCCCCCCCCCCCCAGCCCCCGCCCCCGCCTGCTTTCTTCCTCTCTTTAAAAAAAAAGTAGGGACATCTCAAAAGGACACAGAAAGCAACCTAAAAGAGCTTCCAATGAACAAAGCTGGAACAATCTAAGCAAGAAAATAAATAATGAAAGTATTGAATTAGAGCCCAAAGAATGAAATAAATATCATGACTCTATTCTGATATAAACAAATGACTGAAAAAACAAATAAAATAAGTGGGGGTAGGGATTTACTTTATTTTTCTTACAGAAAAATTCCAAATAATAGATATAGATAGTACCTCTTCGCCGAAACCGGTTTGGCTCAGTGGATAGAGCCTTGGCCTGCGGACTGAAAGGTCCCAGGTTCGATTCCGGTCAAGGGCATGTACCTGGGTTGCGGGCATATCCCCAGTAGGAGATGTGCAGGAGGCAGCTGGTCGATGTTTATCTCTCATTGATGTTTCTAACTCTCTATCTCTCTCCCTTCCTCTCTGTAAAAAATCAATAAAATATATTTAAAAAAAATGGATAGATAGTACCTCTTCCAAGAAGTAGAGCTGACGTTCCCTTCCCTTAAGTATAAGCTGTATTTAGTGACTTGCTTCCAAAGAACAGAGAGTGAAAAAGAAAAAATGTTAAAGTTACAGCAGAGAAACGTGGCTGATGGACACAAACTAACCACACTGTTGGGTTAATATCACCAGTGGTAAGTCACAGAGATACCATTATCCCTGATGTGATTCAATGAGAAGGGCACCTTATCACAATCATATTCTTCCCCAAATCCATAACCTCACTCTAAGCATGAAAAGACATCAGACAAATCTGCATTAAGGGACGTTCTACAAAATATCTGACCAATACTCTTCAAAAGCGTCAAGGCCATGAAAAGCAAGTAAAATCTGAAAAACTGTGACAGACTGGAGGAGACGCAGGGGTAAGGGGATAAAATGTTAAGTGGTATCCTAGATTGCATTCTAAAACAGGAAAAAAAGAACATTAATGCAAACCCTGTGGTTAATGCCAATGCACCAACGTTACTTTTATAGATGAATAAATACACCATGATATTTAAGATGTTAACAATATGGGAAACTGGGTGATGAGTATATGGGAACTCTACCCGATATTGACAACTTGTATTGGTAAATCTAAAAGTATTCCAAAGGAACCATTTATTTTTAAAATCATTAAAAGTTTCCAGATTTGGGGAGATAGAAGTGTAAAGATTCAAGAATCTAAACAAGCCCAGGCAGGATAAACACAGAGATAACCACATCGATGCACATCACAGTCAAACCTTCAAAAACAAAAATAAAGGAAAAATCTTGAAAGTAGCCAGAACAAAACGACATTACATGCAGAGTGACAATGCCACACGTGGCAGGAGACTTCTTCTCAGAATGGCACTTGACTACTCGTCAGAAACAACGGAGACCCAAAAGACACTGGAATGAATGAGAGGCGCACATCTGCCTCAAAGGCATTAGTCCTGAAATCTCATTTCATTAAGAAGTTCTTGTTTTTTCTGCTTAGCAAAATGGCAGCCCATTTCTGGTTAAATTATCCAAAATTCTGAGTAAGCAGAGGCTGGGCACTTTCTACTTTATTAAAAATTAGCATTTCCTCTTACTTATTTGTTCATCTATTTTTTTTTTATTTCAAAACAAATATATTCTAAAAGACTAACCCTCCCTTCAAAATATCTAGCTCTTTCCTGCTTCGGTAGAAATTCTCATGAATACTGAACAAACTGAACCGCGTGGAAGTAGTTTTCTCCTCAAAGGTTTGAGCAGCTGTTAAACTCTCCGGGCCCTCAGACGTTTTCTTTCCGCTCCTCATATTCGTATCTCCCCGATTTGATAGAAATCGCTCACTGGTGCCCTTAAACAGTTAAGGAACGTTTAAAGCTGAAGTCATTTTTAAACAAGCCAATCAAAAGGCCACCATTATCTCTGGTACAATTTTAATCTTTGCGTTTAGGATGTGCCAATATGCCTTCAGTCATTTTGTTTGGTTTCTAGCATTTTAACTTCAAGCTTTTCCCCTTTGTTCATTCCCTCTTACTTTTCTTTTACTTCAAGTAAAAATGCAGTGGTAAAACATTAGCTATACATTTTAACTGAACAAGTACCAGGATATTCAGATTTTAAAACCCCTCTGGAACCATAACTCTAGCAACCGGCCCCTCCCCATCATATAAATATATGCTACAATAGGGTCTTTCATTGCAAAACTCATACCCGTGAGGCAATGTCATTTATCACTGAGTAAATAATGCAAGATAACATAATGAAAAGGGGATTTTGCTTCATTCCCTTAACTATAAATAAAAATATGTAGCACTTTGCAAGATTACCACATGTGGTATGATATTAACTTAAATACCAATCTTTAAGCCAAACTGTAAATAAGATAAACTGTGCTCTCTGGTCTCAAGTTTTAAACAGTCTTTCTTTTCTTTAAATTTACTGCTTTCATGAAGCATATATGAGTGATGGCATATAATTTGTGATTATGTAATGAAAGACCCAATTGTGATATGTATATTATGCCCACCCCCCACCCCCACCCGCACCCCCCTCCCCCTGCCCCAATAAAAGCCCGACAAGTGAAGTTACTGTTGCTGTGGGAATTGTAAAAAGTGCTCGTGATGAAGAGCAACGCAGTGAAGCCAAGTCACAATCGGAGTCCAAGACCTTTTCCTGGATAAAGCAAGCAAACCACTGTCAGCTGTGGCTTGGTTTACACATTACACCCAGTCAGGGGTGGGAGACTGCGGTCTACATGTGAATACCAGAAACAAAAAACGGAATCCACCCACATCAGGATCACATAGTCAGTCATGCACTGACTGTGCCTCAACACGATGGGAAGGACGCACGCAGCACCCCACCGGCCGCCGTGTTTATTCTGGCTGTCATGGCCACAGCTCAGCATGCAGATGCCATTCCTCTCCGGTGCCTAATGTGTTTATGCTCACACTACCAGCAGGCATTGGGTTGCAAAGATCAGATTGGAAGCGATTTCACTGTTTTCAAAGAGAAAAGAATTCATCCCTTTGATTGCTACTTGCTTGCAAAGCATAGTTTGCTTCAGTGTTCCAGAGTGCCACTTAAACTAAATTACAGCCGTGATGGGGAGAGGATGCCTGGGAGAACTCATTACTGTTCCAGAAAAAAAGACTTCACTTTTTTATTCCTTTTTCAAAAAGCCATACTTGCCCATGGAGGCTGACTGGCGAAGGCCCAGGAAAGGTTATCTACCCGCTGAACTGCAACATCTGGTTCCCCCTTAGGAGATGTCTCTTAATAAACACTGATTTGTTTCCTGGTACTATCAACAGTTAAAGATTTCATAAGAAATACCTACATTTTAAAACTAGAGCGTATCTGTTAAAGACATGTCAAAGGAACACGGCCAAGAACTGGGGTACACCTCTCCTATCAAATGTGACTGTCCTCATGCATCCCTTTATCCCTCCCTTGGCCCTTGTCTCTTGCTTAAAGCACGGTGACAGCTTTCCATTTCCCAGGGGCAAATAACTTGATTGTCAGGATTTTTGAAAAGTGCATTTATGAAAAACTTAAAACTAGCAAAAAGCTGGGAAAACATCTACTAAAAATAATCTGTTTAGAATATGTAACTGACATTCTCCTAATACCTTGCAATCCTTTTGAGTCTTACTATCCCTTTTTTACAAATGAGGAAATGATGCTTAGAGAGGCTGAGTGCCCAAGGTTACTAAGATTTGAACTCAAGCGACTGGACTCCAGAATGCTCCTAACCTCTATGTCCATGGCAATTCTCAGAGTAACCACAACATGCCACCTTGTATCAAGGTCATTTGGGAAATCAAACAGAGGCCCTCACAGACAACAGCGAAGGTGAGGAGAAACCTAAGGGCTGGGTTTGAGACTGTGAAGGCAGAGTAATTAGGTCAGAGAAGAGAGGGGTGGGCACAAACAATAGACACTGCATCTCCGCCAGCTCCTTTCCAATTCAACTACTTAAAAGGTGAGACAGAGCTGAACGAAAATGAGAAACAGATTACTTTGACAGGTAGGAATATTGAGGCACATTTTATTTTTATTTTTTCTTTTAAATCTTTATTGTTGACAGTATTACAGATATCCCTCTTTCCACCCCCTCTCCAACCAGTTCCCACCCTGCCCCAGGCTTTCACCACCTTAATGTCTGTGTCCATAGGTAATGCATATATGCATATAAATTCTTTGGTTAATCTCTTTCTGCCCCCCTTCCATCCCCTTCCCTCTGAGATTAGTCATTCTGTTCCATGTTTTCATGCCTCTGGTTCTATTTTATTCATCAGTTTATCTTGTTCAGTAGATTCCTTGTTCATTTATTTTGATTTGTAAATTCTATTGTTAATAGATACATATTTATTTCTTCTTCTTCTCCTCCTCCTCCTCCACCTCCTCCTCCTCCTTTCTCCTTCTCCTTCTCCTTCTCCTTCTTCACTGCTTTTCTCTTGTTGTTTTTAAGATTCTCTTTTTGTCTTTAATTTTTGGCATTTTAATTGTGATATGTCTTGGTGTGTGCCTCTTTGGGTTCCTCTTGTTTGGGACTCTGTTCTTCCTGGACTTGTAAGTCTATTTCTTTCACCAGGTAGGGAAAGTTTTCTGTTATTATTTATTCAAATAAGTTTTCAATATCATGTTCTCTCTCTTCTCCTTTTGGCACCCC
Source organism: Myotis daubentonii (assembly GCF_963259705.1). Taxonomy (NCBI): domain Eukaryota; kingdom Metazoa; phylum Chordata; class Mammalia; order Chiroptera; family Vespertilionidae; genus Myotis; species Myotis daubentonii. The sequence goes on from NC_081850.1 coordinate 8,381,705, forward strand.
CATAATGCGAATATTGGTACACTTGAAGTTGTCCCAGAGGCTCCTTACACTATCTTCATATTTTTGGATTCTTTTTTCTTTTTGCTCTTCTGATTAGGTGTTTTTTGCTTCCTCATATTCCAAATCATTGATTTGATTTTCAGAATCCTCTACTGTTGAATCCTTGTAAATTATTCTTTATTTCAGTTAGTGTGTGCTTAATTTCTGACTGTTCCTTTTTCATGTCTTTGATGTTCTAAGATCCCTGAAATTCTCACTAACTCCCTTGAAGCTCTCATTAAGATCCTTCAGCAACCTTATAACCATTGTTTTGAATCTTGTCTCTAGTAGTTTGCTTGCTTCCATTTCATTTAGGTCTTTTTCTGGAGATTGCTTCTGTCCTTTCATTTGTGACATGTTTCTTTGTCTCCACATTTTGGCTGCTTCCTTGTGTTTGTTTCCATGTATTAGGTAGAGTTGCTATGTCTCCTGGAATTGGTAGAGCGGCCTTGGGTAGAAGGTGTCCTGTAGGGCCCAGTAACTCAGCCTCCCCAGTCATCTGAGCTGGGCAATCTAGGTGCACCACTGTGTGGCCTGTGTGCACAGTCTTGTTGTAGTTGAGCCTTGATTGCTATTGGCATCACTGGGAGGAATCGACCTCCAAGCCAATTGGCTGTGAGGACCAGCTGCGTCTACAGTAGGAGAGCTGCTGTTTAGAAGACAACCCTATGGAGCAGGACTTGCTTCAGTGGGGCTTTGGTGCTCACTGAGTCTTTTCCTTAAGTGTGTCCCTGGTGGATGTATAGAGTTGTGATCTGATATGCTCTGAAGCTGTCTACTGGGGCCTCCCAGCAAGAGCTGCAGAGCAATCTACAGATGGCTCCTGCTTGTGTTGGGCTTGGAAATGCCCAGGTGAGGTCAAGCTGTCTTAGGCCTCTTATTTATAGGTATGGGGCATGCTGACACCAGCTGCTGCTTGTTTGAGAGATTTTAGGAGAGTCTGAAGCCTGAGCCAGGACAGGCCATTCATATGGAAAAGCCACTGCAAACAGCCTGGGTGGGGCTGCAAATTGCATGGGGCAGGATCTCAGGGAATTACCAGGGTGGAGGCAACAGTGTGAGTCAGGCTGATAGAAACTCAGATATGGCTGCAAGGCAGCTCTGAGCTGGGGGAGGTCTCAGTATAGGAACAATGACCCCTGCAAGCACCTGTCAGGGAGAAAGCTGTCCCCAAGTTCTTGCTCCAATGCCAGACAATCTGGTTCCTCCTGTATGTCTCTGGATTCCCCCATACTGTTGCCCCAGTGCTGAAGCTCAGAGGGAATGACTCAGAGTAAGTTCGTGTGCTGGTCCTTTAAGAGGGATTGCCTAGGACTCTAGCAGCCTCTGTGTCACTCAGCCACAATCCTCATTGGTTTTTACAGCCTGAAGTTATGGGGTCTTCTATTCCCAGCTCTGGAACCCTGGCTGGACCTCTGGTGTGGGGCTGGACCCCTTGCCCCTCACAGGAGGCCCCTGCAACTCAGATATCCCTCCCAATTAAAAACATGCCACACGTGGGTGTCGGACCAGCCCATTCCATACCCCCATACCTTCTACCAGTCTCAGTCTGCTTTCTTCTTTACTTCTCTAGTTGTAGGACTTCCATTCAGCCAGCTTTCAGATGGTTCTGAATGATGGTTGTTCTGTATTTTAGTTGTAATTTTGATGTGGTTGTGGGAGGTGGTGAGTACAGGCATTTACCTATGCTGCCATCTTCTGGGTTAGTCTCTTGGGACACATTTCAAATTTTACATGTATAGGGCACTTATGACTGGGGCTTGCAGGAGTGAAAGTTGCTCTGGGTGAGTCAGTGAGTGAGTGGTGAGTGAATGTGAAGGCCTAGGACATAACTGTACACTATTGCAGACTTTATAAATACTGTACATGTAGGCTAGATTTAATTTATAAAGCAACACGAGATTAAATCAAACATAAGAGAAAATGATGCAATCAAGAGACACGTAAGCACAAGGAATATGAGGCTGCTGCCTGCAAAACATGGCATACTGTTATATAGCAAACTTTTTTTTAATAAATAGAGCACCCTCTAAAATAATAAAAAGTATAGTAAATACATCAACCAGAAATGTAGCTGTTCATTAGCATTATCAAGTATTATGTCCCATACATAATTGTATGTGTTGTACTTTTATACAACCAGAAGTGCAGTAGGTTTGTTTACAGTAGCATCACCACAAACATGTGAGTAATATGTTGTTCTACAACATTAAGATGGCTACAATAACAGGATTACTACACATTATTAGGTTATAGGAATTATCAGCTCCATTATAATATTACTAGGGGTCCGGTGCACAAATTCGTGCAACTTGAAAGGAACTGTGGGCCGCGAGGCTGCGTTGGGCACAGGGCTGGGCCTCGGCCCATCCTCTGTGCCCCTGCTGTACCCCTCCCGCTGTGGCCCCCGGCCCTGTGTCTGCCTGTAGGCCCGCTCCTGCCACCACTGCCGCTCACACCCGCTGATGGCACAGAGCAATTGGGGCTGGCACCAGCAGTGGGTGCAAGCGGCAGCTGCTGCCCTGATTGCCCCTCAGGAGCAGGGGGATGTGGAGAAGCCCTCAGGGCAATCTGGGCCCGCAGCCGCTGCTTGCAACCGCCGACAGCGCCAAGTGATTGGGACCAGTGCCAGACGCTGGCAGCGGGTGCAAGCTCCTGGAGAGACCATGGTGCGCGGGAGCAGAGAGTTTTTAGTAACCACCATAGGCTTGCCCTGATGACAGTGACCGGCACCCCAACTGGCACCCCTGCTCACCTGCTCCACCATCCCACCGTAGCCAATGCCCACCATGGTCTGCACATGCCCCCTGGTGGTAAGCGCATGTCATAGCAACCAATTGTTGGGTTGTTTGGTTGTTCCACCATTCAGTCTATTTGCATATTAGGCTTTTTTATATATATAGACTAGAGGCCTAGTGCACAAAATTCGTGCACGGGGGGGAGGGGTGTCCCTCAGCCCAGCCTGCACCCTCTCCAATCTGGGACCCCTCGAGGGATGTCCATCTGCCCGGTGTGGGATTGGGCCTAAATGGCAGTCAGACATCCCTCTCACAATCCAGGGCTGCTAGCTCACAACCACTCACCTGCCTGCCTGCCTGACTGCCCCCTAACCACTCCCCTGCCAGCCTGATTGATGCCTAACTGCTCCTCTGCTGGCCCAATTGTCCATAACTGCCCTCCCCTGCCAGCCTGTTCACCCCCAACTGCCCTCCCTTGCTGGCCCGGTCACCCCTAACTTCCCTCCCTTGCCAGCCCGGTCACCCCTAATTGCCCTCCCCTGCCAGCCTGATTGCCCCTAACTGCCCTCCCCTGCCAGCCTGATCACTCACAACTGCCCTCATCTGCCGGCCATCTTTCACCACATGGGGGTGGCCATCTTATGTGTTGGAGGGATGGTCAATTTGCATATTACTCTTTTATTAGACAGGATGGGACCACAGTAGTATATGCAGTCATCATTGACAGAAATGTTATGCAGCGTAAGAATTACTATGAGGCATAACGAAGATGGACAGCATCTAGGACGAAGTGGTACCATGACATAATGCAATTCCCGTTCTTCCTTTCCAGCCCCTCCCCTTCAACACAGGACTGCAGTTTCTGGAACCTTGTAATTGGTGACTGCCCTATGACTAGTCTAGCCAATGAGTTGTAAATGGAAGTGTCTGAGTATCACTTCCGGGCCTAGTGTTTGACGGCTGGTGCATGACCCTCCGGAGTGCTCTTTTCCCTCTTTTCAGACAAACAAAATATGATATGAAGGCTATTCTATCAGCCTGGGTCTCTGAATGATGGTGATAAGCAGAGCCCCCACTTGAGCTGTGATGAACACACAGCATGAGCAAGAAACATACCTTTACTCTTTTTTAAACCACAAACATTTTAGAATTATTACTACTGCTGACTTAATCTACCTTGACTTATGCACTCTGTACCAAGCATCTCCTCCCTCCAGAAGCATTCTGCCAAGACTGTTCCTGAGGCACTAACTTAATGCTATGTCCATACTTAAAAAAGAAAAAGCCTCCAATGGATTTCTATGATTTAAAGAAAAAACGTAAACTCCTTAGTATTCAAAGCTCTTACCAACTTACATTTTCAACCTTATCCTTCCAGAGCAACCTCCTATTACCTGACTCTGAGAGCCTCATGTCCAGCCTCCACTCCTTGCCTCCCCTGCCCCAACAAAGGGGGACTTCCCTCTCTCTTCTCTTTAAAGTTCAATTCTCTCCACTTCACTAAACTTTCTTCCACAGCCTTAATAACAGCTAACACCAAATACTTACAAAGTGCTAGGTTTTGTTCTAAGTACTTTCGATGTATTAACTCATTTAGTCTTCGCAATAACTCTATGAAGTGGGTACTATTATTATTAAACTCATTTACAGATGAGGAAATAAAAACACGGGGATTAAGTAACATTCTCAAGGCTCCACAGCTAATAAATGAAGCCAGAAGAACCCAGCAGTCTGTCTCCAAAGACTGTCCTCTTCACCACTGCCCTCTGTTGTTTCTAGGAGGCTCCAATCTCCCTTCTCTGAACTTGCACTACCCTGTGTGGATCTTTCTGGCACATGATAATATTGTGCCCCGCATGACTAGTCACTATTTCATGTGTGCATCCTTTATCTACTAAGATAAACGATAACCTCCGGGAGTGCAGGAAGCTACTTTACCATTCTCTGTGTCATTCAAATAAAAAATGCCAATAGCCCTGGCTGGTTTTGCTCAGTGGTTAGAGCATTGGCCCTCCGACTTAAGGGTCCAGGTTCCATTCCGGGTCAAGATCAGGTACTTGGGTTGCAGGCCTGATCCCAGCCCGGGCCAGGGTGTGTGCAGGAGGCAACCAATCAATGTGTCTCTCACATCGATGTCTCTCTCTCTGTCTCTCCCCTCCCTTCCACTCTCTCTAAAAAAAAAAGAAAAGAAAAAATGCCAATTAAATAAATCACTTCTGTGATAAGCACAGGTCCACTGGAAAGGGTATGTATTAATAAATATTATGACACTTTCACATCTTGGGGCCTTGCTAACCTTGGGGGCACAATTCCTTCCAGGGCTAATATGCAAACCAACCAACCAGGGTTCACAGCCCCAGCCACCTCCTGTATCTAACTCTTACAGACCAAGCTAACAGTCCCCCACACTAACACCCCAGGGCAAGATACCGACAAGGACAGACTACCCTACAGCCCAGAGCCCTCCGAAATTACTCCAGCTCGCCAACCCTAAATCTGCCTGCCCTGCCCTGCTCTGCCTTTGTCCCACATCCGGCACTCCTCCTGCCTCCCGCCTGAGGCTGCTGCTTCCAAGTGTGGCCCTGCGTGGATGCCCCTCCTCTTGGGGCCTGTAATGAATAAACTCTTCTTTCCACGCCAGTTTGCTTCCACGTCTGTCACCTTATCAAACCTAATTAAAACAAATCTCAGGTGCATTTTAAAAGAGAGGAGCACCCTATCTGGAGGTCCTTGGAAATGCAAACCACATGCTTGAGGCCAGCGAGGATTCCTATGGCTCTTCCTTTACTTCACCCATCTCCACCAGGAGCAGGCACGGAACAGCACAGGTCTGGAGCGCTTCCTGCTCAGCGAGAGGAAGACAGAAGCCCATCTTGTCTTCCAGTTACTAGTGCTTTAGCCCTTAGGATCTTAGCACCGAGTTGGTAACTACAATTGTACAGGCTTCAAATCTTTAATGACCTCACACTTGTTAGCCCTTTTCTGTTTTTCCCCCGTAAGGATTAGCAGTCCGATCCCTAACCCCAAAAGGGGCTTAAAATAACCACAGGGGCAATAAGGTGAAAACTAAGGAAAGTGAATCTGGGGGAAGCAAAATGCCAGGAGAGGCAGTTCTGAGAGGAGAGAAAACCAGGACTAGCCCCGCTCAGCTACCAGGAGAGCATGGCGGCCCCGGCCTGGCTCTGCGAAGCCGTCTGCGAGGAAGCCCAGGGGTTTCTCACTCTCTCTCCTGGACAAGCTAACCACTGTGAACAAACAGACACCTGTTGAATGGACACCTTAATCATCTGAAATTGAATAGTTTTATGATACTCATGGGGATTTTATAGTCCACTGACATCCATTAATTTAAACTATTTTTTCTTGTCCTTTTCTATATCTCCCTTGAGACAAATGTACTGCTTTTCTTGTACAGCAAAAGGTGGTGCAATTTTGCAAAGTGTTCTGATGTTTTAGTGTACCTGTGAAGTAAGTGCACATTCCACTGAAAAAGACGCCAGAGAACGCCCATCCCACAAACACCCCTCGCTTCAGAGGTTCAAAGGACGAGGTGTGGCACGGATCTAGACCACAGCAGGCCAGGAGAATCCCATTCACCCAAAACCTGCCTAGAATGTGTTGGTGCCAAGCAAGAAACATGAATCGAGGATGCTTAGAAAGACCATGTAGAACGCAGTCTTTCCCCTTTGGGGATCTAGTCAGTTCAGAACTCCTCTGGACTATTCAGAAATCTTTGAGAAGGCACTTGACCTTTACACACTAGTATTAACAATGAGCAACTGTATCTAACATCTGTTGGGTGCTTGCTGTGAGACAAGTTAGACATTTTAAGTACATTATTACATTTACTACTACTATCCAATGAGGTACATCTATCATCTCCATTTTACAGATGAGTAAATTGAGGCCCAGGAAGTTTAATATACTTTCCTAAGTTTACAGTTATTTGATAGAAGAGTTGAAATATAGATTATGGCTCCAGATTCCAGACTCTTAGCACTATACTGCCTGGATCAAAAATGCCTGTTTAAATCACAGAGAGTACATTAGATCCAAAATCCGTAAGTTAAATGAGACAGGCAACACTGAAACTGGTCAAGAGATATCCCCATATCACCATACAAACAGGAGTACCCACCATCTCCAGGGTCTTCCCCTCCCCCACACACACTCTTAAATACCACCATAAACTGCTGCTTGTTGCCAAAGTGATTTATACTATGTTATAGCTCATGATTTTAAGGAGTAATAAAATATTACACATACCAAATGGAAGGTATATTTTAATTCTGACCTAATAAAATTTACATATAAAATTGTATAACACCAAACACTTTACATGTTTATATTCTACTAGTGCCGCGGTGCACAGATTCGTGCACATTGAAAAGAAATTAATTAGAAAGTGGCCAGTGGGACGGGACTGGGCAAGACAGGCCAGACATGCCCTGAAGCCAACCTCCCACGGTCCCTCCCTGGCCAGCCGCACCTGGAGCAGCGCCATGGCTCGAAGGGCGTCTGCAGAGTGAGCGGGGTCCGCCGGCAAGTGGGGTCCCTCGGCCTGGCCTGCGGGGATCGGGCTGAAACCAGCTCTCTGACATCCCCGAAGAGGTCCCGGATTGCGAGAGGGCAGTTCTCAGGTGATGCACCCCAGAATTGGGCTCCCTCCTCTCTGGTTCTGGGGTGTGTCACCCGAGAACCACCGCTGCCAAGTCACCGCAGCTCAGCAGCTTCTGTGTTGAGCATCTGCCCCCTGGTGGTCACTGAGCATCATAGCTACCGGTCGGAGAGTCAGACAATTGCTTAGCCTTTTATATTTATAGATTCGTTAAAGGTAAAATCAAGTGTTAATGATGATGTAATAATGTAACATTCCATACATCCCTAAATAGGCAAAATACAATCCAGAAACCATCCTTATCATCAGAAACCGTTTAAATCACAGAGAAGTGCATTAGATCCAAAATCCATAAGTTGAATGAGACAGGCAACACTGAAACTGTCTCATTCACTGGAATTCTAGGAATTGGAAGACGATGGAAAAGTACATAAGGAAAAATAATTGGAAAACAAATTCATGTTTTAGGTCTACTTCTAAACCAGCAGGAGTACAAGCCTTGTTTACATATGCTTCTTTCACTCCAATTCCTTCCCATCACTCTCCGAAAGAACATGACTTCTACAGACAAGCTCGGATTGGCTGGGAGGGCTGTTATGACACTGCCCATGTCTTCTCTGACCTGATTCTCAGTTTCTAAAACTTTCATAATCCACGTCACATGCAAGTTCATGCACTGCCCTCCCTGTAGAATCTGAGCACAACAGTTGGAATAAGGTGTGACTACAGCAGATGCAAAAGGAAGGGCTAGTATTCCAGGAAGTGCTCTGCACACCACTGGCCCAAGATAAATAAATATTGAATACTTTTGTGAATATAATTCAATTAACATAGCCTTTTAAAATACAAAGAACTGGCTTACTATTTAAAAATGAGGTCTTTATCAGACCACCCAGATATTTTTGTTATGCTAGGATAAAAATTAACAAAACTTTTAAAACTCCACTAGGAGAATCAATATAATTTATTATTGTCTATAAATATTCACATACTGGAAACAGGATCAGGATTAATAGAGTTGGGTTGCAGGGTTCAACAGGGTAAAAATAAAGAAATTGGAAAAAAAAAAGACAAAAATATCAACTTTTTCAGTAAGATTTTCTTTCCTCAAAATGTTAAAGAAACACTATTTTTAATAGAAGCTATTTTTGAAATTCAGTCCTTAAAGAAGTAATGTGAAAATAGTTTGTTAATAATGAATGTTCTGCTATGGAGAAAAAGTTGCTGCTCCAGCTCTGAGTAGAACACATTTTAAAGCACAAAGGGATGACACAGATACGGACTCTTCAAGTCTGTGATAACAAGAGACTCAAAATCCAGCTCCCACTCTGCATGAATACCCCCTACAACACATCTACACTCATCCAGTGCCTATTTCAAAAGCCCCGTGTCTTTGTATACTGCTTAAAAAAAAAAATCAATACAACCCAAATGTCTCTAAAGTGATGAATGGATAAACAGAATGTGGCATATCCATGCAATGGAATATTAGGCATAAAAGGGAATGAAGAACTGATACAAACTACCACATGGATTAGAGAGAGAGAGAGAGGAAGGGAGGGAGAGAGAGAAACATCAATTTGTTGTCCCACTTATCTATGCATTCATTAGTTGATTCTTTAAAACATTACGTAAAGTGAAAAGAAGACTCAAAAGGCTACATATCATATGACTCCATTTACCCCAAATGTCCAGAATAGGCCAATCCACAGGGACAGAAAGTAAATGAGTGGTTCCCAGAGGCTGGGGGAAGGGGAGAATGGGAGAGATTACTAATGGATAATGAGATTCCTTTTGGAGTGATGACAATATCCTAACATTAGACAGTGGGGATGGCTGCACAACTCTGAGTAAATTAATAATGAATTATACACTTTTGAAGGGTGAATTTTATGCAAATTATATCTCAATAAAGCTGTTATTTTTTAAAATGGGGGAAAAGAACAAACCATTTAAACAAAGTGTTATAGTAATTTTCTCACCTGTGTCCTCCAGAAGTTAGAAAATCTTACATAATTTTGAACAAAAGACTCAGTAAAGACATGGATTATTATAAGCGTGGTGCTTTTAAAAGGACTATTTAAAAGACATGCATATTAATTTGAATAGGAACTTGAAGTTAAAAAACTATGCTACACCAAGTACACGTCTCCTTCCCACATGGCGTAGCATTTTAATCTTAGCACTTTTAAATAATTTTAAAGACTATTCCCAGAAGCATAAACCTTGAATATTTGTTTAAAATAGTATTTCCCAAACTTCAGTCATGTACCACCTTTCGTATCTTTGCTGTTCTCATACCATCTGTGTTCTTATTTATTAAAGACTTTTCTTCAATCCATTTTACCATTGATTCACCTTTAATAACATCATGAAATCATGGGTTTGATTTGCTAATTTATATTTCTCTACCACATATTAAAATAGGTACATAACTATTAAGATGCAAAAGTTGCTTATCTACAAAGCACTTTAAATCATCTTGCACACAATTGGAGAAAATGGTGGTTAAAAAATCAGCTTAGCCTGGTAACATATCTATACTTTAAAACATGACAAGAAAGTTAGAATGTTCAGAAAACAGAACATTTTTTATTCTATAAAGTTCTGGGGTTTTTTTAAATTGATTTGAGAGAGAAAGAGGAAGGGAGAGGTAGAGAGAGAAACATCAATTTGTTGTCCCACTTATCTATGCATTCATTAGTTGATTCTTGTATGTGCCCTGACCATAACGTTGGCATATTGGGACGATGCTCTAACCACCTGAGCTACCCAGCCAGGACCTAAAATTCTGTTTTACAAAGTTCTATTCTATAAAGGCCCATGTTCAATGAGAGCAACAGGACAGGCATTTAGCCAAGAAAACGTATTTGAGAATAATACTGGAGTGGATGGTAGAGGAAAATGGCAGGCAGGCAGGCAGGCCTCCACAAGGGAAACCGCTGAAAGAACAACAATGCCAGGTCTTCTCTACCAGTTCTTGGGCATGGTGTGGTACCATCCAGGTGCTATGCCATGCTCTGCCTGTGCAGCAGAGCTGGACATTGATGTTCCACTTATTTATGCATTCACTGGTTGCTTCTTATATGTGCCCTGACTGGGGATGGAACCCACAACTTTAGAGTATGGGGATGATGCTCTAACCAACTGAGCTACCTGGCCAGTTTTAATGTAATGACTGAAGTGCAGAGAGCAGGGGGGAGGGGAAGGGGGAGGGGGAGAAAGAACGGGGGGGTGGGGGGGGGGGAGATGCTTCCTGCCCCATTCTTGGTCATTAATCATCTTTTGGAAGCTAAATACAACAACTTTTATGTAGTTCCATGCAGGGGAAAAATCATACACCATTTTAGATAAACCTACTCCTGCCCCTGACGTGAACTCAGAGTACTAGCCTGTAGGCTCATTAACAGTATTTTCTTTACACTCTTGATACCTTTTAAGCTCCTAGCACACGGTTTAGAGACTGTGAAAAGATAAAGGGTTAATCTATTCTTTCACTGTGTGAATTTTTAACATGTAGCCCCTTAAGTGTAAAGGTAGGCTTCCTAAAGATTATTTAGAAAATATTAATTACAGAACTACAAAATGTGTCAGTCTGATTGGTGTTGTGTTATAATATTACTCTGACAAAGTGGCCTTTGGAGGCATTTTTAACTTCGGAAGACTACCCCATGATTTCTCAAATAATTTTATCCCAAGTATCTCTGTATAGTCTCTCAGTGAATATTAAACACTCAGATAGCTTCATTACTAGCAATTAAGATCCATATCTGTAAATATCTCCCAAAACCCATGAAAACATTTGTATCTCAGAAATCCCCAAGAGTAAAATTATAAGCAGATGAATCAGCACTGGTTTTAGAGATAAGCAGTGTTTCTCGAAGTGTGGTCCAAGGAGCACAGACGCCGGAATCAGCCGGGCAGGGGCAGGCTGGTGGGGGGCTGCTTGTTAAAAATAGATTCTGGGACACTGTCAGACCTGCTAACTCAGGATCTCCAGGGATAGGGGCCATTAATCCACATTTTAAATACGACGTCCAGGTAAGTCTTATACACCCTAATGCCTCTGAACCAGTTAGCCACTTGAACCGACCCTTGCTATCACAAAGCCATAAAAATAGGATTCTTACAGGTCATTGCATATATAAATAAAATAATCAAGTACTAAACATTTAAAATGAAAAAGGAGGCAAGGTGAAAGCTCTCCTACACGACAGTCTGGCAGAACTCAGTGTGGCCTGCAGCCAGGAACAGGGGTATTCTCCACTACAAGCACAGTGCTCCCCATTACTTGTACCTAAGGTGAAGAGAGCAGTATCTTTTCTGTCCTTCAACTTGAAACACAGCACACTCTGTAAGAGTAATGCCATCCCTACAGAAAGATTAAACGATGTGCTGGCATGTGATGAAGGTTTCACCCAGTCTTTCTCAACATTGTGACTTTGCCACCACAATTCGGCAAAGTGGTTCTCAAACTTCATGTGCATTAAGAATCACCTGAAGAACTTGTTAGAACAGACTACTGGCCTCCAAGAATTTGCATTTCTAACAAGTAGCAGGTGATACTAGCACTGCTGGTCCAGAAACTAGACCAGTGATGGCGAACCTTTTGAGCTCGGCGTGTCAGCATTTTGAAAAACCCTAACTTAACTCTGGTGTCGTGTCACATACAGAAATTTTTTGATATTTGCAACCATAGTAAAATAAAGACTTATAATTTTGATATTTATTTTATATATTTAAATGCCATTTAACAAAGAAAAATCAACCAAAAAAGTGAGTTCGCGTGTCACCTCTGACACGCCTGCCATAGGTTCGCCATCACTGGGCTAGACTCTAAGAACCGTAGGCTTAATCTAACTGTGGCCTCCTCTGTACTGGCACTCTGTACACTTCACTGTGGAGCTCAGTGATGCTAAACAATGGCTCCACCTGGCAAATGCTCCAGCTGCATGCTGTAGGGCTTCTTGTGTAGGACTCTTGCTGCTCAGTATCTTTAAAAAGTTCCCATCTTTCAAAACTTGTAGTATGGGTGATAAACGTGTCTTTTCTTGGCAACTCCCTTCCTGTCCCTCCCCCAATTCCTGGCCTCTGTCTGACCCGACAGCCCCCACTTGCTACGCTGCACGGACAATCTTTCTGTCCCCTACAGGAAACTATATACTTAGGAAGGGCAAGAGGTCCCTCTGTTCCTGTCTTAGAGAACTACACTTCCTTTAGCAGGAAATCAAGACAGGTGCCCACCAGTCAGCAATCTATCTGGTGACTGTTAACAGGGCTAGAGCTGTGCAGAAGGACTCAGTAATGAGTACTGCATGAAGAGGCAAACTTAGCTCAAGGATAAAGTCAAAGATTCTTAGAGATATAGAAAGCATTAAGTTATCAATATTTATATTCTGGTACTTTGTGGGAATAAATACAGATTTTTCCATTCAGATAAGCCCAGAATTTATACACTACAATTGGGTGCATCATTCTCTATAAATGGCTTTCAAATCCACCTCATCAAGATTTAAATTATATTCCCAGCATGACGTTCTAAGTAGTTAAGTAAACATGTATAGAGTTCATCCTTCCCAAGGAAAAAGGTTTCAAGAAATTCCTAGAAATTGAAAAGCATTTGGGAGCAAAACCAAAAAAGGCATTTAATATAGCTTAAATATCTTTAGAAGATCTTCCAGAGCTCCATTATAATTTAAATTTGAACATATAGCCCTGGCCAGTATGGCTCAGTTGGTCGCAGGTTGGATTCCTTGTCAGGGCACATGCCCAGATTTTGGGTTCGATTCCAGATTGGGGTGCGTGCAGGAAGTAACCGATCGATGTTACTCTCTCACATTAATGAGAAACTCCCCCTCCCCCCATCTCTTTCTCTCTCTCTCTCAAATCAAAGGAAGTATGTCCTCAGGTGAGGATTATAAATAAATAACTTCCTATGTAATAAAGAGGGGATATGCAAATTGACCGGCACTCCACCACAAAGCTGGTGGCGCCCACAGTGAAGGGGGAGTGTCCATAACACAAGATGGCTGCACCCACAGTGGAGGCCGAGTTCCCATAACAAGCCTTAATGAGCAATCAGCAGGTTACCTGAGGCTGCGCCCTCTCCCCCCTACCCCTGTGGAGCTTGACAGGGGAACTCAGGCTGTGCTCCCCACCGTGGCACCAGGCCGGGGGACCTCAGGCTGTGCCCCCTACCTGGCAGGCTTGACAGGGGACCTCAGGCCACACACACCCGCCCAGCAAGGCTTGATTGGGGACCTCAGGCCACACACCCCACCTGGCAGGGCTTGATGGGGGACCTCGGGCCACGCCCCCCACCCTGGCACAGGGCCAGGGGACCTGAGGCTGCGCACCCCCCATCCCCTTGCCTGGAAGGGCTTGACAAGGGTGGGACCAGCCGGGTCTGGATCTTGCCTAATGGGGGGGAGGGGGGGGCCGGCTGGGTCTGGGCCTCGCGCAATTTTGAAGTGCATGTGGGTGGGCAGGGACTTGACTCTGGGTCCCGTGGTGCACCCCAGACTCTGACAGGAGGAAGATTTTCATATACATTTTACTAATTTTCTTTTATCTCTGACATTTCTATTATAAAGAAAGGGCAAATAGCAATATTAAAATATTTCCTCTAATTAATCGCCTTTTAATGTGCATGAATTTCGTGCACCAGGCCACTAGTTGAATATATAACTGACAATTTGGGGGGGGGGGGGTCCATGTTATTTAGAAAGCTTTAAAGGTAAGGTTAAACAATTTATTTACTTTGAGACTTTGCTATATGCTGAAGAAAAAAGTATAAGCCTGAAAAATGAATACAGAACTACACCAATAGGGAAGGATGTTTTGAAATTGTTATTCATAAACTGGTTAAATGTTGCAAATACTGCATAACATTAATAATTTACCATGTCGTATAAAACGTATGACTTTTTGAAATTATTGTAAGAAAATGACTAAACACTACATGGACTGTATTTCCAGAACCTAAAGCTCTCTCTTTATTAGCAAATACGTTAAGCCATGTTCCGAATCAAAGAGATTTGTTACAAATGATAGTCCAGGTCCTTGGGCATCCACTGGCCCAGTGTGACCACTGCAGAATCAGGTCTGTCAGGTACTGAGCGCGGCTGCAGGCTGAGCACGCAGATAGCCTGGTGTCTCCGACCACTAGAGAGCCAGAGATGGAATGTGCTGCGCTGCTGCTGCTGCTGCTGCTGCTGCTGCTTTATAAAGTGCAGCTTCTTTGACAAAATACTGTCTTCTGACTCATTTTCATATTTAGTATGAATGTCCGTTTTCATGGCTGGAAAAAGCAACCCATTTCTCCTTTGAGGTGCTAGATCCTAAACACCAAAACAAATCAGGTCTATATGAAACACTGGCTATCACTCCTTATTGAGGTAATAAATTAATCTTTTTCTTAAAAATCCTCATACTTAAGTACAGAAGTAACATTATAAAATATCATTGCTAATCACCAATAGGGAATATAGCTATCACAGGGTATTCCTTGATAAAAGCTGGTTTTTATGCTATCCCAAATAAATCAGCTCCCATAAAATAATTTGTATGAGAAGCAAGTAAAAATATGAAGGCTTTTAATGCCACCCACTTACTTCCCATTTTGCAATGACAACACCTGTGATATAACAAAACCTAGATCAACTTGTATCTGTGGAGAATATTTTTTTAATGCTCTGTTAGAACCCATTCTTCATTGGGTTCTTTCAGCCTTATTTTTGGAGCAGTAACACAAATTACCTCCTTAAAACTCTCTCCTCTTTTGGTATTTGTAATACCATGACCTCCTCTCTGCCTTCCCACCTCTTTAGCCCTTCCTTTTCCCACTTCTTAGATGCTGGTGTGTCCTGTCGCTCTACCTTCAATCTGTCTCACTTGTCTATGCAATCCATGCTCTGTCCATTTTAAATTCATACCCTGCTCTGGTCGCTCCTAAGTTTTTCTAGTGAATGACAGTACCATCTACCCAGTTACCCAAGGTAGAACCCTGGGGAGCATGCCAGGTTTCTTACCTTCACCTACACATAAACAACTGCAAAGTCCTATCAATTTACACTATCTCTTGGATCCACCATATCAGGTCATTCTCTCTGCAACCTATCTAATTCAGGTCATTATCTCTCACCCAGAACATACCATTATAAGAAGAATGATAATTGAGTACATATGAGTAAAACAACTTGAGAGTCCACTCTTAAAAATAAGGATGCTACACAAATATGAGGTATGATTCAAAAGAACAGAACACTGGTATTCTTTTTGTAAAAAAAAAAGAAAAAGAAAAAAATGATTATAACACCGTATGTATATCAGCAAATCATTTAATCATCCCAGGCTTTAGACTCCCAAATGCTGCATGAAGAGTAAAAGAGATATATCAAAGGATCCTTTCAACCGTAGCATTCATTCTATAGCTCTATTTCTACCAGACATTGTTCAAACAGTTCATGCCTTCAAATACGCACCAAACTTGCTACATACACGAGATACTATTGGTGCCGAAAGAGGCAGATATGTCTCCTTTGCTGCCAAAATGTATCAAGCATATCCTTATTCCCATCAGTTTCAAAAATTAAACCTTCAGTTGCAAGTGTCAAAAAAAATAAAATGTAAGCAAAAAAAAAAAAAAAAAGCCAGGGAAAATCATAATGAAATTGATTTCAAAATAATTTCTTTGGAAATCAAACAACACAGAGTAATGTAACGACAAAGTGAGTGTGCCATAAACTATTGTGACAGTCAATAACAACATCATGAACAAAAAGCTCTTTCTATCCACAGAACAGTAATGTGGGAAGCATACAATATTCTAAAAGTCAAACACCCACACAACATATACGCAATATGAGATCATAAAAAGCTTCAGGATCTGTTTTTCAAAGACGAGGCTCTCAGAGAAAGGTGATATGAACTAAGCTGTGAAAATGCAGCCTGGGTCTAATATGCAATATCAACCCCAATCAAACGAGAGGCACCTGTAGCCCTTCTGACGGCTTGGGTTCAGTTGCTCTTCCATTGCCTACCAAGAAGTAACGTTCTGTTTCAAAGATCATGTGAAAGGAGAGGATAGAGGAAGAATGTGGGAGGCAAAACAATCTACATTGCAAAGCTGATACTGGTCTAAGGGTCAACTCAGAATTTAGGGTAAACCAGCTCTGGAGCCACACAGCATGGGTTCAAATCTCAATTTTTTAACAAAATCCTCACAGGAGGATATGTTTTCACTGGTTTTATAGAGAGGGGGAGGGAGAGAGAGTGAGGGAGAGAAAGGCATTTTGTTCATACTTCAGTAACAACGTTATTCCAGTTGATATTTCCATTCCTATCCTCCAGTGGCTCACAGTCAAATCAAATCACCAAGTGTGAAATTCATACCACATGTAATGAGAAGTATAAAGAGTCATAATTCACACAAAAACAGACATATAGATGCATGGAACAGAATAGAGAGCCCAGCAATAAACCCACACATACAGAGTGTCCCCCCAAAATGTATATACCCCATGTCTGTAGATTCTATTGCATTTTGAAAATGAAATGTATTTTAATAAATACTGCCTTTAAATTATTCAAAGTGTGTATACATTTTTGGGACACCCTGTATATAGCCAATTAACTTATGGCAAAGGAGTCAAGACTATATATGGGGAAAGGTCAGTCTCTTCAATAAACAATGCTGGGAAAATTGGACAGCCACAAGCAAAAGGACGAAAATGGACCCCTATTTTACTCATACAAAAACTTATTCAAAAGAAAGACTTTAACATAAGACCTGAAGAAACCATGAAACTCCTAGAAGAAAACATATGTGGTCAACTCCTTGGCACAGGCCTAGGCCATAATTTTTTAAAACTGACACCAAAAGCAACAAAAGCAAAAACAAACAAGTGGGACTACTCAAACTAAAAGGCTTCTGCATAGCAAAAAAAAAAAAAAAATCAACAAAATAAAAAAGCAACCTAGTGAATGGGAATAAATATTTGCAAATCATATGTCTGAGAAGGATTTAATATCCAAAATATATGAAGAACACATAAAAATCGAAAGCAAAAAATCTGGTTAAAAATGGGCAGGTCTCAACAAATATTTTTCCAAAGAAGACATATAGATTGTCACCAGGTACATGAAAAGATGCCCCAAATCACTAATCATCAGGGGAAATGCAAATCAAAGCCACAGTGAACTATCACCTCACACCTGTTAGGATGATTAATATCAAAAGACTAGAAATAATAGGTGCTGCTGAGGATGTGGAGAAAAGGGAACCTTGGGCACTGTTGGTGCAGCCACTACGGAAAATAGTATGGAGGTTCCTCATAAAATTAAAAATACAACTACCATATGATCTAGCAATTCCACTTGTGTATATTTATCCAAAGAACAGGAAATATTGCCATTTGCCACAACATGGATGGACCTCAAGGGAATTATGCTAAGTGAAATAAGACAGAGAAAGACTTATACCATATGGTCTCTCTTACATGTGGAACCAAAAAATAATTTTTTTTTTTTTAAAAAAAGGAAGCTCATAGATTGGTGGCAACCAGTGGCAGGTGAAGGGGGCTAGGCAAAATGGGTAAAATGTTGCTTTTTAATTTTTAGTTTAAATAAACTTAAAAATAAATAAAGGAAAATTTTAAAAAGCATAATTCAAAATGCATCAAAAAAATATCTTATGGTCTACATATACAATGGAATATTATTGAGCCATAAAAAGAAATAAAATTCTGATACATGCTACAACATGGATGAACCTTGAAAACATGCTAAGTGAAATAAACCAGACACAAAAGGATAGTGCATGATTCCACCTATATGAGGTACCTAAAATAGGGAAATCTGGGGGCAGAAAGTAGAACAGGGGTTAACAGGGGCTAGAGCGTGGAGGAGGTGGGAGGAATGGGGATTTATTATTTAACTAGAGGCCCGATGCATAAAATTCATGCAAGAGTAGGCCTTTCTTCCCCCGGCTGCTGGCACCGGCTTCCCTCTGGCACCCAAAACCCGGGCTTCCCTCTGGCCGCCAACAGGCACCCAGGACCCAGGCTTCCCTCACAGCCCCAGCTTCGTCCGAAAGGTCGTCCGGTCTAATTCACATATTACGCTTTTATTATTATAGATGGGTACAGAGTGTCTGCTTGGGATAATTAAAAAATTTGGCAGTGGAAAATAGTGATACTTAAGCAACATTATGAATGTGCTTAATGCCAGTGAACTGCACACTTAAAAATGGTTGAAATATGACTGGCCAGCATGGCTCAGTGGTTGAGCATCGACCTATGAACCAGGAGGTCACGATTCAATTCTGGTCAGGGCACATGCCCAGGTTGCAGGCTCGATCCCCAGTAGGGGGCGTGTGGGAGGCAGCCAATCAATGATTTTCTCTCATCATTGATGTTTCTATCTCTCCCTCTCTCTTCCTCTCTGAAATCAATAAAAAATACTTTAAAAATATATATATAGCCTATATTTCAACAGGAAGTTTTAGCATGAGTATCAGCCTTAATGGTCTTAAAATAAAGGACAGATCACTTACTCTCAAGTTCCTAATTATGGCTACTAAATGAGTCCGTATTAACTCTTAGCTGGCCTTAGTTTAAAATACACTCCTGAAATGGGTACATACTTTGCAAATTTCATAAGGAACATTATTTCACTTTGTTGATAACATCCTTTTTTTTTTTTTTTTTGGCTCCTTGAAGGGAAAGAGAAAGAGAACTATACTGAAGAGATGCCTTTATGAATGGCCTATGCATAATGGAGGGTTCATAAAGAGGTACTTACCCAGATAGGATCATGATAAGATGAGTACAAAAGAACACCTGTGCAGGGCACCACAAATGGATATGTAAACAAGTGACATTCGATTCAAAAGTAGAGAGGGTTTCATGTATTGGTAAACCATAATTTAAACCATGGAAATATAACCCAAATTCAAAACAGAAATTAAAAGTCCATTATTTTGATACATATAATAAAGTAATATATTTGGATATTTACTCCAAACACCCAAGAAAAAGTCTTACTGCAGTACAAAAACAATAAACGTGAACTTAATAAATTAATATTTTCCTAAAATGGCTTAGGGTAAGGGATTCAAGTTAGGATTATTTAATTCTCTAGTAAACTAGTAATTACAATATATCAACTATCATTCAAGGAATAACAATTTCCAAAGAGGTAGAATGCAACATTCAAAGAACTTAAGGTCAAAACTAGACTAATAATAACAGAGTGGGGCAAAAGTATGTTTACAGTTCTTTGTATGGAAAAAATACAATAATCCATAAGTAATAATATAAGAATAAACTGTTTTGCATACTCACAACTGCATTTGCTAATACCCCACCCTGTATTAGCAAACACTTATATGGATCTTAAAATAAGCCTGGTTTATTCTAAGCTCTTTACATATACTAACTCATTTTATCCTCACAACAATTTGTGAGAAAAGTATTACTATTCCTATTCCACAAGTAAAGAAACTGAGGTATAGAGGGGTCTACTACTTTGACCTGGCCCACTATCTTGCTATATACTTGGTTGAGCTAGGACTTGAATCCTAGAAGTGTGGTTCCCCAGTTCCTGCTTTTAATTACAATGCTTACTATCTCTTGTTGACATTAGGATGAACAACATAAAATACAGGCAAACTCAAAATACAAAACAATTTGTGAGTCAAATATAATAAAAGGTTTGAGGAAATCATGATAATACACAGCAAGTGGCATTCATAATGACTGCTCTGAGATAGGGAAAATTAAAATGTTTAGTATACTTAGTGTTTAAGAAGGAATTGTTTAGTACAGTGGTCGGCAAACTGCGGCCCCTTGAGTGTGTCTCTTCCACAAAATACCACGTGCGGGCGCGCACGTACAGTGCGACTGAAACTTCGTGGCCACACTCAAGGGGCCAAAGAGCTGCATGTGGCTCGCGAGCCACAGTTTGCCGACCACTGGTTTAGAACAATAGAAATTTCTCTATCCAAAACAGTAAAAGTATAATTTTCATTTCTAAAGGGGTAAAACTTTCAACTATCTATAGTTACTCATTCCCTGAAGGCGCCAAACAAAAGGGTTAGACTGAGCAATCTTATTTGCCATTTAGCTCATTCTTAAGGATGGTCTGTGTGCATGTGTGCATGCATGTATGTGTGTAGAAAGATCATAAATTAAGTTTTCCAGGTTTGAATTCCAGGTATGAGAACTTAATACTAAAGGTATTAGAAAGGAAACCTGAACTTAAAGCTTGGGTCCACCATTTAGTTACTATGAATGTTTGGCAAGTTTTTCACATAACAGTCTCAGTTTCCTTCTCTGTAAATTGAGGATAATAATTCCTAGCTCCCAATGTGAGCAAAGGAGAACACGCATGCAAAGTGTTGAACACAGTGGAATACAGCAGCAGGCAGTCAACAATGAGTGACTACTATTATTCTCTAAACTTATTCTTTTTTGTCCCCCAAGAATAACAACCAAAACGTATCAACTAGCAAGGCACTTGGTAGGCTTCCCAGAATTATATGAAGTACAATATGCCCTATTAAAAAATGGAACATACTAAAAGCACAAGAAAATACAAGCCACCAATGAGAAAAAAGGTTTCGGAATCCTTCTCCTCCCATATCTTTTCTGGTCGGTTTTGTAATAGCCCATATTCCTTTATCAACAATATGAATATGCACTGTTGGATTTTGTTTGTTTTGCGGTCCACACACTTCTCCTGGGGTTCTCTTGTTTATTTATTTTGATGGGTTGCCTTTGCAACAGTGGTTATCTTTGCTTGGAAACCAAAAAGAAACCCAGGAACCAGGAGCATCTGTTAATGAAATGCTAACACTGTGTCATCCATCTCAACAGGTGATTGGCTCCCAGGTGGGTCATTTGCTATCAGGGCAGGTTCTCACATGGCTGCGCCGCCCTTTACCCAACAAACAGCTGCTTTACTGAGCACAGGGCCACCGTGACAGCGACCGGACGCTCTAGGCACAACAACACTCAAAACGTGGCACCCTGGGGCGGGCACGGTGTGGCGGTGGCTGCAGGCGGAGATGAACGGGATCGACACTGTTCCGCCTCCTTCGACAAGGCGAGGCTGGAGGTGCACCCTGCGGGCTGGGGGCGGAGGGGCTGGGTGAGACGGGCCCGGGTGAGACGGGCCCGGAGGCGCGAGGACGGAGGCGGCAGCCGCAGGCTGAGGGAAGGTGTGTGCCGGCGGGAGAGCCGGAGCCCATCACCTCCTGAGAGCGGAGCTGGACAGGACTGGCCGCTCATCCCGGTCCCCAGGACCGGCTCAGCCTCTAGGCGCCTGGGGCGAATGACAGAGAATGGGGACCCCGACACCCAAGAAAGACAGAGCAGGGCGGGCTCCCGGTCGCCTTCACCACGGGATGCGACGGGCCCCGCCGCCATCCCCGCGCGGGAGACGCAGGAACCGTGGACCCAACCGGGAGCGCGCGGGTTACCTGTCTCAGCTGCCTGCCCAAGGGTCTCCACTTCCGCAGACTCGGGGTTACTACGGGCTACGGGGCACGCGCCGGTGACGTCATCCACGCGCGCCCGGCCTCAGCTGGCCCGCCCCGCCCCCCGGGAAGAGTGGATCCGGGCTGCGGGCGGAGGAGTCTGCGCAGGCGCG
Organism: Myotis daubentonii; assembly: GCF_963259705.1. Classification (NCBI taxonomy): domain Eukaryota; kingdom Metazoa; phylum Chordata; class Mammalia; order Chiroptera; family Vespertilionidae; genus Myotis; species Myotis daubentonii. Next base: position 8,403,752 of record NC_081850.1, read on the forward strand.
GACCGGGACCACGCGAACAGCTGGGCGGGATTGGTTTTTCCTAGGGTTGCCCTGCTACCCAACAAACTACTCCTAATTGCAAAATCTTGTTACGTAGGAAAAAACAAGTTATTGAAATACAAAAGTGCACTTTTTATTCCGTTTTTTTGTTTTGTTTTGTTTTGTTTTGTTTTGTTTTTTACTCCACCTCTGCCAGGCAAGCCCTGGTGCAGAATCTAGCATTCAGCGGTGAACGGAACAGACACTGTGCCCAACTAAATGGAGATGACTTTCTAGTTGAGAAACCAAGCATCTCGCAACAAATGCGTATGCCCTCTAGAGATGATAGTGTGTGTGGAAGACAAATAAGTTGCTGCAAAACTAAAGGAGAGAGGGTGCCCCTTTAGTTTGAGGTGCCAAGGAAGTCCCCTCTGAAAAGGCCCATGAGGAGAGAAGAAGCCAGCTCCATAAAGATCTGAGGGAACAGGAAATAAGAGAAGAATCTACAAGCAGTAGCAAAAACTTGCTATTTGTTCCATTCTAGAGAGAAGTTATATGTTCCTAAGCATCTGTGGGATTCAACTTGGCAGAAGGTCTTTCAAAAGTCACTGGATTTTTCTAATTCTATCACTGCCAATAAGAGCAATATTTTAAGGATTCTGATTTTAAATCCCACTTAAAATATAAACACTTCCATAAAAGGGTGGATAAACGCTGATCTCTTGTCTCCTAACAGAGGTTACCACTGGCTGGATGCTTGTAGTTGCAGGAAATCTGGTTTCAAGTGTTTAAGGGAATTTGTTATAAAAATACAGTACTGACTCACATAATCCAACGGCAGGGAGGCAGTGGGGTCAGAGGAACCATGGGAACCCTGCAGAATCTCTCTTCTCCCCTCTCTTGTTTTCAAGCATTTCTGCTTCATTCTTTTCTCTTTTTCTAGATCTACTTCCTCTGAATATCTACTTCCTCTTCTGCATCCTTGGAAAAGCTTAATCAAAATCTGCAGATTACCAGATGAGACCCCAACTTAAATTGCCTGCATACCCCTTGGTTATGTATAGCTGTGACGTTTGGTGGAAGTAAGAATGACCACAGCACAAAAAATTACAGTAAGTGCTAATTTACTACTGCTGCCAGAAAACTAATATAATTGATTACACCATGGAGGTCTATCAAGACTACTGTTTTGGGATATTTTGATGTTGTTTCTCACGAAATTCAGTCTCTTTTAAGTTGCTGTGGGTGAAGAAGAAACTTTCTTCTACTCTCAAGGTTCTTTCCGCTGTTCTAACCATTGAATTTACATGAGACAGATTAATAAGAGAAAAATGACCAAATTTAATTACATACATATGTATGGGAACCCCACATACGTGAGAGAGTCAAAGACCCCATATACATGAGAGATTCATAGAGAGAAAGGGGAAATTACATATATATGACATTCTGAGCTAAGGGCCACCTTGAGGCTTCAGAGGGGCGAGGAAGGTTACTGCAGGACAATAAAGAAAAGCAGATACCCGGTCATTAGTAGTTTGCCCTGCCATATAGTTAGGTCAAAAAGTGTTATCTCTGATCATCTCTTGGGCAAGTCTCCTAATCCAAACTCTTCTAGGTAGTGAAGGGCAGGCAGAAGTTTCTCTTGAGCCTGCATGGCATCAGTTGCCTTTAGCTCAAAACAATCTGCATAACATATATATGTTTAGCCTTTTCAGACAAAGGAGCCCTATGATAAAGTGGCATGTGAGACAACATGAACATTCCTCAAAGTTCTAATCATCTATAATAATAAAAGGGTAATACACTAATGAACCGGATGTCCTTCCAGATGACCTTCCGGACGAAGCCAGGGCTGTGAGGGAAGCCCAGGTCCCGGGTGCCGGCAACCGGGGGAAGGAAGGCCTACTCTTGCACAAATTTCATGCATTGGGCCTCTAATACACACACACACACACACACACACACACACACACACAGGATAGGTCCTCAGGTTACGTCAGAGATCCGTTCCTATGGCATGACATAACGTGATTTTAGCCATAATTCAGAACCCACCTACATAAGCACCTACATCAGTCACATGGAGCACATACACAAACTGGCAGTCAGACATCCCTCTCGCATTCCGGGACCGCTGGGTCCTAACCACTTGCCTACCTGCCTGCCTGATTACCCCTAACCGCCTCTGCCTGCCAGCCTGATGCCCCTAACAGCTCCCCTGCTGGCCTGATTGCCCCCTAACTGCTCCCCTGCCAGCCTGATCACCCCCTAACTGAGCCTTGGGCGAGTGCGCAGCCACCACCCCCAGCTTGCCTGAACTCGCACTGCCATCCCCAGCTTTCCTGAGCCTCGGGCCAGCCCTGGGCAGCAGCACTGCCATCCATGGCTTGCCTGAGCCACGGCTTTGTCCAAAAGGACATCCAAATGGTCATCCAGAATACGTCCAGCCTAATTAGCATACTACCCTTTTATTAGTATAGCTGTCACCCCAATAAATTCAATGAAAAAGAAAAACACATAAAATAAAATGCATTTTCCTATTAAGTGGGTGGTGGGGTGGAGGATGGTCTTTTTCCTGAGAGCAGTGAGAAACCATTGAAGAATTTTAAGCAGGGGAATGACACAATTACATTTGCCTCACAGCCATTTTATCTTTACAGCAGTTCTGTAAGGTAAGTAGAATGGCAGCCTCATGGAGCTAGCTTGCAGGAAGTTTGGCAACCCTGTATTTCCCATCAGCCATCCCACACAAACATGCATTCTTGTAAGACAAAAAGAATAGCGTGTTTACTACAGAAATGGCCCTTCTAGACAAGTCCTTAAGCACTTCTTCCTAACACCTCTGGGTCTGGACCTGCCACTAAGTGTGTACCATTATCATTGTTCCAGAGGAAGAAATTGAGGTTTAGAAGGATTAACTAACTTGTCCAAGACCAAACAACTAGCGAGTTTCAGAGTAAGGATCTAAACCAAATCTGAGCAGAGTTCTTGTAACAGACATGGTCAGTGTTCCTCCCATATCCCCTTGGCCCACCGGGGAGGTCACCTGCAGATGGTTTCTCAACGTGCCTACAGGCTTCCTGCAGATCGCTGTGTGGGCCTTCACCGGCCACTGGCATCCACTTGACCTGTGCACAGGGATGTAACCTCAAAGACGTGACACTCCGTCATAAGGACAGGAATTGGGAAACAGCCCAGCCTCTTCGCCCCTGACTCAGATTCTGAGTTATGCTCCACAAAGTCAGACGGTGCCCAGCAGAAACGAGACTCAGCTGCCCACAGAGGTAACCTGACCATTAATTTATCCTTTATTGGCTTTCCTCCCTCCCCCAGCTCCCCTCCGTAACTCTCGCTCAGTGCTTCCTGGGATCAACTTTTATATAAATTACTTACACCTAAACCTTTGTGTCAGGGTCTGCTTTTGGGAGAACCCAAACTAAGACAGCTCTTAGCCAGTAGTCTACTGTATCTCTTCATAGCAGTTGGAGAATTTCCAAAAAATTTTCTTATTATAAGGTCAACTAATGAGCATGGGTACATGGCTCTACACCCGTGGGTGCAGAGGAGCCATTTATGACACCATTCAGGCCATTACTTTGGAAAAAAGGGGACAACTCCAAAGAGGGAAATGAATAAATAAATGATGGAAAGAGAAAGATGACAGTCTTGTATGTAGGTGGCCCTGTATGGGATTATGATAGAGCAATAGCACTTATTACCTAATATATTACTTTTCACTCTGATTCCAAGATATTAAATGTCTCCACCAGGGAAAGTAATGTCATGCTATTAAGAAATAATAATATACAACTATTGGATGACATTGCCTTATTAATTGTAGTTCTATCTCAGTTGAATACAAATGCTATTCAGTGTTTGGATGACTTATCGAGATATGAAATAAAGCTTGCCAAATTGATAGCTAGCTACAGTCATAAATAATGTCACCATCTTTTACTTCACATTTTCCTCTTATAAGGCCACATATTGGCAAACTTGTCATGAGTAGACTTTATGTCTCAAATTATATTTTGAGCATGAACTCTAATCTTTAAAAATGATTTAGGTCTCATGGCTTTTCTAAAAGTATAAGTCCAATCCAACAGGAATCTTTCATAAGGTTTGCAAATCTACTTTTCTTTTCTAGCCACAGTGAAGGTGGCTTTAGCTGTCCTAAGAGGAAACGGCAGATGACTTGGCTTTAGTAACGCCAACTCCCAGAAGGAGTAGAGTTTACTTCACAGCTGATTGAAGACACTTTGACTAATCCAGTCCACAATTTCCACTGATGTCTGACCTTTGTGAAAACAAGCCCCACGGCTTTCATTAGGAATAGCATTTGTATAATTCTGTCTATGTGTGAGCACAGGGAACTCTAGAATGTCTCGGCATAGTGCCACCATTCCTAGTGTGCTGAGGTCCTAGTTCGGAGGAGCTGACATGCAAGCCAAGGAGTTCAACTCATTGGAATTCTCTGAATAGTGGGTAGTTTTTTTGAGGGACTTAGAAGTGGAAGACAACTTTTGTCACCTAAAACTACCCCCAAATATCAATAGTACTAGGTAAGAGAGTCTTTGTATTTTTTTTACATTTATTTTTCAATTACATGTTGACATACAATATTATAGTAGTTTCAGGTGTACAACATAGAGATTAGACATTTATATAACTTATGAAGTGATCTCCCTGAGAAGTATAAGAGGGTCTTTTGGAAGTTAGTGTCCCATGCACATCTGGATCACTTGCAAGCATTCTGGGGAGACTTTTTCTGAAATTACTTTCTTTATATTGCAGCAAACCTAGGATTAAACTAGGTGTTCTGGTATCACAATAGAAGTATGGCATGAAAGGTGGGGTGGGAGGCAGGCACAAAGTCACAGGCTCAGTGGTTCAAAGCACATCTATCCAAGCTCTCCTAGATATCCCAAATCATTTGGATCACGCGATACTGGTAGAACAGAGCAGAGACAATTCATGAAGACGCTTGAGAGGCAGAGGCATTGAGAGATTGCCGGGGAGAATCCTGTTGACATCATAGCCAATGAATCAACATTTCCAAGAAAAAACTATAAGCAATGATGGTTCAAATTTCAAAACAGCTGAAGAAGAATGAATAACTGTGCAATGTGCAATGAAAAACTGTATAGGTGACGACAATAGGCACCAACAAATCAATATAAAAGGAGAAGTGGAACAGGAGCTAGGTAGACAGCAAGACTGTCACCACCAACTCAACACATATACATCTTGCAGTGTTATTTTTCTATTGGAGGCCCGATGCACAAAATTTGTGCAAGGGGCTTGGCCCTCACAGCCCCTCGCAGCCCCGGCTTCATCTGGAAGGTCATCCGGACAATCATTCTGCTGTTCGGTCTAATTAGCATATAAGCACTTTATTATATAGGATTTGATGCAAATCTGCAATTTTTGTATTGTTGTAGACTAAATAAATCAGTGGCTAACATTTCCATAAACTTGGTTTGGTATTTCATTTTTTGACAATACCATCATGCTTTCAATAGTTACAAAAGCAATCTCCCCTCTGCTCTGAAGCTGCCTAAGAGAAGCGCTCTCTACATTTCCCCTCAACCCTCAAAATAACATGCTTACCAGCCACTATTTTAACAGCTTTATCAAGGGCTAATTTGCCGGGAGCCGGTCCATCCTTGCTGTTTCAAGGGACCTGGCATATATGGCATACGGTTCTTAATATGTTTGCTCACCTTCTTGGCACTATGTGTTTTAACCAAGGTCACCTCTCTGAGAAAGGTTGTTTCCCCAGGTAGGGATTTTCCCCTGAAGTTAGGGAGGGAATAAAACCCCTTAACTAAGTGCCAGGCGGGTAATTAATCACTTTAACTACAAACAATCATGCTTAAGCTACATAATCTTTACTCCCTGGAATGGAGATAAGAAACGCCCTAACCTTTGGAATAGAGATTGATAGGATTGGAATCAACTGGTATAAATACAGATGTAACAAGACAACAGGACACAGAACCTAGACACAGAACCTACACAGAACCTAGAGACAGAAGAACTTCGCTGGAGAGAACATGGCAAAAGATCCTGGACAGAAACTGGCAACAGAACCTAGAGACAGAACCTAGACACAGAACCTAGAGACAGAACCTGGCTACAGAACCTGGATAGAACATGGCAAGAGAACCTGACTAGAACCTGGTGACTGAACCTGGCTGGAGAACCTGGACAGAACCTGGCTAGAGAACCTAGCGAGGGGACATGGCTACAGAACCTGGCTGGAGAACCTGGAGAACCTGGCTGGAGAACCTAGCAAGATAACATGGACACAGAACCTGGCTGGAGATCCTGACCAGAACTTGGCTGGAGATCCTAACCAGAACTTGGCTAGAGAACCTGGCTAGGCTGCTGATCAACTGAACGCTGTCTCTGTGTCATTCCTTCTTTGCCGACTCCGTCCACACCTTTGGGGACCCCTGGACCTGCTGGGGTTAGACCCCAGCAATAATTGACATACAATGTGCTTCACATAAAGTATAAAATAGAATAATTTCTGCAATATATACTGGTACACTTGTGGCATCTTAACATCACTCCAGAAACTTTTTTCTTGTTCCTTTGGAATCCTTCTTTCTCATTCTTCCCCATCCTAGGCAACCACTAACCTTTTTCTGTCCCTATAGATTAGGCTGCATTTTCTAGAATTCTATATAAATGGAATCCTACAATATGTATTCCTTTTTTAAAACATATTTTTATTTCTTTCAGAGAGGGAGGGAGTGGGAGAGAAAGAACCAATGATGAGAAAGAATCATTGATCGGCTGCCTCCTGCATGCCCCGCTACTGCAGATCCAACCTGCAACCTGGGCATGTGCCCTGACTGGAAATCGAACCGTGAACTTCTGATTCATAGGCCAATGCTCAACCACTGAGCCACACTAGCTGGGTTGTATTCATTTTAATATAGCTTCTTTGACAACATGATTATTTTGATATTCATCCATGTGGTAGTGTACATCAGCAGTTCATTCTTTTTTATTGCTAAGTGAAGTCTATTGTATGGATATACCACACTCTGTTTATCTGTTCACCTATTATTGGATATTTGGGTTACTTGCAGTTTGGGGCTATCCTATATAATAAAAGACTAATATGCAAATCGACCAAACGGTGGAACAACCGGTCGCTATGATGTGCACTGACCACCACGGGGCAGACGCTCAATGTGGGAGTGGGCCTAAGCCGTTGGACATCCCCCGAGGGCCCCCAGACTGTGAGAGGGCACAGGCCGGGCTGAGGGACCACCACCCCCCGCCCACCATAGTGCACAAATTTTGTGCACCAGGCCTCTAGTTATAAATAAGGCTGTTATAAACATTCAAATACAAGTCTTTCTGTGACATAGGCTTTCTTTGCTCTCGGGAATGGCTGTATCATGTTTAACTTTTTAATGAATTGCTAAGCTGTTCCCCAGTGTGGTTGTGCCATTTTAAATGCTCACCAACAGTGCATGAGTTCCAGTTTCTCCACATTCTTGCCAATGTTTTACATGGTCAGTCTTTTTCATTCTAGTGATTTTAGTAAATCTGTAGAGGTATCATGTTGTAATTTTAACTTGCATCTTCCTCATGACTAGTGATATCAAGCATCTTTTCATGTGCTTATTTGATACCCATATAGCTTCTTTATTAAAGTATCTGATGAAAGTATCTGATGAAATATTTTGCCCCTTTTCTATTGGATTATCTTCTTATTACTTAGTTTTGAGAATTATTTATATATTCTGTATATGTCTTTATCATATACTTGCTATAAAAATATTTCTCCAGTATGTGACTTGTCTTTTCATTATTTTAAAGTATTTTTCAAACCGCATAAGTTCTTAATTTTGGTAAAGTCCAATTTGTCAATTTTATTTTGCTTATAGATCACGCTGTTGAGGTTGTATCTCAGCAATCTTTGCCTGGTCAAAGAGATTTTAGCCAATGCCTTCTGGAAGCTTTATTGTTTTAGGCTTTCTATTTTAGTCTAAGATATATTTGAAGTTAATTTTTGTAAAGGGTGGGAGGTATGGATTGAAATTTGGAATTCTTCTTTTTATGAATATGGATATTTAATTGGTCCAACATTTATAATATAATAACTTCCTGGGTGATTTCGATACTGTTGGTCTGTGCGGTCAAACTTTGAGTTACACTGTAATGAAATGTATGCAAATAATTAAAGATATGCACGTAAAAAAAAACAAGAAAAATCTTAATTCTAAAAAATGAATAAACGAAAGGAAATTTAATCATGTTACTTGGCTCTGTAGTTAGTAAATGTACAGATGTTTTGGCGTATTCCAGCTGCTATGACAAAATGCCATAGACCAGGTAGTTTAAGCAACAAGTATTTGTTTCACACAGTTCTGGAGGCTGGGAAATCCAAGATCAAGTAGCCAACAAAGTCTGTTCCTGGTGAGGACTCTCTTTCTGGCCTGCAGACAGCTGCTTTCTCACTCTGTGTTCATATGGCAGAAAGAAAAAGAAAAAGAGAGAGCTCTGGTCTCTCTTTTCTTGTAAGGGTACTAATCCCATTATGAGGGCAAAAGATTTCAACAGATACTTCAATGACCTCCAATGACCTCATCTAATTACTATCTACAGCAGTGATGGTGAACTTATGACACACATGTCAGAGGTGACAGGCAAACTCATTTTTTTGGTTGATTTTTCTTTGTTAAATGGCATTTAAATATGTAAAGTAAATATCAAAAATATAAAACTTTGTTTTACTTTGTTTTGTAAATATCAAAAAATTTCCATATGTGACATGGCACCAGAGTTAAGTTAGGGTTTTTCAAAATACTGACACGCTCAAAAGGGTCGCCATCACTGATCTAAAGGCTCCGTTTCCAAATATCATTACATTGGGTGTTAGGGCACTAACATATGAGTTTGCCCGAAGACACAATTCAGTTTATAGCAAAAGTCATAAGGGTGCAAACACTTGATGATTGATTTTTCTAACAGTGGTAATAAAGCTAGAGAGGGGGAATAAAAAGTAAATCTCCACTTATCAAAAGAAATAATATATAATGTCAAATATTGATAACAAGAAATAACATTATAAGGCTATTTTTTAAAATATTTTTATTGATTGTAGAGAGGAAAGACAGAAAGAGAGAGATAGAAACATTAATGATGAGAGAGAATTATTGATCAGCTGTGGATCAAGCCCTCAACCAGGGCATGTGCCCTGACCAGGAACCGAACCAGTGACTGCCTCGTTCACAGGTCAACACTGTAAACCACTGAGCCACGCCGGCTGGGCCATATGGCTATTTTTAATGATATGAAGATACCTACAGGCTTGGTGGCCTCTCATAACTATTGACTCTAAGGAGGGAGTGGATCTTGGATGTGGCAGAAGCCAACTGTTTCTTATTATCAACCTTTTCGTATTATTTTGTTTTAACAACGTGTATTATATTGCATAAAATAAAAAAATAATTAGATCTGAAAATACAGAGTTTGACATTTTTGAATAAAGTTAAGTCTGTGTTGGTTCAATGTCATAGTGAAGGGCAGAGCTGAATGAGGCTTTTCAGAAAAATTAAACCAACTAAATATGAAAAATGGTTCTTTCATTCATTAATCAACTGATCTAACTGGGGGAATTATAGGCAACACATAGACCTAGGAATAAGGTTGCCAGACTTAGAAAATACAAATAAGTCTGTCCCATGCAGTATTTGATACATATTTACACTAAGGGTTATTTGTTGTTTTTATGAAATTCGAATTTAACTTGGCATTGTGTGTTTTTTCTTACAACCCTATCCAAGAAATAAATGATTCGTCAAAATTGGTAGCATGGAACCCAGTGGGTATGGGAGTTGGTATGGGATTTTTAATTTACTCATCTTGGATGGAGGTAGCCCAGCATGGAGCTCAAGGTATTTCTGGCATGAGATCCAGGTGTTGCACACATCATTTTTCTTTGTCCACTTTGTCCACTTTGTGAGTCTGCCATCAATAGGTATAGCAAATGCACTTATAATAGGAAATGACCAAGTTGCAATCCTTAAAAAATGAACCTTGGTCCCCAAATAGGTAACAATTTTATTAAGGGCTAAGGAAAAGAGTGGTCAGAAGAGGAGCAGGTGTGTATTTCTGTGCCATTTACTTTGTGGTGTGGGGATTCTGAGCAGGAGAAACTTAGGTCTGTGGTTTTATGCTTATTGTCCAACTAGAGGCCTGATGCATGAAATTCGTGCAAGAGTAGGCCTTCCTTCCCCCAGCTGCCAGCACCGGCTTCCCTCTGGCACCCGGGGCCCAGGCTTCCCTCAAAGCCCTGGCTTTGTCAGGAAGGATGGAAGGACATCCAGAAGGATGTCTGGTCTAATTAGCATATTACGCTTTTATTATTATAGATTGTGACCTTTACACCAATTTCCCTCTTCTGTGAATGTAAAAAGAATTAAAAGTTGTTATTATGGAACATTTAAAACACATGCAAAAATAGAGAGGATAGTTTAATGGATCTTTATGTATATCTATCACCCCAACAATGATCAATTCACAGCTGGTCTTTCTTCACCTCAATTTTTACTCTTTATCCCTCCTCAGATATAGTGAAGCAAGTTCCAGATATCATCTAATTTCATCTCTAAATATTTCAGTATGTGTTTCTGACATATAAGGGCTATCCCTTTTAAACATAACCGCAATAGCCTCATCACACACCCTCCAAAATCAACAATAATTCCAAAAAAGGCATTTTAAATAAAAGTTGCTAGATGGAAAAGAAATGCTCTCCCAGGATTTTAGCCAGCACAAACTTTTCTGGTATTAATTAAACACCATGGACAAATTTAAATACCACTCTGGTGCCACTTCAGAGGAGGTAAATTCAAACACTCCACTGGGGTCTTAAAATAGCTTGCCATTGTTCAAAGAAATGTTACTATTGTTCATTCAGTCATTGATCCAATAGATACTTATTGAATACCTATCTTGCTAAGCCAAGATTCACAGATCAACAGATCTGAATTTTGCTCTCAAGACAATGTGAAACGTAGGTTTACATCTGCGGACATCTGACTGAAAGCAGAAGGAAGTAGGCACAGTTAGGGTACCAGGTAGGACCAGCAAGTGACAAGAGTGCTAAAGGATGTGTGCCTTGTCTGTGTGCCCCACTGGAGCAACCAGCATGAACAAAGGCATAAAGAAGATAAAATCTAAATTCTTCATTCTCCAAGAGCAGAAATGAGGCCTTCCATGTCTTTGTAAATCTTACCCTGGCCTGTGACAACAAGCACAATGCTGGACACACAGTGGCTACTCACTGGACATCTATTGAAGAAATGAATGCAAAATTCACTTTTCACCCAACTGCTTGTTAATTCATTCTCAGCCAGCCCTAAAACTCCTAGGTTATACTGTGTTGTTTTCAAACATGAAGACTATACCGTAGAATCCTTGCAACGGCTATCAGGGAGGGGTAGTGCGGAGATATTTACAAATGCTGAGCATTTTCATAAAGATGCATCTTCCCTTATGCTCTGGCTCCTTTCATGTGCCTCAGCAGCTAGTTGGTGATTGTTTGCTGTTCTCTTTTATCAGTTTAATAGATGATCATACCATTTGTGGTCCCCCAGTTATCATGACCTGCCCAGTGGCCTTCTAATGAGCAGATAAAATATTTGCTTCATTTTCTCTAAATATTTGACCATTTTCTCTAAAAATAAAAGCCAGAGTGGAGGAGTTTCACTAAACACATGAGTGAAATACATTGCCACGGAAAGGCTGGTGTGTGTGTGTGTGTGTGTGTGTGTGTGTGTGTGTGTGTGTGTGTAGAGTTTGGATCGAGCTCTAAATTAAAACTGAAATAGCTCTTTGTAATCATTACATGGAATGTAAGGCCCTGGTAGGAGGTAAGCCTATCTGTTCAATAGGAGAGAAGGCTGCATATCTACCAGCTGGCCAGCAGTGAAGTAAATTTATATGGAGTTATTTCTATATCATTTTGTTTATTTATATAGGCCCGATTAGACCCTTTTAAAGGCTTAACTTAGTGTGGCTGCTGCAGACAACTAGTTTACACCAAGTCCTTCTTGGCAAGACTTGAAAGCAAACGGTAAATGGTGTAAACAATTGTATGTGATTATACACTGCCAAATGTGTGCATCTGGGAAGACAAACAAAACTTATTAAACAGACAACAAATAGCTGAGGTAAATATCAAATATGTTAACTCTACAAACTACAGGGCTGGATCTCGTCAAAGTTCTATTAACTCAGCACAGCTGGATTAAAATAAAAAGAACCCTTTGGACTTAAAAGCAGGAGATCCCCAACTAAGAAAGTCTGGATTCTGTTCCTGTCTCCATCACTAATTCGCTAAGTGACATTGATTATTACTTTGATTTTTGTTTGAGTTTTCCCATCAATGGCAAGGGAATTTAAGGGCTGCTCCTGAGAGCATGAGAGAATGGTTGCCATATGCCTTCTCTGGAAAGGAACAAAAGAAAACCGCTGTCTGGTCACCTCCCAATTTATCCCGCAATCTCCATAACCTTGATGTCGCTGGAAATTGGGTTGACTTGGGCAAAAATTGGTAAAGAATATGACACTTGCAAGCTAGGTCACCACTGTGGCCATGGCAGGCTTTGGGAACTAGCCAACAATATGGGGACATAGTTGCTGATGACCACGGCTGCTTCTGAGTGCACATGGGAGGGGGAAGCATAAAGATGGGGAGAGCCTGGCAGCCCCAAAGTATGCAGTCATGCAGGACCCCTGACCTACCACTTACAACCGGAGACATCTATTTGTTTGTTTGTTTATTGTTAATCCTCACCGGAGGATATTTTTCCATTGATTTTTAGGGAGAGTGGAAGAGAGAGGGAAAGACAGAGAGAAACATGGATGTGAGAGAAACACATCGATTTGTTGCCTCCCTCACAAGCTCTGACCAGGAGCCCTGACCAGGGCCTGGCCGGGGAAGAGCCTGCAACCAAGGTACATGCCCTTGACTGGAATCGAGCCAGGGACCCTTTAGTCTGCAGGCCGACACTCTATCCACGGAACCAAACCACCTAAGGCACAACCAGAGATATTTAGACCCCACATGTTCATGACCACTTTTGAGTGTTCTTACTAGAACTTGCTTTACAAGGAAAGCATTGTCAATGAATTTTTGGACCTCAATTTATCTACCCCTGCCTCATGCCCTGAAATGTCTTCTGGGTCACACCTTACTGTTCCCACTATTCTCTAGACCAGAAATATTCAACGTGGCTGCTCGTAGGAAAATGTTAAAATCCTGACGCCCAGGCTTCCACTCCTAGTGGCTCAGAAGGGACCGAATCGTCAGTATTTTTATGCTCCCAGGAGTATAAAGTGCACCCACATTGAGAAGCACTGGACTAATGCTCTGAAGGGATGATCTTATTTTAAAGGAGTGGTGCTCCTTAATCTTGGAGGTTTGCTTGAGGAGATTCACTTGAGTCATTTGTGGTGATTTAAAAGGTCCCATTTGGCCCAGCCACTGTCTCAGTTGGTTGTGTGTTGTCCCATGAATCAAGAGGTCACCAGTTCGTTTCCTGGTCAGGACACATGTCTAGGTTGCAGGCTCGTCCCCAGTAAGAGGCATGCAGGAGGCAGCCTTTTGATGTTTCTCTCTCATCAATGTTTCTAGCTCTCTCTCCCTCTTCCCTCTCCCTTCCTCTCTAAAAAAAATCAATAAAAACATATATTTTTTAAAAATGTCACATTTGCCTGGGCCCCACTGTCCTAAATGCAACACTCCCCTACTCTACCACCTCCATCTTAATTCAGACCACTAGCATCTCTCTCCTATACTTCTGTGACAGTAGATTTGTTTCCACAGTACCTAGAATGAGCCTTTGATAATATATCACCCCACTGACAGTTGTAACAAAATCCTACTTTCTGACCATAGCCAATTGGCCCTGGCCCTCCCCCTTTCTCTCTAGCCTCACTACCTCCCACTCTACAATTTACTCAGCAGTCTCCAGCCTCGGACATGCCCAGCACATGCTCATTTCTGTGCCCTTGCATTTGCTATTCCCTCTGCCTAGCATCTTTCCTCCCCGATACACATATGGCTTTACTCCCTCCATTCAGGATTTTATTCCTCACTGGGATGCCTTCCTATCTCAAATAACACTGCCCTTCGTTTGTTCCCGTATGCTGCTAAATCCTCTTTCAAATCTCTTAGCAGAAACCATATTGCTTGCTTGTTTATTTAGTGCCCATTTCTCCCTAGAAAGTAAGCTCTATGGGGGCTAGAACTTTGTTCTGTTTGGCTGTAACCCAATACCTGGAATAGTGACTGGGTCATAGTAGGCATTCTACACATGGTGGACAACTGAATAAATGAATGAATAAATGTCTCCTACTCTCATTTTACTCTCATACTCAAATATATCATAATTATGAGGCTATCTCAGAAAGAGGCTATTTAGATAAACCAGGTTTCTCAAATAAAGCAACACTTGGATGCATTTTGCTCAAATTTATTTGACCTCCTTTAATTTGAAACCTCAGTTTCCCTATATGTCACCAGCCAGTAATATATTGGATCATATAAAGCATGAATAAAAATTTATTTTGATTGGAAAAGGTAATTGCTCCAAATTGGGACTATCAGATTTAGCAAGTAAAAATATAAGCTATCTATTTAAATTTGAATTTCAGATAAACAATGAGTAATTTTTTATATCAGTATATGCCAGGCAATTGGAACATACATTAAAAAATTATTTGTTGCTCATCTGAAATTTAAATTTGATGGGTTGCACTGTATTTTATCTACAATCTTAATTCAAAAAGCTATGGAATTTGTTTTAATATAGGAGCAAGTATGGAGTCAGATAACCTAGGTGGTTTTTTTAAAAATATATTTTATTGATTTTTTACAGAGAGAAAGGGAGAGGGATAGAGAGTTAGAAACATTGATGAGAGAGAAACATCAATTCAGCTGCCTCCTGCACACTCCCCACTGCAACCAAGGTATATGCCCTTGACCAGAATCGAACCTGGGGCCCTTCAGTCCAGTCCGCAGGCTGATGCTCTATCCACTGAGCCAAACCAGTTAGGGCCGATAATCTAGGTTTGAATCTTAGCTCAGCCACCTGTTGGTTATGTGAGGAAGTTAGTTAAATCTGTGGTAGTTTTCCTATCTCTAAAATGAGGGTAGTAGTATCTACTTTGTATGGCTCTCTAAATCACTCAGTGTGGCATCTGGCTCACATGAGCACAGTAATAGTCACCATCTTTACGGATTTGTCAGGACCGAGGGGTTTTCTGGGATGTAGAACATTCAGTGCTAAAACTGGGACAGTTCCCGGCCAGCTGAGACAGTTGGTCATCTTAGTAGCACTTAAAAAAAAGTTTAGTGCTTCTATGCTATTGCACTGACTTTAAGCTTTAAGAAATAGTAGATGAGGATTGTTTTCTATCAAATTTCAAGAAACGTCTGGTTGCTACAGAAATTTTTCCAGCTTATATTTCAAAAAGCAAATGTATTCGTATTAATCCTAGTCACATTTAGATCTCCATTACTGTTTGAGTTATGTGTACTTAGAAAATCATTCCTGCAGCACCATTAAATGTTGATTATACGTTTATACCGTTACCAATCCAAATGAGGCATTGGATGGCCTGCAGTTGCATTTGGAGTTCAGCCCTTTGTCCTCTGTGTCAAAAAGAGCCTGGTTGCTCAGTTGCCGGGGTCCAACCCCAGCAGGTCCAGGGGTTCCCAAAGGTGTAGACGGAGTCGGCGAAGAAGGAAGGACAGGCAGACAGTGTTCAGTTGATCAGCAGCCTAGCCAGGATCTCCAGCCAGGATCTCCAGCCAAGTTTTGGTCTGGATCTCCAGAGAGGTTCTGCTTCAGATCTCCAGCCAGGTTCAGTCACCAGGTTCTAGTCAGGTTCTCTTGCCATGTTCTATAGTCAGATTCAGTCCAGGATCTATTGTCATGTTCTCTCCAGCGAAGTTCTTCTGTCTGTAGGTTCTGTCTGTAGGTTCTCTCTTCTAAGTCCTGTCTCCTGAGTTCTGTCTCTTGCTGTCTTATTACATCTGTATTTATACCAGTTGATTCAATCCTATCAATCTCTATTACAAAGGTTAGGGCGTTTCTTATCTCCATTCCAGGGAGTAAAGATTATGCAGCTTAAGCATGATTGTTTGTAGTTAAAATGATTAATTACCCACCTGGCACTTAGTTAAGGGGTTTTATTCCCTCCCTAACTTCAGAAGAAAATCCCTACCTGGGGAAACAACCTTTCTCAGAGACCTTGGTTAAAACACAGTGCCAAGAAGGTGAGCAAATATATTAAGAACCGTATGCTATATATGCCAGGTCCCTTGAAACAGCAAGCATGGACCGGCTCCCGGCAAATTCCCCTTTTTTTATTTTTTTAAAAAGGCATTAAAAAGAAAAACCTGAAATGCTCTCTTGTATCCATTTTAAGAGTAGGATTGGCGCTTTCCGCTATTACCTGAGTCCTGATCTATCACCCCAGGGAGAGCTTGCCAATCCTGCACTTTCCCGGGGTGGAAAGGCTGCAGTGGGGTTAAGGATAAGGTTCCTTGGGCCTACCTTCTCCCATGCCATTACATTTACCTTTCCGGCACCTTTCCTTCCTCAGAAAAGCATGGACGTATTTCTTGTATAAAATGTTCCATTTGACTGGGAGTAACCTTAACTCCTCTGCTAGCAAGCATATGTGTTAAAAGATCAATACAGAGTCTTCTTTCTTTAGACTCAGTATGGCACATCTTCTTAATCTAAAGATCAATACAGAGTCTTCTTTCTTTGGACTCAGTATGGCACATCTTCTCAATCTAAGAATCAATACAGAGTCTTCTTTCTTTGGACTCAGTATGGCACATCTTCTCAATCTAAGTTCTGTACTATCCACCTTCTTACCCTACTTATCCTCTGTAGGGGGGTTTGCAGCACCCTGGTGGAGTCCTATCCGTCCCGAATGTGGGGGTTCTCAATGCGGGGGGCTTACCTATGGGAATCCTGTTCCAGGGGTTCCCAAAGGTGTGGACGGAGTCGGCGAAGACTATCCACCCTCTTCCTACGGTGGAGTCCTATCCGTCCCGAGTGCGGGGGGGCTTACCTAGGGGGTCCCTGTTCGGGCGCCATTTGCCGGGGTCCAACCCCAGCGGGTCCAGGGGTCCCCAAAGGTGTGGACGGAGTCAGCAAAGAAGGAATAACATGGAGACAGTGTTCAGTTGATCTTCTGTCTCTAGAGAATGCTCTGTGTAGGTTCTGTGCCTAGACTCTGTCTCTCTTGGTCCTGTCTTCCAAGCCCTGTGTCCTAAGTTCTGTGTTCTAAGTTCTGTCTGTTGTTGTCTTGTTGCATCTGTATTTATACCAGTTGATTCTAATCCTGTCAATTTCTATTACAAAGGTTAGGGCGTTTCTTATCTCCATTCCAGGGAGTAAAGATTATGTAGCTTAAGCATGATTGTTCGTAGTTAAAATGATTAATTACCCACCTGGCACTTAGTTGAGGGGTTTTATTCCCTCCCTAACTTCAGGGGAAAATCCCTACCTGGGGATTCAACCTTTCTCGGAGAGGTGACCTTGGTTAAAACACAGCGCCAAGAAGGTGAGCAAACATATTAAGAACCGTATGCCATATATGCCAGGTCCCTTGAAACAGCAAGGATGGACTGGCTCCCGGCACTCAGTGGTTAGAGCGCTGGCCTGCGGATTGAAGGGTCTCGGGTTTGATCCCGGTCAAGGGTACATACCTTGGTTCCAGGCTCCATCCCAGTTGGCCAGGGCATGTGTGGGAGGCAACCAATCAATGTGTCTCATTGATGTTGCTCTCTCTCTCTCTCTCCCCCTCACTCCCTCCTTTCCACTCTCTAAAAATCAATGGAAAAAATATCCTTGGGTGAAGATTAACAAACAAAACAAACAAACAAACAAAAAAGAGCTGTTTCACAGAGGAAATGTACTAATTTATGCAAATACAATGATTAAAGCAGCAAAGACCAAAAAATTTCTATCCTAAACCTCTTAGGCAGGGGAAGGAGTACCTAAGCCTTCTGTGATGATTTTGTCTCTGGGTCAGATAGGTGCCTCTGTGAGCTGGTACTTGCTAATGTGGTGGAATTGGAGGAGACATCCCTTTGGCCAAGACGAAAAGTAGCGGAGTGGTTACACAGCGTCTGTGCACCAGGTTTCCACTTTCAGAGCTCGTCTCACTAGACACAGCACAGAAGACTTGGTTGAAGCTTAGGCAGCATCTTAGTGATAAAATGGTGAGGGCATAACCAACAGAAGGCAGGAGGAAGAAGGGGGGAAGAAGGGGGGAGAAAGGAGAGGACAAGCCCCCATTAGGCACCACCCTCATCTTAAAAATGAGGCAAGTGCTGAAGGAAAAACTAGAGATTCAAGTATATCATTTGTTATCTATAATAATAAAAGTGTAATATGCTAATTAGACCGGACATCCTTCTGAACGACCTTCTGGGACGAAGCCAGGGCTGTGAGGGAAGCCCAGGTCCCAGGTGCCAGAGGGAAGCTGATGCTGGCAGCTGGGGGACGGAAGGCCTACTGTTGCACAAATTTCATGCTTCAGGCCTCTAGTATTATAATAATACTTAAGTATTGTATATCATTTATAGTTACAACGATCACCTGGAAGATCTAATGATTATCCTCTATCTCTCAAGAGGTAGGAGAAAGAGATTGGATAGTCAAGGATAATAGTAGTGGGAAGCCAAGAAATTGAGAAATAAGCATAAAATATGGACGAGATGGAAGCCAGAGGAACTAAACCCCCAAAATATTAGTTTATTTGTTAATGACTAGAACTGAGTGGGGAGGGCGGAGGTGAAGACTGTGATTCCATCCGGAGCTTCTCGGCCTGAGTCACTGTCATGGGCACAGGCTACTTGGCTGAGCAAAAAGCAATGAAAAGATGATGCTGCTGTGGTAGCAAGTTGTAGTCATACTCTTTTTTTTTAAAGGTAATATTCTCAGTATTGTGTGTTTCATGCATTTCCATAAGACCAGGAGTTGGGAGAGGCAGCAGCCATATTTCCATAAGATAAGGAAACTGGGAGTAGCCAAAGGTTTATATTTACAGAATAAAGGAGGAAGAAAGCCCAGAGGGAATAGGAGAACAATGAGGGTCTCACTTGTCCCATGTGAGGTTTGACCTTCGAGCTCAGGAGTTACTATAGTGACCAAATCAAAGGGGAATAGTGGCCAATTAGAGGGCATATCAAGGCACAAAAACTGTAGCCTTTATAAAGGGGGAGGGGCGGGAGGAGGGGGTGGGGGGAGGGGGGAGGAATTCGGTGGGGCTCTTTCCCCCTCCCCACGTGGGGGTCTGCTTGCTCTTTGATGAATTTCCACCTTTGCGCTACCATCTTCCATTCATGGTTTCATTCTTCAACTCCGATGGACAAAGAGCCCGCGGAAGCCATCCTGCCCAGGGGAACACCGTGTGTTCCAGTTCAAAATCCCCGTATCAATTCAAACTACTAAGCAAAGAGATATTTTGGAAGAAGGGCTGAGGGGAAGAGAGAGAAGAAAAGAATTCCAAGGTCACTTCCTTGATGCCATAAGTGGAAAAATAACACCTATCAGCTTGAAATGCCAAGAGCCTTAGCACTGCCCTAAACACTAGTTATGTTTATGGAGGAAAACATCCTATCACCTCGCATGCCCAGCCGGGTCCTCCCGGCTTCCTCTTGCTACCATTCTCTGTCTCTCCATACCTTCAGCACTAAGCAGCTTAGCATTTTTTCATTTCTCTTCACTTGCCATCTGTATTATGTTTTTCAGACATGCAATATTATCATATCTGGGTGATTTACCGCTGTTGTAGTTAACAAGGGAGCCAATTGTTTTAAAGCGGAGCATCGGTCTTAGCAGTAAATCAACGTCCCTCCTTCTGAGTAAGCTCACTGCCTGAGAGGATCAGAGTACACCCCTGGTCCTGCTGTTGAGTGAGCACAAATACACGCGGCCTGGGAGTGGATGGCTTCTGCTCTGCTCTTTATTTTTCTTTCGGATTTGAGCTTGCATTTTCCTTCCCACTCAAGAGCTGTTGCGGCCCAGCCTGCTCATGTGAATTAAAAGCCTTCCAGTTACAAAGGAGCCCTTCTTAGGGCTAGAGAATCTTGTCAAGCTCAGATGCACTTTATAAGGGACATGTCTCCAATCACTGTCAAATCGTCTCCTTTTGAATTGCCGCTCCTCCCCAGCCAACCTTCTCTTTCCAGGCTTTCCTCCCAGCACCGCCTGGTTTCTCACCATTCCAGGACTGCGTTCGTCTGCAAAGGTGCTGGCCCAGGGGCTGGGAAGTGAGTGTGTGCCTCAGATGTAGGAAGCCAGGCGGTAAACACCTGTTTCTCTCCTCTCATGCCCAGAAACTGAGCAGCACAGACAGTAAGCCCTCACATTGTTGCTGTGGCGTTGAACTGTGGTGGCAAATGACAGTTGTGACTTTATTGAAGAAAGCCAAACAGCCGGCAAGGCCTGGTGGTGTGCTCCTAATTTGTGCAAAGATAGCTTTGTAGTTCGTTCACAATGGGTTCTGGCCAGCAGTGACTGGAGCTGGACCAAAAAAAAAAAAAGACAACCCAAAAAAAAACCCCACAAAACACACACACACAAACGCCCTTCTTTTGAAAATGTGGCTTCCTTCTCCCCATTGAAGTCAATGTCAAAATTTGCTTTTGTGAGAGCCAAAGGGTTGAGCCCAACAGTTTTAAAAAAGGAACACACACACACACACACACACACACACACACACAAGCAGCCTTCCAGGCCCAGCACACTTTCTCATGAATTCTGAACGCCTACTGCCTTCTCCTGGCTGGCTAGTGTGCAGAATCAACTTGGAACCTAAGGACATGATTTTTGAAAATTGTCACTAGAAAGATAATCCCTTTATTTCCAAATAAAAATGTAAGAATTCTTTCTATTTGAGAAACCATCTTGGGTCTATTTGGGACAATGTGATACCTTTCTAAGACTTTCTGAAACAAAAGGGACAGGGTGGGTACACACAGGGCCAGGGGGAGGTGAAGGAGATAGTTAGCTCACCTCTTTAATTTCACAGCGTGATGAACTGCTCCTGCCTATCCTGTGCTGGCATATTCCTTCAGGGAATCTCTTCTTCCTCACTCTGAGGCCTGTGGCTTGGGAGGGATTGACCCCACCTCCTGCTCTCTAGTTGGCTTGAACAGAACAGTTTTTCTCACTTACCTACTCATCTTCTCCACTGGTTCCCAGATAAGCCAAGGTTGTGGGTTCGATCCCCCATCACGGCACATGCAAGAATCAACCAATGAATGCATAAATGAGTGGAAAAACAAATCGATATTTCTCTCTCTCTTCCTCTTTCTCCCTAAAATCAATTTCAAAGGGAAGAAAGGAAGGAAGGAAGGAAGGAAGGAAGGAAGGAAGGAAGGAAGGAAGGAAAGAAGACAGACTAGGAGCATTTGAGACCCTCTGAGAAAGACAAGCATTCTATTCTCCCACAGGTACTACCTGAAAAGGTGCTCAAGGTTCCTCTGCAAAGTGTGGGAGGAGATCTGAGGTCTGGAGTTGCTGCAGCCATGTTGCTACCACAAGTGGAGAGCCTGGAGCTGCCTGTGAGGAGGACGGGATGGGAAGGCAGGACAATATGGTGTCTGAGGGTCAAGTCCCCTGGTCCCTGTTGGGAATGCTAGGTCCAGCCTCACCTGAGGCCAGCAGCATTTGCAGACATTTGCATTGTGTAAGCTAAGAAACCCACTTTATTGACTAAGCCAGATCAAATTGAGTTGCCTGTTGCTTATGACAGAATAGTCGCAAATAATATGTTCCTTGTTAAGAACCTTCTATCTCTCCCAATTGTCTATACAAATGAGCTTAAATTTCTTAGCCTTTGAAATAGTCCACAAGTAGAACATAGTCAGCCTTTTTATTCTGGTCAAACTTGCCTTATCAGAGTTCCCACTTGTCCCTTCTCTCTGCCATTTTTCTTTGAGGGTCACTGCCCTGAAATTTAACATCTTCCTTGATCTTCTCAAACTATACTTATCTCTCTTGAATTCTGTTTCCCCTCCCATTTCCAATTATTGCTTGAACTGCTGTATTTTCTTTGCCCTTTTCATAGGCTGTCTATGTTGTTAATCATTTTAATGTATGTTTAGCTTATCTTTGTGAGAGTAGGTTTACAGTTCTCCGCTCAATGGCTATCTCTGAGCACTTAGAACTATGCCTTACACATAGTAGGTATTAGAGTATGTACAGAGTAGTTTAAAATAGTCATTTTTTAAAATTACCATCAGCATGAATGGTAATGTCTAAGTAAAGTTAAAGATTCAAATACTCCTAGACACAACCAGTAAAACCAGAGGAGTCTGGCTAAATAATTTTCACTTGAGAACGAAATGGGGGTTTTTTGAAACACACACACACACACACACACACACACACAAACATTTATATGATACAAACTGGACAATAACCTCACTCTTAACTCTTCAAATCACAGGGCTCATGGAAACACATGAGGTAAGCTGATTTGACTAGCACTTCTCTATTATGAAAGCCCACTGGAGCTTGCTCAAGTACAAGCAGGTATCAGGTGGCCCTATAACATAGTCCTGTCACTCAAGGGCTGCCCCTAGTCTGCTGGGAAGGTGTGCCTGGCAGTCTCCATTCCCAGCTCTATGCAAAGCCTCTGAGCGGGCCTTTCAGGGGGCCCCAGACCAGACGCCTGCAGAGCCGCTACGGGAGGTGCTGCTCACTTCATCATTCCCTGCACCTCTTCCCACCTATGATCTCTCTGGCTGCATGAGGCTGTTTACAAAGAGAAGTAAAGGCCCATATTCCGCTTGGCCTCCGCATAGGTTTTATTGTGACTCTTTAAAGCTTTATGACATTCTGGGGCGTATTTCCCTGGCATTCCAGCATGACCCAGAGCACAGTGGAAACAGACGGCCTTTAGCATTTCATAGCCTGCACATTTCATGACATCATTCTGTGAGATGAAGGGAAAGCTATAAGGAAAATCCAATTTGGCCTGCTCTCGCCACAGTCGCCTTAATTAGCTTCCACTTTTAA
This sequence comes from Myotis daubentonii, assembly GCF_963259705.1. Taxonomy (NCBI): domain Eukaryota; kingdom Metazoa; phylum Chordata; class Mammalia; order Chiroptera; family Vespertilionidae; genus Myotis; species Myotis daubentonii. The sequence continues at coordinate 8,426,827 of NC_081850.1, forward strand.
TGTAATGAAAGGAATAAGCCTGAAGATGGCTGGCCAGGAAAATTATGAGCCTTCAGGTACACTTGGTTACTGTAATTTTTCTGCTGGCAGAAAATGTTGTTAAACTATAGATTTGCTCTCCATCTTGAGAACTCAGACTAGAAGAAGAAAGCCACGTACATACATCAATTTTTAAAAAGGCACTAAGGTATGCTATCTGGGAGCATCACCCTCTTGGCATCTATCCTTCCCAGGAAGAATAAGCACTTGCTCTCTGTATTGGTCCTCCCCTCTTTTTGCTGTGAGCCATATAATTTTGTGAAACATAAATATGTAATATTGAGCTGGGTTGGGTCTGCCCTTCACCATAAATCTACATTGTCTTCATTGACATTCCTCAGGAATAATCTTTAGGCGAAGATCTATTTGGAACCTCAGCTAAGCTAAGGCACATTTTCTCCCGAATGTGGGTGTTAGTCTTCCGAGTAAATAGATGCTTCAGAGCAGCCGAGTCTCCAGTCGGTGTATCTGAGTAGGAGTTTGATATTTGCCTGGAGAAATATTGAATTCCTAGAGCACAAAGAGATGATTCAAGAATTTTCTTACAAGTCAGTTAAACTTTAAATCAATTATTTGCATATTCATGAGCAGATATATTTCTTTAGTGCACTCTAAGCATAAAGAAAATGAGCATCGCCGAAACCGGTTTGGCTCAGTGGATAGAGCGTCGGCTTGCGGACTGAAAGGTCCCAGGTTCGATTCCTGTCAGGGGCATGTGCCTGGGTTGCGGGCACATCTCCGGTGGGAGATGTGCAGGAGGCAGCTGATCGATGTTTCTGACTCTCTATCTCTCTCCCTTCCTCTCTGTAGAATATCAATAAAATATATTAAAAAAAGAAAAAAAGAAAATGAGCATCAACCCTCCAATTCTACCTTTTCTATAGACATATGATACCCAAGAATCAAGTGATGTGTTTTATTAAAAAAGTAGATTAGACAGGAAGTCCTCAGGGCAACTAACTACCCAGATATCTGTGGAGTCAGAAGAGTCACAGCCCTCCTAGTGTCTGATGTGTTGTGATCTGTAGATCTGAATCATATGCTGTAAACCACTTGCCGGTTTGGGGGCCTTGCCAGTCATTTGCACCCACTCCCAAAGCAACCGCATTGCTCTCTTCCTCACGTAAGATGCACAGGAACTCTGGGACTTGTTAAAAGCATTTGTCTAGAAAAAAGGCAACTTCTCTTCTCTTTCACCCTCTGCCCTCATAAAGACCATGAATGCTGCCAAGGGAGATGAAGAAAAATGGAAAAGATTTAACAAAGGGGTGGTATTTATGATCATTCTTTCTTGAGTATCCATGTTGCTGTGGTTGTGGGGCTTAGGCAAGCCACCCCACCTATCTGGGTCTTATTCTTCCTTCTTTTTTTCATTCCTTCATCCCTTTATTTATTCAACAATTATTTATAAACTACCTACTATGTGTTAGGCATTGGTCTGTTAAACAAAACCTCTCACTCACGGAGCTTATATTTTGAAGGGATAGGACCGAAGAAGATAGACAATAAGCCACAATACCTGGTTGTTTTTAGTTAGTTTTCTGGGACAAATACAACAAATTTATTATGATTCTACCAAAAAAGACTTTATATTTAATTATTTTAAAGTTGGGCTCTGCCTTTTAATTAAACTTTATAAAATATGCTGAAGGGCATATTCTAGTGTTTTCCTTAGGGCAGCATTCGGGATAAACTGGAGGCAGAAGAGGAAAAGAGGCAGGGCCTCCTCCGCTTACTAACTGCATGCATTGCAGAATTCACTTCGCCTCTTAAATCTCAGTGTGGAAACAGCGCTTTCTCTGATCAACTTCTGGGTTAATCTAAGAACCAGCCTGGGTGAGCTCTGGGACAGAGCACTGTGAAATACAAAGGCTCATACTGGGGATGCTGATTAAGGTGCAGTTATGTCAGTGACAAGAGGCAAATGGTGTGTGTGGAAGGGGGTGGGGGGAGGTTGATAGTGTAAGGTCATTTCTTCCTGAATTTTTTTTTTCAGATTTGAAGGGAGTCCAGATGCAGCTTGACATGGCATCATTGACAGTTACAGAACATGTGTTAGGCACTTGCCTAAACATAAACCTAAACCATAGATTGTTGACATTGTTCCCTCTGGGCTCATTCATTTCCTCGTGGGGCAATCACCTCCATAATGGGCATTACCAGATCAATGAATTGACCAATTAAGCAATTGCCTGCACCTTCACAGAAATTCTTACTCAATTTGGGCTCTAAACGTTGCATTTGCTTTGTGTTTCTTTAATCACCAATATTAATATTTAAAGATATGTAAATGATTTCCCTTAGAGGAAATTGAATAGACTATTGGTAAAATAAAACTGTGCATAGATGATATCTTTTTCTATTCTCAATCTGTTTTGGATTGAAGACAAGAAAAGACCATATTAGCAAAATAAAATTTGGCCTAAATGTGAGAACAGTTGGCTTTAAAAATATATCGTTAAATATTCACAGAATGGCAAGGAGCCAGGAAAGCACTCAGTGGAGTTTTCCATTCCACTCCTGTGTCTTGCTTGCAGAGCGTGTATTTTTTGCCTTAAAGTGCCATGCTCCAAAGCTGAGAGAGGTAGTCTGTCTTTCTTATTTCTATGTAAATAACACAGTTAAATATGAAACAAGCAGGATTTTGATTTGAAGAACAGATAAGTAGGTTAATAAATATTAAGCTAATGGAACTGTTTTTCCTCAGAGACCTTGTCCTTGTTAGGGTTGACAGTCTGGTCCTATTCCCAACGCAGCTGAAAGCTAATTGACTTTGTCATTCCCTGAGCATGGGAGTCAGGCTGGTGAAAAGACGAGGCTCAGATCTCATGCTAGAGATGGAATGAGTCTCTGTTGCTTCTGCTATACTAGTAAATATGAGATTTTAAACATTTCTTTTGACCTAAAAGAGATGTACGTTATGACATAGCAATAAAAAGGGATGGTCTACTGATATGACCAACAAAACAGCTAAATCTCAAAAGGAGACACAAAGGAGCATATACTGTATAATTCCATTTATATGAAGTTCAAGAATAGACAAGATTAATCTATGGAGAGTCCAGAACAGTGGTTGCCTGTGGGATACTGATTGGAAAAAGAATGTGAGAGAACTTTCTGGAGAGATGGAACCATCTTTTATCTTGATCTAGGTGGTTGAGAGGTAGACACACATATGTGAAAAGTTGAGCTATACTTTAAGATTTGTGCATTTTTCTACATATAAGTTTTATCTCACTCGTTTTTTAAAAAGAGCATAAGGTTTAGGAGCCACGTGAGCACATGTTTGTAACAATAACAATGACTAATGTATTTGTAACACTTACCATTCTACAGAAGACTTTCATATGCATTTTCTCTTGATTCTCACAAGCATCTTTGAGTAAATGAGGAAGGTGAGGTTCAGCAAAGTTAAAATTTACAAGGGTGTCCATTCCCTCCCCATTCCTACAACTCAGGGACACAGATGACCTCAGTCGGGGCACTGATGATGGCATTTGGCCAGGACGCACTTCCATGCTGTAAGTCTGTTCCATACATTGCAGAATGTGTGCCATCCTTGGCAAATGCCCTTCCCTAAAGGTCAGTGGGCCAACCAGAAACACCTTTGCACATGTTCAGATGCCCCCAGGAGGACACTACAGACCTCGGTTGAAAGCCCTTGTGCTTACTGCGTCCTTGGATAATGGAGCTTAAGTGCCAGTCAATTCTTAACTCCCAGAGGGCCTGGCGCCCTGAGAGGGCACTTTTGTTTGGTCACTGATGCAGAATGAGGTGTTGGTCTGGGTCCTCCGGTTGAACCACTGTTCCTGCATTGGCTTGAGGTCCACTTCACAGGACTCTTTATCCATGACCCCAGCATTGCACATCCATAAATGTGGTGTTGGGGTGGGCTCAAGCTCACAATCTGTTCAATCCTCTAACCATGTTTCTTCCCTCTATTGTTTCACTAGGATCAAGTATATGGAACCCCCTTTGGTTCTGGAACACAGGAAGTTAGCCAGGATCCCTAACTCTGCCCCACCCATGGAGCAGGCAAGCCTCCATTATTGTACAACCTCTACCAGGGCCTTCTGCCATGAGAAGACTGCTGAGACTGCTGAGGGTCACATGATAATAAGTGGCCAAGGGCTGGAGCCCAGGTCTCCTCAGATCTTGCTCTCAATCCACTATAACTTGTGTTGGCAAACTATGGCCCATGGCCCAAATCTGGCCCCCTGTCTGCCAGCTCAAGGATGTTTTTTAAACGTTTGATAGTGACATTTAAAGTGGTTACATAAACACCTATACAAAATATCCTTGATTTTGCCTCTTGGCTATAAAGTCTAAAATATTTACCACCTGTCCTTTTACAGAAAACTTTTTGTCGACCCTTGCCTTGCCATTATGCTTTATTCCGGTGTGCAGTCAGTAGAACTCTGACAGGGCTTATGACAAAAGCTCCCCTGCTGGCAGCAATTGTGATTCCTTTTATACAGTAAGAACTGGACAAGGGGCAGGAAAGACATCAATCAACTTTATTAAGATATCAGGCAAGCTTATTAGGGAACAAGGAGAGTTAAATGAGGGTGTAGAGATAATCCATCACATACATTGTCCTATCATTTTAAATAAAATGGTTGTATCTGATCCTCTTCTCACCTGTGCCCCTTTTTCCTATGACAGCTTGATGACCAAATTCTACACTCACCTGGTTGACATTAAGAAAATCACTCATGCCCTAATCGGTTTGGCTCAGTGGGTAGAGCATCGATCTGCTGACTGAGGGGTCCCAGGTTCGATTCCGGTCGAGGGCATGTACCTTGGTTGCGGGCACATCCCCAGAGGGGGTGTGCAGGAGGCAGCTGATCGATGTTTCTGACTCTCTATCCCTCTCCCTTCCTCTCTGTAAAAAATCAATAAAATATTTTTAAAAATCAGTCAAGATATAAAACTTTAGCAATCTGCTGAATCGATTAGATTTTCGCCTTGGGGTTTGTAGGGCCACAGATCATTCATTCACCCATCAAGGGACATGAGGATATAGACACAGAGGAAAGAAGGCACCCCTCTCCTGAGGAACTTACTGATAAGTAAACAGATGCTTACCCAGCAGTGGAGACAGGAGTAAGAGGAAAGGCATGTCACCTTGCTGGAATGGAGAACATGAGGCCTAGTCTAGGTCTTGAAGAATGAGTTCATCTGTCGCATGAGCAAAGATCAGGGGAAGGGCATTCTAGGCAGAGAAGAGCATGAATACCTAATGCGTAGCATTGTGTGTGTGTGTGTGTGTGTGTGTGTGTGTGTGTGTGTGTGTGTGTGTTTGCTTTATATATAATAAATAAATAAAGGCATGGAAGCAAGATGAAACATGGGGTGTTAGAAATCAATGAGGAGCCTGGTACAGCAGGCACTAAAGGTGAATGAATGTAAGGGCAAGAGATGCTTCTAGAAATAAGAAGGAGCCAGACCCTGAAGGCTTTTCAGGCTGTTGTATTAGGTTGGGTTCCTCCAGAAGCTGGCCTGGAGACAAGGGGAGGTAGATTAGGCATGGCCACAACTCTTTGCTACTTCTCCCCCGAGAGGTGGAAGCTTATTCCAGACCCCGTGAAGCTAGACTGACCTTACTGACCTACTCGACCAATAGAGTGTGATGGAAGTGACATTCTGGAACTGAGACAAAGTCGCAAGAAGCCTTTCGGCTTGTTGTGCCTGGTTATCTTGGAACACCTTCTGCCTGTCTGGGATCTCTGAACCACCACATAAGAACTCTGATGACCTTCAAACTTCGATGTTAGAGAGACCATGTGTAGGCCCTCCAAGTCCAGCCTTCTAGCCATCCCTGAAATCCCTGCCAAAGTGCCAGACACAGAACGAAACTGTCTGGGATACTCTGGGGTTGCTCAATTGTTAGTTGAAAACCAATGAGTAACCTTAGTCAACACCACAGGATCCCTGCTCAAATTCCTGACCCAGAAAGTTGTGAGACAAAAGAAGAGGTTGTTTTTGTCACTCAGTCTTTTTTTAAAAAAAAATATATTTTATTGATTTTTTACAGAGAGGAAGGGAGAGGGATGGAGAGTTAGAAACATCGATCCGCTGCCTCCTGCACACCTACTGGGGATGTGCCCGCAGCCAAGGTACATGCCCTTGACCGGAATCGAACCTGGGACCCTTGAGTCCGCAGGCCGACGCTCTATCCACTGAGCCAAACTGGTTAGGGCTGTCACTCAGTCTTGAGGCAGTGATGTACAGCAATAGATTGCTGCATCCGTTCCCCGGGCTGCTGTGACAAAGCACCACAAACTGGTGGCTTAAACAACTTGCATTTATTGTCTCACAGTTGTAGAGCCCAGAAGGCCGAAACCAAGGTGTTGGCAGGGCCATGCTCTTTCTAAAGGCCTGTGGGAAGAACCTGTCCTTGCTGTTCTCTTAGCTTGTGGTGTTGCTGGCAATCCTTGGAATTCCTTTGCTTGTAGGGCATCTCATTCCGATGTCTGCCTCTGTCCTCACATGGCAGTTTCCCGGGGTGTCTCTCCTCTTCTCAGGAGAAAACAAGTCATCGGAGTAGGGCTCACCCTAACCAAGTGTGACCATATCTCACTTACGTCTCTAAAGACCTTCTTTCCCAGCAAGGTTACATATATGGGTACCTGGTGGTTGGGAATTCAACATATCTTCTGGGGAGACACAATTTAACCTACAACAATAACACAAACACAAAGATTTGAGTACCAGGAGTTTATTTGGATAATGACTCTAGGGAGCATTGGTGAAGGAGTGGAGAAGTTAGACAGAAAAAAGAAGGAATCCAAAGTAATGTTCATTGCGGAGCAGATGACGACTGTGGGCACCTGGAGTCAATCCACTGGGAATCTGGGAGATAGTCTGCAAAATACCTCACAGTTATTCTCTCCCTATTTCCCGCGCAGGGACCAGGGAGATGGAGAATTTATCCTTGGGTTCCCATCCATCATTGGCTGAGGGCTGCTCCCTGGGAGCATTAATTCCTGGCACTTATGGCCCATTGCCCACAACTAGGAGAAATCCCTCAAGTGAAGAGTAGCAGGTGCTTGAGATAGGACGCTGCGGGCGTGTTCTGGAACAGCGAGTGCTGGGCTAACGAGATTGAATTTGATTCTGAGGTTATGGGGGCTGGAGGGAGTGGGGAGTTGAGTGATTTAATGCACCAGAGCGATGTGTTCAGGTTTGAATTATAAATTAACTCTGATGGGAACTGAAGAGGGCACTCCAGTTAGGAAGCCATGTCTGTAATCCAGGGGAGAACTCATGAACGCATATATAAGTGCAATGGGAGGTCAGATGGAGGGGAAGGGATAGACTCAAGATGTATTTAGGAGATATAATCAACAGGTCATACAAAAGGAAGGTAAGGATAAATTTGAGGAGCTTCTAAAGGAGCTATAAACACTGAGCTAAGCTAAAGGTGAAAGCTTATCTTTCATGCAGGTAGAATACAGATGTGATAGCAATCGCCTCAAGGCCCTTGCACCGGCTGTCTCCTCTGCCTGCAACATCTCCCCCATTGTCTAGGCCCCCTCCCAAGCATGTTGCAGCTCTTTGCTAAAATGTCTTCTTCTCAAAGACACCTTCCCTGCCCTGGCTGGTGTAGCTCAGTTGTTTGGAACATTACCCCATAAACCGAAAGGTTGTGGGTTCGATTCCTGGTCAGGGCACATACCTAGATTGTGGGTTCCATCCCCAATGATTGAGGTGCATACAAGAGGCAACTGGTTGAGGTTTCTCTCTCACATCGATGTTTCCCTCTCCCTTCCTCTCACCCTTCCTCTCTCTCTAAATCCAATAAACATATCCTTGGTGAGGGTCAAAGGGGCCTTCCCTGACCACGTCACTAAAAATTGCAAGTGAGCTCCCTCGTCACTCCCCCTGCTGCTTGATCTTTGTCTACTTGCCACATCCTGACACACATTCATTGTAATTGTGCATCTGTTTATTGTCCACCCCCACCCCGGCCCTGAATACTAGCTTCACAATGGCATGTTTTGTCTGTCGTGGTTGCCTCTCAGCTTCTAGAGTAACACCTGGCACAGAGAAGGAGATGGACACTTGTTGAATGAAGGGACAATTCAAAAAATTGTTGGTAAACACAAATGGACTATAGCTGCTGTTGTTTCTGGGCGGCGGGGGGGGGGGGGGTGGGTGGTGGTGACACAATTTTTACTCTGGGAGAAATACAATTTCTATATCATTTCCTTTCCCCTGCAAGGACTGGGGACGAAGAAGAACGGGAGAGTTCTGGCGATGACCCCTCGCTTGGGCGGAGTGCAGGCAGCGCTTTTAAATATGCGAGGGGAAGCCTGTTGTTAGACAGGGGGTGTAGCAAGAGCAAGGGACAGTGAGGGCTCTGGTGGATTGTTGGTTTTGAGAAGGAAATAGTTCAGACGGCAGTGAGCGGACGTCTCAGTGCGATGGAACAGGCCGAGTGGCCACAGGCTTTTGCGGAGCAGCTGAGCCTCGGGCTCGGTTTTACGGTATTTGGAGTTTCCACTGTGTAAACCCACTCAGACTCCTCAAAAACCTGCTACAGACACAGGCCTTAGGTGAAGTTTGTGGGGAATGAGGAAAGGGCCCAAGTTTCACATCTGGGCTGACGCACGAGGGATCAGGGACAGCGAGCTGGGAACCTGAGATGATACAGAAACGGGATATAGAGGCCTCAGGAGGATGGAGGTAAGGGCACCCCTGAGAATGCAGGGCCCCGAGACTTCGTAGAAATGTGGGGAAACGCTTTGGAGTAAACAGTCACTTATCAGACCAGCCTTGTGATTGCCACGATGCACTGCGTCCTCATGGCACGTCATTGTTCACAAAACATTCCGCAGACATGTTTTTCTAAGTCTGCATCCTGTACCGGGTCATTTACCCAAGACCATCTGAGTGTCAGAGCTGGAGTGGGTACCAGATCTTTGGACTAACAGCCAGGTACGTTACTACATTACGCCTGGCTCTTGAAGATTTAATATTGAATTTTCAGCTATTGGAGAAGTTCAAGTGATACAGTAACTTGATGCTTTTGCCTGGGCACAGCCTGGAATCCTCTGTCCTGGGAGGCTGGTTGGCAGGAAGCGCCCCAGCAGTGAGTGCGCCTGGCCGCTTGTCCCGCAGGCACAGCTCCGCCGGCCTCCGCTGTTCCATCCTGCTACATGCTGGCGGGTTTGCAGAGTTGCAAGGTCTTGGGACCTAACTAAGACACAGGGCAGAGGGCTAAGACTTTCCTCTGTCTACATGTTTTCAGAAGGGGAACTTGGGGGTTGACTTCAATTTCTCGTGCCATGTTTGGGTCTTCTGTGGTTTAAAGCATGAATGGAGCATGAGTCTGGGTTTAGAAAGCTTAGGAAGCTCTATTTCCACAGCCTTTCTTTAGTGTAAGCTGTTGCTATGACATCTTAGCCAAAGCATCCTGGCTCCTTTCTCAAGGGATTGCTCTTCTGGGAAAAAATGCAAAGATACTCCCGCTACAGATTGCTCTTCCCGCTGCTTCCTTGGGCTGAGGAGGGGAGGAGGTGTTTGTAGTTCTGGTTATAACCGAAGCAAAAATATTTTACATGGATCCCAAACTAAAATGAGGGAGAAATGCCATTTAAAATTTTCTGTTAACATGTATGCTTATATTGGTTCGTGGAATAAGAAATAAAACACACCTATTTTTTAATCCAAAAAAATTGTCCACAAATATAAAATCCAGGGTGGCGGGTGGAGGAAATTTAATTATTTATTCAGATACGTTACAACTGTTTTTGCCTCCTTTCTGTGCATGGCTAATGTGCCACAAACCATGAAGGTAGCTTGTGCAAAATTAACACTAAATCTAGTTCTGCTTAGTGAGACTGAGTAAGTGGGATTGGGGTGATTTCTTTGTGTTTTTTCTTTGCACTTTTCTGTATGGCTCAATTTTAAAAATTATGAGTCTGTATTAAATTTCAGAACAACAAAGCTATTACGAATTAAATTGTTACCGCTTCCATCAGGGTGCGATGAGGAAGGCAGAGCCAGGGGAGGTATGAGATGTGGATCTGTTGCAGGAAGTAGATCTTCCACAATGGTGGGCGGTGCCTGGGAAGCGAAGGCTTGAAGGGAGGGTGGGGGATCGGAGGAGTCAGCGTCCAGTCAGACCATGCACATCCAATCCCTCCAGGTGAGACCGCCAAGAAGCAGCTGATGGAGAAGCAGGGTCTTCGCGTCTCCACAGCTGGCATCTGGTGATGGACCGGAAGTCAGGAGGAAGAAAGAAAGACGGCGCACAGGAGACACAGAGCAGCCTGCAGCCCTCCAGCACCCCAGGAAGGTCTGTCACTGTGTCTATCTAACCAATGACCCTCCAAAGTTATGGCTGTTCCTTCACTTCCTCTTTCAAATTCCTCTTTTGGACAAATCTAACCGCGACCCACACAGGGAGGAGATGCAGGCAACAAACACCCATCTGAACAAAGTTGACAGGGGATATCACAGATACCATGACACATCATATGTATTCTGTTCTGATCAAGAGCTTTAAATTAAATTGGGCATAAGGAAGTCTATACATAACCTGTTTGCCCCTATCTTTATCAATCTAAACCTCTGGCACAGCCTGCCCTATGCATACATTTTGTCTTGTCACAACTTGTCCCAACTGGAAAGAGCCTGTTATTGGACAATGGCTGTTTGCACTATGGAAATAGCAGTGCTTTCTACTCATTGTATGTAGCTGAGGAAAATCTACACTGACATACTCACGTTTCTACCACTCTTCATGCCGTAGAGACAAAATCTCATTAACTCCAGAGCTGATTTGATTCTGCTCATACATCAGCTACCCATCAGTGTCAGATCACGGGAATTCCGTTGTAAGAGATACAAGGAGCGCAGCCAGAAGAAATGTCTAACTATTGCTTCATTTTCATCCCAGTGTTTAGCACAGTGATTACCCATAATAAGGAGCACTTACTGGGGTGTCTGATAAAATAACACAAAAAAGGTTGGCCTTTCGGTATCACTCATTGGTTTAATCTTTACTAAGCTTCTACTAGGTGCCACACAGGTGTGTGCATTTGGGATTAAACAACCCATACTGTGGGGAAATTTTCAATAATGATACCAGAACACAAAATAAGAGAAAACCCCAAGGATTCAGCTTGATTGTACGTAAAAATCATTCCCATGACAGTCACTTTAGAAACCGCCAAGACCATCACCTCTCTATAATATAATTAGGAATGTCATTAGGATATACCAGATTAATTTTGTTCATGTTTTGTTTAGTTCCTCACTTATACCTGCTTTGTGCTTTGTCTACTCTTGCTTGAGAGGGCGTTGTTATTTGCTTAGGATTTTTAAAAATTTTAGGGATTCTAAGTGTTGTCATAAAGAGGGACTAGCTTTTGCTCATCACTCTGAAAAGAGTCTTATTATTTTATAATCACATAATGAGTTCTTGGAGCATTCTCTTTAAAAGGATAGATGCCATATTCAAGAAAATATGTTATTAAAATTTCATAACCTGAAAACAGCCATTTGTGGTTCTTTCAGTACTTAGGGCTCCTTCAAGATAGTGCTTGCAGTTCTCCTACAGTGCATTATTTATGACGATAAAGGAAGAGTAAAGCACTCTGCGTTATTAAAAGAAATGTTGGCTGGTGCAACATGAGCAGTGTGGTAGCTTATGGATTTTGCTAAGTTCACCTTCCTTCTGGCCCCACAATATCATGGAAAGAGAGTGGGCTTTGGAGTCACCAGACTTGGGTTCAAACTCTTCTCCATCACTTTCTAGCCAAAAATCTGATGGCAGGTTACGTATTCACTCCAAGGCTCAGAACCCTTATCTATAAAGTGGGAATGATTATTTTTAGTTTGAGCCAAATGCTATTGCCGCTACTCAACCATTTTTGACTTAGAAAAGTGACCGTTGTATGTGGTTCGGCCTAGTGTATCGGCAGGGGATGAAACGGCCTAGTGCAGTGGTTCTCAACCTTCCTGATGCCGTGACCCTTTAATACAGTTCCTCATGTGGTGGTGACCCCCAACCATAAAGTTATTTTCGTTGCTACTTCATAACTGTAATGTTGCTACTGTTATGAATCATAATGTAAATATCTGATATGCAGGATGTATTTTCATTGTTACAAATTGAACATAATTAAAGCATAGTGATTCATCACAAAAACAATATGTAATTATATATTCAATATGTGTTTTCCGATGGTCTTAGGCGACCCCTGTGAAAGGGTCATTCGACCCCCAAAGGGGTTGCGACCCACAGGTTGAGAACCGCTGACCTAGTGTATTGGCAGGGGATCGGCAGGGGATGAAGCTACAGAAGATGGAGCCCTCGGCTGCCCACCTGCAACCCAGTCAGCGCTCAGTGGCTGTTCACCTGCGGGCGCTGCCTCTCACCTGGCCGGACTTCAGGAGCACTTACTGGGGTGTTTGCATCTGTTTTCTTCAGGTGATAGCATCTCTGAGCTTCTGGCTCCTCTGAGCTTTACTTTGACATCTTCCTACTCTAGTAAGGCCTCAAAGCAGAAGTGCAGTCATCATCTTGAGCCGTTTTTTCTAAACCTATGATCCCTTTCGCTCCGAAACCCAAATCACAAGTTATGGAGTCAGAGAAACAGAATGTCAAACCGGTGACAGTAGCCACAATCTATATGCTGGAACTGAGATGCCTGCCTTCAACCTTCCGATCAGTAGGGGACAGAATATAGAGATTACAATTGATATGTCGATATTGGTAACAAAAATCTCCAGCGTCTGACCTGTAAGTTTCTTTAAGTGGAGGGCGCAGAGTTGCAGTTCAATGTTTCTCTCTTTAGCAAGAGAAATGACCTTGCAGAGTTGGAAAATCTGTCCTCCCGTGGCCTCTCGGCCATTTAGTGGTCTGCCTCCTGTTTCCTGGATCCTTCGCGAAGGCCTGGAGCCCAGTGCCTGCCTTGTGCCCGCAGGATTCGCAAGCTGGCGGTTTAGTGGCCATGAGGATGGTGTGGTTTTTATGAGCCACACTGCCATCTTCTGGGGAATCGCACTCATAGCCAGCTGTGCAAGTGTTAGTGCCGATGCTCCAAATCAAAGCGAGCTCTGCTTACCTCACTGGACCTATTCCAAGAGCTGAAATGATCATGTCGACGATAAAATGTGGACAATGCCCAGGCTTACAGCTGTCCTCGCTGTTTTAAAAGCACCTCCCATGAAGAGTACAGCTGATGAAACAGGAAAAGAGGAGAAAATGCATAAGAGAGGTGTCATTATTTTGGAAAGGTAGGAGTGGATGGAATGGGCGTGGGGAGGAAGCAAAGACGAAAAGGACACAGTCCACAGCGATTGGGTCTGGATCACGGGTACTCAGTAAAACAACAGACACGTATTGTCCCACAGTCTGGAGGCCAGAAGTCCGAAAGCAAGTTGGCAATGGGGCAGCGTTCTCGCTGGAGGCTCCAATCTGCTCGGTGTCTTTCAGCATCTGGTGCCACCGGCAGCCCTCAGCATCCCAGTCTCTGCTTCTTCCACATCACGTGGCATTCTCCGTGCTTCTGAGTTTCCTCTCCTCCTAGAAGGACGCCAGTCATGGAGGAGCAGGGGCCCACCCTACTCCGCCATGACCTCATCTTAGCTAATGTCACTTGCAATGACCGTATTTCCAAATAAGGTCCCATTCTGAGGTTCTGGGAAGCACACGGGCATTGGGTTCAGATCTTGGCTCAGCTACTGATTAGCGGTTTAACCTTGAGCAAAGTGTTGGCTCTTTCTGAGCATCTGTTTTCTCCTCTATAAGGTGAGGACGAGAGTACCAGCCCACGGGCCTTCTGTAAGGATGAATGTAAAGGGTTTAGCCTGTGCCTGGTGCAGGGTAAGTTCCAAGCGGGAGACAGCTGTCATTTTTGCTTTCACTGCCAGAAAAAAAAAATGCTTAACCAATTTAAAGAGAGGAGAAAAAGGGTCACACACTCTCTGGGCCAAAACATGTCATTTAGATCAAGAGGACTTTGGGAGCACAATTCTACCTAACATTCTTTTCTCTCTGCATTACATTGATCCTAGTAAGACATTCAGATTTGGCCCAGCAGACATTAGCTCGCCGTGAAGTGACTGTTTCTCATGCAAGTGATAACAATTGGGTCTATTTCAGTCTCATGTGGCAGCCTTGCGAGAGAGGCATTATTATAAAATCTAAGTGTGCCTGTAGCTACCTTCCCCAGCCTGCCCCACGCCCACCCCAGCGCTGTGCAAGCCTGACTTTCTGGGACACGGTTCCTTTTAACCCGACTCCTTGACACCAAGACCTTGGTGTTAGAAGGGAGCTGTGAGATCTCCTGCGCACTCTCTTCATGAAGGTTGGCTATGGAGGATACAGAGGTGTTATCTGGGAAGGCCATGGTATCGGCTTATTAGAAATCACCAGCATGTAAGATGTATTCCTTTTCCAATACATTAGAAGCTCAAGAGGCCAGGACTTTCCCATGGGAGGAAGGAGGTTGAGAAAATTCCAGAGGCTGGCACTGTGGGGTCCATTTTTACCGCAGGGAAGGTAGTGAGAATTGAGTTACCTAAGAGCCTCTGAGCGGCAACCATTTGCCAGCTGAGAGAAAAGCCCCCAAGTCATCAACGGCGGTATTTACATGAGCAAAATGTTCCATGCGCTCCCCTAAAAATGTCCATGTGGCTCTGTGTGTACATGTGTTTACAGAGCGTGCAAATAAATCCCGGTAGAATATGAAACACATGCGCCTGTGTTTACAAGACATGCATCCACTTATGCTAATGAGATCACTCCCGTCTGAGAACAAACGGCCATTATCTACAGAAGTGCTACGAACTTGGGAGATTGCTGGGATTTTTGTCCTCACACTTGGAGAAACTGAGTCCCGCGTTTTTTGTCATAAAAGGCTCCTTCTTGTTTCTAGTAAGAAGCACAGGAGCTAGAAAGAAAGTCACCCTCGGAAATCCCGTGTTCACCACAGAGGAGCTTTAAGCTCACAGTTCACACCAGGGCTCCTGAGAACGGACATTCCACGAACTCATGTCTTCATCTTAGCACCCTTCCCCGGGCCCCCATGACCTGGTGAGCACAAAACTCTCCGGGGAGCCTCAGGTGTTCAACATGCGTATTTCTGAACCCCACCTTCAAAAAGTCTAATGAGGTACGTCTCAGGGAGCACCAGGGACCTGCACTCTTAGCATGTGCCCCGCGGGAGGCGGGCAGGAACACTGCCCTCATGTCCTCCAGGTGGAATGAAGAGCAGTTAGTTATCTTTTTTTAAAAAAAAGGGGGGGGTTGGCTCAATGCACCCTTGGAAATCCGGCTGCATTGGTAGCCCACGTTTTTGAGGTCGCAGGGCCCCGGCCAGTGGGAATAGAGGTGTGAATAGAGGTGTGCGCGTTGGTGCCCCTCGTCAAACAAACCCGCTGTGGACCACGCCCTGGCTGAGCAGCGCCCACCCCTGGTGCAATAGACCTTAATAGTCCCATGTCGCCATCACGCAGCGTCCCCCCAGCGCAGCCTCTTTCATGACCTTATTACAACCAGGAAATTGCCATTGGCATGAGGCATTTAACTACTACAGAGGAGAGGCCTTGCTCAGATTTCACCAGCGCCCACATGCACACCTTGATGTGCACGCGTGTAATTCTGTCACGTGTGTAGATTTGTGTAATTGCAATCACCATCAGCTGCAGAGCTTTCCCTCACCACAAAAGTCGATGTTACCCCTTTATAGTCACCCTCTCCCCCCAACCTGTCCCACCCAGAACCCTGGAAACCACTGATCTCTTCTCCATTTGAGCAACATTTTAAAATATGAAATAGAACAGAGCGAATGGAAAATAAGAGAAGAGAAAATATCAGTGCAATTCAAAGGAGAGGAGGGAGCATTGATTTGGGAAACTTTTGTTCTGTTATATATGCATGTGTATGTGTATGTATATAGGTATAGGGATAGGTCAGGGTATAGGTACTGTGTTGTGTTAGGAAATATATTTTTGCCCTAGCCAGTATGGCTCAGGGGATAAAGAGCATCAGCCCACAGACTGAAGGGTCCTGGGTTCAATTCCAGTCAAGGGCATGTACCTCGGTTGCAGGCTCTATCCCTGGCCCTGGTGGGGGAGCGAGCAGGAGGTAACCAATCAATGTGTCTCTCTCACATCGATGTTTCTCTCTCTCTCTGTCTCTCCCCCTCCCTTCCATTCTCTCCAAAAGTCAATGGAAAAGTGTCCTTGGGTGAGGATTAACAAAAAGAAATATTTTTTATGGAGAGTTGCAAGTAGAAAATAAAATAAAACTGAGAAATGCACTGATAACAAGACAGCCTCCAGCCTCAGCAAAACCTCCCTGCCTCCCCAGGCTCACAATTGTGGGTGGCGTAGAGGCCTTTGTCCTCCTCTGAGAGCTGCTACTGTCCTGCAGGCCTTTAGTTAATGACTATCTGCTTCAGATTTGGATGGAAATTCACCATGTGAACCCTCAGTGTTTGGATATTCCCACGTAGACCTGCAGCTGGGGACAAAGGGAACAGAAGAGATATAGGGGCTCAAGGGCTGTCCCAGTTCTGGCTTCCCCGGGCCCAGCCTCCCTGGGGCTTAAAAACTAACTGAAACCAAGTGATAAGCCCCTCAGCTCTACTGACTCCCCAAAAGGGCAGATAATAATGTTCCTGGGACACTTTTTTTTCATCCATGAGCCATTTAATGGTGTGCTGTGCACACTCATGCAATCTCAGAAAATCCTGAAGGATTCATCACAATTTTAAATAATAATATTTGTTAGCATTCTTATTCACTTTAAGAGAAGGAAGCCTTTATTTCCTTGTTTCACAAATGAAGATGGCCGAGTAGTTGTTTTTGGTGATTGGAGACCAAATCCCATGTCCTTGTCCGACTCCTCTTACTCTTCCTTGGCTTCCACCTTGGCTGGGGCTGCGGCAGCAGCAGGGGCAACAGAGGTGTCAGCAGCAGCCACGGGGGCAGCAGCCACAAATGCAGATGGATTGCCAGGAAGGCCTTGACCTTTTCAGAAGTGGGGAGGTAATCAGTCTCCACAGACAAAACCAGGACCCACTTGTGTCCACTCATGATAAAATGGGGCACGGGGGCAGCAGCTGGGTAAGCAGGCTGCAGACACCCTGCAGGAAGCGAGAACGCAGCGTGCTCTGGGCTGTGGAGCACTTCAGGTTGTAGACGCCACCACTGGCAACACCTGCTGGGTGATCCGCTCAAGGGAGAAGGGGGAGGTGGTCTCATTGGCTCCCACTATGTCTCCGGTCTTAGCCAGCTGCATGTCTCTCAGGGCTTCAGTGGTGCCCCTGGAGACTGTGATGACGGCTGAAGCCTGGAAGACGGTCTTCTCAGGCCTCAGATTAGTATTCACACGCGGCAGTGGCACCAGCATGGGCGGTAGCTGGCACCTTTTTGGCCAGCAGCATGCCCCTGATCTCTGTGAGGTTCTCCCTGCCCTGCAGAAATCCCACATTCCCCTGGATCTGAGGCATCGGTTCCTCCGGAGCTGGGGTGTTTTCCAGATGTGCTTGCATGGCCCTTGCACATCCCAGTCTTGCCCATCAGCACTACAGCCTTCCAGCTCAGAGACGTGAGGATCTGCTGCATCTATTTGCTTGGAAGCCCCATTGTCTGCTCCCACAATGAGTGTTTTGTATAATCATCCCCAAATTAGATGATCTTAAAGAAGAAATAGGGCCCCCAGATAGCCCTGTCTTCCCTGGGCATCATGGCCGTGCATTTGGGATTGTCACACAGGTTTAAAAACAATGTCACTTTCACAAAGACTCCTGATAAAAGGAGGCATTAACATTCTAAATAATATATTTCATATTAATAACAGGGGAAATATTTTATAAAAAATATATCTGGCTATAAAGTAAATGGATGGATGCATAGATGTGATTCCCATTGATGTTTTTCTTATTCATTTTTCTAATGCCTTAGAGCAGTGGTTCTCAACCTTCTGGCCCTTTAAATGCAGTTCCTCATGTTGTGACCCAACCATAAAATTATTTTTATTGCTACTTCATAACTGTAATGTTCCTACTGTTATGAATTGTAATATAAATATCTGATATGCAGGATAGTCTTAGGCGACACCTGTGAAAGGGTCGTTCGATTACCAAAGGGGTCGCGACCCACAGGTTGAGAACCGTTGCCTTAGAGCATCCTGACTCAAACGCACAGGTCGTTGTAAAAGGCAAGTGTTTGGTGAACTTATCCAATACCTTCAGAAGCAATGCGGAGCTTCCCCCCTAGGCTGCCTCTTAGCACCCTGCAGCCGTGATGTTGACCCACTTGTCCTGCTCAAAAGCTGAGAGCTGGAATGTTTCAGTTTGGGAGATAGTGGTGAGTGGGTGGGTGCCTAATCCATTCTGAGGTTGCAGATAGCCCTGGAAGTAATTTCTTCATGTTCTGTTGCAACATTTGGACATGAGTTTTAAACATGCTCGACAATATGCCATTGGCTGATTTCACCAATCAGTGAAGGAAATCACCTAGAGTTGGGAAAAGTCCAGCTCTCGGGGCCCGAGCCATTAGCAATACAGCCTGGCTGTCTTACGAAGTTTGACAGCCTATTCTCGATGCTAAGAATTTTTATAGTTTGGGCCTGAAGTGATTGATTCAGGTCTTTCAAGATACTAAAAATGTGCTGCCAGATGTCACTTGGACAGACATTCTGAAATCACAGAAATGATCTTTAGTACAATCACCATTCTTCACTTCAAAACCTCGGGTGAGCATTCCTTACTTTGATGGCCATCATAGTTTCTTTGGGGAAAGCAATGTCTCGTGTTTGCTACTCCATTCTTGCCACAACAAAACTGCAACTTCTCCACTTTCTAAACACTGACCCAGGATCTCAGGAGACTGTCATCGGCCGTCGGCTCTCCTCTGGGGAGAGCCCTGGGTGGTTTGACATTCAGATGCAGCCTTTTTTTCTTTACCTGGTGACACCCCCTCTTGTGGGCACAGAGCTCACCCCCTGTCAGCAATGATTCATGACAGGCCGTTTAGGTCACATTACATCTTCCAGGTTCTTTAATCAAACACACACGTGTCAGCTTCCCATAGCACGGGCTCTCGTTGGTGACCAGCAACGACAAAGTCATTGATTCTTCTTCCTCATACAAACAAGTACTATGGCAGGGACAACCGTGTGTTGTCCCCACATGGTTTCCTCCTGGCATTTCCCAAAGTGTCATGTCCAGGCCAAGGTAGTTAAGAGCTGATGTGCCTTCTCCATCTCTTTTCATGCAGCAATGTGCTTGGAAGACCCTGTCCTACACGGCCCAGCTACAACACGGAAGGGGGCACCCGGCTGCCTCAGACTTAGTAAAGGCATGGTTTCAGGGTTCAGCTGTTGTTGCATGTAGTCCAGCCTAACTTGATGTGTAAATAGGCCAAAAGTTGATTTGTCCTATGGACATGGCATTTTAATCCAGCTGCAAAGTAGCTGCTCAGACACACATGAAAGTGTTGGCCTTTCCACATTTGCTGCCACTGGATTTTATGCGATGTCCACAGAGATGTTTTATACAGGAACTTGGTGAATAAATTTTTCTCCTGGCATAACAGTAATAAATTTGGGACTGCTTTTATCAGATTTTTGGCAGCAAAGCAATCTACTTGTTTTTCCTGAAAGGAGTGGGAGTCTGAATGACGTCTCTATGGTTTCTTCTTTGTCCTTAGCAACAACATTGCATACTGCAAAGCATTATCTTGTATTTGTCCTAGAAAAACTCAGTTGTTCAACTAGAGAGCTCAGAGTGGTTTGTATGGAAATATTGCAGAAGTTTGACAAAGTTTCTTAGAGGATTTTTCTGTTTCTTAGGTGAAATAATCGTTTGTTTGATTCATACAGACTCATAGTCCATATTCACAAGAGACTCCTACCGACTGTTTCAATGTGGGGTGCTTTTCTGAGTTGGAGGTTATGTTATTCTGCTCATTACCTTCTCTGGGCCTCAGTGAACTAAATTTAAAACGGTAATCCAGTGTTCTAAATTGGGAATATAGCATAAATGTTTTAACCCAGGTCCGCAAGAAAAGCAGAGCCTGAGGCAAGGATTCAAGTTTTGATATTTCATTTGGGAGGAGCAAGCCTAGGGCAGTGAAGGTGAGGGAAAGGGCTCAGGGGCAAGAAAAGATGTGAATCCACGTGCTGTAACACATTTCCACACTGGCGTGGCATCACCATGAGCCAGGAAGAGAAACAGTGGGCTGTGCACGTCCACTCCCCAAGGGGGACTTCTCTGAGAGGGGTACCACTGCATGGAAGAGGCGAGATTTATCGGCCCAACTAATACTGTCTTCTGTATCCCAGGGGTCAGTGCGTACCCCTGATGGCCGGACACCCCTCACCACTGGGTTGTGCCATCTTACCCCTTGTGGCTTCTTAGGTTCCTTTCTGTCCTCTATCAAATGAAGATAATATAAGACCTCCTTTGTGAAGTGCCCTGAAGATTAAATCTGATAATAAATTTAACCTTAGCCACAGCATGTACTCACATAAAGGATTGCTGAAGGGAAAGATCCTGGGAACTCCTAAATGCTCAGCTTTTGAGCAGAGAGTTCCCATTCTTCTATGAAATGACAAGAACTTGTGATCAGCAAGCACAAAGGGACAGCGGAGACCTCTGGGTGTGGTGACAGACTTAGAACCTGGTGCCACAGTGATGGCAGCTAGTTTGACCATATTCATGAGAGTGGAGGGAAAGAATGGAATCCAAAAATGTTTCTGCAGGAACAAGCAAAAATTAAACGACTTGAGATGGAAAAGACCAATGGCCAAACACAATAGCTTATAATGGCTCCCTCAAGAAAAGGTCTATTTCAATATTGTTCCAGGAATTCAGAAAGTGCTGGAAATCATTTATTCCACCTTGTTTCTGCCTTTTCTTTCTTTCTTTTTCTTTGATTTTTTTTTTTTTTTTGTAAATTAAGTTTACATCTCCATCTGTTGTCTCACTGGGGCAGAGTTACTCCTTTAAATCTGGGAGGTAAGAAAGTCAAAGTTCCAAGACTTGGCTCTCAACTTTCCACCACGTGTGAGTGGCACAGTTACAGGTTTCACTACGGAGTGGCAACCCCACTGCATTTCAGCCAAGAACCTCATGCTCAAGAAAAAAACATCTCTAGCCCTGCTGGAAACAGAGCCGGTGTTAACGCAGCCAAATTAAACCCTGAAGCCAAGACATTTAAAAGTGGTTGTTCTCATGTTACTTGTTACTTCTTTACAGGGCGCACAACCAAATACCTTAATTCTCTGTTGAGTCCCTTAAGGACACAATTTTTCAGTCAGAAAATACATCTTGAGATTTGGGCTGGGACTATGAACATTAATATGAAAGCATTGCATGAACTTCCTATAACAAGGACCTTACAATTTGGTTGAAAACATGTGAATTAACTAAGATAATAGTGAAAATGATGTTCTAAGGCTATATAAGATTCTGGACAAATGAGTGATAAAGATAGCTAAGAACTGGACAAACCCGTGGAGATGTAGACTTGAGGCAAATTGTGAGAGGATGGAAAGAGCTTGGCTGAGAGAAGGGGTTAAAGCAAGCAGACAGTCTAGTCCAGACGTGGGCAAACTACAGCCCGTGGGCTGGATCCAGCCCGTTTGAAATGAATAAAACTTTAAAAAAAAAGACCGTACCCTTTTATGTAATGATGTTTACTTTGAATTTATATTAGTTCACACAAACACTCCATCCATGCTTTTGTTCCGGCCCTCCTGTCCAGTTTAAGAACCCACTGTAGCCCTCGAGTCAAAAAGTTTGCCCGCCCCTGGTGGTCCCATGGAAAGCCATGGGTACAGGTCTAGAGGGAAAAGTGCATGTCACAGTCAAGGAGCAGAGTGGGAAATAATCACAGAAAGTGCTTATTGAGCACTTACTGTCCATTTGGCTGTGCTAAGCCCTTCAGAATTATTCTCATTTAGTCCTCTAGTAGCTCCACAAAGTAGGCATTCTGATCATCTCATTTTCAGAGGTAAAACTGACCTTGGAAAGTGAATGACTTGTCCAAAGTCAAAGTGTTAGTTACTGGCTGGCAGGGATTTGAACTCAGGACCAAGGTTCATATCAGACTGTGAGGAGCCTCACCTGCTAGACCTGTGTGGGGGTAATGGGTGAAGCAGAAAGAATGCAAGGAGGAGTGAGCCTGGGTCCTCAGACTAATAATCCAGTTGGGGAGAAAGTCTAGATCTCCAAGCAGTAGCACAGTGGTGTGCAGGGTGGAATGGAGCCGGGAATACAGGGCCAGGGAAGGGTTTAGAAGTCACATCCTCAGGCTGCATCCCAGAAACTCTGGGTGGGCCCAGCAATCTGTGTTTTCTCAGGCCCTCCGATTGCGCTGGTGACGCTTCGGCCTGAGAACCACCTAGAGATGGCTGTGGGAAGGGAAAGGACCAGCTGGCAGAATTAACAGAAAACCCTTGTCAGTGGTGAACTTCTACCAGGGCGCAGTCTGCACCTGGGCGACTGACTGGCGGTGCAGGAATGGAAGAAAGGCAGGACAACCTATGAGTCCATTTCTCTTTTGCTTGCTAGTTTATTTTGTTCATTAGACACAAGAACAGGCTGACAGTGGTCAGAGGGGAGAAGGGAGGGGGCTGGGTGAAAAGGGGAAGGGATTAAGAAAAAAACCCTCATAGACAGACAACAGTATGGTGATTGCCAGAGGAAAAGCGGGCTCGGGGAGACAGAAGAGAGTAAAGGGGGGATAAATAGTGGTGGAAGGAAACTTGCCTTGACTTGGGGTGGTGAACACACAATACAATATACAGATGATGTGTTATAGAATTGTACCCCTGAAACCTATATAATTTAATTAACCAATAAATTCAATTAAAAAAATAGGCTCTGGCTAGGCAGTTCAATTGGTTAGAGCATCATCCTGATACACCATGGTTGTGGGTTTGATCTCCGGTCATAAATAAGTGGAACAACAAATCTCTCTCTCTCTCTCTCTCTCTCTCTCTCTCTCTCTCTCTCTCCCTCCCTCCCTCCATCCCTCCCTCCCTCCCTCTCAAAAAGCAACAAAATTAAAAAATAAAAATAAGCAAAACAAAGGAAGGAAGGAAGGAAGGAAGGAAGGAAGGAAGGAAGGAAGGAAGGAAGGAAGGAAGGAAGGGAGGGAGGGAGGAAGGGAGGAAGGGAGGGAAGAAAGAAGAAAGGGAAGAGGAGTCCACCTTCCCTCAGAGGTTTCACTGGGGAATGAGCATATGGTGGCCAGATTGGGACCTTTTAGGCCTGGGTTTGAGTCCTGGACCTGCTCCACCCTTCACCTCTTTGAGCCTCAGTGTCCTCCTCATGTGTAAAATGAAAACAGCAACAACAGCTGCCTCACAAGGGTCCTGTGAGCATGAAATGAGACCATGTGGGAAAACACGCTATCAAATGTTCTACAGTATAGGCTGTTATTAGTGACAGACAGAAAGAGGTAAAGGGAGGCTATGTTCATGACTTGGTTTTATGTAGTATGAACTATATGTGTGGATACAGTGATGGTACCATCACTAACTGTGAATGTCTGTGTGGGCAGTTAAGGACCCCAAGATCAGCAATTCCTACAGATTTAGGAATCGTCAGCAGAGAGAGGAGTGAGTGCAAGGTCGCTTTTTGTCAGGAAGAGGGAGCAAGTTTAAATAGAGGGTGCACCACAATAGACAGATATGGAATCTGGTTGGAGTTAGTATAGTATTCAAGCTACAAACTCAGTCTGCAAGAAATGTAACATTTAATTAGTTAGTTTATTTGGTACAGTTCAGAGATTTTTAGTATATTCACAATTATTCACTGAATTAGTGAATATCACCCCAGAGAGAAATCTCATAGCATTAGCCATCAGTCCATTCCTTCTACCCTCAGCACCTGGCAGTGATTAATCTACTTTCTGCCTCTGTGGTCTTCCTTATTGTGGACGATTTATGTAAGTGAAAACATACATGTGGTCTTTTGTGTTTTCCAGATTTCTCCATATTGTAGCATAAATCAGTACTTTATTTCCTTCTATTGATGAACTAGAGGCCCAATGCACAAAATTCATGCAAGAGTAGGCCTTCCTCCCCCCCCCCCCCCAGCTGCTGGCACTGGCTTCCTTCTGGCACCCGGGACCCAGGCTTCCCTCGCAGCCCCGGCTTCGTCTGGAAGGTTGTCCAGAAGGACGCCCGGAAGGACATCTGGTCTAATTAGCATATTACACTTTTATTATCCTATCTAATAAAAGAGAAAAATGGTAATTGGCGTACGACGATACCCTTTTCATTGGCTAATCAAGGCTATATGCAAATTAACTGCCAACTATGATTGGCAGTTAACTGCCAACTATGATTGGCAGTTAACTGCCAACTATGATTGGCAGTTAACTGCCAACAAGATGGCGGTTAATTTGCATATGTAGGCACAATGCAGGGAGGCGAAAGGGAAAGCAGGAAGCAGCCCCCTGCCACTGACAGTGATCGGAAACCCAGGGGGGAGCTAAGAGCTGGGGGGCAGGCCTTTGACCTGCCCCCCAGCCCTGATCGGAGAATCAGGCGCCTTTGCCGCCCTGGCCAGTGATAGCAGGAAGTAGGGGTGGAGCCAGCGATGGGAGCTGGGCACGGTCGAAGCTGGCAGTCCCAGGAGCTAGGGGTCCCTTGCCTGGGCCTAAAGCAAAGCCCATGGTCGTGGGGCCGCTGCAGCTGCGGGTCCCCGCTGCCCGAGCTGGACGCCTAGGCCAGAGGTGTTAGGCCTGGGCAGGGGCGGAGCCTGCAACCGCGGGGAGCTGGGGGTCCCCTGCCCAGGCCTGACACCTCTGCCGGAGGCCTCAGGCCTGGTCAAGGGGCCGATTTGGTGATTGGTGATCGGAGGGTGATGAGGGTCAACTCCTCTGGCCGAGGCATCAGGCCTGGGCGGGGAGCGGAGCTGGGGATTGGGGGGATATGATGGTCCCCTTGCCCAGGCCTGAAGCCTGGGTCAGAGGCGTCAGGCTTGGGCGGGGGGTGGAGCAAGCGATCAGAGGGAGATAGGGGTCCCCTGCCCAGGCATGATTCCTGGGCCAGAGGCCTCAGGCCTGGGCGGGGGCCAGAGCCAGTGATCGGGGGGAGATGGGGGTCCCCTGTCCAAGCCTGACACCTCTGGCGGAGGCGTCAGGGCTGGGCAAGGGGCCGATCAGGCGATCGGAGGGTGATGGGGGTCTACGCCTGAGGGCTCCCAGTATGTGAAAGGGGGCAGGCTGGGCTGAGGGACACTCCCCTCCCCACACACACCCAGTGCACGAATTTCGTGCACCGGGCCCCTAGTTATAAATAATATTCCATTGTATAGAACTAACACAGTTGTTTAAGAAACCATCAATTCATGAACATTTAGATTGTTTGCACTCTTGATATTTAGAATAATGCTGCAATGAGCATCTGTGTACAAGCTTTTGAGTGGACATATGTTTTCAATTCTCTTGAGTATATATCTAGGAGTGCAATTATTCAAATCCTTTGCCTATTTTAAAGAATTGGGTTATTTGCCTTTTTACTTTTGAGTTTTAAGAGTTCTTTATATATTTTTAAAAATTTATTGTTGACAATATTATAAATGTCCCCCATTTCTCCCTTTGGCCCCCTCCATCCAGCCCCTCCCGGCCTCAGGCCTCCCCACACTATTATCTGTGTCCATGGGTTATATACTTTTGATATAAGTTCCTTGTCTGTTATATGATTTGCAAATATTTTTTCCCATTCTGTGCATTGTCTTTTCACTTTTTTTTAGTACTGTCCTTTACATTACAGCACATAAGTTTTTAATTTTTGGTAAAGTCTAATTTAACTTTTTTAAAAAATTGCTCATATTTGTTATGTAATAGTTAAAAAATAAAACCACTGCCTAGTTTGAAGTCACAAAGGTTAGCACCTATATTTTCTAAGAGTTTTCTAGTTATAGTGAGGTCTTTTATCCATTTAGAATTAGTTTTTGTATGTGGCATAGTATGGGTCCAACTTTATTCTTTTGCACGTGGATATCTGGTTGCCCAAGCCTCATTTGTTGAAAAAATTATTCTTTCCTCATTGAATTTTCTAGCACACTTGTCAAAAATCAATTGGCCATAAATGTAATAGCTTATTTCTGGACTTTCAGTTCTAGTCCATTGATATATATGTCTACCCTTATGCCACTATCATACTGTCATGGTTATTATAGTTTCAAAGAGGAAGTGTGAGTTTTTCTACTTTATTCTTTTCAGGCTTGTTTTAGTTATTTTGGGTTTGTTTGTATTTCTATATAGATTTTAAGATCAACTTTTCAATTTCTGCTAAAAAGGCAGCTGGGGTGTTGATAAGATAGGAATGGTGTTGAATCTGTAAAACAATTTGAGGAGTATTGTCATCTTAATAATATTAAGTCTTCCAATCTATGAACATGGGATGTCTTTCTATTTTTTAGGTCTTTTTATTTATTTCAACCATATTTTATAGTTTTCAGTATATGTCTTACATTTTTTGTTTAATTTACTCCTAAATATATAATTATTTTTGATGCTGTTATAAATTGAACTGTTTTCTTAATTTCATTCTTGGATTGTTCATTACTAGTGTTTATAAATACAATAGATTTTTGTATGTTGGTTCTGTATTCTGAAAACTTACTCTGTTTAATTCTATTATTTTTTAGTGTGTGTGTTCTTCAGAATTTTCTATATAAAAATAATGTCATCTACAAATACAAATGGTTTTACTTCTTCCTTACCAATTTGAATGCCTTTTATTTACTTATTTTGTCTAATTGTCCTGAACTTACTTTATCTTTAAACAACTTTCTTTCTTAAGCTCCTATTCTGCCAAGCTGTGAAATCATAATTATCAGTCCAATTTGGATCTGTCCTACATTTTCTGGGCTTGTGTCCGATTTCTTAAGGGGCTTGTCCAGAATCAAATCATCAATAGAGGAGGGCAGCGTCTGGTCCTGGATACCATCATCATTCTTGTTTTCATCTAATTTTCAGCCACTGATACATGTAGATCACTGCTCTATCCTCCCTGGCCCTGCTGCTGCCTCCTCAGGCCTACAGCTCTGTGTTGTGTTGCTATAGCTCTTGGGTGCTCACAAAACATCCAGTAGCTCCCAGCTTTCTCTGGGCTGCAGGGAACTCTGTTAAGATCGCCTTGGACCTGACTCCTAAATGCAGCGTTGGTCTGTTGGCCTAAGGGGATTAGAAGAACGTGTACCCTGGGCTTTCCCTGGGCATGAGGAACATGGGTGTGTGTTTTTCTGCTTGGGGTCCCTAAAAAACATGGCGCTAGTCATTTGACCCTGAACCCCAGGGTTTGGCTACAGGTTGGGGCCACCTGCAGAGCCTGTGTCGTAGGCATGTCATTCCAGCCTCTCACGCTCTGGGATCCTTTCTGGCTCTGCATTTCCCCTCTAGAGAATCTTCATATGGGTAGAGTCACTTAGGTTGGCTCTTTACTTATGCTCCTAAACTGGTGGTTCTCAGTTGGGGTGACTTGCCCCCCAGGGGATATTTTGCAATGTCTAGAGGCATTTTTGGTTGTCATAACTGGGGATGGAGTGGGTGTTACTGCATCTAGAGCAGCGGTTCTCAACCTGTGGGTCACGACCCCTTTGGGGGTCGAATGACCCTTTCACAGAGGCCGCCTAAGACCATCGGAAAACACATATATAATTACATATTGTTTTTGTGATTAATCACTATGCTTTAATTATGTTCAATTTGTAACAATGAAAATACATCCTGCATATCAGATATTTACATTACGATTCATAACAGTAGCAACATTACAGTTATGAAGTAGCAACGAAAATAATTTTATGGTTGGGGGTCACCACAACATGAGGAACTGTATTAAAGGGTCGCAGCAATAGGAAGGTTGAGAACCACTGATCTAGAGGGTAGAGACCAGGCATTCTGCTAAATAATTTACAATGCACAGGGTGCTCCTACAATGAGGAATTATCTGGACTAAAATGTCAATAGGGTAGAGGTGGAGAAATCCTGTAATAAATCTATTGTTTAAGCTTTAAGCCCTTGAGGATCTGGACTTATGAAATACAGTAGGTCCTCGGGTTCCGTTCCTATGGCTATGTAAGTCGCCATATGATTGTCGCCATAAGTCGGAACTTACCTACATAAGCACCTACGTCACTCACATGGAGCACATATACAGCAGTAATGAATTGAAACAGTAAAAAAAATTTAAAAGAAAGATAACAATTCCTGACCTTTACTTGTGGTAAATACAGTAAATAATGAAAAACATAAAGGACATATGTACATACATCGAAATGACGGAACTTTATTTTTTTTTAATAAATAAATGGGAGATGGCGACAACCACGAAACAATGTACATGGAGTCCGATGTAACCCGAGGACTGTCTGTAATTTTTTCAAAAGCATTTCAGTCTGATTTTCTGTTGCCACATTGCCATCCCTTGGGCATGGAGGCAGGCCTCTTTGCTCAGGGACGTATAGGAGCAGGAGGAAATAACAAGGAACACATATGGCAAGGAAAACAAATGAGCCATAGACATGCATAAAACATAATAAAAGGATGTTGAATAAAAGAATACCCAGTATTAGTCCTTGTATATAAAGTTCAAAAAACAGGCAAAATTGCTATGTTGGGGAATTCATAGGTGGATGGTAGCAAGGGTATGCTTGCCATAAAAGCCAGGGTAGTGATTACCTCTGTGCTGGGAGCTGTGATTAAAAGGACACAGAATCTAAGGTACTGGCTATGTTCTCTTTCTTGGGTCCTTTAAACAGTGCGTTTTTGTTCTATTAACTTCTAAAAAGCAAAAAATCACACACATCACATTAGTCAAAAAACACATTAGACTTAAAAAAAATCTCATCTTCCTGGAACAGAGAAAGTACGTAAGTGGAAAAATAGGTAAATTTCAAAAAAAATCTGGGGTTTAGTTCATTGTGATGTACCAATGTCAACCTCATAGTTTTGACATGTCCTATGATAATCTAAGACGTTAATAATTGAGGAAATTGGGTGAGGTATGTATGGGGTCTCTGAACTCTGAAGCTTTTCTATAAATCTGGAATTAGTTCAAAATAAAAAGTGTATTTGAAACAAATCTCATCTGAACGTGTTTAAAAATGCCTTCCTCTAGATGTGTGGCTTATTCTCGCATGGTATGAGCAGTAACAATGAAAATAACAACAGCTGATACTTGCAAAGCACTTATGTTGTGCAAGGCACTGCTCTGGGCACTTCATACATGCTCACCTGCTTCATCCTAACAGAATTCCTAGCATTAGGTTTCATTGTCTCCGTTTTAGCCAGGGGGTACTAGAGATGCAGAGAGGGGACCGGCCCAGCGGGAGGCAGCAAAGAGGGTAGAGCCCAGCAGAGGCAGCAGGCTGGCCCCACAGTCTGTGCTCATGATCAGCTACCACTGAGAGTAGGAAGTACAGAAAAGTACAAAGAAAGAGAAGAAGCCAGTTCCTCAGACGCAAGCCGGTATTTTCACTCAGCTTGTTTCCTCCCTGTCCTGTTCCCTGATGTTTCCATGTGGTGTACACCAAGGTGTTGCCTGATTTTCTTTTTACCATGAACATCACACGATGAGCATTTTTCATGCCACTAAAAGCTAAAAGAGAGCATGAAAGGCTACACAACATTCTGTGTAGAGATGTGTTGCACATTTGTTTCCAATTCCTGTGTCATTAGATAGAAGGCTGCCATGAACATCCTCATTCTTCATTTATGCTTACTTCTTTGATTATTTGTTCAGTTTCTTCTTCTTCTTTTTTCCCACTTTTTTCCTGTGTTTTCCTACCACAACTTACTATGGCAAGAAGTTCTTTAAATACACATGATACCACTTTAGCATGAAAATTTGCAAGCTTTTAAAATTCTCTACCTCATACCATTCAATGTTCTCCCTTAGGCTTCAAGAGTAAAGGGCAGATTTCCCGGTCCGGACGTGAGGAAGCAATGGTGAGTGGCGGAAGGGAGGAAGGCGCCCGCGTGAAGCAGGATTGAGGCAGTGATGGGGGCAGATTGGGACCTATAACAGCAGCATTGCAAAGCTTCCAGTACTGTGCCACCTGCTGTTAACAGGCAGCGCCTCACTTAGTCCTCTGACCAGTACTACTGGCCATCATTTATAGACCAGGGAACTCAGTCTCAAACCCACAGAGTTCATTTCAGAAGGAAGAGTGGGCAAGGAAACAGGGGTGGTTTGGAAGGGGGAGAAACTGCAGAACAGACCCCGTGGGGTATGTCTCTGAGCAACACACTGTATGCACTTATGCCAGGACTTGCATTTAATATTTACTGTAAATATATATATACAAGAGGCCTGGTGCACGAAGAGATCCATGCATTAGGCCTTCCCTTCCCCTGGCTGCCAGCACCGGTTTTCCTCCGGCACCTGGGACCCAGGCCTTCGCTCCGGCCCAGAGCCTTCTGTCTTCGCTCTGCCACTTCACACCTATGTATGCAAATTAACCTCCATCTTTGTTGGGTTAATTTGCATACTCTCCTGATTGGCTGATGAGCATAGCGGAGGGATGGTCAATTTACATGTTTGTCTATTATTAGGTAAATATATATATATATATATATATATATATATATATATATATATATATATACTAGAGGCCCGGTGCACAAAAATTTGTGCACTCGGAGCGGGGGGGGGGAACCTCAGCCCGGCCTGTGCCCTCTCGCAGTCTGGGACCCCTCGAGAGATAACGACCTGCTGGCTTAGGCCTGCTCCTGGGTGGCAGAAGGCAGGCCCAATCCCTAGGTGCAGCCCCTGGTCGGGCTCAGAGCAGGGCCGATTGGGGAGTTGGGGCGCCGCCCCCTGTCATGCATAGAGCAGGGCAGATTGAGAGGTTGCGATGCCACCCTCAGTCATGCTCAGGGTAGGGCCCATCAGGGGGTTGAGGAGCTCCCCCCTGTCACTCACAGAGTAGGGCCGATAGGGGAGTTGGCGCACCACCCCCTGTCACACACAGAGCAGGGCGGATCAGGGGATTGGGGAGCCACCCTCTATCACCCACAGAGCAGGGCCGATCAGGGGGTTGGGGCGCTGCCACTCTCACACTCAGGGCAGGGCCGATGGGGAGGTTATGGCTCTACCCCGTCACACACAGAGCAGGGCCCGTGTGTGTGTGTGGGGCGGGGGTTGGGGCGCCGCACCCTGTCACACACAGAGCCTCAGGGTGATCAGGGGATTGAGGAGCTCCCCCCTATCAGGCACAGAGCAGGGCCGATCAGGGGGTTGGGGCGCCTTCCCCTGTCACGAACAGAGCAGGGCGGATAGGGAGGTTGTGGCCCCACCCCCTGTCACACACAGAGCTGCAGGGCAATCGGGGTTTGGGCGCTGCCCCCTGTCATGCTGATCCCGGTGCCGGGAGGCCTCTCAGCTCTGCTGATCCCGGTGCTGGGAGGCATATTACCCTTTTACTATATAGAATAGAGGCCTGGTGCATGGGTGGGGGCCAGCTGGTCTGCCCTGAAGGGTGTCCTGGATCAGGGTGGGGGTCCCCACTGGGGTGCCTGGCCAGCCTGGGTGAGGGCATGATGGCTGTTTGCAGCTGGTCACACACCCTTCAGGGTGGGGGTCCCCACTGGGGTGCCTGGCCAGTCTGGGTGAGGGGCTGAGGGGCTGAGGGCTGTTTTCAGGCTGGGACTGAAGCTCCCAACTGCTCCTTTTTTTCTTTTTCTTTTTTCATTCTGGGCCAGCTTTAGCTCTGAGGCTTGGCTCCAGTTCTGAGGCCTCAGCTGCTGAAAACAGGTATCTGGTTTGTTTCGGTTCTATAATCAAAACTCTGTATCAACTCCAGCTCTTAGATCCCAGCTCTCTGAAAGCTGGTTTCTGGGGTTTTGTTTAGCTTCTATATTTGTTACAATGTTTTTTAAACTGCAAGCTCAGATCAGCAAGGCAGGCGGGGAACGTTGCAGTCCTCCATCACTGAAGCAAGCAAGCCTCATGTTCAGTTTAAGCTGCCTGACTGCCGGCCGCCATCTTGGCTGGCAGTTAATTTGCATATCGCCCTGATTAGCCAATGGGAAGGGTAGCGGTCGTACGCCAATTACCATGTTTCTCCTTTATTAGATAGGATACTGTAGCCCTGGCCAGTTTTGCTCAGTGGATAGAGTGTTGGCCTGCAGACGAAAGGGTACCAGGTTCAATTCTGGTCAAGGGCATGTACCTCGGTTGCAGGCTCCTCCCTGGCCTGGGCCCTGGTTGGGGCATGTGTTTATCTCACATTGATATTTCTCTGTCTTTCCCTCTCTCTTCCACTCTCTCTGAAACTCAATGAAAAAAATATCCTGGGGTGAGGATTAAAAAATAAATAAATAAAATAAAAATAATATTTACTGTAAAAACAAATCCTTCAACCCCTATCTTTCAGCGCAGAATCCTCCGTTTATGAAATTATACCGCCCGTGTTTTCCAATGCACTTGGGAGGAGGTGGGGTGGGAGTCTGGCAGCAGCACGGGCTTGTTAGACACGTGGAATCTCTGATCCCACCCCAGACCCAGACTCAGGATCTGCGTCTTAACAAGGTCCCAGGGGACCTGTGTGCACACTGACGTCTGAGAAGCAGTGTTCCAAGAGATCCTTAAGAAGAAGGATTTTCTGAGGGTGTGTATAAGCCCAGTGCAGCACCTACACCCATGAAACAGGTTTTCAGCTCGGCTATGTTCACAGAGGTGGCTCAGGGAGTATTGGCTGGCAGCATAGGCTACCTGGGGACCCAGAAATGTTGCTGTGGCATCAGGGAGCTTCAGCTCCACCAACATTATTTTTTTCTCTCCTATTCCTGCTTTTAACTGTAGCCAATTCCAATTATGCCCGAGTTCCAAGGTGGGCTGGATTGGGGGCAGGGAGAAGAATCCTGTAAGTAAAAACCAGCGAAGCCAGCGGCCACTCTTGGCGAAATAAGCTTCCACCGAAGGGCAACAGCCACAAAGACGAAACAACGCTGCACTTGGGAGCAAGAGGCAGGAGGATGGCGCCGGGACGGTTCACGCCTTTTACAGAAGCATGTTTTTGTTTGGGGAACTGACCAAGTCCTTAGAAAGGCTGTAGCCTGACCTGCTTGCTGCATGCATGAGGGCACCAAGAGCTTCCCCTGCGATCCTGCAGCTGCTGGTGAGGGCAGAGCGCTCACGTCTGGTTCTTCAGCTTCCGAGCCCAGCTCTGCCCCCACCACATGATGCTAGGGTGGACCTGTGCTCCGCACGCGTTTCCAGCTCCTCGAAGGCTCTCCTGTACCTCCTGCAGGAGTAAGAGCTCCTTTACAGCCCCTCCCACACTTGGGTTCTCTGGGATTCGGATTAGATGCGCTCCCAGTGTCCGAAGCTGGAAGCTGGCATAAGGCATCTGTCTGCTCTTGCTGCTGGCAAACTGGGTGACAGAGGTCCGAAGCGCAGCTGCCTGGGGTTTGAGAGGCACAGAAGACACTCATTTTTGCCAGTGCAGGTCTAGGACAAGAGACGTAGTTGAGGGAAAGCTGAAACCATGAGGCCTTCTGACCCCCGAACCGTGCATCAAAGGCAATAACTGGGCAGCTTCTTCTCCTCTCCCCTTCCCACCTTCCCCTCCTCCCTCTCTTTTCCTCCCCCTTTCTCTTCCCTCTCCTCCCTTCCCCTCCCACTTCTCTTCCCATTGCCCCCCTCTCCCCTGCCCCTTTTGTCCCCCCCCGTTCCGCCTCCTCCTTTTTTTTTTTCCAATTTGGTTGCTCTAATTTTTTTTTTTTTATCTCATCCCATCCTTGCTACAATAAACTAACCTTTTGCTAGTTGTTAGGTATAGAATGGAACTTTGCTTTAATTTAAGATTTTAAATTGACTAATTAATTGAACAATAAAAGATTTCTGGCAATCTGTATTTCTCTTTTGGAGAACTGTTTATTAATGTCTTTTTCCTATTTTTCTATTGTTTTGATGCTTTTCTTGTTAATCCCTAAGAGCTTTTTATATATTAAGGTTATTAACTCTTTGTTTATTATCTGTTGCAAAAAAATCACACCTTGCTTTTTGTCTTTTCATTCAGTTTGTACTAATTTTTAAGACTTAGAAAATTTTAAGTTTTATGGGGTAGCATCTATCAATCTACTTCTTTAAAGACAATATGACTTACTTATTTTGTCCAAATTTCCTTTGAGTCTTTTTTTTTTTTAATACAGTCACATTAATCTATGTAGCATTTATCAGGGGGAAATGAGAATTCCTGGACAGAAGAATATATGACAATGCGTATTCATTCCTGCCAAGAAATTAATCTAGACTGACTTCTCTTTAATCAGACATATTTCAAAGTATTTTTTAATTCCCATCCCTTATCCCTGCCCCTTTAGCAACAATCAACTTGTTTTCTCTATCTAGGAGTCTGTTTCTGCTTTGTTTTGTTTATTTATTTGTGTTTTTTAGACTCCCATATAAGTGAAATCATATGGTATTTGTCCTTCTCTGTCTGACTTATTTTACTTAGCATAATATTCTCCAAATCCACTTACGTTGTCACAAATAGCAAGATCTTGTTCTTTTTTATTGCTGAACATTCTATTATATAGATACCACATCTTCTTTATCCACTTATCTATTGATGGACATCTACATTGTTTCCATATCCTAGCTATTACTAATAATATTGTAATGAACATAGGGTGCATCTATCTTTTAGAATTAGTATTTATGTTTTTTTCAGATACCCATCCAGAAGTTAAATTGCTGGATCATATGGAAGCTTTATTTTTATTTTTTGAGGAATTACCATACAGTTTTCCATAGTGGCTGTACTATTTAGAATCATACCAGCAGTGCATGAGGGTTCACTTTTCTCCACATTATCACCAGCACTTGTTATTTGTTGATTTATTGATGGTAGCCACTCTTACGAGGGGACATCTCATTGTGGTTTTAATTAACATTTCCCTGATGATTAGTGACGCTGAGCACCTTTTCATCTGTCTGTTGACCATTTGTATGTCCTCTTTGGAGACATGTCTATTCAGGTCCGCTGCCCATTATTCAATTGGATTGTTTGTATTTTGGGTGTTAAGCTGTATGAGTTCCTTTTATATTTTGGATATTAACTTCTTATCGGATGTATCATTTG
Organism: Myotis daubentonii; assembly: GCF_963259705.1. NCBI lineage: Eukaryota > Metazoa > Chordata > Mammalia > Chiroptera > Vespertilionidae > Myotis > Myotis daubentonii. The sequence goes on from NC_081850.1 coordinate 8,461,953, forward strand.
TAAGTATATTCTCCCACTCAATAGATTATACTTACGTTTTGTTGATAGTTTCCTTTGCTGTGCAAAAACTCTTTGATATAACCCCATTGTTTTTTGGTTTTTTGCCCTTGCCTGAGGAGACATATCCAAAAAGATATTGTTAAAAGTGATGTCAAAGAGTTTTACTATCTATATTTTCTTCCAAGAGCCTTATGGTTTCAGGCCTTAAGTTTTTAATCCATTTTTAATTTATTTTTGTATGTGGTATAAGAAAGTGGTCCAATTTCATTTTTTTCATATAACTGTACAGTTTTCTCAATGCAGCTTATTAAAGATATTGTCTTTACCCCATTGGATAAACTTGCTCATTTTGCCATATGTTAATTGACCATATAAGTGAGGATTTGTTTCTAGGCCTCTATTTTATTCCATTGCTTTGTATATGTTTTTATGCCAGTACCATATTGTTTTGGTTATTGTAGCTTTGTAGCATAGTTTGATAGCAGGGAGCATGATATCTCTTAATTTGTTCTTTCTCAAGATTACTTTGGCTATTTGGGATCTTTTGTAGCTCCATATAAATTTTAGGATTGGTTGCTTTAGTTCTGAGGAGAATGCTATTGGTATTTTAATAGTAATTGTATTGAATCTGTGTATTGCTTTAGGTAATAAGGATATTTTAACATTATTAATCCTTCCAATCCACGAACAAGAGACATCCTTTCATTTATTTGTATCTTTATCAATTCCCTTCTTCAGTATTTTATAGTTTTCAGAAAATAGGTCTTTCCTCCTTGGTTAAGTTTATTCCTAGGTATTTTATGCTTTTTGATATCATTGTAAATGGGATTTTTTAAAAAATTTCTGCTTCTGATCATTTATTATTGGTGTATAGAGACACAACGGACTTCTGTGTATTGATTCTGTATCCTGCAACTTTACTGAATTCATTTATTAGTTCTAATAGGTTTTTGGTGGGGTCTTCGGGGTTTTTTTATATATGATTTCCTGTTGGGCAGCTTCTTGATTCCCTACCTTTCTGGTGATGACTATGATGACGCAGCAGCTTGTGGCAGGCTGTTCCTCCAAGCCTTCTGATGATCTTGTAAACATATGACTCAGCAGTAAATCCCTTTCTGCTTAAAGTGCTCAGGGCACTTCCATCTTCTGCAGCTGAACCATGGCTGATACATTCCACTCTTCTAAGTGTGAGGCATAAATGTAGAACAAATTATAGTAGGAAGGAGCTCTCCAAAGAGCCATTTTTTCCTTCTGTCTCCGAATACTCATGCACATTATTTGAAACATAAATGCTTTTCATGATGTACTCTCATTTTGGCATTTACATTATGTCATTACCCAAACTTTCTGGAACTGTGGAATATTGGAATATAAATATTGTCATACCTCCAAACTCTACGCATCAGAAAAAAATGCCACAGGTTTCATTCAATTTGAAATGGGAGGTGCTTGCTGAAAAAACACACAAACCTGACTCAAGAAGAGTTACTGGGGATAGGAAAGTTTTATTTTTCTTTTTAACATCTGAATGCAACATCTCTAGTGTTGAGTAATTTCTTACTTTGTCACAGCATAGCTTGCACTCATTCATATGGCCCAGAAAGTGGTCCATATTAAAGCCCCTTACAAAGGTTTGAAATTAGCCATTTAAAGAAAATTTTTAAAAAAAATTCTAGCTTATTTAATAACACTAATAATATAAGTGACTGCTACATGTTATGCTTTTTCTATGCTCCAGTCCCTATGCTGAGTGTATTTTATCTCATGTGCATTATTGGCTTGAATATTCCCTTGGGTAGATGTTATTATTTCCATTTTACACACGATAAGCTGAGATTCAGTGAGATTAAGCCTCTTGCTCAGGGTCACACAACTAGTAATTGACAAAGCTGTCATTTGAACCCAGGCCTGTTTGACTCTAAAGCTCATAGCCCTTCCACTTTTGTCTTCCCTCCCCATACAGCACCCACTTGAGAGAATAGGCCATTTAAGGTTTCATGTGGCTCTAAGACGTGCAGCATGTCTGCTGCGAATTCTGATGTAGCTAAAGGATGACAAAGGAATTTTTTTTTAATCTTATTTTTCCCCTGATGACAATTTGGTCATGTAAAATTTTTATATATGTCATAATTCATGGAGTTATAGGAAAAGGAGCCAGCAACGTTTATTCATGAAAAGGTAAATTAGACCGAGTTAGGAGGACAGGAAATAGTCCTTTTGTTTTTCCCTCTTGACTACCTGAGGGTTCTGTGCCATCACCTTTGGCAAAGGCTTATAAGGATCTGACGTTTGCTGGGTCTCGCTCTTGGTGAGGAAGAGACTCACAGAGGGGTGGACGGTAAAGACTTAACAGTCATCAGGAAACCTCTGCCTCACCTCCACCCCAAAACAGGCTCTGGGCAAATCCCCCAAACACCCCCATTTTCAGTGCCGGGCTAAGAAGTGCATGAAGTCCCCTTTTCTGTGCAAGCGATCTTTCCTGTTTGCTCAACGTTTATGACAAACGGGGTTGGAGGAGGGAAAGCTCTGCCACCCACAGCAAAGGACTTTGCCCACCTGGGCCTGCGATCCTAGGCCTTGGCAGCTGGTGCTGAAAACTCGGGGCTGGGTGGAAATTTCAACGTTGCCCAATCCCCAAGCCAAGCAGTTACCAGGTGCAAATAAACGCTGGCTTCCCTTCCCTGGGTGCCAACGTCACGGAGGGGTCAGCGGTCCCAGCTTGTTCAATGGCATCATCAGTTTTTCCTCCTGAACAACTGCGATCAAGGGCTGCTCCTCCTCGCAGGCTGCGGCTCCCAGAGCGCCGGGGGCCCGGAAGTCCCGCACCAGGACCTGGCGCTCCAAGTCAAACACAACCCACCCACAGCCAGAAATCAGCCGGTTCAACTTTTGCCTACTCTTCAGCCTGGACCTTCCCCCTATAATCTCTAAGCTTGTTTTTAATAAATGTTTAACTGCTGGATTAATTTCCTCGATTTCTGAGGGTAATTTTTCACAGCTCAGATAATGCCTGCTAAATGCTTGCTGAGCTGTTGGCGCCCTCAAAACCGCAAACACTGCAGACGGCTTGTGGCCTCCGGATGCCCCCCTATTCCCTGGGCTTGCATCGTCCGCGAGATTCTGTCTTGTCTCCTACCTGCCGTCGGCGTGACTGCCAGCATCTCAGGACACTTGCTTCTCTCTCTGTGCCACTGGGAACTGTGTGTTCAGTCTTCACTGAACTAGTATGTCTCTGGCTTCTCAGACCTCCATTCTTGAAGAGTGGTGTATACTTAACTCCCAAATGCTGATGGTTCACGCTCCTGCCTTTTCTTGGGCCATTCACCTGCTTCGGACATTCTTCCTCCCCATGCGTTTATCACAGGGAGGGGGGCTGCTCGCCCACATCTTTCTTCCGTTCGCTTCTGAAAAGGCTTTGGGCATCTTTGGAAAAGGAAAATGGTGCCTGCTGCCCTGGCGCCCGAACTGTCTTCCTTGTCCTTTGGGCCGAGCTCACTGGGCCACCACTCGGTACTTGAGTTTTAGACTTGGAGGCGCCCTGTAACCCCACGATAGAGCCGCAGTTAGAAGCCCAACGGATTCCTCAGGGTACGGTCGCTCCTATGTGCCCCCGTTACCAGCAGTTGTCACCATGTGCCTGAGACAGCAGAGCCTCGGGGAGGATCTCTGAAAGGCAGAAGGCTCTGGGCATATGTGGCTCTTGGCATATTTTTTCTGGTGTTTCTTTCCCCTCTCTCACTCCACAAACAGGCTCCCTTGTTTTATTTTTTGCTCTCTCTCCTTATTATGTGGCCTTTTCTAATAACAGCAAATGATTTAATCTAGATGTCCTGTGAGAAGATTTTCCAGTCATTTTTTTAAAAATATATTTTATTGATTTTTTACAGAGAGGAAGGGAGAGAGATAGAGAGTCAGAAACATCGATGAGAGAGAAACATCGATCAGCCGCCTCCTGCACATCCCCCACCGGGGATGTGCCCGCAACCCAGGTACATGCTCTTGACCGGAATCGAACCTGGGACCCTTCAGTCTGCAGGCCGACGCTCTATCCACTGAGCCAAACCGGTTTCGGCTTCCAGTCATTTATACAAACTATTTTTAAAACACAAATTGGAGAGGATTATTGTACATCTTACTTTTTTCATTTACACCTGTAACTTGAAGATTATCCCCTCCCCCCGTTTCTTTCTTTTAAAACAAGAGTGTCGGATAGGGCATTGCCATTTTCACATGCAGCGGTCATGTTTCCACGCACATGTATGTGCCCTTTTACATGACTTAAGAGGCCTGATCTTCCATTTCAGGCTGCTGTCTTAGGTGTCAGTCACCCCCCTGCATCTGGCAGAGTGCCATGCCACTGGGTGCTCCATCAACATTCCTGGACTGGACTGGAGTTGAATCGACACATTTTCAAGAAGAAGTTGAGTAGTAGATTGGAATAGTGAGAGGGGAGGTTTAGGAAGACTTGGTTCTGAGCATACAAAGGCCCTCAGGTGTTAGTTTCCTGTTGTTGTTGTTGTTGACTTGCTTTAGAACGGCCTGAATTGTTTTCAAATCTCTCATCAGAGTGCAGGAGTGTTGTCCTCCCACCAGGGAAGACCGGTCGCTGGTGCTCAGGGTCAGCATGAACAGGTGATTAATATTTTCCCTCCGGGAGGACCGCCGTGTGGACCTGCCTGGCAGTCTGCAGGTTGGCCATCTCTTGAGGCCTTGGCCAAGTCTGTGGTTTTATATTCCCAGGGTAAAATGGTAGAATGACCAGGTCACACCTGCTTTAAGATAAAACTCAGACAACAGTGGAGAGATAAGGGAAGTTGACCTGGGTTTCCCTAGAAGCTTACAAAAACTTCTTTCCCTGAAAGAAACCCCGGACCGTTAAGTAGTCACACAACATCCCTTCTCCCTGCAGCCCAGGCACCACCACTCTGACCAGTGACTCCAGGGATTTACGGCTCTCAGGCCCTTCACAGAGAGAGCAGGAAGCGGGCTGGCCTGGCTTAGGCACGGCTTTTGCAGGGGACCATGCTACGGCCTCTGCTCAGCTTACCATTTATTATTATTATTGCCATTATCATTATTAAGCTTTAAATGTTTTCTAATTTCTCACTCTCAGCAATTATCCTGCAGAGCCAGGGCAGATGGCAGGCAGCTGAGAAGGAATTTTCTGACCAGGAATGAGGCTTGATTTTTCTAATGTTTTCATTCTCCTCTTACTGAACATTCCTATAGGGTTTTTCCCAAATTCTGGTGCATGTCATAATCACCAGAGGATGTTTTAGAAATACCGGTCAGAGTGATGGTGCCCAAGGCTGGCGTTTGTTAAAGGCACCGCCTGACATTTGCTGAGCCAATGCCCTGTGGCCAGCGGGGCCTCCTGGGCAGCGGGGACTGTGGACTGCAATTTCTCTTGGCAGGAAGTATGAGAAAGCATGCCAATTTGATATCCCTACAACAACACTTGAAAATAATTTGTGGAAGTCTGCTTTGCTAGGGAGAGAAAGAACCGAGAAACCTAAGAGCCAAGTAGAGAAAAATGAAGAAAAGGAATACGGAGGAGACAAGTTTTAGAACTTAATACTATTCCAGCTGCCTGAACTGGGTGGTCCACAGGCTTCTCCATAACGAAAGCTCCAAAACTTTGCTCAGAATCTCCTGTAGAGGCTTAAACATATGCTACAGGGTTCCTGCTCCTGAGTCTTTGGGGTCTAGAGATGGTGTGTTGGGAATCTGTATTTCTAAAACATCCTCTGGTAATTATGACATGCACCAGAATTTGAGAAAAACCCTACAGGAATTTTCAGTAAGAGGAGAATGAAAACATTAGAAAATCAAGCCTCATTCCTGGCCAGAAAATTCCTTCTCAGCTGCCTGCCATCTGCCCTGGCTCTGGAGGATAATTGCTGAGAATGAGAAATCAGAAAACATTTTAAAGCTTAATAATGATACTGGCAGTAATAATAATAAGTGGTATAACAAAAAGACAATTAGATTCTAGGAATGGAAAAGGATGCAATTATGCAGGAGAAGAAAGGAACCCAAATTCTAGTTAGGAATTTTCAAAGACAGTCTTGGGACTTCCAAACCAAAAAGGAGTAACAGGGACTGGGTTTACCCTCCCACCTGAACACCTGGAAAAGTGGACAAAATATCAAGATGGCAGGATACAAGGTCAATATAAAGCCCCAGTTTTTCTCTCTATCCCAGCTATGAACCACCAAAAGTTGCAATTTAAAAAGACAATGCTATTTACTATAGCATCAAAAATTATGAAATACTGAGAAGTAAATCCGACATAGATGAACAAGACCGGTACATTAGAAAAATACAAAACATTGCAGAGAGAAATTAAAGAATCTCCAAATAAATTGACAGTTATGCTGTGTTTATGGGCCAAAATGTTAAAATTCTTGTAGGATTTTGTAGGAACTGATAAGCTGACTCTAGAATTCACACGGAAATGCAAGAATCTAGCAAAACCATAACAACTTCTATAAAGAAGAACAGCCCTGGTCTGTGTAACTCAATTGGTTGGGTATCATCCCATGCACAATAAGGTTGCCAGTTTGATTCTTGGTCAGGACACATGCCTGAGTTGCAGGCTTGATCCCCAGTAGGGGGGCATGCAGGAGGGAGCTGATCCATCTCTCTCTCTCTCTCTCTCTCTCTCTCTCTCTCTCTCTCTCTGCCTCTCCCTTCCTGTCTCTAAAAATCAATAAAAATATTTTAGAAAAAGAAGAACAAAGTTGGAAGACTAACACTACCTGATTTCAAGACCTATTTTAGAGCTACAATAATCAAGACATGATTTTGGTGTAAGATAAACAAACTGGTTAATGGAACAGAATTGGGAGTCTAGAAATGAGATGGATACATACACAGACAACTGATTTTTGAGAAAGGTGCAAAAGGAATTTAGTGGAGAAAGGAAGGTGCTGAACCATTTCCATATACAAAAAAATTGAACTTCAATACATACCTTGTATCATATATAAAAATTAACTAAAAATATGTCATAGACCTAAAGGTAAACCTAAATCTGTAAGCCTTCTAGAAGAAAACATAGGGGAACATTTTGTGAATTGGGCTAGGCAAAAAATTTTTTTCCCATATCACTCCAAAACACAATCTATTAAAAAAAAAAGTCAATAGGGCTTCATCAAAATTAAGAACACCAGCTTTTCAAAAGACACAGTTAAGAGAATAAAAAGACAAACCACAGTTTTGGAGAAAATATTTGCAAATCATATCTATATACACTGAGTGGCCAGATTATTATGACCACCTGACGTTTGTAGGCAAATTAGCTATAATTTTGCGCTGAAGTTGCTAGAGGGCCAGACCATTATAAACGTCTGAATAGCACAACATACCTAAGTATCATTGCTGATCAAGTTCATCCTATCATGTTGATAGCGTATCCCAATGGAGATGGCTTCTTCCAATAAGACAATGCGCCATGCCACGGTGCTCGTATTGTGCAGGAGTGGTTTCAAGACCATGAGGGAGACTTTACCTTGCTTAGGTGGCCCCCACAATCACCAGATCTCAATCCAATTGAGCATTTGTGGGACGAAGTTAAAAGAGCCATCAGGCAGCTGGTTCCACAACCATCAAATCTCACAGAACTGGACAGTGCTATTCATCAGGCGTGGTGTCAGATTCCTCACATCACCTTTCAACATCTTGTGGAGTCAATGCCAAGAAGAATCGCCACAGTATTGAAGGCAAAAGATGGCCCAACGAAGTACTGATGGGGTGGTCATAATAATCTGGCCACTCAGTGTGTGTGTGTGTGTGTGTGTGTGTATGCCTAAGTGACCATTACGACTGAACAACCAGAACAACTGGAACTACTGGTCAACCAGTCGCTATGATGTGCACTGACCACCAGAGGGCAGACACTCAATGCAAGAGATGTTCCCTGGTGGTCAGTGCACTCCCACAGCCACCTCCCGCAGCCTCCCTTCCCCCTCCCCTCCCCCCCAAACTGTGCTGGCTGGCCCCTCCTCTGATAGGTCTTGATCGCCAGACAGGCCAAGGGACCCCATCCACGCACGAATTCATGCACTGAGCCTCTAGTATTTAATAAAAGACTTGTATGCATAATATGTAAAGAACTTTCAAAATTCAGTAAGAAAGCAATCAACCCAATTTAAAAAATGGGCAAGAGATTTGAACAGTTAACTGAGGAAGATATATGGTTGGCAAATAGGCATATGAAAAGACGCTCAACATCATTGTCATTATGGAAATGTGAGTTAAAAAATCACAATGAGATACCACTATACACCTAATAGAATGGCCAAAATTAAAATGATTAACCATATCAAGTGCTGGTTGAGATGCAGAGCAACCAGAACTTCCTTCTATGCACTGCTGCTGGGGCCTAAAATGGCACAATGGCTTTGGAAAATAGTCTGGTGGTTTCTGAAAAAAATTAGCCACACACCTACCACATGACCCAGCCATTACACTCCTGTGTATCTTCCTAAGCACATGTACGTAGAGCTTGTGGCAGCCCAAAACTAGAAACAACATAATTATACTGTGTGAAAGAGCAAAACAAGAGTACAAACTGTATGATTCCATTCTATGGAGTCCTAGAATATACAAACTAATCAGCAGTGACAAAAACAGACCAATGGTTGCTCGAGTTGTGTGGGGTAGGAGAGGGAGAGATTCTAAAGGGGCATGAAGACGTTTGGAGAGGCATTGGATATGTTGATTATTTTGATTGTGAGGGTAGTTCATACATATGTTAAAACTTATCAAATTACATATCTTAAATGCATACAGTTTATTGTCTGTTGATTATATCTTAATATAAAGCTTCCCTTGAAAAAGGAAGACCTTGTTAGGGTCCCTAACTTCCTGTGACTTCCCTAGCAGCTGAGAGAATGGGTCTAGAGCAGAATGTGGTGACAAAGCAGGCTGGGCCCCTGGCTGGCCACACACACCACTGGGAGCATCTTCCAGGACCCAGTCCCCTTCAGCACCTGCTGAAGGCAGAGAATGTTCCAAAGGATGGCTCTGGCCGTGTCTGGATCACAATTAAAGCTGCAAATAACCCCAAATGAATTAAGTCTCCCCGGCTAATGTGTCACTCCTAATGTGATCAGTAGGCTTCTGAATGAGAGCCTCAGCCTGCCTCAGAGGCAAAATTTTCCTAATGAAGTGAATTCAAACTGCTAAGTAATTGCAAACTTGGGGGCTTTATCACAGGAACAACTGTATTGCTCTTTGATTACTTGCTCAACTGGATTATTAGCTCATTATCATCACACCATTGGACTTTGATGTGATGCCCCTTTAAACATAAATAAAGAATTTTACAAGACAGACCAACCAGCTTGGCCCAGGAGAGCTGTTGATTATCTTAACTTTCTGAGTGTTTGGAGAATCTTAAAGGATACTTCATGAACAAATGAATAGTCTGTACCACTCATTTAAATAATTAGCAGCTTACTACCACTGTGTTTGAAGACATCAATTTTTTTTTTAGCCCCAGGATCAGGGTTATGAACTTTGAGGTCATGCTATTAAACCTATCCCTTGTTAAACAGTCTTGACCTTGAGATGCAGCCCCTTGTACCCAGGCAGACTCCTGGAGCAGAAAAGGAGAGGAAAAACAGATCTGCATTCAAGACTTTCTCATGAGCTGTGTGTTAGGGACATGCTGCTGGACCTCTCTCAGCCACGGACAAAAAGATTCGGGGCGCCAAGTATGAGCTTTGCAAGAAGGGTCTACCTGCTGCTACTGTGCTCAGCTACTTATTCTCAGGCAAGTCATTGAAGTATTTTGGGTTTCACTTCCTCCCATCTTGAGCTTCCAGTAGTTCCAGGCATTGCTGGCTACCTCTCAGAGCTGCTATGAAGATTGACTGTGGATGTGGTCAGTTATGTGAAACATTTTATACTCGTTAAAACTATTATTTTCTAATCTGCAAAATGCAGGGATTCAGTCAGGGAATTTGAACAGTCCCTGCATTAGCTTCCTGAAGCTGCCATAATAAGGTACCGCAGACGGGGTGACTTGAAACAACAGGCATTTGTTCTCCCACATTTCTGACAGCCAAGGTGTTGACAGGGCTGTGCTTCCTTCAAAGGCTCTAGAGGAGCATCTTCTTTGTCTCTTCCAGCGTCTGGTGGCTCCAGGAGTTCCTCCACTTGTTGGCTGTATCACTCTAGCCCCTGCTTCTCTTTAGCATCACCGTCTCCTCTGTGTGACCCAAATCTCTCTGCCTTTCTCTTATAGGGCCCTCCTGGGTAATCATGGATGAGCTCCTCTCAACATCCTTAATTACATCGGCTAAGACCCTTTTTCCAAGTAAGGCCACATTTAGAAGTTCTGGGTGAACATATCTTTGGGAGGGGGGCCACTATTCAACCCACTACAATTCACTTTAGCGTAATTGCCTTACTATTTTGTTCTGGATGTCAACATTTGGTCTAAACTTAAATCAGTTTGACTTGTATATTGAGCAGTATAAAAACTGTGACCAGCCCTGCCTCGTGTGGCTCAGCTGGCTGGGCATAGTCCGTTTGATTCCCAATTAGGGCACATGCCCTGGTTGTGGGCTCCATTCCCAGTAGGGGGTGAGCAGGAGGCAGCCAATCAGTGTTTCACTCTCACTTGTTTGTCTCCCTCACCCTCTCCCTACTCTCTCTCTCTAAAAATAAAAATTAAAAAAATCTTTAAAAAAGAACTATGGCCAAATATGACATCCTAATATTGTCTGAGAATATATGTTTTTGATACCTCCATATAAAAATATCCTCAATAATTTGCCACTGTGAGAGTAGGGGATATATATAGGACAAAAACTTATTGATGCCAAGTGTATACCATCTAGACAAAAAATAACATTTTCAAGCAGACTGTGGCACCATAATAACAACAAAAATTTGGCTAACAAGGAGTTGTTTTTAAAAAAAAAAGTATTTTATTGATTTTTTACAGAGAGCAATGGAGAGTGATAGAGAGTTAGAAACATCGATGAGAGAGAAACATCGATCAGCTGCTTCCTGCACACTCCCTACTGGGTATGTGCCCACAACCAAGGTACATGCTCTTGACTGGAATCGAACCTGGGACCCTTGAGTCCGCAGGCCAATGCTCTATCCACTGAGCCAAACCAGTTAGGGCAAGGATTTGGTTTTAATTAAGACATCTGGAGGAGCGACTGTGACCACTGAGCCAAGTTTATTAGAATTGGTGTCCCTGAATTAGTGACTTTTGGATTTCTTCTTCAGCTGGCAGATGTCTGCTAGCCTAAAAAGCTATAGTAGAGGGTAGAAAGAGAAGGATGTTAGAAAGAATGTTCCTCATAGACAACAGTGGCTCATTGTACTTCCTTTACAATTATGCAACTATTGAGATGTCCCCATGTTCGCTGATCCTAATTTTAGAGATTGAGCCATGAGGAAGTCTAAGGACATAGGATGTGTCATCAGAGCCACCCCCACCACCAGATTTAATCCAGCATGAACTGGACCGCAGATGAGCTAGTCTATTTTCAGACAATCTGTTATAAAGGAAGGATTAGGTCGATAGCATGAGTCATCAAAGTGGCCAGAAATCTGCTCTCCCACCCTTCCCTCTATGTGTGGGTTTTGTAACCGTCAGGCCGGGGGGTAGTAGTGCAGTTCTCCCGGTCCCTACTCACTCTGGGGTATTGGAGCCTCTCTCATATCTCACTTTGCCTCTGCCCATGGCCTTGTCAACAGCCCCTTTAAGCAATTCTGAAACTTCCTATTTTGAGTGTGCCATCGGTTTCCCATGGATACCTTAACTGATGCAGCTCCTTCATTTATAAAAATTACAAGATAATTCCCATCTTCTGATAACTTCAGGATTAAACAGGATAACACATAAAAAGCACTCAGCATAATTATGTGCTCAGTAAATGATAGCTCGGGATCTATTTCAGAGTGGAGCAGATATTGTGCAACAATTCAAATGAATTCACTTCAGTCCTACCAATATTTATCAGGTCCCCACTAGGGGAAAGTCATGGAACCAGCCATCTCCCAGGTCACAGAGATGCATTAGCAAAGTCACCACAGCCTAGTTCTTCAGAGAACTCACAACCAGCAGCTTCATTTTTCTCCCCCGCCCACCCCCACATTCAATCATCATTTGCCAAATATTTACTGAGAGCCTACAGTGATCAGGGTCCTATGTTAATACTTGGGGATAAAATGGTTAGATAAAACACAGACACCTCTGATCTTAGAGTGTGAACAGTCTGGTGGGAGGAAAGAGGCACCGATCATAACTGCATCGGTGAGTATGTTTTACAAACTGATACAAGGTTCTGAAGGAAGAAAAGTTGTTTCTGTAAACTACAAAACCTGGCCTGGACCCAGGCTTTTTGCTAATGACATGATATTGGCCATGATACACGGAAGAGTAGGACTGAGCCAAGCAAAAGGCAGGTAGAGAAGAATGTTACACTCAGAAGAAAACCCATGTGCAAAGACCTGTGGAGGGAAGGGCACATTTCCTATGGACTAGAAAGCGGAAAGGAGCGACTGGTGGTGGAATATGGGAGAGATGAGCGGGGGCCAGACGACCCAGACTCTGTAGGCCAAGGTCAACATTGTGGTCTTTATTTAAAACACGCATAGAAACAAACAACGCTATTGGGATATTTTAAACATGGGGGTTTCACGATCATTTCGAGGTTTGAAAAAGTCACTTCAGCTGCAACAAAGAGAGTAAGATAGATATGAGGAGAGCAGTTAGGGGGCTTTTGCCATAGTCTGGGTGAAAGGTGAGCTTGGACTGGAGGGGTACCAGAGGAACTGAAGAGAACTGGACCAATCCAAAAGACATTAAGAAGGCAAAATGAACAAGCAATTTCGTGGTTGGTTACATATAGGGGATGAGGAAAGGAACTATCAAAGAAAAATCCTAGGTTTCTGTCTGATTGGTCATGTCATCATCCACGAGATGAAATATTGGATAAAGATTTGGTTTGGTGTGGAGGGGGTGAGAAGACCATAAGTGCAGTCTTGAGTTTGGCCTGCCTTTTGAGACATCTAGATAAAGAAGCAGCTGGAACTGACGACACCAAATGTTGGTGAGGATGTGAAGCAACAGGAACTCTCATACATTGCTCGTGGAAATGCAAAATGGTACAACCACTCTGGAAGGCAGGTTGGTGGTTTGTTACAAAACTAAACATAGTCTTACTATACAATCCATCATTCACCCTCCTTCGTATTTACTCAAAGGAGTTGAAAATGTATATCCATATAAACCTGCAGAAGGATGTTTATAGCAGCTTCTAAACCTAGGAAGCAACCAAGATGTCTTTCAGTAGCTGAATGGTTAAATAAAATGAGGTACTTCGAGACTATGGAATATTATTCAGCACTAAAAAGAATTATCAAGTCGTGAAAAGACATGGAGGAAACTCAATGCATATTGCTAAGTGAAGGAAGCCAATCTGAAATTGCTACATTCGTGCAGGATTCCAACTACATGACATGCTGGAAAAGGCAAAACTATCTATAATAATAAAAGTGTAATATGCTAATTAGACTGGATGTCCTTCTGGACCACCTTGCAGACGAAGCCGGGGCTGCAAGGGACGCCTGGGTCCCGGGTGCTGGCAGCCGGGGGAAGGAAGGCCTATTCTTGACGAATTTCATGCATTGGGCCTCTAGTGGAGACAATAAAAAGATCAGTGGTTGCACAGGGTGAGGTAGTGAGAGGGATGAATAGGCAGAGCACAGACAATTTTTAAAGCAGTGAGAATGTTTTGTATAATATTATAATGATGAACATAGGTTGTTATATGTTTGGTCCAAACCCTAGACTATACAACACAAGAGTGAACCATAATGTAATCTATGGACTTTGAGTGTTAATATGTCAAGATGGGTTCATCCTCTGTACCAAGTATACCAGTCTGGTGAGTGAAGTTGATAACGGGATAGCTATGCATGTGTGGAGTGGAGGGTATATAGGAAATCTCTATATCTTCCCCTCAATTTTGTTATGGATCTAAAGCTGGTCTTTAAAAAGTCTTTATAAAAATGAAGCAATTGGATATAGGAGAGTGCAGCTCCAAGGGGCAAACTGAGATGGAGATTGGAGTTTAGTAATCTTTAGAAAACAGATAGTAATTAAAGCTATTGACTGGCCTTGGGAGACAACTTACTGGCAGGAACCATAAAGAATTCCAGAGAGGTCCAAGCCAGAGGGTGTGTGACAAAGAAACCAAGACAGTGTTGCAAGAAAAGGGAGCAGTCAACAATGTCTAATGTTCCTGGGAAGTCAAAAGGAGAACTGAAAAATGTCTGTTGAGTTTAGAAAAGTGAAAGTCATCGGTGACCCTGGAAAGAGTTCTTTTAAAGGGCAAATTGAAGTCAAAGCTAATTTGCAGTCGGTTGGGGAAATAAAAGGGATTTTTATACCCATTGACCCTTTTTTTTCATTTTCTCAAGAGATTTGACTGTGAAGTGGTAGCTGGAGAGATAAAGGGGTCAAGGGAAAAGTTTGTTCTTTTAAGATGTGAGGGATTTGAACATCTTTAACTGGTAATAAGATAGATCTATTTGAGAGGAGGTAGTTGAATAGGAGTAGACAGGTAAACAGTAGGACAGGTTTGCTGAGAAGGCAAGTGGGTGGCTCCAAAGCTTAGAGATGCAGGATTGGTGTTAGGAGGGAGGGAGGGAGGATCGGATGAGGACAGAGATAGTGAGATTGCTAGCTAAAGCAAGAAAAGTTGAAAAGCTCCTACCTGAAGTTTTAATCAGTGAAGTTGGATGTGTGGGACTAGAGGTTTGAGCATAGGTGAGTGAATCAATTGGAGAAATGTCCAACAGAGTTGCGGGCAAAGTATGGCTTTTATGAACTGATAGTGAGCCCCATGTGTTCGGTTGTGTGTGGCTTGCCTAGAATGAAGCCTTATGGGACCTATGCTGGAAAGGGCTGGAACAAAGAGAGTATTGGATTAGGAAAAGGTAAAGAATGACTAGCAACCCTGAGTTCACTCCTTACTTTGTCCATGAACACTTTCACAATTATCTTGGGGAGACTTGATTCTGCCTTCCTCCTGGTTCCTAAAGTATCTATGTATGGATCATCTGTCATCTGATACAATAGCTATTTGTATTTATGACATTCAACAAATATTTATTGAACTTACCATGTGCTGTCAAAGAATAAAACAAAGACCATCAGAGCCATAGTGAGATATAATAATAATAATAATAATAATAATAATAATAGCAATAAGTTGGGTTTATTTACTTGCACCATGGGAGGGAAGGTGAGCAGAAGTGCAGGCAGCTGTTGTGAACCAAGCAGGGCAGCATGGAAGAGGGAATAGGGGAGTTTCAGCTAAAATGTGGGGTTTGGTGACATGTGGGAGTGGCCTTAAATCTCCTGCCCAGGAGTTGGGTTAATTTTTCCCTGGACAACGGGGAGCCATTGAAAAGTTTTGTAATGAGAAAGTGACAAAATCTGACTGCCTTCAAGAGAAGCATTGAGGGCAGAGATAAAAGACAAAGGGACCAAGACTGGTGAGAAGGGAGGAGATGGGAGAACTGGTTCAGAAGCAGAACAAAGGTGCCTGATTGGATGTGGGGCCCAGGCATGTAGCAGGGCCAAGGCTACTCTCAGATTTTGGGTCTGTGTGATCAGACAAGAAGCAATGTCATCTTGCCCAAATACTGTCTTCAGAGTTACAGATTTTTTCCAAATGGTGCCTAAAGTATAGGGGCCTCCGAGTATTTCAGTACCTATGGATTCAATCATTATAATTCTTCCACTTGAAGCCTTTATGAAGTCAAGACCCTAGTAGCTCAGTTGTTTGGTTAGAGCATCGTCCTGATACATCAAGGTTTCAGGTTTGGTCCCCAGTAAGGGCACATATAGGAATAAACCAATGAATACATAAATAAGTAGAATAGCAAGTCTCTCTCTCTCTCTCTCTCTCTCTCCCTCTCTCTCCCTATCTTTCTCTCTCTCCCTCCATTCCTCCCTCTCTTTAAAAATCAATTTTGGAAAAAGACCCTGGTAGAACAAAAGCCCCTGCCCTGATTCCTTTCTTTCAAGATCTCAGCTTCCACTGGTCTTTATTGACTCCCACCCAGGCAGTCATGGGAGCCTCCTACTTGGTATCGCTTCCTCCATTTTCTCTCTTTTTCAATCTGCCCTCAGTATTTCCTCTGGGAAACACAGAATCCCATAATATGTCATTTGTCCCCCTGCCTCAGTGGTGCTTCTCAAACTCTGGAGAAGGAACAGTTTTTTAAAAAGGTTTCTAGTCCTGGCTGGAGTGGCTCAGTTGGTTGGGTATTGTCCCAACACTGAAAGGTCTCTGGTTCGATTCCAGGTCAGGACACATGCCTGGGTGGTGGGCTCAATCCCCAGTAGGAAAGTGCAGGAAGCAGCTGATCGGTGTTCCACTCTCACATTGTTCCACTCTCACATTGTTTCTCTCTCTCTCTCTCTCCCCCTCTCCCTCTCCCTTCCTCTGTCTCTAAAATATAAAAATATTTAAAAATAAATAAATAAATAAAAACATTTCTAATTCATCATGGTCATTGTTTTTGTAAAATACAATAAAAATGAAATTCTAGGAAAATGAAATAAGACAAATACAGGTCACAATATTTTGTTATTAGATTTTTTTTTTTTAGTTCTGTCCAATTGCTATAACTTTTACTCTCAATTTTTTTTTCACATTTTCCTTTTTAATGACTGAATAGTATTTCACTGTACACGCATACATCTCCCTTATCCACTGACTGGTTGAAGGACACTGCAGATTGCTTCCATGTCTTTATTATTGTGAACAGTGCTGCAATAAACAGGGAGGGGCAGAAGATTATCTTTTCCACATAGTGATTCTCTTCACTCAGATATATTTCTGTAAGATCATAGGGTGGCTCTGGTTTTAATTTTGAGGGCCCTCCATACTGTTTTGCATAGTAGCCATATGAATTTATGTGGGCCTTGACATTTTAAAAAAGATGAAGTGGTAGAGCGTTTTGGGAAGCCAGTCAGAGTGTCTACTGTGCTGGAGTGCTTGATTTATTCTGGTATGTGCTGTAGGCAGCAGTGCTTTCTGTTTTCCCCTCTCAGCAAGTTTAACCCCCATCAGTTTTTCTGCAACCCTTTCCTCTTCTTCTGATAGTACATCCAGGGGGCGATAATGAGTCCCAAGACACCACAACAGCTAAAACAATGGCTCCTGTACCTAATGATTGAGATGCTGTTTCATTAGGAGTGGGACGTCGTGGACTACTTGAAACACAGCGAGGAATCTCGGGTACCCAGGTACTATTAGCTTCACAGACAATTTTGCGACTGCCTTCAAGGGAATAACCCTGGTTGCATTTAAATTCAACCTCTGCTTTGTAGTAATATTTTTTTCGAAATCCTGACACGAGCTCTCCATCAGGGAGTGACGGATAGCCACATCTGACCACTTTACACTCAGGGGGGTCACTACTCCATTTGTTTGGCCCAGAACAAATCAGTTTGCTCTCCCCAACAAGTGAATACTCATCCGGTCCACGGGAAGGCTTACAACTGTAAGTTACTACTTCATTATATTCAAATGTATCCTTGTGGCTATGGCTGAATTCTCCATTGAGTATTTTTTGAGGTGGCTGACACAAAATCTTTTCACACTGTGGGGGGTCACCACTCCAAGCCACATTATTCCCATCTCCAGCAAGTTCACAACGTAGAACTGGTGCTCCAACTAAGGTATAGCCCACATTACAAGAATAGTTAGCCTGTGCACCATATTGAAAAGTTCCATCTAAGCGGCCATTGATGGGCTCTGCCAGCTGTGGACATGATTTTCTTGTACAAGCCTCCCGGAGAGGAGGTGCCCATGTGCCATCAGGCTGACACACAGTAGTGGTGGGACGAACAAGGGGAACAATAAGCCTGTATCCTGGGCGGCACTCATAGTCTGCTGCGAACCCAGCACTTACAGGGGGCACAGGATTACCCTTGGCTTTCATCGAGTTATATCTTGGTATCTTATCACAGGCATCGGTGGATGCGGGTAACCGGAGCGCGAGCGTCACCAAAAGATTCCCAACGAAGTGGCTCCAAGAAGAGAAGGGACGGCGACGAGGTGCCCTGCGAGGCCCGCAAGAAGCCGTCATTTTCCGGGAGGCGAGCGGGAAGCCGTTGACCAGCGCCCGACCCCGCAGCCCAGCATTCCAGAAGCCTTGAAGGCGGAGCCGCAAGTGGCCTGGACCAAGGCCGAGCATAAGCGACGCCGGGGGCGGGGCCAATAGCGGGCCGGGGCGGAGCCTTCGCCCAGGAGGGAAAGGGGCGTCTACTCCCAATTTCTGTATTTATCCTGAGCGGATACAAAGGCTGCAGGCCAGACCCACCTGCAGTAGCGGCGGGCTACAGAACAACAGCCAAACTCCTGACTCTCATGCTCAACCCCTCTGCAGTCTCAGGCTTGCTGACTGTTCTCACATTGAAACTCTCCACGTTCTCTTCCTGTGCTTTACTCGCTGGCTCTCAAACTCACTTTCAGCTTTGTCATGTTCCATGCTGGCTACCAAGCCTCTGCACCTATCTAAAGCCTAACAATGGTAGCAGCAGCAGCTCTAGATTGGACATCTACTCATTCCAGGCACTGAACTTTTATTCACGATTTCACTGAATCTGTGCAATAGGTGAAGTGCTACTGTTTGTGATTATTTACATCTTTTATAAACTACAGCAGCTCTAGTGTTATCCCTATAATAACAATATTGGCTAAGGAATAGTCACCTATCTGAGCCAGTAAGAGCCCAACACTGGATTTTGGCTGGAACCAGGGGGAAAACCGAGCTGGTAGAACACAGGTCCGGAAATGCCCATGGCCATGCGTGCTCCTTCGAGTGGAGAGATGTCTGGGTGATGGCACAGAGAAAAGGAAAGCTGATGATGCAGAGGCCGACTCCTGCTTCTCGCCCAGTTCCAGTCTTTGCCTATTTGAGTGGATGCTGTGACAGGCCACCCAGTTCCGCACTGTAAACAAAGAACTCGTTCTCCAGCTCCTGGGACTATTGCTTGCAGAAGAGAGCCACCTCTCCCGTGCTGTGCCCCTTCCCAAAGCAGTCTGTAACCACTGGCAGGCTGGCATGGGGATACAGGTCCTGGGCCCCCTTACCCTGACTCAAGACAACTCTTATCCCAGCTTCGCAGGTCCTGGCAGGACTGGCTGAGCCCTTTGTTGCCACTGCAACATCCCCCTCTGCCCCATCCTGCTGCTGCAAAAATCAGCCTGTTCCTAGGTTATCAGCAGGGATAAGAAAAGACAGCTAATTCTTTAGATAGGAGAATGGGCCATTCCTGTGACAAAGGCTGGAGCAAATGGGGAAGAGGAGGGAATCATAGAAATAGAACAGGGTGTGGGAAGGAGCTGCCAGAAATCAATGGGTCCAAAGCAGGAGGGGAAGAACTTCAAAACTTTGCCATATGAAGAATAATTGAAGGAACTGGAGACATTTAGTGGAGAAGTAAAGATTTATGAGGAATATGACAGCAGCCCCCACACATATTTCACAGGCAATCAAGTAGAAGATGGATTAAATTCAATCCGCTGGGTCTCCCTCTTCTGCCTTGATGTGCTACAGTCCATTTTCACATATCTAGATGAGATCATATCACTTTCCAGTCAAACACCATCCAGTGACTTCTCACCACACTACGGAGAGAACCCAAGTGTCTTGCTATGACCTGCGAGGTCCTTCCTAATCTGGACCTTGCCTTTCTTCCCAAGTCCATCTCCTGTGGCTCTTCCATCTCCCACCCTTCTGGTCACACTGGCTATCTTCTTGCTGTTCCTTGAATATGCCAGCCCAGCTGTACCTGGGGGCCTTCGCACCTGCTGTTTTCTTTGCTTTTTTTTCTATAAGTTCTTTTATGAGCTCTTCCTTTGC
This sequence comes from Myotis daubentonii, assembly GCF_963259705.1. NCBI lineage: Eukaryota > Metazoa > Chordata > Mammalia > Chiroptera > Vespertilionidae > Myotis > Myotis daubentonii. The sequence goes on from NC_081850.1 coordinate 8,481,876, forward strand.
CCCATTCCTTCCAATGTCTGATCTTTATACATATTATTGATTTCAGAGAGGAAGGGAGAGGGAGATAGAAACATCAATAATGAGAGAGAATTTTGATTGGCTGCTTCCTGCATGCCCCAAACTGGGATCCAGCCTGCAACCCTGGCATTTTCCCTGACTGGGAATCGAACTGTGACCTCCTGGTTCATAGGTCGATGTTCAACCACTGAGCCATGCCAGCTGGGCTGATGTCCAGTCTTAAATCAAAGTCATGTCCTAAGAACTCTTCCCCGAATTAGCTTGTACCTCAGTGCTGTTTTGTGTCCTTTGTAGCATTCTTTGCTCCCTGAAATGATTTTGTATCTTTGTTTATTATGAGATTCTGTTTCCTGATTATCTCTTTCACAAAGAATGTAAGCCTCATATGGACAGAGATGTGTCTGTCCCATTCACCACCATAACCTCAGCATGTGGTATGGTTTGGCACATAGCAGGTGCTCACTAACTATTTGTTGAGTGAAAGAACAAATGAGCACAAGCTTAAGAAGTATCTCTAGAGCTAATGGATGGACAATTCATAGAGCAGAACTTTTTTTTTTTTTTTTTTTTGCAAAAAGTTTTATTTTTTCCATTTGGTCCAATGCATGGGCGAGGACTCCAGGGTGTTTAAAAGAATGGCTAATGGTTTTGGGGAGCGGCTCGGGCAAAAACCAGATACCAGGGGAATGCAGAGGGGCCCCTCAAAAGCCTCTGAGCTCCAACAGCTCCTAGTCCTGCTTGAGGGTGAACTTTTCGAAGAGATACTTGCCCAGCAAGTATCGTATGGCAAGATTTTGAAGTTCTTCCCCTCCTGCTTTGGACCCATTGACTTCTGGCAGCTCCTTCCCACACCCTGTTCTATTTCTATGATTCCTTCCTCTTCCCCATTTGCTCCAGCCTTTGTCACAGGAATGGCCCATTTTCCTATCTAAAGAATTAGCTTTCTTTTCTTATCCCTGCTGATAACCTAGGAACAGGCTGATTTTTGCACCCAGGGGGCTGGCCAGCCTATGGAGGTGAGTCAGGTGGTCGTCCATCTTCTTGATGAGTTTCACCTCCTCCTCCAGAAGTGGTTCTGCAGGAAGTCACCGAGCTGAGGGTCTGCGGGTAGAACCCAGGGCCTGCAGATCCAAAGGGCCTGGTTCAGATTCCTCTCCAAGCCCATGGCAGCTTCTCTGTAAGCCTGAGTTTTGCCCACTCATCTTGAGGGGGCAGCAGCACATTCTGGAAGAGGATGCAGCCACTGAGTTGGCTTTGCATCTCTTAGAGATGCTCATCGCCCTCTCACTTCTGCTTCTCCATCAAGCGGAAGAAGTGGACAACGCCCTCGAGAGCCACATCATCACTGTGGAAATAGAAGCCCAGAGAGATTAGGTGTGGGGCCTTCAGAGGCAGGCTGGCCAGACGCTTGATGGCAGCTTCCACCTCAGTGAAATAATTCTGAAGAATTTTGGCAATAAGAAGTTAAGTTTAAAAAAAAACAAACCACAAAATGGTGTTGGCTAATCTCGGAGGCTGAGGATGGCTGAGGAGGTTCTGAAGGTGGTGACTGGAAAAGACAGGAGGGTGGTCGGAAGCGGGAAGAAGGGGCGTCCCTGGGTCTGTTCGGAGCCAGCGCCCAGGGCACTGCCACAGAGCAGTCAGCAGGCTCAGCCAGGACGGCCACTTCTGCCACTTCTGCCACTTAGCAGAGAACCGGCAAGCCCGTGGGAACGTGGGGTTTGGAATCAGACAGTCCAGGGTGTGAGTCTTGGCTCTGCTGCTTCTGGCTGGCCACAGGCCTTGGACAAGTCCTTTAACCTTCAGAAACCTCAGTCCCCTCATCTGTAAAGAGCAGGAGTATGAGCCATTCACAGGGTTCTGGGTTGATTAAAGCAAGTGCTAGGCATTTAACAAGGGCCCAATAGGTCTTAACCCTACAGCTGGGTGGTTTAGCTCCTGCTGCTCCAGAGATGACAGGTCCTGTCTCCATGATCAGCATGAGGCCGCCTGGGCCACTGGACCTAGGGCAGGGTGGCCACCATCCCTCTGTCGCCATTTCTTCCCCTGTCACACTCACTAACTGCCCTCCTGGGGAAATAAGCAGAAGTGCCCCGGGTACAGGGACGGGGCGTGGGGGCGGTGAGTGATCATTCTGACTCTTACTTCTCAACTTCCTGCTTCTGACACACACACCAGAGCTGGCCTCTGGGTTGGAGCCGGTGAGGAAGTGGGTGATCCTGTTTCTACACAGGCCTTAGAGCTGTTACCAAACAGGTAACATCGCATACACGCTCAAATCTGCCCTGTTGTATGAACTGGAGTGTGTTTGTGATGAGAGAGGAGGAGAACTCATGGAAGCCAGCAAGGAGCAGCTGTGCAATGGGGGCGGGTGGAGGCGGGAGGGGGAAATCCCATGGCGCAGGTGCCCGCCTTCCTCTGGTCCAGCACCTTCCTCAGTCTCTGGTTAATGCCCAGGTGATGGGTTATGCATCTCGGCCCTGAAGAGAGCTAATCACAGTCTCCCACACGGTGCAGGGGACATAACTGCACAGGCAGATGCAGCGGAGGCTATTTATTCCCATGTCCCTTCAGCCCTTTTTGATGTCAAGGGAACTTGTTTACTTCTGTTCAGATGGAAGCAGTTGACACTTTCCATATGAGGAAGGGAACACGTGCAGAGCATGGTTGACTTCGGGCTGGGCATGCTTCTTAAATACTTCACCTGCATTGCTGGTGTAATCCCATGAGGCAGCTACAGTCTTTAGCACAAATTCACAGGTGAGTGCACTGTTGCTCACGAGGTAAGTAACGAGCACACATTGACACGGCTAGTGAGGGGCGAGGCCAGGCTCTGACCCAGGCCTTCCAGCTCTGCACACTTGACCACCATGCGTCTTGGCCTCTTCCTAAGGGGATGGTCTGCCTTGGAGGTGGTGGGCTCCCCATCCCTGTGGCTGGCAGACATCAGTCACTGAGCTAGACAGACATCTCTTCCAGGTGTTTAGTGTATCCGCTCAGAGCTGAGCACTCTGCCAACATCTCTCACATCATGCTTATGCCATCCCTGCTGCCGAGAGCAGTGGTTGGCAAACTCATTAGTCAACAGAGCCAAATATCAACAGTACAACGATTGAAATTTCTTTTGAGAGCCAAATTTTTTAAACTTAAACTACATAGGTAGGTACATTGTTATTAACTTAATTAGGGTACTCCTAAGGCTTAGGAAGAGCCACACTCAAGGGGCCAAAGAGCCGCATGTGGCTCGCAAGCCACAGTTTGCCGACGATGGGCCTAGAGCAATCACCCCACTTTATAGATGAACAAATTGAGATTGAAGAGATTGCATAATGGCTGAGGCCTCCATGTTGGGAGGGCTGGAGCTGGGAATCCAGCAGGACTGCTCAACCCCGATCCTGAGCTCTTCACTTCTTACCAGGGGTGGTTTCCAAGGGATTAACTTCAGGAGGGCTGGGTCGGACTAGTTAGCTGTGATGGTCCTGGCTGGTCTAAGATCTCTAGGGACTAAACATCTGACACATAAAGGGCCAAACTCTTAAACAGAGCTGCTATAACTAGTGGCTAGGCCAAAAATAATAGTCATCATATTTCAGGTTTTATATTTAAGGAAATATTTCTCTTCCGAGGCTCCCCCACCCTTGAAAAGCTGTGCAAGGAGCAAAGAGTAAGTGGACTTTAAAGTACCTCTCTCTCTCTCTCTCTCTCTCTCTCTCTCTCTCTCTCTCTCTCGCTCTCTCTCTCTCTCTCTGGCAGATCTGTGCAGTTATTGCTTGTGTAATCCCACGAGGCAGCTATAATCTTTAGCACAAATTCACAGGTGAGTGCACTGTTGCTCACAAGGTCAGTAATGAGCTTGTAACCCCCTCTTGGGCTACAAAGAGACAGGAACCATCTATCCTGGTGGCACCACCATGCGCCCTCATCCAGGGTCCCCATCTGACAACCCAACCCGGCATCAGCACACCAGGCAGGTCCCCACCGTGGAACCAGAGGTCAGTGTTCAGGTCTGTCTCGCTGGCCTCAGCTGTGGCACTACGCACAGGGGTCAGCCTGGCTCCCTGACTCACCTTCTTTCCTGGGCTCCTGAAAGCCACATCTCTTGGCTTTCAGCTGACCCCTCCCTTCCTTGGCATTTTATGGCTTCTAGTTTCATGGCTCCAACCACCATCCATTAGCAAGGTTTTCCAATGTCTATCTCCAGTGTGGACTTCTCCGAATTCCGGACTCACAAACCTGACCATCTACTTGACATCCTCTTGGGTGTCTAATAGGCATTTCAAATTTAGTGTATCCCATAATTCATCCTTCACCTCCCCCTCCCCATAACGCACTTCCCCCCTCGTCTTCTAGTTGAGGGCACTCCCCCTTTCCAGGTGCTCAGGCTCCAATTAGCCTGTCAGCTGGACCTTCAGGCCAGAATCCACCAGCTCTCCCCATTCCCCCCGCCCCCCACCACCACCTCCCTGGATCACCATCTCTCAGCAACCTCAAGAGCATCCGCCTGCTCTCTTTGTCTAACTTAACAGCAGCCAGAGTGTGAAGACGGGCAGATCATGCCTCTCCTCTGTTGCCAGCTCTCCAGTGGTTTCCTCCCAGTGGAACTCAAACCTCACCTGGCCCTCCTAGCCTCCTCCCTCCTCCCCCCCTTCCCTGCCGCCCCTCCTCCCCCAACCTATCTCCTCTACTCCTCCCTGGCTTGCTCTGCGCCAGCTCCACTGGTCTCCAGGCCTTTCCTCAAAAGCTCCACACACTCTCTCCCCTCAGGCCCTGCACTTCTGACTTTTCTCTCCCTGGAAAACACTCCTCCCCTCCCCACTGACTCCTGCCTCACTTCCTTTAGGTCCTGGCTCAGACTTCACCTTCTCAGTGAAGTTTTCCTGACTCCTCTAGTTAACACCCCCTCCCCACATTCCCTATTTCATTTTTCTCCATAGCACCCATGGTTTATCTAACTTACTCATCTATTATTTGTTTAATTGTTGCCTCTCTGTTAAAATGTAAGGTCGCCCTAGTCGGTTTGGCTCAGTGGAAAGAGTGTAGGCCTGTGGACCAAAGTGTCCCAGGTTCGATTCCGGGCAAGGGCAAGTACCTCAGTTGCAGGCTCCAACCCGGCCAGGCCTGGGTCTGGCCTCCTGCAGTAGGCAACCAATCTATGTGTTTCTTTCCTTCTCTTTTCTACTCTCCCTAAAAATCAACGGAAAAAATATCCTCTGGGGAGGATTAACAAACAAACAAAGGAAGGTCAATAAAGGCAGGTGTTTTGTGGGTTTTGTTCAGGCTCTATCCCCAGTGCCAGGCACTGATGCATAGTAGGTGCTCAATGTTGTTGCAGGAATCAGTGTATGAACTCGCTTAGGACAGCAGCATTTGGGGCTGAATTAAGGATCCAAGCATGGGTCCTCACACGGGTGAAGGGGGGAGTCCTCTTCCCAGGCTGGCCCAGCAGGGTGGACGGGGGTGGGGTGTTGGGGGGGGGCAGGGCTCGGGGGCGAAAGGGGGGCGGTGCCAGGGGCGGGAGCTCCGCCTTCCCAGCCTCGCAGTGCCGGGCGCTACCCGCCTTGCGTTGTGTAACCTTCTGAACTTCCGTCTCATGTTGGGGGATCATGACTGCACCTCGGTGGCAGGTCCTTGCAGGGCCTGCAGGCGACACTGCTGGTGGCTCAGTGGCTGTCCTCAGGGGGTGGGGGGTGGGGGGGGGCGGGGCGCACAGAGGAGGAAGCGGAGGTGGCCGCGGGCGGAGCAGGTGGGAGAGAGAAGCAGCGGGGGAGGGAGTGCGAGGAGGTCAGGGCCTCAGGGGGATGGAGCTGGCGCGGCCCCAGCCGGGGCGGGGCCGGCGGAGGTGTTCCCTGGGCGGGACATGGCCGGGCACCTATAGGTGTCCGCGGGCCCTCAGCCGCCGCACTCACGGCGGGAGCTTCCTAGGCCGATTGGGCTCTGCGCATTCAGCCACCGAGTCCGACCCTCCGCGCGGCCCGCGCTGTCCTGCTCGTCCTCGCCACCCGGCACGCACAGCCCGGCCCCAGTATGACGGACCAGGCGGCCTTCGACACGAATATCGTCACCCTGACCCGCTTCGTCATGGAGGAGGGCAGGAAGGCCCGCGGCACCGGCGAGATGACCCAGCTGCTCAACGCGCTCTGCACCGCGGTCAAAGCCATCTCCACGGCCGTGCGCAAGGCGGGCATCGCGCACCTGTGAGTCAGGCCTCCAGCCGCCAGGCCGCGTCCGGGGTCTGTCTGTCCAGCTGGGAATGTGCTGAGGGTCTGATGTGTGGTCCTCGTCTAGCCCTCCTGCTCTCCGCCTGTGTCTGTCTGACAGCTGGCCGCGTTCCCTTCCTCCTTTCCTCCCTCTCCCTCTCCTGCGGTTGGCACTCAAAGCCTGGTTCCCCCTTCTCTTGAGCTTGGAGGTGCCCACCCGGGGGCCTGTCACCCCAGCCCCACCTGCCGCCATCCTGCAGTCCTCTCCCCGGGGCTGAGCTGCGTGCCTTGCTGGGCACCCCTGTCAGCTTCCTCCTGGTGCAACTGGCTGGCGGGTGGGCACCTGGCCTGCTGGCCATACGCATCCCAGTCTCATACAGGGAAGTGCGGGCACCGTACCTTCTTTTCCCTTTCTCTTCTGTGACCTCCTTCATGCCCTATGGATTTGGGATCTCAAGTTGGGTTCAGGCTCAAGTATCTCCTTGAGCCTAAACAGGTCCTGTTAGGAGCCAGGGAAGCCCAGGCAGGAAGCCTGCAGTCCAGAGCTCTCAGGAGCAGCAATGCTGTGTGCAGAGGGTGCAGTAGGCTCGGGTGAGGCCTGAGACCCTGCGTTTTAAGGTCTTCAGTGGTGTCCATGTGGCTGTTCTGCAGATCACCTGTGTGTAGCAAAGGAATCACAGGACATGGGGTTCGAAGGGCACCTCCTTGTGAGGCTTTTGTAAGTGACACAAACACTCTTTGGTTTACTCTGGTGCACGCGAGCATTCTGTATTTAGCTGGTCCTCACGTAGCTGAAGGGTACCTGGGTTTTCAGATTGCGCCCACTCTTCCTAATATTCCACACACTCAGGGACACTGTGAACATTGTGCACCATGTTCTTAGCTGACCTGAGGGAGTGTAGCCCCTGCAACTAGTTGGCTCTGGTCCCACAGCATGGATTGCTGACTCTTAGGAAAGGAGCGTATGGTCACCCGTATTTTCAGAAGTCAAGCAGGCATGGCCTGGCCGGGAGAGGCACTGGGACAGGTATGTTAGGAAGGGTGTGACTCCACCACTATTTCACCTATGGCTCCTCTTAGTAATACATTTCTAAGGAGTCTTTGCTTTAGGAAACACTTTCATTTAAAATCTTGCTTCAAATTTAATGTACAACAAATAGAGGCGGCCTCATCGCTTTACTTGTCTTTGAAGATGAGGGGCCTTCTTAAAAAAGAGTACTTGTCATTTCCTGTATTATTTTAAAAGTGTGTCCATCCAAAGGAACTTGGAAATGCAAGATCTGCTTTGAGGTGTATGTTTCCCACCTTTTAAGAAACCTCAGATTCTGGGACCTGGACAAAGGATACTTGTGTTGGCTGTGTGAAATATGTATATTTGTTTAGGCTAAATAGTGGTGAATGCCAGGTTTAAAAAAGATTGTTGTTGTTATTATTATAAACTACTTAATAAGATGCACTCATTGACAAAAATTTAAACCATGCAATTGAACGCAAAGAGAAAGGTTTGAAACCCACCTCTATCCATTCTCTGGGGCGTTCTCCATTAATAATTTACTAGTTATTTTCTTCTATACATATTTATACTCATGTAAGTTTATACATGGACATGTACTTACATGTATCCATATATGTAAATAGCAAAAAAAAATGGGATTACAGTTAACATACTCTTCTACAGTTTACTTTCATGATTCAACAATATATAACGATCATCCTTCAATGGCAGGACATATAAATCCACCTCCTTCATTTTATCTGTTGCCTAGTATTCCATTGCACAAATATATCGCTATTTTACTCTTCCCCTAAGTTAGCACATTTCACTGGTGTTTGACTATTTCAAACAGCATTGTATTCGTGGAACAGGGACTGACGCCTCGTCACGTGGGCGGTTGACAAGGAAGTCCAGAATAAACACTTAAGTACTCCTGTGGGAAAATAAGAGTTTGCTGTCTCAGTATGACGTGGTCAGGGAGGCAACAATAAGACAAGATCTCGAATCAGGGCTCCAAATTACATTCATTATTGGCTTTGAAGTCCTGGATGAAAAGCCAGTGTGCAGGCAAAGGGCTTGTTAGTGCTGAAGACTTCCCCTGGAAGGGCATGTCCCCAGGATGACAAGAGGACTGCTGATTTGCAGGAACCAGTTTCAGGAGCTCGGCCATGGAGTCTCATTAGGAGACTTCAGGAGTTTCAGCCAAGAGCCCAGCTAGAGTCCGTTCTCTCTCTCTCTCAACCAACAGTTGCTCTTTAGCCACTTTTCTTGATCTCAGTAAGACAGTCATAGAATCATTAAGTTTTAAGCTGAAAGCCTCAGCAGCCACTTGGCCCCACCCCACTTTGTACAGATGAAGAGCCCAGGTTGGGCTCTCTTTGTCAAACCACACAGCTCTTCCTTTATTTTTGAGAAATCAGATAATGCTGACCCAACTCTCAATCTCACCTATGAATTACATTTTTGATGTGAATTAAGATTTGTAGCACAAGAAGCCATTGCCTCAGAGCCAACCTGTTCTTGAGGCCTGTGCTCTGTGCACTGGCTCCTCCACCCGCTGCCAGCAGAGATGGGGCGGCTGTTCTCTCCTGAGACCCGTCAGCAGCTGCAGGTGGATCTGACGAGCTCATGGTTCAAATGCCAGCGTTCCCCACTTCCGTTTCCATTCCTTTGGGAGAAAATGGCCCGGTGTCTTGCTTTTGCTTTTGGCATGTTCGGGTGACTTCCCTTTGTACGTGCTTCCAAATCACTGTTTGAAGAATTTACTGGTTCTATTCAACTCAACAACGTGTCATTGAACACGCACAATAGACAAAGTTCTAAAAGAGCCTGAGAGGAGAATGACACAGGGCTTCTGCTGTAGGGAAAGTGCAAGGACAGAATTAGTTATAAGACACACTAGAGATTCTGAAAGATGCTTTCACAGAGGTGCCAGAAAGACAACGCAGATGCAAAGGATGGTGGAGCATCAAGATGGGCATCTCCCATGGGCAGGAGCAGAGAGATGGTCACAGGGCCTGAGGGCTGGAGTGCATTTCATCGGTGAGGAAAGGTACCAGGTGAGCAGAGATTTCTGGAAAAGTTGCTCGCTCAGTTTGGCTGAAGTATGCTGTACACATGGTGGGGTGTTTGTTGGTGTTGCATTGGGGAGCATCGCATGGCAAGGGTGAATACTTTATATTTTGCAGGCATGCAAAGGAGAGAGAGTAGAGGGTTTTGAGCAGGGTAGTGCCATGATTAGAGACTAAGCTGGGGAAGAAATGGCTGGAAGAATAGCTTTGGGAGAGGGAAAGCTAAGACCGGGGGAAGCAGTTGAAAAGGGGGGGGGGGGCGGGCAAGAGAACAGCACCCAGAGCTAGAGCATTAGCAGGAGGAGGGGAGGAGGCAGAGTGTGGATCCCGTGAGAAGGATCGCTTCTCAAAGAGTGGGTCCTAGCCAGTGGCAGCAGGGCCTGCCAATAAAACTGAAACCAGCCGAAACCGGTTTGGCTCAGTGGATAGAGCGTCGGCCTGCAGACTGAAAGGTCCCAGGTTCGATTCCGGTCAGGGGCGTGTGCCTGGGTTGCAGGCACATCCCCAGTGGGAGATGTGCAGGAGGCAGCTGATCGATGTTTCTCTCTCATCGATGTTTCTAACTCTCTATCTCTCTCCCTTCCTCTCTGTAAAAAAAAAAATCAATAAAATATATTTTTTTAAAAAAACAAACAAAAAACTGAAACCAAACAAACCAGAATTCCAAAGGCAGAGCTGATTGCTTGAGGCTGGGGAAGGGTGAGAAGATGATTCCAACATTTTGGAAACCTTGAACTTGAGATGTCAGAGGGCTGTCCCGTTCGAGATGCCGTCCAGCCAGCAGTTGGATGGGCCAGGCTGGAATTTGGTCGTGAAGCACTGACTAAAGGTTTGGCCACTGGATTTTGGCCCATTCTGCCCTGAGGCAGAGAGGAAGAGGAGAACAGCAGGAGGGGTGGAGCAGAAAGCACGCAGGGCGTAAGAACCAATTTTGGAGAGAGATGGAGCTGGGCTCAAATTCCTGGCTCTGCCGTTTAACTTTTGTGAGGATTTGGGCAACTGATGTAACAGCTCTGAGACTCGGTTTCCCCACTTGTAAGGTGGAGACAGCGATCTTTTTCAATCTCAGAGAGTTGTGTGAGGGTGAACTGAGTTCTTTGAGCAGATACTGCTATCATCGTTGTTTTTCTAGGCTGAAGGTTACTATTATTTTTATAAACCGGGATCTTTTTATTTTGCTTTTCATTCGGTACTAGCTGGCCACATGCAGCCAGCAGGCATGTACTGCAGGCTGGCCCATTCATCATCTATTAAAACCACGTTGTGCCCTCAGATTGGTGACAGGAAACCTCCTCCTGTCGTGGTCAGGTGGAGTCCAGATCAGTTGCTTTTGTATGTGGGGTCCTCTCAGTGTCAGTGGAAGGAAATAATGAATAACTTCAGTTTTAATTTTGGAATTACAGGTCAGCTAATACATGCATTCGTTTATCTTCACATTTGCAGAGCATGTGACATTAAACCTTTGGAAACTTTCTCAGATTTATGTTATGTTTCTTGAGTTAGCTTCTCGACGGAATTGTAACTTCCTTTTCACACCAGAAGCACAGCCACCCTCCACCCTATTTGCCCATTTGGGCCCCCTGAACTCCGGCCAAGCCTGAGGACTGTGACCTTTAAAAGCTGCTTCTGGTTGGTGTCTCTTCAACGTGTTTCTGGTCTGACCCTTGGACGTTCCCAGCTGGGTGAACAGTTGGTCATTTACCTTGAAATCAATTAATAACAAGTCAGTGTCACCTTGGACTTGAGTGATAAGGATTGAATAATTGTCTGCCTCCAGTTTTCTTACGTTGGATGTTCTGAAAATGAGCCTTCCCATGGTCCTTTGTGTTCTGTGGACAGTGCTTCCTGCTGTGGTGGCTGTCATGTGGACATCAGGGGGAAATGGTCTGGAGTTAGCCAATCAGGGAGTTTCTGATCATTCTTCCCTACACGTGGCCCTGCCTCCAGTCCTTATGCTTCAGATATCGCGAATCACAGACTATGGCTGCAGAATGGCTCAGTCCCTTCCAGAAACCACATGCCAATTTAAAACAATGTTAATATTTAATCCATAATTCTACAGATATTAAATACTGGTCAAATTAATCTATTCTTCTAAGGCAGTGATGGTGAATCTTTTGAGCTCGCGTATCAGCATTTTGAAAAACCCTAACTTAACTCTGGTGCCGTGTCACATATAGAAATTTTTTGATATTTGCAACCATAGTAAAACAAAGACTTATATTTTTGATATTTATTTTATATATTTAAATGCCATTTAACAAAGAAAAATCAACCAAAAAAATGAGTTCGTGCACGCGTGTCATAGGTTCGCCATCACTGTTCTAAGGAGTTCCCCACCATATGAATTAAAATGACTTACAGTTGTTTTTCAGATTTTCAGTGAGGTTTACAGTAAAAGAGATATATATTAGACAAATTTTCCAATCAGCATTTGCTCCTCAACCTCCAGAAAGAGAACTTTTGTGTCTCTAGGGGTTTAAAAAGGAACCACCACAAGGGCTTAAGCCCTGTCATGACGATCCCCCCAACCCAGTGGATTGGGCTGCAGAGCCAACTAGTTTGAGTGAAGTGGGAATGAAATGTTGAACTTGGAGCACTTTCTTTAGTTGCCAGTTACCTGTGACACAGTTCCCAGGAGTTGCCCGCAAAACTGGTTTAGAGGCCTTGGTTTCTGGGTTTCCACTCCCCTCATCAATCAGCATGTACTTAGTGGATGCCTGGGGGCTCCATTAGGAACAATGGTGGCTGCCGTGGGGCTGCTGTAAACCAGGTGCATCCAGCAGTGCAGCCCTCATTCTTACAAAGCCTGGAAGCTGACAGTCCACCGGCAAGCTGAGCCACCCCCACACACAATCAGTAAGAGGGAAAGGCCGAATTAGCACCCGCCTGGGGTGGTTGTGTGACTGCTGGGGAGTCAAGGATGAGCATGGGACCAGAACACTGGCCAGGCTCGGTTCTAGCCCTTTACCTCTATCAACGCATTTAAGGCCTCTCGCTGCATACGAGGTTGTAGATGTACTAAACTCCCACGTTACAGATGAAGAACCAAACGTGACTTGGCCAGGGTTGCAGAGCATGTGGTGGGCGGGGCTGGGATTTGGACCCCAGTGGTCTAGCGTCCCAGCCCGTGGGAAAAAGCCCGTGACAGTGCCGTCCTCTTCATGATGACTTGCATTTTGGAAAAGCTTCCTTGGCAGATCACGTCACTGGCTCAGTCATAACTAAGGTCCCTGTCCCTGCTTGTTCAACACCCAACTGCTCCTGACTCCTTTTCTGCATGGGGGGTGGAGGAGAGGGCGTGGGAGCGGGGAGAGGAAGGGAGCTAAGCCTAGAGCTTTACAGCTTGCTGGGTCAACCCATTTCTCCAACCTGATTTGTTTCTCTTTCTCTACTGGTGGTCAGGCAGAGCTGGCCGCTGGATGGTTTTGTGGCAGGGCTGTGTGATGGTTTCCCCACGTTCCTGCAACTTCTTTTGCTGCCTGATTCTGGCCCCAGGGAGCAGCCCATTGGGCACTGTTCTAAGAACGAGCCAGGTGGTGTGTGAAAGGCATTGCTCAAGTCCCCTTGGGGCTCCATGGTGCCACCCTCTCCTGTTCACAGGGGCGGAGGGAAGCCCCTTCCTGACCCGCTGGGCTCTCCTTGAGTCTGCCTAGAAGTCAGCCAATTCATTTCTAAGCCCAGGTTCAGCGGCCCAGCAAAGGAGGGGCTGTGTCCGCAGGAGCTGAGGCCCAGGTCTGCTCTGGATTCTGTGGGTGGTCACACTGCTCCTCCGAGGGGCAGTTGCGCTGTATGGTGAAGGCTCTTGTTCATCGGTCCTTTGAGGAATGATGGCTGATAAGAGTGCAGGCATTTAATGTTTCTAAAGGGGGTTCTGAAAACTTGTGTAGAAAATAAATTCCATGTGTTCTTCAGTGGGCCTTTTCCATTGTCAAAGCTTCTGACCTTTCACTGACCTGTGGCAACACCTTGCTGCCCCCTGAGGGCCCCTTGAGGCGGGTGGGGAGAGCCCGGGACCTGGTCGTGCCTGAGCAGCAGTGCAGGGCTGTGTGTGAAGCGCCAGCCACAGCCAACCCTGTGAGCTGAGACCCGGATGGAAGGCTACCTGGCGATGTGTATAAACTCAGGTATTCTTGCTGCCGACACGCAGTCTGGGAGCCCATGCTCCTGAACTCTGTTTCTAGCTTAGAATTGCTCGCCCGTGCTTTCTCCAAGAGTCCCCAGCACCACGTTTCACCAGGAACCCTTCCCATGAGATGGCCTAGAAAAGTTGTAAAGTGCCTGGATTTTAAGTTGGAGGGGCCCAGAATAACCAGCCTCCATGGTTTTTAATATTCTTCTTCACAAGCAATTGAAGAAGGGTCATTGAAGAAGGGTCCTTCTGGCTAAAACAAAGGGGGAACCCTCAATTCTGGGGGAAGTGAAAGAGAAGGAAGGGAGGGGTGACTACATAACCTTCAGGGAGGCGGAGCCCGAGGGCTGGCTGTTGTCTGTGATGGGTCATTTGGTGCCTGGTATCATTTAGCTCAAATGGCCCCTTTGCAGCGAGACCTTCCTTGACGGGCCAATCCACTCCCTGCCCTTCAGGCATCTCGTTTCATTTTATTAGAGCACTGGTCACTATCCAACATTATCTCATGCGTTCCACATTACTTGTTTCTTGTTTGTCTCAGTAGAGTATAAGCTTCATGAGTCCAGTGATATCATCTGTGTTGTTCTGCACTGAGACCCCAGCACTCGGGACAGTTTCTGGGGCACACTGGGTACCCAATAAATACTCGTGGGGCAAATGAACACTCACGCAGCTACTCTAGGAGCTGGCTGGCCTTCGCCCGTCTTGCTGAGCGAGATCCCTGAGTTGGCAGAGCGCGGGCCAGTGTGGACAGTCCTTCCCATGCCTGTGGTCTCTCTGCCCAGCCTCCCAGGCCTCCCTGCTGCTGACCCAGTGCGCCTGTCCCTGGGGCCCTGCAGGTGGCTTCCCTGGCACTGCTGAGTGTGAATGGCCTTAGAAGTTGGTCACTCTTACACGCGCTCCTTCGGGCAGTTTCTCTTCTCCTCAGTGACTGCCATTCATTCAGTCAGCAAGTACACATGTATTACTTATTATTATTTACTTATTATTTTATAATCTTCACCCAGGGATAGGTTTCTATTAGTTTTAGAGAGAGAGGAAAGGAGAGAGAGAGAGAGAGAGAGAGAGAGAGAGAGAGAGAGAGAGAGAGAGAAATTGATGTGAGAGAGAAGCATTGATTGGTTGCCTCCTGCATGCACCCTGACCGGGAATTGAACCCACAACCTTTTTTTGATGTATGGGGCAACACTCTAACCAACTGAGCCATGCAGCCAGGGCCAGCAAGTATTTATTGAGGGCTTACTAGGCACTGGAAGCTGGGACATTGGGAAGAAACGTGCCCTCTGGACAACCATGCTTCTTGTTCTCCTAAACCAGGCGCCTTCTTTTCTTTTCTTCTAAATCCTACTACATGCCATGTTTGGTGGGTTTACATGCATTTACATGTTCTGGTGGTCATGGCTTGTATTTTTGTGGCTTTTCTCCCCTCTAGCTATGGAATTGCTGGCTCTACCAACGTGACGGGTGACCAAGTGAAGAAGCTGGACGTCCTCTCCAATGACATGGTCATTAACGTGTTGCGGGCATCCTTTGCGACCTGCGTCCTGGTGTCAGAAGAAGATAAACACGCCATAATTATAGAACCTGACAAAAGGGTGGGTCTGAACTTCCACCATCCAGGGTTTTGATGTAACCATTTTTCTATCTCGCTTCAAAAATGACTCCAATTGCTCAGCCACGCTGGATTCCTAGGAATCACCCTAGATTCCTCCTGAACCATGAGTCATCATTTCACAGATTCATCCTCACTACCATCTCTCAAACTGTCCCCACCTGTCCACTCTACCACCATAGTCCATGCCATTATCTATCCTCCAGTGGGCCCATACATGGGAGAGACTCATATATACTCATACTCATCTCCACTCCTAACTTTTCATGGTCATGTTCAAGGCTCTTCAACGTCTGGCAACTGTTAACTTTTTTTGCTTCATCTTCATCCACCAAATTCCTGCCCTCACACTTCAATTCTTCTGCCAATGTAAACTGCTCCCAATTCCTGTCACTGATTTATGGTTTGGAATCCTATTAATCTAATTGTTTCTTGAGGGAGGAAATGAATTATATTCTTCTCTGTATCCCAGCACCTAGCATAACTCCTGGCCCATTATAGGGGTTCAATACTCAGTTATTGTTGCAAAAGGGAATGGAAAGAGTATATCCAGCGTTTATAGAACAAAACAATTATCATTTAAAAAAAAACTTGAAATGAGAAGTACAGTTCTATGGGCTGTCTCTCTTTTCCTGTTTGAGATGAATCGGGACATGAAGGAGTAGAATCAGAAAAAAGCAATCAGAAGATGAACTTACAGAGGCTACCTGACACCTGGTCGTGACATTTTGAAGAGTGTAGGGAGCTATGTCCGATTAATTTGTTTTACATTATTCCTAAAATATATTACATGTCAGATTCAAAGTTCATGTTGTTCTCTGTTGGTCTTCTCAAGGTACTTGGCAGTTTCACGCATGTGGATTGAATTTGTTGTTCAATGTTCTCTACAGAGTTGGCCAGCTTCTCTGACTGCAATGTGCTTTTCTAACAGGCATGTTCCTGTTTTCCAGATGACAGTTTCTCCTGCATCAGCCAGGGTGATTTAAGAGCAAGTGGTCAGGGAATCAGAGAATTGTCTTAATTTGATGCAGAACTTAAAAACCACCTCTTAAAGTAGCTAATCTGGATATGGAAAATCTCCTATGGTGTGTTGATAAACTGGTTCTGTTTTGGAAAAGTCTCTGATTTGTAGTAATTGCCAATACCAACTTCGTAAATACTCCCCCATAGTTGATTTCAAACTACCAACGTGACATCACTGAAGGCAGAGTTGGGAAGAGATGTGCACAGCTCACCCTTGAGGCCAGAAACCTGACAGCCCCATTCAAAGACCAAACCTTTGGTAGTCCCTTTACAACAGAATTGCAGTTGGGATAGCCATGAGAACTCTGTGCACTGCAACCCAAATGTCATCTATAAGACCTGCACTAGGAGGTCCTTCAAGACTTGAATGTTGTGTTAGCTTCACTAAAGGAAGTATGTATACATCCCTAATGAATGAAAAGAAATAAATGACTAACCTTGTTTCTCTTCTTCCTTTGGCTGCCAGGAAACTCAAGCCAAAATTCTGATTCAACTGTATCAACGATGTAGGAAATTGACTTATTTATCTATATTCCATTACCTTCATCTACGCCTCCCATTCTAAGTTGTGTTTTCTCTGCCTAATGATGTTTTGGTACAATAACAGTCATATGATTATGTATATTCATTGTTGTTTTCATTTTGCATGCCACTCATAGCTTCCATGACAGAGTATAAATAAGACTCACATTTCTTGAATTTTCCCCTAGATTCCCCTTTTTTTTAAATCCCCTTAGTGTATACTTTCTATTTTGTTATAATGTGTTTATTTTTAAAGTAAAGTTTTATTTCCTTTTTTTGTTGTCCAGGGTAAATATGTGGTCTGTTTTGACCCCCTTGATGGATCCTCCAACATCGATTGCCTTGTGTCCATTGGAACCATTTTTGGCATCTACAGAAAGGTACAACGTAATGGATAAGCCCCTGGTTTGGGATCCAGAGGAAAGTTAGTGTCGAGTGTCCAGTCCTGTTTCACTATTGGTGGAGCAACCAGATCGTATATCAGGAAACTTTGTGAGACTTGACAAAAATTTATGTCTTGAGTTCTGACTTTTTCAGCATTTGCTACATGGTGAAGATCCATTAAGTTGTTAGAAAATGTAGTACAGTGTGGGTAGGAAGAGAAAAACAGTTTACTCATAGCTGTATCATGCTTTCTTTATAATAGAAAATGAAATTAAAAATAAAGGGGCAGTAGAGGGTAGTTACAGTGGCGATACTATGTGAGCTGAGCATTGTGTGAGTGTGACAACAATGAGAGTACATATGTCAGAATTGTCCTTGAAATCTACTCTCCCCACAGCCAAATTCAGCCAGTTGCCTGATTTGTATGGCCTCTGAGCAAGAATAACCCTTCTGCATTTTTAAAAAATATTCTGAAAAAAAATAAATAATATTTCATAGCCCATAACATTTAAATGAATTTCATTGTCACTGTCCCTAAATAAAGTTTTAATGGCTTGCGGTCAACCCATATGTTTACATAGTGCTTTTGGCGGGTTCCGTGATGCCCCGGCAGGGCTGAGCGGTTGTAATACTTTATGACCTAAACCCTGCAGTGTTTCCCGTCTGTCCGCTTATGGACAGGGTTTGCTGCACTCTGCTGCGGCCTGGGGCCTGGGTCCCGGACCCTGCCTGGTCTTCGACCTGTGTACCTGGGCAGGCAACTCTACCTCCAATGCCTCTCTTTCCTTCTTTCTCTTTAAGTGTCGTGTGTGTGTGTGTGTGTGTGTGTGTGTGTAAACAAAATAGAATGAATACCTGTGGGCCCATCATAAAACACGAAATCTGAAATACGTTTTCATGTTTATAATTTGCAATGTCCTTTAAATAATCTGGTCCCCATAACTCAGCCTGTATTGTTTAATTTAGAAATAAAACCTCGCAGATGCCCTTGAGTCTGAATCACTTTATCTTAATGGGCAGGTGGCTGGTGAGGCTTCCCCACAATCTCCTAGGTTAGCATACGGAGGCCATAATTTAAGTAGTGAGACCCAATTTGCACTTTATTGTTCAAAGTGACTTGTTGGCCAGTATTGGATATAATCTCCTTTCAAACATGTGGAAATCAGGACACCAGGGGACCGTTCTCTTTGGTCGTTGAATGTATTTTGCTTTTGTCCCAGCTGAGAGGGACAGAATGCCCCTTCGGCTTTTGTACAGATTACAACCCCCTTGAGGCAGGGGCATCATCTTAAACAGCTAATCAACTTGAGTAACAGGTTCTAATGTTCATACCAGGAAGGTCAAGGCAAGAATTTATCTATTTTCCAAGTCAACCATGAATATACCATTCCTGTTATAGACAGGGGGCAGACCATTTTATCTGCAAAGTATCAGGGCTATCGTCTAGCAAGAGAGGTTTGCAGCAAAAGTCTTCATTTGAAGCAAGACTGCTGGTTACTGACTCAGCCAAAACTAAAGCAGCGCGAATGTTTGCCAGCTCCATTCTCCACCTCAACCCCCAAATAAGGACGCCTTGAAGGAAACCAGAGAAAACTAGAAAACGGAGATACTGGCTGTCAATTTAAAAAATCAGCTTGCAACAGCAGCGTGAATTAAGGATGCTACAACTCAACAATGAGTCTCCACACTTGTCTCAATAAACCCGGTGTAACTTTTAAAAGACTGGGGAAAAAATATGAGTGGGATACTGCCTTTGTTATTTCAGTTTTCAAAAGCCTTATTGATTATTTAAAGCCATTTGAGGGCCTATGGGGCATAAACACTGATGTGCCCGATGCTTCAAAGATGACCTTTCCTGCTTTCTGCACAGACGGCTCTGGGCTAGAATTCAGCTCCCTGTGCCCCAGCTCAGCGCACAGCATCTGTAATGGGAACCCTCAGCAGCACCAGGCCTGCCCACCACTGCCGGAAACAGCTCCAGGGGACCTCGAAGGGCTGGTGGTCTAGTGTTCCACCTAGGGGGGTCACCCAGCTTCTGGCTGGGGGCACCAGAGGACTATGATTCTCCTGAGGTGTTGGATGCCATCAGGGTTAGAATGTTTGTCTGGATGTGCCCACCCCTGGAGCTGAGAGGGAGGGAGGCAGCATCTTAAGGAAGATTAAGAGGAAGTTAAAAAGGAAGTTATCAGGATGGTGATGGATGCTGGCCAGGCAAAACCAACCCATCTGCAGTCCAGAGTACACTCTCCTGGAGGCAGGGACATCATCTTACACACTTTTGTCTGCTAGGGTCCCTGCTGCAATCGTAGGTAAACGATATTGGCTCCGTTACTGGGGTCGCTGCCACATGTGCTGTCAGACTTTCTAAGGAGGGTTTGGCTGCTCCGCTAAAGGACGGCTACCTGGTGACACGACAGCCACAACACACTTCTGCCCAACTTGGCTTTCTCGTCTGCCACCTTGAATCTCCAGAATCCATGGTGTCTTTCCCTCGACTCCAGCGGTTCTCAACCTGTGGGTCGCGACCCCTTTGGGGGTCGAGTGACCCTTTCACAGGGGTCGCCTAAGACCATCGGAAAACACATATATAATTACATATTGTTTTGTGATGAATCACTATGCTTTAATGATGTTCAATGTGTAACAATGAAATTGGGGGTCACCACAGCATGAGGAACTGTATTAAAGGGTCACGGCATTAGGAAGGTTGAGAACCACTGATCTACCCCTTATGGGATGGTGTGGAATAAAACAAACCAATCTCCACAGTAGGTGATGGCCTGGGCGGCATAGAGAAAGGCAAGGTCCGGAGGCTTTCCAATGTTGCCAGGTCCTTCATGCACACGGCCCTGCGCATCCGCATGGGAATGTGGTGACTGCTGGGGTCTGCAGGAGGGAACTCATGCATTGGGAAGGGGTCAGGCTAGAACAGAGTCCCTGCAAGTCCACGATTCGAGGGCATTACTTTCTGTTTCTTGTGAGTATGTGGATCATAGATAGTGTTGCCATTTCTTATTTCATGCAAAGCCATCAAAGAGTAAGATTGTTTGGTGACAGTATTTCAGGGAAATTCTGTTTTCTCTCGCACCTTCCCCACAGACAGAGATGGATGGTGCTGGCAAGGTGGAATCTCTGGGGAGCTTTTACTAGTGGAGAACTGATCACTGCAAGCCCCAGCAGCTCCCAGTCAGCCCATCTGTTCCATATTCCCGTTGTCTGATTCCCGCTGCACTGGCGGGCAGCCCTACGTGGCTGTGTTAGAGGGTAGTTAGAGGCGTGAGTCCGCCCCCTCTGTCACTGGCTTCGAAGGAAGCTGGTTCCTTTTTCAGGGTTGTGCACTGGCAACATTAGGAGCTAGGGAAAACTCAAATTTTCTATACTGTGTTTAGTCTGTGTTGACCCAACCCAACCAACCAACCACCTCGACGAAACCCTTTTATTAAATTTGAGGGCCCAGCCGGTGTGGCTTAGTGGTTAAGCTTTGGCCAATGAACCACAGGAGGTCACAGTTAGATTCTGGTCAGGGCACATGCCTGGGTTTCCAGCTCGATCCCCAGGAGGGGGCGTGCAGGAGGCACTGATTCTCTCCCATCATTGATGTTTCTATCTCTCTCTCCCTGTCCCTTCCTCTCTGAAATAAAAACAAAACAAAAAAAAAAAACAAAACAAACCAAAACAAAAATCCCACTAGTTGTGGTGATGAAGGAAAAAATGGAAAGAAATGGTTTAGTAGTTCTTCCTTGTCCATTAGTAGTTCTTACCCTCAGCCACTGGCATTGGCTGGGAAAGGAATAAATAAAATTGGCAGAAATTGCCCATTTTCATTTCTGTTTAAATTCAGGTAGAGACCGTTCAAGCTGGAAGATTTGTTGGGGCTGCTCTGAGGAACGAAGAAGCCAATCAAGTGTTGATGAGACGGTAGTCATCGGTTAGCAATCCATTCGTTAGGAGCCGTCTCCTTCAGGTGTTTCATTCCTCAGTGTTAGGCAAACTGTGGGTCACATGACCCAGCGGGCTGTGTTCCTAGTGAAAAAAAGAAAATATTAGCGTGCACGTCATGTGTGCGCGTCATGTTCTAAGTGTAAGATTGTTTCGTTTTATTCCTGTACTTGTGTGCGCATGTGAGTGTGTGTTGATGCTGGTTTGTGATGGAGCCAGTGTTTCTTACTGTGGGTCATGGTCAACACAATGGGAGCATCTGCCCTGGTCTGCACTGGCTCTGGAGGGTTTCTAAGTCCCCATATTTCCGAGAATCTCCTTGGTGTGTGAGTGATGTGGGCCACATTGCTCCCTGGGGGATGGACGGCAACTGGCAAGAACTCGTGGAATTGATGTCCTCACCAGACTCGCGGCCCTGCAGCCCAGTCTTAATTTGTTTAAAGAACGAGGGAGTAGGCAGGTGAAAGACATCGATGCCCATAACAAGATTAAATTAGCGGGAGCTGGCAAGAAGGCATGCTCTGTTCTGAAAGTGAAAATAGAGAAATGAGGGAATATCAAATTAGTAAAATCAGAGGAGGGCGGTAATTGGAAAGAAGGTCCCAGCTGCAGGAAATCGGGGGCCTGTGGGAAGCCTGCTGTGGGAATATAATCAGGACATCACTGTTCGTGACGGAGGGTCCCTCTAAGAAAATGTCCAATTTCATCAAGAAAGCATCTTGATAATGCATCTTGCTAATAGTTGAACTGAAAAAAAAAAAAAAAGAACCGCAAAACAGAACAAAAATGTCTTGTTTTCTTTCTTGTCCTAGAACTCTACCGACGAGCCTTCTGAGAAGGACGCCCTGCAGCCGGGCCGGAACCTGGTGGCGGCTGGCTATGCCCTCTATGGCAGTGCCACCATGCTGGTGCTGGCCATGGCCTGTGGGGTCAACTGCTTCATGCTGGACCCGGTGAGAGAGCCTGGGGGCGGGGGTGGGGGGTTAGGTGCCTGGCTGATGGCTGTGTCAGTTATGTGTGTGGGGCATGGACTGGGGTACATAGAGGGGGGAGATGACGTCTGGAGGGACAGAGGTGGGTGGGGGGCGAAGTGGAAGACCACATGTACGTCAGGAGGAGATTATTGAGGTGAGGATTAATGTCTGTCCAGAGCATGAAAGAGGGCCTTTGTCCCAAGATGAAATCTTCGGAACAGACATTATTCAACTGACTCCAAGGCCCATCTAGGCCGGGCAAGCCATGTGAATGAGTAGAGCGTGCTGCCAAGCCAGGCCGGCAGGTGGTGGGACTGTGGTGAACTGGACAGGTGTCGATGTTTAGGAAACACTGTGGTGTGTGTTTTTAATGTGATGGTTCTGGATTTGTAAAACACCGTGCTAGTCAACTAAACGCATTCATGGACCAGATGGGGCCTGTGGATGGCCCGTTTACCCCCCACTGTATTCATCACTAATTTCCTCAGTGAACGGTAGCCCACCTGAACGTATTTGCTGTGCACTCGCAGGCACACCTTTGGTTAACGTCTGCAGTTCTGACAAGGCTCTGATAAACTCAAGGGCGTGAAAGTAAAGAAGGGAATGGAGGTCAGTCGTTGGCCCACCTTACAGAGAACAGCTACCTTATGGAGAGAAGCCCAGGGTGCATGAAAAATGCTCATTGGCAGTTTTAATTTGCGGAGAAGTCCTACGTGCCTATTAACTGGGGTTGTTTACCTATTGATTCAGCAGTCGCCAACCTTTCGGACCTCACGGACCACCAGTTGGCGACCGCTGATTTAGATGACAGTGTCAACAGAGCAGATGAATGAGGGAAAGAAATCTTTTCAAATATCTGGTGCCATGAAATCCACCACTGAGTACACACCCCATAGGACAGTCTTTACTAGGTTGGCATGTTCATTGTGTGTTTGGCCCTGTGCCCCAGGGTTTATAAACACCTTTTACTTTTAGAAATGTTCTTGGGTGACATTAATGACGCATGCTGTTTATTTGGTGCTTTTTGCTGACAAACCGAACACAAGGACGAGCAGCTGGCTGGGGTCCTGGGAGCGCCGGGCTGCTCCTGGAGAGGCTGGGGTTGGTTTGCGGCAGGGCCGATAGACCAGGGTGCGGGCGCCTTTGCCCCCTGCACTCTTGCACAACTGTACTTTGCCTCCTTGGAAGTACCGGCGTTTAATAAATAAACAGGGGTGGGGGACAGCACTCGAGTAAATCTCCAGCGAGGTGACCTGAGGGAAAACAGTGGCAGAACCAGAGCACAGTTCACTGGGAGCCGGGGCAGGGGCACAGTTTCTGAAATCACTGGTGTCTCAGCTCCCAGACACGTCCTGCCTCCTCACGGCCTCCTGGGGCCGTCTGTTGCCTTTGCTGATGGGCGCATCGAAAAAGTAAATCTCTTCTTGTTTCCAGATCGCAGACGGTGTCTCTGGGAGTCAGTGTCTGTGTATTTGATGGTCCTTTGCCCTCCTCACACCCACTGTTCGGAAGGACCGCCTGTCCCCTGTGGGCTGCCTCCCGGATCCGGGATCTGGCCAGCCCTCTGCTGGCGGACGCCTGTGGGCTGGGCCTCGGACCGGTTTAGCCTTTCCTTTTCCTTTCGGCTTGCTGCACGCGCAGGCTGAGGGTTTCTGCTAAGAAGCTATGTTTGCATTTTTAGCTCGTCGGGCATTTAACGTTCAAAAAGCTTTCCCGTCTCTTGCCTGAGTGCAGGAGGCCTCTCTCCCTCCACACGGCGCTGCGGGGGCGTCTGCAAAGCATGGCTGTGTGAGCTGCGCGGCGCCTGCCATGCAACGGCTTCATTTTCCAGACTTTTTAACCTTTTTTGTAAAGATATTTATTTATTTACTTAGTCTTCTGACCATACAAATATTTCTACATATTTGTGGTCAGAATAGTTGGAAATATAAAAAAGCATAAAAGAAAAAAGAACCACTCCCAACGACAGCTTCCAGTGACCACTGTTAATACTCGCCTCTTTTCTCTCCTCTCCCTCACCCTTCCTCCTTCCCTCCTCCCTCTCTCTCTAGTCGCATGTGCTCCATACTGGCAGGAACCAATCTTCACTGTGGGAATAAATGGCGGGAGAGATGTGTTGATGGGGCCTCCCTTCTTCCAACTCTTGCCTCCAGGGAGCAACCCCCTCCCCAGATGAGCAGCACCCCATCACCTTCTCAGTGACATGCAGGAGCCCCAAGCAAGCCTCGGGCTAGAGCCACAGGAGTTAACTGACACTTTCCCTCCCAACTGCAAAGTCTTTAGCAGAACCTAAGCTCTAAAGGCACCAGCTTAGCCCTGGGGCTTGGTGGGCGGGCGTTCTGAGAGACCCTGAGAGCCACTGAGCGAAGGGAGCTGATGTTACCTGTGCTGTGAGTCAAAACTCAGGCTCTGCTCTTTTCTAGAGCAACACATGGAAGGGAAACACCATCAAGGTGGGGACGGGAAGCTGAGAGCAGCCCTGAGCCCCTGGGCGCGCTGGTGTAGCCCAGCTGTCTGTCCCTTCTGAGGCCCGCCTCCTGTCTGCACCGACCTTTACTTAAATTAAATGTTTTCCAGAAGGCATGCCCATCTCAGGGCGTGGGTGTCCCAGGGCCACGCGCTCCCTGTGCTGGTGATCGTCCCACAATGCAATGTCATGTCAGTTATCCCTCAAGAAGAAAAACCTGTGAAACAAAAGCCACGCTCCTTGTGCTGGTGCATGGGTGTGACCGCAGGCCCTGCTCCCCCTCCCCCAGCTGAGCCAGCCTGCCGCACCCTCACACAGGCAGGGGGAGGTCCGGAGGGGGGCTCATCACCTCTCCCCCTTGCCTCCTGTTTCACAGGCCATTGGAGAGTTCATTTTGGTGGACAAGGATGTGAAGATCAAAAAGAAAGGGAACATCTACAGCCTCAATGAGGGCTACGCCAAGGACTTCGACCCTGCGGTCACTGAGTATGTGCAGAGGAAGAAGTTCCCCCCGGTAAGTGAGGGCACGGGAGCCCCTGAGCTAGGCAGAAATGTGCTGGTTCCTGACTTACCTGGTGGAGAACGGGGGCAGGGACAAGAGCAGCTTGGCTCCCACTGCGCACTGACCCCATGATTAAGTTCCCACCCAGGTCCCGGGAACTGGGACCCCTGCCCTGGGACGTCAAAATCGGAAGGTCTGTTTTAGCCTTTGCCGCTTTCTCTTGGTAGAATAAAATCAGGGTAATCAGGCCCGCTGGCTGCATGAGCTCATGGCAGTAAAGCATGTTTCACTTCTGGGGTCCCTGATCCCAGATGGTACAGAACGTGGCTCTTGCACCCAGGACCTGCCCTGCGGCGTCTGACGGGTCTGTCAGTCATCTCAAGTTCCAGGGTGCCCTTCTCGGTGCCTCTCAGTTACTAATTACTGAGCATGAAGAGAGAAGCAGCTGGCGGCAGAGCTGGTTCTAGTGGGAATGTCCAGTTTTGTCACACTCTTGTCCCATGCCATTGATGCTGCTGTGTCCTGAAGAGGAAGCCGAAAGGCCGTCAGCATGGCATTCGGGGCCCTCAGAACTGGCCCAGGCTCTCTCGCCAGCTCCGTCATCTCTCCTTCCACCTCGTCTTGGATTCCTCTCATGGCCCCTCCCCAGCCCCCGCCCCGTGGACAGCACTTGCTTCTCTGTCTGGTTAGATTGTGTACGTCCCTTCCCGCAAGATGAAAACCCCACCCTTGCCCAGCTCCTTAGCTTGGCAAAATCCTTCCTAACCTGCGAGGTTCTGCTAAGTGGCACCATTTGTGTGATGCCTGCCCCAACCCCATAGCTAAAATCAACAGCAGCTTCCGTGGGGTTTCTGAGGGTAATGGACCTGCTGTACACTGGAGGAGAGGCGGTCTCCACTGCTCCGCTCTCTGCTCCTTGGGAACGGGATTTTCATCCTGTTTCCTAAACACGCACCTTGTAGGTGCTCACTGAAGGATTGTTGAGTCAAATAAGTGTAGAGGGCACAGAGAACTCCCTTTCTCTC
Source organism: Myotis daubentonii (assembly GCF_963259705.1). Taxonomy (NCBI): domain Eukaryota; kingdom Metazoa; phylum Chordata; class Mammalia; order Chiroptera; family Vespertilionidae; genus Myotis; species Myotis daubentonii. The sequence goes on from NC_081850.1 coordinate 8,507,737, forward strand.
CCCCTTTCTCTCTCTCTCTCTCTCTCTCTCTCTCTCTCTCTCTCTCTCTCTCTCTCTCTCTTTCCTGCAGCCCTAATGATTGCTGGTCTTAACCTTGCAGGATAACTCAGCCCCCTACGGCTCCAGGTATGTGGGCTCCATGGTGGCTGATGTCCACCGCACCCTGGTCTACGGAGGGATCTTTCTGTACCCGGCTAACAAGAAGAGCCCCAAAGGGAAGGTAAGCAGATCCTCTGGGGAGCGGTGGTTTTCATTTGCAGCCCAGGGGGTGACTGAGGAAGAAGAAAAGGTGGTGATAGCTGTCAGAGTCTGCCGTGGGATGCTAACAATGTCTGTGGCATATCCTGATCTGGGTTAAGGTTGTTCTGGCTAAAGTCAGGCAGTATCTGCAGAGCCCTTCCATTGCTAGCGATCAGTCATGGTGTTATGGTCAGGAGGGGCTGAACGTGCTCAGCTCTTCCCGTGGGCACGCGGTTTGGCTTGAGCAAAGTAAATTCCATTCATAAAGAGAAATGAAGCAGCCCAGCCCCATTACCGAGGCAGCAAATCAAATCCGTATTCCAAATAGAGGTTTTCTTTCATTGCTTTCAAAAGGCATAAAATAGCAATAACTAATGAGCAGACATTGGCTGCTTGGAAAATGGTACCTTTCTAGGGAAGGAAAGAACCTCCGGGGAAACCTGGGGCTTTTGGGTGAGCCGTTACACGAACGCCCCAGTGACTGCCCGCGGCGTGTGCTCAGGCTGGGGGCGCTTGCGGGCCCGGCTGGCTGAGCGGCCGCACGCCCTTCCGCACAGGGGGACAGTGCTGCCTTCCCAAGTACTGTCCTTCTGTTTTTTCCCCAATAGACAGACTTTTTTTTTTTTTTTTAAATATGAGAGAAGGAATAGGGACAATAACCCCCTTAAGATAGGAATCTGTACTCAGATCTCTGTTTACAGCACACTGTGTCTGCTTCACTGAAGACATTGTGCTCACAGGAAACGCCACTCCTGCCACCGCCACCTCAGGCACCCGCCCGCCTATGTGATTAGCTGCTGTCTAGCGCTTTTCCCTAAGGTCCCCAAAATTATTTTTTAACAGAAATACTGAGGTTCCTTCTTTTTTTCAGTTTTGCAAATCTGGCCATGACACCTGTATGGAAATAGAGTCAGGAAACACCTGCAAGGAGCTGCCTGCTCCGTAGGCGACTGCATGAAAACACATACAATAAAAAAGTTAATATTTAAAAATAAATGCCAAGCCTTATAATATAGTAAATCCCAACCCGCAAGCCTTGGGAGAATTATAAAAGGAATGTGTGTAGAGTTGCAAACAATATCATACTGTTTGGAGGAGCCAGTCTGCTTTCCAGATGTCTGCAGCCAGACACAACCATGAATTCTTTTTATGCTTTTAGAATAGGCAAAGCTCCATCCAAAACACACAGAATCACTCATTAGGTCCAGTCGCCGTGCCATAAAGAGAGGGGAGCCATCGGTTCTGCCAATATGTCATTCAGCCCCGAGTCCAGGTGCTCGGTCTCATATTCGCATCAAGCAGTCCATTCCTGCCTTCTGGCTTGATGAATGGCTTAATTAACCAAATGCTAAATTAACCATTTGGTCTTATATGCAACCTTGAGGTGTGTGTGAGGCGGGGGGGGGGGGGGGGGGGGGGGGGGAGGGGAGAGGGGCTTTTACAACCTCATAGAAGGAAAGGGAGAGTCTCAGTTACCTTGGAAACGTCCACCAGCCCTGCGCTATTTTGCTGTGGAATAAATCCTCTTTCTGTGAAATACCTTCTGGTGTGAAGACGCTGCTCTGGGCTCTTGTTTTCCAGTTGAGACTACTGTACGAATGTAACCCAATGGCCTACGTCATCGAGAAGGCGGGAGGATTGGCTACCACTGGGAAGGAAGCTATACTGGACATCGTTCCCACTGACATCCACCAGAGGGCGCCAGTCATCTTGGGGTCCCCGGAAGACGTGACTGAGTTCTTGGAGATATATAAGAAGCATGCTGCCAAATGAAGAGCTGACCTTGCCCGCCCCCTGCACCGCCCCCCCACCCCCCGCCCAAAATATTGCCTTTTATCTGGACTTTTATCTGACACGGCGCTACTCCATTCTGACTGCATTATACATTCCTAGGCAGCAGAAATAGAAAGCACAGATATCTTCACCATCAAGTTCTGTGTAATGCCTGGTGCTGCCTAACCAAAATGCTATCTATATAACGCTACTGATGATCAAGATATATTTTGAATAGATAGAGGAGAAATAAACCTATTTTTCCTTTTTCTAAAAAGTCTTCATTGCTTTGTGTGAAATAATGGTAAAAGTCATAGTGACAGTCAATGCATATAACATTAGGTAACTCATTTAATCTTCACAGCAACCTCATGAATTAGGTGCTATGAATAACTCATTTCACCATGACATCATATGGAGGACAGAGAGGTGAGGTAATCTGCCCCAGGTCTCCAGCCAATGAGCCACAGAGTTCAGATATGAACCTAGGCAGTCTGGCCACTAAACTCAGAGTCAGCCTATTGCTTCTCCTACGTATTGTCTGTGCAGGTCTGGATGTGCAGACCTCACCTGAGCAAGGCTGTTCATACCTCCTGGGGCCTGTAAAGGTGATAAGTTCATGATGGTGCCCATCCACAACCTCTTGGCCTCCCATACATGCACATAATTATCTAAGTCACAAGTGAAGGTTTATATTATTGCTCGTGGTGACTTTTAAAGATCTAATTACCGTAATGAAGAAGACTCATCATTAAACGCACAATTTATGGAAATAATAATATTGTTGCAAGCAAGTGAATTTCTTACTAGACTCTTTGTATAAACATTTACTCCCTTAGCTGACCCTGGTTCTTTCTAGACTAGAATTACTAAGATCATGGCAAATATACCAGGTTTTAAGAATCATTGGTGGTTTTTGTTGAGTTCTAGTTTCTTTTATTTTTAAAAATGTTTCAATTACAGTTTACATTTAATATTTTTCTGTATTCGTTTCAGGTGTACAGAAACTACAACGTTAAGCTCTTGATTTTATAAACATTATTTTTACTTGTGAACTTGAAAAAGTTTTTTGTGTAAATCCTGCTCTTTTTTTGTTTTGTTTTGTTAATCCTCACCCAAAAATATTTTCTCCATTGATATTTTTTTTTGAGAGAGGGACGAGGAGGAAGAGAGAAAGAGAAACATCAATGTCAAAAAGACACATCAATTGGTTGCCTCCCACATACACCTGACTGGGGCCTGGGATTAAAGCTGAAACCCAGGTACATGCCCTTGACCAGGAATCGAACCCATGACCCTTCAATACGCAGGCTGGTGCTCTAACCACAAGCAACACTGGCCAGGGTCCTGTTCCTTTTCCTTTAAATACACCTCATCAATTCCACGGTTTTCCAACAGGAAACTTAGTTTGATTTTAAGCATTGATTTTATGCACTGACTAGGCCCAAAGCCAGTACTTCCTCCCTCCCACTGAGGCTGGTCTTGCAGAAAAGTCCTGACCCACAAAGCACCTTTTGGTTTTTAACCAACTTGTCAGTTCTTATGCCTCCTGGTTCTCAAAGCACCGAGGGGGATGTGTCGGTCTGGGAGCCGGATGGAAATGATACGCCCCCACCTCAGCGCCATTGTTTTCAGTGGAATGAGTGGATGGTCTTTCTCCATTGCTAGTGGGAGTGGGGTTCCTGGGGTACTGCTGGAATAAGCATTCCAGGGGCCCCCATGGGAGGATGAGATGTGGTGGAAAGCTTTACTTTTGTGCAATTACATCCTTGGGTTTCCCAAGACCCATTTCCCTTAATCCGGTCCTAGAAGATGTGCAACTGGGGATTCAGTAGAGCTAGAAGCAAAGAGCCAGTATCCAGTTTTCTTTCCACGGTGGCATTGGGTCCGGCGCGGCCTCAGGCTGGTTACAGTCCATTGTGTGTGGAGTCCGCACCTGTGAGCCCTGTGGGCAAATGCAGGGGAGCCAAGAGCGCACTCGCCCTGCAACAAGGGTCCCAGAACTCCCCCAAACACAAGAGCCAAGAGTGTCAGAGAACCAAGAGGGTGACCCCCTCTGTTCAGGAGAGTAATTACCTCAGATCTTCCCGCGCTTGCAGTGGCCACGCCTACTCTGGCCAATGACCTGTTCCCAGGTGTGACTGACACCTACGTCATCCAGTCCTCCCTGTGAGAAAGGATCTCTCCTCCTGCCCAGTCCCGCTGGGGACAGACCGGCGGCTTCCTGGGGCGTGTTAACTGCAGCTTCCTGGCAAAGGCGCCCCAGTGCCTGTGTTATGTGGCCTTCCCTTCGCTCCTCTCCTGTTACTCCTGACTAGGCTTATCACAGCAGCATCACCGTGATGAAACGCCATCCTAATAAAACGCCAAACAGACGGGAGAACAACAGTTCTTCTTGGATCCCTATGCTATGGGAGGACACGGCGAACCACTGCCCTGAGATTAGAGACACCAACAGGTGAAAACAGGGATCATGGGCTTCCAGAGCAGAGACTCACAGGGGAACCACCCTGGGGACCAGAGCCTTGGAGAACCTGAACTATAATTGACAAGTTGCTGTAGGCTCAGTGTGGGCAGGTCCGGGAGTCAAAAACTCCAGTCATGGGGGGAGGAGGCCCACCGTGCTGAGATCTGCCTCTGAAGCCTGGCCGTGTTGCCATGGAAAATATCAGAGAAAAATGCCCTGGGGCTTCTGGCAGGGTGGAAGGGGAAAGGGACCATTTTGAAATACAGCAGAGCACTCTGCTCTTAATACGTATGGCCAGCCCTCAGGGAACATGAGTCAGCCAGAGCCTCCCCTGGTGTTACCAGAGCCTGGCGGCCCTGGGGAGGGGAAATGCCTAATACCAGCCCACTCTACCATCCCGCCTCACCTGGGGGCAGGAGCGGGAGACAAACTGAGAAACACTGTGAAGTTCACCGGCCAGAGGCATACGCTCACTAACAGACTGAGACCTGGTCACAGGACTGTAGAACACTTCCCACCCCCACCTCACCATCACATTACAAAAAGCCATTTGCAGTCGTTCCTTTCACCCAGGACGTCAGCCCATCCATCAGTAGAAAGTTACAGAGCATACCAAAGGCAGAACACACGCTGTGAAGTGGCAGAGTAAGCACCAGAGCAAGACAAAGCAGGGGCATTGGATTATCAAACCAGGAATTTAAAACAATCATGATTAATATGCTAAGGGCCTTAATGGATAACGTAGACAACAATCAAGAACAGATGGACAATGTAAGCAGAGAGATGGATATCCTAAAAAATAAAATAAAAGAGGCAAAAGGAAAGAAAGAAAGAAAGAAAGAAAGAAAGAAAGAAAGAAAGAAAGAAAGAAAGAAAGGAAGAAAGGAAGGAAGAAAGAAAGAAAAGAAAAGAAAGAGAAAGGGGAAGGAAGGAAGGAAGGAAGGAAGGAAGGAAGGAAGGAAGGAAGGAAGGAAGGAAGGAAGGAAAGGGGAGAGGGAGAAAAGAAAAGAGATTCTGGAGATTAAAAACTACTGTTACAGAAATGAAAAATGCCTTTGATGGGCTGGACATGGCTGAAGAAAGAATCTCTGAACCAGGGAATATATCAATAGAATCCCTGAAAATTTAAAACAAAGACTGAGAAAACAAAGCCATAATATCCAAGGACTGTGGGACTACAAAAGATGTAACATGTGAAATGGGAATACCAGAAGGAAAAGAAAGGAACAAAAAAATATTGGAATCAATAATGACTGAGAATATCCTTCCAATTAATGTCATACACCACAGAAAAATCCAGGAAGCTCAGGGAACACCAAGCAAAATAAATGCAAAAAAACTACATCTTCAAACTACAAAAACAAACAAATGAACATAAACCCCCACAAAGATTCTATATAGGATGTGAGGGCGATCTGGCTGCGACATCTGTCACCCCATTGATCGCCAGGGTTGATTCGGCTGATCTGGCTGGCTAGGCGGGTGTCCCCCTCCTCCCTCACCGATCCATGTGCGTCCCTCCCGAAGCTGCGAGCTCGGTCGAAGAGGACGACCTTCCCCCCCCCCCCCCCCCCCCCCGAGGAGAGGACCGGTCTTCGGTCAAGGGTATACGAGTAGCTGCGCTCCCCTGCTAGAACCTCCAAAAAAGCTCTCAAGATTCTATATAATAGAGGTAATATGCAAATTAACCCGCATGCCCTCACAAGATAGCTGCCTATGACCAGGCCAGCATGGGGGTTAGTGAGGGACGACCAAACAACTGAACAAGCAGGCTGCGTGTGGTGACCAGGCCGGTAGCGGGGTTAGTGAGGGGCGACTAGGCCGGCGGGGGGGTCAGTTGGGGGTGCCCAGGCCAGCAGGAGGGGCAGTTGGGGGTGGCTAGGCTGGCAGCGGGGGGCAGTTAGGGGCAACCAGGCCGGCAGTGGGGGCAGTGAGGGGTGACCAGGCAGGCAGGCAAGTGAGCGATTAGGAGCCAGTGGTCCAGGATTGTGAGAAGGATGTCTGACTGCCAGTTTAGGCCCCATCCCTAGGATGGGGCCTAAACCAGCAGTTGGACATCCCCTGAGGGGTCCCGGATTGGAGAGGGTGCAGGTTGGGCTGAGGGGACACCCCCATACACGAACTTCATGCACTGGGCCTCTAGTAAATTAAATAATCCTGAAAGAAGCCAGAGGGAATAAGCATGTTCCCTACAGGAAAAGAGTGAAGAAGAAATAAAGACATTCTCAGGTCCCAAAAAAATTTTTAAGAAATTTGTTGCCAGTAGACCTACCTTTCAAGAAATGTTAAAAGAGGTTATTTAGAGAGAAGAAAAATAATATAGACCAGGAACTTGGATCTACATAAAGAAAGGGAAAACACTGAAGGTAAAATAAAAACTTTCACTTTTCTTATTCTTTTTAAAAAAATATATTTTATTGATTTTTTACAGAGAGGAAGGGAGAGGGTTAGAGAGTTAGAAACATCAATGAGAGAGAAACATCGATCAGCTGCTTCCTGCACACCTCCCACTGGGGATGTGCCCGCAACCAAGGTACATGCCCTTGACCGGAATCGAACCTGGGACCCTTCAGTCTGCAGGCCAATGCTCTATCCACTGAGCCAAACTGGGTAGGGCCTTTTCTTACTCTTAAGAGCTGCTAGCATAAAACAGTTTGTTCAAAGTAATAATAGCAACACTGTGTTTGGTCATGTCTGCCTATGAATGTATCTCCAAGGAGATATAAAAATCCTTAACATGTACGCACCTAGCAACAGAAAGTCAAACTACCTCAGTCAAAACTGATGGAATTGCAAGAAGAAACAGATGAAAGCACTGTAACAGTTGGAGACTTCAACAGTCCTCTCTGAGAAACGGACAGATCCAGCAGGCCGGAGACCAGTGAGGACATGGTTGAACTTAACACCAGCAACCAATCAGAAAAAACTGGGCTTTTGTTGGTCCGACATCTGACTGATGTTGCAGTGGCAGCTGCCGCTCTCCGAGTTCACTAGGCCACCCAAGGACAAGAAGAAGGTGCCAGAAAGACAGCCAAGAAAGACAAAGACCCAGTGAACAAATTGGGGGGCAAGCCCAAAAAGAAGTGGTGCCAAGGCAGATTTCAGACAAGCTCAATAACCTAGTCTTGTCTGACAAAGCGACCTGTGACAACCTCTGTAAGGAAGTTCCCTCTGTCGGCTTATGACCCCAGCTGTTGTCGCAGAGCCTGGAGGTCCGCGGCTCCTTGGCCAGGGCAGCCCTTCAGGAGCTCCTTGGTAAAGGGTTTATTAAGCTAGTTCCAAAGCACAGAGCTCAAGTAACTTACCCCAGAAACACCCACGGTGGGAGGCCCCAGCTGCTGGGGAAGATGCATGAGCAACAGGTACCTCCAGCTGTACATTTTGAAAAATAAAACTTTATTAAATGAAAAAAGATATAAGTAGCATCGGGTGGACCACTCCATTCAACAACAGCAGACACACACCCAGATATACCTCATTTGTGACCATAAAACATGCCTTAACAAATTCATGAGAATAGAAATCATACAATATCTGCTTTCAGACCACAATGGAAATAAATTAGAAATTAATAACAGAAAACTGACTGGAACACACCAAAATACATGGACAGTCAACAACATACTTCTAAATAATATGTGGATGAAAGAAGAATCTCAAGAATAATTTTAAAATATTTTGAGCTAATTAAAAAATAAAAACACAACTTGTCAAACTTTGTGAAATACAGTGAAAGCAGTGCTTAAAGGGAAATTTATAGCATTGAATGTATATATTAGAAAAAGAGGAAAATCTAAAATGAACCATTGAGGTCAACCATTGTAAGAAACTAGAAAAAGAAAAGCAAATTAAGACCAAAGTAAGCATAGGAAAAGAAATAATAAGAATTAAGCCGAGCCCTGGTTGGGTAGCTTTGTTGGTTGGAGTGTTGTCCCGATATGACAAGGTTGTGGGTTCGGTCCCCAGTCAGGGCACATACAAGAATCAACCAATGAATGCATAAATAAGTGGAATAAAAAATTGATGTCTCTCTAAAAAAACCAGTAAAAAAGAATTATTTAAAAAACAATTAGAGCTGAAAGCAATGAAATTGAAAACAAGAAATCAACAAAGAAAATCAATAAAATCAAAGCTGGTTCTTTAAAAAGATCAATAAAATAGTAAGTTTCTAGTAAGTTAACTAACTAAAAAAAGAGAGGACACAAATATCCAAAACTTATAAAGAACTCATACAATTCAACACCCAAAAACCCAGCAATCCAATTAAAAAATTGGCAAAGGATCTGAGTAGACACACCTTCAAAGACAACATGCAGATGGCCAATAGACACATGGAAAAAAGCCCAATGTCACTAAATACCAGAGAAATGCAAATTAAAACCACAATGAGATACCGCCTCACACCTGTCAGAATGGCTAGCGTCAATAAATCAACAAACAACTGTTGGCAAGGAATGGGAGGGATGTGGCCACTGTGGAAAACAATATGAAGTTTCCTCAAAAATTAAAACTGGAACTGCCTTATTACCCAGCAATTCCACTTCTGGGTATATATCCGAAAAAAGTGGAAACTCTAATTCAGGAGAATACTAGTATATATACTCCTATGTTCATTACAGTGGTATTTACAAGATTTGGAAGCAGCCCATGTTCCCATCAGCAGATGAGTGGATAAAAAAAGCTGTGGTACGTCTATACCACGGAATACTACTTGGCCACAAAAAAGAAGGAAATCTTACCTTTTATAACAGCTGGGATGGACCTTGGGAGTATTATGCTAAGTGAAATAAGCCAGTCAGAGCAAGACAAATACCTTATGACTTCACTTATATGTGGAATCTAATGAACAAAATAAACTAACAAACAAAATAGAAACAGACTCATAGATACCGAGAACAGACTGACAGCTGTAAGAGGGGAGGGGAGTTGGGGAGTTGGGTGAAATCGATGAAGGGATAAAGCAAAACACCAACTCATAGACACTGATAACAGTATGGTGATTACCAGAGGGAAAGGAGGGTGGGAGAGGGCAGTAGAGGGTAAAGTGGGGCCAAATGGTGACAAAGGAGACTTGACTTTGGGTGGTGAACACACAATACAATACATAGGTGATGTATTATAGAATTGTGCACTTGAAACCTATATAATTTTATTAATCAATGTCACCCCAATAAATTTAATAAACATTTTAAAAAGCAACAAATGAAAAAGGGGACATCACTAAAGATCCTCTGGACATTAAAAGGACAATAAAGGAATACTATGAATACCTGTGTGCCAATAAATTTGATAACCTAGGAAAACTTCTTGAAAGAGATCATCTTCAAAAACTCACACAAGAAGAAATAGAACTATGAATAGGCTTATATCTATTAAAGAAGTTGAATCAATAATTAATAAACTTCTAAAACAGAAATCACAAGGTCAAGACCTGTTCTGGTGAATTCTACCAAACATGTGAGGATGAAATAGTATCAATTTTCTAAAATCTCTTTCAGATGATAGGAGCAGAGGAAATACTTTCTAACTCATTCAACGAGGTATTACTTTAATACCAAACCCAGACAAAGACATTACAAGAAAAAAATAAAAAAAACTACACACCAATATCTTATGAACATAGATGCAAAAACCATCAGCAAAATATTAGCAAATCAAATCACCCAAAGTATAGACAGAATTACATATCATGAACAAGTGGGATTTATCCAGGTATGCAAGTCTGTTCAACATTTGAAAATCAATAAATGTAATCCATCACATCAACAGACTAAAAAAGAAAAATCAGTGATCATATTAATAAATGTACAAAACACGTTTGATAAATCCATTCATGATGCCAACTTTCAGTAAACTAGAAACAGAGGGAAACTTTTTCAACTTGATAAGAACTATCTACAAAAAATATACAAATAGTACACTTAATGGTGAGAAACTCAAAGTTTTCCCACTAAAATCAGGCATAAGATAAGGAAGTCCCCTCTTACCTCTTCCTTTCACTGTTGTACTGGAAATCCTTGTAATGCCATAAGGAAGAAAAGGGAACAAAAGGTATACAGATTGGGTCCGGCCAGTGTGGCTCAGTAGTTGAATGTCAACCTATGAATTGGGAGTCACGGTTCAATTCTCCATCAGGGCACATCCTGGTTTGCAAACTCAGTCCCCTGTAGGAGGCATTCAGGAGGCAGCTGATCAATGATTCTATCTCTCTCTCCCTCTCCTTTACTCTCTGAAATCAATAAAAACTATATTTTTAAAAAAGGTATGGATTGAGAAAGCAGAAATAAAACTGTCTTTGTTCATATAGATGGCTTGACTATCTATGTAGAAAATACAAAAGAATCGACAAAACAACTTCTAGAGTGACTATGGCAAGATTGTAGGATTCAAGGTATACAAAAGCCAATTGCTGTTCTTTATGCCAACAATGAACAAGTGGAATTTGAAATTAAAAACACAATGTCATTTACATTGACATTCAAAAAATGAAATACTTAGGTATCAATCTAACAAAATACGTACCAGATTTATATAAGGAAAACTATAAAACTCTGATGAATGAGATCAAAGAAAAACTAAATCAATTTTATGTTCCTGGATAGGAAGACTCAATATTGTCAAGATGGCAGTTCTTCCCAACTTTACACAAATCTACATACAATACATTCCCAATCAAAATCCTAACACGTTATTTTATGGATATTTATTTAATATAAATAAAATAATATTTTATTATATGGAGAGGCAATAGACTCAGAATAGCCAAAGCAATATTGAAGGAACAAAGTTGGGGGATGATCTTACCCAACTTCAAGACTTACTATAAAGCTACAATAATTAAGGCAGAGTGGTATTGGCAAAGAGTAGACAAATAGATCAATAGAGCCCAGAAAAAGACTCCCATAAATATAATCAACTGATCTTTGGCAAAGAAGCAATGGTAACACAATGGAACAAAGATAGTCCTATATTAAATGGTGCTAAAACAAGCAGACATCCACAGGCAAAAAAAAAATTAAAAAATTCAACATAGACTTTATACCTTCACAAAACTTAACACAAAATGGATCATACACCCAAATGCAAAATGCAAAACTATAAAACTTACAGAAGATAACAGGAGAAAACCTAGATGACCTTGGGTATGGTGATGCCTTTTTAGATATAAGCACATGAAAAGATGCTCCAAATCATGGGAGTGCAAATAGAAAGAACAATGAGATGCCACTATGCACCTATTAGAATGACGGAGAATCCAAAACACTGACACCACCAAATGCTGGCGAGTATGTGCAGCAGTAGGAGCTCTCGCTCACTGCTGGGGGAATACAAAACGGTGCAGCACTTGGGGAAGTTTGCAGTTTCCAACAAAACTAAATATACTCTTACCAGATGATCTGGCAATTACTCTCCTTGGCATTTTACCCAAAGGAGCTGGAAACTTATGTCCACACTGAAACCTGGAAAGAATGTTTATAGTAGTTTTATACATAATCGCCAAAATTTGGAAGCAGCCAAGATGTCTTTCAGTAGGTGAATGAATACATAAATTGTGGCATAGCCAGGCAATGGGGTATTAGTGCTAAAAAGAAATGAGCTATCAAGTCATGGAAAACACAGAGGAGCCTTAAATGAGTATTACTAAGTGAAGAGCCTATCTGCAAAGGCTGCATTCTGTATGATTCCAACTATATGACATCTGGAAAAGGCAAAACTATGAAAACAATAAAATGGTCAATGGTTTCCAGGGGTAAGGCGGGGGAGGGCAGAGATGGCTAGGCAGAGCACAGAGGATTTTTAGGGCAATGAAAAATCCTGTATGATATTATAGAGACATGTGTTATTGTACACTTGTCCAAACGCATAGAACGTACAACTCCAAGAGCGAACCCTAATGCAAAGTGTGGACTCTGTATGATAATGATGGTTTTTTGTGTGTGTGGTTTTTAAAAAATATATATTTTTAATTGATTTCAGAGAAGAAGGGAGAGGGAGAGAGAGATAGAAACATCAGTGCTGAGAATCATTGATTGACTGCCTCCTGCACGCCCCCTACTGGGGATCAAGCCCACAACCCAGGCATGTGTCCTTGATGGGAATCGAACCAGGGACCCTCCAGTCCACAGCTCAACCCTCTATCCAATGAGCCAAACCGGCTAGGGCAGAGACTGTTTTAATGTAGGTTCATCCTTGCTAAATCTATTCATTCTGGTGGGTGGTGTTGATAATGGAGGGATATGCATGTGTGGGTGCAGAGGAAATGGGAAATCTCTATACCTCCTTTCAATTTTGTTGTAAACCTAAAATGCTGTTTTTAAAAAAATATCTTTAAAAAGTTAAAAAGAAAAAAGCAGAGTATGATGAGAACGTAAGTAGAAGACACAATGGGTACTACAAAATTAAGATACAGGCTTAACATATGCCAGTCCCAACTTAACTTTGTTTTGCGTTTGAAGAATGTATGTAGCACTTTCTTATATATTTTTTACACATTGAAAACTGGACTTGGTGTAACCATCTTTCCTTCCTGCTATCCTACAAAGTTGATGCTTAAGCCTCAAGCTGATTTCATTGGTGCCTGAGAAACAGTGGGTGCAATCTGCAAGGAACCAGATTCCCCTCGGGCAGCAGAGTAAAATGGCCGTCTGTGTCACCCCTCGAGTATGTAGCAGGTGCCGTAGTCCCATGGGGCCAATGTGCAGGTTCTTTAAAATTTTTTATATAATTGTGTAACTTTTTTGCATTTTTACCGGATGACATTGTTTTTTTACAATAAAACCTTTTCTGATTGAAAGCTTTTTTATGAAAGCATATGTTGGGATTGCATGAGAGGGTGTCCGCAACGCCTAGGAGCAGAATTGCTAACAAAGAGGGCCCAGGTGCGAGATCCCTCCTCTGTCCGGGGTCCTGCTTGTCCTCAGGACGTAGAAGCAGGTCTGGGAGCTGGTTCACGGGGCGGAGCAAGGCCCAAGGCCGCAGGCAGCTCCTGGGGGCGGACAGAAATGTGAGCTGGGAGCGCTCTCCCTCTGGGCTTTTCACCGCAGCTGCTCTGTGGTTTCTGCCCTGAGTGCCCTGAGAGAACTTTGGCATTTGCTGAAAGGTCACGGGCTGCAATTTTAGATCATTGGGTAACTCGAACGGCTAACACTGGGACGCAGCTGCGAGGACTGATCGCGGCGCTCAGCTGCCCGCCTGGGCTAGGTGGTGGCAGAGCCTCCCGCGGCCTTCGGTGGGAAGGTGGACGACTGCTGATAAAGGACACTCACCAATGCCTCTCCCTCCCGACCGCGGACCCAGTCTCCCCTCACTCTCCACATCCAGGGCTGCCCGGCACCCTGCTTCTCCCGTAGTTGTTTAAAAGCAGGGGTTGGTTGGTTTCACTTCCAATCTGGTGTGAAAAATACTTTATAAAGCATAATAAAAAGAGTTACTGGGAAGGTCAATAAGCACATGAAAAGATGCTCAACATCACTGGTTATTAGGGAAATGCCAACCAAAGCCACAAATTAGATATTTCACTGAACTCATCAGAATGGCTGTTATGAAACACACACACACACACACACAAATAGCAATAGTTGGCAAAGATGTGGAGGTATTGGAACCCTGTGTACCGCTGGTGGGAATGTAAAATGGTGCAGCTGTGTGGAAAGGGTTATAGTAGTTTCCCAAGATATTAAATATAGAATTAACCTATGAGCTAGCAATTCTACTTCTGCGTATGCATCCTAAAAAAACTGAAAGCAGGGACTCAAAGAGATATCCACATTCATGGCAGCATTATTCACAATAGCCAGAAGGTAGGAGCAACGTAGGTGTTCCACTGACAAATGGATGGATAAACAAAATGTGCTGTATCCATAGGATGGAATCATACTCAGACTTAAAACGGAGGGAAACTCAGACAAATGCTACGATATGGACGAACATTATGCTGAGTGAATAAGGCAATCACAAAAGGACAAATATTGCATGATTCCACTTATACTGGTATAAAGTACCTAGATAATTAAATTCATTGAGACAGAAAGGACCAGCTGCTGGGGACTGAGTGGGAATTATTGTTTCGGGGCACAGAGTTTTATTGAGAAGATGAAAAAGTTCTGGAGATGAATGGTGGTTACAAAATAATGAACTTGATGCCAATGAATTATCCACCTAAAATAGTTAAAATGGAAAAAAATTACTGGAAATAATGAAATTTTAAAATAGTTATAAAATATAGGGCCTGATTGTTTCGTGTTAGATTGCAATTTCATTTAAAATTAAATTACATTTTATTGTTGAATTTAAGTTACATTTTAATAAATATGAACAGAACAAGCATAACATTTGAAAAGTGCTATAAATACTCTCAGTTTTTCTACCTACCTGCTCATGGACCAGTACAGTTTGCAGACTGCCCATGATCCACTTGTATTTTGCTTTGCAATGAAGTGACTTTTAAAAAAATGTACAGCTGCATGAATTGTAGCACACAGATTCAAGTTGTCATCACTAGCAGCAGGATATAGAACAGTTCCATCAGGCAAAATACTCCCATGTCCTGTCCCTTCCTCTCACTCCCAACCCCTGGCAACCATGGACTTGCTCTGTAACTCTGTGATTTTGTCTGGCTGAGTATATAACACAAATGGAATCGTAGAGCATATAGCCTTGAGACTGGCTTCTTTCACCAGCACAGTGCCTTTGAGATTCAATCCAGTGCTACATGTAACAATAGCTTGTTCCTTTTCATTGCTGAATAGTATTCCACTGTATATCTACTATAGGTTTTCCATTCACCCTCGAAGAGCATTGTGTGCTTGTAGTTTCTGGCAATTATAAATAGAACCGCTATAAATATGTGTGAATGGGTTTTTGTGCGAATGTACAAGGTCATTTCTGTAAGGAAGATATGGCGTCCACCCTGCGTGACTGCTTTGCACCAATCATGTGGGAAACCCTTCATCAGATGACAAGGTCAGAGTTCAAAGGAAACCTGGACACTGTGAGCCCGGCCTCTCTCTTCACCTGGCAGCCATTCACAGGTATGAGCCAGCTCTTTCTATGATTATGTCTGAAGAATCACAGTTGAACCCCCATGTGAAAGACAAAACTTATTTGTTAGTGGCAACATGACTCATCGGGACCACAGAAAGTTCCATTCTACAGGCCTCACCATTTCCAGAAGCTGCAGGGAGAGAGAGAGCTTTCTGGTTGAGGCCCTGGTGATGGCAGCATGCGATGTTCTGACAGAGCGGTTCCTCTTCTAGAGCTGGACTTAGGGAAGCCTTGCACAGTCCAGGCCCACAGAGGAGGACGCTTGCTGCAGCGCTTCTGGAGGGCACACGCTCCCAAAGCAGCCTGGGGTGCAGCATGGCTCTGGCCCCATGGTGGGCGGCGGGCACCGTGATGTTGACACAACCCTTGCAGCAAGGGGTCGCCGTGGGACACGCACCCGGCCAATTCTGTGTACGTGGAGGTCTGTGGCGTGGGGGCGAGGTGTGGCGTGGGGGCGAGGTGTGTTCTGGGGAAATTTTTCTTTTCTAATGAAAGGGAACTGGTGAAGCTGGAGCTGCCCTTTCTCTCCTCCGTATGGGCTCGATGTTCAGAGCCGTGGTGGCCATGTTGTGGCCCCGAAATGACAAGCCCGGGGGCAAAAGCCAGCACCAGGGATCACAGAGAAGAGAGAGAGGTCCCAAATGGAACCTTGAACGGCCGAAGGAGTGCCAGCAGACACCTCTGGGTGCACGTGAGAAAACGGGAAAATAAACCCCCACATATTTAAATCTCTCTGAGTTTTCCATTACTTGTGGCTAAACACATTCCAATTGAAATAACTGTCAAAGGAAAACAATCAAATTGCAGAGCAATGTGCATATTCTCATTTATAAAATGAGATTATATATACATATATAATAACTATATATACATAAAAATTTGGAAGGGTAACAATAGCTAACAAGTATTGAGCACCAATTGTGTGCCAGGCACATCTTAATCCTCACAACCACTCTATAAGGCAGATGTACAAGTGGGGAAACTGAGGCTCTATACCACTAGCACACCGCTAGGTGGGGACTCAGAGTCAGATCTGTCCATCCAAAGGGAAAGTGCCTGGCCCCCCCTATGCAGACCCCTCCCAGGCCTACTTCCAGTACAGACTCCCACCAACTGTGATGGTAGTTATATCTAGGGAGTGGGTTGGGAGATGGGCTGGTGGTGAGGACTTTTTCTTTATATACTTCTGCAGTGTTTCCTTTTCAATAAGCAAGCATCTATATATATAAAAGCCTAAGTGACCAGCCGACAGGCCGACCGGCCAACTCACCAACCAGCCTACTCACCAACCAGCCTACCGGCCAGTAGCTATGACACACACTGACCACCAGGGGGCAGACGCTCAACGCAGGAGCTGCAGAGCTGCAGCCACTTGGCAGTGGCAGTTCTCGGGTGATGCGGTGATGCGTTGGGAACAAGAGAGGAGGGAGCCTGATTCCGGAGTGCATCACCCAAGAACTGCCCTCTCACAATCCAGGACCCCTCGGGGGATGTCGGAAAGCTGGTTTCGGCCCGATCCCAGCAAGCCTGGCCAAGGGACCCCCACTGGTGCACTAATCGATGCACCACGCCTCTAGTTTTTGTTATGAAAGTACAAATCTAGAGGAATTGATAAAATAACCCTGGTGCTAGGCACTGTGCTAAGAATATAATTTATTTCTTCCAGATTTGGATATCTCTTAGAGCTTTCCGTTCAATCATACATGTTTTTTTGGAAATAAAAAGCATCCTTTAAACTTACAGGAAAGAACCCTGGCTAAGAGGTCCCAGGACTGCCATTACCTTATTATGTCACCTGGACCCCAGGTAAGATATCTGCCCAGGTGCTCTCTATAACCAGGGGGAACGGGCTCTGCATCAGACTGTGCAGTCCTGGAATAAGAGGGCTTTGTGGATCTTTTTTAGTGGCTGGATTTCTCATCTCCCACCTGTTACTAAACGGTGGCTTCTTGGGTCTTTAAAGAGAGCAGGTCAACAAGAGAAAGCAGGTCTGTGTCTCGAGTTCCAGTTCTATTTCCAGCTGGTTGTGGGCCTTGGCAGCCCTCAGGGTAGCCACGCCCGAGAGCGATCCCGGAGGGCTTGCCCAGTGATCCAACCACGTGGGCTGGGGCACTGTTCCTTAAAGGAACTGACCAGCTCTGCTACCACGGAGCTACAGCTCTCCGAGACAAGCAAGGGTTTCTGCAGGAAAAAGAGGGGGGTTTGAAAAAAGACGAGCCACAATGACGGACAGAAGCCCCTTCGAAACGGACATGCTCACCCTCACCCGCTATGTGATGGAAAAGGGGCGGCAGGCAAAGGGGACAGGGGAGCTCACGCAGCTGCTGAACTCCATGCTGACGGCCATCAAGGCCATCTCCTCGGCCGTGCGCAAGGCCGGCCTGGCCAACCTGTGAGTCCGGGAGCCGGTGCGGGTGCGCAGAGCCGCGGACCTGGGGACAGGGCCCAGGTGGGGGTGTGGGCAAGCTGCAGGCACTTGGCAGGAAATCTGG
The DNA here is from genome assembly GCF_963259705.1 of Myotis daubentonii. Classification (NCBI taxonomy): domain Eukaryota; kingdom Metazoa; phylum Chordata; class Mammalia; order Chiroptera; family Vespertilionidae; genus Myotis; species Myotis daubentonii. Next base: position 8,525,752 of record NC_081850.1, read on the forward strand.
CCAAAGCGCTTTGCCTCTGTGCCCTGCATGGAAGTTGCCTTCAAGTTTCTGTGCCCTTTGATAAAGGGGACTTTGACTTTTTTCAAGAAGGGAACGAAATACTTGGAGACATGCTATGGAGAAAAAATACGTATGTATATAAATTTTCCAGTTGCCATTACAATGATAGCAAGCCCAGTGACTTGTTACGTTAAAACATGTTGAATTATTGTGACTTTTGTATTTGCATTCTCACTGGCACAAAGAACCAGCCAGGAGACCATGCCCTTTGCAGATGGGAACATTTTATTGTCATGACCTTGGCCAGTTCATCAAGAGCTAGGAATCATTATCGTTTACAAAATAACTTCTCAGGGCCCCAGCCGACATCTCCTTTCTTACACCGAAAGGGGCCTTTTGTCTTTAAAACAACCTTTTAATGTTCAGCATTCTACATGTTGTTCTCTTTGGTGCTTTATTCAAGCACAGAACGAGGCCAAGTTCAGGCCATGAGCACTGACCAACACAGCCAAGTGTCCAGTGTAAGTCTGTAATAAAAAGAAGCAGTCTTCTTTGGACTTCCCTTTTCATTGCAGTCATTCCAGTGAAGTCCTCCCTGAAGTTGAAGGGGCCTATTATTTATTACTAGAGGCCCAGTGCATGAAAATTCGTGCAAGAGTAGGCCTTCCTTCCCCCGGCTGCCTGCACCAGCTTCTCTCTGGCACCAGGGGCCCAGGCTTCCCTCCTCCCGTTGCTAGCAGGCACCCGGGACCCAGGCTGGCTTCTCTCTAGCCCTGGCTTTGTCAGGAAGGATGTCTGGAATGACGTCCGGAAGACGTTGGGTCTAATTAGCATATTACCCTTTTATTATTATAGACTTGAGGCCTGGTGCACGACATTCATGCACTTGGTGGGTGAGGGATCCCTCTGCTCGGCCTGTACCCTTTCGCAGTCCAGGAGCCCTCGGTGGATGTCTGACTGATGGTGGGGGTGCGGGGGGGTGTAGGAGTGGGCCAGCGAGCCTAAGCCATCAGTTGGACATCCTTAGTGCTGCCATGGAGGCGGGAGAGGCTCCTGCCACCGCCACTGCGCTCACCAGCTGTGAGCCCGGCTTCTGGCTGAGCAGCACTCCCCCTGTGGGAGTGTACTGACCATCAGGGGGCAGCTCCTGCATTGAGCATCTGCCCCCTGGTGGTCAGTGTGCATCATAACAACTGGTCGTTCGCCATTCGGTTAAATTGCATATTACCCATTTATTATATAGGATTATTATTACTTTAAATTGAAAAAATAACAAAGTCCCATATTTAAAATTTTATTTTTAACAATTTATTTTGTTTTAAAGCGACATCTGTAATACTTTCAACAATACCAATAAACTAAATGAGAAAAATAAAATAGCCCTGGCCGGTATTCTCAGTGGTTAGAGTGTCAGCCTACAGACTGAAGGGTCGGGTCGGGGGTTTGATTCTGGCCAAGGGCACGTACCTCAGTTGCAGGTTCAATCCCTAGCCCCAGTCAGGGAGCATGTGGGAGGCAACCATTCAATGTGTCTCTCTCACATCGATGTTTCTCTCTCTGTCACTCCCCCTCCTTTCCACTCTCTCTAAAAAGCAATGGGGGGGAAATATCCTCGGGTGAGGATTAACAAAACAAAACAGAAAATGAAAAACAAAACAATGTAGTGCTTTTAACACAAAAATGTGATAGCATTATATGACAAGATGTAATGACCACAAGATAATTACACAATTACTGACACAGGGTTTTGTGACCCATTAATGGGATCCAGGTAAAGATGCCTGTGGCCAGCTTTTCCCAACCCTGCATTGCTGTCATTTGGAGGTAACGCTAAGCTCTACACTCCAGGACCTTCACGAATGTGAGTGGTGCAGCCATTGCCCTGCCCTGCGCCTGCCAGGTGATGGGGCCTGCTGAGTGACACTAGGCAGCAACGTGCCTCTCCCTGTATGTGGGCCCTGCTTTGCTTGGTGCCCTCTCCTGCTGGCATCTAAGTGTTTCCAAGTCCACTGGGCTCCTGCTCTGGCAGGACGTGCGTGGGCAGCGGCTGCTATGGTGCGGTCAGATCAGTCAGCTGCAGAACCGACTCTCTGGCCGTTGAATGTCCAGATGAAGTGGATTCGGGAATTGGATAATTAAGGTGCTCATCTGACCTGGCTTTTCCTTCCAGGACAGCGTGGGCACTCATCCATTCTCACCAGGACCTCAGTCTCCCCATTTGTAAAACGGAGAGGATAGTGATAGCCCCTAGCTTGTAGGGTGGTTGTAAGGGTAAGTCCATGCGATGATGATTTCGACAGTGCCAGCCCTCAATGCTCAGTAAATGCTCTTTATTACAACAGTTTAAAGCCCAGACCTGGGGAAATTTGGCAACTGGTTGGTCGATGCTGCACACTGACCACTAGGTGGCAGGCGCAGCCCGTGGAAACGAGGTCAGGATCCACATTTGCTGGGGGGCTGAGTTTTCCTTGGTCTGCGGGGAGGACTCCACTTTCTGCCCATTCAGACAGCAGCCTTCCCCTCTCCTCTGCGAAAGCACCCACAGCGGCAGGGGAGCAGTCCAACTGGAAATTCCCTCTTTCTAGCAAGATGCTGAGATGATCTGAAGAGGCCCCTGGGATTGCTTCTCAGAGAGCGAACGGGTTGCACTCTGTCCCAGAGGAAGTCTGCTCAGGAGAGGGGTACTCCACCGGCTCCTGCCACTCCCCCTTCAGGGGCCTCAAGCCCGTCCTTCGCTTCCTCTCTTTGGGAAGACATTTCTAGGCACAGGCTCTGTTCATACAACTTAAAAGCGGTCAGACATTCTCGCTTCCCTTTTTCTCCACTCCTTGCCGGGAAGAAAGGAATGCTAGAAGGCCTCGTCTGAAAACCTCTCCATGGCTTTTCTTGTCGAGATGGTGGGGCATCCCACTTACACATGGCCAGGAAGGTTTTAGGGCTAAGTCTAGTGCTAGCAGGGATTGTCCTGGGGGTGGAGCACCCCCCACCCAGGCTCTCACCGGAGGGGTTGCTGGGCAATGAGTCCTCATTGTGCATGAGCCTCCCCACTTCTGGAAGCAGGGGTGTGGGTGCAGGGCGCCCAGCGCCTGGGGGAGGGGGAAGGGCCTGTTGAGGGGTGGGTAAGGGTGTGTTCTGTGGGGTGTTGGGGGGGCTTGCAAGCACAGGGCAGAGAACCTGTTTTTCATCTCTGCCCACCAGAGACCCGGGGAACCCCCGCTCTTCATCCCCCCCCCACCCCCCCCCCCCCGCAGCATCCGCCTCAAGAATCCACATTAAACTCCGATGCACAATAACCCAGCTTTGCTATTGCTGTTATTTTTTTATTTGCTTTTATTTTGAAACAGGCTATTGGTATTGTTTTCCAAGGCAGCTGGCTCAGCATGTGATATCACAGCAGACATGGAATGATGGGGGAGGGCTGCCGGGGAGGGGAAGTGATCGGTCAGGGGAGAGGGTGGGGAAGGACTTAAAATCCAAGGTTCTTAACCCAGGCTACCTGTTAATCCACCTGGGGATTCCCTTCAACAAATAAATGGTGTTTAAAAGGGAGAGGAAGAGAGACTACTGTTCTGCATCCTTTAGTCACCATTCAGTGAATAGGTATCAAGCATCTCCTATGACTCTGAATACTGAGGAAATAAACACAGAGTTTCAGCGGGCAGATAACCTAGCCCAGTGGTTCTCAACCTTCTGGCCCTTTAAATACAGTTCCTCATGTTGTGACCCAACCATAATATTATTTTCGTTGCTACTTCATTACTGTAATGGTGCTACTGTTATGAATCGTCATGTAAATATCTGATATGCAGGATGGTCTTAGGCGACCTCTGTGAAAGGGTCGTTCGACCGTCAAAGGGGTCGCGACTCACAGGTTGAGAACCCCTGCCCTAGCGGGAAAGCCACTCCCATGAGTTGATGGTGAGCAGCTGTGGAGCTGTGGCCGGGATGGCAGGGGTGTGCCTGGTGTGTGCCTGGTGTGTGGTGGGAGCAGGAAGGGGGACCGGGAGCTTCTGGAGCAGGTCAGGAGGTCGGTAGGGAAACGCTGCCTGTGCAGGGAGTGCTCCTGTGGAGGCAGTGCCATGAGTGAAGGGAAAATGAGAGGAAAGCTTGCCAGGTGCTGGGGGCCACAGGACCTGGGCAGCTGTTGGAATGCAAAAGGCGTGAGTGGGGTGGTAGCCTTGTGGCTCTTGGAGGGAAGAGCATAGGGGCGGGGCAGCAAACCCAGGGTTTGGTCATAAGGCAGGTGTGTGTCCAGTGGGTCTGGAGGCTGAGACTGGCCAAATGAGGGTGAGAGGCACAAGGGACAATGTCAGAGTGGGAACAGGCATTGCTGGTAGGGCCTGATGGGTTCCCCTTCCATTGTGGGGACTCAAATATTAGAAGGATCCCTCCCATAAGGGTGGAAGGTCTGAGACCTTTGCATATTAATACTCTAAAACACAAAAACCCTACATAGAATGATATAATCGTGCTTTTCCTGATATTGTTTAAAAAGAGACAGTGAAAAACCATATTAAATTAGTTAATTCTGTCTCCAAATTTCCTTCTTATTCAAGTAAAAGCATTCGATAGCAGGGTGATTTTTAATTCAGCCCAGCAGGCCACTATTTGAGGATATTGAATAACAAATATTGAAATTCTGGGGCTGGAAAGTAGTGGTTCTTCACTTTTTTGGATCATTAATTAGAGGGCTGTCTGACTTCAGAGCTCTAACTCCTCAGCAGCTGGAGCCCGGGGCAGGGTTGTAAACTAGTAACACTGAATTCTGGTTAGCATGTTGGGAGAACAGGGGACCGGGACAATATACCCTGGAGGTGTACAGGAAGCAAGGCCGAGGATCAGTGCTGTGGGACAGGCCATACTCGGGCTGTGTTTATCATTTGGAGACCCTGGAGCCATGAAGGGAAGGTAGACATACTGTGCTGTGTCAGTGTCTGGACTTGTTTGTTGGAGTTCAGGATCCTTCAGTGATGTCAATCAACTTTTTTGTGTGTGTCTTCTTAGGTATGGGATTGCGGGAAGTGTGAACGTGACAGGGGATGAGGTGAAGAAACTGGATGTGTTGTCCAACTCCCTGGTGATCAACATGCTCCAGTCCTCCTACAGCACCTGTGTGCTGGTCTCAGAAGAGAATAAAGAGGCGATAATCACCGCCAAGGACAAGAGGGTGCGTGTGGAAGGGGGGTGCAGTTCTGCTCATCACCACTAGGTGGTGAAGATTGTTGCCTTGCATTTCTTGTTTCTGGGATTTTCCTCTATTGCAGCGGTTCTCAACCTGGGGGTCGCGACCTCTTTGGGCTCGCCTAAGACCATCGGAAAACACATATATAATTACATATTGTTTTTGTGATGAATCACTATGCTTTAATTATGTTCAATTTGTAACAATGAAATTGGGGGTCACCACAACATGAGGAACTGAATCAAAGAGTCGCAGCATTAGGAAGGTTGAAGACCACTGCTCTACTGCTTAGCTTACTTTGTTTTCTGTAAACTACTGCATACTTCTTTAGTTGGAAGTCTTATGCTGTCTTGCAAAAAAAACCACACAACAAAACAACAACTCCATAGCAGGACAATGACTCATTCAGAATATAAATCAGAGTGGTTTACTGAGATGCCTCAAGGGGTGCGTGTCAGGGTAAAGCCCCAAAAGCCTAAATTCAGGATTGATTCTGAAGAACTGACACATAACCTTATCCAAATTCATAAGCGCTTTAATAGGAGAAACTCACATATAAGGGAAAGTAGCTGTTCCCAGTGGTTGTGGGACTCACACCTGAGCTGTTGGGTTTGTTGTCTCCAGAAGTTGATGAAAAAATTCACAGACAAGGGAGGGGTAAGCAAAGGGAAGCAAAGTTTATTACAGCAAAAGTAACAAAGCTGTCAGCACGGGAGAGGGGTCCCGAAAAGGGTTCCCGCAGAAGCTCACTAGTCTACAGGTTTATATTTCCCTCTCTTGCCCTCTATTGGCTCTTTCAAAAAAACACCAGCCAATCTCTTTTGCCCTCATTTCCTACTCTTGGCTTCAGGGGGAAGGGCAGCTCTGCGGTTGACTGGTACATTCCACCTATCTTGCTCACAGGACCATCTGGCTCATTCCCTCCTTAACGACCATCTTCCCTCCCCACGGCCCTTGCCCTAAACTGCCTGGTCCCATCTGGCTCCAAAGACACCCTCCCAGGACAGGGCCTCCTTCTCACGGGGGTTAATAGTAAACCGTGTGGTGGGTAGTCACATGGACCACTAGGAAGAACAAGGCATTCCTAAGCTAAGAGGCAACATCAGGCTGTTATCCACACTCTGTACAACATAAACTTCCTTCCGGGGCCTGGCATTTATCTTTGGGCGGCATTCCAGCTTTCTGGGTAGCCAGCCAAACCTGAGGCTACAGAGAGTTAAACTGTCACAGATGGTTAAACAGAGGGCCCAGCATTTCCCGGACACCTTTACTGCTGGAGACTTACTGCATCTGTGCAGTGAGGTTCATGGATTTTCAATTAACGTTCCCATCGGTGACTAGTACTGGTGTTTTGGGGGGAATTGAAAATCATCAAATTCTCTGGGAAGAACCTTACTATACAGCTTCTTACTTTTTCCCTCCCCATTTCTATACCCCTCCCCTCCTCCCCCACTTCTTCAAGAGAGTTACGGTTTCAATAGAGGTTTCTTCATTCCTGACACACTGTCAGACTAATATAGAAATCGTAAAGATGGTGGCTCTCTTGCACTGATGTAATGGTCAACTTGGTTAGTGCAGGGCATGGCTGGGAGGGTCCATATTCACTCTGGTTTCATGGACAGTTTACTAAAGAGAGAGGTTTGCTGGTGGCCAAAAAATTCAACCATGTTCAGCTGTGGTACAGAAATACAGAATACATGCTGGGACTATTGGCCCTTGATTTATACGTTGGGTGTTAGGGACAAAGCGCCATTTCTTTATGATTAGCTGGTAGAACAGAAAAGGTAAAGCCAAATTTATTAAGCACCTATTGTATGCCAGGGACTATGAAAAACACTCTACTCTTCTTGTCATATAATTTAAGCTACATCACACCTATTCTTTTCAACTTTCAATTTCCACTGATATGACACTCAATTCTCTCTCCAGTGTGATCTACTGTTTTCTTTCCCAGCTGGCCTGAGTTACACATGTCTTCATGCTAATTCTTGAATACTCCATGCCTCTTTCCATATAAGTTCCTTAAATACTTTCCAACATATGATAGATGCCCAACAAATATTGATTGAATACATGAATGAATGAATGGGCTAAGCTGGATTATTCTCAGGGAGAATGAGAAATTTCCAAGTTTATGAATTACCCCACTTTTTGTGCCCTTTCCTCCTGTTGAGCAAGAGGAGAAAAGGAAATAAAGCTCAACTTAAGGTAGGGCATTACCCATTGGAAAGTCATAGAAACGTAATTTTAGTGGCAGTAGAAATGACTCCCATTTTACTTCAAGTTTTTTTTTAAAGAATGTGTATTATTTTATTTTTAATTTTCATTTATTGATTTTAGAGAGAGAGAGAAAAAGAGAGAGTAAAGAGGAGCGGGGAGAGAGAGCAACATCAATTTGTTGTCCTACTTAGTTGTGCATTCATTGGTTCTTGTATGTGCCCTGACCAGGGATCAAACCCACAACCTTGGCGTATCAGGATGAAACTATAACCAATTGAGCTACCCAGCCAGGGCTCAAGTTTTGTGGGATTTTTTTACTCCTCCCCTGAGGATATTTCCTCCATTGATTTTTAGACAGAGTGGAAGGGAGGGAGAAGGAGGGTATAGAGAGAGAGAGAGAAAGAAACATCCACGTGAGAGAGACACATCAATTAGTTGCCTTCCCACACGTGCCCTGACAGGGCTGGAGATTGAACTCCCAACTGAGATATGTGCCATTGACCGGAATCGAACTCTCATCCCTTTGGTCCACTGAGCAAACCGGCCAGGGCAAGGCTCACATTTATTACCGTGTTTAGTTAGCCAGGAGACACCAGTCCTCATCTCTCAGGCTTGCACAGGCCTTGCACAGAAGGGGCCTGTAAGAGGTACCTGGTGACTTCTCCTCGTGCAATGCAGGCTGGAGCCGCGTGTGAGAGCAAGGTGGATGGGCGTGAGGAGCGTGGCATCACAGACACCCCTCTCTGTCTTCTGGCCTTCAGGACAGCAGGCGCTGGATGCAGAGGAGTGTTTTTATTGCTGTGAGGTATCTATGCATAGCAGCTATCTTAACAAGACCCACAGGGCCTGGGCATTGCTCTGAGACTTTCTGATTTTTTATTTTTGGCAAAAATGCTCAAAAATGAAGGGGGGCCAAAACCGGTTTGGCTCAGTGGATAGAGTGTCGGCCTGCGGACTGAAAGGTCCCGGGTTCGATTCCGGTCAAGGGCATGTACCTGGGTTGCGGGCACATCCCCAGTAGGAGTGTGCAGGAGGTGGCTGATCGATGTTTCTCTCCCATCGATGTTTCTAACTATCTCTCTCTCCCTTCCTCTCTGTAAAAAATCAATAAAATATATTTTTTAAAAAAATGAAGGGGGGAAAAAAACCTGGGGATAGAGTCAGAAAGCATTATCAATAAATCTATAACTAAAAAAAAAATCTCTAACTGGCCCTACTGTGGATGTGGGTGGAGTGAGTCCAAGTTTATCTTCAGCTTACCCACCTCTTCCCTGCAAGATGCCCACGTCAGACCTTCCTCTCCCAGCCTCAGCAGCTCCAAGTCGAGGGGCCCAGGTAGGAGGGGCCAGAGGAGGGGGGGGGGGGAAGCTTTTTGGAGGCGGAGGGCCCTCCATTGCCCTGTGCGGCCGTACCTACTCCGTGGTGGGAGGTAGGCGCTCAGCTGCGCAGTTCACATACGCTGTACACTCTGCTTCCGTAAGTAATTGCATTGTTTGATAAGAATGCCCCTTTGCTCGCAGTCACTTTCTGGTGCTGTTAGTATGTTATCTGCCCGCACAGCCACGCGCATAGACTCTGTTGACCGGAGTGGCTCTTCCCTCTGTGCCTCTAGGGGAAGTATGTGGTCTGCTTTGACCCCCTGGATGGATCTTCCAACATCGACTGCCTGGCCTCCATTGGCACCATATTTGCCATCTATAGGAAGGTGAGTAGCCGTCTGACCTTTCATGCCTCTTTGCTCTGGTGGTTTCCGGAAGGTGCCTGGCCTGGGAGCCACGAGTCTGGAGGTCTAACCTCTGTCCTCCCACCAAGCAGAGAGGCGGGTAGGCAGGTCCTGAGGCCCGCTCCGCCCCGGGCGCCGCTGGCGGAACCGGAGCGACCATTCCCCTCTCCCGGGCACTGCATTCCCGACGGCAAAGGGAGGGGACAGACGGGCCTTGTTTAAAAACCTGAAGGAGACACAGACATTAGACCCCGAGTGGGCTCCAGGCAGCACGTTTCTCCTTTGTGTGTCTCACAACTGACTGCATTCCTCTCTGTTGCTGCCATGACAACTTAGAGCTTAAAAGGACGCCCCCCTGGCGATCTCCTGGTTCCGTGGGTCGGAAGCCTGCCAGGTGTGGCTGGTTCTCTGCTCAGCGTCTCCAAGGGCAAACCCGGTGCCAGCCAGCCTGGCCTCAGATCGAGGGGCGGGGCTGTGGGGCAGCATCCTGCCAGGCTCAGTGGCCTTGTGGGGGGGGGGGGGGTCCTTGCTTCCTGGCTGGCCAGTCCTGGGGGTCATTTTCAGTTTCTGGAGGCTTCCAGCATTGCCTGGCTTGTGACTCCTATGTCCGTCAAGTCAGCGAAGGCAGGACAAGCCTTTCTCACGCCTCTGGGCTCTCTGACACCTTCACTTTGCCCCATTGCCCTGCCTCCAGCCACAGAAATGGCTTTGCTTTCAACAGTTCATCTGATCAGATTTGGGTTCACCGGAGAGTCCTGGGTAAGCTGCTGTTCAGATAGGTAGAACTCCAATGACATCTGCAAGGTCCCTCTTGCCATGTAACACAAAATAGTCCCGGGTTCTGGGAGGTAGGGTATCGTTGGGGCCGTTCCATCAGCTTCACATTCCTAACATTAGTGAGATCCCCTGGGTTAGTCTGTGGCCATCAGAAACTTCATGACAACCACATAGTCCACACTCCCCCTCAACTTGAGAGTCAGGATGGCTTTGGGGCAGAAGGAGGCCAGTGGCACCCGAGGATCTCAAAGTTGTTCAGTTGGGTAACTTGCCCTGGGACTGGTTTTTGAGGCCCATCTCTCTGGCTGCACAGTACACACTCTTTCCACTAAACTCCCTACAGACAAACCAAGCGGGGAGGATTGGGTCAGCCTCGTGCCAGCCAAGGTGCTGTCGGCACACATGGATGATGCTCGGCGGATGGTTGTCCCAATGAAGGGGCAACAATTTCATTTTCAGGGCAAAAGCTTAGCAGAAAACTAACCTTGGCAGAATATGTGAATTAGCCTAACCTTTCTCTCTGAGAAGAAAAGCAAGGCCAGACCAGTGGCCTACGCCTCCTGCCTCGGAGAACAGAATGGGAGCCAAGCCCGCATGGGCTAGAGGACACCTCCGGGGGGGGGTCAGTGTGTCTCCTTTTGTACTGAAGGGAGACAGGGAGACTTTCATGGGGGAGGAGAGGAGGACTCAAGACACTTCTCTGGAATCTGAGAAAGTTAAAGTCTAAGATGCTGTTTCGAGTTTACGCAGAAACGAGCTAGGTGAGTGAAGGAGCTTCATTTTCCCCTTCGAGGTACAGCTTACAATACAAATAGAGATCGCTGGTGTGCTAGTTATGAGATTCTGAAAAAGAGCATGAGTCAGCCTCAGCCCCGGGGGAGGCACACATACTTCTGTCACTTTTTAAAAAACTGGTGAACAAATTGAAGTACAGAGGTGGTAAGTAACTCCATTAACATCACCAGTCAGGACAGGGATTCAAATGGGCATCCTACCTTCACCATCACAGCTCTTAATAGCTCCTCCCCCAGTGTCACTGGAATATAATCGACATGTAACGTTGTATTAGTTTTAGGTGTACAACATAATGATTTGGTATATGTATATATTGTGAAATGATCCAGACGATAACATCTTGCTCTTATTTAACATCTATCACCTTACATAATTGCAATGTTTTTTCTTGTGCTGAGAATTTTATGGCGTACTCTCTCAGCAACTTTCAGATGTATAATACATTATTAACTGTGGTTACCATGCTGTCTACTACATTCTGAGAACTTATTATTTTATTGCTGGAAGCTTGTACTTTTGACCACTTTCACCCATTTCTCCCCAGTCCCCTACCCCTTGTCCCTGGCAACCATCAATCTATTCTCTGTTTCTATGAGTTTGTTTTTTATAGTGTTTACATATAAGTGAGCTCATGTAGTATTTGTCTTTCTCTTTCTGACTTTTTCATTTAGCACAATGCCCTCAAGTTCCATCCATGTTGCTGCAAATGGCAGGATTTTCTTCTTTCCTTTTTTTGTGGCCAAATAACATTCCATCATATAAATATAAATATATATATTTTTTCTTTGTCAATTCATCCATTGATGGACACCTAGGTATTTCCATGTATTGGCTTTTGTGAATACTGCAATGAACATGGAGGTGCAGATATATCTTTAAGATAGTGATTTAATTTCCTTTAGACATATAACCGAAAGTGGAATTGCTAGATCATATGATAATTCTATTTTTAATTTTGAAGAACCTCCATACTGCACCAACTTATGTTCCCATCAGCAGTGCACAAGGATTTTCTTTTCTCCACATCCTCGCCAACACTTGCCTCTTATCTTTTTATCATATCCATTCTAACAGGTACGAGGTGATATTTTATTGTGATTTTGATTTGTATTTCCCTAATAATTGGTGATTTTGACCATCTTTTCATATGCTTGCTAATCCTTTGTATATCTTCTTTGGAAAATGTCTAGCAATTCCTCTGCCCATTTTTTAATCATATAGTTTGTGTTTTTGCTATTGAGTTATGAGTTCTTTTTATATTTGAAGAACATTGGACATCAGGGCCATGGGAAATCAATGAAGTGTTTTAAATAGAGAAGTGACATGGATCGGAGTGGGGCAAGGATCGAGTGGGAGGACCAGGCAGGGGGTGATGGTCACTCGGACCAAGGGGCAGTGGTGAGAATAGGCAGGGACCTGTGAAGAGTGGGTTGTAGAACTGACTGGATTTGGTGAAAGGAAGGGAAGGGTGATTTCCAGGTTCCTCCTGGTCAGATGACGGTGCTGTTTGCTCAGATGGGGAGCAATGGAAGAAGAGTGGAAATCTGGGGGATGAGACAGGGCAGATGAATTCCACATTTGACATGTTGAGCTTGAGACGTCTGTGGGTAAGACCTGAGCAAGAATGTCTGGTGGGCAGGTGGCTCCAGGAGTTGGGCATCAGGACAGATGAAGATGGAGGTCTGGGAGGCGCGGGCACCTGTGTAGGGCTTGGAACTTTGGTTGTGGGTGAGGTGGCCAAGGAGTGTGTAGACAGAGAAGAGAAGAGAGCTTTATTAGTCAGGGCTCCGGTGTAAATGGCAGGGACAAGTCAGGAAGCCCCAAGACAGAAATATGGCCAGCCTCAGACAGAGCCTGGGCCACAGAAGGGTCAAAGTCTCTCATCTTATCTTCCCATGGCCACTGTACTCTTTCCTCTCTCTGCGGACCAGTTTTTTCTGATTCTCTGGCCCATGACAGAAGAAAGATGGTCACCCCAATGCTCCTAAGTTGCCATCAAAGAGAATGTTCTAGCCCCAGATACATATTTCTGGAGCAGAAACTCTAATTGGGCCAGTTTGGAGCAGGAATCCATCCCAGACCCCATTAAACTTGTGGGGAGGGTTTGGGACTCATAGCACAAATATAGCAGCTGAGAGTCCGCATTCTGGAGAGGGTGGTGATTTAGAGGTCCATTTTGCACTGGGTAGACACTGGGGAGGAGCCAGAAGGAACACCAACATTTAAGAAGAGGAGTTGGGAAAAGCAAATGAGAAGACACATCTAGAGAGTTAGAAAGAAAGCCAGACAAGAGGGAAGTGGACAGAAGCTCTGGAGAGACACATCTCAAGAAGGAGGCAGCAGCCAATGTATCCAACACTGCCTATTGGTCAGGTAAGAGGAAGCCTGGAAAACATGCATCAGATTTAGTCGGTAGGGGCAGCCTGCTGTGGGGACAGGAGAAGGAAGGTCGTGTAGACAGGCATCCTGGTCTCCAGGATGTAGATGAAGACAGAGACAGGGCAATCGCTGGAGGGAAGCCTTGTGATCTAGAAAGTATTTCTTGGTATTTTTTTCAAGGCCAGGGAGTCTACAAGTCCTTAAAGGCCAGTGGAGCCGGTTGGGGAGGAGGGATTTTCTTCAAGCCACAGTGCAAGTTTCCAAGGACGGAGGAGAGAGGGTGACGCCCTGCGGAGGCCGCAGGCTCACGGTTCAGAGAAAGGAAAATCTCCGCTCTGGGAGAACTCTGGTTTCATATGAAGAAAATGTGATCCTTCTGATGGTTGAGCAAAGGTATTTCAAAAGCTCCAATGGGGATCTAAAGATTTGGAATTAAAAAACCTAACACCGCCTTTGCCGTCTACGTCTCTGAGGAGACCACGCTCTGGAGCCGTGGTTCTGAAACTTCTGTGGACCTACCTGGAGGGCTGATGCTGAGGGCCCAGCATGTCTGACTCTGGAGGCCGGGGGCACAGCCCAAGAGTATGCCCGTCCAACGAGACCCCGAGTGATGCTGACGCTGCCGTCCACTGCGCTGGGGCCGGCTTCCCAGCATCCGTGTGTGGCCTGGGAATCTGTACATAAGCCAATCATTAAGCACATACACACAAGTCAAATGAAAACATAATTATTTGTAAAAAAAAAAAAAAATGTGTTAGAAAGAATGTAAGATTGTAAAAGTAAGGAAAAATATTCAAAGGAACGTGCCATTTTTAATTAAACTAAGTTGTAGCCCTAGAAAAGTATTAAAGGGAAAGTGACATTTTAAAGAAACCCTTAAAGAAGATGAGATTGCTTTTAAAATAAAGTTGTTAGGCTGTTACTCACAGAGGGCAAACTGGCCCCATATTTTGCTAGTTGTTCAGAATGACGCTGGCTTAGCTATGGGAGACATGGGTCCAGCCCCAGCCTTATGGGTCACTGGTTTCAAGATGTTACGTGAGAACCTTTCTGACCTCCGACCCTTCTCTTTCAAACGAGGGCTGTAGAGCCTCTCCATTGTTTCACAAAAACATACTGTGAAAGCATTTTGAAAGATACAGAGTTTCCTATCAATACAGCTTTTTATTTTACTCTTAGAAGTTACTCCTCGGGAGAGTTAAGCAGCTCGCGCCTTGGCCAAGGCTCTCTCCAGAGACAATGCCCTGTTCCTTCCTCTCTTCTCCAGACCTCGGAGGAGGAGCCTTCGGAAAAGGATGCCCTGCAGCCAGGCCGCAACATCGTGGCCGCGGGCTACGCCCTCTACGGCAGTGCCACCCTGGTGGCACTTTCCACTGGGCAAGGAGTGGACCTCTTCATGCTTGACCCAGTAAGTACCAATATGGCAGCATCGGCATGAGGGACCCCATGGGGCTCTGTACTTCCGTTCTAGTCCCCTGGCATAATTTCCTGGTCATTCTTAAATAATTTCTTTTTAAAAAAATTATGTATGTATGTATGTATGTATGTATGTATGTATTGACTAGAGGCCCAGTGCATGAAATTCATGCGGGGCGGCGGGGGGGGGGGGGGGGGGTCCTTCAGCCCAGCCTGCACCCTCTCTCAGTCCCAGACATCCCTCTTGCAGTGCAGGACCCCTCAGGGGATGTAGCAGTGCGCCAAGTGGCAGGCGGCCAGGGAGGAGCCCAAATTGGGGCTGAACGCAGCTCGTGCTCATCGGCATGCTTATCCCGGCCCGCTGTGCCTGCTACCGGCTCGGTAGTGCTGCCGCGGAGTCAGGAGAGGCTCCCGCTGTGGCAGCTGCGCTTACCAGCCATGAGTCTGGCTTCTGGCTGAGCGGCACTCCCCTTGTGGGAGCGCACTGACCACCAGGGGGCAGCTCCTGCATTGAGTGTTTGCCCCCTGCTGCATCATAGCGACTGGTGGTTCTGGTCGTTCCGCAGTAACAGTTGCTTAGGCTTTTATTATATAGATTTATTTGTTTGTTTGTTTGTTTGAGAGGGAGATTTGTTGTTCCACTTATTTATGCATTCGTTGGTATGTGCCCTGACTGGGGATGGAACCCACAACCTTAGGGTATTGGGATGACTCTCTAACCAACAGAGCCACCCAGTCAGGGCCCTGGTCATTATTATTAGTACTTGCTTCTGGAGCCAGGGTCTAGTTTGGGACTCCAACAGTGTCATCAAAAAACTTTAAGGACCTTTGTCCAAGTGAGGGAATTTGCGGGGTTCAGCAGGTTCAGTCCTCCCAACTCAGGCCATGCCCTTAAAGCGTTTATTCCTCTTTGGTTTACGGGAATACAATGGTTTCAGAACCCAGTGCTGCCGATTCCCAGACAGAAACATGAATTCGTTAGAGCAGCACCACGCACTAGGACTCCTGTGGCGTCGGCATGCTTTGTGATGCGTGCTGCCTATCGCGGGAGCCACTGGCCTCAGGTGCCTGTTGAACACCCGCAATGAGGCCGGTGCGACCGAGGAGCCGGGTTTGAAAATGTTACTTCATTTTAATGAACTTGAACAGCCACCTGTGACTGCTGGCTACCCTATTGGACAGCTGGGTTTGGAAGGCTTCCCCTAATCGACATGTTCTTCCCCATAGGAGGAGAGATGGTGGAAACTGCTTTTCCAGGGTCTGTGTTATGCTCAGATTTCTCCCAGTGAGACATGCACAGCCTCAGGGGAGCTGAGAAACCTGCTAGCCTGGTGCTGACTAAAGGAAGAAATAATTAGATAAAGACGCAAGAGGTCAAAAAAGAAGGCCGAGCTTGCATGGCAAGTGCACATTGAAAATGTTCAGCAGAGATTTTGGAAAATATTAGTAACTTACAGAATTTCTCTTTAAAATCTGGATGCTTTGCCTATCACTTGTGAGCTACTTTGCCAAATATTGTCAAGACTGATGTCACCACACTCAATACCAGGATACCTGAGGGTGTCCTACGGATAGTGGCCATGGGGGACTGGGCACAATGTTATAATTCTGAGGATTTCTTTAATTTTTATCAACTATTCCTTATGCCAAGTGCATACAGTTTCTGATCGAAGAGATTTCTCCTTTACCCCAGGTAAGAACTGGGATACCAGGAACTTTTAATGGTTTCCAAGACTGAACTATTAAGATAAAATAACTGGACCACAAATTAGTGGTTGAACTGCCTTCCCCACCTTTATGACAAATCCCCGTTTGTGTAACTTGTTCTCTCATTGTTAATGGCCCAAGTCTCCCTGAAAATATTAGTGTCCCAAATAGTTTCTATTTCTTATATATTTAAGGCCCGTCGCCTATGTCGAGGTGCGGGGGGTTCCCATATAAGTGCTGCTCCTAAGTGGGACATGCACAGGTGGTCTGGACCATCCGCTTGAGGCTTGTGCCAATACCTTCTGGTCAGACACGTTCACAGAGACAGCGCCGAGATCTGAGCCGAGCCGGAGAAATTACACACAAACAGGTTAGATGCAAGCACACGGGGGTTTATTTACCTGTTCCTGATGGGTCTCAGACGCTGGGAAGGATCCACCCGGCGATGCTCGCTGATACACACAAAGGGGTAGGTGGCTCCTTTGGCTGCTGGCTCTTTCGTCGATCAACAGTTAATTGGGCAGAGTTTCGTGCTGGGGACTGAGGTCCTCACACTCTGGCAACAGGAGAGCTGTGCGCTGCTGGGTCAATCAGACTGTCTGGTTATATACCCCTCTGTAGACGTGGTCTTCATTGGTGTGTGTGTTACCAGCGGCTGCCATGTGTGGATCCACCCAGGGTCTGCTAATCTATGGGTGTGTACAGGCTTTGGGCGTTCCCATCAGATAGGTTGTTTACCAGGACTAGTGGGGTTACAAGGGTGCATGCTTGGGTCTCACACAGTATTCCTATATCTAACATTAGGTACTATAATAATTACTATAACAGTCCACACAGGGTTACATGCTATAAGTCTTACATTCTAAGGTCCTAACATTAAGTACCATAATGATTACTATAACAATTAGGAATTAGCTGAGGGTGATGAGTTGGGGGATAAATACAGCTGGGTTCCTTGCAATGAGTAGTCTAGCTGACCGTGAACGTTACTAAGGAAACTTTCCCTCTTCCCTTGAATTATTTTATCTCCTATTATATCCCTGCTTATGCTTGCTGTGCAGACTCAATATTGTCACTGTTCTTTATTGATCTCATGCAAATATCACTGGGCAGGCTGCTGAGGGACTTGGCAACCCCCTGGGCCCTTCCAGGAGGCCCACATCTTCTCATGTTCTGTGATTGTCGGGGAGTGTGCTGCTGGCTTCCGTCTCCTGGTATCTCTCGTCTTACTGGTATTTTTCTTCAACTTTCTAGGCTCTTGGTGAATTTGTTCTGGTAGAAAAAGAGGTCAAAATTAAAAAGAAAGGAAATATTTACAGCCTCAATGAGGGCTACGCCAAGTATTTTGATGCTGCCACCACAGAATATGTGCAGAAAAAGAAATTTCCTGAGGTGAGTGAATAAAGCCCAAGGCAGAATGCCATCTCGGTGGGTTCCTGTCTCAATGGTGGCTCTGAGGGCCCTGCCGGAGTAGGTTGGAGCCACTGTTCATGGCTGTGATCAGTATGGAGTGACATGCTGGAGTCTTGTCCCAGCGTCAAGAAGGGCTCAGGAATCTGGAAAAGGCTGTGCGTAGATGACATAGGAATCCAGGGACTAATAAAGGGTCCGGAGATGAAATATAATTTTGAAAGGCATTGGGTGTCAGAAGACCTTCAGCTAAAGGAACTGAAGACTCCCTCCTTGTCTAGGACCCTTGCGTTTATTAACACAATTGTCCTAAGGCGAGGTGGAGATAATACACTTCAAAGGGTAAGGTTTCAAAGGGTACAGAAGCATTGTCAGAATGGGGGAATTAGCCTACGGCTGTTCAGGTGTTTAGCCAGTAGGAGGCAATAACATGTAGATTAAGATGCCCTTTAAAGGTCTGGCAGGCACAATCAGTTTCATATTCAGGTTTGGGGAAATGCCTTTAGCCATTCCCAACAGGTGACTACATGTGTGACTCAACCCTGTGGAGTCCCCAAGTCTCATCAACCTTTTGATGAAATTCTTGAAATTATGACATGCTGGAATTGGTCTCCGGCAGTGGCAGACTCTGCCTTCATGAGCAGTCGATAGCTTCTATAGCTAAAGTTTGCCTACTACAGATAACACTCCCAGGTGAGTTTTTCCCGGAGCGATTGTTTTTAATGAGCCCATATTTTCGAAACTCAGCAGTTCAGGCCAGAACCTCCTCTCTCGTCATTTGTTTTGTGGGCTTCATAGATTCTGGCACTCAATTTTATTTGCTTTCAGATGGAAGAGTTAGGTTTGAAACTCCCATTCACATGCTCTAACATTGGGCCTTGTGTTTACGCCACACTTTAGGGAGCTCTTTGACTCTCAATGTGATCACCCGGTTCCAGGCTTTATGTGGCTGTTAATACAGCCCAAACCATCCATTAAGTGTGCCCGCCATCCAGGGAGAGCTTCTAAGGCAGAAATGGGCACATTGTTAAAGAATTTCCAGATCAAGTGTAAAGTCTGGCCTAAAGTGGGAGTCAAACAAAAGCTTGTTTACAAGTGGGACCCTTTCTCACTGAATCCTGGGGATGTGGTGAGAGAGGCCCCGTTCACACAGTGGGAAAGCGTTGGTGTGGGAAGCCCACCTGGAAGCTGCTGGTGGGATTCCGTGGGACCAGGTGGCACTCGGTCAGCAGGATGCTGGGACCTGGCTGTGCTGCCTCAACCTTAACTCTAAGCTTTGAAGAGTCTCTTTTTCTTTTGTCTGTGTGTTTGTTTTTTTTAAATCCTCTCCCAGGGGCATTTTTTCAGTTGATGTTTAGAGAAGAGAGGAAGGGACAGGGGCGTGGGGGGCAAGGGGGGGTTGATGTGAGAGAGACGCAGCGATTAGTTGCTTCCCAATAAATTCAATTAAAAAAATAAAAATACTCCCCCTCCAAAAAAGACATACAGAATATTCTGCATTTTAACCATTTTTGAAATATGAGAAGAAAAAGGTTGTAACGAAATCTGCACTAACAACGCAACAGCCACACAAGGCTGTTGAACACTTGAGCTGTGACGAGTCTGATGGGAGATGTGCAGTGAGACACACACGGGTTTGGAAAGCTTCGTGGAGGAAGGAAATGTAAAATCACAACTGGGTTCTGTTTTCTGTGGATCACACATTGAAATGATAACATTTTTATACACTACTTTAAGTGAGAAATGGTTTCTAAAGCTGCGTAAGAGTTTGCCGGTGGTGTAAGTGCAAACGTCGTCATTGTTCAAGGGGCCTGGCTCGCGGGCAGCAGAGAGAGCTCTGAAGTGCGGCACGCCAGGGAGTTTCAGGGGCTGCAAGCAACTGTGTGAATCACAAGGGAGGAAACCTCTCTCCTTCCCTTCTAGGTTCTTTGGCTGGTCTAATAACTAAACTGACAGATTAACAGGAGAAAACAGATTTAATTTTGTACTTCTGGGAGCCCCATAGAAATGTGAAACTCAAATGACCAAAGCTCCTTTTAGACAAGGAAACAATAAGTGTGTGAGGAATTGAGAGGACAGAGAATGGGGTGTGGGGCAGTAAATTAGTGAGGACGTAGCCAGGTCTGTGGATACAGCCTTCTCAGCCCTAAATTCCCTGCCTCTGCTGTCAGGATGGCTCTCCCTCCTGGGATGGGGAGGGTACCTTTCGTATGGGAGAGTTATTTATTTCCTGCTTTCAGGGGACAAAGGCGGGTCAGAGTGCCCTTCTTGCACCGGCTAGTTCTCAAGGAACTTTAATTGAAAATAGTCCATATGCCCATGTGACATGGCATATCTGCTTTTCTGCAATATATACTTCCTTTTTTAAAAAACAGCTGTTCTCTTAAGATTGTTTCAGGGTACAGTGTCTTAATTGAAGTAGTCCTCATTGAATGAGTTCAATCACTGGTCAAGCTATGGGGGCTCCTAATGAATGAAATGCTTAGTTATATAATGTTTTTCAATTCCTACGCTGCTGGGTGCAGGACGAAGAACCTGGAATGCAGAGGCCACACCAACTAGACGTGTGACCGGGAGCGGGTGCTAGCTAATTGCAGAACTCACTGCATCTTGTCTCTTCCCTCTCTGCTTTCTAGGACAGCGGAACGCCCTATGGGGCCAGGTATGTGGGCTCCATGGTGGCCGACGTGCACCGCACCCTGGTCTATGGAGGGATTTTCCTATACCCAGCAAACCAGAAGAACCCTAAGGGCAAGGTAATTCTCCCTTGTCCACTGGCTGTACCCAGTCAGGGAGCCAGCGGCTTCCCGTTCTCTTCACACCTGCTTCTCGGCTGCTGCCTGGCCTGGGCATGCCTGCCTGTGAGTGGGCAGGTAGAAAATAAATGAGGTGTGTTTCCCATGAGTGAATTTGAGGCCATTGTAGAGCCGTGTAGATTTTAACTGCAGAAAAAAAATAGATTGGAAGGCCCATAGGCCAAGGCACCATGAAGCCCTGGGCATTGTTTCAGAGGAGTTTATTACACTCCTGGGCCCTTAAGGTCAGAGCAAACCTTGGCTCCAGGACAAACTATGTGAGAATGCTGTGCTTTGTTTGTTTGATTTTGAAGTGTCTGAATCAATAAGGTACAAACAAAGGTCAGTTGGTTACAACTGGGACGTTAGTGTCTGACACCCAAAAGCCCTGCCGTCACCCCCAGGGCCAGGGAGAGGGGAGGAAAGAGCCCAGCTCTGCAAGTTGCCAGCTAGCGTCTCCCTGGTGGCCTGTCCAGGACAGCATGGCCTCCAGTGTCCTTCTGTGGATGATCAGGGACAAAGCTAGCGGACTCGAGGTGTCCACATGTGCTGGGGCTCTGCTGTGCCCCGCCAGGCTGCCCACAACTCTAAGGGCAGGAGGTCTAGGTGAGGGCATCGTACTCTGTTTTACCAAAATAGCAAGTAAATGCCCCAGAGTCTTAACATACTCTCTCCTGAGTGCCTGGCTCTCCAACCCAGACCAGACACACTTTATTCCTCCCCATGCAATAACAAAAATAAAACAATCAGCTCCAGACATGGCTGTTTCTCCAAGTAGTTCCAACATGTCTTCAAAATAAATGTGAAGGAAAGAAAGGAAAAGGCTGCATAGTGCTGGGTCAACCACTTTCTAAGCTGATTATAGAAAAGGGACTTTAAAAATTATAGATTTTGCATCTACGGGGGGAAGGAAGGAGAAGATAGAATGGTACCAAGTCAGAAAAATTAGCTAGAATGTCACCTTGAATCTAATGTGTGTGTGTGTGTGTGTCTGGTGGGGATAGTCTGAGGAGGGTGTCACAACATAATTACATAAATAGACCCAAAAAGGACATTCGTTCCAACCCATTTCAGTTCAACTCACCATGAATTATTGACACGGGAGGTCACCCGCTAGTTTCCATCAAGCCTTTTACAAAAGGTATTCCTTGTTCGGAACAGGCTCAGCCCTGGGTCCACGGGCACAGCTTGGCAAGCAGGGCACGGGCCACTTTTACCCCCACCCCCATTTTTGCCATCTCCTGGGAGCCCTTGGGCGAGGTCTGTGGCAGCCTTGTTTGGACACTTTCTTTGTGTCGGCAGTCCTGGGACTGGAGATGCCACAGTGACCCAGATAGATGCTGTGCCTGCCCTCAGGGCGGGTGACCAGCAGGAAGGCAGGTGGCAAGCCTCACTGCCAGACCGTGAGAGGGGACGTGCAGGATGCTGTGTGCTGTAAGCAATGGGAATTCATTTAGTTTAAGGGCCAAAAAAAGGCAATTTAAGTACCAGCACACTGCTCAGCGAGTGGACACTTGAGATTGGAGTTCCTTGCCGCTCCCCGGGACACTGGGGTTATCCTAGGAGGGCACCCAGCACTCTGAGGTGACCTTCCAACTCCAGCCAAGCCTGCTTTCTTACCAACAGTGCCTCTAACCAGGCCACAGCTTCAGTTTCCCTCCTGAGGAAACGGGCAAGAAAGGGGCACTGAGATCTCATCTGCCCGACTGAAGAGGCAGGTCTCTCACAGGTCACAAGTCAGGTAGCTGCTGAGCAGCGGTGCCTGCAAAGGCCCATGCCCTGCTCAGCAGCTGATGTACCCAGCAACCTTCCCGAGGCGCTAGATCTCGGGCAGCCCCCTCTGCAGAGGGGCTGGAGCCCACTGCACTGACCAGGCAGAAGTCCAGCGGTGGGAATTCTGCATCCAGCTTCAGGGGCAGGGCTTGAGATTTGGGGCAACTTGCAACCTGCCTGACCCTTTCTCCGCAGCTCCGGCTCCTGTACGAGTGCAATCCCGTGGCCTTCATCATTGAGCAGGCGGGGGGCTTGGCGACCACAGGTACCCAGCCAGTGCTGGACGTGAAGCCCGAGGCCATTCACCAACGAGCCCCCCTTATTCTGGGGTCCCCGGATGATGTGCAGGAATATCTCACCTGTGTACAGAGAAACCAGGCAGGCAAGTAGTGAGTTTGACCCTGCAAGCCCTCTGCTTTTTGTCTTGCCCTCTGCATTAAGAACCTAAATGACTGATAGGCAGAAACAGCGGTGATGAGTCACAACAGGCCAGTCCACCCAACCACAAACAGAAAAGCAGCATCAACCTGCTCAGGACAGGTCTAGAGGCCAGAGGAGACTCTGTCCTCAGTGCACATGGCTAAGAATAAAGATCCACATGTGAAAAGAACAACTTTGATTTGTCTTTTGTCATGAATGGTGGCAAAAAACGGTTGTAATTCTAAGTCTGTCAGCTCAAGTAATCGGTAGCTATCTACTTGCGGGGGGGGGGGGGGGAGCACAGAGATCAGTAAAGAATTTACCTTGGTTGGCTTAATATTTGAACCTACTGTCTTATCCTGTAGAGATCCATTTTATTTCTCATGAAATAAAAATATATATTGAATATATACATACTTTATGTATATATTTAAATGTATATCCTATATAATAAAAGACTAACTGGTCATTATGACGTGCGCTGACCACCAGGGGGCATGCGCAGAACATGGCAGGCATTGGCTGAGGTGGGATGGTGGAGCAGGTGAGCAGGGGCGCCAAAACAAGGTGGGGAACTGGTTGCTGTCATTGGGGCGAGCCTCTGGTGGTTACTGAAAATTCTTTGCTCCTGCACGCTGAGGTCCTGCCTGGTGTTCGCACCTGCTGCTGGCGCCAGCCCCAAGCATGGCGCCGTCAGCACGTGGGAGCAGTGGGAGCAGTGGGAGCAGGGCTGCTGGCAGACAGGGAACCGGGGGCCGTGGCAGGAGGGGCCGGGTGGTGGTGCAGAGGATGGGCTGAGACGCACCCCTGTGCCTACTGCAGCCTCGTGGCCCACAGTTCCTTTTAAGGTGCACGAATTCGTGCACTGGGTCCCCAGTACATACATATATATATATATATATATATATATATATATATATATATATATATATATATGACTTTTTGTCTTATTTGGATAAGTTTTGAGTTAGAAAACTCATTCTAAACTGTCAGATTGATCCATTTTGGGGGAGCAATAAGTTGAACGACTAGTAAAAATATGAATGAAAAATAAGGACACCTATTGTGAAGACAACATACTAAATGGAGCTAATATTTAAAAATTAACACCTACTTTTCTCAAACCCTTGACTTTGCATTTTTGTTTTTGGGGGAAAATATTGTAATCAATCCCAGGGATTCCCCAGAGTGCACTGGTTAAATGACTCTCCATTTGTCCAATTATGTCAACATTGGGATGGGTAGCATGTGCATCAGAAATCTGAGCTGGTTTTAACAAGAACGGCTATATATGTGTATGAAGTTGGATGCCAAGAGTCCTTAATGAAATGTGGACAAATCAAATCCAGAAGTATTTAAAACAAAGATGCATCAGGATGCAGTCAGGCTTAACTCAGAAAATCAAGAATGATTCACATTAGAAAATCCACTAACGTGATTGATGCATTAGGTTAAGGCAAAAGGTGGCGGTGTGGAGGTGGGGCCCAGGAGAAGCCATGGGAAGGAACAAGGCTGTCCTTGGGTCAGGGTGTTCATTCAGTCCAAAGGAAGATTTCCGCTTGGCTCTAACTCAGGTCTCTACCTTGCTCTTCAGTCCACTGTGGCTTGGCTGCAGTAACAGAGGCAGCCACATTTTAATACATAAATTAAAATTTTTTCATCTTTCTATAAAGGAACAAAGAATTTCTTTTCTTCGGAAAAAAAAATCCTGATTCTAATCAGTGGGCTATGAATGCTTTATTAGACACTCTATTTGAAATGTATATCTCAAATGGTTAATTTTTAACCTGCCTGAGATCTAGACCCTTGAGGAGGCTGGGTGTGCAACTCAAACTTTCATTGAAATCTTCTTTTCAAAATCTCATGAATACCTTGACTTGCTGAGTTTACAGCATGTAATGTAAAGACTACAGAGCCAGGAAGAGGAGGTTTTCTTGGAAACAAAGCTGAGAGCATTTTCAATCATAGAGTACGTTGCTTTGATGAATGGCAGTGGTGGCTCCGGGGAAGGTCCGTTCACCAGTCATGTGCATTCTTCTTCCCATCAAGCCCAAGAAAGGGGGTGAGGGAAGAGTATGGGACTCCCATGCCATTCTCAGAGGCTACATATCAAAGATGCCAGGACAATGGGGCAATGGGGCCTGGGTGACCGGCGCTTCCATAGCCAAGGTCCAGAAAGACCACTGAGGGGCTCTCTGGCCCACGTGAGCTGAGAACCCTTCCCTCTTGGTTTCTCATTTCCTCTTGATTGGCTTCCCAGTGTAGATGTTTGTGTCTGTCTCAGGGCGAAACCCACTTTCCTTTCCATTCTCAAGCATTTCTCAAAAGTGGACTGTACAGGTGTGCATTCCCCGCTTGGGAAAGGTGGGGTCATTCACTGGTTCCCATTATACTTTGGGGAGACAGGCTTCAGCAACTGGAGCAGTTAACACACTGAAAGGAGGAAAGTCATGTCATCATTTTAACAGGTGCTTTTTAAAAATAAGAAGAAAACATACTTTTTCAAATTAGTGGGGAAACAATGGCTGGTTTTTGAATAATTAGCTAGTCATTTGAGAAAAAAATATAAAACTAGATCCCCAAAACATATTGCAGATGAATTCCAGAATTAAATATAAAAAATAAAAATATAAAGGTATTGCAAAAAGATAATGGTGCTATATTCATGACCTTGAATGGGACCAAAAGACACAAAGGAAAAGATATAAAGAAAAAAGAGATTTGATTACATCAAAATAAAATCAACACACCACAAAGTTAAAAGACAACTGATAGCCCTGGCCGGTTTGGCTCAGTGGATAGAGTGTCGACCTGCGAACTGAAGGGCCCTGGGTTCAATTTTGGTCAAGGGCACATGCCCAGGTTGCAGGCTCAACCCCCAGTAGGGGGCGTGCAGGAGGCAGCTGATCAATGATTCTCTCTCATCATTTTTTTTTTAATTAAATCTTTATTGTTCAGATTATTACATTTGTTCCTTTTTTTTTCCCCCCCCATAACTCCCCTCCTCCCAGTTCCCGCCCCACCCTCCGCCCTCACTCCCCACCCACTGTCCTCATCCATAGGTGCACGATTTTTGTCCAGTCTCTTCCCACATCTCCCACACCCCTTTCCCCCCCAAGAATAGTCAGTCCATTCCCTTTCTATGTCCCTGATTCTATTATAATCAACAGTTCATTCTGTTCATCAGATTATTTATTCACTTGATTCTTAGATTCACTTGTTGATAGATGCATATTTGTTGTTCATAATTTGTATCTTTACCTTTTTCTTCCTCTTCCTCTTCTTAAAGGATACCTTTCAGCATTTCATATAATCCTGGTTTGGTGGTGATGAACTCCTTTAGCTTTTCCTTATCTGTGAAGCTCTTTATCTGACCTTCAATTCTGAATGATAGCTTTGCTGGATAAAGTAATCTTGGTTGTAGTTTCTTGGCATTCATCACTTTGAATATTTCTTGCCACTCCCTTCTGGCCTGCAAAGTTTCTGTTGAGAAATCAGCTGACAGTCGTATGGGTACTCCCTTGTAGGTAACTGAGTTACTTTCTCTTGCTGTTTTTAAGATTCTCTCTTTATCTTTTGCTCTTGGCATTTTAATTATGATGTGTCTTGGTGTGGTCCTCTTTGGATTCCTTTTGTTTGGGGTTCTCCGCGCTTCTTGGACCTGTAAGTCCATTTCTTTCACCAGGTGGGGGAAGTTTTCTGTCATTATTTCTTCAAATAGGTTTTCAATATCTTGCTCTCTCTCATCTTCTGGCACCCCTATAATTCTGATGTTGGTACGCTTGAAGCTGTCCCAGAGGCTCCTTACACTATCCTCGCATTTTTGGATTCTTTTTTCATTTTGCTTTTCCCGTTGGATGTTTTTTGCTTCCTCGCAATTCAAATCATTGACTTGATTCTTGCGCTCCTCTGGTCTGCTGTCGGGCGTCTGTTTAATATTCGTTATTTCAGACCGTGTGTGCTTAATTTCTAGTTGGTTCCCCAATATAAGATCGAGGGTCTTATTAGTTTTCGTGTAGATCTCATTAAGTCTATCGGCAGCTTCTAAACAGTTCTTGAGAGACCTTAAAAGTGTGGTTCTGAACTCTATTTCTTCCATTGACAATTTTGTCCTGTTTCTTTGTCTCCGCATTTTGTTATGCTTCTTTGGTGCACCCCCTAGTGGTCTTTGTTCGCAGTCTTATAGATAAATCTTGATTGTTGTAGCTAATTCCAGGGAGGGTTTGACCTCCAGGCCAAGTGGCTATGAGAATCAGCTGTGTCAGCAGTGAGAGAACTTCTGTCCTCTAGGGAGGTGCTAATCTAGCCTTTGCCTGAGGCTATCCGGTAAATGCCTCTGTGCAGGGCTTGGGCAGGGCGGGTCGCACAGGATCAACAGGGTGGGCCGGAGAGAGCAGTTATGGCGGCTCTCAGTCCTGTCCCCAGGGGCTCTGCCTCTCTGAGTCCCAGCACCCGCTGCAAGGCTCGGAGAGAAAGCTGCACTCGCTCTGACCGAAGCCAGACAGTCCGCTTCTCCCGTTTGAGCCTGGGTCCCTAAAGACTCGCCTGTATCTGGAGCTCAGAGTCTGCGACTCCCTCCCGATTGAAAACAACAACCGCGCCCTCCGCCGCCAGCCCGCTCCGCGCACTCCGCACCTCAGAATTTGACTTCAGCACTGCGCCTCCTCTGAGTGTCCGTATGCGTTTCTCTTTCCTCCTAGTTGTAGGACTTCCACTCAGCCAGCGTTCCTGTGGTTCTGGGCGATGTCCGTTCTGTGTTTTAGTTTCACTTTTGAAGTAGTTGTTCAAAGCAGCAAACTCCGGCGTTAACCTATGCCGCCATCTTGGTTCTCCTCCAGTGGTTGAGTCTCTCTCTCATCATTGATGTTTCTATCTCTCCCTCTCCCTTTCTCTCTGAAATCAATAAAAATATATAAAATAATAAAAAATAAATGCAATTCTCTAAAAGAAAAACAACTGATAGCGTAAGAGAAAATATTTGTAACATAACAAAAATGAGTATCAAGAATAATAAATATTAAGAGGGAAAAGGTAAACTATAAAGAAATAAACTAAAGATATAGAACTGCAATTTTCAGAAGAGTAAACACAAATAGTCAATAAACGTCTGAAAAGGCCTCTTTGATCCATTTGGGTTAATTTCTGTGCATGGTGTAAGATAGTGGTGGAGTTTCATTCTTTTGCATTGGGTGTCAGTTCCCTATTTTACTTAAATTCAACTGATTGTAAATGTTAATCACTTCTACACAGTAACTTCACAGCAACCTCCAGAGTAGTGTTTGACCAAAGAACTGGGCACCATTGTCTAGCCAAGTGGACACTTAAAATTAACCATTTCAGTGTCCTGACCTGGTGGTTCAGGTGGTTGGAGTGTCATCCCATACACCAAAACGTTTTGGGTTTGATTCCAGGTCAGGGTGCATACCTCGGCTGTGGGTTTGATCCCCAGTCAGGGTGTGTATAAGAGGCAACTAATGGATGTTTCTCTCTTTCCCTCTACCTCCCTCTCTCCCTAAAAAATAAATCAATAAACATATCCTTGCATGAGGATTAAAAAAGATTAACCATCTCAGTCTGAAATACAAACAAGGACATATGACTCAGCTATAAATGGTAGGTGAAAAGGGCATTTCACAGATATGACAGAATGCCATTTTTGTAAAAATTTTAGAAAGCACCCAACGAAACTGCATGTGTTTTGGGGTAAAGACCAAGAAAAAAGGACTCTTACTATCAGTGAATTAATAATTGTGGTTATTTCCCTGAGGAAGAGGGAAGTGTGTTGGAGGATAGAGTACCAAAAGGGGACTTCGCTTTACTTCTCTGCTTGCCTCTTAAAACCCCGACAGTGTACTCATACATAACGCAGCTAGGTCATTTCATCTTGGCAGCAGGTTTTCTTGTGTGCCTACTGTTCGCCAGGTCCTGTCCTCAGTGCTGAGAATAGAGAGGTGAACAAAACTCCTAGATCTGTATATAGACTCAATGCTAATGTGTGCAGAGACACAATAAACAAAAGCAATAAATAAAATGAAAGTGTGTGCCAAGCGGTATAAATACTGAGGGAAAAATAAATCAGGGAAGAGAAGAGCAATGCTAGGGAAGGTTATTCTAATTTTAGCTCTGGGCAGTGACAGGCTTCATGGAGAGGGTGACAGTTCAGCCGCATTCAGATGAAGGGGAAGAGCCTGGTATACACCTAGGAGAAAGCCCATAGGGAAGGGCACAGAAAACACATACAAAGACAGTTAAAGTAAAAGAATATTCCAAAACATTACAGAATACTGTATTCAAGTTTTTAGGCATCCTTCTTCCCTGCTGGTATCTCACCACCTCTCAGAATGGCCTGATCCGCATCTGATGGTTGGGAAGCTGCGTGGGAAGAAGATAAATGAAGGTTCCCAGAAGGGAAATGGTTAACTCTGCTGGAGGCTGTGTTTTCTGGGCTTTCTGTTGGGAAATGCAGCTCATCCCCAGGAACCTATCTTCTTCTTGGAAGTGAGACTGACACCCAGGACAGCATGGCATCACGTGACAAAGGCTCCCAAGACTTCAGGGAGAACAATGGTGGTAAGCGTGGAAGTGCCAATCAGTACTACCTCCATGAGTCGCCCCAGGGGCAGAGCACAAAACCCAGAGGCCGTGGTCTCAGAAGAGGACTTCCTGTCAAAGGTCAGGACTTCGGTGCCAAAAAGACCAGCTGTAGTCCCCACGCTGAGGCAGGCCGTCTTGGGTCACCACTACTCTCTGAGGAGCGTATCTAATATTAAGTCCTATTTCCATCATTGCCATGTATCTTTCATATGTTTCTCATGGTCTTTTCTCTCTCACCCAGAAAAACAGAAAACATTTGATGTCATCCCGTGAAAACTGGACCAGAGAGTAAAGAGGCAACGTGTGTCTTAAGTGCATTTTGATGAGTGAGAATGCTTTTCAATAAGGCATCCTTGGTCTCCGGTATGGAACCCAGCCAGTGCTAGATTTAGATGAGTGAGGACATGTGAGGAGGCAAAAGATTCCCAAACCTTCTTGTGCCTTTTTTTCTGCTTGGCAGATCCCTAAATTCACTGCTACCTGTGATGCCCATGCTACATCCTGTTGGGTTTCTTAAATGTCTCCCGTCTTGCTTGATTCCCCTGTGGACAGTAAGATATTTTGAGCTCAGTGGAGTCCTAAGACACTAGATGAAAACTTGTCAAAATAAAACTCGGTCTTGTTGCACGTCATGCATGGCTGAGAACCATTTAGAGTGGATAGATTTCTTACTTGTCCTGCCTGGATGGTCAGCACGTCTGACTTGTCCTGCTGGTCCTGACCGGCTGAGGCCAGCTGGGTCCCTGGGCTGCTGAGGAGGACACAGTCCAGCTGTGCACAGGAGCATCAGTGCCTGGGGCTGACATTCCACTGATCACACAGGCTTGATTCTCACCGTCTTGAGGCCAGAATTCCAACCGAGAGTGTCTGTGGGGCAATACTTCCTCTGAGATTGTGGAAGCTGAAACTTCTGTTGCCTCTTCCAGCTCTGATAGTAAGTTTATGTTTCAGACAAGACTTCTGTGTAATGGAAATTTGTTTTCAGCTTTATTTAATCTATGTTCATTGACCTATTTTAAAAATATGACAGCTATGGCTTGGAACTCTTCACAAATTAATACGTCTTTGAAAGTTTCAGAAACTTCTGATACCTGTTTAATCATTTAGACATCATTTAGTTTGAAACTTTCCCCAAGTTTAAATAGGAATGTCTTTAAAAATGACAAAACCTTATATGTGTTTAATCATTTGGAATCTGAGAGGTCTCACTCTATCTTGGTGTGAACTTCGGGAATTCCAGGGGCAGCAGCCTAGGCTCACCTGTTACGGTGAAGCAAGATGACATTCCCAAGACATCCTTTCCAGTGGATTTTTCAAGATGAAACGTGCAAGTTTGCATTTTCCAAAGATGACCACCACCATAGCTCCCATGTCCCATGCTCTTCTGCTAGTGACCTGGCCCCAGCCCCCTCCCTGGAACCCGGGCTCTCTGTGACATCCCCCAACTACAAGACAGCCGCAGAGATTCCACTGGGGACTAGACACGGCCCTAAGTAGCCTTGCAGGTCCTCCCTGGGCGTCCGGGCACCCTGCCTCCAGGGGCAGCCCTCTCAGAGGCAGTCTCCACGCTGTGGGAGCCCACGCCATGCAGCGGCCCGGGCACGTGCTCTGGTCAGCAGCATCCGGGACAGTCACGTGAGTCCACTTGGCTGTGAGCCCCGCCAGACCTACAGACA
Source organism: Myotis daubentonii (assembly GCF_963259705.1). Taxonomy (NCBI): domain Eukaryota; kingdom Metazoa; phylum Chordata; class Mammalia; order Chiroptera; family Vespertilionidae; genus Myotis; species Myotis daubentonii. Next base: position 8,556,619 of record NC_081850.1, read on the forward strand.
GTTCAGGCCTCAGGAGAGACTTCCAGTGGTAACACCCCGCTAAGCCAGACGGGAAGTGGGAAAGATGGTTACTGTAAAGCTGCGATGTTCTGGGGTAGTTTTTTACAGAAACAGAGAACCGGAACAGTCTTTTCACCGCACTCCCACTGGTCCGTGTGTCTGTCAAACCCACGTGTGGACCCAGCCTCATCTCCCACACCTCAGCTCACTCTCTCCCCGCTTTCCCTAAACGTGGTTTCTCTTTTCTCAGGGATGCTGACCACCAGCCTCTGCTCAGACACCACCTCTATCCTGTCTCAGTGCCTGGCTCCCTGGGTTCGTGTCAGATTCCTCCTCCTGCGGGTGTTCCCAGGCCTCCCTCTCCCTAAAGCACCAGCTCCCGCTTGTCACTCCCACAGGTGATGACTGGGGCACTGTGGGGGCACATCGACTCCAGATGTTTCAATATCGGTGCCAAGCAGCAAAAGGGGTTCAGCTTGGGAGCCTCCCAAGTCTTCCTGTGAACACGCTTGTTCGCCTGACCACAGAAGCCAGAGAGCTTCACTCTAAGCACATTTGTCACTTTACGTTGCAGAGTTGTAAATCACTCGAGGGAAGGCCACACTGAGCGTCCAGCAGGGCACATGGTCCAGGGCAGACGGACTTGGACAGAGGCTGCTGGAGGCCCTGGGGCCGAGTCCCCCGGTGTCCTACACTTCATGTCTTCATAAGTAATTGGGGGGTCTATTAACTAAATACTTCCACCTGCTCTTTATATTTCCTTGAGTGGAAACAGACAACAAATGGAACTACATGCTTCTTTGGCCTGCAGAATATACAATTAGGTTGCTGTTTTTGTTTTGTTTTGAAATAAATTCAGAGATAAGGTAGCTAGGTGTGAATTAGGCCTGACTATCACTTTTGACCCTCTCACCTCTCACCCACCTCTGAGGCCACAGCACTACTTTTGAAGCCCAGCCTCAAATCCAGGAGCTCATCCTTCACCCCTTGTGGCCCCAAAGACAAACATTCTTGGCGATCCTCTATGGTGTGTCCTTTCTCAACTGAAAAGTAGCCACATGGTCTTACGAACAGTTGGAGAAGATGCTTCAGAAACTGGCCCTGTGACATTCGTCCTGTCACTCAGATGGCCTGTAACCATCTTGTGTCAAATGGCCATGACCTCTCAAGTGCCTTTCTAGTCTGGAAATCCTATGTATGTGTCATCTCTTATTTAATATGCGAATTTTTTATTTATTAAAATAACTTACTTTTGTTCTTTATGGATCATTTGTTAAATTTTGCTCCATTCAAAAGTTGAGTCAGACACAGGCAAGGGACAATGAACCTGAGATCTGCCTGGTTATAAGGAGAACGGCCAGAAGGCCCCCGCCCTTCTCCTAAAGGACCACTAGCACATTCAGTTACGGCTCTAGAGCCCAATTACATTTTCCGTTATATAAAATGTTCACCATTTAAAAACTATACAAAATGTTCACCATTTAAAAACAAATAGAAGCTCCACCTCTATTTTGAAAGTTTTATTTTAAAAGATAAAAATGCTTACATCCTTTTTAAACATAAAAATGCAAAAGTTATTAGGCAAGTCAATCATACAAGTTGTTAACACAATAATTGAAGAAGTGGAACATTTTACCAGTGTAAAATCTTGCCGAATTCAAATCACAGCTTAGATATTCAATGACTCAACTGTTTTATCCCACAGGTCTGAGCAGGGTTTTGGTTTTTTGTTTGTTTGTTTTCTTGCTGTTGTTGTTAATAATTCCCACCTGAGGATTTTTTCCTATTTATTTATTTATTTTTAGAGAGAGAATGGACAGGAGAGAGGGAGGTAGAGAGAGAGAGAGTAGAGAAAGAAACATCGAAGTGAGAGAGACACATCAATTGGTTGCCTCCCGCACAGACCCTCACTGGGGTCAGGATCAAACCTGCAACCCAAGTATATGCCCTTGACTGGAAATTGAACCCAACACTCTCGGGTGCTTGGGCTGACACTCTAACCACTGACCCACACCGGCCAGGGTTCTGATGAGTTTTAAGATAATATTCATCCTCTGGTTATTCTGTTCTTAATCACATCTCAATCACCACCATCTCACACAGTAGGATAGCTGGCCATGGAGGCGATCCCACAGTGGTTGTCCAGATCCTTGGCCATCTTTATGTAGCCATCCATGCCCCACTTTGTACCCCAGCTGAAAGAAGAGAGGGTGTCCATTTTATACAAGTAACCAAACACATCGATGTTTATCAACAATAACACCTGTTGCTTAAACAGTGTGCCTGAGGCCCAGACCGATTCAGAAAGAAGCAGGAGAGACCACAGTTCTTGCTCATGGCTGGGTTCCAAACCTGCATATAATTCTATCCCCAAACCTTTCACAGAATTGCAAAATTAAAAATTGAAAAAGAGAACTCTTGGGGCCAGGTGTGTTTCAGAATGAAGAACATTTTCAAATTTAGAAATGCATTGGTACCAAAACGGTATCGATGCCCTAGCAAGCTTGGGATTCCCTTTCCAAAATCAAATATAAGTATTTCTGGCATTTTATACCTGTTCTTGACAATCCAATATTTATTGTTATCCATTTCTACTCCTTCAAAGCCATAGCCAACCACCAGAACACCATGATTCAGGTCCTCGCTGCTGCAATCCGGATCATAATAAATGCCTAGGAAAACAGAAGTCATTGCTGGGGTGAAGATCTCCAGGTAAGAACTGACAGTAATTTTGTCTGTCAACCAGTAAGAGAGGCATCTCAACATTCAGTTAGAGTGCATAAATCCAGGTAATATTTAAAAACAAGATTTTTAAAAAATCTAGGCTGGGAGTTAGGCCCTCCTGTAATACTTAGAGAAATACAAGTTGCCATGATCACTTTTAGAAACAACTTATCAAGAGGCATAAAAGACCACTGGTTGAGAACATATTCTACTTTTATGGATCTAAGAAAACAAACAAAACACAAAACTACATGAGCCAAAGTTTTTTTCCAGATTTCATTTCAGTAGCAAAATTCTCGGAATATTTTAAAGGTCTAACAACTTTTTAAAAGTAAAGTAAACGAAGCTATATCAGCCAAATTATGTAGCCATTTGATATATTTATGAAGCACTTAAAATCATGGGGATATGGTTTAAGTCATGTCAGATGGACAACATCTGGCACAAATATTACATGTATAGAATGCGCAACTATGTTAGATCCGCACATCCAGGAATTCTAATGCCGAAGAGTCGGTCTTGCTGTATGTCAGGGTGGTTTTATAATATTTCTGCCTGAATTTATATAAAGACAAATCCTCACCTTTTTCATAGAACTGAAAGGACTCAAGGCTTGCATCTAGAGCAACAGAAATGGGCCCCACACTTGCCACTGCTTTCATAAGGGACCTCTCGTCCTTATGGATGTCCACGAAACCAGTGTCATTGGCAGCAGAAAACTCAGGCTTGTATTTGCAAGTGTCATCCTTTTAAAGGTAAAAGGGAAGAGACGTGATTATATCGTACCTCCCGGGGAACATGAGTTCAGACAATTGGCAGTTTAATGATTTCTAAGTCAAGTTTGTTATAAAGCATCCCAGGAGGTGAAGTGCTATTGGTTGGCTTTGAAATTGAAGAACTAGCTGGTGTGTATATTCAAGGAGATATTCTGTCTCCCTGGCCATGAGAAACTTTTCCTATCTAGAGAATGGTATGTAAATCTCATGTAACACAGCAGCAGGAACATCTATACGGTGACCCTCTAAACAGAGAACTGTGCAGCTCCGACAGTTTGTAGATACAGATTCTCCAGCCTAAAATGTGAATTCTAAATATGCTAAGTGTTGTCTCTGAAGTGCTCAACACTCAAAAGCAGAGCTACAATGATATTACCGTTCCATAATATGGATAGGATTCCTCTGTGTCCAGGCCTTTGTTGTCCATGACGTACTGGAAGGCATTATCCATTAGGCCACCGCTGCAGCCCTCATTGCCCTGAGCGCGAGAGCAGTCCACCAGGTTCTGCTCACTCAGCGAGACGAGTTTGCCAGTTTTCCGGAACATCTGTCCTTCAAGGGCGCCAGTTGCACTAAAAGCCCAACAAGAACCACACACACCCTGAAAACAAAATTCAAAAGCGCTCATTCTACAAAACCAATAGCAAGACTTTGACAACAGACGCTATATCTGGAAACTGTTTTTAAAAAGAGCAAACTGCACATTGTCCCACGGCCTCCCACTTCATGGAGAGCAACGCCTTTACAGCTGTACTCCTCCCTGGAGAGCAGATGATCTGCTGGACACGGTCCTACCTGGTCCTTCACAGGAGTTACACAGCCTTTCTTTCTCCAATCCACAGATGGGGGGATCTCAGCTAAGGCCGGTTCTTGGAACATGTCCCCCTTCTTGTGCTTCTGGTTTTGAAAGCCATTCATCACCAGCCTGAATTCCTCACTGGTCTTCAAGGGAAAAGACACAGAATGTCATAAAGGAAGAGATTATTGTGGTAAAGCACTGAGGAGAGGAAGCACACTCACCATGTCGCCAAAGGCATTCATCGCCACGGTGAAGTTACGTCTCCCCTGGCTGTGTTCCCAATTGTGCAGCTCGATCACTTTCATATTCTTCTCCCACACCGCTCTCCTCCATCCTTCTTCACTCTAGAGGCAAGCGCACACCACGCTGTCTTCGTTTCTACTGAAAAAACCCAGCCTACCCTCGCCAAGGGGATTTGCAGACAGAAGAACACAAACCACCGTCAGGGGAGGCTTGCCACGCCTGGGAGCTGTTCTCCAGCACCCGGCAGCGGGACGCATGCCCCATGGGGTCAGTAACCGGGCCATGAAGCTATGGCCTGTTAAGAGCCAGTCTCAAGAAGCTACTCTCCGCTCTAAACTCCCAACAGCAAGAACCGTTTTCTGGGTGGTCCCTCTGGACCGTTTCGGATGTTAGCAACCTCGTTATAGAGTTTCCCGTGTGCTGCCTTCCACTGGTTCCACTGCGCGTCTACACTGAGATCAAGTGTTGGAGCCGCTGAGGCTATTCCCAAGCAAAGGGCAGTCAGGAGGAGTGAAGGATTCATGTTTCAAAAACCTAGGAAGGGAAGAGAAATGGGTCTCGGATGAGACCAATCCCTCCCCTGAGACCTTACAGCCACCTGGAGTAAAACATGTAATTGACCCTCCCAAGTAAGTACACAAGGACTGTGGAGGAAGGCTTAGGAGGTGGGTGGAGAAAAACAGCCCGGAGACCCCCGTTCCCAAGGCTAGAGAGGGTAAGCCTCCCCCGGGGTCAGGGAACCGGCTCAGGGTCAGGTGCTCAGGTGCTGCGGCCCAACCCTGCAAGAGGCATGCTGCCGTCCCAGCCCCCGCACACAACCACCGCTGCCAGGGGATGCTGACTTGGTGCAGGGAGCAGCGGCCCCCACCACCCCTCGGTCCGCTCGGTCAGACCTGGGGACCTCGACTCCTGGGACCCCCACACCCTCGACCCCCAAGGCGGCGGCGGCCCTTGTTCTCGGGGTGGCCCTGCCGCTCCAGGCGCAGGCTTGAAGGCGGCGGGGGGGAGGGCGTGCTCACCTGCGGAGGGAGCAGCTGCGCAAACAGCAGTCGGCAGTAGCAGGTCCAAGAATCTCCGGGGGGAGACTGGGGCCTCTGGGCCGCCCATTTAAGACCCCGGGGATCCGCCCCGGCCCCGCCCCCACCGCCAGCTCGCACCGGGATTGGCTGAGCCGGCTGTGGGCGGGACTTCGGGTGCTGGGACTCGGGAGGACGCTAGGTCCCAGCTTGTCCCAGAGCAGCGGGCACCTACCTCAGTGGACTCTGGGGAAGGCGAGCTGGGGGCCGCCGGACACTATGAGGATCAACTAAATACCCCGAGTTTATGTGCGCAGAGGATGGTTTACGGAAAAAAAAGCTATGGGATGCCCCGTGTGGATGTCAGGGTACCCCGAGTGCGCTCGGGTCCTAGTCCTGGTTAAAATCTCGGGGGCGCGGAGACAGTAACATCTGGTCTAGCGGTTCCTGCTTGGCCCGCAGCAAACCGCGGGGCGGGCTGCTGGGAGGACGAGCCCGACACAGATGTGCTCACTGTTCACAGGTGGGCGCAGCTGGGTTCGGGAGGAATCGAGCGGAATGACAATGCGCAAAACGCAGACACGATGGTCAGGCCCAGATCCTCGGAGGAAAGGGGACAGACTGGGAGCGTCTCCAGGGAAGGCTGGCATTCCCAGTGCTTCTGTCCTGCCTTCCCCAGGCAGGGATTTTCTCCATCACAGGCTTCTTTCAAAATCCACAGAAAGGAGGTGTTTACAGAAAAATGTGATTTAATAAAGGAGGAAAATAGAAACTGCTTTTACCTCCCCACTCTCTGCGTTATGGATTGTTATGTCTTCCTCAACGAGCTTTTCCTGAGGTTTAATTTAAGAAATTTACTTTAGTGACACTTACTTCAGTGATTTTTAAAAATATATATATATATATATTAATTAATTTCGGAGAGGGAGAGAGAGAGAAACATCAATGATGAGAGTCATTGATTGGCTGCCTCCCGTATGCCCCCTACTGGGGATGAGCCTGCAACCCTGGCATGTGCCCTGACCTGGAATAGACCCTGACCTCCTGGTTCATAAGTGGAAGCTCAACCACTGAGTCCCACCTGCCAAGCAATGATTTTTAATTTACATTTAATGTCAGGATTTAAATGACAGTTTGTGAAGATATATTTATATATTAAATATTAATGTACATCATTAAGACTTTAAGGAGCACAAACCAGAAATATACGTTTGTTCATTTTATTACAAAAAAAATGTTCATTGCTGAATATATTTTCTAGAAAAAATATTATCAGTACCTCATTTCCCTTCCCACTTCACCATTTTCTATGCAGATTTTGAAATCTTTTGATAAAAATGGTGCCATGTTTATGTGGACTTGTAAACTAATTACTATTTAGGACTAATTAATAAACCTTCCAGAAGCACTATCAGATGCATAGTAATTTTTGTGTGCTTTTTATTTTTACTGTGGTGATATGTATATACCAAACATGTATCTTTTTTATATATATTTTATTGATTTTTTACAGAGAGGAAGGGAAAGGGATAGAGTTAGAAACATTGATGAGAGAGAAATATCGATCAGCTTCCTCCTGCACACCCCGGACTAGGGATGTGCCCGCAACCAAGGTACATGCCCTTGACCAGAATTGAACCTGGGACCCTTCAATCCGTAGGCCAACGCTCTATCCACTGAGCCAAACTGGTTAGGGCAAACATGTATCTTTTTAACAATTTTTAAGTGTACAGTTAGTGGCATTAAGTCCATTCACATTGTTGTGCAACCATCACCACCATCCATGTTCAGAACTTTTTCATTCTTCCCAGACTGAAACTTGGTACCTAGTACACAATAACTCTGCATTTCTCCCTCCCCCAAGTCCCTGTCAATGGCTATTCTATCTTCTCTATCTGTGAATTTCTAGCAAACTCACATAAGTGGAATCACATGATGTCTGTCTTTTTGTGCCTGGTTATTTCACATAACAATATCTTCAAGGTTTATCCATGTTGTAGCATGTGTCAGAATTTCCCTTTTTGAAAGGTGAATAATATTCCACTGTGTGATTGTACCACCTTTAGTTTCTTCAGTCATCCCTAGATGGACAAATTAGGTTATTCACTCATTTGCCTATTTTAAATAATGCAGCTGTCCACATAGTTGTATAAGTATTTCAGTTCCTGGTTTCATTTATTAGGGAATATAGCCAAAGTGGATTTACTGGGCATAGTAATTCTATGCTTAATTTTTTTCTGTTTTCCACAGTAGCTGCAACATTTTACATTTTCCAGAATTATACGCGGAGGATTCTAATCTGATATGATTTGCAAACATTTTTTCAAATCCTGTGAATTGTATTTCATTAAGTTGACAGTATCCTTTGACACACAAAAGATTTCAATTTTGATTAATTTTGATTTTTTTCCCTTTGGTTACTACTGAAGCTAGTAACCAAAAACTTGTTACTAACTTCAATATCATGAGACTATTCTTTTGTTTTCATCTAAAGTTTTATAGTTTTAGCTGTTACGTTTGGTCTTTGGTCCAGTTTGTGTTAATATTTGCATATGGTGTAAGGTAAAAGTCCAATGTCGTTCTTTCGCATGTGGATATCCCATTCCCCCAGCATCATTTGTCAGCTGGAACCCTGGGGTTTCTATCAGTCTGGTTCCTAGAATAGTGGAGCGATGGCCACGCCTCCACTCGGTCACTGAGGGCTCCTTGAGACTGTTCAGACCTCTAAGCTTTGCCTCTGCCTTTGTCCCCTCAGTAAGCTCAACATGCAGGGTGTGGCAGGCTGTGTCGCCCAGGGCAGGGTTTTTTCCTTTACCTGCCCTCTGGGCATTTGGAGGAGGTAGTTCCTCTCAGGGAAAATGGCTGTTTTGGTTTGGAAGCCTTTGAGGGATCCAATGCAGGACTTCTGGCCACTGCTTCCTCTCCCCCACTGACCTCAGGCACCTCAAGTCCTCACCTCCCTTCCTGCACCAATGCCGTGGGTGTGTAGTTGCAAATGAAAACTCCTGTGCTCTGGGTTTAGAGATAAAAATTTTAAAAATGTTTATAAAGGGAATAAAAAAATGCAGCTTTCTCCCTCACTGGCTCTGGTCTGCTGGGTCTAGACTCCACTGATGCCAACAGTCTTGCGACCTTTTGTAGCTGCTTGTATGATACGGACGCTGTGGGTCAGGCTGCCCCAGGTCCAGAGGTGCCGCAGGTCAGTTGCTGCGGGGCCCCAGGTGGGTGTGTGTGCTCTGGGCAATCCCCCTTCACGATCTCACTCTTCCTACCCGTCTCCAGGTGCCTTCTGTTCTTCCTCGTTATAAGTCACCTGCTCAGCTAGACCACAGTTGGAAATTCCAGAAGAATGTTCTCCAATTTAGTTGTATTTCCAGCCTGGCCCTGGGACAAGGTGCCTGACAGGTCTGCCTGCTCACCCGCCATTTTCTCCTCTCCAAAAACATCCTTCTCCAATGTCCTTTGTCATGCTGTGGTAGTCCTCACTAAGTTCCTTGAGCACCCTTAGAACCATTACTTTGAACTCTATATCTGATAAATTGCTTGGCTCCATTTCATTTAGCTCTTTTTCTGGAGTGTTCTCCTGTTCTTTCATTTGAGGTCTGTATCTTTTTCTCCTCATTTTGGCTGTCTTTTTGTGTCTGTTTCTATGCAGTAAATAGATCTGTGACTCACAGTCTTTGTGGGGTGGCCTTATGCAGTTGGTGTCCTGTGGGACCCAGTGGCACAGTCTCCTTGATCACCTGAGCTGAGTACCATAGGAACGCACCTTGTGGGGGTTTTGTGGTCCCTCGTGTTATAATTGAATCTTGATTGCTATTGGCGCATTTGAGCCTGGGATCCACTCTCAGACTACCTAACTGTGCGGCTCAACCCCGACCACGGCATGTCAGCTGGCATGCTGGTGCTGACTACATGAGTGGAATTAGCCTCAGCAGGGTTTGGCGCCCACCAGTATCTCCCTGTGCATATGCTGTTTTTGAAGCTAATTGGATCTGTTCTGATTTGTCTGAAGCTGGTACTGCGTATGTTGGTTTTGGGCCTGTTGGGAGGGATTCTGGTGCAGACCAATGGCACATGCTATCTGTGCCTGCCTTCAGCAACTTGCTTGGAGCTACAAGTTATCCACAGTGTTGGCTGCCTCTGGTGTGATTGGGTGTATGCGGGAAGGTCCAGGCAGCACCCCTAGGATGGCTTTTTTCAGCACCACGTCCAGAGGTAGGTCACCCAAAGTCCCAAGGCACCTTGAAAATAGCTTCTCTCGGCTGGCTGGCTGTTAGGCTCAGTCACTGAAAGAGCCTCTGGCAGAGTCCGGAGGCTGGGGCTAGTGGATCTCCCCTGAGGCAGGTGCTTGTCAGGCTTCTGGGAAGGTAGTGGGTATGTTACCTACCACAAAGTCATATGGCTCAGTCTGTCCTGGATTTTGGCCCAACCTCAGCAGGGAGAAATCCCACTTCAGAGGGGAAAAGGAGATTTTTTTTTAATGGCTTTGTGTTTTGTATTTTATGGCTATTGCATCTGAATATATATAAAAACTAATATAAAATATTTTATGCTTGTAATTTCATAAATAATTTTCTGGTCAGTAAAGCTAAAAAAATAAATAAATAAACCCCAAACCTCTCAAATGTTGCACACCTCTTTGCTTTTTGTTGCTGGTGAGTCCATTGCAATGTTGACAATTGACTTGAGTACAAAAAACAATATAAATTTCCATAGGTGATGATTTTTGCTATAATTCTGCCTATGGGAGCCTCTGAAAACAAGGGAGACAGCATGAAAAGAGAGGTGATTTCTACTTTTGGGGTTTTAAAAAGCAGTTTTTAGTTGTTAATGGGATCTTGTAAAATCAGACGTCTGGTAGAGGCTGATAATTTTCTGGCCTCTGCTCTTTTCTTTAAAAAAAAAATATTTTTATTGATTTCAGAGAGAAAGGGAGAGTGAGAGTGAGATAGAAACATCAATGATGAGAGAGAATCATTTGATCGGCTGCCTCCTGCACGCCCCACACTAGGGATGAGCCTGCAACCGAGGCATGAGCCCTGACCAGGAATTGAACCTTGACCTCCTGGTTCATAGGTTGATGCTCAACCACTGAGCCATGCCAGCTGGGCTGGCCTCTGCTCTTTTTGAATGGATCAATGACCCTAATAATAACAAGATTAAGAGGATTTAGGAAAGCCTTGCTGGTCACTTGGACTCAGAACACTGCTCCTGGCTTGCGGGGGTTTCCTTGGAATCCTAATTTATAGATATTCATTGCCCGTACCTGACTCCAAACTGAAACCTGGTTCTACCTGCTGTGGGCTGTTTCAGCCTCAGTGCAAACTGTGCTGAAAGAAAACATGGAACTCAGACTGCTGTGTCACTGCAGATTCAGGACACACACAACAGGGATTGTGAACTCTGAGCCCACTCCTGGCCAAATGGACTCTTGACCTACCTACCCCCTGGGGGCTGGCGCACTGCTGTTGATGATTACACAGGTTTTGGTTTTCCAAATTAGTTACAGTTTGCAAACAATAGACTGATTAATGGACCCAATTTTCCTCGCTGCTCCTGGTACCTACACCTCAGTAAAGCAAGTTGATCATTGAGTGCTGCTACCCCCAACAAAGAATTAATCTTTTCTAGGGGCTCACTGGATGCATCTTCAGGATGGGAGCCTGTGGGTGGTTATGAAAACCTATTTTGAAATTTGTTAAAATTTAAGAATTTTTTTTTCTGGACAGAATCTTGAACATGACACGTCTTCCCAGTAAAGTTATATAGAAATGTTTTTCTGCAAAAAATTATTTTATTCCTCCTTACACCACACACAAGAATTAACTCAAAATGGATAAAAGACTTAAATGTAAGTTGCAAAACCATAAAAATCCTAAAAGAAAGCATAGGCAGTAAAATGTCAGATACTCCTCAGAGCAATATTTGGGCCAATATGTTTCTGAGGGCAAGGGAAACACAGGAAAAAGAAACAAATGGGACTACATGAAACTAAAAAGCTTCTGCAGAGCCAAAGAAACCACCAGCAAAACGAAAAGGGAACCCAGCTTATGGAGAACATGTTCGCCAATGAGTCATCCGATAAGGGATTAATCTCCAAAATATATAAAGAACTTATACAACTCAAGATCAGGAAGACAAACAATCCAATTTAAAAAATGGGCAAAGGAGCTGAATAGACATTTCTTCAAATGTTACAGGACAGCGAGAAGCTAGAAAAATTCCAAGGCAGGAGGCATAGGGAAACTGAGACAGGAAAATTAAACAAGGCCAAGCCGTTTGGACAGCTTGCAGCTGGCTTGTAAATAGCATAACAAGCCATTATCTTCCCCAAAGGAGGACACTTGAGAGCAAATGGTTAAAAGCCTCCCTAGGAGAGAATGCAGGAAAGGAGAGGGGAGGGAAAGGGGAAAGGACAGTTTCTTTCTCACTCCCTAAACAGAGAGGCCAGCTGTCTCTGGGCTTGGCAAGATGAAATTGCCAGGTGCATCTCACCAATCCTGGGAAAGCTGGAACAAAGTGAAAGGGGGACCTTGAAAATTAATCTGTACCAAGATATTCGGCAGAGGAATTTACAAATCTATAGACAGAAAATTATATAAGGCAGAAACCCCACCCCATTCGTTCTACAGATTAGCAAAAAGAGCCCATCCATGCATTATGTTGCATGATAGATTTGTTTACCTTGCTCCTTTAATAAATCTGCATGCAGTACTTTCTTAATAGATTAGCTTTATCACAATGCTGCCCATCACTCATTTGAATTCATTGCAATGAGCATGACAAGAATTGAGGTGGGGCCTCTCCCTCCACCTCAAGAGGCTGTCCAGTAACACCTTTCCTGGTGTTCAGGTGCCTGTAACACAAAGAAGACATACAGATGGCCAATAGACATATGAAAAAATGCTCACGGTCACTAATAATCAGAGAGATGCAAATTAAAACGACAATGAGGTACCACCTCACACCTGCCAGAATGGCTACCATCAATACATCAACAAACAACAGGTGCTGGAGAAGATGTGGGGAAAAGGTTACCCTCGTGCACTGCTGGTGGGAATGCAGACTTGTGCAGCCACTGTGGAAATCAGTATGGAGTTTCCTTACAAAATAAAAAAATGGAACTGCCTTTTGACCCAGCAATCCCACTTCTGGGTATAGATCCTAAGAATCTCGAAACACCATCAGAAGGAATGTATGCACCCCTATGTTCATAGCAGCACTATTTATGTTATATTGTAAATCAGCAAGCTGAACATAAGACGCCTTAATAAGCCAAATTAATTAGGAGTCTTTATTATGGCCGGCGGGCTCAGAGGAATATTGTTTCCAGAGTCTGAGCAAAGCAACACAGAGGAAGTTTTCCCTTTATACTTTTCTAATGTCTTTGTCTTCTAAATATGGGGCTTCCAGTCCCTTTTGCAAGTTTTCAAAAGAGCCCTAGGTATGCTTACCAGGTATCTCGCAGGAAGCCTGTAGCCTTGAGTACAACACAGTTCAGTAGCCTTGAGTGCAGATAACTAGACGACACCTGGTGTGGGGGTAGCTGGAACGGCAGCGGAGCAGCCTGCAAGGTCAGACAGTTGAGCTTATTTCCCCTATCATGAGAGCAAGCGTGTTTTACAGGAGCCAATCATAGCAGAATTAACTCGCCGAACAGAGGACTGTCGGTGTCTAGTGGAAATTTCAAACAGCAGTTTTCACAAAATAGAGTTTACTATGCTTCATTTACAATAGCTAAAATCTGCAAACAGCCCAAGTGCCCATCAGTAGACCAGTGGATTAAAAAGCTGTGGTACATTTACACCATGGAATACTGTGCAGCAGTAAAAAAAAAGAAGGATCTGTTACCTTTTGAGGCAGCACTAAGGGACCTGGAGAGTATTATGCTCAGTAAAATAAGCCACCTTTTAACCCTACAACGAAATGAATTGGAAAGACAACAGCAAGAAAAGCCCAGAGGAAGTAGAAGGAAAGGAAATAATAAAGATCGGAGTGGAAATAAATGACATAGAGACTAAAAAAAAAAAGTACAAAAGATCAATGAATCCAAGGACTGGTTCTTTGAAAAGATAAACAAGATTGATGAACTTTAGCCAGACTAATAAAGAAGCAAAGAGAGAGGACCCAAAATAAATAGAGTCAGAAATGAAAGAGGCAATAAAACAATGGACACCACAGACATACAAAGGATTATAAGCAAATACTATGAACAATTATATGCCAACAAACAGGGCAACCTGGGTGAAATTGACAAATTCCTAGAAACAATCTTCCAAAACTAAATCAGAAAGAATCAGAAAACCTGAATAGGCCAATAACAACTGAATAAATTGAAGCAGTAATTTTAAAACTCCCAGCAAACAAAAATCCCAGAATGGATGGACTTATAGGATAATTTTACCAAAATTTCAAGAACTAACACCTGTCCTCCTCAAATTATTTTTAAAAAAAATTCAAGAGGAAGGAACATTTCCAAGATCTTTTTATGAAGCCAGCATTATCCAAATTCCAAAACCAGATAAAGACACTATAAAGACAGAAAATTACAGGCCAACATCCCTGATGAACACAGATGCTAAAATCCTCGACGAAATATTACTAAGTCAGATCCAGCAATATATTTAAAATATCAGTCCAGCCGGCTTAGCTCAGTGGTTGAGCATCGACCTATGCACCAAAAGATCATGGGTTTGATTCCCAGTCCTGGCATATGCCGAGTTGTGGGCTCGATTCCCAGTAGGGGGCGTGCAGGAGGCAGCTAATCAAGGATTCTCTCTCACTGATGTTTCTTTCCCTTTCTCTCTGAAATCAATATATACTGTGTGTGTGTGTATATGCACACATATATACTGTGTATATATATGTATATATGTATATATATACATATATATACACACACACATATATATAATGTGTACATATATATATACACACAGAGTATATATGTGTGTATATACACACACACACACACACACACACAGTATATCATACACCATAATCAAGTGGGTTTTTTTCTGGGGATGCAAGGCTTGTATATTATTCACAAATCAATAAATGTAATACATCACATAAACAAAATGAAAGATAAAAATCACATGATTATATCAATATATACAGAAATAGCATTCAACAAAATCCAGCACTCTTTTTTATTTAATATATTTTATTAATTTTTCTTACAGAGAGGAAGGGAGAGGGATAGAGAGTTAGAAATATTGATGAGAGAGAAACATCGATCAGCTGCCTCCTGCACACCTCCCACTGGGGATGTGCCTGCAACCAAGGTACGTGCCCTTGACCAGAATCGAACCCAGGACCCTTCAGTCCGCAGGCTGACACTCTATCCACTGAGCCAAACCAGCTAGGGCCAGCACTCTTTTTTGATAAACACTCTCAGCAAAGTGGGAATAGAGGGATCATACCCCAACATAATAAAGACCATATATGACAAACCTACAGCCAACATCCTACTCAAAGATCAAAAACTAAAAGTCTTTCCCTTAAGAACAGGAACAAGACAAGGATGTCTGCTTCTACCACTCGTATTCAACACAGTACTGGAAGTTCTAGCCACAGCAATTAGACAAGAAGAAGAAATAAAAGGCATCCAGCCTTAACCGGTTTGGCTCAGTGGATAGAGCATGGGCCTGCGGAATGAAAGGTCCCAGGTTCAATTCCAGTCAAGGGCATGTACCTTGGTTGCAGGCACATCCCCAGCAGGAGGTGTGCAGGAGGCAGCTGATCGATGTTTCTCTCTCATTGATGTTTCTAACTCTATCCCTCTCCCTTCCTCTCTGAAAAAATCAATAAAATATATTTTTTAAAAAAAGAGTAAGAAAAAAAGAAGAAAAAAAAAAGAAAGGCATCCAATTGGGAAAGGAGGAAGTAAAACTGTCATTATTTGCAGATGACATGATATTGTACATAGAAAACCCTAAAGACTCCCCCAGGAAACTACTAGACATAATAAATGAATTTGGCAAAGTAGCAGGATACACAATCAACATCCAGAAATTGATGGCATTTTTATACACTAATAATGAACTCTCAGAAAGAGAAACTAAATGGCTTATATGCCTGCATATAAGCATAACCAATGGACACAGGCATCAGGGGGGTGAAGGCATGAGCAGGATGGGGGGCGGGAAGGGAGTATAAGGATACATATGTAATACCTTAATCAATAAAGAAAAAAATTCGCCCTAACTGGTTTGGCTCAGTGGATAGAGTGTCAGCCTGTGACTCAAGGGTCCCAGGTTTGATTCCAGTCAAGGGCATGTACCTTGGTTGCAGGCACATCCCCAGTAGGGAGTGTGCAGGAGGCAACTGATCGATGTTTCTCTCTCATCGATGTTTCTAATTCTCTATCCCGCTCCCTATAAAAAAAATCAATAAAATATATTTTTTTTAAAAAGGAAAAAATTCAATTACAAAAAAAATTGTATTTACTATTGCAACAACAACAAAATTAACTTAATCAAGGAGGTAAAAGACCTATACTTGGAAAACTATAGGACATTGAGAAAATAAGTAGAAGAAGATACAAACAAATGGAAGAGTATACCATGTTCATGGATTGGAAGACTTAACAACATTAAAATGTCCATATTATCCAAAGCAATCTATAGTTTCAATGTAATCCCTATTAAGATACCAATGGCATACTTCACAGAACTAGAAAAAATATTCCAAAAATGTATATGGAATCCTAAAAGACCCCAAATAGCTGCAGCAATCCTGAGAAGAAAGAACAAAGTCGGAGGGATCACAATACCAGATATCAAACTATAATACAAAGCCATTATAATCAAAACAGCCTGGTACTGGCACAAGAACAGGCATATAGATCAATGGAACAGAATAATTGACCCACACCATTAAAGTCAACTACTACTTGACAAAGGAGGCAAGAACATATAATACAGTAAGACAGTCTCTTCAACAATTGGTGTTGGGAAAACTGGACAGACACATGCAAAAAGATAAAATAAGACCACCAACTTACAACATACACAAGTATAAACTCAGAATGGATAAAAGACTTAAATGTAAGCCATGAAACCATAAAAATCCTAGAAGAAAACATAGGCAGTAAAACCCCATAAATCTCACGTAGCAGAATTTTTGCCAATACATCTCCTGGGGCAAGAGAAACAAAGGAGAAAAATAAACAAATGGGACTGCATCAAAATAAAAAGCTTCTGCGCAGCAAAAGAAAACATCCTCAAAATGAAAAGGGAACCCACTGTATGGGAGAACATATTTGCTAATGATACACTGATAAGAGGTTAATCTCCAAAATATATAAAGTACTCATACAATTCAACAAAAGGAAGACAATCCAATTTAAAAATGAACAGAAGACCTGAATAGACACTTCTCCAAAGAGGACATACAAATGGCCAAGCGACATGACAAAATGCTCAAAGTCACTAATCATCAGAGAAATGCAAATTAAAACTTCAATGAGATATCACCTCACACCTGTCAGAATGGCTATCATCAATAAATCAACAAACAACAGGTGCTGGAGAAGATGTGGGGGAAAGGGAACCCTTGTGTACTGCTGGTGGGAATGCAGACTGGTGCAGCCACTGTGGAAAACAGTATGGAGTTTCCTTTAAAAATTAAAAGTGGAACTGCCGTTTGACCCAATGATCCCACTTCTGGGAATATATCCTAAAATTCCTGAAACACCTGAAATCAGAAATAATACATGCACACCTATGTTCATAGCAGAGTTAGTTACAATAGCTAAGATTTGGAAACAGCCCAAGTGCCCATCAGATGAGTGGATAAGAAAGCTGTGGGACACACAATGGAATGCTGTGCACTGTAAAAAAGAGGGCTCTCTTCCCCTTTGGGACAGCATGGAGGGGCCTGGAGACTATTGTGCTAAGTGAAATAAGCCAATCTGAGAAACAAAATATCACATGATCTCACTTATCTGTGGAATCTAATGAACAAAAATTGAATTGACCAACAAAATAAGATTAGAAGCACGGAGACATGGAATACACTGACATGCCTCAATGTGGGAGTGGGAGGACCGGGGGTGGGGTGGGGTGGGGGGAGGACGAGAAGAGATAAACCAAAGAATTTATATTCTCAGCCCATGGACATGGACAATACGGTGATGAAGACCTGGGAGGGTGGGTAGGGGCTGGGCGGAGAGGAGTAAAGGGGAATGAGAGACATCTGTAATACTGTCGACAATATAAAAATATATTTTAAAAAAAGAAAGCATGCAGTGACCAAATAAATGTAAGAGCATCATAAAGTGAATATAGATAAACAAACAATTAGAACAGAAACAGCCTGCGTGGTGCTGCCTGGCTGGCTGCATGGGGATTGGGCGAGTCTGAGCACAGCTGAAAGTGTCCCTGCCGCCCCAGTGGGTGGGGGTGACCCCGAGGCCGCTTCCCAGGCCACAGTGAATGGAGTCTCCGTCTCCCGTAGCCGGGAACAGTCCTCTGTGTCCGTGGATCCCCAAAGGTCGTGGATTTGCCCTCTTAATAAGGATTGAATTTTCCATTTTTTGCAAATATGGACCCAATGCAAAAGGTAAATGTGACCGGCAGTGGTGGCGGCTTAATAAAGTCCAACCCTGCCGCGAGTATTCGTTTATGTAAACAGGATGCTCTTCGTTTTATGCAGACTCAGAAAATCAAGAGTAAGTTTTGCAACTTGGTTCTTTTCATCCCCCTTGAAATTCTATGCTGAACAAGTCTGTTAGTGAGCCTTGTTGCTCCTTAAACACTTCGTAGATGTTTCCCATTTTCCTTATTTCATGTAAGTACATTTAAACTCTTATTTCTGAATTATAAAACATGCCTTCTTCAATGTACAATGGGATCATGGAAGCTCCCTCCCACTCTCCATCCCTCTTCCCAAACATAACCAATGTTAACTAGGCTTTGTTCAGTGCAGACACAAATAAACACACATTTTTCAAAAAGCACTGTGTCCACTTATTCACTTGTTTTCTCACTTACAATGTTCTGTGTCCCTGTTGTCTGGTCATGCTTTGTGGGGCATTTTTTTCCTTGCTGCATATTATTCCATGTAGGGGTGTAGCATATTTATTTAATTAATCCCTTTCTGATGGATTCTTAATTCTTTTCCAATTATCAGCATAAATAATGTGCAGTGAATATCTCTATCCATATAGCTTTGCATTTTTATATGATTTCTGTGGTACCAATGCCAAAAATATAAGATTTTTTCCATTGAAATGTGTGTACATGTAAAAATTTGAAAAATGTTAACAAATCGTCTTCAAAAAGAATGTGCTGCCCTAGCCAGTTTGGCTCTTTGGATAGAGTGTCAGCCTGCGGAACAAAGGGTCCCGGGTTTGATTCCTGTCAAGGGCACATAGTCGGGGCTTGTTCAGGAGGCAGCCAATCGATGTGTTTCTCTCACATCGATGTTTCTCTCTGTCTTTCCCTCTCTCTTCCACTCTCTCTAAAAATCAATGGAAAAATATCCTGGAATGAGGATTAAAAAAAAAAAAAAAAAAAGAATGTGCTAGTTTATGTTGTTTCCTCACACCCTTCGCTGGCTAGCCTTCAAGGGCTCAATGAATTCACTGTTTCTGTTGTATATTCATATTTTTGTTGGGTTTGCATTACTTTTCTCTCCACAAATGAGCTCTTCCGTATAGGTATTGCAGTTGCTCTGTTCGCTGTCTTTGGCATTTGTCTTGGGACATTACTTATAACTTCTTATTGTGGTTGTTGTTGGCCAAGTAAAAGTGTTAAGTTTTTTACATAGTGGGTCTTTTTCATTTTCACTATTGCCATACATCGAAAGGCCATCCAAGCTCAAGATGTACACATTTTCACCTATTATTTTTCTAATATTTTATGTGCTCTCTTTAAATCTTTGGATGCATTTAAATCATTTTGGAATAAGAATTGAAAGAGTAATGCAGGTATTTTTCCCTCCAAAATTAATGTTGATACAGAGTGTGTCATAAGTTCATAACCCATAATTATTATTTTATTCATTGGAAAACATTTTTATTACATATCAAAGTCCGTATGAACTGGGATCTATTTGTGGACTCTGTAATCTGTCCCCTTGATCTGTCCATATTGCACCATTTCTTTACTTTTGGAATTTTTCCTGGTTATATTCTCACATGCGATTAATAAAGATAAACTTTAGAATAAGTTTTTAGGGTACAAAGTAATTGTGTATAGATTCTGATTATCATTCTATGAAATTAATATTAATTGGTGAGAAATGACATCATAAAAGTAATGACATCTTTCTAAGACTATATGGTGTCTCCACTTATTCAAGTCTTCATTTAATCTCTCCAAACATGTTACTCATGTTCTACATATAGATGCACAAGTAGAAAACATTTGTTAGGTTTATTCTATTCAATTTGATTCTTATTGTTATCAGTAGAGTTTTAAAACAGTTCTTATTTGCATATAAGAGAACTGCTTATTTCAATACATTAACATTTTCTCTTGCTGAATTGTCTTATTGTTTCAACTAATTTTTGTGTTAATTATCTTGGATTTCAATCTCCATTCTACAAGTTTGCCTGTTTTTTACGGTAATATTTGTAACTTCTAAATTTTTTAAATTAATTATAACATATAAGCCTATAAAAGTTTGATGGTGCTGTATTAAATCAGCTTTAATACAATAAAACACATCCTTAAAATTAATTTTAAAGATGGGAGAGACTCTGGCTATGGCCATGTGAACAGGTGGGTGAATTCTGCCAGCAAACACAGTGTAAAGGTGGGCAAAATTGTCAAACGTAACTGATCAAAGGAAAACAACAAGCCGAGGAGTCTTTATTCGTGGGAAAAGTGCTAGAAACTCAGGTGAGAACAGTGGGAATCTGAAGTTTTCTGGTTGGGGGCTGCTCCCCTTGCCACTTCCAGTGCGGTCAGAAAGAGCTATCATTTTTCCAGGATGGATGTGTAAGTCAGGATCTGGTCAGGTGAGAAAAACCACGCCGTAATTTGATCAGAAAAAATTATTATAAAGAATTGTTAGCTATAAGAAGTGATTAGAGCCCTGGCCTGTGTGGCTCAGTTAGTTGGAGCATTGTCCCACACACCAAGAGGTTGTGGGTTTGATCCTAGGTCAGGCGTGTGCAGGATGGATGTCTCTCTCTCACTTCCTCTGTCTAAAATCAATCAAAGGCCAGTGACGTGATTGGGGTAACAAGGTATTAGCTAATACAAAGCAAAGAGAACGCTAGAGACTATCAGAAGAGCAGGGCTGTAAGAAGCAGCCACTGGCCTTGGGGCTGAGACAGTGTCCAATGAACACCTCTCTCCCCGAGTCCCCAGGCGGAAATCCAGAACGTGGCGAGCAGAGCTACAACTCCCCGAATGACAGCAGTCATAGTGGTGCCGCACCAACCAACGGAACCTGCGGAGAGAAAACACCTGCCCTCTGGACCTTTCTGAAAATCTGACGACCACAGAGTGGGGGAAGCTACGGAGAGGCACTGGCCATACCTCAGCCTGAAGTGCTGGCCGCTGGGGGTGCTGCCCGGTACCCCGCAGGAGCTGGAGGCTGGAGAAGCCGCCAGGCTGCGGGTGTCTGCTCCATAAGGATGCACACGCTGCAGGAGCGGGTGCTGGGGGAGCAGGAACTGTTCGGGAGCCGCGTGCTGGCAACCTGCCTACTCTGGAACCTGGAAGGAAAACCCCTTTCTCCTGCGATGTGCACCTGGCGCCCTCTACTGACGAGGTTCAAACATCATGCCAGATGGCAAAGGGAATCGGATCTGTTTTTATGGATCACACCATCAAGAATGAATTTGGAGAGCAGAGCGACAATGTGAACACAGAAGCACTAGGAAATGTTATCTAAAATACCCAGCTTTCAACCAGAACATTACAAACCATGAAAAGATACAAGAAACTGTGACCCAGATGCAAGTCCATAGAAATGACTCTGAGTGGGTCCAGGTGTTGAATTTAGCAAACAATGACTTCCCAACAGCTGTTACAGGATGTTCAAAGAATTAAAGGGATGTTAGTAAAAATGGCAGAGCAGGTCGCTCCAAGGGCCTGTCCCTCTATGAAAACATTGAAATACCAAGAAAAAATGGTCAGAATCAACTTTATCAGAACTTTGTAAAATAAAACAAAACAAAAATGCCAAATCAAGAAAAAGGCAACTTCAAAATGGTAGGAAAGCTTTGGCGCATCTTTTTTTTTTTTTTTTAATATATTTTATTGATTTTTTACAGAGAGGAAGGGAGAGGGACAGAGTTAGAAACATCGATCAGCTGCCTCCTGCACACCCCCTACTGGGGATGTGCCCACAACTAAGGTACATGCCCTTGACTGGAATCAAACCTGGGACCCTTCAGTCCGCAGGCCGACACTCTATCCACTGAGCCAAACCGGTTTGGGCACTTTGGCGCATCTTAACCTGCCCGTGCTCCACCCGCTCCCTGGCTTGGTGGCAGCTGTGAACACCACGTTCCTGGTGAGGGGCCCTGCCTGACCTTTGACTGTGAAGGGAGCAGAGTAGGCCGTATTCTCAGAGAATTGTGTCTGTCAGATCCAGCAGTTTCCAACGGGTGCACCACAAGAATGTTTAAAACATGCAACACCTGACCATCTAGCCAGGGGCACTGACCTCTTTTCCCTTCGATTTGTCAAATTAAAAAATGACAACAGCCAACACAACAATAGCCTCCTGGTGTGAATGAATCAAAATTATACCTATCCTTTTTGCCAGATCAGCAAAAACTGTATTTTGGGGGCGTGCTGCAGAATGTTAGTCATTGGTTTATGTGCACCAGGAGGTGAAAAAGGTAGACATCACTGGTCTAATCTAATCTGCCTGGGGCCACCTGAGGGGCTGATGCAAGGCCCTCGTCTTGGTTTCGCCTAACTGGGAACTCTCTTAGAGGGAAAGGCATGAGCAACCCTTGGCAACACCGTGAGGCAAACACAGGTTGCAGCTGCCTGGCGCACAGTTGAGGCAAAAATAGAGCGCTGAAGCCCCAGAGGAAAACCAGGGGAGAGAGCTTCTTTGGAGAAACAGGCCGCTGGCAAGTGCCAGCGTACACAGTGCTAGGGAATGTAGAAGGCTGCTGTGCGTGCCTGGGCGTGATGCATGCTCAGGAAAAGGCCTGAGAAGACCCTAAGTTTTCACCTCTAGCTGACCTCTGGGCTCAATGAAGCAGGAAGTGAAGACTAAGGCAGAGTAGTAAATAGCCTGGCTACGTGTGGAAGGGGAGGTACACCCCAGAGTCAATCTGCAAAGACTGGGAGGTTCCATCTCCCTCCCTCTCTCCCCTCTCCCCTCTCCCCGCTCCCTCTTCCTTCCCCCTCTGTGGAGAGAGGCTACAGTGTTTGACAGGTTCAAGCCTGGAACTAATGAGAGGGCACAGTCCTCGCATTGCCACGTGCAAGTCCCAGCTTGAAGGTCAGAGCCCTCCCAGCACAATTATAGCCAACAGCTGTAGCTGTAAGCTTGAACCCATGGTCCGAACACGTGGCCCCATGTGCCTGCGTATGTGGACTTGATAAGTTCAGGTGCATGTAGTTGAGTAGGATCGAAACCCATGAGAATGCTGTAAACATCTCAACCACGCCCTCACTTTGCCTCGTGGAATCTGGCTATAATATAAAGACATGGCTTGTGGGCGCTGTCGCTATCTCTCCATCAGAGAGGCAGCGTCCCACCGAGGCCCAGCTTTCATTTTCTTGTCTGTCTTTTCTCAATCCTTCACCGCCCCCTCTCAGGTTCACCCTTGGCCATGCTGGCGCGGCACACCCCTCTCTCTCCCTCTGTCGTCAATTTATCTATTTCTATTTTTGTTTCTCCATCTCCTCATGTTCAAGGAGATCTGTTCAAACACGAGCTGAACGTAAGGTAAAGGAACAAAGACTTCAGAGATGACATGACAGAAAATATAGACTTTACCAACATAGTTTAGGAAAGTCATTAAACAAACAGCTACAACCTAAAGCAAGCAACAAAAAACAAAACCTGAAAGAGGGCGAAGAATCAGATTCCCAATGTTTCCACATTACAATAGTGTCATTTACAATGTTACCCCGTTATAAAATGTCTAAGTTTCAACAAAGAAGTATCAAACATGCGGAGAAACACCAGCAATGGACAATCTGAAAAGGAAATTAAGAAAACCATTCAGTTTACAATAAGAACCCAAAACAATAAAAAGAAGTTTGCACTGAATCTGTAGATCACTTTAACAACAGCTCATTTTAGCATTAGGCCTTCCCACACATGAGCATGGATGTGTTTCCATGTGTTTGTGTCTTTTATCATTTCTTTCAGCCGTGTGCTGCAGTTTTCAAGATACAACGCTTTCCCCTGCCTGGTGAAATTCACATCATTAGCACTGCTTAAGTGAAAGGTCCCGAATACGTAAATCCACGTAGACAGAAAGCAGCTTGGTGGGTCCCAGGTACTGGGGGCCGGGGGAGTGGGGAGCAATTGCTAATGGGTACCGGGTTGGTCTCCTGTTGTGGTGATGAAAATCTTTTAGAATTACATAGAAGTGGTTGGTCACACTACCTTGAATGTAGTAAATACCACTGAGTTATTCACTTTACCATGGTTAATTTTGTGTTCTGTGAATTACACCTCAATGAAAAAATATTTTAAAAGAATAATAGCAAGGGGTGTTTAGAGAATTATGGGAAAATAATATGACAGATTCAACAAATGAGGAATCTCAATAGAGCACCGGTTCTCAACCTGTGGGTCGCGACCCCTTTGGCAGTTGAACGACCCTTTCACAGGGGTTGCCTAAGACCAGCTTGCATATCAGATATTTACATTACGATTCATAACAGTAGCAACATGACAGTTATGAAGTAGCAACGAAAATAATTTTATGGTTGGGGTCACACCATGAGGAACTGTATTTAAAGGGCCAGAAGGTTGAGAACCACTACAATAGAGCGATATTCAGATGAAAAGTACAATAAGTAAGTTCCTTTCAAACATGACTCAGGGTTCCTAACACCCTGGGGAGGGGGGGTGTTACCCTGTTTCACCACGGAGACCCTGAAAGCAGAGAAGTCCCAGGACTAATTCACACCAGTGACCGAGGGTCCAGGCTCTGTCCGTCACCCACACATTTGCATCCAGGGCCTGCCACCCAGGCAGGGACACATCGGGGCTCATGGGGGGGACGCTCACCCGGGAGGGGAGGCAGCTTCTGGACCAGCCCCAGGACACACACAGAGTCTGGCACAACCTCCGAGCCCGTTTCCCTGTTTGAGGCCCAGCGGGACAGGGAGGGGCAGCGGCCGGGGAAGACGGGCCCAGGGGAGAAGTCTCCTTCACAAAGTGCCCAGGAGGCTGGGAGAGTGGGTGCTGCCCGCCACACGGGACAAGGGAAGGCAGCAGAGGAGGACCTGAGGGCTGACCTGCGGTTTGGTGGGAGGGGTGAGGGCCCTGACGTGAGTCCATTCTCCCCCGAGCTCTTTGTGGGGCAGCAGAGGGCCAGGCCTCCTTTCACTGCGCGGCTGCCGCCCCGTCCCATCGCCGCTGCTGGACCGCCGCCCGGGCCACAGCTCTGCATGCTGGGTGGGCTGGGGCCGAGCTCGGGAGCCTCAGCCGTCCCACCCAACCTGAGCCAGGGCAGGAATCAGACTTGAACCTGGGGAAGAGGCAGTGGCCAGGAGGCAGGGGTGAGGGCCAGGGCGTGGCCACGTGGGAGCAGAGCTGGGACAGGCAGTTCTGCAGACAGGGGTCTCCTCCTGGCTCAGCTCCGTCCCTCACTGCTTGCTCATCTCACTCTTACATCCGGGGTTGTGTCCCCGCTTTGTCTGTGGGGTCGGTAGCAGTGCCCACAGCCGGTGACGGGGCCCCTCCCTCAGCCGGGATCTCAGCTGCCACCAGTCCTGGGGCCACACGCACCTGGGCCCCTGCCGCCCCTGCTGGTCGGGCTTGTGAAAGGGCCCCACAGGGTGTGAGTAGCACCTGTTTCCCACGCGGATGTAAATCTGCGTCAGCATCGATCACACAAGAGTCCAGCCCTGGTTGGGAGGGAAGGGACAGCAGTCGTGGGCGTCTTTGAATCCCCGTTGTCCCTGAGCCCCTCCCCCAGCCACAGCAGAGGGGTCCTCCTCCCCCAGCTGGACACGATCGTCCCACAAAGAAACCCCCCAAGGGACTTGGTGTCCCCCCACCCTCTGCCATTCCCCGTGACCCACCTTTAGCAGGCTTGTCGCCATGACTCTCCTGTCACCCCCTTGTTCCAGCCTCGCCCCACCCCCTCCACTTTCCATCACCCGCTGAGACAGAGGGTGCTCCTCCTGCAGGAGGCCCATGGGGGACAGGGGCCCCTGAGGCCCAGCCTTTCCCTCTCGGGTCAGGACACAGTCTGGCCTTGGGAGCAGAAGTGGTGGGAGGGGTCCCTGGGGATTGGAGAGCTGTGTGCTCCCAGGAGCAGGAAGAGGTCCCTGCCAATCAGGAGGAGGGACTGAGGGTCCCCTGTGGATGCAGAGCGCCCAGGACCTCCTGCATCCTCCCTTCCTCTCAGGTCCCCTCTCCAAGGAGCAGCGCAGACCCGAGTACAGACACAGCGGCCCCCAGAGCATTTTCAAACAAAATTATCTTTATTCAGAACAGACCCACAATGCCCCAAAGGTGCTACTCCTACCCCCACCCAGGTCCACCCCCACCCTAATGGTCCTGCCCTCCCTCCTACCCCCACCCAGACCCACCCCCACCCCCACCCTAATGGTCCTGCCCTCCCTCCTACCCCCACCCACCCCCACCCCCACCCTAATGGTCCTGCCCTCCCTCCTACCCCCACCCAGGCCCACCCCACCCTAATGGTCCTGCCCTCCTTCCTACCCCCAACCAGGCCCACCCCACCCTAACGATCCTGCCCTCCCTCCTACCCCCACCCAGGCCCACCCCCACCCCCACCCCCACCCTAATGGTCCTGCCCTCCCTCCTACCCCCACCCAGACCCACCCCCACCCTAATGGTCCTGCCCTCCCTCCTACCCCCACCCAGGCCCACCCCCACCCTAAGGGTCCTGCCCTCCCTCCTACCCCCACCCCAGGCCCACCCCCACCCTAATGATCTTGTCCTCTCTCCTACCCCCACCCAGGCCCACCCCCACCCTAAGGGTCCTGCCCTCCCTCCTACCCCCACCCCAGGCCCACCCCCACCCTAATGATCTTGTCCTCTCTCCTACCCCCACCCCAGGCCCACCCCCACCCTAAGGGTCCTGCCCTCCCTCCTACCCCCACCCCAGGCCCACCCCCACCCTAATGATCTTGTCCTCTCTCCTACCCCCACCCCAGGCCCACCCCCACCCTAAGGATCCTGTCCTCCCTCCTACCCCCACCCAGGCCCACCCCCGCCCTAAGGGTCCCGCCCTCCCTCCCGCCTCCCATCCTCCCATGTCAGTGGAGCAGCAGGATCAGCCCTGCGATGAGAAGGAGCCCTTGGCTCCTCTGGGGGACAGCCAGGCCCCATGCAGTCTGGGCCCCTCGGGGCGCTGGCAGTGGGGGGCACACCCCTCTGCTCCATCCTGGCTGCGGTGCCGCTTCCTCCCGCTCCCTGGGTCAGACGGGTCACACTTCCTCTTGCGAGGCTGTGAGGAGGGCACCAGCCCCAGAGCCAGCGCTGGCCGCCCACAGACCCCGAGGTCGGCCCCTGGGCGGGGGGTCTTCTGAGACTTGGACGCGGCAGGTGCAGCTCGGCTGAGGCCTCTTCTCTGAAGGGACTGGGACTGGGCCGCGCCCCGGGGCCCCCGACCTCCAGGGCAGGCCAGGCCCGAGGCGGGGACAGGACTCAGAGAGAGAGCGCAGGGCAGCAGGCGGCCGGGAGAGGCCCAGAGGAAGGCCAGGCTGCGGAGGTCCTCCTCCTCCTCACGGGGCCTGTCCGCTGGCCCGCGAGTCTCCCCGACAGGAGGGGCCTCTCGGGGGACGCGGGCCTCCCCGGGGCCCAGTGCACAGTCAGCAGGCCCGGGGCCCTGGGGAGCCGAGGGCGGGCATCGCGCCCGGAGTGGTGGGTGCTCCTGACGCCCCGCAGAGACAGCAAAGGCCTGGGGCCTGGGCCGGTGGGCGCCTGCGGGGCCGCGCCTTTGCTGGTCCTTGAAGTCGGTCTCTGGTGGGCAGGCTTTGTCACTGACCCCCAGCTGGGGGCCACGGTCACGCCTCTGGGCATCTTGGCGGGTCACAGACTCAGAAGGACTTGAGCCCCACAGGGGAGCACCATGACTCGGAGGTGCCTGCACGCCCCCCTCCTTGGAGGCCAGGACTCGCTTCTCTACCAGCTGGGAGGAAGAAGAGACAGTGACTGGCGCTGCACACGTGTGTGTGTGTGTGTGTGTGTGTGGGTGGGTGTGTGTGTGTGTGTGTGTGTGTGAGGAGGATGAGCGTGGGTGATGTGACAATGGCACTGGGGGGGAGGGGGGGTGTCACCGTGACTGGAATCCACCACAGTCATGTGTCTCTCCTCTGTCCCCTGTGCCATATTCCCAGCCTGGTGTCCCCTCCCCTTCTGGGTTCCCACCCCCTCCTCTCTGTAGCCCTCTCCTTCTTGTCGTCCTGCCCTGCTCCCACCCAGGGCTGGCCCCTCGACACGTGGTGCCTGCAGGCAGGGGTGGCGTGGACACAGGCATGTGTGTCCTGGTTCTGGGTTGCTCCCTGCCCTGGTTTACCTGGGTGCGCCCTCCTTGGCTCCCTGAGGGCCCCCACCCCCGATCTACCTGGATCCCTCCCTCCCTGACTCACTAGGGCCTGTCCCTCCTCTAATTCCCTGGGGTCCCTGGGTCGGATGGCTCATTGGGGACCCCCTCCCATCGCCCTAATGTCCACCCTCTCCTGGTTCACCTGGGCAGCAGTGAGCCCTTCTTCCTGCTCCAACTCCTCAGCTAGCGCCAAGGGATCCTGCTGTGCGTCTGGGGACATTATTTGTTCCATGAATTGGGGGTGAATGACCTCCTCCACCTGGGACAGAAGGAAGCGGCTGTGAGCCCCT
The DNA here is from genome assembly GCF_963259705.1 of Myotis daubentonii. Classification (NCBI taxonomy): domain Eukaryota; kingdom Metazoa; phylum Chordata; class Mammalia; order Chiroptera; family Vespertilionidae; genus Myotis; species Myotis daubentonii. The sequence continues at coordinate 8,585,163 of NC_081850.1, forward strand.
TGGCAGGGAGCAAACTGGGAGTCAGCGGGGCCTGGAGCACAAGTGGGAAAGCCCAGACCCACCCGTCCTCCTGCTCAGGCGGGTGTTTTACTCCATCATGGTCATCAGGTGCACACACACACACACACACAAACATACACAGAAACACATACTTGCACATACACACACATGAACACACCTCACACACCACACCCACACAAAGCGCACACATGCACACAGACACACACACTCTCACATGCCCAGCTCAGGAACAAAGAGCAGAGCCCAATCCCATCAGCCTGGGAGACCCCGGGTCTGGGTGCTGCAGCGCCTCCCTCTGGGACCTTATAGACCCGGAGCTGCCAGCCAGCCCACCTGGGTGACAAAGTCTTCCTGGGAGCACAGCTGGTCCAGGTAGCTCAGGAGACCCTCGTCCTGCAGACACTCCTTTTCTTCATCTTCCCATCCTCCGCCTGGCGCCCCCACGGGCAGCCCATCCATGATGTCCATGTCCTCTTGCTCGGCCTCAGGGGGGGTCCCATTGCGGGACTCAGTCTCCCGGGGCGGCTGGGCTGTGTGGGCGCACTGGGCGCTGGGTACAGCCTTCCTGGGAGTGCGCGCTGGGCAGAGGGAAGAGGAGGGAGCGTGAGGGGATAAAGCTCCCACCTCCAGGGCATGCGATGCTGAGGGCAGTGTTGGGGCATTAATATGGGTGCGGCTGGGTCGGGGCCACCTGAACCCTGTGACTATGTGAGGGGAGAGGCCAGAGGAGAGCACCCAAGAGAGTCATGTGTGAGGACGTGTGGAGCCACCGAATCTCCAAGGGGCCCCGCAGCCAGCCGCTTCTCAGCAGACTTCATGTGGGGCCTTTGACAGGGAGCAGGGAGAGGGGATGAGAAAGTGGACCGGGTCCAGGCCCCATGGGGACAAAGGGTCAGAGGCCCTGCTCTCAGGGCTGTTTCCCTTGAAAGACCAAAGCCCCCCTGAAGGAGAAGGGCCCATGTGGGTGGGACAGTGGCCTGCCCTAGGCCCTGTTGCCTTTAGCCATGGGCTCCCATGGGAGTGTGCTGGCCTACCTGCCTGCCTGCCCACCGCTGGGGCTGGGGGCCCCCGAGGATCAGGTCTCGGTGGGGCAGCAGGGAGCTGGGTGTGCGCCCCCTTCTTCCACTGGAACTTCTCAAACCGCATCTGCTCCTCCGCCTCAAACTCCATGAACCTGGGGGCGAGGGGGGCACAGCTGTGCTGAGAAGGAGGCTGCTGGGAGCCCAGAAAGGCAGCAGCGGGGGGAGGGATGGGAGAGCCAGGGCCTTGGGGCTGTCAGGGCCCGGACACTGGGGAGGCAGGAGGCTGGCTGAGCACATTCCTGCACAGCCCCTCTGGCTAGAGTCTGCCCACGGGGCTGGGCACCTTCTCCCCAGCCTGTCCTGAGCCTTCATGTCCAGCCCATGACGGGTCAGGGTCAGAGGAGGGGGGAGCTCCCGGGAGGTGGGACAGAAGCACCCACACTCTGAAGCTGAGGAAGAGGCTTCCCCAGGAGAGAAGGGCCTCTGGGCTGCGGGGACCCTGTGCTGAGTGACACCCTCCCACCACCCTACTCTCTGATGAGACCTCACAGCTGGACCCTGCCCTGCAGTCAGCCCAGCCCCCACCTCACCCCCAGCTGTGGGGACCAAGGACCCTGACTCACTTTTCTGCCATCTCAGAATAGACCCTCCGGTCAAAGTTGCTCTTGCGCTGCCATTCCTGCATGGCCTGCCCTATTCCCTCCTCCAGCGTCATGGTGGGCCTCAGGCGGGACAGGGACCGGAGTGCTGGCCTGTAATGCCTCAGGGTCAATCATGGCTGCAGCCTGGCCTCCACCTGCCTGCCCACCCCAGCTCAGCAGAGCCAGGTTCCCACCCCCACCCGGCAGGACTGAAAGCTCCAGGCCCGCCCCCTGCCCTGCCCAGGGCACTCACATGAGGAAGCAGCAAAGAGCTCCCGCATCAGGACTCTGGGGAAGGTGCCCCCGGGCCAGGGCCTTGAAGCACTGCCAACGACGGAAGTCCTCATACACACTCTTGGGGTTACAGGCGTCATCCAGCGAGGCCTTGGACTGGGAGGCAGCCAGGCTACCCTCCCTGGAAGCCCCGTGTGGCCGTGGTCCAGGGTCCACTCGGGGGACGATGGGGGCCAGCTGGGCAGCTGGTGGTGGAGCTTGAGAAGGAAGGCCAGGACACCAGCCTCCATCGCCGGCCTGGGTGCCCCCAAATGCGGAGGCGGGCATAATCGCCTCCACCGCAGTGGCTTCCAAGAAGAGGGGTGCAGGACACACAGCACCCCCACAGATGGCCCCTGGAGCACTCCCATTGAGGGGGTCCTGAGTCAGGACAATGGTCTGAGTCTGGGAGGGCTGTGGTTGTCCCCCTTCTGACCTGACCTGGTCCATGATGTTGCAAGCCCCAGGCCCAACGGGGCCTTGACCCGCATCTCCTGCCACCAGAGGTGTCCTGGGCAAAGCGGGCAGCACCAGGGGGCGGCCAGGAGGGAATGACGGGGTCCTGAGTGGCGGCAGGTGCTGCTCCCCAGGTGGCCGGTGGGCGGGGCCAGTAGTGGGCTGGGAAAAGGGCTGTGCTGTGAAAGGAGTCATGGAGGCACCAGGCTTCAGGGTCACATCTGCTCCCAGCACTGCAGATGCTGTTGAGACAAAGGAAAGGGTGAAGGGAGGAGAACCAGCAAAAAGCACTGAGGCGCTCTCGGCCCCCTGTAGCCACTGGGGAATCAGAGCAGTGAGTCTCCCAGGGGAGGGCCATTGGGATGGGCAAACTGCGGAGGTGGCACATGTCCTAAGGTCATTGTCACGCTCTGACCTTCAGTTGGGAATTATTCCACTGGAGAGCTTGCTCCCCATCTCCAAGGCTCCCTGACCACTGTCTGCGAGAAGAAATGGCCCCAGCCAGCGCTGACCCTCTGAGAGCCACCCTAAGGATTCCCTGGCACTGACCCTGCCAGCCTCACAGGCATGGCCCTGAGCAGCAGTCTGCTCTGGGGGCAACGACCCCAGGACCCACTCCGGTGACCTTCTCCAAGGTAAGCTCTAGGCACCCAAAGGGCCTCTGAGAACAGACCGTGTCTAAAATATTAGGGCCCCATCTGCTCCTCAGTCTTCCCTTTTCTCAATAAAATCACCCCCTTTGTGCCCTGGGCTTGCACAACAACACAGAAACCCTTGAGTAATGTCTCTCCACAACAAGGCACAGGGACCCTGATCTGACCCTTGAACGCACTGACCAGCATGCACATGTGTGTCAGAACCAACAGTGAACACTCAACACGGGCCAGGTCCTGCCACTCGGCCCCAGCGCTCAGACTAATGGCCCCTCAGGAGCTTGTCATTTCACAGCCAGCAATGGCTGCAGAGGGTTAGAGAAGGGCCACGAAATGCGGCAAAGTGGGGCTGTTGGTAGGGGTTTCCAGAAACTTCCATAGCTGCTGTCCTGTTAGATGGGTCATGGGACTGCAGAATGTCTGTGGTCCTTCCCCTTCTAGCTCCCAACAGTGGAAAGTGAAGGCCAGTAGGAAGCAGGTGTGAGCCGGTGACTCTGGGACACAGTTGTCTGAACACATCCCCGCTCTGAGGAACTCGAGCAGACCTAGTCCAGGAGAGCACGCTGCACACCGCGTGCCCCTAATTCCTCAGGACAGGCGGCCTCGGACGTTTACTACTGGCACAGACCGTGGTCTTCCTGCCCCTGTGCACTCCCCTTCCCCTTTAATAAGGAATCTGCCTTCACAGACGTTCCACGGACACCACCCAGGCTCCACATGTGTTTTCTGTCCCTGAAGCAGGGACGTGGACTCTGAGCAAACCCCTCATCTCAGAGGTAAAGGGCAAGGCAGAGGGTGCGCCATGAGATGTTCAACAAGAGGAAGTTGATATGAAGACCTGGGTGGCCACAGGGGGGACGATTTGGGACAGCTCAGGGAGGCAGGCCCTCTCTTGGTGGAAGTTACCCGGCCGCCCTGCCCCTGTGGAATCCAAGCCAACAAGCAGCTCCCTGGGCTGAGGAGGGGTGAGCTCTGGGCCAGAAGCAGGGGAGAAGCTCCGGGCTGCAGCAGTTGGAGGACCTTCCAGCCCAGCCCTCGAGAGGACATTTCATTGTGGACTTGGCCACAGACAGCCCCACTGCACAGCTTTCTGGCTAAGACCCTCCCACAGCCCCCACTAGCTCTAGTGAACTCAGGTCAAGTCCCTTAGAAAGATACTGCGGGGTGAGCTCCAGGTGCCCGAAGATCAGCACACAGGACTAGGCTTTCCCGTGACCACGCTGTGCCACCCCCAGGACATCGCCCACTACTCCCCCCACACACGTGGCAATGGCTTGTCTCCCCTCTGGGAAGAGCCCATGTGCCTGCTGCCGTCCTTTCTCCACACCCAGGCATTTCCCTGACCCACCTCTAGGAGCCCTCCTGCCAGTGCCCTCACAGGTTCCCATGGGCTCCCAGCCTCCCTGGGTGACAGGTCCTTGGAGGTCCAGTGCTCCCTCCCTCCCCTACTTCAGTCAAACCGTGTTTCCCCAGGGTCACAGTTTAACCCCAAGTTTTGAGGGACAGATCCGTGTTTAAAACATCCCCCCTCCAATCTATAGTCTTACCTCCTACTGAAGCCATCCCCGCAGGCTCATTCACTGACCACTGCTGCCTAGGAGCCTCCACAATGAGAAAAGCCAAGTGGAGAATCCAGAGAGTGAGCTGCTCCAACAGCTGCTCAGCATCCAGTGGAGGGAAGGTTTGGATTTGAACTGTAGAATGTAGGCTCCAGACCTTCTGCAGCGGGGGAGGGGCCAAGGACCAATGGGCTGGGGTGGGGGTGGGGGGGCATTCCATGGAGGGCTCTGATAGGTAGGCGAGAACCAGCAGTTCCTTTCAAATTTAAACTCACAAATTTAAAGACACACTAGCAGTAATGACCTTCTCTAAGTTCTAGGCACCCAAAGTCACCTGATGTGCCCTTTATTTCAGTTCTTGATCCATCACCCTAGCTCTGGGTCCCTTAACCTGCTTCCTATCTGGTCTTGGTTGACTTCAACACAGGCTACACTTTCTGAACAAAATTCAGAACATGCAGCCTGAAAAAATAATGGGAACTTATGGCCACATGGAACCCAGTGTTTGAAATTAGGACTGACCCAGCAGAGGCAGCATGCTCGGTGGCTGTGTGCACATCATTCCTCAGGAAGCAGTCCCATGGCCCCAAGTGCCGCCCAGTGCTGGGAGCCCTGCAGATGCAGCTGGCCCAGCCTTACAAACCATCCCCTTGGCTCCCGTCCATCCGGGCAAGGCCCTGTAGCCTACAGGGCAAGACCAGAAATCACTACTTCTCAGAGTATTATGTTGTTCAGTGTCTCATTTTTTTTTTTTTTTTTTACCATTTGAGTGATTTTAATGTACTGTTTTAAACAAGTAATGCCTTTGCATAATTCACAAATTGTGCAAAATGGAAAATGTAGTGAGGAGTCTTTCTCCTGCCTCCTTCTCCTCTTGCAAATGACTGGAATGATGATGGTATAATTTCAGTTTCTTTGGAAAGTATGACAAACTCAAGTCAGTAAGTTGATTCTGCTACTATATATATGTTTTATTGCCAACTGAAATTCTGCAATATAATACAAAAAAGGAGGACGGGCAGGGTGACATTGTTCCCATGCTAGCTGCCATGTCAACGGAAACTGGCCCAGACAGTCACGTTTTGATCAATGTTTGCACAACTGTCTTGCAACAGAAATATCTGTTAAACAACGTTTATTGAAAACCTCCACGTACTGAATTAAAACAGGAGGAACGGGGTCAGGGGCAGGTATCTCTTAGAGTGTGTCCAGGTGTAAAGTTCTTGGCCGGAATTGTGCAATGCAACGCCCGGACTTCTGGGAGGAAGGACCTACTCTCTCTGGAAACCACGGACCTGCAGTCCAAGGGCATGAAGGCACTGGCCCCTCCGAGGAGAGTGCTTCAGGCCGGCCTCTCCCAAACTCTGTCCCGAGGGGCAGCCAGGTGCATGGACTGCACGTTTGCAACTTTAAAGTCGCAAGTGCTCCCTGCACAGGCGCTGGGAGGTTCCTGGGAGGAGGACCTGCAGGAGGCCTCACAGGGCCCCTCCCTCTACTCCTTCCTCTCCTGCAGGGACAGCCTGGGCCCTTCCCAGGGTGCCTCGCGCCAGGACGCACGGGCACGCCCACTGGGGGCGGGACTCTGTCCTGCAACTGCTCCCAGCATCCGTTGGGGCGGTTGGGGCCCACAGGCGCGCGCATGCGCTAATGGCAGGTGGGTCCCCAACGGCCGCCCAGGCTGCACGCGGGGCCTGGCATGGCGGCCTCCGGAGGCCGTTAGGCAAACAGGGAGGTAAGGGGCCCTCTCCCCTCAGGCGCCCCCTCTTCTCTGTGGTCTCCCTGTGGGCTCTGTGCCCCGGGTCTGTGCTCAGCACCCCCCCCCCCTACATGTTTCTGTGTGTTTTCACCGGGAAGTGACAGCCACTGCCCGTTGGGGGTCAGTGATGGGGGCCTACACGGCCCAGTGATGCCTGTGAGCGTCCAACTCCGGGTGGGTCTGTGTCCCCCGCTTTCTGAACAGCGCGGCTCCCGGCAGCTCTTCCGCCTCTGACAGCGCCTCCGGTTCACGCTGTGTCTGCGGGCGTCTGGCCACGGGGCGCCCCGGCCATGCCTGTGTCTGAACGTGCAGGTGGAGGCTGACTTTGGAGGGTGCGGAGGTGTATATGCCGGTGAACAGGAGTGTCGGTGCGGTTTGGTGTGGGGGGTGTGGCTGTGTGTTCACAAGATGGGAGAGTGAATTCTGGGGAATTTGGGAGGGGTTATGTGTGCGCAGGTGTGTATGTGGCATGAAGTGTGTTGGGACATACGTATGGGGAGACAGGTGTGCATGTTTGCAGGGCACGGGGTATTGGGGGGTCTGTTTGGGGCTTGTGGAGAGTGTGTGTGTGGAGTTTACTGTGTGTTCCAGGGCCATGGCCGCGGAAGGATGTTTGCTGGAGCTCCGTGTTTGCATTTTTCAGTCGGGCCCTAAGGCTTACATATGTTGGGAACCGAGGGTGTGAGTATTTGAGGGAGAGATGGTTTCTGTGCTTATACAGGGGGTGGAGGATGGTACCTATGTATGGGAGGTGTTTGATAAGGTTATTTGTGGATGTGAGAGCTGACTCATTAGCTAGGGGGAATTTGGAATTTGGAAGTTGTTTTATATGTGGTTTTCTGGAGAAATATGTCTTGCCCATGTTTACTGGTCTGTGTTTATAGTATCTATCACCAGGTGCATGAATTATCAGTTTATTCAGGGGTTCTCAGGTGTACTTAAAGTGTATTTCTTGGGAGAATACTAAAGTGTTTCTACATGTATTTTGTAGTAGTTAGCAAGCAGTGGTCTGTATATTCAGAGTGATGCCAGAGAAAACAATGTGTACAGTGTGCTTTTGTTACATACTGAAGGGGCGAGGTGATGAGGTTGTATTTTGGAGAGGTGGCATAGTGCATAGTGTTTGAGGGTCTGTATAATCAGGGCTTGAGAATATTTGCAAGCGTGTGTGTTTCCATAGGTGTGTGAGAATTGTGTATGCATATTAGTGAGAGTTAAGGGATTGACAGTGCTTTTGTGTTTTGCATGTGTCTATCTGAGTGTGTGGGGTGTATATTCGTGAGTGGTTTGTGGGTGTGTGTATTTGGGATTTGTGAGTGTATCAGGAGGCTTAGGGTCCTCTTTGCATCGGTTCCAGAATGTAATGCTTGCAGAATTTGGTGGTATTGCTTGTATGTGTCCTCTCTGTGTGTGAGGTGGATTTATATGTATTTGATAAGTAGAGGTTGTTTGTGACTGTGTATGTATTTGCGTTCCTAGAGCTTATGAATGGGGCTGTGAGAGTTCTAGGGAATGTGAGAGTTCACTTGCTTGTTTGGAAACAAAGAGACTGTGTAGGTTGTATGTGTTCAGGAATCATGGAATATGTGTATTTTAGGCCTGTGGGATTGCATATGCATCTTTATTTGGGTGACATATGAGGCAATTGTGTACATGATGGTTTTAGAGGGTTTGTTTGTGTAGGTATTCAGTGTGTATATCTGGGTGGTATGTTGGTTGCCCATGTTTGTATTCAGGCCCATCTCATGTGTGTATATATAGTTGTAGGTGTAGAATGTGAATATTCAAGGATGATGAGGGTTTTGTTTGTAACAGTTTAGGTAGTAAGAGGTGGTCTATCTGTATATTCAGTGAGGACAGGGGTGGAAATGTTCATATGTGTTCATATATGTAAAATAATTTTTAAATATATCTGGGTGGGAGTGGAGGGTCGTAAGCAGGGTGTAAGTGGCTTGTGTGCACATAATCGTTTGACAGGATGCAGTGCACTGGAACTGGCTCATACTAACTTTGGGTGGTCAGTGGTGGATGTCTCTTCTGGGCTCTGTGTTCAGTGACATCAGATGGGTAGTTTGAAATTAGTCATGCTGGGAATATTTATAGCAGATACCACAAATGAAGTCTCTCCTGCATCCCCCTGAGAGTGATCAGCATTCACCAGCCCCCATTTGTGTGTGTGTGTGTGTGTCTGGATGCATGTGTGTGTGAAGCAGGGATATTCAGGCATCAGTGGGCATATGCATGGGAGGTTCTATGTGAATTAGGAGCGAGGCATCTGGGGCTGCGGGCCTTGCATAGACCCTGGTCAATCTGAATCATTGCAGTGCTCTTAGTCAGGTCAGCCCATTCTTTAGGGCCAAAGAATCCCATAAATGTTGGTGATTTCTGGCCCCTCTTCCTACAGATGGATTGGGGGTGTCTGTCCTTTAGGCAGGTGGATATTTCTTTATTCTTTAGCATTTGTATGGTCCTGGCATCTGGGGCCCTAGATGGGTGGGCCTGGTAGACAGATAGCCGTGCAGAACAGAACCTTCACAGGTGTACTGCTGGCCTGACAGGCAGTAGTCAGAAAGATGGGGGTGGGGCTTCCTGGACAGAGGTCAGATGGCCAAGTGTTCCCCCTGGCAAACTCCCTAAGAATCATCTGGGCAAGCACTGGTGTTACCGACTCTTCTGGGATAAGGTGGATGGCAAGGACACCCTTTCACACGGGGCCAGGTGGTGAAAGTCTACAGAGCCTAGTGTCCCTGAGACCATCTGCCCCAGGGTGGTGGGTTGTGTTGGGTATCAGGTTTGTCAGTGGTATCGCTAGTTCTTAACCCACCTATCTCGGGAAACCTTAATCTATTGGGATAGGAAGGACGTTAGGGGTCAGTGAAGTGGCAGGGATGGAGGTGGGGAGGCATTGGGCCTGTGAAGGACTGGGGGTTAAGACTGGAGAGACGGGTGTGTTACTCTGATGAGATATTCTCTGACATTCCCAAAGTGTTTAGACAGGCTCTCCTTTGTTTTCTGAAGGCTCGGAATGCTTCTGGCACTGACATGAAGCTCATCTCTGCTTCACGCTTTTGTTTGTTTTTTTTTTGTTTGTTTTTAATGTATTTTATTGATTTTTTACAGAGAGGAAGGGAGAGGGATAGAGAACTAGAAACATCGATGAGAGAGAAACATCGATCAGCTGCCTCCTGCACACTCCCCACTAGGGATGTGCCCGCAATCAAGGCACATGCCCTTGACCATAATCGAACCTGGGACCCTTCAGTCCCCAGGCCGACGCTCTATCCACTGAGCCAAACCGGTTAGGGCTCCGCCTCACGTTTTACTGAGAGGATGGCATGACCCTCTTTTCTCTATTCCATGTTTAGCTGTACACTCACCAGAAGGAACCACGTGATCAATGTAGCTATCAGCTGACCCCACAGCTGCCTCCTGGCTCCCTTAGTTCCACCAGAGGATTTCTGGGCCTTCCTTCCTTATGGTGAGTCCCCTTCTGGCCTTTTCTCTCTCATGGTGAATCCTCCTGCCAACAGAATGTGCCAGCTCCACTTGCTTGAATGCCGCAATAATTGCTTCTCTTAGTATAAGCAGATTCCTAGTAGCTCTCACTGCCGCTTTCATAACCTATTCCCAATAAAATGACAGTGTGTTGCACTGATCATGTTGTGTGTTGTTGGTGGAATAGAGCTGTGCTTACTTTTACTAGTATACTAGTATTTTAAAACATTTTATATTATTTTATTTGAGGGGGTTATATATAGAAGTTTTATTTGGTTCTTTTTACATTTTCTATTTCTTTTATTATACTTAGGTTTTTCTTTAAATTCTCTCCCTCTCTCTCTCTCTCTCTCTCTCTCTCTCTCTGTCTCTCTCGCCTAAAGTTTTACATATGTCTCGTTTTTCCCCAATTGACACCCCCCCCCACCCCCCTGCAGCCATTCCCACCCCGGGCAAGCCCCAACCGCCCCAGTGTCTGTGTCCATTAGTTATGCTAATATGCATTATATACAAGTCCTTTGGTTGCTCTCTAACCCCCCCCCCATTTGTCTCTGGATCTATTCTTGTTCATCAAATTATGTTGATCATTATATCCCACATATGAGTGAGATCACGAGATATTTATCTTTTTTCGACTGGCTTATTTCACTTAGCATAATGCTCTCCAGTTCCATCCATGCTGTTGCAAATGGTAAAAGTTCCTTCTTTTTCATAGCGGCATACTATTCCATTCTGTAGATGTACCAGTTTTTTAATCCACTCATCTGCTGATGGGCACTTAGGCTGTTTCCAAAACTTAGCTATTGTAAACTGTGCTGCTCTGAACATAGGGGTACATATAACCTTTCTGATTGGTGTTTCTGGTTTCTTGGGATATAGTCCTAGAAGTGGGATTACTGGGTCAAATGGGAGTTCCATTTATAACTTTTTGAGGAAACTCCATACTGTCTTCTACAGTGGCTGCACCAGTCTGCATTCCCACCAGCAGTGCACGAGGGTTCCTTTTTCTCCACATCCTCTCCAGCATTTGTCGTTTGTTGATTTGTCGATGATAGCCATTCTGACAGGTGTGAGATGGTATCTTATTGTTGTTTTGTTTGCATCTCTGGGATGATTAGTGACTTTGAGCATGTTTTCATATGTCTCTGGGCCTTCTGTATGTCCTCTTTCGAAAAGTGTCTATTTAGATCCTTTGCCATTTTTTGATTGGATCCTTTATCTTCCTTTTGTGAAGTTGTATGAGTTCTCTGTAAATTTTGCAGATTAACCCCTTATCGGAATTATCATTGGCAAATATGTTCTTCCATGCAGTGGGCTTTCTTATGTTTTGTTGATGGTTTCTTTGTGCAGGAGCTTTTTATTTTGATATAGTCCCATTTGTTTATTTTCTCCTTAGTCTCCATTGCCCTAAGAGCTGTGTCTGTAAAGATACTGCTATGACATATGTCTGCTATATTGCTGCCTAAGAAGTCTTGTAGGATTTTTATGGTTTCCTGTCTTACATTTAACTCCATCTATTGAAAAAAAATCTGCATTATTAACTGGTACACCTAAGTATTTTAAAACATTTTATATTTTAAATAAAAATGCAGTATAATGTGTATATAAGGTAGATGTTCTTGGGTTTGTTTGTTGAGTTTCCTTGGTTTGGTTCTGAAATGGGAAGGTATGGCTGCTGAGTTTTAGGGGGGAGGAGCAGGAGTATCTCATTATCTTGAATCAGCACTGAAAATCTCCCACCAGGTAGAATGAATGGGGTTGGACAGAACTGGTTTTTCAGGGCCCAATATTTTTTTGGAGTGTATGTCCTTCCCCATCTCTCCTTGGACAGAAGGAATCCTCTGCTCTTTAAAACAAACAAACAAACAAACAAACAAAAAAACCTTAAAGATTTTTATTAGTTTCCATACAATATTGTATTCATTTTAGGTGGACAACATAGTGATTAGACATCTATGTAACTTACAAAGTGATCACCCCAGAAAGTCTAGTACCTATTTGACACCATATGTATTTCTTACAATATTATTGACTTACTAGAGGCCTGTCCCTTGGCCTCGGCCTGGGGATTAGTGGACCTTCGCGCCACCACAGCCCAGCCTTACCTGCCAGCTCGTGGGACTCCAGCCCGCTGTCCGGTCTATCCCGCACAGCATGGAGTAGTGTGCGAAGTGGCAGGCAGCCGCAGCCGGGGAGGAGCCCGAGCCTGGACTGAGCATCATGCTGCTCCTGCTCATCCTGGCCCGCTTGGGGAGTGTCTGTGGGAGAGGCTCATGGCAGTTGCGCTCGCCAGCTGTGAGCCCCGTGTCTGGTGCCCATCTATCAGCTGAGCAGCACTCCCGCTGTGGGAGCGCACTGACCACCAGGGGGCAGCTCCTGTATTGAGCGTCTGCCCCCTGGTTGTCAGTGTGCATCATAGTGACTGGTCAAAGGGTCGACCGGTTGTCCAGTCATCTGGTTACTTAGGCTTTTATATATATAGACTAATAGCCCGGTGCACGAAATTCGTGCACTGGGGTAGGGGGGAGAAAGGGGCCCCTCAGTCTGGCCTTCACCCTCTCCAATCTGAGACGCCTCAGGGAATGTCCAACTACCTGTTTGTGCCCACACTTTTAACAGATAACAGCTCCATTGTTGTTTCTTTCTTATGCTTAAAACCATTGGAATTAGTAGGTATTCAAAGTGTGTATACATTTTGGGGGGACACCCTGTATATCTCTAGTCAGCAGTGAAAGAAACCAACAGCAGATTTGGAACGCCCAGACAGGGAACCTCGCTCACTCCCCACATGTCTCCCCACTTCACTTTCCACCTTCACTTTCGTGGGCAACAGGAGAATCAACGTTTTCTCTCATTAATTCGGAAAAGCACGTCCTGTCACCTGCCCGGCAGGAGTGAGCTAGGCCCCAAGCAAGCGAGGCTCAGTCAGGGCAGCCTTCGCTCATGGGTGCTGGCACCCAAAGTGCACATTCCTCCTCTACAGTCACCCCGACTATCCCACTGTTTCACTGAGAAGACGGAATTCCTCTCCGCCTCTGGGTTCTTGATCTTGAATGCTGACCGAAGGCACCTCAGCGAGGGCCACCCGTGCCCACCAGGTGTGTCTGTCTGCATCTGCTCCTGCCTCAGCACCTGCATTAACCTCCCAGAGGTGATCTCATAGCTGCGCTGGCCTCCTGGGAACAGGGCATCACCACTCTGCCCTCTCACAGGCTCCCACCCTCAGCACCCAGAACACCCAGACACTCTCCAAACGACGTGAGCTCATCAGAGGGGATGTGTGCACATCCTGTGGGGGTGTTAGGCATGCTGGGTTGATGGAAGTGCGGTGGAGAGGCGGGGGGAACTTGTGTACGCCTTGGTTTGCAACTGTTGCAGGCGTGGGAGGGTGACAGTGTGCTGGGGGATGTTCGCACACCAGAGGGGGATGTGCACACCTGAGGCCTCTGGCTTTGCAGATGCGCAAACCCCTGTGGTGCGGCCAGGAGGACGTCAGTCTGGCCTGCCACAGTGGCTGTCCCTGCGATCCTGCACCTTCTGGGCCAGGAGGCGGATCTTGCGCAGCCACTCCTGGGCGCTGATGGCGTGCAGGCGCTACTTCAGCTCAGCCTGCAGGCTCCGCTTGGCGCGCTAACAGCTGTCACCACCGCCATGTGGGGAGTACAGGCCGCCCTCCACCAGCCTGCCTCCCCTGTCCAGGGGCTCTCTGTGCTATTCACCTGCCCAGAGTGACTGGGGCTGGGCGGAGGCCAGGCGTCCTGCCCTGCCCTACCCTAACCAATCCGCCCCTGTGTGAGCTGCCGCCCCGCCAGGAATGGTCACAGATCTGGGTCTCGGGACCACGGACAGCCTCAAGCACTGCCCCCCGCCCGGCAAAGTCATAGATCCGGGTCCTGGGACCGCAGACAGCCTCCTGCAGTGACCCCCGCCCGCCAGGTCACGGATCTGGGTCCCAGACCGCCGACAGCCTCAAGCGCTGCCACCCTGCCCGCCAGGTCACGGATCCAGGTCCAGACCACGGACAGCCTCAAGTACTGCCCCCTGCCCAGCAGGGTCACAGATCCGGGTCCCGGACCGCGGACAGCCTTGCCCGCTGCCGCCTGCCTTCAGTATGTAAATTAGCTGCCATCTTGTTGCCTTGGGGGGGTCCCCACTGGGGTGCCTGGCCAACCTGGATGAGGGGATGATGGCTGTTTGCAGCTGGTCACACCCCCTTCAGGGTGGGGGTCCCCACTTGGGGGCCTGGCCAGTCTGGGTGAGGGGCTGAGGGCCGTTTTCAGGCTGGCAGGCGACTGAAGCTCCCAACCTCTCCTTTTTTTCTTTTTTTTTAAATTCTGGGATTTATTTACCTTCTATGGCTGTCACTGGAGCTGAGAGCTGGCTTTAGTTCTGAGGCTCGGCTCCAGCTCTGAGACCTCGGCTGCTGAAAGCAGGTATCTGGTTTGTTTGGATTCTGTAATTGAAACACTGTTGTGGTCCTGCTGGCTGAAGCCCGGCTGGCTGAAAGCAGGTTTCTGGAGTTTGTTTAGGTTCTATAATTGCAACATAGTTGCTTAGACTGCAGCTCAGAGGCCAGCAGCGGCAGGCTGGGAACGTTGGCTTCCTCCTTCACTGGAGCAAGCAAGCCTCCTATTCGCTTCAGCTGCCTGGCTGCCGGCCGCCATCTTGGTTGGCAGTTAATTTGCATATCCTGCTGATTAGCCCATGGGAAGGGTGTTGGGGTTATGGTCAATTTGCATGTTTCTCTTTTATTAGATAGGATGCTGTACTTTACCCCGTACATCCCTGTGACTGTTTTTATAACTGGCAATTTGTAAATATTAATCCCTTCCCCCTTTTCACCCATCCATCCAACCTCCCTATCTGGCAACCGTCAAAATGTTCTCTGTACTTATGAGTTTGTTTCTGTTTTGTTTGTTCATTTGTTTTGTTCTTTAGATTCCACATGTAAGTGAAATCATACTTGTCTTTCTCTAATTTATTTCACTTAGCATAATTTCCATTCTTGTTGTTGTAAATGGCAAGATTTCATTCTTTCTTTTGGTTAAGTAATATTTGACTGTATATAGTATCAAACCTTCTTTATCAATTTGTCTATCTGATGGACACTTAGGTTTCTTTCATATCTTGGCTATTGTAAATAATGCTGCAAAGAATTTGGGATGCATATGTCATTTTGATTTAGTGTTTTGCGTTACTTTGGATAAATACCTAGAAGTGGAATTGCTGAATACTTCTTTGTCTCTCATTATAGCCTTTGATTTAAAGTCTATTTTTTCTGATATATGTATTGCTAACCCAGCTTTTTTTAATTGCCATTTGCATGAACTGTCATTTGGTGGTGATGAACTCCTTCAGCTTTTTCTTTTCTGAAAAGCTCCATATCTCTCCTTCTATTCTAAGTGATAGTCTTTCTGAGTACAGTAATCTTGATTGTAGGTCCTTGCTTTTTATCACTTTGAATTTTAATCCCTCTGACCTACAAAGTTTCTCTTGAGAAATCAAATTATTACAGCAGCTCTGTTGTAGGTAACTACTGCTTTTCTCTTGCTGATTTTCAGATTCTTTGTCTTTAACTTTTATAATTTTACTTCTGATGTGTCTTGGGATGGACCTCTTTGGGTTCTTCTTGTTTGGGACCCTCTGTGGTTCATGGACTTGTATGTCTATTTCCTTCACCAGGTTAGGGAAGTTTCCCATCCTTATTTCTGCAAATAGGTTTTTAATCCCTTGCACTCTCTCTTCTTCTGGTACCACTGTGATGTGAACATTGTTACACTTGATGTTATTCCAGAGGTCCCTTAAACTATCCTCATTTTTTTAAACTTATTTTTCTTATTGTTCTAATTGGGTGTTTTTAGCTACCTTGTCTTCAAATTGCTGATTTGATCCTCTGCTACTTTTAATCTACTGTTGATTCACTCTAATATATTCTTCATTTCAGTTATTATATTCTTCATTTCTGACTTTTTTCTATCTCCATTTTTATGTTCCCTTTCTCTTTGTTAATGTTCTGAGTTTATCTATTCTTCCCTGAGTTCACTGAGCATCCTAATAAACAGTGTTTTGAATTCTTCATCTGGTAGATTGCTTGCCTCTGTTTTGTTGAGTTTTTTCTCTAGAGTTTTTTCCTGTTGTTGTTGTGTGTGTGTTTTTTTTTGGTGGGGGGGGGGGCATGTTTCTTTGTATCCTCATTTTGGCTGCCTCTCCGTATGTGCTTCTATGTATTCAGGAGATCTGTTCCATTTCCTGATCCTGGTAGAGTATCCCTATGTAGCAAGTGTCCTGTGGGGCCCAGTGGCAGAGTCTCTCAGGTTACCTCTTTCAGGTGCTCTAGGCATGTCCCTTTTGTGGATTGTGTGTGCTCTCCTATTATAGGTGAGTCTTGAATGTTGTTGACATGTCAGTGGAAGGGATTGATTAGCTGTGAGGTTTGGCTGTGACTATAGCAGACAATCTGTCATGCAGGGGCTGGCCCCACAAAGCAGGATTTGATTTAGTGAGGCTCTAGTGCCTACTGATTCTGCCCTTTGGTTATGTCATTTGGGAAAGTGTTAAGGTGGTGCTCTGGTGTGGTCTAAACCCACTGGTGGCTCTGGGGACATCTGAGAGGGGCTGTGGTGCAGGCCAAGTTCATCTGCTGCTTGTGTCCTGCCTGGGGCTACCTGATAGCTACAAAATGATCTGTAGATGATTGCCCCTTGTCCTGGGCTTGGAGACACCTGGGAGATGCTAAGCTGAGAACTAAGGCTGGCTGCCAGTACTGTGACTGTTAGCATGTGTATGGAGCATGCCGAGGACAGATGGTACTTGTTTGGGGTTTGGAACCTTTGAGGGAATTTAGGAGAGTCCACAGTGTAAACTAAGAAAAGCCATTTATATCACTAAACCACTGGAAGTAATTTGGATGGGCCCCTAATTTGGTAGGACAGGGTTTTAGGGAACCATAAGGGCAGGGTGAATGGTGTTAGCCAGGTTGATGAAAACCCAGACTTTGTGCTCACCTGCACCTGCAGGCTGGGAGGGGGGCAGGCTCAACAAAGGAATAACATTGCCTGTTAGCATTTTTGTCTCAGAAAGAGCAGCCCCTCCAGCCCTCATCCTAAAGCCCAACAATTCAGTTTTTTTCCATATGGCTCTGGCACTTTTCAAGCTGTTGCCTTAGTGCTGGAGTGCAAAGTGTGTGAGTGCATTAGCAAGGAAGTCTGTGCATGGGCCCTTTAAGAGGAACGCCAGGGACTCTAACAGTCCTTTGTCTCACTCAGCCACAATCTTTATTGGGTTCATAGCCAAAAGTTATGGGGACTTCCCTTCCCTTTCACAGGAACCCTGGGCTGGGGAGTTCAGTGTGAGCCTGAGACAGTTGCTCCTCTTGGGGAACCTTCACAATGGAGTTATAGATATTTTTATATCTATAATAATAAAAGCATAATACACTAATTAGACTGGAGGTCCTTCCGAATGTCTTTCCGGACGACCTTACAGACGAAGCCGGGGCTGGAAGGGAAGCCTGGGTCCTGGGTGCCTGCCAGCGGCTAGGGGGAAGCCCAGGTCCCAGGTGCCAGAGGGAATCCAATGCCGGCATCCGGGGGAAGGAAGGCCTACTCTTGCATGAATTTCGTGTATTGGGCCTCTAGTTTTATTATAATATTTTTTTATTGTTGATACTATTACAGATATCCCCATTTTTCCTCCCTTTGCCAACTTCCACACAGCCCAGGCCCTCCCTCCCATGGCCTACACCACACTGTTCCCTGTGTATGTGGGCTATGCATTTGTTCTTTGGTTAATATCTTCACTGTTTTTTTCAGCTTCCACCACCGCCTCCCCCGCAGCCCCACTCTCTAACATTTGTCAGTATGTTCCATGTATTTATTCTTCTGATTCTATTTTGTTTGTCAGTATATTTTGTTCATTAGATTCCACATATTAGTGAGATCATATGATACTAGTATTTCTCTGACTTATTTTGCTTAGCATAATAGTCTCCAGATCCATTCATGCTGTCCCAAAAGGTAAGAGATCCTTCTTTTCTATGCTGCATAGTATGCCATTGTGTAAATGTACCACAGCCTTTTTTCCCCCCTTATGTTTTTAATTTAAATTCTTTATTGTTGAAAGTGTTACATATGACCCCTTTTCCCCCCATTGACCTCTCCCCGGCTTCTCCCACTCCCAGCACATATCCTCGCCCCCTACTGTCTGTGTCCATTGGTTTTGCTTATATGCATGCATACAAGTCCTTTGGTTGATCTCTTACCCCTGCCCCCCACCCTCCCTTGCCTTCCCTCAGAGGTTTGTCAGTCTGTTCCATGCTTCTATGTTTCTGGATCTATTTTTGTTCATTACTTTATGTTGATCATTATACTCCACAAATGAGTAGATCATGTGGTATATATCTTTCTCCAACTGGCTTATTTCGCTTAGCATAATGCCCCCTAGGTCCATCCATGCTTCTGCAAATGATAAGAGTTCTTTATTTTTTTATACCAGTGGAGTAATCCATTGTGTAAATATACCACAGTGTTTTAATCCGCTCAACTGCTGGTGGGCTCTTAGGCTGTTTCCAAGTCTTAGCTATTGTAAATTGTGCTGCTATGAACAATAGGGGTGCATATATTCTTTCTGATTGGTGTTTCTGATTTCTTGGGATATAGTCCTAGAAGTGGGATTACTGGGTCAAATGGGAGTTCCATATTTAATTTTTTGAGGAAACTCCATACTGTTTTCCATAATGGCTGCACCAATCTGCATTCCCACCAGCAGTGTATGAAGGTTCCTTTATCTTCACATCCTCTGTAGCACTTGTCGGTAGCACTTGTCGTTTGTTGATTTGTTGATGGTAGCCATTCTGAAAGGTGTGAGATGGTACCTCATTGTCATTTTGATTTGCATCTCTCGGATGATTAGAGACTTGGAACATGTTTTCATAGGCTCTGGGCCTTCTGTATGTCCTCTTCTGAAAAGTGTCTATTTAGGTCCTTTGCCATCTTTTAAATTGGATTGTTTGTCATCCTTTTGTTAAGTTGTATTAGTTCCCTATGAATTTTGGAGATTAAACCCTTATCAGATGTAACATTGGCAAATATGTTCTTCCATGCAGTGGGCTCTCTTATTGTTTAGTTGATAGTTTCTTTTGCTGTGCAGAAGCTTTTTATTTGATGTAGTCCCATTTGTTTATTTTTTCCTTAGTTTTTATTGTCCTAGGACAGTGATCGGCAAACTGAGGCTTGCGAGCCACATGCGGCTTTTTGGCCCCTTGAGTGTGGCTTTTCCACAAAATACCAACTTCTGTGCATGGGCCATGAAGTTTCAATCGCACTGTATGTGCGTGCCCGCATGAGGTATTTTGTGGAAGAGCCACACTCAAGGGGCCAAAGAGCCGCATGTGGCTCGTGAGCCGCAGTTTGCCAACCACTAGATGTATCGGTAAAGATACTGCTACAAGATATGTCTAATAGTTTACTGCCTATGGATTCTTCTAAGGCTTTTATGGTTACCCATCTTATATTTAAGTCTTTTATCCATTTCAAGTTTATTTTTGTGTATGGTGTAAGTTGGTGGTCTAATTTCATTTTTTTGAATGTATCTGTCCAATTTTCCCAACACCATTTATTAAAGAGACTGTCTACTCCATTGTATGCTCTTGCCTCCTTTGTCAAATATTAATTGAGCAAAATGGCTTGGGTTCTGAGTTCTCTGTTCTGTTCCATTGGTCTATATGTCTGTTCTTGTACCAGTACCAGGCGGTTTTGAAACAGTGGCTTTGTAATATAGCTTGATATCTGGTACTGTGATCCCTCCAACTTAGTTCTTTCTCAGGATTGTTGTGGCTATTCAGGGTCTTTTTAAATTCCATATAAATTTTTGGAGAGTTTGTTCTAGGTCTTTGAAATATGCCGTTTGTATTTTAATGAAGATTGCATTAAATTATAGGTTACTTTGGGTAGTATGGACATTTTAATGATGTTGATTATACCAATTCATGAACTTGGTGTATTCTTCCACTTGTTTATATCTTCTTCTGTCTTTTTTTCAACATCCTGTAGTTTTCTGAGTACAGGTCTTTTACCTCCATAGTTAAATTTATTCCTAAGTATCTCAATTTTTTTGTTGTTGTTGTTGCAATGGTAAATGGACTTTTTTTTTAGTTTCTCTTTCTGTGAATTTGTTGTTGGTATATAAAAAGGCCATAGATTTCTGGGTGTTAACTTGTATCCTGCTATGTTGCTGAATTCTTTTATTAAATCTAGTAGTTTTTTGATGGAGTCTTTAGGGTTTTCTAGGTACAATATCAGGTCATCTGTGAATAATGATAGTTTTACTTCTTCTTTTCCATTTTGGGTATCTTTTATTTCTTCTTCTTGACTGATCGCTATGGCTAGCACTTCCAATGCTATGTCGAACAGGAGTGGTGAAAGTGGGCATCCCTGTCTTATTCCTGTTCTTAGGGGAAATGATTTTAGTATTTGTCCATTGAGTATGATGTTGGCTATAGGTTTTTCATAGGTTTGTTATTATGTTGAGGTATGATACCTTTATTCCAACTTTGCTGAGAGCTTTTATCAAAAAAGGGTGTTGGGTTTTCTCAAATGCTTTTTCTGCATCAATTGATATGATCATATGTTTTTTTGTCTTTCAACTTATTTATGTGGTGTGTATTGCATTTACTGATTTGCAGATATTGTACCAGCCTTGCATCCCTGGAATAAATTCCACTTGATCTTTTTAATGTATTGCTGGGTGCAATTTGCTAATATTTTGTTGAAGATTTTAGTATTTATATTCATTAGGGATATTGGCCTGTAATTCTCTTTCTTTGTAGTGTCTTTATCTGGTTTGGGGATCAGGGTAATGCTGGCTTCATAGAAAGAGCTTGGAAGTGTGCCTTCCTCTTGAATTTTTTGGAATAGTCTGAGGAGAATTGGTGTTAGTTCTTCTTTGAATGTTTCGTAAAACTCCCCCGTAAAGCCGTTCAGACCAGGGCCTTTGTTTGCTGGAAGTTTTTTCATCGGTAGTTATCGGCCTATTTAGGTTTTCTGATTCATCCTGATTGAGTTTTGGAAGATTGTATTTTTTCTAGGAATATGTCCATTTCGTCTAGGTTGTCTAGTTTGTTGGAGTAGTGTTGTTCGTAGTATTTTTTTTACAATCCTTTGTATTTCTGTGGGGGCGGTTGTTACTTCATCTCTTTCATTACTGATTTTGTTTATTGGGTCCTCTCTCTGTTTCTTGGTGAGCCTGGCTAGAGGTCCATCAATCTTCTTTATCCTTTCAAAGAACCAGCTCTTGGTTCTATTGATTTTTTTTTTTTGTCTTCATGTCATTTATTTCCACTCTAATCTTTATTATTTCCTTCCTTCTACTTACTCTGGGCTTTCCTTGTTGCCCTCTTTCTAGTTCTTTAAGTTGTAGGATTAGATAACTTATTACCGGTTTTACTTATTTCTTGAGGTAGGCCTGTAATTGCTATGAACTTCCCTCTCCAGACTGCTTTGATTGTGTCCCATAGATTTTTGATCATTGTTTTTTCATTTGTTTCCAGAATGCTTTTTATTTCTTCTTTGATCTCTTTGGTAACCCATTCATTGTTTGATAGCATGCTATTTAGCCTCTTTGTGTTTTTTTTTTATTGTTTTTATTGTATTTGATTTCTAATTTTATGCCACTGTGATCTGAGAAGATGCTTGATATAATTTCAGTCTTCTTAAATTTGTAGAGACTTTGCCTGTGCCCTAATATGTAGTCTACCTTTGAAAATGTCCCATGTGTACTTGAGAAGAATATATATTCTATAGCTTTGGGGTGAAATGTTCTGAAGATGTCAATGAAATCTGTCTGATCTAGTGAGTTGTTTAGGATTGCTATTTCTTTGCTGAATTTGTCTAGAGGATTTATCCAGTGATATTAATGGTGTATTAAAGTACCCTGCTATGATTGTATTGCTGTCAATCTCTCCTTTGATAACTTCCAGAAGTTTTTTTTTATGTATTTGGGTGTTCCTATATTGGGTGCATATATGTTTACCAAGGTTATATCCTCTTTTTGAATCAATACCTTTAGTATTATGAAGTGGCCTTCCTTAGCTCTTGTTATGGCCTTCACTTCAAGGTCAATTTTGTCAGATATAAGTATTGCTACCCCAGCTTTCTTTTCATTTCCATTTGCCTGAAAAATCTTTTTTTCATCCCTTCACTTTCAGTCTGTGTGAGTTCTTTGTTATGAGTTGGGTCTCTTGTAGACAGCATATATATGGGTCATGTTTTCTTATCCATTCAGCTACCCTATGTCTTTTGATTGGTGCATTTAATCCATTTACATTTAAGGTCATTGAAAGATACTTGTTTGTTGCCATTTTTATTATTTATGTGTGTTCCTTCTTCCCTCTCTATTTCTTCTTTTTAAAGCAGTCCCTTTAGCAATTTTTGCATTGTTGGTTTGGTGGTAATAAACTCCCTTTGCCTTTTTTTTTTTTTTTTTTTTTTTTTGTCTGGGAAGCTCCTGATTTCACCTTCAATTTTGAATGATAGCCTTGCTAGATAGAGGATTCCTGGATTCAGTCCCTTGCTTTTCATCACTTTTTATACTTTACTAGAGGCCTGGTGCACAAAAATTTGTGCACTCGGGGGGGGGGGGGAGGGGGGAGTCCCTCAGCCCGGCTTGTGCCCTCTCGCAGTCAGGGACCCCTCGGGAGATAATAACCTGCTGGCTTAGGCCTGCTCCCGGGTGGCAGAGGGCAGGCCTAATCCCTAGGTGCAGCCCCTGGTCGGGCTCAGAGCAGGGCCGATTGGGGAATTGGGGCGCCGCCCCCTGTCATGCACAGAGCAGGGCCCATCAGGGGAGTTGGGGCTCCGTACCCTGTCACGCACAGAGCAGGGCTGATCAGGGGGTTGGGGAGCTCCCCCCTGTCATGCACAGAGCAGAGCCGATCAGGGGGTTGGGGCGCCGCCCTCTATCACGCACAGAGCAGGGCCGATCAGGGGGTTGGGGTGCCGCCACTGTCACACTCAGGGCAGGGCCGATGGGGAGGTTATGGCTCTACCCCGTCACACACAGAGCAGGACCCGTGCGGGGGTTGGGGGTGGGGGGCTTGGGGGGCCACACCCTGTCACACACAGAGCAGGGCAGATCAGTGGGTTGGGGCACCACCCTCTATCACCCACAGAGCAGGGCCAATCAGGGGATTGGGGCGCCGCCACTGTCACACTCAGGGCAGGGCTGATGGGGAGGTTATGGCTCTACCCTGTCACACACAGAGCAGGGCCTGTGGGGGGGGCGGGGGGGGGGGTTGGGGCGCCACCCTCTATCACCCACAGAGCAGGGCCGATCAGGGGGTTGTGGCGCCGCCACTCTCACACTCAGGGCAGGGCCGATGGGGAGGTTATGGCTCTACCCCATCACACACAGAGCAGGGCCGATCATGGTGTTTGGGCGCTGCCCCCTGTCATGCTGATCCTGGTGCTGGGAGGCCTCTTGGCTCCGCTGATCCCGGTGCTGGGAGGCATATTACCCTTTTACTATATAGAATAGAGGCCTGGTGCATGGGTGGGTGCCAGCTCGTTTGCCCTGAAGGGTGTCCTGGATCAGGGTGGGGGTCGCCACTGGGGTGCCTGGCCAGCCTGGGTGAGGGGGTGATGGCTGTTTGCAGCTGGTCACACACCCTTCAGGGTGGGGGTCCCCACTGGGGGGCCTGGCCAGTCTGGGTGAGGGGTTGAGGGCTGTTTTCAGGCTGGTGGGTGACTGAAGCTCCCAACTGCTCCTTTCTTTCTTTCTTTTTTCTTTTTTTATTCTGGGCCAGCTTTAGCCTGGCTCCAGCTCTGAGGCCTCTGTTGCTGAGAGCAGGTATCTGGTTTTTTGGGTTGTATTATCGAAACACTGTATCAACTCCAGCTCTGAGATCCCAGTGGGCTGAAAGCAGGTTTCTGGGGTTTTGTTTAGCTTCTATATTTGTAACAATGTTTCAAACTGCAAGTTTAGAGGCCGGCAAGGCAGGTGGGGAACATTGGAGTCCTCCGGCACTGAAGCAAGCAAGCCTCATGTTAGTTTCAAGCTGCCTGGCTGCTGGCCGCCATCTTGGCTGGCAGTTAATTTGCATATCTCGCTGATTAGCCAATGGGAAGGGTAGCGGATGTACACTAATTACCATGTTTCTCTTTTATTAGATAGGATTCCATTCCCTTCTGGCCTGATGTGTTTCTGTTGAGGAATCAGTTGATAGTCTAATGTGAGTTCCCTTATACATAACTTTCTGTCTCTCTCTGGCAGCCTTTAAGATTCTTACTTTGTCATTGATGTTTGCAATTTATGATGTGTCTTGGTGTTGGTCTTTTTGGGTTCATCTTGTTTGGGACCCTATGTGCTTCTTGGACTTGTGTGACTTTTTTTCCCAGTCAGGGAATTTTATTGTCATTATTTCTTCAAACAGGTTTTCTATTCCTTGCTCAGCTTCCTCTCTTTTTGTCACCCCTATTATGCGGATGTTGTTTCATTTTTTATTGTCCCAAAGCTCCCCTAGACTCTCCTCTTGCTTTTTATGTTGTTGTGTGTTTTTTACCAGTTGCTGCTCTGCTTGGGTATTTTGTTGTTGTTACCTTGTCTTCTAAGTCACTGATTTGGTCCCCAGCTTTTAGCCTACTGTTGAAACCTTCCACTGTGTTTTTTATTACAGCTATGTCATTCTTGATTTCTGCTTGATTTTTACAAATGTTGGTGAATTTCTCATCCAGACTTTTGAGCATCCTTATAACCATTACTATGAATTCTTTCTCTGACAAATTGCTTTCCTCTATTTCATTTATTTCCTTTTCTGGTAATTCTTTTCTTTTATATGGGGATTGTTTCTTTGTCTCCTCATTTTTTGCGGTTCCTTTGTGATTGTTTATATATATATTAGATCAAACTGCTATGCCACCCAGATTTTTTGAATTTGTCTTCTGTAGTAGATGTTTTGTGGGACCCAGTGGTGCAGTCTCTCAGGTCTTCTGACATAGGTATTCTAGGGCGGCCCCCTAATTGAGATATTTGGGTTCACTTGATGTATTTGGGTCTTGAATGGCATTGTCCTGTTCATGGATAGAGTCTCCTCTCAGGGTGTCTGGTTATGTGGCTTGCTATCTCCCACGTTGTACCAACCATTGTGAAGGTGCTGACAGAACAGTACAAAATACAACATGACAAGACAGATACAAAAGGAACAGAGCACGAATGTACACAAGACACCTATAACCCGATAAAAGTGACCACTAGAGAAAAGAGAGCAAAAAAAGATATCAAGAAAAGTAAAGAGAAAAAAAGAAAAAATATATGGGAGAAAACACCACAAAACAAACAAATAAACAAAAATTGCAAACAAAACAGAAACAAAAAAAGAGGGGGCAGAATCTGTAGAGGAAGAGCTTAAATACAGAAAATAGGGTTAAGGAATTGGATGAATAAGGGAAGGACCACAGTTTAGTATAGAGTAGGTAGAAAGAGAATGAGTGAGAAGGGGGCAAAAAGAAAAAGAAAAATTTTAAAAATTATTTTTAAAAAGAAGAGAGGAGAGAGCAGATAAGCTTAAATTTAGGAAGTGAAACTAACATATTAGGAGAATAAAAGAGTAAGAGAGGAGAGGAAAAGAAAAATAAATGACTAAGGAAGAAAGAGAAAAGAGAAGGGGGCATGGAGTAGGAGCAGGGAAGAGGAAATTATGACTGTCCTACTAGAGGCTACAATAGTAATACATCAACAAAGCAGATAAGATCAATTTTTAACAAGGGGTAAAAAGAAAGGAAAGAGAAAAACTAAAGTGGGGACAGGACAAGAAAAAACAGGATGAAAAGGAGAGAGCAAGGA
Source organism: Myotis daubentonii (assembly GCF_963259705.1). Classification (NCBI taxonomy): domain Eukaryota; kingdom Metazoa; phylum Chordata; class Mammalia; order Chiroptera; family Vespertilionidae; genus Myotis; species Myotis daubentonii. Next base: position 8,610,873 of record NC_081850.1, read on the forward strand.
AGAAAAAGGTGAAAAAAAAGAAAAATAATAAGATAAAATTAAAATTAAAGAAAAATAATACTAAAATTTTTTAAAAAAATAAAATATAAAAAAGTGAAGTGTTGTTCAATTCAGCTGAGTTTTAATGCCCCATGGGGGCTGCTTTAGGATGCTACTCTTCCGGTCTGTCTGCCAATTCTGGGCTTCCTGTTAGGTAGTTAGGTGTTGACCACTGTCAGGCACTGTCTTTGATGTTAGCACAGCAATTCACGCTCCTCTGCTTGTGTCTGTCTCCACAGGCCTTGGCTGCAAGCAGGCAGGAGCAATCTGCCCACTTTGCCTATCTGCCAGCTGTCAACCTTAAACACTCAAGTGTCTCCCTGACCTGCTTCCCTCCACAGCCTCTCCTCCAGCTCCACAAATCTGTGTCTCTACCTGCACCCCAGCCTCAGGTGAGTGTTTGCAGTTGAAAGGTCCTATGAACTTGATTTAGCAAATAAAAACAAAGACAAAACAAAGCCAAAACAACCACAAAACTGGTTTCTCTCTCCCCAGCACCACTCTGCTCAGGTCACTTTTAAGGCCGCCTTTCTGGATGCATTCTTTTGAGGCTGTGGTCTTAGACCTAGATTCCCTGGCTGCCAGCAGCCTTGTGGCTTTTCCTTTCCAAAGTCAGATGTTATGCCTGTCCCCAAGGGACTCGGCTTTGGTGCAGTGAAGCTTCCTCCTCACCCTCTCGACCTGGTGGTGTGTGTCCCTCTCCAGCCCAGATCCCCATTCCTACCATCCTCCAGGCGTCCTCTGCTCTTCCATGTTGTGAACTTTCTCCTCAGCTGTGTCTAATTTGTTCATTCTGGGTGGATGTCCTCCAATTTAGTTGCTTTTCCAGTCATGCCCCTGGGCGAGGGGCATGACATGTCTGCCTATTTGGTTGCCATTTTCCTTCTTCCTGTACCAGAGCTTTTTTATTCATCTACTGATGGGCACTTGGGGTGCTTCCAGATCTTGGCTATTGTAAATTGCACTGCTGAGAACATAGAGATGCATATGTTCTTTTGGATTGGTGTTTTGGGTTTTTTAGGATATATTCCTAGAAGTGAAGTCACTGGGTCCAATGGGAATTCCATTTTTAATTTTTTGAGGAAACTCCATACTGTTTCCCACAGTAGCTGTACCAGTCTGCATTCCCACCAGCAGTATACTAGGGTTCCCTTTTCTCCACATCCTTGCCAACACTTGTCATTTGTTGATGATAGCCATTCTGACAGGTGAGGTGGTATTTCATTGTTGTCTTAATTTGCATCTCTCTGATGATCAGTGACTCTGAGCATTTTTTCATTTGTCTCTTGGCCTTTTGTATATCCACTTTGGAGAAGTATTGATTTAGGTCCTTTGCCCATTTTTAAATTGGATTGTTTGTCTTCCTTTTGTAAAGTAGTGTGAGTTCCCTATATATTTTGGAAATTAACCCCTTATCAGATGTATCATTGGCAAATATGTCCTCCCATTCGGTGCGCTCCCTTTCATTTTGTGGATGTTATCTTTTGCTGTGCAGAAGCTTTTTATTTTGATGTAATCCCATCTGTTTATTTTCTCCTTAGTTTCCTTTACCCTAGAGAGGTATCCATAAACATATTGCTACAAGAGATGTCTGAGACTTTGCTGCCTATGGTTTCTTCTAAGATTTTTATGATTTCATGACTTATATTTAAGTCTATCTATTTTGAGTTTATTATTGTGTGTGGTGTAAGTTGATCGTCTGCTTTCATTTTTTCTGCATGTACCTGTCCAATTTTCTCAGCCACATTTATTGAGGAAACTGTCTTTACTCCATTGTATGCTCTTGCCTCCTTTGTCAAATATTAATTGAGCATAATGGCTTAGATCAATTTCTCAGTTATCTGTTCTGTTCCATTGATCTATATGCCTGTATTTATGCCAGTACCAGGCTATTTTGGTTATAATGGCTTTGTAGTATAGTATGATATCCGGTATTGTGATTCCTCCATACTTTGTTCTTCTCTCTCAAGATTGCTGCAGCTATTCAGGGTCTCTTATGATTCCATATAAATTTTTGGAGTATTTGTTCTAACTCTGCGAAGTATGCCATTGGTATTTTTAAAAAATATATTTTATTGATATTTTTCAGAGAGGAAGGGAGAGGGATAGAGTTAGAAACATCGATGAGAGAGAAACATCGATCAGCTGCCTCCTGCACACTCCTACTGGGGATGTGCCCGCAACCAAGGTACATGCCCTTGACCGGAATCGAACCTGGGACCCTTGAGTCCGCAGGCTAACGCTCTATCCACTGAGCCAAACCAGTTAGGGCTGCCATTGGTATTTCAATATGGGTAGCATTGAATCTGTAGATTGCTTTTTTTTTATTTTTTTTTTTATTGCTTAAAGTATTACAAAGGGTATTACATATGTATCCATTTTATCCCCCCGCCCTAGACAGTCCCCTAGCCTCCCCTATCCCCCAGTGTCTTATGTCCATTGGTTATGCTTATATGCATGCATACAAGTCCTTTAGTTGATCTCTTACCCCTCTACCTCCTGCCCCCCAACCCTCCCCGGCCTTCCCGCTGCAGTTTGACAATCTGTTTGAGGCAGCTCTGCCTCTGTATCTATTATTGTTCAAAAGTTTATAATGGTCTCTATTTTCCATGAATGAGTGAGATCATGTGGTATTTTTCCTTTATTGACTGGCTTATTTCACTTAGCATAATGCTCTCCAGTTCCATCCATGCCGTTGCAAATGGTAAGAGTTCCTTCCTTTTTACAGCAGCATAGTATTCCATCGTGTAGATGTACCACAGTTTTCTAATCCATTCATCTACTGATGGGCACTTAGGCTGTTTCCAGATCTTAGCTATGGTGAATTGTGCTGCTATGAACATAGGGGTGCATATATCCTTTCTGATTGGTGTTTCTGGTTTCTTGGGATATATTCCTAGAAGTGGGATCACAGGGTCAAATGGGAGTTCTATTTTCAGTTTTTTAAGGAAACTCCATACTGTCTTCCATAGTGGCTGCACCAGTCTGCATTCCCACCAGCAGTGCACAAGTGTTCCTTTTTCTCCACATCCTCTCCAGCACTTGTCGTTTGTTGATTTGTTGATGATAGCCAGTCTGACAGGTGTGAGATGGTACCTCATTGCTGTTTTGATTTGCATCTCTCGGATGATTAGTGACTTTGAGCATGTTTTCATATGTCTCTTGGCTTTCTGGATGTCCTCTTTTGAAAGGTGTCTATTTAGGTCCTTTGCCCATTTTTTGATTGGATTGTTTATCTTTCTTTTGTTAAGTTGTATGAGTTCCCTATAAATTTTGGAGATTAGGCCCTTATCAGATATGTCATTGGCAAATATGTTTTCCCACACAGTGGGTTTTCTCGTTGTTTTGTTGATGGTTTCTTTTGCTGTGCAGAAGCTTTTTATTTTGATGTAGTCCCATTTGTTCATTTTTTCTTTAGTTTCAAGTGCCCTAGGAGCTGTATCAGTGAAGAAATTGCTTCGGCATATGTCTGAGATTTTGTTGCCTTTGGATTCTTCTAGAATTTTTATGGTTTCCCGTCGTACATTTAAGTCCTTTATCCATTTTGAGTTTATTTTTGTGTATGGTGTAAGTTGGTGGTCTAGTTTCATTTTCTTGCATATATCTGTCCAATTTTCCCAGCACCATTTATTGAAGAGACTATCTTGGCTCCATTGTATGTTCTTGCCTCCTTTGTCAAATATTAATTGAGCATATTGGTTCGGGCCGATTTCTGGGGTCTCTATTCTATTCCATTGATCTATATGCCTATTCTTGTGCCAGTACCAGGCAGTTTTGAGAACAGTGGCTTTGTAATACAACTTGATATCTGGTATTGAGATCCCACCTACTTTGTTCTTTTTCAGGATTGCTGCAGCTATTCGGGGTCTTTTTTTATTCCAGATGAATTTTTGGAGAGTTCATTCTAGATCTCTGAAGTATGCCGTTGGTATTTTAATGGGAAGTGCGTTGAATTTATAGATTGCTTTGGGTAGTATGGACATTTTAATGATGTTGATTCTACCAATCCATGAACACGGTATGTTCTTCCAACTGTTTATGTCTTCCTCTATATCTTTTTTCAACGTCCTGTAGTTTTCTGAGTAGAGGTCTTTTACCTCTTTAGTTAAATTTATTCCTAGGTAGCTTAATTTTTTTGGTGCAATGGTAAACGGGGTTGTTTTTATAATCTCTCTTTCTGAAAGTTCACTATTGGTGTATAGAAATGCCTCAGATTTCTTGGGGTTAATTTTGTATCCTGCTACATTGCCAAATTCATGTATTAAGTCTAGTAGCTTTTTGATGGAATCTCTAGGGTTTTGTATGTATAATATCATGTCGTCTGCAAATAAGGACAGTTTTACTTCCTCTTTTCCAATTTGGATGCCTTTTATTTCTTCTTCTTGCCGAATTGCAATGGCTAACACTTCCAGTACTATGTTGAACAGGAGTGGTGAGAGGGGGCATCCCTGTCTTGTTCCTGTTCTTAGGGGAAATGGTGTTAGTTTTTGTCCATTGAGTATGATGTTGGCTGTGGGCCTGTCATATATGGCTTTTATTATGTTGAGGTATGATCCTTCTACTCCCACCTTGCTGAGAGTTTTTATCAAAAATGGGTGTTGGATTTTGTCAAATGCTTTTTCTGCATCAATTGATATGACCATGTGGTTTTTTTCTTTCAATTTGTTTATGTGATGTATCACGTTTATTGATTTGCGGATATTGTACCATCCTTGCATCCCTGGGATAAATCCTACTTGGTCATGGTGTATGATCTTTCTGATGTACTGCTGGATCCGATTTGCTAAGATTTTGTTGAGGATTTTGGCATCTATGTTCATGAGGGATATTGGCCTGTAATTCTCTTCCATTGTGTTGTCTTTACCTGGTTTTGGTATTAGGGTGATGCTGGCTTCATAGAATGAGCTTGGAAGTGTTCCTTCCTCTTGGATTTTTTGTAGTAGTCTGAGGAGGATAGGTTTTAGTTCTTCCTTGAATGTTTGGTAAAACTCCCCTGTGAAGCCGTCTGGTCCTGGGCTTTTGTTTGATGGAAGCTTTTTGCTGACTGCTTCAATTTCTTCCATAGTTATTGGCCTGTTGAGATTTTTAGATTCTTCCTGATTGAGTTTTGGAATGTTGTATTTTTCTAGGAATTTGTCCATTTCCTCCAGGTTGTCTAGTTTGTTGGAGTAGAGCTGTCCATAGTATTTTTTAACAATCATTTGTATTTCTGTGGGGTCTGTTGTTATTTCGCCTCTATCGTTTCTGATTTTATTTATTTGGGTCCTCTCTCTCTGCTTCTTGGTGAGTCTGGCTAGAGGTTTGTCAATCTTGTTTATCCTTTCAAAGAACCAGCTCTTGGTTTCATTGATTTTCTGTATTGTTTTTTTGATCTCTATGTCATTTATTTCTGCTCTAATCTTTATTATCTCCTTCCTTCTGCTCACTCTGGGGTTTTCTTGTTGCTCTCTTTCTAATTCTTTGAGTTGTAGAGTTAAATGATTTACTACCATTTTTTCTTGTTTTTTGAGATAGGCCTGTAGAGCTATAAACTTCCCTCTCAGGACTGCTTTCATTGTGTCCCATAGGTTTTGGATTGTTGTGTTTTCATTGTCATTAGTTTCCAGGATGTTTTTAATTTCTTCTTTGATCTCATTGGTAACCCAATCAATATTTAATAACATGCTATTCAGCTTCCAGGTGTTTGAGTATTTTGGGTTGTTTTTATTGTAGTTTATTTCTAGTATTATGCCATCGTGGTCTGCGAAGATGCTTTTTATTATTTCAATCTTCTTGAATTTGGGGATACTTTGCTTGTGACCCAGTATGTGTTCTATTTTTGAAGATGTACCATGAGCACCTGAGAAGAACGTATATTCCCTGGCTTTGGGGTGAAGTGTTCTGAAGATGTCTATTAAGTCCATCTGATCTAGTGAGTCATTTAGGATTGCTGTATCTTTGCTGATTGTTTGTCTATAGGACTTCTCCAGTGCTGTCAATGGTGTATTAAAGTCCCCTACTATGATTGTATTGTTGTCGATCTCTCCTTTGATATCTTCCAGGAGTTTTTTTATGAATTTGGGTGCTCCTACATTGGGTGCATATATGTTCACCAGGGTTATATCTTCTTGTTGTATTGATCCCTTTAGTATTATGAAGTGGCCTTCCTTATCTCTTGTTAAGGCCTTCACTTTGAGGTCTATTTTGTCCGATATAAGTATTGCTACCCCAGCTTTCTTTTCCTTTCCATTTGCCTGAAAGATACTTTTCCATCCTTTCACTTTCAGTCTGTGTGAGTCCCTTCTAATGAGGTGGGTCTCTTGTAGACAGCAGATGTATGGGTCATGTTTTTTTATCCATTCAGCCACTCGATGTCTTTTGGTTGGAGCATTTAGTCCGTTTACGTTTAAAGTTATTATTGAAAGGTACTTGTTTGTAGCCATTTCTTTTTGTGTGTGTGTGTGGCTGTTTTCTTCCTGAGCTTTTTATTTCTTCTTTTTATACCAGTCCCTTTAGCATTCCTTGCATTGCTGGCTTGGTGGTGACAAACTCCCTTAGCCTTTTTTTGTCTGTGAAGCTTCTTATTTCCCCTTCAAGTTTGAATGATAGCCTTGCTGGATAGAGTATTCTTGGATTCAGTCCTTTGCTTTGCATCACTTTGTAAATTTCAGTCCATTCTTTTCTGGCCTGATGTGTTTCTGTTGAGAAATCATTTGACAGTCTAATGGGAGATCCCTTGTATGTAACTTTCCGTCTCTCTCTTGCAGCGTGTAAGATTCTCTCTTTGTCCTGCACATTTGCCATGGTGATTATGATGTGTCTTGGTGTGGGTCTTTTTGGGTTCACCTTGTTTGGGACTCTCTGGGCTTGTGTGACTTTTTTCTTCCCCACCTCAGGAAAGTTTTCTGATATTATTTCTTCAAGTAGGTTTTCTAATCCTTGTTCATCCTTCTGTTGTTCTGGTACTCCTATTATTCGTATGTTGTTTCGTTTCATGTTGTCCCAAAGCTCCCTTAGGCTCTCCTCCTGTCTTTTAATTTTTTTCTCCAATTGCAGTACATTTTGGGTGTGTTTTGCTTCCTTGTCTTCTAATTCACTAATTCGGTCCTCCGCTTCTCCTAGTCTACTGTTGATACTTTCAATGGAGTTTTTCATTGCAGCTATATCACTCTTCATTTCTTCTTGGGTCTTACTTAAGTTGTTGATTTTTTCATCTGTTTCTTCTAGCTTCTTCCATATGTTATCGACTTTTTCATCTGTTTCTTCTAGCTTTTTCCATATGTTATCGATTTTTTCATCTGTTTCTTCTTGCTTCTTGAAGAGGTTGTCGATTTTTTCCTCCATCCGGTTTATGCACTCTAGGACCCTTATTCTGAATTCTTTATCTGTCATGTTGCATGCCTCTGTATTACTTAGCTGCTTTTCTGGAGAGTCCTCCTTCTCTTTCCTTTGGGGGTTTCTTTGTCTACCCATGTTTGATCTCACTGACATATCTAGATGTTGAGTCGTTCAGTGGTTGCTCCCTGGGTGGCAGTGACTCCTTGGTCTGTGGTTGCTCTTCGGGCGGTTGCGGTAGCTGCTGCTCTTCAGTTGGCAGCAGCTCCTCTGGTGGGTGCTGTTCACAGCTGTGGTGGCTCTTCTGGCTGGTGGGGCGAGGTTTCACATACAGCTGCTGTTCCTCAGCAGAGGATGTGGTGCTCAGGAGGTTGCTGTTGCTTGGATCTGCTGCATTGATTTAAAGGCACAAAATACAAGACAACAAGGCACCACGTACCAGGCACTATACACAAATATATTCACGATATTAATAACTCCAAATAAAGGTGACCACCTGAATTAAGAGAATTAGGGGATAAGGAAGAAGGAAGAGAAAAAGATAAAAGAAAAAAAAGAAAAGAAAAGTAGGGACCAAAAAAAGGAGTGCAAAAATGAAATCGGGAAAAAGGAGGGGGGAAAATAAAAGCGAGAAAAGAAAACAAAAAAAAAAGAGCAAAAAGAGAGAATGAAGTGGAAGAGGGGAAGAGACTTTTTATATGAGGAGAATACTCCTATAGAACAGCCATTAATCCCAACAAATTCCAGCAACAGCTCCCTGGATATGAATGCAAACTAGAAACAACCAATAATATAACAATGAAAATAGAATGGAGAACACTAATCCCAAAATAAAATAAAGAGAAAATAAAATGGCACTTTAAAAAATGGTAAAATGGTAGCAGTAATAATACTGGTTAAAAAATGAGAAGGTAGTAATTAAAAGGGTAAAATCAGGTGATGGAAAAAGAAAAAAAAAAAGAACAGAAAAAAAAATAAAAAAAAATTGATTTCTTAGTTAAAAAGTGAAAAAAGAAAAAAAAATGCAGTAGTGAAGGTCCTTCGGTTCTTCTATTTTTCAGTGTGGCTCGCCTTAGACCTTCCAGGTATTCAGGAGAGTGTTGAGTTTCCCTGCGATATACTGTTCCACTGTGTTGTGAACCACAGTCCTTATTTTAAAGCAGGTCGCATTTATTTCCCAGACTGCCTTATTTTGTGTTTAGCAAAGAGTCAGTTTGTGGGTCAGCCTCTGGGTGGCAGTGTTCTGGGGTTGGCCTCTGGGGCTATAGGGCCTCTCTTTCCAGTGGAAGTTCACTGCCCAGAGCTGACTGTGTAATAGTTAGTTACCGGCGCTATGTTGTTGCTGGGATTGAAAATCCCTCTATAGGCCAGACCCTGTTAACTCCCAGGGACTGATAAGGTTATTTTAATCCTTGATCTTGTACAGGGTGGGATCTGGGTGTGGCTGTGCTCCTTGCCTGGGGGCCGGGGGGAGGAGTCTCACTCTCTGGAGAGAATGGCTGCCCCAGTCTTGGGCTCAGGGGTGTCTCAGCACTCAATTCGCTGCCACCTCTCCCGGCTCCCCCTCTCTCCCCAGTCTCTCCCCAGATTCCACTCCTCCGCACACTCTCCCTCTCTTCAGCACAGGTGAGTGTCTGTATCCGAAATGTCCCATGAACAGGATTCAGTGAAAACAGACAAACAAACGCCGGCCGCGGAAACGGGGAAGGCTTGGTTTCTGTAAGCTTCTTCTCTTACCGGGACTGTATGGTCAGGTCAGCTCTTCAGGCTGCCCCCTTTAGGCTCAGTCCTCCGCGGTCACAGAACCCAGCTCTCAATTTCCCTGGCGGCGCCAGGAATCCCGCGGTTCTCCTTTCCCCGTCAGGGGCTGTGCCTGTCCCAGGGGACGCGGCTGTCTGCCACTCGGTCTCCCTCCGACTCTCTGGGCTCAGAGGTCTGGCAAACTTTCCTGCCCAAATCCCTGGGTTTTTTTTACCTTTCCAGGGGAGTTCTGCTCTTCCCGGCTCTGATGATCATGAATTTAAAGTGAATTCGCTGGTTGTGTGTTTTTCTCCAGAGCTATATCACAGTCGCTCTCCTTGGCTCAGTGTGGCACCATCAGAAGACTTAAGAGTTCCTGGCTTCTCCCTGGGGAGGAAAGAAGACTGAAATATACTTTCAGGGAACGAGGCTGCCCAAGGGACTGATTCTGTTTTGCCTGAATCTAAGCACTAACAGGAAAAGATGTCAGCTTGGGAGCTGCCCAGAACCTGTAGATTGCTTTTGATAGTATAAACATTTTACTGATGTTAATTATTACAATTCATGAGCATGTTATACACTGCCATTTCTTTGTATCTTCCTCTATTTCTTTTTCCAATGTCCCATAGTTTTCCAAGTACAGGTATTTTACCTCCTTGGTTAAGTTTATTCCTAGGTATCTTATTTTCTGTTGTTGTTTGCAATTGTAAGTGGGATTGCTTTTTTAGTTTCTCTTCCTGAGAGTTTGTTGTTGATATATAAAAATGCCATAGATTTCTGGTGTTAATTTTGTATCTGCTATGTTGCCAAATTCATTCATTAAATCCAGTAGTTTTTTTTTATGGAGTCTTTAGGGTTTTTTATATACAGTATCATGGCATCTGTGAATGACAGTTTTTCTTCTGTCTTTCCCATTTGGATGCCTTTTATTTTTCCTTCTTGTCTGATTGCTATGGGTTGGACTTCCAATACTATGTTGAACAAGAGGGGTGAAAGTGGGCATCCTTGTCTTGTTCTTGGTTTTAGAGGAAATGCTTTTTACCCATTGAGTATGATTTTGACTATAGGTTTGTCACATATGGCTTTTATTATGTTGAGGTATGATGCTTCTATTCCCACTTTGCTGAGAGTTTTAATCAAAAAAGGGTGTTGTATTTTATCAGAATGCTTTTTCTGCATGAGTTGATATGATCATGTAATTTTTGTCTTGTGATCTATTAAATGATGCATCACATTTATTGATTTTTTTTTTTGGTAGGAAAAACAGAATTTAATGTGAAGGAAAGCTTCCAAAGACTCTCCATATTGTGCTTTACTAACATTTATATTGCATATATATTTTTATTTATTTATTTTTATTTATTTATTTATTTATTTATTTATTTTTTATACCAGCCTTGCATCCCTGAAATAAATACCACTTGGTCATGGTGTATGATCTTTCTAATGTATTGCTGGATCTGATTTACTAATATTTTGTCAAGGATTTTAGTATCTATTTTCATCAGAGATACTGGCCTCTAATACTCTTTCTTTGTCGCATTTTTATCGATTTTGGAATTAGGGTCATGCTGGCTTTATAGAATGAGCTTGGAAGTGTTCCTTCCTCTTGAATTTTTTGGAATAGTTTGAGGAGGATATGTGTTAGTTCTTGGAATATTTGGTGTAACTTTCCTTTGAAGCTGTTGGGACCAGGGCTTTTGTTAACTGGAAGTTTTTATTATTGCTCAATTTCATCAGTAGTTATCAGCCTATTCAGGTTTTCTGACTCTTCCTGGGTTTTGGAGATTGTATTTTTCTAGGAATATGTCCATTTCATCCAGGTTGTCCCATTTGCTGGAATATAGTTGTTAGTAGTATTTTTTTACTTTGTACTTTTGTGGGGTCAGTTGTTACTTCACCTCTTTGCTTTCTGATTTTGTTTTTATTTGGGTACTCTCTGTTTGTTTCTTGATGAGTCTTTATGTCATTTATTTGTGCTCTGGTCTTTATTATTTCCTTCCTTTACTTACTCTGGGCTTTTCTTGTTCTCTTTCTAATTCTATACATTGTAGTGTTTGATAACTTACCAGTTTTTCTTGTTGTTTTGTGTGTGTGTGTGTGTGTGTGTGTGTGTGTGTGTGTGTGGTTTCTTTGTTTGTTTTGTTTTTGCGGTAGTCCTGTAGTGCTATGAGCTTCCCTCTCAGAACTGCTTTCATTGTGTCCCATAGATTTTGGTTTGTTGTGTGTTCATTTTCATTTATTTCCAAGATGTTTTATTTTTTTATTTTTCCTTTGATCTCTTTGGTAACCCATTCATTTTTAATAACATCCTATATAGTTTCCATGTGTTTAAATGTTTTTGAGTATTTTTATTGTAGTTGATTTCTAATTTCATGCCATTGTGATTTGAAAAGATGCTTGATACAATTTCAACCTTCTTGAACTTGTAGAGACTTAGATTGTGCCCTAATATGTGGTCTTATCTTTGAAAATGTCCCATGTGTACTTGAGAAGAATGTATATTCTGTGGCTTTGGGGTGAAATGTTCTGAAAATGTCAATTAATTCCATCTGTCCTAGTGTGTCATTTAGGATTGCTGTTGCCGTGTTGATTTTTTTGTCTAAATCTATCTAATGATATTAGTGGGGTATTAAAGTATCCTACTATGATTGTATTGCTGTTGATCTCTCCCTTAAAATGCTCCAGAAGTTGTTGTTTTTTATATATATTTGGATGCTCCTGTATTGGGTGCATATATGCTTACCAGGGTTATATCCTCTTGTTGTATCAATCACTTTAGTATTATGAAGAGGCCATCATTATCTCTTGTTATGGTCTTCACTTTAAAGTTTGTTTTGCCAGATACAAGTATTGCTACCTCAGCTTTTTTTTTTTTTTTCATTTCCATTTCACTGCTGTAGTCTTAGACCTAGATTCCCCAGCTGCCAGCAACCTTATGGCTTTTCCTTTCCACAGTCCAGTCAGATATTATGCTGTCCCCAAGGGGGTAGAAAGAAAGAAAAGAGAAAAACTAAAGTGGGGACAGGAGAAGAAAAAACAGGATGAAAAAGGGAGAAGCGAGGAAAAAAGGACTCTTCTATGTGAGTCCTTTGTTCTGAGGTGGATCTCTTGTAGACAGGATATATTTGGGTCACATTTTCTTATCTATTCAGCTACCATGTCTTTTGATTGGAGCATTTAAGCCATTTACATTTAAGGTTATTATTGATAGGTACTTATTCATCGCCATCCTTATTTTTTATGCTTGTGTTCAGTTTCTATTTATTCTTCTTAAACTAGTCCCATTAGCATTTCTTGCAGTGGTGGTTTAGTGGTAATAAATTCTTTTAGTTTTTTGTTTGTTTGTTTGTTTTTGGTGTTTTGTTTTGTGTGGTTTTTTTTTGTCTGTGAAGCTCTTTATTTCACCTTTGATATTGAATGATAGCATTTCTGGATAGAGTAGTCTTGGGTCAGGTCCCTTGGTTTTCATTACCTTATATACTTTATACTATTCCCTTCTGGCCTGAAATGTTTCTATTGAGAAGTCAGCTGACAGTATAATGGGAGCTCCTTTGTAGGTAACTTTCTGTCTCTCTCTTGCAGCCTTACGATTCTTTATCTTTAATTTTTGCCATTTTAATTAATATGTGACTACGTGTGGATCTTTTGGGGTTCATCTTAATTGAGGCTCTCTGTGTTTCCTTAACTTGAGTGACTTTTTTATTCAGCCGGCTTGGGAAATTTTCTGCCATTATTTCTTCAAACAGGTTCTCTGTTCCTTTTTTATATTCTGCTCCTTCTGGTACCCTTATAATGCCAGTGTTGTTCTGTTTCATTTTGTCCCAAAGCTCACTTAGACTCTCTTTTTAATTATTTTCCATTTGCTGTTTGAATTGGTGATTTTTTTCCTACCTCATCTTCTAATTCCCCGATTCAGTCCTCAGCTTCTAGACCTTCCAGGGTGTTCTTTATTTCAGCTATGTCATTCCTCATTTTCAATTGATTCTTATTTATTGTTTCAAGCTCTCTTTTCATGTTGGTATAGGTCTCATCAGGACCTGTATAATTCTGATTAAGTTGTAGTTCTCACTGAAGTTTTTGCACATCTTTATTACCATTACTCTGAATTTTTTATCTGATAAATTGTTTATCTCCATTTCATTTAGTTCACTTTCTGGTGATTCCGCCTTTTCTTTCATTTGGAGGTTGTTTCTTTGTCTCCCCTTTTTTGCTTTGTTTTTGTTTCTGCATATTAAATCAAACTGCGGTACCTCCCAGATTTTGTGGGGTGGTCTTATGTAGTAGGTATTTTGTGTGACCCAGTGATGCAGTCTCTTAGATTTCCTGAGCTGGGTGCTCTAGGAAAGGCCCTTCCTTGTTTTATTTGGGTTCTCATTTTGTAGTTGGGTCTTGAATGTTATTGTTCCATTGGTGGATGGAGTCTTCTCTCAGGCTGGCTATGTGTCTCATGTGAACTGTTGTGGAGGTGCTGACTGAACAGAACAAAATACAACACAACAAAACACTAAACAGAAGAAACAAAACCAAAATATACTGAAGATCCCTATACCACCAACAAAAGCAACCACCAGAGAAGAGAGAATTAGGAAAGAAGAGAGTAAGAATAACAGAAAAAAAAAAGAAAGGAGGAAAAAGTATGAGAAGAAAACAAAACAAACAATAAACAAAAAGCACACTCAAAAAAACAACAAGAAAAGGGGGGACAGAATATGTAGATGCAGAGCTGAAATAAAGAAAATAAAAATAAAGAATTAAAATAATAGGGGAAGGAAAATGGTTTAAAATAAAGGATGGAGAAAAGAAATAAAAAGATAAATTAAAAAATTGAAAGGGAGAAAGTAGATAGACCTAAAATAAGAATAAGAAAAAAGATGAGAAAACAGGAGAAAAAGAAGAAAGAAAAAAAATTGAATAGTGAAAAAAGAAATAAAAAAAATGAGTAGGAAAAGGGAAGAGGAAAATTAGATATATAAATGAAACAACAGAGATTAGAATAATAACAAATCAATAAAGCAGATAAAGAAGATACATTTTAAAAGGGAAAAAACAAAGGAAAGAGAAAAATGAAAAAAAAGAAGACAAGTGGGAGGGGGAAAAAAGAAAAAAAAAGGGAGAGGGGAAAAAAAGTGAAATGGCCTTCATTTCAGGCCAAGTTTAGTGCTCCATGGGAGCTCACTTTGGATCCCGCCTGTCTGCCAATTCTGGGCTTCCTGGGTTAGGTACATAGGTGCTAACCACTGTCAGGCACTGTCCTTTGGCTTTCAGCACCTGCTTGAAGGTCCAGTTGATCCACTGATCCACCATTTGTGTCTGTCCCCACAGGCCTTGGCTGCCAGCAGGAGGAGCCAATCTCCCAAAAAAGCATTTTTAACTAAGTTATGCATATTGTTGTTGTTGTTTAAGCTATAGTACCATTGCACACTTAATTGACTACAGTTTGGTATAACCATAACTTTTATATATAATCAAAAACCAAAAAATTCATGTGACTTGTTTTATTTTGATTCTTCCTTTATTGTGGTAGTCTGGAAGCAACCCCACAATATCTCCAAGGTTTGCCTGTATAATTCTTTTTTAAAAATCATAGTTGGATTTAATTTGCTAATAATTTTTGAACATTTTTCATCTGTCTTCAAGAGATATTGGGATACAGTTTTACAATTTTGTACTTTTTTTTTGTCTGCTTTGGTATAGGGTAGTATTGGCCTCGTAAACTAAATTAAGAAATGTTTCCTCCACTTTTATTTTTTTGTGAGAGATTGTGTAAAATTGGTAGTAATCTTTCCTCAAATGTTTGGTAAAATACTCCCTCAAACCCTGTCAAAGAACATTCTGTTTTCTACTTCTAGACATTTCACTATTTTATATACCACACATAAGTGGAATCATGAGGTATATGTTTGTCCTATAATTTCCACTTGAATTTTTGGTATAACTTCTACTTTTTGATAATATCTTGTACTTTTTCATTTGCTTCAAGAGAACTTGTAGTTGCTTATAGCATTGTAATGATATCTGCTTTAGCATCCCTGTCAGATGATTCCAATGTCATACTCTCTCACTGCTGGTGCCAGTGGATCATCTTTCCTCATTGAGGTTGCATTTTACCCACTGAGTGTATGCTCCAGTTTATATAATTGACTATGCTTAAACATTCAAGCAATATTCAATATTCTGAAACTATATGAAAATAACCATGTGCATGTGTATATTCATAAAACTGCAACTGACCCTTCAGGAGAGACCTTGGAAGTATGCTTGCTGTGTCAACAGTTACATGTATACAGTTTACATACTGCCAAATTGCCCTCCCTCTAAAAGGCTTTACCATTCTGCCATTCCCAGCAATAATGCATGGAAATGCCTGTTTTCTCACAGCCCCACCAATAGAATACTGTCAAGCTTTTGAATTTCTGCCAAGCCGATGAGTGTGAAATGGCATCCCAATGAAGTTATAATTTCCCTTTCTCTTACCATGATTGAAGTTGAACATATTTTCATTTGTTTATACCTCTTTTGGTAAACTGAGCATGTTTCTTGCCCAATTTTCTCAAACTTCTGGTCTTTTCTGCTTGATTTTTTAAAGTTCCTATAATGGGGGGATATTAACCCTTTATCTGCAAAATACTGTTGATTTATGTTATATATTTCTCTTCCAGTCATTTGTTTTTTGACACTACTTATAGTAATTTTTGCAATGCAAAACACTGCTCTTGTATTCAACTTTATCAACAATCTTGTAGTATCTCTGGATTTTAAGTCAGGAAAGCATCTGGGCTGGGCATTTGTTAGGCTGTAGACCCCCAAACTGGGAAGAGTTATGGCTGAAAGCCCTCAGTCCTTGGGTTCGATCACCGGCATATAGTTACAGCTAACGGGATGGGGCCTCGAGCTGCAAGGATGAGTATTAATAGATACCCTTCATTCTGTTATTGGGGGAGGCAGAGTCTGTGGCTCGGGAAACTTATGGCTGTTGGAGGACTTAGGAAGGGGTGTGGATGAAGGCCATTATAATATTGCTCTCCCCTTTATAGGACCAGAGCCCAGAAGAAATACAGAGTGACTCTCCATGTCTCCCAAGAAGTTGAATATTTTGAGGTTCTTCATAAAATGAGGTACACATTCCAGGCGTGCAGCTTTGTATAGAAACATTTTATTAAAATAAAAGGAAATACAATATATAGAAGGACTGCTGCTTAGAAAAGTAAACCATAAGCAAACTTTCTCATGAACACTGGAAAAAGGCAACATTGTTTTTCCTCCATTCCATTTCCGCAGAGCAGAATGTTTCCTAGTGGTTTCTGCCATCTTCACAACTCCTGGTAATGGAAGAAAGGTCAGAACATGTTTTTATGGTAGGAGTTTGTATCTGGCCTCATAAATTTTGGGCATCCAGAGGGTATAAGTTTAGCAGAGATTACCGAACAAGGTGTTGAAGGTACAGCCTGGTTTCTTCTTGCTGCTTATTATAAGAGTAGATGGATAAACTGAAGGAACAGTTAAACAACAAGGAACCAGAACTTGAAGATTTGGGAAACTCTTAGCCTATCCATATTACAGAAAATAAGATGTCCTGGAAAGAGCACCAGTGTGGCTGGACAACTGTTTCATAAAGATATAAGTTTGGAACCAGTCAACTATCTCAGCAGAAACTCTGGCAGATTGGATTAACCGTGATGCACATGGGACAAACTGAAGGCATTCTATAGGTAGGAGAATAGATCTACCCAACTGCAAACATGTGTTACCCATCAAGAAGGGGAATGACCCCGAAGGTGAAACAGAGATGAGCAGGTCTGCTACTTCCACAGTGGGCCCAGAGAGTAAAAGTCTGGGGGCCAGTATGTCTCTTCCATGGTTTCAGTAGGCCTGGCACCGCCAATGCCACCCAAGTGGGACCAGAGAGCCGAGGACCCAACCAAAGATAGTCCTTGAGCCTTAAACATAATAGAATCTAACTTACTAGGTTTTAGACGTCCTTGGGACCATCAATCCTTTCTTCTCTCCACTTTTGGAATGGGAATGTAAATTCTAAGCCTGTCCCACCAGTGTATTTTGGGACCAGATAATTTGTCTGGTTTACATGTTCACAGCTAAAGAGGAATTCTGCCTAAGGATGAAACGCATCTCTAGTCTCACCCACGTGTGAATTTTGGTGAGATTCTGAACATACCATTGATGTTGGAAAGCATTAAGACTTTTCAAGTTCTTAAAATGGGTGAATGAATTTTGTATGTGGGAAAAATGTGAGTTGGGGGGGGGGGGGTGGCGAGACTAGAGGGCTGAATTATTCTGCCAAATTCATATGTTGAAGTGATGGTCTACTATGTGACTTTTTTGATGACATGGTCTTTAAAAGGTAAATGTTAAGAGGTCCTTAACCCAATATGGCTGGATCCCTATAAGAGAGAGAGACCCCAGGAAAGCACACACATGGAAAAAAGGCCACACGAGAACACAGCAAGAATGCAGTCACATTTGCAAGCAGAGAGAGGCTTCAGTAGAACCAAACTGCTTACATGTTGATCTTGGACTTCTAATCTCAAATACTGAACAGAAAATAAGTTTCTGTTCTTCAAGGCACCAAGTCTGTGGTATTATTATTATTATGGCAACCCTGGCAAATTAGCACACATTCCTAGTGCAGGAAGGAAAACATAAACCAGCTCTCTTATCACTGAAAGAATGCAGTACCTTTTCTCCACTGCAATGGAGAAAAGGGAAACATTTCCTAGTGACTTCTACCACCTGCACACTGAGGGCAAAAGGGAAAGAAAGGTCAGGAAAACAGCTCTTGTGGAAGGGAGTGATGGCCAGACTTGGTTCTCTTATGTCTGTGGAGGTGAGACTTCTGGCTAAAGCCCCGCCCACACTCCCTGCACACATATGGCTTCTCTCCTGAGTGGGTCCGCTGGTGTCTGATGAGGGCTGACTTGAAGCCAAAGCCCCGCCCACACTGCCCACACACACATGGCTTCTCTCCTGAGTGTGTCCTTTGGTCAGAGATGAGGTCAGATTTCTGGCTAAGTCTTTGCTCACACACTCCATACCCATCAGAATCCTCCCCTAAGTGTGTCCTCTGGTGTCTAGTGAGAAGTGACCTGAAGCCAAATGTGCGGCCACACTCGGAGCACAGGTAAGGCTTCTCCCCTGTGTGTGTCCTCTGGTGTCTGATGAGGGTGACCTTCTGTCCAAAGCCCCGCCCACACTCAGGGCACACATAAGGCTTCTCTCCGGTGTGAGTCCTCTGGTGTCCTGTGAGGGCAACCTTCTGCCGAAAGCCGCGCCCGCACTCGGAGCACAGGTAAGGCTTCTCCCCTGTGTGTGTCCTCTGGTGTCTGATGAGGGTGGCATTCTGGCGAAAGCCGTGCCCACAGTCAGCACAGACATAAGGCTTCTCCCCTGAGTGTGTGACCTGGTGAATGAGGAGCAGGGACTGCTGCCTGAAACCACGCCCACACTCTGGGCACAAGAAGGGCCTCTCACCAGAATGTGAGCTCTGGTGTTGGAGGAGCGATGCCTTCTGGCAAAAGCCTCTCCCACACTCAGGACATACGAAGGGCTTCTCCTCCAAGTGTGTCCTCTGGTGTAGGACGAGGGCAATCTTCTGACGAAAGCCTCGCCCACACTCCTGACAGACAAAGGGTCTCTCTCCGGAGTGTATCCTCTGGTGGTTAGTGAGCGAGGACGTATACCTGAAGTGTCGCCCACATTCCCTGCACGTGTACGGTTTCTCCCCTGAGTGTTTCCTCTGGTGTATGGTGAGGGAGGACTTGCGGCCAAAGCTTCGTCCACACTCCCCACAACTGTAAGGCTTCTCCCCTGTGTGCATCCTCTGGTGCTTGAGGAGGTCTGACCTCTGGCAGAAACCTCTGCCACATTCAGGGCATACATGATGCTTCTGGAGGCGAGCCAGGCTTGAGTTTGTGCTGCGTCCTCGTGTATATTTTTCACACGTGACTGCTCCAGATTCTGAGCAGTCTGCCCCTGTCAACATGTCAGCCCCCTCAGGATTCATCTTCTGGTCTGTTCCTTCCACCTTGTGTACTGGCTGACCTTGAAATGGGCCAAAGAATATGCTTGAAGTCCCACTTAGCAGCAGCCTCCTGACCATGGTGCCTTCGCTCTCTCCATCTTCTGCTTTTGCTCTCAAGCATCTTGGAGCCTCCAGCGGGAAGTGACTTCCTACAGAAGAGCTTGGGGAAATCTCAGGGGGGCGGCCACACAGCACATATTGTCTGAGGAACTGCGGACTAGAAAAGGCCGCTGGGCAGGAGAGACTGGGCTGGAATTCTGTCCTTGGTTCTGCTGGAGAGAAAGTCTGTCATAATCACCACGGTACCTTGTGGACAGTGAAACTTACCCAGCAGTCATTCCTCAGTTCACAGAAAGACTTCTTTTAGAGAGCTACCCCCTCCCGCTGTGACACCTTCGCGTGTGTGCCGATACCACACAAAAACTCACAAGACGAGCCAGCTCTAAATGATCAGCCTGAGAGACAGCTCCGGCCCTATGAAGTGCTGCCATTAGCGCCATCCGTTTCCCCAGTACAGTTACCTCCCAACCCACAGGCCTTATCACTGCTATAAACAGTATCACAAATACAGCTTGGAGCAAAAGCAGGTTTACAGTTGTGAGGAGGTGAAGCACAGAGTTTCTTCTCGTATTATCTTTGTATTGTTTTCCATATGAAATACTGTAAACCTACTTTTGGCATAGCCTGTATATGCTTTTACTGAAAGTATATGACTTACTACAAATTTCTTTAGTGATTTTTTCCTACAGGAAAGGAATGGGGTCATTACAAGGAATCTTTCCAACTGGAGGCCCCATCGGGGAGGCAGTACACGGGATCCCTGCAGGAAATGAACCAGGAGGTGTTGCCACCATCCTCACCAAGTGTTTTCTAGAGGGTATTTGCTGGGTTTTATGCCAGAAAGTGGGGACTCAACAATGAAACAGTCTACAACCCCTTAAAGGATTCTGGCACCTGGTGACCCCAATCAGTGCCAACCTGCTTTTCTTAGTGTTGTGCAAATTGTTGTGAAAGGAACAATACCCCCTGCAATAGCTCTTTACTGGGAGACATTAATTTGTAGGCCTTGTTTTATTACTCTGGTTCTACCCACCTGAAGCTGATGAAAAAACAACCCATGACACTATACTCAGTATCCCAGGCTTTTTCAGACCTAGCAGAGTCTTTCCTCAAAATAAGATGTGTTTTATAAACTTTCTACAACATGGGTTGCAAACTAGTCCACCAGATGTTTTGTAAATAAAGGTCCAAAGCCACACTCTCCATGTAGTGTCTATGGCAGCTTTCACAACAACGGCAAAGTTTAGTAGTTGCATCAAAGAAGGCAAAGGTTGGAAAGGCTGAATTATTTACTATCTGGCCCTTTAGGCTAGAGGAAAATCTTTCCTGAACCCTGATTTACATTATTGATTCATTCGATCTTGTCTAAAATGCCAACTTTCAATACTAACAAGTATAGCTACTGTGAAACCCCTTCCTAATACTTCAAGCTCCCTAGATTTGCTTTTCAGCAAGTTCTTAGTAAATTTAGTTATGTGCGTGTATGCACGCACATGTGTGTATATACATATGGATATGTAGCTAGATCTAGAATCTCCTGTGAAATGGCCTCGAGAATCACAAGTGCTGACTCCACTGGGCATCCAGATGTGACAGTGAACATCCTTTCAGTCTTGCATCTATTTCTGGCCATCAAGAGGTCCCCCCATGATTGGTCAAATGTGCTCCAGTGCAGCTCACTGAATTGTCAGTTTATTTTGTTAATCTAGGCTGTCCACATTTCACAACCTGTGGAAGGTGTATATATCTCTGAGCAGCAGTTTCCAATAAATACTCTGTTGTAATTCTAGAATTCTGACAGCTGAGCTTTCAGTACTGCACAACTGTCTACTTGTCTCTGAATTGATGGGAAGAGAAAAGCAGCCACTGCATTCTTCTTGTCTTGTTTATATGCCAGGAGTAGGTCCATCCTTGCTGTTTCAAGGGACCTGGCTGAGTCCAAAGAAAGAAGACTCTGTATTGATCTTTAGAAGGCAGCTATGCTCACCACTATACCACCAACGCTCTGTATTGATCTTTAGATTAAGAAGATGTGCCATACTGAGTCTAAAGAAATAAGACTCTGTATTGATCTTTTAACACATATGCTTGCTAGCAGAGGAATTAAGGTTACTCCCAGTCAGAACGTTTTATACAAGAAGTATGTCCATGCTTTTCTGAGGAAGGAAAGGTAAATGTAAAGGCATGGGAGGAGGTAGGCCCAAGGAGCCTTATCCTTAACCCCACTGCAGCCTTTCCACCCCGGGAAAGTGCAGGATTGGCAAGCTCTCCCTGGGGTGATAGATCAGGACTCAGGTAATAGCGCAAAGCGCCAATCCTACTCTTAAAATGGATACAAGAGAGCATTTGGGGTTTTTCTTCTTAATGCCTGCTTTTAAAAAATAAAAAAGGGGGAATTTTCCGGGAGCCAGTCCATCCTTGCTGTTTCAAGGGACCTGGCATATATGGCATACTGTTCTTAATATGTTTGCTCCCCTTAGCGCTATGTGTTTTAACCAAGGTCACCTCTCTGAGAAAGGTTGTTTCCCCAGGTGGGGATTTTTCCCTGAAGTTAGGGAGGGAATAAAACCCCTTAACTAAGTGCCAGGCCAGTAGTTAATCACTTTAACTACGAACAATCACACTTAAGCTACGTAATCTTTACTCCCTGGAATGGAGATAAGAAACGCCCTAACCTTTGGAATAGAGATTGATAGGATTGGAATCAACTGGTATAAATACAGATGTAACAAGACAACAGAACCTAGACACAGAACCCAGAGACAGAACCTAGAGACAGAACATGGCAAAAGATCCTGGACAGAAACTGGCAACAGAACCTATAGACAGAACCTAGCAAGAGAACCTGGCTGAAGATCCTAAAGACAGAACCTGGCTACAGAACCTGGATAGAACATGGCAAGAGAACCTGACTAGAACCTGGTGACTGAACCTGGCTGGAGAACCTGGACAGAACCTGGCTGGAGAATCTAGCGAGGGGACATGGCTACAGAACCTAGCTGGAGAACCTGGAGAACCTAGCAAGAGAACATGGACACAGAACCTGGCTGGAGATCCTGACCAGAACTTGGCTAGAGATCCTGGCTAAGCTGCTGATCAACTGAACGCTGCCTCTGTGTCCTTCATTCTTCGCCGACTCTGTCCACACCTTTGGGGACCACTGGACCTGTTGGGGTTGGACCCCAACACTTGTACTCTCGATGACATAAACCCTAAAGCCAGTGGTACACAGCACGTCATTACAGCAGGGCCTTTCACTGGGAAAGGAAGCACATTTGTGTGTCTTGTACATGAAAAGGTGCCACATACTAAATCTGACAAGCTCAGGGGAGGCCTGCATGGTGGCCTTTCAAACTCACAAAGGATGGTCCAAAATTAAAACTTTTTAACTAAAAGCAGTTCATGATGAGTAGTCATGTCCTAGGCTAGAAATCTTTCCTGACAAAGGTCAATTTTCACCTTCATTAAGCCTGTTGTTTTTTTGCATCTATGATAACATATCTTTGGAATGTGAAAGTAATTTCCTTTTTCTGGACCCCTCAAAGCACAGGCGCTACTCTGCGGAAATAAAAAATCCCCTCATTGTTATTGAGTTAAAATTGCTGACTGTTAACTATCCTGCCCCCACCTATATGAAGAAGTATTGTCTATTATTTTACTTTTTATCCAACCCCAGAGGTTCTCCCCTTTTTTGCTTTCTCCCACCTCCCTAATCTATCATGGATGGATTTCATATAACCCCCTTATGCCTCTTCTTTTGATTGTAATGTGCAAAATAAGGTGCAAAACTGCCATTTTCTGGAGCATTTTCTCAATCTGGTGAGACTTTGCTTCCTGGCAATTGCCATCAGTTTGGCACAAATAAACTCACAAAAATCTTTATAGGTTTGGATGTTTCTTACATTGACATTTACTTAGAGTAGTTGGCAGGATTCCAATGAAGCTCACCCAGGACCCCCAGTGGATCCGGACCCGGTGATAGGATCCAGCAAGGGGCCCATTGCGCCCGCTGTCTCCCAGCCACATTGGGTGAACTTGGATGAGTTATCTCTCTGATCCAGGACCTTCTTGCTTGTGGTAGAGGAACAGACTTTATTTGAAATGTTCTTAGAAAATCCTCAAGGTGGCGCTAAAAGATAGGAGTTGAGAAGGGTGGCTGGCTTTGATTTTGGCTTTTCAGTTGGCATTATTCCATTGCAGTCTGAGCAAAGACTTTTGTTGATGAGACCCTGCACTCGGGCTGTGAAGATGAGGACATGCCCTCCCTCCAGCCAGAACCTTGGGTGTTCTTAGGAGACTAAAAATCTTTGTGGAGGTGTCAGAGGACATTCCTCACAACCTGCAGAAGCCCAATAGGAAAATTCCAACTCAACTGTAATTAAACAATTGTCTTCTACAGGGATGCACATATAAAGGTGGTTTACCTAGTGCTCTGAGTCCTCACAGCTGTATTAAACAACTGGGGAGACAAACTGAGGCACGTAAGAGGGTTGAATGCAACTCAAGGAGTGAGAGCCTAGAGCAAGCATGTCAAACTCGCAGCCCACAGCGAATATTTTTGCAGCCCAGCCAATATAATATGTAAGAAACGTTTTAATAAAAAATTCGTAACTTAATATTTACAATATCCTGTTATACATAATTATTAACAAACTACAATGTTTGCTAATGACTGATTACTATAATCGTGTTGCATTCATTTCCCTTACGCGCCTTACTTGCAGGCACACCATTTCTCTCCACTAATACTAACAGCGAATATTTTAGCAGCCGATTGCCACGTCATTTGTCTTGTACTGACTTGTTTGGTGTGCGCAACAGGAAATATTTCACTTTCAGAGAACATGAAAAATAGGTTTATTTGTATTATACTTATTAATTTGTGAGGTTATTCAGTGTCTACTAAGTTAATGTTCAAGAAAAATATTAATTTTTATTAAAATGTTCTATTATTTTATGTTAATGATTACTCATTTATTTCAGCAGCATGTCTCTATTGAAATAAACCTACGTTTCTATGAAAATTGAAGCTTTTGTTTTTTTGTGGCCCACATAAACTTAAGCCTTGGTTATTTGGCCCGTGTTAGCCTTTGAGTTTGACATGTTTGGCCTAGAAGAGCTCAAGTTATAAGCAGCACACTTCGACCCACTACATAACCTTCCTAGAAAATTCGTTCAGACTGCAGATATCCAAAGAAAGAATAAAATTAAAATGGGAAGTTGTGCCTCTAAGGTCCATGAATCCCAAGAATCTCAGCCCCCCATTAATACTCGCTCAGAGTACATGTATAATTCATATGGAATCTCAACTTGCAAGTATCTACAGAAATGGGGAAATTTAACTAAAAATGGTATCAGCTTGAAACGGCCAAAGTGGGAGATTTTTGAGACCTCCAAACTGATTTTTCTGCATGCTCAATTAGAAAAAGCCGGCTGTAAAATTGAACGGATGGGAAGCTTATCTTGATTGGAAATTAGAAACTTTTAGGAAAGGCTCTGCTAAAATATCTTTCCTACAGGAAGTTAATGAGAAAAGTTTAAGGGACTGTCTCTGAACTAAAGAAGGCTTCCAAAGCCAGTAAATGCCAAGACCCCATTCCTCCCTTTCTACAGCTCCTCCACTATACCCTTTATTCTCTGAGTTTCCTTGTACAGACTTGCCCTCCACCCCCCTTCTCCCTTCTCCTTCTCTCTCCCCTCTACTACCACTCCCTACTGACCTAAGGAAAAATGATAATAAAAATTCAGAGAAAGATAATTCAGGAACTTTAGCAGCTTGTCTCAGGTAGAGGGAAACCAGTGATTGTATATATTCCTTGGACTAGCACAAAATTAAGAAATCTAACCAAAGATTTCTCTGACCCTCTTCAGGACCCCAACAAGTTTGTAAAGGCATTTGATTTAACTGTTAGAACATATGATTATGGCTATTCTGACCTATTCCAATTAATACACTTACTGGTTTCTGAGAACAAGGCAATAGGATAGTTGAATCAGGTTTGCTGGCATATTCCTGTAGAGGATTTTTTTTGAAAAACGGAGAGAGACAGACCAGGAAAAAATGCAGGTAATTAGCTCACCAGCTTTACCAAGCCATACCTGAGATTCTTGCCTGGAAAATGGAGTGGACCAAGATCCAGCAATATAAAAGAAAGCCTGATGAATTGGTGCTTGATTTCTTTAAACATTTTGAAAAACTTTCAAACAATTCTCAGTTCTGTCTCCACACAGTTTTAAGAATCATCAAAATAATCTCTTATTAAATTTGGCATTTTTGGAAGGACTAGATAAAGAGCTTGTAACTTTGAACAAAAAACATGACCTGGCAGACAACCATCAGAACTGGCTATTCTGGCTGGTCAACTATCAAACTATTCAAAAGAAAGAAAAATATAAAACTGCCAACTTTATGAACTTAAAGCTCCAACAATTAAGCAATCAGAGGTTTCTAAGACTAGGGCAGAGAAGAGTCTTTTTACTATAAAAAGCCAGGTCACCATAAGGAGGATTGTAGAAAAGTGAAATGGAATTTACAAAGAATAAAAGAACAGAAGCAATAAAACATAGGGCTGCTCTAAGGACTATGAGAGGGTATTTCCACTATTTACTAATACTTTAGGAGAAACTGAAATTATCATGGAAGGGCAAGTTACTAAGGCCCTTGGAGATACTGGGGCTACATTATCTATTCTTAACCGTAGCCAGCTAAGTTTCCCTCTCCCTCAAGGCTTCTGTGCACATGGTAGGGGTATATAAACAACCAATGCCTTTTAAAATCAGGACCTGTCTCCTTTCAATCAGCGAATGTTATGGGGCAACATACATTTTTACTGGTCAAATCAGTCCCAATTCAGTGGATAGAAAAAGATTTTCTTAAAACCCATGATGCCCACATATCCTTTTCCGAGAAAGGTGAAATCTACTAGTATTCAGGACCAGATCAATCAGATACTGAAACAATTGGGGAAATTATTAAAGGAACTTCCACAAGAGGAAAGTGATCTTAAAACTGAACGTTTGTTGCAGTATGTTCCAATGCAACTTTGGATCCTTTCCAGTACAGATATTGTCAAGATCAATTCAGCCACTCCTATTAAAATAACTATTGATAATACTTTGCGCCTACCTAATATTCGCCAATATCCTTTAAGACCTGATGCACTAGCTGGAATTAAGCCCATTATACAAGACCAGAGGCCCACTGCATAACATTCGAGGGGTACTTAATGCTCCCGCCACCGCTGCTGCACTCGCCAGTCGTGAGCCCTGCTTCTGGCTGAGCCGCGCTCCCCCTGTGGGAGCACACTGACCACCAGGGGGCAGCTCCTGCGTTGAGCATCTGCCCCCTGGTGGTCAGTGCGCATCATAGCAACCGGTCATTCTGCCGTTCAGTCGATTTGCATATTAGGGCTTTATCAGATAGGATTAGTTAAAAAGGGGACTTATAATTCCATGTACAAGCCCCTGTAATTCTCCTGTCCTTCCAGTAAAGAAACCAAATAGAAAGGATGGAGATTTGTACCGGATCTCAGTGCTATACATAAGATAGTTATTCCAAGACACCCTGTGTTCCAAATCCACATATTTTATCAGCCATTCCTTGGACTGCTGATATTTTTCAGTAATAGATTTATGTAGTGCCTTTTCTAGCATTCTAATAGAAAAAGACAGTGCATTTTCTCAATCCATTAAGAAAATTCTCTACAGGTTTGAATGTTTCTTGTGTTGAGAGTCTTCTGTATTAAATATGGTGACTGAGTTAAATATTGTTAATGTTGCCCTTATGGGAACCAATTCTAACCATTTGTCTAATAAGAATATTCATCATAATTTTTGTGCTTAGCTAGTAATATGGCACATTTTAGCTAAAAGTGATTTGGAATTCCAATGTCCACTTTGGATAACCCTGAACTTTAACATAGTTTTAAACTATAGTTCTGTCTACCTGAAGTTGATGAAAAATCAAGAAGTTCCTGAATAAAAGCATAAATAAAAATAAAATTTAGCAAAATAATGATTTTCAGTGAATCAAAAAAATTCCATGATGTAGAAGAAAATCAACTCATAAACTCTTGAAAAATCTACAGCTGCTCTTGGGCTGATTGATTATTGAGATCAATAAAAGTACATCAATAATTGTACATGAACTCAAAACTTTTCAATACAAAGAGAAAAACCAATGCCTAGTGGCTCATTAAGAAAATGTTTCCTTCTGCAGCTGCTGGAGGTAGTATAAAAGAACAGCTGTGAGTTAAGTGAATAGCCTTCGACACTGGCTCACAGAGGAATGCTTGTGCTGTCACTGCTTTTAAACAATTTAAAGAATTTTAAGACTTGGTTCACAAATGTAAAAGGTGGATGTTTTCAATGTTAATCAGAATTAGTCCTTAGAAACTGGAAATTTTTCATAATATGCCATGTCCATGATTTTAAGACAATATAAAAGCAATACTAACGTATAATTAATTTTATGTATCAACTTAGCTGTCCACCAGTGTTTAGTCAAACATTATCCTGGGTGTTTCTGTGAGGGTGTTTTTGGGTGACTTGAGCATATATATATAGCCGATTGCCCTCCCTTATGAGTAGCCTCATCCAATCAGTTGGGGCCTGAATACAACAAAAGGTTGACCCTCTTCCAAATAAAAGGGAATTCCTCTAGCCCAGGGGTCGGCAAACCATGGCTCGTGAGCCACATGCGGCTCTTTGGCCCCTTGAGTGTGGCTCTTCCACAAAATACCACGTGCGGGCGCGCATGTACACTGCAATTGAAACTTCGTGGCCCATGCGCAGAAGCTGGTTTTCAGCCTGGGCAAGTCTATTTTGAAGAAGTGGCGTTAGAAGAAGTGGAGGGTGTAGGTCGGTCGGGCGGGCGACGGGGGACGATGGGGACGACGGGAGATGCACAAGTTGAGTGAGCCAGTCAGTCAGCAGTCTTATGTGCAGTGGTTAGTGCTAGTCGCGTCCACAAATCGCGCGGGTGACAAAAGTACCTACTCGAAGCATAAAGTTACCTGTATTTTTCTAACCAGCTGCAAATCCTACAGGTATTTTTGTCATCAATTTAAGAATTGTAATTATTTTGTGTTGGTGGCTTTATTATTATTTTAGCAAAGGCCAGCTTAGGAGTACACTAATTAAGTTAATAACAATGTACCTACCTATATAGCTTAAGTTTAAAAAATTGGGCTCTCAAAAGAAATTTCAATCGTTGTACTGTTGATATTTGGCTCTGTTGACTAAGGAGTTTGCCGACCACTGCCCTAGCCTGTCTTCACGCTGGCACACAGGAGGAGGAGGATGCTTTGTTTTTCCTGTTTTTGCACTCAAACTAAAACACATCTTCCTGGGTGTCACGCCTGCTGGCCTTTGGACTGAAACCACACCATCAACTCTCTTAGGTCTTCCTATGACTCCATAATAATGAAAACAAATTCCTATAATACATTTCATAGTGTGTGTGTGTGTGTGTGTGTGTGTGTGTGTGCCTAGACATCCTTATCTAATAAAAGAGAAACATGGTAATTGGCATACAACCGCTACCCTTTCCATTGGCTAATCAGCGAGATATGCAAATTAACTTCCAGCCAAGATGGCAGCCGGCAGCCAGGCAGCTTGAAACTAACATGAGGCTTGCTTGCTTCAGTGATGGAGGACTCCAATGTTCCCCGCCTGCCACTGCCAGCCTCTGAGCCTGCAGTTTGAACATTGTAACAAATATAGAAGCTGTGAGCCGGGATCTCAGAGCTGGAGTTGATAGAGTTTCGATTATAGAATCAAAACAAACCAGATACCTACTTTCAGCAGCGGAGGCCTCAGAGCTGGAGCCAAGCCTCAGAGCTAAAGCTGGCCCAGAATAAAAAAAAAAGAAAGAAACAAGGAGCGGTTGGGAGCTTCAGTCACCCGCCAGCCTGAAAACAGCCCTCAGCCCCTCACCCAGGCTGGCCAGGCACCCCAGTGGGGACCCCCACCCTGAATGGTGTGTGACCAGCTGCAAACCGCCATCATCCCCTCACCCAGGCTGGCCAGGCACCCCAGTGGGGACCCCCACCCTGATCAAGGACACCCTTCAGGGCAAACCAGCCAGCCCCACCCATGCACCAGGCTTCTATTCTATGTAGTAAAAGGGTAATATGCCTCCTGGCACCAGGATCAGCGTGACAGGGGGCAGCGCCCAGACCCCCTGATCGCCCTGCGGCTCTGTGTATGACAGGGGGCGGGGCCACAACCTCCCTATCCGCCCTGCTCTGTTCGTGACAGGGGAAGGTGCCCCAACTCCCCAATCGGCCCTGCTCTGAGTCCGACCAGAGGCTGCACCTAGGGATTGGGCCTGCCCTCTGCCACCCGGGAGCAGGCCTAAGCCAGCAGGGCGTTATCTCCCAAGGGGTCCCAGACTGCAAAAGGGCAGAGGCCAGGCTGAGGGACCCCCCCTTCCCCCCAAGTGCACAAATTTTTGTGCACTGGGCCTCTAGTTTCTTATAAAACTACACATACAGTTACCTTATGCCCCAGTGTACTGGGTTGACAGTATCCCACCAAAACTCATGTCTACCTGGAACTGCTTGCACTAAACACCTCAATCTTACCAACCAAACAGATATTGCTTGAAACTGTCAGAATATTCAAAATAAAAAATAGTGCTAACACGAAGTGCTTGCAAGAATGCAAAGAAAATGGATCACTCAAACATTTGCTAATAGGAATGTAAAATGGAATAGCCATTCTAGAAATGGGCACGGCACTTTTTCTACAGGACTGAATATGCCACTACCATGTGACCTAGCAGTTGCACTGTTGGCATCTACCCCAGAAATGATAACCTTATGTCCACATAAAAACCTGTACACGGATTTTATAACTGTAAAAAACCCAAATGTCCTTCAGTGGGTGAAAGGTTTAACAAACTGGTACATTCATACCATGGAATACTACTCAGCAATAAAAACCAGGAAATGTTGATACATGCAACAATTTGGATGAATCTAAAGAGAGTTATGCTGAACAAAAAAAAAGGCAATCCCAAAAGGTAACATATGGTATGATTTCTTTTATATAACATTCTTGAAATGACAAATGCATAGAGACAGAGAACAGATTAGTGTTTGCCAGAGGAATGGGAGAAGACAGGGAATTGGCTGTGGCCATAAAAGGGTAGCACAAGAGATCATTTTGATCGAATTCTGTATCTTTGAATCTAGTCGTACTTATATGAATATACATGGAAAAATTTTCAGAAAACCACACACACAGACACACACACAAGAGTGAAGGTAAAGCTGATGAAATCTGAATAAGGTCTGTGCATTGTATTAACAGAAATGCAAGACTGGTTTAGCAAGAAAAAAAGTCAATGCAGCTCACTAAATTAAAAGACTAAAATAACTCTCATCCAACAAGGTCTAGGAGAGAATTTTGTGAAGCTGATAAAGGGCAGCTATAAAACTTACATTTAGGAGGAAAGCATTCCTCATAAGATCAGGAGCAAGGAAAGGATGTCACTCTGATCACTTAAATTCATTCATTGCACTGAATGTTCTTGCCATGCAATGAGGCAAGAAAAAGAAGTTAAAAGATATACTGAATGAAAAGAAAACTATACTTATTCACAAATAACAAGATCATCTATGTAGGAATTCCTATACAGTAAAAAAAAAAAAAAAGAAAGAAAGAAAATGAAAAAGCTGCTAGGACTAAGAAGTAAATTTTCTAAGTTTACCAGATACAAAATCATTATACATAAATTAATTGTATTTCTATGCACTATCAACAAACCACTGAAAATTGAAATTTAAAAATAATTTAAATTGCATCAAAACAGAGAGGTAAGATGCATAAGACCTGTGTACAAAAACTATAAAACAATGCTAACAAAAATTAATAAGTATCATAAAAGTAAAGTAATATACTCTGTTTATGTATTGGATGGCACAGTATTATTTACATGTAAATTCTCCACAAATTGATGTAGATTAAACTCCATCCCAATCAAAATCCCAGTAGACTTTTTTTGTGTGAAAATTACCAGGCTAACTCTAAATCCACATTGAAATGAATAAAATCTCTAATAATGAAAGCAAATTAAAAAAAATGTTGGAGGATTGGTACTAAGCTTTAGCCTTATTATAACACCACAATAATCAAGACTATGTGGTATTGGCATCAAGATATACAAAGAGCAGAGTGGGAAAAAAGAGTCCAGATATAGACCCATACACACATGGTGAACTGATTTACCACAAAGGGCATAGGCAATTCAAAAAATAAAGGGTTGTCCTCCCAATAAATGGTGCTGAAAAATGGATATTTGTAGCCCCCCCCCCCCAAAAAAAGGCTTAAATACTAGTATAAAAATTTATTCAAAATAGATAATAGACCTAAATGTAAAATAAAAATCATTAAACTTTTAAAAATAAAAAAATACATATGAAATCTTTTTGACCTTTACGCAAATATTGTTTAAATATGCCACCAAAAGTGAGACTCATGAGAGAGAAAATTGACACTTGCATTTCAAAAGTAAGAATTGCTCTTTGAAAGACTACTAAGAGAATGAAATGCAAGCCACATTTCAGAAAATATTTGCAAATCAAATATCTGATCATGGATTTCTATAATGAATATAGGAAGAGCTTTCAAAACTCAATAATAAAAAGATAAGAAACTGGAGAGGAGGGAAAATGGCGGAGGTATAAGCAGACGTGTCCTGTGCCTTGTCCTGGAGCAGATAAGGGTGAGCAGCTGAAACGGGTAACATTCAGCCCGAATAGGCAGAGGATTTTCAGCTGAGAGACTGTCTGCAGCTAGGAAAGACCGAGAACCCCCAGGAAAAAAAAAAAGGACAGTTGGAGACTGCGGCTGAAGCCTCTTGTGGTGCGCCAGCTCAGCAGCGGAGACTGCGCCATCTTGGGTAGCTGTTGCCGGCATCCAGAGACCAGCTACTAACCTGGAAACAAGAGATTTCAAGCAGCGTGACTGCCTGAACTCAGACGAGCACTGCTTCTTCTCACGGAAAGGTTGGACATCCCTAAAGGTGCGGTTTGCAGTTCGGGTTGGAGGGAGGACCGAACTTGCGCACGCGGGGCGGAACCTGCGCCCCACAGAGTCCGCAGCCGTTGGGACCAGCGTGACCCGCGAGTGGGAAAGGGGCCCCACAGGGCTGCTGGCAGAAGGGAATGCGAAAAATGAGCCCATAGCTGGACTGGATGTAAAGGAGCAGCCTTGGACTTTGCCAATCTGCTGGCTGCTTGGTGCCAGGGGCGAGTGGGCGCGCGGAAACTACACGCGGAGACTGTGCGCAGACCTGGAAGGTAGAGGCTTGCGAATTCGCACAACTATCAGGCTCTTGTTACAGTTCCCCTTTGATCCGTGCATTTGATTATTAAACCCAGTTCATGGGATTCCCCAGTTGGGGTCATTCGCAGAGCCTGTAGGGGAAAGTTCTTTTTGGGGAGCCTGGGAAACAGCAGACAGTGGCAAGGAACCAGCTCTGGGCAGTGGTCTTTCCGGAATCAGTTCCAAATACCATAGAGGAAAAAAACAACAACAAAAAAACAAAACCCTACTGATAGAGAGGACTTATAGCCTCGGAGGTCAATCCAGACACACTGCCACCCAGAGGCAGAGCCACGAACTGTCTCTTTTGCGATCACAAATAGAGGCAGTCTGGTAAACAAATACAACCGCCTTAAAATCAGGTCTGTGGTTTACTGCACGGAGGGACAGTGTATCGCAGGGAAGTTCAACACTCCCCTGAATGCCTGGCAGGACTGAGGCGTGCCAAAAAGAAGAGTGGAAGATCTGAAGCACCTTCACTTCCGAATATTTTTATATATTTTTTTTTAAATTCTTTTTTCACCATTTCATCAAGAACCTATTTTATTTTATTTTTATTTTTTATTTTTTTCATCACCTGATTTTACCTTTTTAATTACTACATTTTTTTAACCAGTATTATTGCTATCCTTTTACCATTTTTTCAAGTGTCATTTTATTTTTTAGTATTATTTTTTTTTCTTTATTTTATTTTGGGATTAGTGTTCTACACTCTATTTTCATCGTTCCTTTAGCATCATTTCTCTCTATCTCACATTTACCCTTAAGCCAAAACTCTCTTCCTCACTTTTCCCCTTTTGTTGTCCTGTTTCTCTTACCCTATTCCTGCTTTGGATTTTACCTATTCCTTCTTTCTACCCACTGTCTAAATTTCACCCTACGTATATATCTAATTTCCAATCCCTCATTCTCCCCATACATATAGCCTCTTCCCCACCTCTATTTCATTCTCTTAATTTTTTTTTGTTGTTGTTGTTTTTTGGGGGGTTTTTTGGTCTTTTTGTTTTTTTTTCTCTCCCTTTTCCCAATTTCATTTCGGCACTCCTTTTTGTTTTTTATTTTTCTCTTTAATCTTTTTCTCTTTTTTCTTCTTTATCCCCTAATTATCTTCGCTTGGGGGGGTCACCTTTATTTGGGGTTATTAATATCGTGAATGCATTTAGTTCGGTGCCTTGTACGTTGTGCCTTGTTGTGTTGTATTTTGTGCCTTTGAATCAGCGCAGCAGAGAGAGAACTACATAACCAAACACCTTGAGAAGAGAAATCATGGTGAAACAAAGAACCAACCCAAATATGAAAGAAAAACAGGTATCATCAGAAAAGGAAGTAAACGAAATGGAGGCAATGGGGGCAAGCAACCTGTCAGAGAAAGAATTCAGAGTAGTGGCCATAAGGTGGATGAAAAGAATGGAAGACCAATTCAACAATATGTGTAGGAACCAAGAGGAAATGAAGAAGAACCAAGAGGAAATGAAGAGAAACCAAGAAGAAATGAAAAACGACATCACTGCCATAAAGAACTCAATAGAAAGCATCAACAGTAGACTAGAAGAAGCAGAGGACCGCATCAGCGAGCTAGAAGACAAGGTAGAAAAAAATACCCAAACAGAACAGCTTCTAGAAAAAAAAATAAAAAGCAGGAAGAGAGCCTAAGAGAACTCTGGGACAATGCTAAACGAAACAACATCCGAATAATAGGGGTGCCAGAAGGAGAGGAAACTGAGCAAGGAATAGAAAACCTGTTTGAAAAAATAGTAACAGAAAATTTCCCTGGTATAGGGAGGAAAAAACTCACACAAATCAAAGAAGCTCACAGAGTCCCAAACAAAATGAACCTGAAAAGACCGACACCGAGGCACATAATAATTAAATTGGCAAACACCAACGACAAAGCAAGAATCTTAAAAGCAGCCAGAGAGAGACAGAAAGTTACCTACAAAGGATCCCCCATCAGACTAGCGACCGATTTCTCAACAGAAACACATCAGGCAAGAAGGGAATGGAATGAAATATACAAAGTCATGCAAAGGAAGGGTCTGAATCCAAGAATACTATACCCAGCGAGGCTATCAATCAAAATTGAGGGTCAAATCAGGAGCTTCACAGACAAAAACGGTCTACGGGAGTTTATTACAACCAAACCAGCAATGCAAGAAATGCTAAAGGGTCTGCTGTAAATAGAAAAATACAGGAAACAAAGAAGGAACGCAGCGGTAAAGAACAAAAATGGCAACTAACAAGTTTCTATCAATAATAACTTTAAATGTAAATGGATTAAATTCCCCAGTCAAAAGGCATAGGGTAAATGAGTGGATAAGAAAACATGACCCATATATCTGCTGTCTACAGGAAACCCACCTCAGAAAAAAAGACGCACACAGACTGATGGTGAAGGGATGGAAAAAGGTTTTTCAGGCCAATGGAAGTGAAAAAAAAGCCGGGGTAGCAATACTTATATCTGACAAATTGGATCTCAAAGTGAAGGACATAAAAAGAGATCAAGAAGGCCACTACATAATACTAAAGGGAGCAGTCCAACAAGAAGAAATAACTCTGGTAAATATATATGCACCCAATATAGGAGCACCCAAATACGTAAGAAATCTTCTGGAGAAGATCAAGGGAGAGATTGACAGCAATACAATCATAGTAGGGGACCTTAACACCCCATTATCTCCACTGGACAAATCCTCTAAACAGAAACTCAGCAAAGAAACATCAATCCTAAATGACTCACTGGATCAGATGGAATTAATTGACATCTTCAGAACATTTCACCCCAAAGCCACAGAATATACATTCTCCTCAGGTGCACATTTGTCATCTTCAAAGATAGACCATATATTGGGTCACAGACAAAGTCTCTTCAAATTCAAGAAAATTGAAATCATATCAAGTATCTTCTCAGACCACAAAGGCATAAAACTGGAAATCAACTACAACAAAAACAATCCAAAAAAATCAAACACATGGAGACTAAATAGCATGCTATTAAACAACGACTGGGTCACCAGTGAGATCAAAGAAGAAATAAAAAACATCATGGCAACAGATGACAATGAAAACACAACAATCCAAAACCTATGGGACACAGCAAAAGCAGTCTTGAGAGGGAAGTTCATAGCTCTACAAGCCTACTGCAAGAAACAAACAATGAGAATAAATGACCTAACTCTACAACTCGAAGAATTAGAAAGAGAGCAACAAAAAAAGCCCACTGTAAGCAGAAGGAAGGAAATAACAAAGATCAGAGCGGAGATAAACGACATAGAGACCAAAAAAACAATACAAAAGATCAACAAAACCAAGAGCTGGTTCTTTGAAAGGATAAACAAGATTGATACACCTCTAGCCAGGCTCACCAAGAAACAAAGAGAGAGGACCCAAATAAACAAAATCAGAAATGAAAGAGGAGAAATAACAACAGACCCCATAGAAATACAAAGGATTGTTAGAAAATACTATGAACAACTTTACTCCAACACACTAGACAACCTGGAGGAAATGGACGTATTCCTAGATAAATACAACCTTCCAAAACTTAACCAGGAAGAATCTAAAAATCTCAATAGGCCAATAACTATGGAGGAAATCGAAGCAGTAATCAAAAAGCTTCCAGCAAACAAAAGCCCGGGGCCAGATGGCTTCACAGGGGAGTTTTACCAAACATTCAAGGAAGACCTAAAACCTATACTCCTCAGACTATGTCAAAAGATCCAAGGGGAAGGAGCACTTCCCAGCTCATTCTATGAAGCCAACATCACCCTAATCCCAAAACCAGATAAAGACAATACAATGAAAGAGAATTATAGGCCAATATCCCTCATGAACATAGATGCCAAAATCCTCAACAAAATCCTAGCAAATCGGATCCAGCAGTACATCAAAAAGATCATACACCATGACCAAGTAGGATTTATCCCAGGGATGCAAGGATGGTACAATATCCGCAAATCAATAAACGTGATACATCACATAAACAAATTGAGAGAAAAAAACGACATAGTCATATCAATTGATGCGGAAAAAGCATTTGACAAAATCCAACACCCTTTCTTGATAAAAACTCTCAGCAAGATAGGAATTGAGGGATCATACCTCAACATAATAAAAGCCATATATGACAAACCCACAGCCAACATCATAATCAATAGGCAAAAACTAAAACCATTCCCCCTAAAAACAGGAACAAGACAGGGATGCCCCCTCTCTCCACTCCTGTTCAACATAGTACTGGAAGTACTAGCCATTGCGATCAGACACGAAGAAGAAATAAAATGCATCCAGATTGGAAAAGAAGAAGTAAAACTGTCCTTATTTGCAGATGACATGATACTGTACATACAGAACCCTAAAGACTCCATCAAAAAATTATTAGACTTAATAAATGAATTCGGCAATGTAGCAGGATACAAAATTAATGCTAAGAAATCCATGGCATTTCTTTACACCAATAGTGAACTTACAGAAAGTGAAACTACAGAAGCAATCCCATTTACCATTGCACCAAAAAAATTAAAATACCTAGGAATAAACTTAACTAAGGAGGTAAAAGACTTATATGCTGAAAACTACAGGACACTGAAAAAAGAGATAGAGGAAGACATAAACAGATGGAAGAATATACCGTGTTCATGGATTGGTAGAATCAACATCATCAAAATGTCTATACTACCCAAAGCAATTTATAGATTCAATGCAATCCCCATTAAATTACCAACGGCATATTTCACAAATCTAGAACGAACGTTCCAAAAATTCATCTGGAATAAAAAAAGACCCCGAATAGCTGCAGCAATCCTGAGAAAGAACAAAGTAGGTGGGATCTCAATACCAGATATCAAACTGTATTACAAAGCCACTGTTCTTAAAACAGCTTGGTACTGGCACAAGAACAGACATATAGATCAATGGAATAGAATAGAGACCCCAGAAATCGACCCAAACCACTATGCCCAATTAATATTCGACAAAGGAGGCAAGAGCATACAATGGAGTCAAGACAGTCTTTTCAATAAATGGTGTTGGGAAAATTGGACAGATACATGCAAAAGGATGAAACTAGATCACCAACTCACACCATACACAAAAATAAAATCAAAATGGATAAAAGACTTAAACGTAAGACGGGAAACCATAAAAATACTAGAAGAATCCACAGGCAGCGAAATTGCAAACATATGCCGAAGAAATTTCTTCTCTGATAATGCTCCTAGGGCAATGGAAACTAAAGAGAAAATAAACAAATGGGACTACATCAAAATAAAAAGCTTTTGCACAGCAAAGGAAACCATCAAAAAAACAACAAGAAGACCCACTACATGGGAGAACATATTTACCAATGATACCACCGATAAGGGTTTAATTTCCAACATTTACAGGGATCTCATGAAACTTAACAAAAGGAAGATAAACAATCCAATAAAAAAATGGGCAACGGACCTAGATAGACACTTTTCGAAAGAGGACATACAGAAGGCCGAAAGACATATGAAAACCTGCTCAAAGTCACTAATTATACGAGAGATGCAAATCAAAACGACAATGCGTTATCATCTCACACCTGTCAGAATGGCTATCATCAACAAATCAACAAACAACAAGTGTTGGAGAGGATGTGGAGAAAAAGGAACCCTTCTGCACTGCTGGTGGGAATGCAGACTGGTGCAGCCACTGTGGAGAACAGTATGGAGCTACCTCAAAAGACTAAAAATGGAACTCCCATTTGACCCAGTGATCCCACTACTAGGAATATATTCCAAGAAACCAGAAACGCCAATTAGAAAGGATATATGCACCCCTATGTTCATAGCAGCGCAATTCACCATAGCTAAGATTTGGAAACAGCCTAAGTGCCCATCAGCAGATGAGTGGATTAGAAAACTGTGGTACATCTA
The DNA here is from genome assembly GCF_963259705.1 of Myotis daubentonii. Taxonomy (NCBI): domain Eukaryota; kingdom Metazoa; phylum Chordata; class Mammalia; order Chiroptera; family Vespertilionidae; genus Myotis; species Myotis daubentonii. The sequence continues at coordinate 8,649,294 of NC_081850.1, forward strand.
CACAATGGAATACTATGCTGCGGTAAAAAAAAAAAAAAAAAGGAACTCTTGCCTTTTGCAACAGCATGGATGGAACTGGAGAGCATTATGCTAAGTGAAATAAGCCAGTCAGAGAAAGATAAATACCACATGATCTCACTCATTTGTGGATTATAGAGAACAACATAGACTGATGAAAAGGGACAGACCCAAAGACTGAGAAACAGCGATCAGGCTATCAATCCCCAGAAGGAAAGTAGGGGAGGGCGGGGGTAAGGGGAAGAGATCAACAGAAGGACTTGTATACATGTATATAAGCCAAACCAATGGACATGGACAACGGGGGGATGGGAGCATGAGTTTGTGTGTGTGTGGGGGGAGGTTGGGGGTTAATGGGGGGGATGAGGACACATTTGTAATACCTTAACTAATAATAATAATTAAAAAAAGATAAGAAACTGGTTTTTTAAATGGGTAAAAGGTTTGAGAAGACATTTTTCCAAAGAAGATATACAGATGGCAGATAAGCACATGAAAAGATCCTCAACATCATCAATACCACACAGCTAGAATGTCTAAATCTAAACTAATACTAAGTGTTGACAAAGATGCGGAGCACCTGGAATTCTGCTGGTGGGAATGTGAAAAGGTGAAGCCACTTTGGAAACAGTTAATATAAAATTTAACCTTTTATATTAGTAAAAAATTAAATATACACATATCACATGATTCAGCCATTCTAGTCCCAACTATTTATCTGAAAGAAATTAAAGCATATGTCTACACAAAGACTGTCATGAATATTCACACAGGCTTTATTTGTATTTGTCAGAACTGGAGACTACCCAAAGTCTTTCGATAGAATAGTTGAATAAATTGTGATATCGAGAAATTAACTACTGATCTATGCAACACTATGCATAAGATTCAAAGTAATTATGTTAAGTGAGAGAATCCACTATGTATTCTGTATTCAATTCCTATGAATCCCATAAAATGCAAACAAATCTACAATGATAGAAAGCAGGTCAGTGGTTTCCTGGAAATGGGAAGGGAGGAGAATGAGGCACAAGGAAACTTTGGGGTGATAGGTATGCTTGGATTTTTTGGATCATGGTGATGAATTCATAGATGTAAACATACATCAGAACTTTTAACCAAAGTTTACCATTTAAATATATGTAATTTATTATACTTTGATAATATGCCTTATAATTATCCCTTAACTATTGTACCATAACATATTTTTATATTATACTATAATTATAGATCATAAAAAATAGTTTTTAAATTAAATTAAAGCAATGAACTTACTGTAAAGTACAAGTCCAGATGTATGGTTGTATTTAGATGCAAAAAAAAATTAACAAAACAAAAATAAAATGCCAGGAATGTTGAAAATAAAACAATGAAAAAAGATAAATCATGAAAAAATTTATCCTTACCTCCCAACATTCACCTAAAATTAATTCCAGTTGGATTAAAGACCTATAATGTTCACAGAATTTATATGGCATTTCTACAAATCAGTAACAGAAAGAAACAGCCAAATAAAAAGGAGGAAACACCTTGAACAGGCACCTCACAGAAGGGGAAACACCAATGGCTAACCAACACAGCAAAGATGCTCATGCGCACAGGAAAGCGAACCCCCGTGAGGCTGCAATGCAGACCGGATACAGGGGTAGAAACGAGGTCCGACAGCACCTAGAGCTGGGGAGGGTGTGGAACAAGCTCTCAGCACTGCTGCTGGAGTGTGAGGTGGCATCACAGCTCCAGGCACAGTGTGGCACAGCCTAATCAGGTTGCGGCCACTCCTGCCTATGAACCGCTACTGCACTTGCTCCTACGTAGGCATCTGGAACAACTCTTGCACATTTTTCCAAGGAAGTAACAAGAATATATAGCAACATTGTGTAACAGCCAAAAATTAGAAATACCTTAACTCTCTGAAAGAAAGGAACTGCAACTGCATTAAAATAAGAATATTCATATAATGGAATCAAGTAAGTTTTAAAAATATGAACTAAACCTACACATTATAATGTGAGTCTCACAGAAAGTGGGTGAAAAGGCATGTTCCAGAGGGATGTGTGACATTACAATATTATGTGCAGAGAAGATTACAAACATACAAAACAACACATTATATCAGCAATTTTAAACCTTTTTCAACTCATAGCAGACAAACTACTAAAATGCTGCAGCACACCAAATATTTATTTTTTGCCAATCTGACCAAAAAAAGGTATACTTTTGATTCATTCACACCAGACAACTGTTGCTGCGTTGGCTGTTGTCATTCTTTTATTTGGCAACCTAAGGGAAAGAGATCAGTGCCCCTGGCTAAATAGTCAGGTGTTGCATGTGGCGCACCAGTGTGCGCAGGCAAGCGTGGCCTCCACCTGATCAGGCTGTGCCGCACTGTGCCTGCAGCTACGATGCTGCTCACACTCCAGTGCTGCTGCACCCGGGTTGAAACTGCTGCTCTATATGGTTGAAAAACCATCAAATGGGAAATAAGGATAAAGGTAGACATGGAAATGCTGATGTAGGCACTGGATTCTCAGGGGCAGGGTGGAGGAGCAAAATACCACCAGGGAAGCTACAGGGCTGGTGCCTGGACTTAGAACGTCCGTCAGGCTACAGGGAAGGCACAGTGGCACTCACTGCATAATTCTTTATACCTGGTTGTAATCTTAAATAATCCATCATAAAATTTAAAAAAAGTTAATGGAATGTATGACTAGAATCAATGCACAAAAATGTTACCAGGTTAAGAATAGTAACAGGACACTGTCTAGCAGGGGCAGATGACTTAGGCTCAGATGGCAAGTTATACAGATCAGGCCCAACAAGAAAAGCCCAAGAATAGGGAGATCCAAGGTGTGCTGGAGAAGGGCTGCCAAGTGAGCAGAGTGATGCTCCGGGGGAGGAGGGCAGTGTGCCAGGGAGGCCCTCTCTGTGGTGGGCAGGAGGGCATGGAAGGGAGGGCTGGAGAAGAGCTTCCCCCCAGGAGCTCACAGATGCTACTCCTTCCTCACCCACTGAGCGCCTCACTGGCCTGTGTCCGTGTCTGCTTGGTGCTTCTCACTCACCTGGACAGAGTTCCAGAAGGCATTCGCTCTCCTCTCGCCAGGGCTCGTCCCCTTGCTCCAGTTGTGTGATGAATCTTGGTTTGGAAAAGGCAATTCCTACTCACAGGAAAAGAAAGCAAGGTGACCGTGGGTTAGTGGATTAAAAGGCAATCAGAACTTAGAGTCAGCTGGGAACACAATAACCCAGAAGGGGGTGAGGAGGCACAGAGGAGGGCAAAGGCTCTCTGAATGCTAACAGAGTGACTAAGGAGGGGTAATTCTGGGCCTAAAAGCAGGACACTCATTCTCCCCTGTGCTGGGTTGAACACAAATATTCCCCCGTTTGCAGCACCACCTTTTGGGAGGAAGGGGACTGGAAACAGTCACTTCATGGAATGAAATGCAGTAAGACACCACATTCACACCTAACTAACTTCAAAATTTTCAAAGCTAGAGAACCCAGACATTTCCTGGGGATGCAGGGAAAATATTAGTTTTCTTTCTCAGCCAAAAGCCTGGCGGCTGCTGCCTAAATCTTGAAATGACCACACGCAGACTCCAAGACCTGAAAAGGGCTGTCCTTACCTAGCGACCCCAAATGGCTGCAGGTCTCCAGCATTACATCCCGATACAGGGTCCTCTGGGCAGGACTTAACAGCTTCCACTCTCTCTCGGTGAAGGCCACAGCTACATCTCCGAAGGCGATTATTGTCTGTAATAGAAACACATCCTGCTCACCCAGGGGCCAGCCACACCCACTAATCAGTTCACCTACGCTACTAACCAGCACTGAGGCAGCAAGAAGGCTGGTGTGGGGCACCTGGATGAGACCCATTGATCCAGCTTCTAACCCAGGGGTGGGCAAACTTTTTGACTCGAGGGCCACAATGGGTTCTTAAACTGGACCAGAGGGCTGGAACAAAAGCATGGATGGAGTGTTTGTGTGAACTAATATAAATTCAAAGTAAACATCATTACATAAAAGGGTACGGTCTTTTTTTTTTTTTAGTTTTATTCATTTCAAACGGGCCGGATTCGGCCCACGGGCCGTAGTTTGCCCACGGCTGAACCCTGATGCCACGTGTCAACACTACAAATCCCCTGCCCACATGGCTGGTAAGTCTATTTAGGAGTTCTCTCTTCTGCTCTGCTGATCTCTACGTTCGTGGCACTGCAACAACAGTGTTGATACCTGTAGCTATACAGCAGGTCTTGGAATCAGCCAGGGCAATTCCTCCAACTTCATTGTTCATTAAAGGTATTTTAGCTATTCTAGGGCATGTGCCTTTCCATATACATTTTAGAATAATCTCATCTATAGCGACCAACAAAAAGTTACTGGAATTTTGACAAGATTTGCATTAAACCTGTGTATCAATTGGGGGAGAACTGACATCTTTACTACGTTGACTCTTCAAGTCCATGAACTCATGTTCTTTTTATTTCTTTCATCGACATTTGGGGTTTTCGGCATACAAGTCATATATATGTTTTGGTAAGCATTTCTTCTTTTTAAAATTATATTTTTCGTTTCAGTGGCCGTATGTTCATTGTTATGATACAGAAGTACAACTGTTTGTATGTTTATCTTGAATCCTGCAACCTGGCTGAACTCACTTGACAGCTCTGAATACTTTTTCTCCTAGGTTCCTTGAGATTTTCTACATAGACAATGATGGCATCTGCATATAGGGACAGGTTTATTTCTTCCCTTAGAATCTGTCTGCATTTCATTTCCTCTTCTTGCCTTTATTGTAGCACTTCTGGCACATTAATGAATAAGAGTGGTAAGAGCAGACATCCTTGTGTTGTTCTTGATATAAGGAGGGAAACTTTATATCTCCAGCATTAGGAATTCGGAGATACCACATCACACTCACTAGGATACCAAAGAAACAGAAAATAATAATTTTTTGGCAGGGAGTGGAGAAAGTGGAACCTTTGGGCATTGTTAGTGATAAAAGTAAAATTGTGTTTTCTATGGAAAAGAGTTGGGCATTTCCTCAAAAAGTTAAACATACAATTTACCATAGGGGCCAGCAAAGAACTGAAAGCAGAGACTCAAACAGATAGTTATACACCAATGTCCATAACAGCAGTATTCACATTTGCTCAAGTATGTACAGATAATTGTATATTATTCAGCCTTAAAAAAGGACATTCTGATACATGCTAAATTATGGATTAACCTTGAAGACATTATGCTATAATAAAGTGAAATAATCCAGTCACAAAGGACAAATATTGTTTGATTCCACTATAACAGGTACATAGAATAGGCAAATTCATAGAGACACAAAGTAAAATAGAGGTTACCAGTAACTGGGAAGAATGGGAAACGGGGGGTTATTGTTTTAATGAACAGACTTTCACTTTGGGAATATGAAAAAAATTTGGAAATGGAGAATGACAGCTGTACAACACTGTGAATGTACTTTATGCAACTTAACTGGACAGTAATTCCTCACTTAACATTGTTTATAGGTTCTGTGATTTTAAGCAAAATGATGTATCATGAAACCAATTTTACCATAGGCTAATTGATATAAACCAGTTAGGTTCTTACAGTAAATCATCATTATAACAAAATGGCATTGAACCAAAACACATTATTCAAGGACCTGATATATATTTAAGAATCGTTAAAATAAGAAATTTTGTTATATAAATGTTAGCAATAAAAAATTAGCTCTAGATTTTTTGTAGATGTCCCTACAAAATAGAGCAGTTGCCATCTGTTACTATTGTTCTGTGCTTTTCAGAAATGGTTGCTAAGTTTTGTCAAATATTTTTGTCAAATACTCCATCAACTGATGTAATCATGTGGTTTTTTTCTTTAATCAATATTGTGGGTTACATTAATTGAGTTTCAAATATGGATTCAGTTTTGTATCCTGGAATAAATGGTCCTTGGTAATGGTATATAGTTACTTTTATATATTGTTGAATTCAATTTGTTAATAATTTAAGGATTTTCATGTCTATATTCATGAGAGATGTTGATCTCCAGTTTTAGATTTCTGTTGTCCTTGTCTGCTTTTGATATCAGCTTAATACCTGCCCCATAAAGTGAAATGGAAAGTGTTCCCCTCACTTTGTTTTCTGGAAGAAATTATATAGCATTGGTACTAAGCCTCCTTTAAACAGGTGGCAGAATTCCACAGTGAAATCACCTGGACCTATAGCTTTCTTCTGTGGGGGGTTTTAAATTACAAATTGGACTTCCTTAAAAGTTATATGGCTGTTCAAATAATCTATTCCGTATCGGGCAAGTTAAGGTAGTTTTTGTTTTTCAAGAAATAGGTTCATTTCATCGAAATTTTCTGATGGCTAGAGTTGTAATAATAACCCTTTTTAAATTCTTGACACTGGTAATTTGTGTCTAATCTCTTTTTCTTAGTCTTGCTCAATGTTTGTCAATTTTGTTTTTAAAGAAGAAACTCTCATTTCACCTTTTCTCTCTATTCTTTTTATTTTTCAATTTTATTGATTTCTGCCTTTATAATTATTATTTTCTTCCATTTGTTCACTCTGAGTTCATTTAGGTTCGTAAGGAAGCTTTTGGTAGGTTCTTAAGGTGGAAGCTTAGATGACTGACTTAAGACATCTTCTGTTTTCTAACATATATATTTATTTAGTGCTATTGGTTTTACTCTCAGGACTCCTCTAACTGCATCTCACACAGTTTGATATATTGCATTTCCTTTTCATGTGTGTTTTTATTTCGCTTGAGACTTCATTTTTTTTTTTGATTCATGGATCATTCCTTCTAGTGTGTTATTTCTTTTCTAAATGCTTAGAGATTTTTCTGTTAACTTCCTCTTAATGATTTCAAGTCTGATTCCATTGTGGTCAGAGAACACACTTTTGTATGATTTCAATTTGTAAAAGTTTGTTACAGTAAATAAATTTTTATTTTGTATTATGTGTTGTTTTACAGCCCAGAATATGTCTATCTTGGTATATGTTTTTGAGGGCACTTGAAAAGAATATGTACTTTGTTACTGTTGGGTGGAATGTTCTGTAAATGTTGATTAGATTCTGTTGTTTGATGGTGTTGATAAGTTCTTACTGATTTGGGGTCTAGCTATTCTATCTTTGAGAGAAAGATACTTATGTCTTGAATTGTTGATTTGTCCATTTCTTCTTTCAATTTTTTGTTCTCATATTTTGAAGCCCTGTTATTTGATGTGCATACATTGAAGATCATAATGTCCTCCAGGTGAACTGACCCTCTGTGTCTGGTAACTCTCCTTGCTTTGAAGTCTACCTAAGTCTATTCATATAGTCACTCCTGTATTTGATTAATGTTTACATGATGCACCTTTTTTATCCTTGTGTTTTAACCTGTCTACATTGTATTTGACGTTTCATTTAGATAGAGCATATGGTTGTTTTAATCCACTGTGCCAGTCTCTCAGTGAGCATTCTAATTTTGTTTCTGTTTTCTTTCTTTTTTAAAATTCTTTATTGTTTAAAGTATTACATGAGTCTCCTTTTTTCCCCCATTGACCTTTCCCCCGCCACTGCTTCCCCCAAGCACAAGCCCTCACCCCCCTACTGTCTGTGTCCATTGGTTTTGCTCAGATGCATGCATACAAGTCCTTTGGTTGATCTCTTACTCCCTCACCCCCCTGCCTTCCCTCATAGGTTGTACAGTCTGTTCGATGCTTCTATGTCTCTGGTTCTATTTTTGTTCATCAGTTTATGTTGTTCATTATACTCCACAAATGAGTGAGATTATGTGATATTTATCTTTCTCTGACTGGCTTATTTCTCTTAACATAATGCTCTCTAGTTTGATCCATGCTGTTACAAATGGTAAGAATTCCTTCTTTTTTACAGCAGCTTAGAATTCCATTGTATAGATGTACCACAGTTTTCTAATCCACGTGTCTGCTGATGGGCACTTAGGCTCTCTCAGTTTTCTTATTACTGACTTCTGGTGGGTTACTTGAGCTATTTCAAAAATTGAATTTTGATTAATTTATAGTTTTTTAGTATATCTCTTTGTATAGCATTTTTAGTGGTTGTTCTAGGGCAGTGGTTGGCAAACTCATTAGTCACAGAGCCAAATATCAACAGTACTTTTTCAAAATAGACTAGCCCAGGCCGAAAACCGACTTTGCGCATGGGCCATGAAGTTTCAATTGCACTGTACGCGCGCCCACACGTGGTATTTTGTGGAAGAGCCACACTCAAGGGGCCAAAGAGCTGCATGTGGCTCGCGAGCTGCGGTTTGCCAACCACGGTTCTAGGGGATACATTATGTATACAATACTAACCAATTTCCTGCTCATGTCATTTTACCAGTTTGAATGAAATATAGAAACCTTATTTCCCAATACATCCTCTTACCCTTCTTACTTAAAATGTAACTTTCTTAAGTACTTCCTTTGTATACATTTAGGATCACATCAGCCATGCAATTATTTTTGTTTCAACCACCAAAATTACTTTAGAAAACTCATGTATAGGAGAAGTGCCTACTGTATTTACCCTATTTTTCCTTACTGTGTTCTTTTTCATCCTGATTGCATCCAGGGTTCCCAAGACCACCCTTAGGTTTGATGTTCACTACAAGGATTCACAAGACACACCATATAGTTGTACGCATGGCTGCAGTTACAACAAAAGGATACAAAGCAAAATCCACAAAGGGAAATGGTATGAGAAACAAAGTCCGGAGGAAACCAGCAACTAGCTTCCAAGAATCCTCTCCCAGTGGAGACACACCTGGCGCACTTAAGTCCTCCAATACGGCCTTGTGACAATATGTGTTAAATGTTGTCTAACATAAAATTCATAAGAGGCTCAGTACTCAACTTTTTTAGTAGGAGCTGGCCCAGAGGCACCCTCTGCCTAGCACATATTATAAATCAAGGTCCCAGAAGGAAAGCAGGTGTTCAGTATAAACCAACCCACTGCATACTTTAGGCCCAGTGAGCCATTCATATCAGTTCTGGGAATGTTGCCAACCCTCCTGAAATGCAAGGCCCTGAAGCCAGCCAGAGGATGATCTAGCCAACAGGACGCTCTAAGGATAGAGGTATCAAGCCTGCTATGTTAATTCTTTACTGCGCACAGATGTTCCACGGTTCCCTCTTTTATTGTTTCCATTTGTTAATAAAATTGCCTTTATTCATTCTCCTGGAAACAAATTCTCAGTTTCTTTCATCTGTGAATTTCCTGATCTCCCCCTTCATTCATGAAAGATATTTTCATTTGCTACAGGACTTGGCATTAACAATTCTTTTCTTTCAGCTCCTAAAAAACATTGCACCCTTTCCATCTAACCTCTGTGGTTTCTGATGAGAAATCCACTACCATTCTAACAGTTTTTCCCACAATGAGAAAAATGTGTTATTTTTTTCTGGCTCCTTTAAAGGTGCTTTCCTGATTTTTAGTGTTCAAAAGATTCATTATAATGTGTCTTGGCGTGGATTTCAGTGGGTTTATCAGGTTTGACATACACTTGACTTTATGGATCTGTAGGTTTACATCTCTTGCCATATTTGGGGGCTTTGCAGCCATTGATTCTCTAATACTTTTTCAACCCCGTCCTCCTTCACTTATTCTCCAGAACTACAATGGTACACATTAGATATTTTGTTATATTCCCACAGTTCGTGAGACTGTTCATTTTTTCTTCAGTATATTTTCTCCAAGTTGTACAGATTGAGTAATTTATATTGTTCTATCTTCTAGTTCATTGATTTCTGTTCCCTTGAATCTGCTACTGCTTTTCTTCAGGTATGTATTTTTCAGTTCTGAACATTCCATATGCCTATTCATAATAACTTCTGTTTCTTTGCATAAGTTTTCTAATGTTTCATTTATCTTAAGTGTGTTCTTTTAGCTGTGGATATCCAGGTGTCCAACTGAATGGACTCGATACTTTTCCAACTGAATGGTCTTGGCACCCTTGCCAAAAATCAGCTGACGATATATGTGAGGATTATTTTTTTCTGAGCTCTCAATTCTACTCTGTCATCTATATTTTTATCCTTTTGGCAATACAACAGTTTTCTGTTTGTAGCTTGGCACTAAGTATTGAAATCAGAGAGTGTGAATCCTCCAATTGTTCTTTTTCTTTTTAAACTGGTTTTGGCTATTCAGGGTCCTGTGAGATTCCAAATGAATTTTAGGACAGGTTTTTCTATTTCTACAACACACATGGGATTTTGATAGGGACTGGACTGCATCTATAGATCACTTTCACTGCTGCTGTCATCTTAGCAATATTGTCTTCCAATCCATAAGCATGGGGAGACTTTCCACTGATTTAGGTCATCTGTAATTGCAGCAATGTTTTGTAGTTTTTAATGAGCAAAACTTTTGCTTACTTCATTAATTTCACTGCTGAGCATTTTGTTCTTTTTGATGCTATTATAAATAAAATTTTAAAAAGTTCTTGTTTAGATAGTTCACTGGAAATGTATGGAAACACAACTGATGTTTGTATGTTGATTTTACATGCAGAGTTTCACATTCAGTGTATTCACAGGTTTCTCTCTACTCCTATGAATTTTCGCTTGTGGATTCCCTGACACGTTGTAAATTTTGACTAAAGGTTTCTCCACAGTCACAAGATTTATGGGGTCAGCTACAGGCTGACTGTGTCCTCCCAAAATTCATACCTTAAGCCTTAACCCCCCCAATGTGTGTATATCTGGAGACACTGATACCATTGTAATTAACCTAGTTATTAACAACAGGAAAGGAGCAAAAGGGACGAACAAGAACAACTGCATAGTCCTCTGCAGCTTTACAGCCAGCTTTTTGGGGGTCTCCCCTCCCTGCAGAGCCAAATATTATAGGCATGTCATTTGTGCAGCTTCACTAGGAAGCTAAAGCTTTACACTCCCCAGGGAGCCACCAGCCTATTCCCCACAGATCACTGGGGGATGGGACTGGACAGGCAGAATAGACACATGCCCCGTAAAGTTGGGGTGACATCAGGAAGGAACTTGCCTGTCAGTCTCACCTGGGAACAGGCCACTGGTCAGAATGGGCGTGGCTGCTTGTAAGGGTGCTAAACAAGAGTTCCTTCTCTTATACTCTTGGGACTCTTACTGCTCCAGGTGCGCTCTCCTGCATTTGCCCCCATGGCCTATGGCCCACAGCCATGTGGACACCTACACACAATGGACTAATGGACAGCTGCTAGCCTGATGCTGGACTGGACCCAGTTCCAACATGGGAAGAAAACTCTGGACTCTGACTCTGCTTCTAGCTCTACTCAAACCCCAGCTGCACTTCTTCTGTGACTAGACAAAGGGAAATGGGACTTGGGAACCCAGGATTGTAATTCAATGCAAATAAAAATCACTCATTATCTCATGTGAGTCCCATAAAGTTATTTTTCTTGAGATACGGTAAGAACTCCACCCCACCACCCAGTGGGGAATAGGACACCCAATTTCTCCAATAACAATATGGCCCCCAAGGAAGTCAGGTTAAATGAGGACATAGAGGGGCCCTGATACGATAGGCAGGTGCCGTACATGAAAAGGAGACACCAGCGCTCATTCCCTCTCTGTCTCTGCCATGTGAGCACAGAACGAGCAGACAGCCATCTGCCCGGAACCCAGTCAGCTGGCACCTTGATCTTAGACGTCCCAGCCTTGAGAACGAGGAGAAAATAATTTCTGTTGGCTAAGCCAGCAGTTTGGTATTTTGAAATGGCAGCCCTAGCAGACTAATCCCGATTCTGGTTATGAGAGTGGGACACTACTGTAACCTAAAAGTATGGAGCAGCTTTGGAACCGTGTGATGGGTAGAGGCTGGAAGAGTTTTAAAGTGCATATTAGCAAAACCTGAAGGGAATGTTGGTAAAATACAATATTCCAATTTCTCCTTTCAGGAAAAAGCCCTGAGCAGAAATGGCTAAGTGTCATGTTGTGTGTATATATAGGTATAATATTCTATATAATTCAGGTCTGACACATACAAAGTATCTGAAAATGCAATTTAAAGAATCCTAAAATATGTAATTTCTATGCCTCAAATAACAAACAGCAAAACAAACCCCTTTGGTTCTTTCATTCTTTCAAAATTAGTTAATATTTGGTCTCTTTATGAAACAAGTATGTTGAGTGCCTGATACTCTTCCAGGTATGGAAACTTCACCTTAAAAACTAACCCACTCAGATGCTCTTGCCTGGTATCAACTTTCCACAAGGAAGCGAAGCAAAGGAAACATTGTTGGTCATAGACAGGATTAGGTTCAGGGTATGCTGAGGATCCCACAGGAAGTGGCAGAGAGGTATGGGGAAAGTAAGCTGGCACAGCATTTCACTCTGGCCAAGAATGCTTCTCTATTAACACTATAAATGGTAAAGTGAAACATTCAAAAGAAAAGTTTCCCTCTTACATTAGGGAACATCCTGAATTGTATGCACTATATACACATGTTTTCCTCAAAGGTATAAAAGATTTGACAATTGAGGGACACACAGGTCTCAATGATGTCTGATAACATCAAAACCAAAGATTTTTAACTTATACATTAATAGGCAAATATCTACCATATGAGCCCAGTATTTACATGAAGTTTAAATCTTGCAAAAAAAAAAAATCTGCCTTATTTCTAGAACAGGCAATACAAATCCGAATGAGCACAGCTGACGCTATGCTGAGCGACTAGTATAACCAGCACAGAGTGCCCACAGCATCTATGCAGGTGGCCAGGAAATGCTAACTGCATCTGATTATGAAAGTTCCCATGCTGCCTGAGAGATGAGAACATCTTTCTATTAGGATATATATCCATCCCATTATGTATTTCCAAATCCTTGGTTTCAACATGGCAAACTCTTTCTCAAAATCCTTCAAAGCCTATCTTGCTCCAAGTTCAAGTCCATACTCCTCAGCCTGGCTTTCAGGCGTCTGAACTTTCTCCATCCAGGCTCAGAGGAGATGAAGGCAAAGCCTTCAGGGGCCGGGCAAGTAATGAGTGAGAGAAGCAGGCACTTGGCCTTGGGGTGAAGGGGCACAAGGGCCTGACCACACAGTGGAGACGCTGTTTGTCTCCAGCCACGAGCCATCTGTCCAAGAGTGTAGCTGTAGGACAGTGGGAAATAATCTCTTCTCAGAGAAGTTGGCAATCCAGACCTTTAGGTGTAATCTTCCAATCTGTGGAAACTCATTTAAATATAAAGCATGGGTCCAGCCAGACTACATCTATCTGAGTCAAAAATGAAAACAGTTCAGCACCCTTCCCTCTACACAGAGAAAAGCAGCTCCAAGCTTCCCATATGGTGAGTCGCCCAGACAGACACACTACGCTTCCAGCCTTATTTCAACAGAAATGCCTTCCCTCAGCTCTTCAACTTGCCAAGTCCATGGCGGGGAGGCGGAGGAGGCAGTCACTTCCTCCCTCGACAGCATTCCTCCACTTTATTAGGCCCTGGGAATCACTGGGCACTGAAGCACGAATGTCCAGTATTTTTAATTTAACTTCAATTAGTTTTCTACTTGGTGAATTCCTGAGTCGTGAATGAAAAGGCTCCAGGTAAGATGGGCCACACGCCCAAGGTCAGGGTAGCGTATTGCCTAATGCCAGCAAGGTATTAATTAGGACAAGAAAAGGCAACGGGGCCATCCTGCAAGAGCTGGAAAGAAATTTCAGGACTCACCTTATCCCTGGTTGCCAGGAGCTCTGGAGCCATACTCCTGGTCGCTGAGTGCTCTTCCTAGAGAAGAGTCAAGTTGCACAGTCAGAGCTGGGGAAAGAGAAGAGCAGTGGAGGGTGCTTAGGAGGAAGGTCCCATCTAGCATCCCAGGTCAGCCCGAGTGAGGGGAGATATGGAAGGCAGTAGCTCATCCTTAACCAGTGTCCTGTCAATAGGGCCCCAGACCTAGGCCACCAGTGGGCTCAGCCCCAATGCCTGGTTGGGAAATGAAGCCCACAGCAGCTGGTGAGACTTTGTCACTGTGTGGACTCAATTAAGAGGAAAGGACCTCTGAGTGGCCACAGGTGTTCATTCACATTGAGAAATAAAGTAACTATCATAGTGAAAACAGAAGTTCCGCATTCATGTCTGCCCTGAGGCTAAAGGACAAGGCTCAGGAAATTAAAAATACAGAGCACTACAGGCTCCACAGAATGCAGATTTTGAGGGGGACTTGAAGCAGGGTGGAAGACATAACCTATTTCAACCTCCCCTCCACTTATATATCCAAGATTAGCTTCCCAAGAATTGAAATATGTCTTGATTAAGAATGGGCAGTTGGCAATTGGCCCAGATCTTCAACAATCCATTTCATAAAGAAGTTTTATAACAGGAGAGATTTTTCTTAATACCAAGCTGCATAGGAGATAAACCACTCATCAGATGTCATGTATAGGCCTTGTTTGCACAAATGAACATTTTGGGGACTATGAATGACAACTGGGTGTTAAATGATGTTAGAGAATTATTGTGAATATTGTTTGGTGTGATCATGATATTCTAGATATAGAGAAAATGAGTCAAGAAATGCGGTCGAAGTACTAAGGTGAATTGACATGTTTGTAATTTTCTTAAAATGTAAAGCCTTCAACAAGTTAATAGCAGAGGCAGGAAGGGAGAGAAAGGGAGTGTGAGCTGGAGTGTACAAGCACTCTTATGGAATTAAAGGAAGATGAGGAGACATCGATAATGTAAGGTGAGGACCTTTGTTTAGACTTCTTTTAAAAATATTTTTCCATTGATCCTTAGAGAGAATGGATGGGAGGGACCAGAGAGGGAGAAACATCTACTTTTGTGAGGGAGACACATTGACTGGTTGCCTCACTCACGCGCCCCAACCAGAGCCAGGGATTGAACCGACAACTGAGGTACATACTCTTGACCAGGAATTGAACTTGTGACACTTCTGTCTGAAGACCAATGCTCTAACCAATGTGCCAAATTGGCTAGGGAAATGTTTAGACATTTTTGAGGCAATCATGGGAATCTGAACACTGACTAGATATTAGATGGCATTAAGTAATCAGTATTAATTTTATTAGACTTAGGATAAGAATGGGCTATGCCCACTGTCTCTCCACCTCTCACTAGGAGGGAGGCCTGTCCCATGTGGGATACTATTGCCCATCCCCTTCTGAAGAGCCTAAGCGACCAAACGACTGAACGACCGGTCCACCAGTTGCTATGACACATGCTCAATGCAGGAGATGCCTCCTGGTGGTCAGTGCATTCCCACAGCCAACCTCCTGTGATCCCTCCCTCCAGCCGGCCAACCTCCCACTGCCCACCCAGGGGGAGGGACCATGGGAGATTAGCCAGCCGGCTCCCTGATCAGCCCTGATTTCTGGCCAGGCCGAAGTACCACACCTGTGCATGAATTTGTGCACCGGGCCTCTAGTGCTTAAATAAAGAGTGCAAAGTCTACAGTTAACATCATATTTAATTATGAGAAACTTGATGCTGTCCTGCTAAGATCAGAAACAAGACTAGGATGTCTGCTCTCAGCACTCCTATTCAATATCACACTAGAATTCCTAATGTAAGAAGACAAAAAAAGACAAAAAAAAGGAAATAAAAGATACACAGATTGGGAAAGAAGAGATAAAATTGCCTTTGTCTGCAGATGACGAGATGTCTATGTAGAAAATCCCAAAGAAATTTCTGGAACAAATGATTACATCAATACTGAGAATACAAGGTTAATAAACAGTCAACTGCTCTCCTACGTACCAGCCATCAACAAATGGAATGTGAAATTAAAACCACTAGACATTTCTATTAGCTTCCAAGAAAGTGAAATACTTAGGTATAAATCTTTTCAAAAAATTGTATGAGATTTAGATGAGGAAAACTACAGAACTCTGCTGAAAGAAACCAAAGATGATCTAAATAAATGGAAAAGGACAGTCCACATCATGGAAAAAGAGACTCGGTATTAAGATGTCAGCTCTTCCCACTTGGTCTATACACATTCAACAAAACCATCATCAAAATCCCAGCAACCAGGAGAAGGAAGATGGCGGCGATATAGGCATACGCGTCCCAGGTCGTCTCCCAGAGCAGATGGAGTAAGCAGCTGAAACTAATAACACCCACCCCAAACTGGCGAAGCTACTCAGCTGGTGAGACGGTTTGCGGCCAGGAAGGGCAGAGTTCCCCTGGAAAGTGCCTGGTACGTGGTGCCTTGTTGTGTTGTATTTTGTGCCTTTAAATCAACGCAGCAGATCCAAGCAACAGCAGCTTCCTGAGCACCACACCCTCTGTCTGAGGAACAGCAGCTGTACGTGAAACCTCCCCGCACCAGCCAGAAGAGTCACCACAGCTGTGAACAGCACCCACCAGAGGAGCTGCTGCCAACTGAGGACAGCGGCTACGGCAACCGCCCGAAGAGCAACTACAGCCCAAGGAGTCACTGCCACCCAGGGAGCAGCCACTGAATGACTCAACGTCTAGATATGTAGGTGAGATCAAACATGGGTAGACAAAGAAACACCCAAAGGAAAGAAAAAGAGGACTCGCCAGAAAACCAGCTAAATGATATAGAGGCATGCAACATGACAGAAAAAGAATTCAGAATAAGGGTCCTAGAGTGCATAAACCGGACGGAGGAAAAAGTCAACAAGTTATGCAAGAATCTAGAAGAAACCGATGAAAAAGTCAACTACCTATGCAAGAAGCAAGAAGAAACAGATGAAAAAATCAATAACATATGGAAGAAGCTACAAGAAACAGATGAAAAAATCAACAACTTAAGTAAGACCCAAGAAGAAATGAAGAGTGATATAGCTGCAATAAAAAACACCATTGAAAGTATCAATAGTAGACTAGGAGAAGCGGAGGACCGAATTAGTGAATTAGAAGACAAGGAAGCAAAACACCCCCAAACTGTACAGCAATTGGAGAAAAAAATTAAAAGACAGGAAGAGAGCCTAAGGGAGCTTTGGGACAACATGAAACGAAACAACATACGAATAATAGGGGTGCTAGAACAACAGAAAGATGAACACGGATTAGAAAACCTACTCGAAGAAATAATATCAGAAAACTTCCCTGAGGTGGGGAAGAAAAAGTCACACAAGCCCAGAGAGTCCCAAACAAGGTGAACCCAAAAAGACCCACACCAAGACACATAATAATTACCATGGCAAATGTTCAGGACAAAGAGAGAATGTTACAGCTTCAAGAGAGAGACGGAAAGTTACATACAAGGGATCTCCCATTAGATTGTCAAATGATTTCTCAACAGAAACACATCAGGCCAGAAAAGAATGGACGGAAATTTACAAAGTGATGCAAAGGAAAGGACTGAATCCAAGAATACCCTATCCAGCAAGGCTATCATTCAAAATTGAAGGGGAAATAAGAATCTTCACAGACAAAAAAAGGCTAAGGGAGTTTATCACCATCAAGCCAGCAATACAAGAAATGCTAAAGGGACTGGTGTAAAAAAAAAGAAAAAGCTCAGAAAGAAAACAGCCACACAAAAAAAGAAATGGCTACAAACAAGTACCTTTCAATAATAACTTTAAACGTAAACGGACTAAATGCTCCAACCAAAAGACATCGAGTGGCTGAATGGATAAAAAAACATGACCCATACATCTGCTGTCTACAAGAGACCCACCTCATTAGAAGGGACTCACACAGACTGAAAGTGAAGGGATGGAAAAATATCTTTCAGGCAAATGGAAAGGAAAAGAAAGCTGGGGTAGCAATACTAATATCGGACAAAATAGACCTCAAAGTGAAGGCCATAACAAGAGATAAGGAAGGCCACTTCATAATACTAAAGGGATCAATATAACAAGAAGATGTAACTCTGGTAAACATATATGCACCCAATGTAGGAGCACCCAAATTCATAAAAGAACTCCTGGAAGATATCAAAGGAGAGATTGACAACAATACAATCATAGTAGGGGACTTTAATACACCACTGACATCACTGGATAAGTCCTCTAGACAAACAATCAGCAAAGATACAGCAATCCTAAATGACTCACTAGATCAGATGGACTTAATAGACATCTTCAGAACGCTTCACTCCAAAGCCACGGAATATACATTCCACTCTGATGCTCATGGGACATATTCAAAAATAGACCACATATTGGGTCACAAGCAGTCTCCCCTAATTCAAGAAGATTGAAATCATAAAAAGCATCTTCTCAGACCACGATGGCATAATATTAGAAATAAACTACAATAAAAACAACCCCAAATACTCAAACACTTGGAAGCTGAATAGCATGTTATTAAATATTGATTGGGTTAACAATGAGATCAAAGAAGAAATCAAAAACATCCTACACTCTAATGACAATGAAAACACAACAATCCAAAACCTACGGGACACAATGAGAGCAGTCCTGAGAGGGAAGTTTATAGATCTACAGGCCTATCTCAAAAAACAAGAAAAAATGGTAGTAAATCATCTAACTCTACAACTCAAAGAATTAGAAAGAGAGCAACAAGAAAACCCCAGAGTGAGCAGAAGGAAGGAGATAATAAAGATTAGAGCAGAAATAAATGACATAGAGACCAAAAAAACAATACAGAAAATCAATGAAACCAAGAGCTGGTTCTTTGAAAGGATAAACAAAATTGACAAACCCCTAGCCAGACTCACCAAGAGGCAAAGAGAGAGGACCCAAATAAACAAAATCAGAAACGATAGAGGCGAAATAACAACAGACCCCACAGAAATACAAATGATTGTTAAAAAATACTATGGACAGCTCTACTCCAACAAACTAGACAACCTGGAGGAAATGGACAAATTCCTAGAAAAATACAACATTCCAAAACTCAATCAGGAAGAATCCAAAAATCTCAATAGGACAATAACTATGGAAGAAATTGAAGCAGTCATCAAAAAGCTTCCAGCAAACAAAAGCCCAGGACCAGATGGCTTCACAGGGGAGTTTTTCCAAACATTCAAGGAAGAACTAAAACCTATCCTCCTCAGACTACTACAAAAAATCCAAGAGGAAGGAACACTTCCAAGCTCATTCTATGAAGCCAGCATCACCCTCATACCAAAACCAGGTAAAGACAACACAATGAAAGAGAATTATAGGTCAATATCCCTCATGAACATAGATGCCAAAATCCTCAACAAAATCTTAGCAAATCGGATCCAGCAGTACATCAGAAAGATCATACACCATGACCAAGTAGGATTTATCCCAGGAATGCAAGGATGGTGCAATATCCGCAAATCAATAAACGTGATACATCACATAAACAAATTGAAAGAAAAAAACCACATGGTCATATCAATTGATGCAGAAAAAGCATTTGACAAAATCCAACACCCATTTTTGATAAAAACTCTCAGCAAGGTGGGAGTAGAAGGATCATACCTCAACATAATAAAAGCCATATATGACAGGCCCACAGCCAACATCATACTCAATGGACAAAAACTAACACCATTTCCCCTAAGAACAGGAACAAGACAGGGATGCCCCCTCTCACCACTCCTGTTCAACATAGTACTGGAAGTGTTAGCCATTGCAATTCGGCAAGAAGAAGAAATAAAAGGCATCCAAATTGGAAAAGAGGAAGTAAAACTGTCCTTATTTGCAGACGACATGATATTATACATACAAAACCCTAGAGATTCCATCAAAAAGCTACTAGACTTAATACATGAATTTGGCAATGTAGCAGGATACAAAATTAACCCCAAGAAATCTGAGGCATTTCTATACACCAATAGTGAACTTTCAGAAAGAGAGATTATAAAAACAATCCCGTTTACCATTGCACCAAAAAAATTAAGCTACCTAGGAATAAACTTAACTAAAGAGGTAAAAGACCTCTACTCAGAAAACTACAGGACGTTGAAAAAAGACATAGAGGAAGACATAAACAGATGGAAGAACATACCGTGTTCATGGATTGGTAGAATCAACATCATTAAAATGTCCATACTACCCAAAGCAATCTATAAATTCAACGCACTTCCCATTAAAATACCAACGGCATACTTCAGAGATCTAGAACGAACTCTCCAAAAATTCATCTGGAATAAAAAAAGACCCCGAATAGCTGCAGCAATCCTGAAAAAGAACAAAGTAGGTGGGATCTCAATACCAGATATCAAGTTGTATTACAAAGCCACTGTTCTCAAAACTGCCTGGTACTGGCACAAGAATAGGCATATAGATCAATGGAATAGAATAGAGACCCCAGAAATCGGCCCGAACCAATATGCTCAATTAATATTTGACAAAGGAGGCAAGAACATACAATGGAGCCAAGATAGTCTCTTCAATAAATGGTGCTGGGAAAATTGGACAGATATATGCAAGAAAATGAAACTAGACCACCAACTTACACCATACACAAAAATAAACTCAAAATGGATACAGGACTTAAATGTACGACAGGAAACCATAAAAATTCTAGAAGAATCCAAAGGCAACAAAATCTCAGACATATGCCGAAGCAATTTCTTCACTGATACAGCTCCTAGGGCACTTGAAACTAAAGAAAAAATGAACAAATGGGACTACATCAAAATAAAAAGCTTCTGCACAGCAAAAGAAACCATCAACAAAACAACGAGAAAACCCACTGTGTGGGAAAACATATTTGCCAATGACATATCTGATAAGGGCCTAATCTCCAAAATTTATAGGGAACTCATACAACTTAACAAAAGAAAGATAAACAATCCAATCAAAAAATGGGCAAAGGACCTAAATAGACACCTTTCAAAAGAGGACATCCAGAAAGCCAAGAGACATATGAAAACATGCTTAAAGTCACTAATCATCCGAGAGATGCAAATCAAAACAGCAATGAGGTACCATCTCACACCTGTCAGACTGGCTATCATCAACAAAGCAACAAACGACAAGTGCTGGAGAGGATGTGGAGAAAAAGGAACACTTGTGCACTGCTGGTGGGAATGCAGACTGGTGCAGCCACTATGGAAGACAGTATGGAGTTTCCTTAAAAAACTGAAAATGGAACTCCCATTTGACCCTGTGATCCCACTTCTGGAATATATCCCAAGAAACCAGAAACACCAATCAGAAAGGACATATGCACCCCTATGTTCATAGCAGCACAATTCACCATAGCTAAGATCTGGAAACAGCCTAAGTGCCCATTAGTAGATGAATGGATTAGAAAACTGTGGTACATCTACACGATGGAATACTATGCTGCTGTAAAAAGGAAGGAACTCTTACCATTTGCAACGTCATGGATGGAACTGGAGAGCATTATGCTAAGTGAAATAAGCCAGTCAATAAAGGAAAAATACCACATGATCTCACTCATTCATGGACAATAGAGACCATTATAAACTTTTGAACAATAATAGATACAGAGGCAGAGCTGCCTCAAACAGATTGTCAAACCGCAGCAGGAAGGCCAGGGAGGGTTGGGGGGCAGGAGGTAGGGGGGTAAGAGATCAACTAAAGGACTTGTATGCATGCATATAAGCATAACCAATGGACATAAGACACGGGGTGATAGGGGAGGCTAGGGGACTGTCTAGGGCGGGGGGATAAAATGGATACATATGTAATACCCTTTGTAATACTTTAAGCAATAAAAAAAATAACAAATGGTAGTAAATCATCTAACTCTACAACTCAAAGAATTAGAAAGAGAGCAACAAGAAAACCCCAGAGTGAGCAGAAGGAAGGAGATAATAAAGATTAGAGCAGAAATAAATGACATAGAGACCAAAAAAACAATACAGAAAATCAATGAAACCAAGAGCTGGTTCTTTGAAAGGATAAACAAAATTGACAAACCCCTAGCCAGACTCACCAAGAGGCAAAGAGAGAGGACCCAAATAAACAAAATCAGAAACGATAGAGGCGAAATAACAACAGACCCCACAGAAATACAAATGATTCTTAAAAAACACTATGGACAGCTCTACTCCAACAAACTAGACAACCTGGAGGAAATGGACAAATTCCTAGAAAAATACAACATTCCAAAACTCAATCAGGAAGAATCCAAAAATCTCAATAGGACAATAACTATGGAAGAAATTGAAGCAGTCATCAAAAAGCTTCCATCAAACAAAAGCCCAGGACCAGATGGCTTCACAGGGGAGTTTTACCAAACATTCAAGGAAGAACTAAAACCTATCCTCCTCAGACTACTACAAAAAATCCAAGAGGAAGGAACACTTCCAAGCTCATTCTATGAAGCCAGCATCACCCTCATACCAAAACCAGGTAAAGACAACACAATGAAAGAGAATTATAGGTCAATATCTCTCATGAACATAGATGCCAAAATCCTCAACAAAATCTTAGCAAATCGGATCCAGCAGTACATCAGAAAGATCATACACCATGACCAAGTAGGATTTATCCCAGGAATGCAAGGATGGTGCAATATCCGCAAATCAATAAACGTGATACATCACATAAACAAATTGAAAGAAAAAAACCACATGGTCATATCAATTGATGCAGAAAAAGCATTTGACAAAATCCAACACCCATTTTTGATAAAAACTCTCAGCAAGGCGGGAGTAGAAGGATAATACCTCAACATAATAAAAGCCATATATGACAACCCCACAGCCAACATCATGCTCAATGGACAAAAACTAACACCATTTCCCCTAAGAACAGGAACAAGACAGGGATGCCCCCTCTCACCACTCCTGTTCAACATAGTACTGGAAGTGTTAGCCATTGCAATTAGGCAAGAAGAAGAAATAAAAGGCATCCAAATTGGAAAAGAGGTAGTAAAACTGTCCTTATTTGCAGATGACATGATATTATACATACAAAACCCTAGAGACTCCATCAAAAAGCTACTAGACTTAATACATGAATTTGGCAATGTAGCAGGATACAAAATTAACCCCAAGAAATCTGAGGCATTTCTATACACCAATAGTGAACTTTCAGAAAGAGAGATTATAAAAACAATCCCATTCACCATCGCACCAAAAAAATTAAGCTACCTAGGAATAAACTTAACTAAAGAGGTAAAAGACCTCTACTCAGAAAACTACAGGACGTTGAAAAAAGACATAGAGGAAGACATAAACAGATGGAAGTACATACCGTGTTCATGGATTGGTAGAATCAACATCATTAAAATGTCCATACTACCCAAAGCAATCTATAAATTCAACGCACTTCCCATTAAAATACCAACGGCATACTTCACAGATCTAGAACGAACTCTCCAAAAATTCATCTGGAATAAAAATAGACCCCGAATAGCTGCAGCAATCCTGAGAAAGAAAAAAGTAGGTGGGATCTCAATACCAGATATCAAGATGTATTACAAAGCCACTGTTCTCAAAACTGCCTGGTACTGGCACAAGAACAGGCATATAGGTCAATGGAATAGAATAGAGAGCCCAGAAATCGGCCCGAACCAATATGCTCAATTAATATTTGACAAAGGAGGCAAGAACATACAATGGAGCCAAGATAGTCTCTTCAATAAATGGTGCTGGGAAAATTGGACAGATATATGCAAGAAAATGAAACTAGATCACCAACTTACACCATACACAAAAATAAACTCAAAATGGATAAAGGATTTAACTGTACGACAGGAAACCATAAAAAATTCTAGAAGAAGCCAAAGGCAACAAAATCTCAGACATATGCCGAAGCAATTTCTTCACTGATACAGCTCCTAGGGCACTTGAAACTAAAGAAAAAATGAACAAATGGGACTACATCAAAATAAAAAGCTTCTGCACAGCAAAAGAAACCATCAACAAAACAACGAGAAAACCCACTGCGTGGGAAAACATATTTGCCCATTTCATACCTGATAAGGGCCTAATCTCCAAAATTTATAGGGAACTCATACAACATAACAAAAAGAAGATAAACAATCCAATCAAAAAATGGGCAAAGGATCTAAATAGACACCTTTCAAAAGAGGACATTCAGAAAGCCAAGAGACATATGAAAACATGCTCAAAGTCACTAATCATCCAAGAGATGCAAATCAAAACAACAATGAGGTACCATCTCACACCTGTGAGAATGGCTATCATCAACAAATCAACAAACGACAAGTGCTGGAGAGGATGTGGAGAAGAAGGAACACTTGTGCACTGCTGGTAGGAATGCAGACTGGTGCAGCCACTATGGAGTTTCCTCAAAAAACTAAAAATGGAATTCCCATATGACCCTGTGATCCCACTTCTAGGAATCTATCCCAAGAAACCAGAAACAACAATCAGAAAGGATATATGCACCCATATGTTCATAGCAGCACAATTCACCATAGCTAGAATCTGGAAACAGCCTAAGTGCCCATTAGTAGATGAATGGATTAGAAAACTGTGGTACATCTACACGATGGAATACTATGCTGCTGTAAAAAAGAAGGAACTCTTACCATTTGCAACAGCATGGATGGAACTGGAGAGCATTATGCTAAGTGAAATAAGCCAGTCAATGAAGGAAAAATACCACATGATCTCACTCATTCATGGATAATAGAGACCATTATAAACTTTTGAACAATAATAGATACAGAGGCAGAGCAGCCTCAAACAGATTGTCAAACTGCAGCGGGAAGGCCGGGGAGGCGTGGGGGGCAGGAGGGAGGGCGTAAGAGATCAACCAAAGGACTTGTATGCATGCATATAAGCATAACCAATGGACATAAGACACTGGGGAGTAGGGGAGGCCAGGGGATTGTCAAGGGCGGGAGGAAAAAAGGGACACATATGTAATACCCTTTGTAAGACTGTAAGCAATAAAATAAAATAAAAATAAATCATTGTTCTCAAAAAAAAAAAAGAAAATCCCAGCAACTTACTTTGAGTAGATTAATAAAATGGTTCTACTAGTAAACATTATATAGAAAGGCCAACACAATACTGAAGAAAAACAAAAGCAGAAGACTGGCATAACTGGATGTCACAACTGACTATAACGCCACGGCAAAAATATATATATATTGGTAGTTAAAAAATAGTCATGGGGGTGTAAGTTTAGCATTTTGCAATACTATGGTGCCAAGTGGGTACTGGAATATCAAGGGGACCACTCTGTAAAGTATATGATTGTCTAACCACTATACTGTACACTTATAACTAATACAAAAGAATACTGTAAGTAAACTGTAATTGAAAAAATTTTAAAACAGATAAAATAATAAATGGAATAAAATGATGAACACAGAAATAGACCCACACAGATAGAGTCAACTGATCTTTGACAAAGGAGCAAAGGAAATTCAATGGAGAAAGAATTGTCTTCTCCATAAATGGTAGTACTGGAATAACTGAACATTCACATGCCAAATAATAAATAAATAAATAAGAAATAAGAATCTAGATACAGATCTTATACCTTTCACAAAAATTAACTCAGAATGGATCACAAACCTAAAGATAAAATGTGAAACAATAACTCGTAGAAGATAACATGGGAGAAAATCTATGTGACCTTGGGATTAGGACACCAAATCTATAGGACACCAAAAGCACAATCCATGAAAGAAAAAAATTGGTAAGTTGGATTCTGTTAAGATTAAAACCTTTTGCTCTGTAAGATACTGGTAAGAAAATAAAAAGTCAAACCATAGAGTAGGAGAAAATGCCTGAAGAAAAAAATGACTGAGTGAAAAAGAGAAAATAATCATAATTAGAGTTAAGAAACTCACTACTATACTTCTCAGTAAATGAAAAAACAAACTGACAGTAAATAGTAAGGAAACAGGTTTGAAAACACTATCAAGCAGTATTGATCTTATTTAAATTTATAGAACACTAAACCCAAGTGCAGAAGTACACGCAGACTCTTCACAAGGTAAGTGACATTCTGAGGCATATAAAACAAGTCACCAGTTTCAAAGGACTACACTTAAAGAGTATGTTCTTTGCCCAAGACAGAATAAAGTGGAAATCAGTAACAGTGAGATATCTAGAAAGACCTCCATAATTAGAAATTAAGCAATACTGGTCTAAAAGAGATATGGATGAAAACAAACATTCCAAGGGACATGAAGAAATGTTATGAACTGAATGATTCTAATAAATACATGTCAAAACATATCACAACTAACCACATTTGTGGCATGGAGTTATGGGCTGTAGTGTGTCCCCTATCAAATTCATATGTAAAAGCCCTCATCCCCCAGTACTATAGAATATGACTGTATTTAGCCATAGGTTGTTTAAAGAGGTAATTAAGTTAAAATGACATTATTAAGGTGGGCCTTAATCCAATATACTGGTATCCTTATAAGAATTTGAACAGAGATTTCCAAAGAGAAGATGATGTAAACACAGGGAGAAAGCCATCTATAAGCCAAAGAAAGGCTTCAAAAGAAACCAACATTGATAAAACCTTGATTTTTAACTTCTAGCCTCCAGAATTCTGAGAAAATAAATTTCTGCTATTTAAACCACCCCATCTGTGGTGCTTTGTTATGGCAGTTCTAGCAAACTAATACAACAGCTGAAGCTGTTCTTAAAGGGAAAGTGATATCCTTAAATGAATGCACCAGAAAAGGAGAAATTTTTTAATTAAAAAAAAAATTAGCTCACACCTTTTTTAAAAGAAATAAATACCCAAGGATATTTTTTCCATTGATTTCTAGAGAGAGTAGAAGGGAGGGAGGAGGGGAGGAGAGAGACAGAAACATTGACATGAGAGAGATACATTGATTTGTTGCCTCCCACACATGGCCCTACTGGGGCTGGGGAACCTGCAACCGAGGTATGTGCCCTTGAGTGCCTTTGACCAACACTAACCACTGAGCAAACAGGCCAGAACCAGCTCATACCTTTTAAGAAACTAGGAACGAAGACAAAACTTTAGTAAGAAGATAATAAGTAATAAACAGGAAAAATTAATGGAATGGTCAATAACACCAAAAGCACAAATAGGCAAATGAGGCTAAGCTTAAAAACTTCTGTGCAGCAAAAGAAACAACACAGTGGAAAGGTATAGTACAGGACGGGTCAAAATAGATGCAAGCCATATACCATATACGGGGTCAATATCCAGAATATTAAAAGCACTTCTACAACTCATTAACCAAAAAAAATAATAATAATAACCTGACTAAAAATGGGCAAACTACTTGAATAAACATTTCTCCAAAGGAGAGATACAAATGGTCAATAGTGCATGAAAAGATGCTAAACATCATAAATTATCAGAAAAATGCAAATCAAAATCACAATAAGACAATCTCTAGCCCAATAGGAGTGACTCTGTGGTTGAGCTTCAACCTATGAACCAGGAAATCATGGTTAGATTCCCAGTCAGCATCCCCAATGGGGGATGTGCAGAAGACAGCCCATCATTGATTCTCTCCTATCATTGATATTTCTATATATCTCTCCCTCTCACTTCCTCTCTGAAATCAATAAAAATATATATATTTTAAAAAAGATACCATCTCTACCTGTTAGAATGGCCATTACACACACACACACACACACACACACACACACTCACACACATATGCACACACACACTCATACATATAAAATAAGTTTTACAAAGAGTTTGGGGAAAAACCCTACTCTACTGTTGGTACAATTGTAAAATGGTGCAGCCACTATGGAAAACAGTAGAGAGGGAGGTTGCTCAATAAATTAACAATAGAAGTATGATACATTAATCCCACTTCTGGATATATACCCAAAGAAATTAAAAAACGGAATCTTGAAGAGATATTTACGTACACATGTTAGCCAAGGTGTGGAGGCAACCTGAATGTCTATCAACGGGTGAATGGATAAAGAAAATGAAAAAACATAAAATGAATATTAGTCATTCAGCCTTAGAAAATAAGGAAATCCTGCCTTATCCTGGATGAACCTTCAGGGCATTATGCAAAGTGAAATATGTCAGTCACAAAGAGACAAATGTTGCATCATTCCACTTCTATGAGGTATCTGAATTACAATAAATTAAATGAAATGGAATTCCAAAAAATAATCAATGAAGCCAGAAATAATAATACAGAAAGAAAAAAAAATAGAGGAGGCAAATAGAAAACAAACAGTAATAGTAGAGACCTAAATCTAACCATACTGATAATTACATGAAATAACACACCAATTAATTGAAAAGCACAGACTGTCAGACTGGATAAAAAAGCAAGGCCCTACCATATGCTTTCTACACGAAGCACACTGTAAATATAGGCATGGCTCAGGTAAATATAGAAACAATGGAAACAAACATAGCATGCACACAGTAAGCATAAGAAGTTAGGAGTGGCAATATATCAGACAAAGCATATTTCAAATCAAAGAATGTTACAAGAGACACAAAGACATGTTTCATGATAATAAAGGAGTCCATTCATCAGAAAATATACTAACGGTAAATGTATAAGCATTTTATAATGGTGCTTTCAAATATATGGAGAAAAAAAACAGAATTAATAGAGAAACAGAAAATTCCACAATCCTAGTTGAAGAATTTAACACCTTGTCACAGTAGTTGCTAAAATGATGAAACTACTGCTACATAAATTGATAAAAATAACTAAACATTTAGAAAATAAAAGATCTAAATATAACAATCAAGCAACTTGACCTAACATAGTATTAGAACAACACCCAACAACTGCAGAATATATTCTTTTCAAGGACACATTCAGCAAGACAAAATATATACACTGGGTCATGAAATAACTCCCAGCTTACAAGGGCTGACACTGTACATACTTTGTCTTTGACCTGAATGGAATTAAATAAGAAATAAGTAATAAAAAGTTATCTAGAAAAATCCCAACATATCTGGAAATTAGACGACAGTGGATAGAGAAAAACTGCATTTATCAAGTATAGACAACTTCCTTTTTTTTTTATTTTTATTTATTTATTTTTTTTATTGCTTAAAGTATTACAAAGGGTATTACATATGTATCCATTTTATCCCCCCGCCCTAGACAGTCCCCTAGCCTCCCCTATCACCCAGTGTCTTATGTCCATTGGTTATGCTTATATGCATGCATACAAGTCCTTTAGTTGATCTCTTACCCCCCTACCTCCTGCCCCCCAACCCTCCCCGGCCTTCCCGCTGCAGTTTGACAATCTGTTTGAGGCAGCTCTGCCTCTGTATCTATTATTGTTCAAAAGTTTAGAATGGTCTCTATTGTCCATGAATGAGTGAGATCATGTGGTATTTTTCCTTTATTGACTGGCTTATTTCACTTAGCATAATGCTCTCCAGTTCCATCCATGACGTTGCAAATGGTAAGAGTTCCTTCCTTTTTACAGCAGCATAGTATTCCATCGTGTAGATGTACCACAGTTTTCTAATCCATTCATCTACTGATGGGCACTTAGGCTGTTTCCAGATCTTAGCTATGGTGAATTGTGCTGCTATGAACATAGGGGTGCATATATCCTTTCTGATTGGTGTTTCTGGTTTCTTGGGATATATTCCTAGAAGTGGGATCACAGGGTCAAATGGGAGTTCCATTTTCAGTTCTTTAAGGAAACTCCATACTGTCTTCCATAGTGGCTGCACCAGTCTGCATTCCCACCAGCAGTGCACAAGTGTTCCTTTTTCTCCACATCCTCTCCAGCACTTGTCGTTTGTTGATTTGTTGATGATAGCCAGTCTGACAGGTGTGAGATGGTACCTCATTGCTGTTTTGATTTGCATCTCTCGGATGATTAGTGACTTTGAGCATGTTTTCATATGTCTCTTGGCTTTCTGAATGTCCTCTTTTGAAAGGTGTCTATTTAGGTCCTTTGCCCATTTTTTGATTGGATTGTTTATCTTCCTTTTGTTAAGTTGTATGAGTTCCCTATAAATTTTGGAGATTAGGCCCTTATCAGATATGTCATTGGCAAATATGTTTTCCCACACAGTGGGTTTTCTCGTTGTTTTGTTGATGGTTTCTTTTGCTGTGCAGAAGCTTTTTATTTTGATGTAGTCCCATTTGTTCATTTTTTCTTTAGTTTCAAGTGCCCTAGGAGCTGTATCAGTGAAGAAATTGCTTCGGCATATGTCTGAGATTTTCTTGCCTTTGGATTCTTCTAGAATTTTTATGGTTTCCTGTCGTACATTTAAGTCCTGTATCCATTTTGAGTTTATTTTTGTGTATGGTGTAAGTTGGTGGTCTAGTTTCATTTTCTTGCATATATCTGTCCAATTTTCCCAACACCATTTATTGAAGAGACTATCTTGGCTCCATTGTATGTTCTTGCCTCCTTTGTCAAATATTAATTGAGCATATTGGTTCGGGCCGATTTCTGGCTCTCTATTCTATTCCATTGATCTATATGCCTATTCTTGTGCCAGTACCAGGCAGTTTTGAGAACAGTGGCTTTGTAATACAACTTGATATCTGGTATTGAGATCCCACCTACTTTGTTCTTTTTCAGGATTGCTGCAGCTATTCGGGGTCTTTTTTTATTCCAGATGAATTTTTGGAAAGTTCGTTCCAGATCTCTGAAGTATGCTGTTGGTACTTTAATGGGAAGTGCGTTGAATTTATAGATTGCTTTGGGTAGTATGGACATTTTAATGATGTTGATTCTACCAATCCATGAACACGGTATGTTCTTCCATCTGTTTATGTCTTCCTCTATGTCTTTTTTCAACGTCCTGTAGTTTTCTGAGTAGAGGTCTTTTACCTCTTTAGTTAAGTTTATTCCTAGGTAGCTTAGTTTTTTCGGTGCAATGGTAAACGGGATTGTTTTTATGATCTCTCTTTCTGAAAGTTCACTATTGGTGTATAGAAATGCCTCAGATTTCTTGGGGTTAATTTTGTATCCTGCTACATTGCCAAATTCATGTATTAAGTCTAGTAGCTTTTTGGTGGAATCTCTAGGGTTTTGTATGTATAATATCATGTCGTCTGCAAATAAGGACAGTTTTACTTCCTCTTTTCCAATTTGGATGCCTTTTATTTCTTCTTCTTGCCGAATTGCAATGGCTAACACTTCCAGTACTATGTTGAACAGGAGTGGTGAGAGGGGGCATCCCTGTCTTGTTCCTGTTCTTAGGGGAAATGGTGTTAGTTTTTGTCCGTTGAGTATGATGTTGGCTGTGGGCCTGTCATATATGGCTTTTATTATGTTGAGGTATGATCCTTCTACTCCCACCTTGCTGAGAGTTTTTATCAAAAATGGGTGTTGAATTTTGTCAAATACTTTTTCTGCATCAATTGATATGACCATGTGGTTTTTTTCTTTCAATTTGTTTATGTGATGTATCACGTTTATTGATTTGTGGATATTGTACCATCCTTGCATCCCTGGGATAAATCCTACTTGGTCATGGTGTATGATCTTTCTGATGTACTGCTGGATCCGATTTGCTAAGATTTTGTTGAGGATTTTGGCATCTATGTTCATGAGGGATATTGACCTATAATTCTCTTTCATTGTGTTGTCTTTACCTGGTTTTGGTATGAGGGTGATGCTGGCTTCATAGAATGAGCTTGGAAGTGTTCCTTCCTCTTGGATTTTTTGTAGTAGTCTGAGGAGGATAGGTTTTAGTTCTTCCTTGAATGTTTGGTAAAACTCCCCTGTGAAGCCGTCTGGTCCTGGGCTTTTGTTTGATGGAAGCTTTTTGGTGACTGCTTCAATTTCTTCCATAGTTATTGGCCTGTTGAGATTTTTAGATTCTTCCTGATTGAGTTTTGGAATGCTGTATTTTTCTAGGAATTTGTCCATTTCCTCCAGGTTGTCTAGTTTGTTGCAGTAAAGCTGTCCATAGTATTTTTTAACAATCATTTGTATTTCTGTGGGGTCTGTTGTTATTTCGCCTCTATCGTTTCTGATTTTATTTATTTGGGTCCTCTCTCTCTGCTTCTTGGTGAGTCTGGCTAGAGGTTTATCAATCTTGTTTATCCTTTCAAAGAACCAGCTCTTGGTTTCATTGATTTTCTGTATTGTTTTTTTGGTCTCTATGTCATTTATTTCTGCTCTAATCTTTATTATCTCCTTCCTTCTGCTCACTCTGGGGTTTTCTTGTTGCTCTCTTTCTAATTCTTTGAGTTGTAGAGTTAGATGATTTACTACCATTTTTTCTTGTTTTTTGAGATAGGCCTGTAGAGCTATAAACTTCCCTCTCAGGACTGCTTTCAATGTGTCCCATAGGTTTTGGATTGTTGTGTTTTCATTGTCATTAGTTTCCAGGATGTTTTTAATTTCTTCTTTGATCTCATTGGTAACCCAATCAATATTTAATAGCATGCTATTCAGCTTCCAGGTGTTTGAGTATTTTGGGTTGTTTTTATTGTAGTTTATTTCTAATATTATGCCATCGTGGTCTGCGAAGACGCTTTTTATGATTTCAATCTTCTTGAATTTGGGGATACTTTGCTTGTGACCCAATATGTGGTCTATTTTTGAATATGTCCCATGAGCACCTGAGAAGAACGTATATTCTCTGGCTTTGGGGTGAAGTGTTCTGAAGATGTCTATTAAGTCCATCTGATCTAGTGAGTCATTTAGGATTGCTGTATCTTTGCTGATTGTTTGTCTATAGGACTTATCCAGTGCTGTCAATGGTGTATTAAAGTCCCCTACTATGATTGTATTGTTGTCAATCTCTCCTTTGATATTTTCCAGGAGTTTTTTTATGAATTTGGGTGCTCCTACATTGGGTGCATATATGTTTACCAGGGTTATATCTTCTTGTTGTATTGATCCCTTTAGTATTATGAAGTGGCCTTCCTTATCTCTTGTTAAGGCCTTCACTTTGAGGCCTATTTTGTCCGATATAAGTATTGCTACCCCAGCTTTCTTTTCCTTTCCATTTGCCTGAAAGATATTTTTCCATCCTTTCACTTTCAGTCTGTGTGAGTCCCTTCTAATGAGGTGGGTTTCTTGTAGACAGCAGATGTATGGGTCATGTTTTTTTATCCATTCAGCCACTCGATGTCTTTTGGTTGGAGCATTTAGTCCGTTTACGTTTAAAGTTATTATTGAAAGGTACTTGTTTGTAGCCATTTCTTTTTTTGTGTGGCTGTTTTCTTTCTGAGCTTTTTATTTCTTATTTTTATACCAGTCCCTTTAGCATTCCTTGCATTGCTGGCTTGGTGGTGACAAACTCCCTTAGTCTTTTTTTTGTCTGTGAAGCTTCTTATTTCCCCTTCAAGTTTGAATGATAGCCTTGCTGGATAGAGTATTCTTGGATTCAGTCCTTTGCTTTGCATCACTTTGTAAATTTCAGTCCATTCTTTTCTGGCCTGATGTGTTTCTGTTGAGAAGTCATTTGACAATCTAATGGGAGATCCCTTGTATGTAACTTTCCGTCTCTCTCTTGCAGCCTGTAAGATTCTCTCTTTGTCCTGAACATTTGCCATGGTGATTATGATGTGTCTTGGTGTGGGTCTTTTCGGGTTCACCTTGTTTGGGACTCTCTGGGCTTGTGTGACTTTTTTCTTCCCCACCTCAGGAAAGTTTTCTGATATTATTTCTTCGAGTAGGTTTTCTAATCCTTGTTCATCTTTCTGTTGTTCTGGTACTCCTATTATTCGTATGTTGTTTCGTTTCATGTTGTCCCAAAGCTCCCTTAGGCTCTCCTCCTCTCTTTTAATTTTTTTCTCCAATTGCAGTACATTTTGGGTGTGTTTTGCTTCCTTGTCTTCTAATTCACTAATTCGGTCCTCCGCTTCTCCTAGTCTACTGTTGATACTTTCAATGGAGTTTTTCATTGCAGCTATATCACTCTTCATTTCTTCTTGGGTCTTACTTAGGTTGTTGATTTTTTCATCTGTTTCTTCTATCTTCTTCCATATGTTATCGATTTTTTCATCTGTTTCTTCTAGCTTCTTCCATATGTTATCGATTTTTTTCATCTGTTTCTTCTTGCTTCTTGAAGAGGTTGTCGATTTTTTCCTCCATCCGGTTTATGCACTCTAGGATCCTTATTCTGAATTCTTTATCTGTCATGTTGCATGCCTCTGTATTACTTAGCTGCTTTTCTGGAGAGTCCTCCTTCTCTTTCCTTTGGGGGTTTCTTTGTCTACCCATGTTTGATCTCACTGACATATCTAGACGTTGAGTTGTTCAGTGGTTGCTCCCTTGGTGGCAGTGACTCCTTGGTCTGTGGTTGCTCTTCGGGCGGTTGCGGTAGCAGCTGCTCTTCAGTTGGCAGCAGCTCCTCTGGTGGGTGCTGTTCACAGCTGTGGTGGCTCTTCCGGCTGGTGGGGCGAGGTTTCACGTACAGCTGCTGTTCCTCAGCAGAGGATGAGGTGCTCAGGAGGTTGCTGTTGCTTGGATCTGCTGCATTGATTTAAAGGCACAAAATACAACACAACAAGGCACCACGTACCAGGCACTATACACAAATATATTCACGATATTAATAACCCCAATTAAAGGTGACCACCTGAATTAAGAGAATTAGGGGATAAGGAAGAAGGAAGAGAAAAAGATAAAAGAGAAAAAGGAAAAGAAAAGTAGGGACCAAAAAAAGGGAGTGCAAAAATGAAATTGGGAAAAAGGAAGGGGGAAAATAAAAGCGAGAAAAGAAAAGAAAAAAGAAAAAAAAAAGAGCGAAAAGAGAGAATGAAGTGGAAGAGGGAAGAGACTTTTTATATGAGGAGAATACTCCTATAGAACAGCCATTAATCCCAACAAATTCCAGCAACAGCTCCCTGGATATGAATGCAAACTAGAAACAACCAATAATATAACGATGAAAATAGAATGGTGAACACTAATCCCAAAATAAAATAAAGAAAAAATAAAATGGCACTTTAAAAAAATGGTAAAATGGTAGCAGTAATAATACTGGTTAAAAATAAGAAGGTAGTAATTAAAAGGGTAAAATCAGGTGATGGAAAAAGAAGAAAAGAAAGAAAAAAAAAGAAAAAAAAAGAATGAAAAAAAAATTGGTTTCTTAGTTAAAAAGTGAAAAAAGAAAAAAAATTGCAGTAGTGAAGGTCCTTCGTTTCTTCTATTCTTCAGTGTGACTTGCCTTAGACCTTCCAGGTATTCAGGAGAGTGTTGAGTTTCCCTGCGATATACTGTTCCTCTGTGTTGTAAACCACAGTCCTTATTTTAAAGCATGCCGCATTTATTTCCTAGACTGCCTTATTTTGTGTTTAGCAAAGAGTCAGTTTGTGGGTCAGCCTCTGGGTGGCAGTGTTCTGGGGTTGGCCTCTGAGGCTATAGGGCCTCTCTGTCCAGTGGAAGTTCACTGCCCAGAGCTGACTGCGTAATAGTTAGTTACCGGCGCTATGTTGTTGCTAGGATTGAAAATCCCCCTATAGGCCAGACCCTGTTAACTCCCAGGGACTGATCAGGTTATCTTAATCCTTGATCTCGTTCAGGGTGGAATCTGGGTGTGGCTGTGCTCCTTGCCTGGGGGCTGAGGGGAGGAGACTCCCTCTCAGGAGCGGGTGGCTGCCCCAGTCCCGGGCTCTGGGGTGTCTCAGCACTCAATTCACTACCACCTCTCCCGGCTCCCCCTCTTTCCCCAGACTCTCCCCAGATTCCACTCCTCAGCACACTCTCCCTCTCTTCAGCACAGGTGAGTGTCTGTATCCGAAATGTCCCATGAACAGGGTTCAGTGAAAACAAACAAACAAATGCCGGCCGCGGAAACGGGGAAGGCTTGGTTTCTGTAAGCTTCTTCTCTTACCGGGACTGTATGGTCAGGTCAGCTCTTCAGGCTGCCCCCTTTAGGCTCAGTCCTCCGCGGTCACAGAACCCAGCTCTCAATTTCCCTGGTGGCGCCAGGAATCCTGCGGTTCTCCTTTCCCCAGTCAGGGGCTGTGCCTGTCCCAAGGGACGCGGCTGTCTGCCATGCGGTCTCCCTCCGACTCTCTGGGCTCAGAGGTCTGGCAAACTTTCCTGCCCAAATCCCTGGTTTTTTTTTACCTTACCAGGGGAGTTCTGCTCTTCCCGGCTGTAAACCCTCTCACCAGCTGAGCAATTTCGCCAATTCGGTGTGAGTGTTACTAGCTTCAGCTGCTCGCTCCATTTGCTCCGGACACGACCTGGGACACGTCTGCCTATATCGCCGCCATCTTGGTTCTCCCTAGACAACTTCCTTGATGACTTTTTTTTTTAATTCTTACCCAAGAATATTTTTCCATTGATTTTTAGAGTGAAAGAGAGAGGGAAAGACAGAGAGAAATATCGATGTGAGAGAAACACATTGATTGGTTGCCTCCTGCACGAGCCCCGATCAGGGCCTGGGCCAGGGAGGAGCTGCAACCATGGTACCTGCCCTTGACCAGAATTGAACCCGGGACCCTCCAGTCCACAGGCCGACGCTCTTTCCACTGAGCCAAAACGGCTAGGGCTCTCTTGGTGACTTTCATTAAAAATGGGAGCAGAGAGATGAGGAAGAAATCATGACCCTCCTCTGGTCAAAACCCTGCAGTGGGTCCCCCTGACCACAGCTCCACACATTACCTTACCACCCACACTCCTGCCAAATAACGGCCCAACCCCCTTTCCCACTTGAGTTCCCATCACTCCCCGCACAGATGTCACTTTCCAGGCAGAAAGGATAGCCCCTCATTATCCTCACACCTGGGTGCTCACCCAAGAGGAACCAAGACCAGACACGGTGCCTGTCCCTCAGAGAACCATCTCAACCAGCGGACAGTCAGGCCATCGGAAAGCACCAGGCAAGCCCTCAAGTCCTCACGTGCAAGTGCCTGGGAATAATCCTGCCAGAGAACATTCAGAAATATTTGCATTGGAGACCATCTCAGCTGGTTAACAAGGGTGATGGTGTGAAGCATAAAGGCATGAGGGAATAAAACCACATGGATTGGTCCTGACTGGTTTGGCTCAGTGGATGGAGCGTTGGCCTGTGGACTGAAGGGTCCTAGGTTCGATTCTGGTCAAGGGCATGTACCTTGGTTGCGGGCACGTCACCAGTGGGGGGTGTGCAGGAGGCAGCTGATCGGTGTTTCTCTCTCATCGATGTTTCTAACTCTCTATCCCTCTCCCTTCTTCTCTGTGGAAAATCAATAAAATAAAGAGAAAAAAAACAAACCACATGGATTGGAGTAGACCCCCTGTGGCTGTCAACTGCAGTCCAGCTGGAGTGAAGGGTGACAATGATTCTGGAAAGGCTGTTTGTGGGCCAGTGCCGAACGGATAATCACCATCACCTAACACACTCTCCCTGAGCACTCACCGTGTGCCCTCACCCCGTCCAAAGATCACCTTTCCACCTCCAACCCGCACATTGCCATTAGCCCTGTTTTACTGATGAGAAAAAGGGAAGGACATCGAATGAGGGCACATGGCCAGGGTCACACAGTCAGTACTAGTGGAGCCTCAGAGTCTGACTTCAGAACCCACCATAAAGAGAGGAGGACCTTTATGTAACAGGAAGTAGATGAACTAGAACGTGGGGAAAGACAATATGCTGAGCTAACATACAGGTGAGGAAAAAGGAGAAGAGGAGAAAGAATGGACAAGACTTAACAGCTCATCAGATTACTGGGAAATCTGGAAAACTCAAGGAGGCAAGAAGCCTGAGGCCATGCAGTCTGTGCCAAGAGATGGCAGGGGCAGACTGGGTGAGAGAGTGCAGGGGGATGCAGAAGGCAGGTCCCCAAGAGCGTCCTGCATGTGCCCCTCACCTGGCTGCTGAGAGCAGGCTTTGAACTGTAGCAAGGCATTTTGTGACAACTGGGGAAACGGAACACAGCCTGAATATTATATGGCATTGATAAATTGGGGTTAATTTTGTTGGGTATATATATATGGGGTATAAAGCGCATTTTCTTTAAGTCCTTATACAAAAGAGAAGCATACTGAAGTATGTACCGTAGAGCGTTATCTGAGATTTGCTGCAAAGAAAATCTACGCCGGAGAGCAGATTGTTGACAACTGCTGCAGCTGAGCACACAGGTGCTCCCACAGTGTCCTCATTGCTTTGGCTGTACTGTCAGATTTCCATAATTTTAAAGTTAATAACCCATCTCCCTTTACATCCCCAAAAGTAGAAAAAAAACCTTAAAGGAGAGGGATATTACAAATACATATAATTTATCTTCTGGGAAGGAACATGCAGAATTTAGTGTAACTTACTTAATAGTCACAGTTTCTTACTTCCATCTTCTTCCTAAAGAAAAATAAAGACTTCTTTTATTATTTGGCAAGAGTCAAAAAGTCTTTATGCCCTTGGAAGAGATTATGACTGGCAGTCTCTAGGTACAAACAGAGAAAAACAAACCTAAGTGACCCAATCCTGAACCCCAGCCAGCCCCATGGCTAACCTATGCCTCTAACTACTATTCCTTGGTTATACAAAATGAAAGTTCAGAGGCATTTTAAAACACAAGGACTATTAAATCTTTAGACTGTTGTGTTTTCTGTGTTTTTAGTTGTAATTAGTTGCTATCACTCTAACACTTAAATAATCTGGGTTTGCAGCATCTCTTTTTTTAAAAAAGAGAGGGGATAAGCTACAAATACTGGCTGGTCTGATTCCTGCCCTGTTAGTGTCATTACTGTCATCAACAGAAGTTAATGTCACTAGGGACTGGGACCAAGGATCAGGAGAAAGTGAACAAATGTTCTATCTTTATCACATTAGAAGCACGAGATACAAATTTGAAGGATAGAGCACCTGCTTTTACATTTTCATTAAAACTTTGAAAGTTGCCCTAGCTGGTTTGGCTCAACGGATGTAGCGCTGGCCTGCGGACTGAAGAGTTCTGGGTTCAGTTCCGGCCAAGGGCACATGGCACATGCCTGGGCTGTGCGCTCAATCCCCAGTAGGGGGCGTGAAGGAGGCAGCCGAACAATGATTCTCTCTCATCATTAATGTTTCTATCTCTCCCTCTCCCTTCCTCTCTAAGATCAATAAAATATATTTTTAAAAAATTAACAAAACTTTGAAAGTTAAAGAACGGCTGGCTCCAAGGTAAAAGTTACTATAGCATTTCCCTCTTTATAAAATGAGAATTCTACTACCTAATGTACAAGGCTGGCTGAGGAAATAAACTATGCAGTGCACAGAAGGCAGGCTGCCAACATAGGCATACTGCTCTCAAACACTACTTCTCACCACCTGTGTTTAGCCGGGGCTCGGAGGCCCCAAGGACAGTGGGTCCGGATGAGTGCCCTGGAGACGTTGGGAAGCCCGGGACACCACCTGCAGCTCTGAGCCACAGAGGACTACACACAGGTTCCAGGGACAAGCAGAGCAAGGAGCCTTCTGTCATGAGCAAAGGCACTACAGGGACACGAGGGCGTGCTGCCCACCTGAGGAGGGCTGCCAGGCCCCCAGCCCCTCTTCTCCCCACCCTAACAGGCAATCCTGCTGGATGTGGGGGGAGCATAGAGGGCACCAGGGCAGACTGGAGCAAGAGAGAAGCAGCTCCAGCCAAAGGATTCTCTCCCAGCCCAGAGGGCAGGCTGGCAACCCCCAAGCCTGCAACTGGGGTCCTCTTCACGAAAGCATCAGAACCAGGGAGGTTCTATGTCCCTACAGAGGCAGGGTGTGGGTTTTAGCAAAAGCCTGCTCTGAGCTCATGTCAACACTTAGCATGACATCATCTTCTATGTGCCTGTGGAGTTCAGTAAACCCACGAAGTAACGTTCCTGAGCACTTGGCATGTGCGAGACGCAAGTTTTACCTTTTTCCACAATGAGGACAGGTTCAGTGAGAAAGGGGCGCACCTGGATCTGAACTCTCCCTACAGAGGCAGGACAGCAGGCCTCGCAGAGGCTCCTGGGTAGAGGCAATGCCCAAAGAGGTGCACACATGCAGATCTGGGGGGAGAGGGCAGGTTCTGGTTGTTAAGTAGTGAACCTGAGTGATGACTCCATGGAACCTCAGGGCCACATCTGGGCATGCTTGCAATGTTTTCATAATGAAAAGCTGAAAATAAGAACTTGAGTATGGATTCTGACCGCCCTCCCCCTCCCTCAGCCCCTGTAATTCAGGGGTCAGCCACCCGCCCAGGGGTTTGCAGGAGGTTCCTAGCCCATGGGCTCCATCCCACTTACTGCACCCCGGGCTGTTGGGAGGGCCCCGCACCGGCGGGAGCCGTGCAGACACAGGGAAGCCCCAGGCAACAGGAGTACTGACCCCGCCAGGACCCCAGCCTCCCGCAAGGTTCTGGGGCCGCTAACAGTCGCTTGGCCTCAGACGCCCCACCCCAAATTAGTCTGCGGGCCAGCGCTTCCCCCGAACAAGGGTCCGTTGGTGCCAAGCAGCGCCTCCCCCGCACGGCGGGCATCACACGGCCGCGCGCCCACGAATACCCAGAGGAAGCCCGAGCGCAAACCCACAGCCCTAGGCACGTCTGCTCCCGGCCAGGGCGCGCGTGTTCCCCAAATCACCCGTATTATTCCAGACCCCAGCAGGACAGGACGCAGGGACCCCCGCCCCCTACCCCGCCCTGAGAAAGCACACCTCTGGGCCACAGCGACACTTGCCACGCTTTCCCTTCCCAGGTTTCCCGACTGTCCTTCCTCCGAGCTGGCGGCCAAACCTACCTCGCCCATCACAGCCCGGGGAACAGTCACCAGCGCCAAGCTCCGCCCAAGGGGCGTGTGGGTCGCTCCCCACACTGCCCCAGGGCGGGACTACAATACCCAGAATGCCCCGGGCGGGAACTACACTACCCATAGTGCCCCAAGGCAGGAA
Organism: Myotis daubentonii; assembly: GCF_963259705.1. Taxonomy (NCBI): domain Eukaryota; kingdom Metazoa; phylum Chordata; class Mammalia; order Chiroptera; family Vespertilionidae; genus Myotis; species Myotis daubentonii. The sequence goes on from NC_081850.1 coordinate 8,689,848, forward strand.
TATAATACCCAGAATGCCGCGGGGCGGGAACTAAGCTACCTACACTATTCACAAGGTCCCTCGTGAGGACTACACCTCGATACCAACACACCCACCCGCCTGCCCTCACAGCCCCACTGGACTCGGAACTTCAGCCATGGTCTCAGGTACATGCCCACTCATCTGTCAGAATTACAGCCACTCGGGCTCTGGGACAAATTGTGAAAAATCAGACCAGTAAAGTCAAACTGACTTCGGGTGCATGAGAAGGGTGGTTCAGGTGAGCACTAAAATCTTTCTTTTTTAAGTTACAGGGTCTTTGTAATTTTTGTTTAAATTATTTTTTTAAATATATTTTATTGATTTTTTTACAGAGAGGAAGGGAGAGAGATAGAGTTAGAAACATCGATGAGAGAGAAACACCGATCAGCTGCCTCCTGCACACCTCCCACTGGGGATGTGCCCGCAACCAAGGTACATGCTCTTGACCAGAATCGAACCTGGGACCTTTCAGTCCACAGGCGGACGCTCTATCCACTGAGCCAAACCGGTTAGGGCTGTTTAAATTATTTTTAAAAAATGAAAAGGTGTTAGTTGCCTGGATGTGTACTTGTCCTCCATCCTGCAGATTGACCCGGGTTTTTGCATTTAAATAAAAGCACATAATGAATGAAGTACTAACAAATGCTAACGGTACTGGCATTTTTCTTTTTTAAAGAGAATATTTTGAAGTTTGTTTTAAAACAAATAGAGGTGTCACAGAATTACTCCAGACACGTTTACTAAACAAAAACAGTCAAACAGCAACCCTCAGGAGTAAAAATCACAATCCCCAAAGTCTATGTTGTCTGAAATACCAACTTTTACACAAAATTACAATACATAAAGAAACAATGTGACTCATACTTATGAAATAAAGCAGTCAGTAAAAGCTATCATTGAGCCTGGCCTGCATGGCTCAGTGGTTGAGGTTCGGCCTATGAACCAGGAGGTCACAGTTCCATTCCCCGTCAGGGTTGCACCTTAATCCACAGTAGTGGGTGTACAAGAGGCAGCCTATCTATGGTTCTCATCACTGATGTTTCTATCCCTCTCCCTTCCTCTCTGAAATCAATAAAAATCTATATTTTTTAAAAAACAATCTTGGAGTAATTTCAGACAATGAATTTAGAAGACAAAAATGTACAAAAAACTATTTAAATATACATTTCAAAGAAATGGGACCACATTTAAATAAGGAATAAATCATGATAATAACAAGTAGATGGTATAAATAAAGAGAAAGAAAATACTTTTTTAGAGACTCAAGTGGAAATTCTCAGAAAAGAACAATAACTGAAGTGAAAATTTTACTAATAGGGATCAGGAAAGATTTGAGATGGCACAAGAAATAAACTTGAAGATAGGTAGCGCCGTTGGAATCTTCTAATATGACAACCGAGAAAAGTAATTTACCAAAAAAAAAAAAAAAAACAGTGCCACATATAGAACAACCTCAAATGTACTAACATATATGTAATGGGCCATTTCCAAATCTTCGCTATTGTAAATTGTGCTATGAACATAGGGGTGCATATACTCTATCTGATGAGAGTCTCAGGTTTCTTAGAATATATTCCTAGAAGTGGGATCACTGGGTCAAATGGGAGTTTCATTTTTAATTTTTTGAAGAAACTTCATACTGTTTTCCACAGTGGCTGCACCAGTTTGCATTCCCACCAGCAGTGTACTAGGGTTTCCTTTTCTCCACATCCTCACCAGCACTTGTCGTTTGTTGATTTGTTGATGGCAGCCATTCTGACAGGTGTGAGGTGCTACCTCATTGTCGTTTTCATTTGCATCTCTTGGATTATTAGTGACTTTGAGCATTTTTTCATATGTCTCCTTAGAGGAATTCTTCATGCCCTATACCTAGAACAGTGATGGTGAAGCTTTTGAACTCGGCATGTCAGCATTTTGAAAAACCCTAACTTAACTCTGGTGCCATGTCACATGTAGAGATTTTTTGATATTTGCAACCATAGTAAAACAAAGACTTATATTTTGATATTTATTTTATATATTTAAATGCCATTTAACAAAGAGAAATCAATCAAAAAAATGAGTTTGCATGTCACCTCTGATACACATGTCATAGGTTCGCCATCACTGCCCTAGAAGATGGAATTCTTTCAGCTAAAGTTTTTATATATTCATTTTCTTACTTACAAATATGAGTTTTTCAATAGGTAGTAGAGTCACCTCTACCTTAGATCAATGTGTTAGCATAGTTTGATAAATTTCATTACTTCCTTCCACATTTTCTAAAACTATAAAAGTCTATATAAGGTTTTAATGCCTTTTGAGTGATGGGAGAGACCAAAGTTCATTAAGGAAATGGTTTATTTTTACTTAATGTTGTTCTTATAAAATGTCTTATTAACACTTAATATTTATTTTCTTATCTTTCTCCCCTTCCTGTTTGTGAAAGTAATGAATATCTTAGAAGATGGACTTAACTTTGATTTTCGAATGTGGGATGGTTTGTGGTTTGACCTGAGCACAGTAGTGGAGTTGATATGAGCCACTAGGAAGCTTGGAGTTGTTCATGTGAGGGGCACCTGTGCTTTTCCCAGCTCCCTTTGCAGAGTTCGTTGGCTGTGGCTTCTCTACTATTCGTGTTGTAATCACAGTTGCAGTTGGTTAGGTGGGGAATTGGGAAGTCGGGACATCGACTGGCTGGCAGGGTGGTCCTCAGTCCTTGTGGTAAAGGGGAGGTTGCATGGAATGGTTTCTGAAGGCACTCTTTCATGTAAAAGCCTTGAGTTCTGTCAGAATTACTTTTCCTCCAGAATTAGTCTTAACTCATAGTTAATGTCAAATGGGAGTTTTTGTTTTAACTCAAAGTGAACTTTGGTGACACCTGAAAGGTCAAGTGGAATTTCTTCCCTGTCTCTCTTGTTCTTTGCTGCCAAGAACCCACTTTCTGTCCCTTCTTGCTAACATGTCACAGTGTTTTTATTTCTAATAGTTCTAGGAATGGGGGTTTTCCACTTCCCTTCAAAAGTCAGCCAGCCTTTCTCCTGGTTAGAAATGACTTGTTTTCGTTCCCTTTTTTGTCTTTGAAAGAGAAAAGCTTTTTATTTGCTGTTTACCTTTATGAAGTGTTAACAAATTTGTAATCTCGATTCAGATTTAAATGCAGATTGGGGAAAGTACAGTTTAAGTCAGGTAGACATAAAGGCATTGTGCTCATTAGGTTTGTTAAGCAGTGTGCTTCTATAAGTTGAGAGAGAAACGAAGGCTTGTTTCTTACAGGGTTTATGCATTTTTGAATAATGAGATCCCAGACCTGTCTAAGTTGAACTAGCCTTGCTTCATGTGTCAGAGGGTAGGAATGAGGAGCTGTTTGAAGAATTATTGAAAAATCAACTCAGTCTGTTGACTGGTCACTAGCATCATTAACATCTGTTTTTCCTAGTATTTTTGTTAAGAAAAATATTAAGTATGTAAAAAGTTGAAATGGAACATGTCTATTAATATATCCATCATCTTGGTTCAATAATTAACATTTTGCTAAAAATGTATTTATATGTTTGTTTTTTAGTTCAACTATTTGGAAGTAAGTTGCAGATATCATAACATTTCACCTATGAAAACTTCCATTTATATCATCCCCACCAAAAAATAAGAATAATCTCTAACTTATTCATATTACTATTATCACATCAACTAAATTAGCAGCAATTCCCTAATGATGATTTTTCCCATGAACTTTGCTTCCATACTGAATTGTCTGCATCCCATCCACTTTTTAGATTCTTCTTTTTCCCAGTTGTAAAACTAACTACATCTTTTGAAAATTTGGTTAGTTGTTGCTTGTGAAACTTTCTTATGATTTTTCTTAGTCCTTTTTAACAGTATTTTGTATACACAGCTTTTAAAGATATCTGATTTTGCATCCCCAAATTCAAGCCTTTGTTGGTCCATTCTGTTTATCCTACTATATTTTGCCAAGGTCAAATCTGCTTGACTATTGTACACAAAGGCTTGGTATTGTATCAACTCACTAGAAGCCAGTGCATGAATTCATACACAGGTGGGGTCCCTCTGGGTGGCCTGCAGGGACTGGCCGAAACCCGCAGTCCAACGCCACCCGCAGCTCCTACCTGCTGCTCCTGCTCATCGCGGCCTCACTGTGCCTGCTGTGGGCTCCCGCCCAATCAGTCCCAATCGGTAGAAGCTTGCGCTGTCACTGCAGTGCTCGCCAGCCATGAGCCCTGCGTCTGGGGCCCTCCCAAGGGGAGTAGTCGGTGCGGGTGCGATCAGGCTGAAACCAGCTCTCCTACATCCCCCAAGGGGCCCCAGGTTGCAAGAGGGTGCAGGCCAGGCTGAGGGACCCCACTGGTGCATGATTGAGCCACGGAGGGACAGTGGGAGGGCTCCAGGGTGTGTCTGGCCCATCTCTCTCAGTCCCAATCCACCGGACCCCAGCAGCAAGCTAACCTACTGGTCAGAGCATCTGTCCCCTGGTGGTCAATGCACATCATAGCGACTGCCCAACCAGATGACTGTCTGCCCCTGGTGGTCAGTGCACATCATAGCAAGCGGTTGAGCAGCCTTAGCATATCACACTTAGATTGGTTGTTTGGTTGTTCTGCCGTTCAGGCTATTTGCATATTACCCTTTTATTATATAGGATTACCTAACAAATTCAAAGCACTCCTTAACATGTATTACCATAATCTTCATGCTTTCAACGTTTCAACATCACAGTCCACAATGCTGGTTCAGATTGGAGCATGTTAGGATGGGCCTCTGAGGGTTAGGAAGTATAAGAAGAACCTGCAGGTTAGGAGAAACGTAAGATGATTAGCTCATGGGATGGCATCCACAAAGAGGAAGCTGAGAAGGAAACAGAATTGTGTTCTGTGCTGCCTTACTTATTAACCAGGGAATCGTGCTCACTAGGAGCACGAGGCAGTGCTAGACATATTTAGAACCTGAAAGCGCATGAGGGCTGCAGGAAAGGGGAAGGAGGGTGGCCAGTTAGGTTTTAAGCTTTCCAATACTTCAGTTTTCATGTTAAGAGCTTCTCATAAAATGGTTTCAAATTTCTTAGATTTGGAAGTAAAAAATACTTTATTTGTATTCAGGACAGTGGGAGGCCATTTAATGTAACGTAAAATTATAGAAAGGGCTTCAGAAGTGTGGAGCAGCCAACTGCGGTGGGAGCACCTGACCATAAGCATGGGCTAAATGAGCAGCCTTTTAAAAAGGAGTTTTATTATTCTTGTGTTGTGGAATTTTTTGTTTTGGTAGATATTTAGTTATTTTAATTTTTAAAAATCTTTTAATTTTTAAATTAACCATCTGTTACCATCATTGTATTCATTTTAATGGCTTTTGTATTCTTAAACTGCATGCATTTCTACTTTTTGTTATTTTAATTTTAAAAAATCTTTTAATTTTTAAATTAACCATCTGTTACCATCATTGTATTCATTTTAATGGGTTTTGTATTCTTAAACTTCATGCATTTCTACTTTTTATCCCCATGAGTTGTTCATTACTCCCAAGTATTTCCTCCCATGGAGTCCCTTTTCACCATCTTCTTTTTATTGGACAAACCACCTTGCAATTTTATTCCAGCTTGTCCTCTCCAAGACCTCCTGCAAGCATTGATCTCCTGTACAGTTATGCAGTCTCTGTATTGCTCTCCCTACATCACCTCCCAGTTGTGGTGAGCAGGCGGAGGAGATCCCCAGCCCAGCTCTGTCCATCAGACCAGGCCAGACTCATAGAAACAGAGAGCAGACTGACAGCTGTCAGAGAGAAGGGGTTTTGGGGGGCTAAGTGAAAGGATTAAGCTCCTCAAAAATACTCATAGACACAGATAACTGTATGGTGATTACCAGGAGGAAATGGGGTAGGGCAAGATAGAAGAGGGTAAAGAGGCATTAAATGGTGACAGAAGGAGGCAAGACTTGGAGTGGTGAACACACAATACAATATACAGAGTATGTGTTATAGAATTTTACACCTGAAGCCTATATAATTTTATTAACCAATGTCACCCCAGTAAATTCAATTTTAAGAAAACAATGAAGGATTTTGTGTAATTTGTAAAGTTGGGGATTATTGTATGCTTTATATCATGGCTTGTTTTAAGAGTTAAATTATGTAGTAGTTGTACAGAGTGCTTATGCAGTTGTATAGTTCTATTTAAGATCTTTTGTAAATATTTATGTAGCATCACAGGCTAGCTAAGTTATAAATTTTCATATCCTAACAACTGAAAATAACTTTAGTCTTGTTATTACTTCTAAATCTCGCCTTTTAAAATAACTAATGATATAGTAAAATGCAAAAATATGATTTTAAGGTCATAATCAATCTATGGGCAATATTATTAGTAATTTGTAAAAAGAAATACCACAGGAAGTAGTGCTTCAGAATATTTTCTGGGTTTCCAAAATGGCAGCAGATTTGGTGGAAGCTACACTGACCTCCAAGGACCAAACTGGAATTACAACTAAAATATAGAAAAATCATCCTGAATAACCAACTGAAGACTAACTGGAGAGAAGCCTTATAACCGAAGACTTAAAGAGGAGGCCACATCGAGACTGGTTGGAAGTGCAGAGGCGTAAGAGGGCTGGCCGGACTCCCACAGGCAGGAGCTGAAGTTCCAGAGGGAAATCTCAACTGTGGGAAGTTTCCCCCTGACAAATCCGAGCTCTAAACCCAAAATTTGCTTCTCCTTCCAGAGCACCAGAACCGGGAAAGGTGTCCACAGAACATCTGGCTGTGAAAAGCAGCAGGGTTTCTGCTCACCTGGGAGAGATAGCTAGAAATTCAGGCACCCTCTTAAAGGGTCAACGCACAAAATTTCATTTGTAGCCACACACCTTGGCCTCCAGCAGAGGGAGGGCAGAGTAGACTAGAGCTGTATAAGGAGAGTCTAGGATTGGTAGCTCTGGGGAGAGCGCTGAGAGGATAGCCGCCTGGATCCCAGTGTTGAGTCATTCCCCCATACTGCAGAAGATACCTTTCTCAGGATGACCTTTCCCACCCATGCAGCTTTAGCCTGGGGGAAAGCAGTAGCCACACTCATTAGAATCCCTCTTCCCCCCCCCCCCCCCCCCCCATGGAGCTTACGTAAAGCTGAGCTCTACAGTCAGAGGCTCATTAAGTGAGACTAACCAACAGCCTGCAGGCAGAGGCGGATCCCTGTGTGCTTTGAGTCTTTGCCTCATCTATTCCTTGGCCCAAGGCTAGTAAAAGCAGACTTTGGTGCACATTTTGGTCCTTTCTACACACACGCAGGCCCAGCAGAAGGAGCCACAATTTGTGGGTCGCTGATCGCCCCACACAGATTGCTGGGAGCCGATCACAGACAGTACCTGACATTGGCCTGCACCAGAGTCCCTCCAGAGAGGCCCAGAGACAACACACCCAGTAGCCGTCTTTACAGAGAAACAGAGCAGGATCCAATAAGCTGCACAAGCAGCCTATCCACAGGGAGATCTCAGCAGGCACCAAACCAGCTGAGGCAAATTCCGCTTTGTATAATCAGCACTTGCACAGCAGTTCGCACGCTGTGTTTGGGGGTTGAACCTCACTGTCAGCCGGCCTGAGGGTCGAGCTCACATATGAACAGGCCAATAGCAACCAAGATTCAATTACAACAGGAGCATCCACACAGCACACACAAGAAACATTCTTAGAGCACCTAGTGGTAGTGATCAGGGAGACTGCACCACTGAGTCCCACAGGTCACCTACTACATAAGGCCACCCTACCAAGACTGGGAGTCATAGCAGACCTACCTACTACATAGAAACAAATGCAAACTGGCAGCCAAAATGCAGAGACAAAGGAACAGGCCTCAAATGAGGAACAAAAGAATACTCCAGAGAAAGGGAGTGGAGGTAAGCAATTTATCAGATAGAGAGTTCAGAGTAATGATTATAAGGATGTTCAACAGCATGAAAAGGATATAAAAGCCATAAAAAGGACCAGTAATAAATAAAGAATGCCACATCTGAAATAAAGAGTACACTGGAAGGAATAAACAGCAGTCCCGATGAAGCAGAGGATCAAATCAGTGATTTGGAGGACAAGGTAGGAAAAAACACCCAATCAGAGCATCAAAAAGAAAAAGGACTGTTAAAAATGAGGATAGTTTAAGGAACCTTTGGTACAACATGAAGCATAATAACATCCATGTGATAGGGGTACCAGAAGGAGAAGAGAGAGAGCAAGGGATTGAGAACCTATTTGAGAAATAATGTCTGAAAACTTTGCTAACCTGGTGAAGGAAAAAGACAAATCCAGGAAGCACAGAGAGTCCCCAAAAAATGGACTGAAAATGGTGCACACCACGACACATCATAATTAAAATGTCAAAAGTTACAAAGAGAGGATCTTAAAAGCCACAAGAGAAATGCAGTTAGTTACCAACAAGGGAGCTCCCATAAGACTGTCAGCTGATTCCTCAACAAAAACATTTCAGGCCAGAAGGGATTGGCATCAAATATTCAAGTTGATGAAATAAAAGGACCGAAAACCAAGGCTACTTTACTCAGCAAGGATATCATTTAAAATTGGAGGTGAATTTAAAGGAGTTTGTTGCCCTGACCAGTTTGGCTCAGTGGATAGAGCGGTGGCCTAAAGGAGTTTGTTCCCACCAAACAAGTATTACAATAAATGTTACAGGGCTTGCTTTAACAAGCAGAAGAAAAAGAAAAGAGAAACATAGTTTTAAAAAATGACAAATAATATGTACCTATCAATAATAACTTTAAATGTAAATGGCTTAAATTCTCCAATCAAAAGACATAAGGTAACTGAATGGATAAGAAAATAATACCCACATATATATACTGTCTTCAAGAGACCCACCTCAGAACAAAAGATACACACAGACTAAAAGAAAAAGGACCCAAAAAGATATTTTATGCAACTGGGAAGGAAAGAAAAACTAGGGTAACAATACTTATAAATGACAAAATAGACTGAAAACAAGGGATATAGTAAGAGACAAAGAAGGACAGTCCATAATGATAAAGGGATAAATCCAGTTAGAGGATATAACCTTGTAAACATTTATGCACCCAACATAGGAGTACCTAAATATGTAAAGTAAATCTTGACAAACATAAAGATAGAGATTGACAGTAATACAGTTATAGTAGGGGATTCTAACACCCCGTTCACAACAATGGATTGATCTTCAAGACAAAAAATCAATAAGGATATAGAGGCCTTAAATGACACAAATATCAAATGAATTTCATTGATATCTTCGGAGTATTTCACCACAAGGCAGCAGAATATACATTCTTTTCAAGTGCAAATGGAACATTTTCCAGGATAGATGACATGTCGGAACACAAAACAGGTCTCAATAAATTTAAGAAAACTGAAATCATATAAAACATCTTCTCTGATCATAATGCTAAGAAACTTGAAATCAATTACAAGAAGAAAACTAGAAAACACACAAAGACATGGATGCTAAATAACATGTTACCAAACAATGAATGGGTTAAAATTGAGATCAAGGAATAAATCAATCAAAAGATACCTTGAAAAAAGATAAGTGAAAATGAGAACACAGCAACCCAAAATCTGTGTTACACAAGGAAAGCAGTCCTAAGAGGGAAATTCATAGCATTACAAGCCTATCTCAACACGAAAAAGCTCAAATAAACCACCTAAGTTTTCACTTAAGGAACTTGAAAAACAACAAACAAAATTCAGAATGAGGAGAAGGAAGAATAAAGTAAAGATCAGAACAGAAATAAATAAAATAGACTCTAAAAAAGCAGTAAAAAAAAAATCAATAAAACCAAGAGCTGGTTCTTTGAAAGGTAAACAAGACTGACAGACCTTTAAGCAAGCTCATCAAGATAAAAAGAGATAGAAACCATATAAATAAAATAAGAAATGAAAGAGGTGAAGTAAAAACTGACACCAAAGAAATACAAAGGAATGTAAGAAAATATTATGAATAACAATATACCAAGAAATTGGACAATCTAGAAGAAATAGATAAATTCCTAGGAACATGCAACCTTCCAAAATGAAATCAGGAAGAATCAGAAAACCTGAATAGACAGATTAAAACTAGTGAAATTGGAGCAGTAATAATAATTTTAAAAACTCCCAACATACAAAAGCCCTGGACTGGATGGCTTTATAGGTGAATTTTACCGAACATTCAAAGAAGAGCTACCACCTATCCTTCTCAAACTATCCCCAAAAATTCAAGAGGATCGAAGACTCCCAAGTTCATTTTACGAGGCCAGCATTATCCTAATTCTAAAGCCAGATAAAGACACGACAAAAAAAATATAATTATTTGTCCATATCTCTGATGAACATAGATGCTGAAATCCTCAACAAAGTATTAGCAGATCAAATCCAGCAATGCATTTAAGAAATTATACACCAAGATCAAGTGGGATTTATTCTGGAGATGCAAGGTTGGTACAATATCCACAAAACAATAAATGTGATACACCATGTAAATAAATTGAAGGATAAGAACCATCTGATCATATCAATAGATGCAGAAAAATCATTTGATAAAATCCAGCACACACTTATGATGAAAACTCTCAGCGAAGTGGGAATAGAGTGAACATACCTCAATATGATAAACACCATATAAGACAAACTTACAGAAAACATCATACTCCTTGGGCAAAAACTACAAGCGTGCCCCTAAGATCAGAAACAAGACAGCAATGTGGGCATTCACCACTCTTACTCAACTTAGTACTGGAAGTCCGAGCCATAGCAATCAGACAAGAAGAAGAAATAAAGGCATCCAAATTGGAAACGAAGAATAAAATTATCAGTATTTAAAGATGACATGATACTGTATATAGAGAACACTAAAGATTCAACCAAAAGACTACTAGAACTGAAAAATGAACTCAGTGAAGTAGCAGGATACAAAATAAATATCCAGAAATCAGTCCCATTTCTATACACCAATAATGAACTATCTAAAAGGGAAACTAAAAAAAAAAAAAAATAAGGATCTCATTCACAGTTGCTTAAAAAAATAATTAAAATACTTAGGAATAAATTTAACCAAGGATGTAAGAGACCTGTACTCGGAAAATTGTAAGACACTGAAGAAAAACGTTGAGGAAGATACAAATAAGTAGAAGCATACACTGTGTTCACAGATAGGAAGAATTAACATCTTTATAATGTCCATATATCCAAAGCATTCTATAGATTTAATGCAATGCCTATCAAAATACCAATGGTATATTTCAGAGAATTAGAAAAAATAATCCAAAAATTAATATGAAACCAAAAAAAGACCCCAAATAGCCACAGCAATCTTGAGAAAGAACAGTCAAGTTGGGGAGGTATCATGCTACCTGATATCAAACTCTATTACAAGACTACAGTAATCAAAATAGGGTAATACTGGCATAAAAATAGACACATAGGTCAGTGGAACAGACAAGAGTCCAGAAATAAAGCCACACTTATATGGTAAATTAATATATGGCAAAGGAGACAAGAACATACAGTGGGGTAAAGATAGCCTATTTGATAAATAGTGTTGGGGAAATTGGATAGATGTACACAAAAAATGAAACCAGACTACCTTCTTACACCACACAGAATAAATGCAAAATGGGTTAAAGACTTAAATATAAGACTTGAAACCATAAAACTCCTAGAAGAAAACATGGTAAAATTTCAGATATTTCTCTGAGCAATATTTTTTCTACTATATCTCCCCAGGCAAGGGAAACAAAAGAAAAAAATTAACAAATGGGACTAAATGTTTTTGCACAGAAAACGAAACCAGCAACAAAATGAATAGACGACCTACTGAATAGGAAATATATTTGCTAATGACACATCATTGAGGGAATGAATAATATACAAAATTTATAAGAAATTCATACAACTCAACACTGGAAAACCAAACAATTCAATTGAAAAGAGGGCAGAGGGCCTGAATAGACATACAGATGGCCAATAGGCATATGAATGTCACTAATCATCAGAAAAGTGCTAATTAAATCCACAATGAGATATCACCTGACGCCTGTCAGAATGGCTATCACCAATAAATCAATAAACAACAAATATTAACAAGGTTGTGGAAAAAATGAAACTCTCATGTGCTGCTAGTGGGAAACCAGATCGGTGCAGCCACCATGGAAAACAGTATGGAGTCTCCCCAAACAATAAAAAAATGAAACAGTCTTATGACCCAGTGTTTCCACTTCTGGGTACATATATCCAAAGAAACCCAAAACACTAATTTGAAAGGATATTTGCACCCTTATGTTCATTGCAGCACTATTTACAATAGCCAAAATATGGAAACAACTCAAGTGCCCGTTAATAGACCAGTGGATAAAAAAGTGGTGCTACAAAAAAAAAAAAAAGTGGTGGTACATATATACAATGAAATATTACTCGGCCATAAAAAAGAATGAATACTTACCATTTCCAACAGCATAAATGGACTTAGAGGTCATTATGCTAAGTGAAATAATTTAGTCAGAGAAAGGCAAATATCACATAATTTCACTTATATGTGGGATCTAACAAGCAATATAAACAAAATAAATGCAGATTCATTGAAACAGAGACCAGATGGTTCCCAGAAGGTAGGGGGGTTGAGGGTCTGGGTTAAAAAAAAAAAAAGAAAGATTAAGAACTACTAATTGCTGATTACAAAATAGTCCTAGGGATGTTAAGTACAGCATAGGAAATACAGTCAATATATGGTAATATCTATGTATAGTGCCAGGTGGCTACCTAAAATATCAAGGAGACAACTTTGTAAAGTATATGATTGTCTAAACATGATACTGTACACTTGAAACTAATAAAAAATAGTAAATTTAAACCGGAATTGAAAAATAACAATATTTTAGAAGAAGCCCAACCATGACTTGTGAGTTCAATCACACAAAAAATAAGAAAGTATCAATAAGCAAATTGCTACTTAACCATATTCTGAGCTTAAACATTGATAGAAATACTTGAGTCACAATATAAATTTGAAAAATTTGAAAACACAAGTGTTAACCTTCATTGATTTTATTCTACCATTATCACTTTTCTTTCTCATTATTTCCCTGAATGAATGCCTGATGGTTAATTTTCCTGTGTACTTGAATGTCCCAAGAAGGTTTTAATTTCTTTCATATGGCATTAACATTTTAGATTGGTGATTTACACTCTCTGTTTTGTAACATCCTGTCAAAATGGTACAAAGTCAGATCATCCTTTAAGGAAAATTTGACTTTGATTGACATCGGCCGATTCAACAGCAATGTTGCAAGACAAGAATACAGGGGGGTAATATTTTAAAGGATTGAAAAGAAACAAATTTTAAGCCTTGGATTTTATACAGTTAAGGTCTTTTAAATTCGAAGACACAGAAAATGATGTTATCAAAAAATAAAGTCTCAAGAGTTGTATTTCACATAAATCCCTTTGAAAATATTTCTAGAGGAGCACTCTAGTAGGAAGAAAAATAAACCTACAAACACGCTATTAGTTTTGTGGAAAAAATGATTGATGTTAATGACCTTATTTGTATCCTAAAATAAATATATAAGTGTAGCATATTCAAATAACTCAGAATTAAAGCTCCAGAAAATATCGCCTTGAAATAAAGACTGCTGTGGTGGAGAAAGCAACATCAGAGGAGGCAAGAGCTCTTGCTTGGCCGACTGAGATGACACATATAAGAAACTGAAGAGGAAATTAACATAATTAATGACATAAAACCATTACAATGTAAGAAATTTTCAAATTCCATATAAATAAAAAGAACACTTGATCTATAAAGTGTAAGATTCAACGGGGGGGGGGGGGAGAACAATAAAGAAAGTATGGAAAATAAAGTGTAAACTAAGATGGCAGAAATAAATCATAATACAACAATAATTAAATGAATCAAGGTAAAGATGGTCAGATAAGATTTTTAAATGTAAAAAAAATTTAAACAAAGCATATTGAAAATAATAGGAAAATACAGAGGGCAAATATGAATACAAGGATGACCTAAGCCCAAATACTGATAAAAGGTTGAATCCAAGGTAACAATGGCGTAAAGGAGGAAAAGACTGGGAACCATAGAAGCAACGGTAGATGTAGAAAAATGTGCTTGTTCATGACAATGCAGCCAAATAAACTCAAATGCCCTGGTTCCTGTAAAGCTGTCTAAAAATATGACCAGCTAGAGGGGACACGCATTCCTTTTAAGTGCACCTGGAGTGTTAAGTTTTCCTTGTGGATCCCGATTACAGCTGCTGAAGGGATGCAGAAGGGTACCATAGGGAAGTCTGTATGGTACCATAAGCTCTCTCTAGATGGTTCAGGCTGGACGTGGCCAACCTCCCGCATCTCCCCCCGTACCTGATCATGCACCAGTCTGATTCCTCAGCCTGGTCTGCACCTTCTTGCAATCCAGAAACCCTCAGAGGATGTCGGAGAGCAGGTTTCAGCCCAAACTTTCAGGCCAAGATAAGGTACCCCACTGGTGCACAAATTCATGCACCTGGCCTCTAATCCTATATAATAAAAGAGTAATATGCAAATTGACCCTAACAGCAGACCAACCAGGGAGGGCCGGTCGCTATGATGTGCACTGACCACCAGAGGGTAGACGCTCAATGCAGGAGCCTCTCCTCCCTCTGTAGGCCAAAGCCGTCAGTAGGACATCCCCTGAGGTGTCCCAGACTGAGAGGGAGTGCAGGCCAGGCTGAGGGACCCACCGTCCCCCCAAACTCCAGCCAAGTGCACAAATTTTCATTCAGTGGGCCTCTAGTATAGGCTATAAACAACTAGCTTCTAAAAAATTCCTTGGACTAATTTCAGCATGTTGCTGGAACCCTCATTATTTAGTGAGTTGAATAATATTTTTGATACGTGTTTATCTATATCTTTATTAGAGTCATAAGTTTCCCCTTTAGGAAGTTATATATAACAAATAAAATAACAGCTGAAATTTGATCTTTACGATGTCACCTGTATACTTTAATTTTAAATTTTACTAGGCATAGCAAATGTACAATGAATTTACACTAATAAAAGAGAAACCTGCAAATTGGTCTCACTGCGCTATGCCCACCAGCCAATCAGAGCGACTGTGCAAATTAACCCAACAAAGACGGTGGTTAATTTGCATACACAGGCGTGGAGCGAAGACTGAAGGCTCCGGCCAGAGTGAAGACTGAAGACTGAAGAGGCTTGGCTTCTCTGCTGCAGGTGCAAGGTAGAAGCCAAACCTCACTGCGGCCGGACCAAAGGCCTGGGTCCCGGTTGCCAGAAGAAATCCAGTGCCAGCAGCCAAGGGAAGGAAGGTCTATTGCATGAATCTTCGTTCAATGGGCTTCTAGTTACATTAATAATAAATAAAACATGACTTTTGGAAGGTGTTAACAACTGAGATAAAGCTAGAGTCCCAGGCTGTGATGTTTTGTATAAAACATCTAAAAATAAAATAAAATAAAATATCTAATTTAAGGGAGTGTTCTTTTAATATTATTTGAATTGAATTTGTAGCATAAAAATAGTATGTAATACTTTGAAACAAGTACATCATTAAAAATCATTGTAATAGAAATGTCTATATGTATAAATCTGTTCTTTTGTCTGAATTTTGATCAGCTGGAGGGCCAATAATACTTTTGTATTATTCTGATATACTGCCAAGTTGCAGTGCAATAACTTTCACTATTTACACTTTTGAAAAACCAGTTTCAAATATCTAGCTTCCAGCAGGTTTTCTGTCATGATTAGAACTACAATAACTTGCCAAATGCCCAAACTAGTAGTTTAATTCAATTTAACTGCTGCTTTTTAGTAGTAAAAACTAAAACTTTGTTTTAACAGAAACCTTTAACCTTATGTATTTACTACTAAAAGGCAGGAGTTAAACTACTCCTGCATATCACATGATAAGGGAAAAGCTTTCTTCTTTATGCTAGAAGTTAAAATATTTATTCAAAGAGTTTATTCATCCAAGCTATGGGAGTTGAGATTTTAAGGTATTAATACTGCATATCTCAAATCTATAACAGCTACAAAATAGTCTATAATATACTTAATCTCAATAAGTAATGTTTCATTAATCCTCACCCAATGATATATTTTTATTGATGAGAGAGAGAGAGAGAGAGAGAGAGAGAGAGAGAGAGAGAGAGAGAAGTGATGACAGAGAGAAAGATTGATGTGAGAGAAACATGATAAGTTGCCTCCTATATGCCTCGACCAGGATTGAACCAGCAACCTAGGTATGTTCCCTGACCAGGAATCAAACCTGCGACCTTTTGGTGCACAGGATGATTCTGCAATGAACCAAGCCTCCTGGCCAGGGCTAGATTAAAACTTTCATAGTCTGTAATTCTTGTACCTATCTGATAAGTCATGAAACCTAAATAAAAATGACTCTTGTTTCAAGTACTATGGCTAACGATTACATACCTGGAGAAAAATCCCCAAAATAAATAACTACGAATAAAATATTGGATACAAATTATATATACATAATTTATGTATAAATACATGTAGTATAAAATATGTATCATATATATGTATGTACAATAATACATTTTGTAAAGTGGCATCAAGGATTCAAAGGACACATATACAAAGTTACAGAAACTCCTGGGGGTAAGCAAGCTCTCAGCATACTTTCATGTTTGAGATCTTGAGTTTCTGATTTCCTTGTTGCTTGGAGAACTAAGAGGAGAATACTTTTAATGTTTTCCCCAAATAAGGTGTTTATTATATACAAAGCTGAGACTTTCAATGGAATATATTTTTGAGAAAAAGTGAATGAGAAATTCAACCAAATTATAGAAAGACATGACAAGAAAATGTCTCCACCTGGGAACTCAGTATGGGGAAATAAATTACTTCTGAAATTTTGAACCATAAGATACCTTACATGCAGGGATTTTGTACACCTTCATGCTTCCTGGTCTAAAAGATCTCAAGTAAAAAGAGTACAATTTAAAGTGCCAGCAGTTTGGTGGTGTTTCTAGCAGAATGGTAACAGCAAATCTTCAGTTTTCTGTGCAGAACCTCAGCTTCTACGCAGTCCTCAAAAAATTCCTATGGATACATTTTGAAAGAAAACAACAGTTCCCAGTTAAAACAATAAAAATTTGGCATAAAAGAATCATAGATAAACAATAACAGGGGATTTCAAAATGAGATACACAAACACTTTAAGGGTGCAGATTTACCAGACACTAAATATGAAGAAACTGTGTGTATATGTTCAAAAATAAAAGAGAGCCAGGCTGGTGTTTCTCAGTGGTTGATGTTGATCCATGTACCAGGAGGACATGTTTTGATTCCTGGTCAGGGCACATGCCTGGATTTCTGGCTCAATCCCCAGCCGGGGGTGTGCAGGAGGCAGCTGAGCTACGATTCTCTCTCATCATTGATGTTTCATCATCTTTCTCTCCCTCTCCTTTATTTTCTGAAATAAAAAAATACAGGTTTTAAAAAATGAAAACTAAATAAATAAAATAGAAACTGGAAAATATAATTAGATACAAGAGTCCATTAGGAGTGACCAAAAATATTTGAAAGTAAGAACCAATTAGTGATTCTTTTTTTTAAAAAATATATTTTATTGATTTTTTACAGAGAGGAAGGGAGAGAGATAGAGAGTTAGAAACATCGATGAGAGAGAAACATTAATCAGCTGCCTCCTGAACATCTCTCACTGGGGATGTGCCCGCAACCCAGGTACATACATGCCCGTGGCCGGAATCGAACCCAGGATCCTTCAGTCCGCAGGCGGACGCTCTATCCACTGAGCCAAACCAGTTTCGGCCAATTAGTGATTCTTGATATATATGTATAATTTTAGTTAAAAGTACAATGCAGAATTCTGTTTCCAAGTGACATAATATTTCATAGCCTGCCAACATTCCAACTGCAAGAACTAAAAAAAGTGAAATAAATGTACAAAAATCCTATTTTAGTCCATAGGGGATGGTGGCAGCAAGAAGAACAAAAAATTATTTGAACGTATCAGAGAGGTAAACTTCTAAAGTGATCTATTATATTATTTCTATGTGTTTTTCCCCTTGGCCATTTGCTAATTATAGGCATCGTCTGAAATTTGGTCTTGACATGGGGAGGCTATTGGCGGGGTTATACGAAATCAGTAAGTCTTTTAGTGGTTGCAAGGGACTAGAATATAATAGTAACAGCGTAGCAACTGAAAACTAACTGGTTTCCTCACAGGTCATTTGTGGATCTGCGTGGGAATCTGGGAAGCTAGGCCAAGTAGAGCCGAAAGGTAGACTGAAATCCTCTGTCCTCTGCTGAGGCATATATAACAAGCAGCAGCCTGAGGAGGAGACCTGCTTCAAGCATGTATCTGGTTTGTCTCTCAAGAAACTTGTCATATTTTGAAATTGAGTAGCCAAGAGTCTGGAAAATTGAACATCTTGAAAGGCAAAATTGTCCTTCTCACAGTTGGGGGGTCTGAAGAGAGAGAAACCTGTGAACTCTTATTTAAACCCTGAAGAATCACCTACTAGGAAAAAGGATAAAGTCGAAGTTTACTAGCCTTCCTAAAACTGTAAATAAAATGCAACTGAACTCAATACCTGATTGCTTTGAGGGTATCCGTTCCTCTCTGTCTTATTATCTGAGTGGACAAGCCCTCCTTGGTGGATGATGATGCAGTGAGGAGAGTCTTGTATAAGCTAAGTCCACCATACAACCTACCATAACTAGACATATGACGAGGCAAGGAACTGTTATTCATAAGTAAGAAGAAATATAAACAATAGAAGCAAACCCACCAATGAGTCAGAAGTTATATTTAATAGATAAAAACGTTTAAATAACTATGATAAATATGTTCATGAAAATATAAAAATGGAAAAATTGGAGGAATACATTAGTCAATTTTTCTGAAAATGAAATTTGCCCTTGCCAGGGAGCTCAGTTGGTTAGAGCATCATCCCGACACACTAAGGTTGCAGGTTTGGGCCCCAGTCAGGGCACATGTAAGACACAACCAATGAATGCATAGATAAGAACAACAAATTGGTGTGACTCTCTCTCTTTCTCTCCCTTCCTCTCTCTCTCTAAAAATCAATTTAAAAAAATAAACTTTTTAGAAAATACAAATAAACGATATAAAAGTAATCTGATTGATAAGCTTAAAAAGAGGTAGATAACATGTCTGACCAAGATGGACTTAACTGGTATTAGGCTTTACCTCCTTCACAATGACAACAACAAGATTGGAGAAATCTGCATTTTAAAACACTGGGCAGCTAGAAGGCCAAGACAGGTCCCCTAACTTCTGCCTCGATGCAGTTTCCAGACTTCAGCACCAGGAGGGCAGAGCAGGACATGTCAAAATCACTGGGTTCAGGAGACAGAGTTTGGAGTTTGAAAAGGCTGAGCTAGCTGGATTTTCAGAAAAGTAGACTAAAGAAAAGAGAGGTATGGGGGGGGGGGGGAGCCAAAAATCTACACAGATTCATAGAGAATATTACTGACCACCGAGGAGAATCAGGGGGAGAAACATCGCAGAGCTTCACAAAGAGCTACCTGGAAGCTACCAAATTGGGACTTGTTCACAAGCCTTACAAACCTGTGAGTTCTAATCCAAGGATATTTAGTATCTTGATAATTTTCGTGTTTAATAGACTGTAGTAATAAAATGCGTGGGCAAATAAAAATAAAAATTGTTCAAAACAAAGTCCAGTTAAGTTTCCCTTTAGAATACATGGAAACAGAGACTTTGCCTTATTTCCTTGCTGAATCATCAGTGGGCTGATTCAATACAATATTCTGTATGATATGCATTCAGTTATGTCCAGTTGTATTATGGACTGTCTGTCCTCGTCTCTGTCACCAAATTCCCTAAAGGATTCTCAACTTTCTAAAATAAATTCTTAGAAAAATTAAGTGATTCACCCAGGTCACACACACATTAATGGAAAACAAAGTTCAAATTCGTGTTTCCTGAAACCGTATGTGGAAACATTTTGCTACATTATGATTCCTTACTCGGTTCCATCAGTAAGGAGGCACAGTCCAAACTGCTGATTCACCTAGCAAACACATCCTAGGCAAGCTGACACTTCTCAGCCTGTCGACATGGTCAGCCACTCAGGAACACATAAAAAGCCTATTCAAAATGAGGCACATGCATGCATGTGATGATGTTTGGCTAAAACTCTTGCACTTCTCACATATCCAAGAGAATATAAACTTGTAATTTACTCCTCAACTTGCCTAGATGCGTGTATATAGGTTCCATTATTGTTAGTAAAACTTGCTTGATGATGTTTTCCATGATAGAACCCTTTACTTTTTTATATCGGAAATGAGTAACTGTTGACAATCTCTATGACATCAGCTGATTTTTTTTTATTTGTTAATGCAAAGCACCACCTATGATCAACCTTATTTTTAAAATTAAAAACTATATATGTAAACTCTGTTCAGAAAATTATTATAAATGCTATAGTCTAGTGTACCTTAATAATGGGGTTTCCATTTCTAATAGTTAAATGATTTCAAATATTTAAAAATAAATATATCATTTGTAAAAATAAAAAAGGAGATTCAATGTCTAAAATTTTGATTAGCTGCCTTTAAACCCAATTATATAATTGTAATGAGAACCGCCAAACATATTGCTGCAAATGACTTTAAGACGCATACACACCAATACGCGAGGAGAGCAGGTTGCATACACTTGGCCAGCTGCCTTTGACTACCACAGGCGGCTTGACATCCCAAGTGGGTGTTCTCAGCACTTGTGTTTTCTTTCCATAATGACACCCTCTCCAGTTCACGGCCCAAATATTCCTCATGATGTTCTCTTCTCTCTTTCTCTTTTTAATATCCCCTGCATTTAAGATTACTATAGTACTCACCTGGATCATTGCAATAAGTGCCAACATTTTCTTTGCCTCTAATATTTAATATTTTATTATTTGCAAAGCTATTGGTGTCAACTTATCAAAATATGATATGGTTCCATTGCACACATGTTTCAACAATCTTCAATTCCCCCAGGATAGGCAGTCCAGGCTTCTGGGTCAGGCAAATTGGATGTATCAAGTGTTATTTCTGCCTCCTATCCTAGTCTACACTCTCCTTACTTCCTCTACCCTTATTTTAAAGTTTTCCTGGATTTCCTAGAATATTTTATCCTTCCAAGTATAATTTTTTGACAAGCATGAAAACTAATGACCTGCGGTGATTGTCTATCTTTTCTCCATTGCACTGAGGATTATCAAAATTAACAAGATATATTGTTTACTTATACCCCCAAAATATTTAATGAATGGTCTACAGTAAGTATCCAGTGGTTTTTCCAATTAAATAAAGTATGAATATATGCATTAAAAATGGTTGAGTGTATGTACATAAAATGCATTCTAAACTTTTTACGTAGTTTTTAAAATAAAAAGCACATAGGGCAAAGTTTAAGCTGAATAAATTTACCAGAGTTTATTATGCATCTTTTAAAATTATTTTTATATTGTGATAAAGTATACAAAATATAAAATGTATAACAATTTTTTAGTGTATAGCCAAGGGCTTTAAGTATATTCACATTGTTGTGCAACCATCCCTTCTGTCCCTCTTTAGAAATGCCTCCATCTTCCCACACTGAAACTCCATACCACTAGACAGTCATTCCCATCCCCCCACCCCAATTCAGCCCCTGACAACCACCATTCTACGTTCTGTCTCTATGGATTTGACTACTGTAAGTACCTCATACAAGTGGAATCATACAGTATTTGTCCTTTTATGACTAGGTTATTTCATGTAGCATATTGTCCCTGAAGTTCATCCATGTTATAGCCTGTCTCAAAATTTTCTTCCATTTCACGGCTGAATGATTATTTTGTTAATAACACATGAATTATTCTGTATTTCATGCGGTGTTTAGTGATTCCCTACCATAAACAATGATGTTAGACATTTATTCTCTCTTTCTCTTCCCCTTTCCACTGTGAATTAATGAAACTATGTTTTCTAGTAGAGGATAACAATGAAATACAAAGAAAAAAAATCAAGAGGTGATTTTTATAGCATTTGTTATTTCATACAAGTTATCTGAACTGGAAATGTCCTGTCTTTCTATGTACAAAATTATTAAAGATGCTTAACTAAGATTAAAGAACCCAACGTGATACCCTTCAGACAATGTTCCATCTCAGTAAATATATTTTCACAGATTACATAAATATATGCATTTAAATATTGTGGGGCACAGCTACAGTGTTTGGACAGGTTAAAGCCTTGGACTGAGGAGAGGGCACAGTCCTCTCGTTGCCACGTGCAAGTCCCAGCTTGGAGGACAGGACCCTCCCAGCACAATTATAGCCAACAGCTGTAGCTGTAAGCTTGAACCTATGGTCCGAACACGTGGCCCCACGTGCCTGAGTGATGTGGGCTTGATAGAGTTCAGGTGCGTGAGGTTGAGTGGAATTGAAACCCACGAGAATGTTGTAATCATCTTGATCACGTCCTTACTTTGCCTCGTGGCATCTGCTATAAAATAAAGACACGGCTTGTGGGCGCTGGCGCTGTCTCTCCATCCGGGAGCAGCGTCCCACCGAGACCCAGCTTTCATTCTCTTGTCTGTCTTTTCTTAATCCTTTCGCCACCCCCACTCGGGTTCATCCTTGGCTGTACCTGCATGGCACAAATATAACTTTTAAAATACTTAGTATTTTGTTTTAGAAAAGGTTGTGTATTTGTAGAAAATTGCATGGATGGTTCAGGAACTTCCCATAACCTGATCAGTTTGAGAAAGCACTCAAGAAAGGGGTGTTGGTTCTTTAGAGTGGGGATGATGCTAAGAGTCACAGAATGTGGCTTATTAATAGCGATTGGAATGACAGATCCCCAAAGCAATAGAGGCCAAATGGCAGCACTTACCTGCAGAAGTGGTGGCTCTACATTTATCACAGCAGATGGCCAGGTTGGAGGGGCTGCCGGGAAGCTGTTCCTGTAGACAGTTCTGAGATGGTTAGTAGAACATGGCATTCTGTCTCAGGGACATAAAACAAACACACACAGGAAGCAAATGACATCTACAAGTAGAAAAAAGCACAAAGGAGGAGCAAGAAGTTTAGAGCCATTGCCCTCTAATGAGTGGCAATCTCCTTTTTAGTTCCTTAGCTTGAGCCAATATTTAGATCTGCTCATCATTGAATGAAAAGGTGGCCAGCTCCCAAGAGCAATGGCCGTATAACACTGCAGCAAAGATATCTTGTAGGGATGTTTCCAGCTCCGCCCTGAAGAAATCCGCAGCCTTTCATTCAGTCGAATTTTTTGTGGCAACAAGGAGACCCCAGGACATTTTAAGACTTTCGCAATGGGCCTGAAACATCAACCCCACCCCTTCTTAGAGCAGGAACATAGAGGACCCAAGTAATCAATGGAATCCAGTTAAAGTTCACTGGTTCAATGGCCCACCCAGCTTGAATTTGTCCAGGCCCCAGATATATAATCCTCACACTGGGTCCTTGGTGTGTGGGATGAGAGCCGTCAGAGCAAGGAAGGCCAAGTGGAACTCTCTGATTCCGTTCCATCCCCTCCCACCCCCCACCTCCACCCCCAAAAAAAAAGAAAAAAGAAAAAGGTTATGTCACATCCCAGTGTGTGAGGAAATGGAAATGGTGGTCATAAGTACCACTTTGAAACATCTAAATGGGGTAAGGATGGTTGTCCTTTCCATACTGACATTGAATTAACCAGTCTGGCTTCTGTAAGAAGCAGAAGGGTCCAGGAGAATGACTGCTACTCAACCCAGAGACAAACCAAATCACAGCTACCCTGCAGGGCATGGTATTGCTGCTCAAAAAGATTAACAAAGTCTCGGGTATGTGGCCACGGATATGAAAATTGTATTGTTTTCTATTCGATTGGGAAAGAAATTGTATTTAATGAACAAATATATTCATTCCCGATTCTGAACCAGGGTTATGCAAAATCTCTTTCCCTCTCTCATAATACAAACACAAAAGATCTAGACCTCTTATTTATCCTCAGAAATATCAGCACATTAAATGCATCTAAGACATCAATAACATTATGTGTCCTGACTGGAATAAGTAGGCGGTGGCTTGGTATGCTGGATGCCACACTAAAACACCTGCTGCTGGATGACAAGCCCTGCAAAGTTTTAGGGAGCCAGCGGTTGGGGGTATAAGAGGACAATCCCTCCAATGTAAAGTACAATTGCTGCATCTCTAAGTTTCTAAGTTTGGTTAGAACTTGCTATACATTATTTTTTTCATTAAAGACAGAATAAAAATATTTATGCTCTCGCCCTTACAACAAAGGCAGAATAGATCTAAAAAATGTGTATGCAATCCACTAATTCATTTTCTTGCTCAGTGAACTTTCCTTATTTGGATATCCCGATATATACTTACATACACAGGGTGTCCCAAAAATGTGGGTTAAATCTGAAAAGTAAGAAACATCAATTGAGCTATCAAAATGTGTGTGTATACATTTTTAGGACACCCTATGTATATAACCATTAAATTATATCAAATCGCTTTAATTTGATTAGGAATGTTATTTTTTCTGATTTTAAGTTATAATACAAAATAAATTGACTCAGATGTTTGTTGGTCTGGCTGTCATTGAAATTATCTTTTCAATTTACTAGTATTTCATTATGTTTGGATCAGCAAGGACATATATATCGTTATTTTTTGCTTTTCAAGCCAATGAAACTCGTTTTCAAAGTTAAATATGTTTCCAAGCATTGCAGAATATAAATCAGAGTAGATGTGCTCTTATTAAAGTAAATGTAGGAATAAGTTTTCCTCTGGGGATTCAGACATTTCTGGGCAATCCTAAGCTTCCACAGACACTGATCAAGTCCAGTGACCTCATTTTGTTGTTGTTAGTGTTAAATTAATAAATCTTGTTTACAAGGACATCATAATAGATAGTGCCAGAAGAATCTACTGTCTTACTTTTTAATTCTAGTATTTACATTGTATCAGACCTTTCAGACACTAATGGCTTCAAGATAATAAAGGTTTGAGGAGAAAAGTTAGTGTTTTCAATGTGCACTTTAAAACAATCAATTCAAAAATGCTTTCATGGCTATAAACATCATTCCATGTCTATGGTTTATGATCCCAATAAATATTTTCTGATATAGCAACCAACCTCATAAATATTGTTTTCATTAGCACTAAATTAACCCTTTATTTTTCCATCATCAACTGAAATATAAACATTAAGAACATAAAACTATTACTCTGTATTTTACCAACATAGAAATTGAGACTTAAGTAGAACACAAATAAATATCTGTTGAATTAATTACTTAATCTTTTAGTTTCTGCTATTTTTTTATAGCTTGTGAAAATTAAAGGGATGTGGGACAAGGAAATAAATAATTATCTTTTTAGTTTTTGTTTAATTCAATATTTGAAAGTTTTACAATAAATAATTTTTAAATATATTTTTTTATTGATGTTGCGGTAGAGAGGAAGGCAGAAAGAAACATCCATGTCTCCTACACATGCTGGCCTAGAATCCAGCCTGCAACCTGGCACGTGCCCTGACCAGGAATGGAACTGGCAACCTTTTAGTGCAAGGCATGACAACTAACCAACTGAGCCATACTGGCCAGGGAAACATAAATAATTTTTATTTCATAGCATCTCAATTTCATATGTAAGTTAATCTGCACCTCTATCCCATACATCTCATGAGCCAACCTCCACCTCCAGACATGTGTGCAAAATGCATTTTCTGAACAAATCCTAACTGAGCATTGCCCAGGCAAAGCCATTTTATATTCATTACGGTGTAAGAGAGTCTAGTTAATCATCAGTTTTATCCTAAATCTGATGGACAAAAGAAACGACAATGGTGTTACTAGTTGTACATTAGCTGTAAACATGATCATTTTGTATTGATGTATGTATAAATATTTGTTAATATCCATGAATAAAGATGGATTAAAATAAAGAGCTAGGTAATATTCAACATGAACAAGAGAGATAACTAAAAAATAATTTTGAATAATTCCAGATTAGCCGGTATTGATGGCCACAGAAAGGCGTGGCCAGTATTGTTCTAATCACACCAGGGGTCAGAGGACCCTTTTCTAGGAGAGAATTACTTTGCATGTTTTCCCACATGCTCTTTGTCTATGATCAGCGAATGTGTGAATTATCTTTGCAATTATTTCAGTATGTCTGAAATTAAAAGTCCTTTAGTTCGTAGTTCTTGATAACCAATCAATTCTGTTTTTACTCATAGATAAGCTTTTGATTCATTTTAGAAACACTTCTGCTGAAAATTCAAATGCATGCAAATTATCACATTGATAAAGAATAGTTTTGTACAGAATTATGACCTAATCTGTTTCTTCCATTAGGAACAGTGGAGCCCCACGGTACTTAAAATAAATATTTTTTGGGCTACCAAGCACTTTTTTTTCAAAATAATTAGCACTCTAACAACAAATTTCAATATGCATAGCAAAGTCAGCCTTCTCCTAGTTTCCCCTCATCATCAACAACAAAAATCAACTGTGGAAATGTTGCATATCTCAAGCATGGACAACCAGCCCTGTTAAACCACCTCATCCAGCTTGCCCTGTGGCTTTCTGCCCTGCCCTTTCAACTGTAGCTTAGGTATCAGGAAGTGGTCTATTTGAGTCACCTTGATGAATGCAAGTATGATGGGCACAGACATTATCCAATTCACAGCTGGTAGGTATGTAACCCTTTCTCTGTATTTTTGACGTATTGGGTGTTCATTTTTCTGTGAGGATGACGCCTGGGCCCTTGTATTCTAAGATTTTCTTTTCTCCAAAATTCACCACACTGTGCATAGTCAGCCACTTTAGAGAAACCCATTGTTTGAGTTTTGGTCTAGTTTACTTATACTTTGGGAGATTAAGTAGAGGCACTGACAACATGACTGATTGTTCATCCTTCTTGGGACTTCGCTTTTCTCTGCTCTTTATGTCTTCTTTTTTATTAACCTGCTTACCTGCTTTCACTTTCTAGGTGCTCAAAAATCTTTGCCCTCTTTGTTGTAAGAAATCTTCCCATTCTCCTGAAGTCTTTTTTTTTTTTCCTGAAGTCTTGATATCAACTCACCAGGTCAATCATAGGGAAATGTAACTTCTCCCACATGTGCCTGTCTAGACACTATAAGGTGTTTAGCAAAACAGAGCTTTACATGGGCAATATCTCCTCCCCACCCCCCATGAAGAGAGTGTGAGATAGAAAATCAAAAAAAGTAAATAATGACAAAGTGCTTTCCATCACACAGGAACAGACTGTAATCTTGAGATGCTTCTCTGTTACTTACATATTGTCTGGGAACTCTAGTTCTACTACAGACACTTAAAGATTATTTATCATTAAAGTCTAATTCTGCCTTTTTTTATACTGTGCCATTTTCATTTAGGTCTTCCTCCTTCTGAGTCTGTTGCCATGTCCTCACATCTCCCAGTTATATTTGTAAACTACAAAATTTTTGTTTTCTAAACTCCCTTCCCTTGATAACCGGATCTTCTGAGAATTTTAACCAACCTTTCTTCTGAATATCAAATTCCCATTTTTTGTAAGAGTGCATTGCCTATTTACAGAAATACTAGAGGCCTGGTGCACAGGTGGGGTCCGGCTGGCCCGCCCTGATGGGGGGTAGGGGCTGTGGGCAGTTGTTGGGGGGTTGATCATAGCCCAGATCATGCCGATTGGGGGTAGGGGCCGTGGGCAGTTGTGTGTGTGTGTGTGTGTGTGTGTGTGTGTGTGTGTGTGTGTGTGGAGGGGGGGTGATCATATTCCAGATCAGGTTGGTTGGCCAATGCAGTGTGCATCATAACGACCAGTCATTCCGGCCATTCTGGTCGTTCTGGTTGTTCTGTCATTCCAGTCTCTTGGCTTTTATATATATAGATGAACAGTTACTTTGAATGATCTAATAAAATATTTATTTAGGTATTTAGGTATCTTATATTTGAACTCTTTTAAAATAAAATTCATTAGTCCACACTCAAAAATTATAAACCTGACTTTATATAATATCATATTTATATTATAGTAATAAATATTCTTATGTTTGAAACTTCAGAATACCAATCAACACCCATACTCTTCCCTAAAGTATGATATTCCAAATATTCTTCAAATCCTTTGGCATCTAAATCACAAATTATCATATATCTACAATATTTTCTTCATTTAAGAGGTATATTTATGTTTTTCTTTACAATATTGTCAACAGGTAAATGCAGCAGGACGCACATGATTTATCTCTAGGATTTTCTCCTTGGATATAGAAAGTTGTTCAACTTCTTAGAGGAGGGAGAAAGATTTTATTATTACATTGAGAATTCATTTTCTGTGAAGGATATAGTAGATGCTTGGAATATATTTCCTTATTTAAATTTCCCAGAAATATTAAAATGTGTAGTATTATTTAATTCTTTACAGATGCCAATTTTTAGATATAAAAAAGCTTTATTTATTTGTTACAGCTGACATAAGGAAGCACTGACTGGGTGGCTTAAAGAAGAAAGTTTTTTATTTTCTCACTGTTCTAGAGGATAGAAGTCTGAGATCCAGGTGTTGACAGGGTTGGTGTCTTCTAAATACTCTCTCTTTGGCTTGTAGGTGGTGATCTCCTTTCAGTCTTCACATGGTCCCCGTCCCTGTTCATGTCTGTGTCCTAATCTCCTATTCACTTAAGGACTCCAGTCATATTGGATCAGGGATCACCGTAAGGACTTCATTTTACTTTTTTAAAGATCTTATCTGTAAATACAGTCCCATTCTGAGGTAGCGGAGGTTAAGATTTCCACATATGAATTTGGTTTTTGAAGGGGAAGGCACAATTCACCTCATATGAGGAGGTGATATATTTTCAATAAAATGTCAAAGACAAAAGTGGTAGAGCCACACTGCCGTAGTTATTTGCAATGATACACATTTATTAAGGTGACATTGCTTAATACACTTATATGGGTTTCTAGTTTAATGTAGTCCCATCTGTTTATTTTTCCTTTGTTTCTCTTGCCCTATGTGATGTATGTGTGAAAACTCTAAAAAGCTTCTGCACAGCAAAAGAAACCACCAACAAAACAACAAGAAAGCCCACTGCATGGGAGAACATATTTGCCAAAGTTACCACTGATAAGGGCTTAATCTCCAACATTTATAGGGAACTCATACAACTTAACAAAAGGAAGATAAACAATCCAATCAAAGAAATGGGCAAAGGACCTAAATAGACACTTTTCCAAAGAGGACATTCAGAAAGCCAAGAGACATATGAAAACATGCTCAAAGTCACTAATCATTGGAGAGATGCAATCAAAACAGCAATGAATTACCATCTCATACCTGTCAAAATGGCTCTCATCAACACATCAACAAACAACAAGTGCTGGAGAGGATGTGGAGAAAAAGGAACACTTGTGCACTGCTGGAGGGAATGCAGACTGGTGCAGCCACTATGGAAGACAGTATGGAGTTTCCTCAAAAAGTTAAAAATGGAACTCCCATTTGACCCTGTGATCTCACTTCTAGAAATATATCCCAAGTAACCAGAAACACCAATCAGAAAGGATATATGCATCCTTATACTCATAGCAGTACAATTTACCATAGCGAAGATCTGGAAACAGCCTAAGTGCACATCAGCAGATGAGTGGATTAGAAAACTGTGGAACATCTACATGATGGAATACTATGCTGCTGTAAAAAAGAAGGAATTCTTACCATTTGCAACAGCATGGATGGAGCTGGAGAGCATTATGCTAAGTGAAATAAGCCAGGCAATGAAAGAAAATACCACATGATCTCACTCATTCATGGATAATTAAGACCATTATAAACTGATGAACAAAAATAGATACAGAGGCAGAGCAGGATTGAACAGACTGTCAAACTACAGCAGGAAGCCCAGGGAGGGTTGTGGGGCATGGGGTAAGAGATCAACTTAAGGAATTGTATGCATGCATATAAGCATGAGCAATGGACACAGGACACTGGGATAGGGGAGGCCTTGGGGAATGTCAAGGGGGGAAAACAAGGAGACATATGTAATACTCTTTGTAATACTTTAAGCAATAAAAACAAAATTTTAAAAAAGACCTATATTGAGAAATTATAAGAAAATGAAAGAAATGGAAGAAGATACAAATAAGAAATCCCCACTGATTTTTACAGGCAGCTGTTATGTGCTGCCTCTTCCCAGGTCTGGTGCTCTGGAATTAGAAGCCCAGTGAGGCACTGAGACACCTCATTCCTCAGGGGCTACCTTTGCAACTGAATATTCCTGAAGGTTCTCTACTGCCACAGAAGGGTGTGGGGCCAGCCCTTTTCAGGTCTCTTTCCTACCACCCTGGGTTTGGCTTTGTCTCTAACCCTTGGTTATAAGGCTTATGTCCAACTAGTCTTCCTTTGCTTGTTCAGGTTGCTTGTTCTATCATTTAGCTGTCATTCACCTTTGGTCCTGGGAGGAGATGAGTGCACCTTCCACCTACTCCAAGCCATCATGCATCCCCTACCATCTGTGTATCTTCTGTGGTGAGGTGACTGCCCAGATCTTATGCACATTTTAAATTTTTTTTCCCCTAATTTTTGAGGATTAAGAGTTGTTGTGTTGCTTTTTTCAAAAATATATGTGGATACCGCTTCTTTGCCACATCCTGTCTTAAAAACACTTTCCCAGAATCTGTGGCTCATGTGCAAATTGGTGAGAAGACATGTTCAAGAAAATGTCCTCCTCTGAACTTTCTAATGTTCCCCCATCATCAGGGACTTTAAAATTTTAAAAGAACTAAATAGCGTACTTTACTCCATAGATGAGTGATACATGGATAACGTTGAACATATGTAATTAGTATTATTAGAACTATCAAAGTCATACATGCGTTACACAAAACAATCAACTCAAGAAGTAGATAGATTTGCAAGATCCTAACCAGAGGTGACTTGACCATCACTTGTGGACTAGTGTGTATATGTCACTTCTGCCTCTCTCATGGCTGTCACAGGCAGAGTCATAGGCACATATGTATGTCTGTGTTGGTGCTGCCAGGGTTCAGGAAATGTGGAGAAGGCTGTGCGTAGATTAAATAGGAGTCCAGAGACAAAATATAATTTTGAAAGGCATATGGGGGTCACAGGAAACTAATTTAAAGGAAACTAAGATCTCCTCATCTCAGGACCCCAGGCTTTTTATTAACACAAATTGTCCTGAGGCAAGGCAGAGATATACACTTCAAAGGGTCAGGGTTCCATATGCAGAGTTCATTGTCATATTGGGGAGAATTAGCCTACAGCTGTTCAGGTGTTTGGCCCCTGGGAGGCAATAACATGTAGACTAAGATGCCCTGAGCTATCTGGCAGCAAAGGATCAATTTAATGTATCCTATTCAGGTGTAGGGAAATGCCATCAAGCATTCTTAGATTCAGCCCTGCTCTCACGCTGGAATTGGCTTCTGGCATGTCTACCTGTTGAAATCAGAAATCAGGGGTTTAGTGGGTGGGATGCTCATTTAGACAGTTGTTCCATGTGTCTCCTCTGAGAGGACCCCAGAAGTCTTCATCTGTTGACACTTAGAGATCCCTGCACTGAATTGAGCACCTGCTCAGCTTCCCTTATCCATGTGGACCAAGATTGGTGGTCCCAACCCCCAGCCGTGGAACTCAGTACTTTTTCAAATTTCTGCCTATTAAATCAATGCTCTGACAGGGAGTCTCAAGAATACATCTCTGATCAATTGTGCAACAATTCTGTGGGGAACCACCTAGGGGGAGCCCTGCCAGTGCAGGTGTGCCCCGTGGGGCTTTGGCAGGTCCTGCACACTGTTCTCCCAGAGGAGGGGCTTTCCCCTTCCTCCCCAGGGCATCTGCTGGGGTCTCTGCTGCCTCACTTTGTCCCCAGGGATGGTCCCCACCAGCCCAGAAGCCTGATCGGGGTGGTGGGGCATCTGCAT
Organism: Myotis daubentonii; assembly: GCF_963259705.1. Classification (NCBI taxonomy): domain Eukaryota; kingdom Metazoa; phylum Chordata; class Mammalia; order Chiroptera; family Vespertilionidae; genus Myotis; species Myotis daubentonii. The sequence continues at coordinate 8,721,829 of NC_081850.1, forward strand.
GTAGAGGCCTGTGCACTGCCTCTCATGTTGGAAGTGCATGTGTTTTGCCCTTTGTCCCTTTAGAAAACACCAACCTTTGAGAGTATTTGCACCACAGGGCTGACACACCTGGGCCTAGCGCTGTGTGGAATGCTTTCCAGCTTGTGGTTTGTCTTCCCAGATTTCTGCATTTTTCTAGTTGTTTTGGGCACAGGAAGAGACAGCCATTACCTGACTGGCTTCTGGCCCTGGGGTCACACTTAGTGCAGTGGTCTCTACCCTGAGATCATGCGCATGCTTACTGAAAGGGCTTTCTTTCCTCCATCTAATCTATAATCCGTCTATGAATTCCCTTTTTAATAGCAAAAATGTTATTTCAGGTAAAAACAGATAAACATGTGAGCTGACACAAAAAGCACTTATTGTGAGATTCCATTTCTAGGGAACAGGTAAGGGGCAGAGACAGGAATCAGATCAGGGGCAGGAGGAGGGGGGAGTGAGTTCTATTGCTGCAGGGTCTCCTTTTGGGATGATGGGACATCCTGCAACTAGGCAGTGGTGATGCTCACACAGCATCATGACTGTCCTTCATGCCCAGGAATTTAAGATATGAACAATAACATTTAAAATATGAACAATCACCTTTTAAAATATATTTATTTATTACTTACAATGTATTACATAATGGAATAATGAAAACTAAAAATAGCTATAATAAAATAATAAAAGCAAGACCTCAAATACGAAAAATGAATAGACCACCCAAATCACACCATGGTGAACAGGGCGAACACACTGAAAAAGTGGCCCTTGAGCTCGGCCCTCCACAGGCAGCTCCTCCTCTAGGGCAGGAACCTCCATGGTCTCCAGGAAAGGTTCTTCAATCAGCAGTTTTAGGGCCTCAGTTGCCTCTGGGGCCGGCCCTGTCTCCTCAGCTGCATCCGAAGCGGCTGATGGAGGTGGTGAAAGCTCAAGAGGACACACCTCCAGCTCTGCATCCTGCTCTTCATGTTGTTCATCAGATGTTATAGGAACCACATCCACCTCCTGGGCTGGTGCTGGAGTCAGAGGAGGAGAAAAGATCACCCAGGTGCCGGCATTTCCATCTGTCCCCCCAAGTGAGAACACAGCTAGCACATAGGGCCCTCCAAAGGATGTGCTCCCCACTGGCAGTCAAGCAGAGGCGTGGTCTTAGGAGGTCTTTGCTCCTGACCAGGCTCTCGGGGTGCTCCCTTTGCATCTGGCAACAGCCTCTCCCCATAAGCTCACGTGGACCTCCCCAAACCTTCCGCCCAGACACCTCCCCACTTTCTCACCCTCTGGGCCTTGAGCTGGGCCCTCCACAGGCATCTCCTCCTCCAAGACAGGAACCTCCATGGGCTCCAGGGAGGGTTCTTCATTCCCTGGTGGTGGGGCCTCAGTTTCCTCTGGGGCCGGCCCTGTCTCCTCAGCTGCATCTGGAGCGGCTGCTGGAGGAGGTGAAATCTCAGGAGGAGGACACACCTCCGGCTCAGCATCCTGCTCTTTAGGGTGAGGCTCAGCTGGTAAATGAGGAGCCACATCCACCTCCTGGGCCGGTGCTGGAGTGGGGAGAGGAGAGAAGATCACCCACATGCCTGTATTTCCATCTGTCGCCCAAAGACAGACACTGGGCACATTTCAGGACCCACCACAGGATGTGCTCCCCACCCGTAGTCCAACAGACATGTGGTCTGAGGCTGCTCTTTGCTACTGGCCAGGCTCTGGGGGTGCTCTGGAAACAATCCCTCCCCAGAAACTCGCCTGCACTCCCCCACCCATTTCTTCCCTACACCTCCCCCCCCCCCCCGCCTCCTCACCCTTGGGCTCTGCCTCGATGGTCTTCAGGACTTCACTCCTGGTTTTGAAAATTGCCATCCTGGTGTTCTGACTGATTGGCTTTGAGGTTGGAGGTTTGTGGTGCCTGGGCGGCTTCGGTGGAGGAATCCTCCTCAATCCACCCAAGGGCCCTGGGTCCCCAGACCTCTCGGTGGCTACACTCTCTTCAGGCCTCTCCTGGCCCTCCATGCTGTGGCTCACCGTCCAGTCAAGGGGCCAGGGGTCTTCCTCCACCACCAGATGCAGCACATTGACCTGGGTGGAGCTCTGCAATGACAGTGACCAGCAGCCGGTCAGGAGGCCTCAAGCCTGGCCCCAGTCCCTGCTGCTGCTTCTGCCCCCTGGACCTTCTGCTCCAGGAATAGGCCCAGCCCTGTGTCTGCACAGACCTCCACCCAGGGGAAATGAGAGTCACCTCCAGGGCCCAGGATAGACCTCGGGCAGAGGGCGCCGCTCACACGACACGTCCACCCAGCCAGCCTTGACCTGGGGTGCAAACATGACTGGTCCTGACCCCCCAAGCCAACCTGTTCCTATTCCAGGCAGGCCCTCCCCACGTGAACCCACATTCTGCCCCCCACCAACACAGACACACACACACACACACACACACACACACACACACGGAGGGGACAGGGCTGCTCAGGTGGGATCAGAGTGGTAGCCTGGCCTGAAAAAAACAGCCCTAAGCCTCCCTGTCTTACCACCGCATCCCGCCGGGCGAAGGGCCACAGGCGTCGTCTGGGCTGGGCCCTCATCCAGCGGCGGGCACGTCTAAACACACTCTCATCGCTGCCTCCTTTGAGGCCTCGGCCTCGGCACACTGGGAGACAACACGAGAACATGGTGTCCGCTCCACTGTCTCTGTCCGAGTGAGACGGGAAGGGGCAGTTATAGAATGTGGTGCGTGGTTACCAGGTTCTGTTGGGCCCATCGCCAGGAAGTGAGGTCACTGCTCATGTCTGAGGAGATGCTCGGGGTAGGGGACCCAGAGGTGACCTCACTTCCTGGTGATGGGACCCAACAGAACCTGGTAACCACGCACCACATTCTATAACTGCCCCTTCCCGTCTCACTCGGACAGAGACAGGGGAGAGGACACCATGTTCTCGTGTTGTCTCCCCGTGTGCCGAGGCCGAGGCCTCAACAGAGGCAGCGAAGAGAGTGTGTTTAGACGTGCCCGCCGCTGGATGAGGGCCCAGCCCAGACGACGCCTGTGGCCCTTCGCCCGCCGGGATGCGGAGGTAACACAGGGAAGCTTAGGGCTGTTTTTTTCAGGCCAGGCCACCATTCTGATCCCACCTGAGGAGCCCTGTCCCCTCCTTGTGTGTGTGTGTGTGTGTGTGTGTGTGTGTGTGTGTCTGAGTGTGTCTGTGTTGGAGGGGGCAGAATGGGGATTTACATGGGGAGGGCCTGCCTGGAATAGGAGCAGGTTGAGTTGGGGGGGTCAGGACCAGTCATGTTTGCAGCCCAGGTCAAGGCTGGCTGGGTGGACGTGTCGTGTGAGCGGCGCCCTCTGCCCGAGGTCTATCCTTAGCCCTGGAGGTGACTCTCATTTCCCCTGGGTGGAGGCCTGTGCAGACACAGGGCTGGGCCTGATCCAGGAGTAGAAGATCCAGGGGGCAGAAGCAGCAGCAGGGACTGGGGCCAGGCTTGAGGCCTCCTGACCTGTTGCTGGTCACTGTCATTGCAGAGCTCCACCCAGGTCAATGTGCTGCATCTGGTGGTGGAGGAAGATCCCTGGCCTCTTGATTGGACGGTGTGCCATAGCATGGAGGGCCAGGAGAGGCCTGAAGAGTGTGTGGCCACCGAGGGGTCTGGGGATCCAGGCCTCATGGATGGATGGAGTAGGACTCCTCCACCAAAGCCGCTCAGGCCCCGAAAGTCTCTAACCTGGAAGCCTCTCAGTCCCAACACCAGGAGGGCAATTTTTAACACCAGGTGGGAAGACCTGGAGCCCTATGAGGCAGAGCCCAAGGAGACAGAGCTCAAGGGTGAGGAGGTTGGGCGGGGAAGGTTGGGAAGAAATGGGTGGGGGGGGTTTCAGGAGAGTTTCTGAGAAGGGATTGTTTCCAGAGCACCCCCAGAGCCTGGCCAGTACCAAAGAGCAGCCTCAGTCCACAAATATGTTGGGCTGCGGGTGGGGAGCACATCCTGTGGTGGGTCCTGAAATGTGCCCAGTGTCTGTCTTTGGGCGACAGATGGAAATGCAGGCACGTGGGTGATCTTCTCTCCTCTCCCCTCTCCAGCACCGGCCCAGCAGGTGGATGTGGCTCCTTCCTTACCACCTAATGCTCATCCTGAGGAGCAGCATGCAGAGCTGGAGGTGTGTCCTCCTCCTGAGCTCTCACCACCGCCAGCAGCCGCTCCAGTTGCAGCTGAGGAGACAGGGCCGGCCCCAGAGGCAACTGAGGCCCTAAAACTGCTGATTGAAGAACCTTCCCTGGAGACCATGGAGGCTCCTGCCTTGGAGGAGGAGTTGCCTGTGTAGGGCCCAGCTCAAGGGCCGCTTTTTCAATGTGTTCGCCCTGTTCACCATGGTGTGATTTGGGTGGTCTATTCATTTTTCTTATTTGAGGTCTTGCTTTTATTATTTTATTATTGCCATTTTTAGTCCTCATTATTCCATTATGTAATACATTGTAAGTAATAAAGAAATATATTTTAAATGGTGATTGTTCATACTTTAAATGTCATTGTTCATATATTAAATTGCTGGGCATCAAGGTTAGTCATGATGCTTTGTAAGCTTCACCACTGTCTAGTTGCAGGATGTCCCATCATCCCAAAAGGAGACCCTGCAGCAACAGAACTCACTCCCCACTCCTCCTGCCCCTGATCTGATTCCTGTCTCTGCCCTTTACCTATTCCCTAGGAAAGGAATCTCACAATAAGTGCTTTTTGTGTCAGCTCACATATTTATCTGTTTTTACCTGAAATAACATTTTTTGCTATTTAAAAGGGAATTCATAGACGGATTATAGATTAGATGGAGGAAAGAAAGCCCTTTCAGTAAGCATGCGCATAATCTCATGGTAGAGACCACTGCACTAAGTTGGACCCCAGGGCCAGAAGCCAGTCAGGCAATGGCTGTCTCTTCCTGTGCCCAAAACAACTAGAAAAATGCAGAAATCTGGGAAGACAAACCACAAGCTGGAAAGCATTCCACACAATGCTAAGCCCAGGTGAGTCAGCCCTGTGGTGCAGAAGACTCTCAAAGGTTGGTGTTTTCTAAAGGGACAAAAGGAAACACATGCACTTCCAACATGAGAGGTAGTGCACAGGCCTCTACATGCCAGAGATGCCCCACCACCCGGATCAGGCTTCTGGGATGGTGGGAACCATTCCTGGGGACAAAGTGAGTCAGCAGAGAGCCCAGCAGATGCCCTGGGGAGGAAGGGGAAAGCCCCTCCTCTGGGAGAACAGTGTGCAGGACCTGCCAAAGCCCCACAGGGCACAGCTGCACTGGCAGGGCTCCCCCTGCGAGGTTCCCCCACAGAAATGTTGCACAATTTTTCAGAGATGTATTCTTGAGACTCCCCGTCAGAGCAGTAATGAAATAGGCAGGAATTCAAAAAAGCTCTGATGTCCATGGAGAGGGGATGGGACCACCAATCTCGGTCCATGTGGACAAGGGGAGCTGAGCAGGTGCTCAATTCAGTGCAGTGGTCTTTACTTGTCAACAGATGAAGGCTTTAGAGTTCCTCTCACATGAGACACATGGACCAACTGACTGCATTGAGCATCCCACCCACTAAACCCCTTACATCTGATTTCAACTGGCAGACATGCATATGTGCATGTGAGTCTGCCGGTGACAGACATGAGAGAGGCAGAAGTGAGAGATACACACTGGGCCACAAATGATGGTCAGGTCACCTCTGGTTTGAGACTTGCAAATCTATCTACTCCTTGTGTTGATTTTTTTGTGTAATGCATGTATGACTTTGATAGTTCTGATAATATTAATGTCATATGTTGAATTTTATCCATGTATCACTTATCTATGGAGTAAAGTACGCTATTTAGTTTTTAAAATTTAAAATCTCTGATGATGCGGGAACATTAGAAAGTTCAGAGGAGGACATTTCCTTGAACATCAGTCTTCTTACCGATGTACACATGAGCCACAGATTCTGGGAAAGTTTTTTCAAGAAAGGATATGGCAAAGAAGGGGTATCTAAATATATTTTAAAAAAAAACACAACAGCAACTCTTATTCCTCAAAAATTAGGAAATAAAAAAAACAATTTTAAAATGGGCATGAGACCTGGACAGTCCCCTCACCACAGAAGATACAGAGATGGTAGGGGATGCATGATGGCTAGGAGTAGGTGGAAGGTACACTCATTTCCTCCCAGGACCAAAGGTGAATGACAGCTAAATGATAGAACAAGCAACCTGAACAAGCAAAGGAAGACTAGTTGGACATAAGCCTTATAACCAAGGGTTAGAGACAAAGCCAAACCCAGGGTGGTAGGAAAGAGACCTGCAGAGGTCTGGCCCCATATCCTTGTGTGGCAGTAGAGAACCTTCAGGAATATTCAGTTGCAAAGGTAGCCCCTGAGGAATGAGGTGTCTCAATGCCTCACTGGGCTCCTCATTCCAGAGCACCAGACCTGGGAAGAGGCAGCGGCATAACAACTGCCTGTAAAAATCAGTGGGGATTTCATCCACCAGGGTGGTACTGGAGGCATATAGGAGGCAACTTATCATGTTTCTCTCACATCAACCTTTCTCTCTGTCATCACTTCTCTCTCTCTCTCTCTCTCTCTCTCTCTCTCTCTCTCTCTCTCTCATCAATAAAAACATATCATTGGATGGGGATTAATAAAAAATTACTTATGGAGATTAAGTATATTATAGACTATTTTGTAGCTGTTATAGATTTGAGATATGCAGTATTAATACCTTAAAATCTCAACTCCCATAGCTTGGATGAATAAACTCCTTGAATAAATATTTTAACTTCTAGCATAAAGAAGAAAGCTTTTCCCTTATCATGTGATATGCAGGAGTAGTTTAATTCTTGCCTTTTAGTAGTAAATACATAAGGTTAAAGGTTTCTGTTAAAACAAAGTTTTATGTTTTTAAAAATAAAAGGCAGCAGTTAAATTGAATTACACTACTGGTTTGGGCATTTGGCAAGTTATTGTAGTTCTAGTCATGACAGAAAACCTGCTGGAAGCTAGATATTTGAAACTGGTTTTTCAAAAGTGTAAATAGTGAAAGTTATTGCACTGCAACTTGGCAGTATATCAGAATAATACAAAAGTATTATTGGCCCTCCAGCTGATCAAAATTCAGACAAAAGAATAGATTTATACATATAGACATTTCTATTACAATGATTTTTAATGATGTACTTGTTTCAAAGTATTACATACTATTTTTATGCTACAAATTCAATTCAAATAATATTAAGAGAACGCTCCCTTAAATTAGATATTTTATACAAAACATTACATCCTGGGACTCTAGCTTTATCTCAGTTGTTAACACCTTCCGAAAGTCATGTTTTCTTTATTATTAATGTAACTAGAAGCCCATTGCACGAAGATTCATGCAATAGGCCTTCCTTCCCTTGGCTGCTGGCACTGGATTTCTTCTGGCACCCGGGACCCAGGCCTTTGGTCCGGCCGCAGTGAAGTTTGGCTTCTACATTGCACCTACACGGAGAAGCCAAGCCTCTTCAGTCTTCAGTCTTCACTCTGGCCGGAGCCTTCAGTCTTCGCTCCATGCCTGTGTATGCAAATTAACCACCGTCTTTGTTGGGTTAATTTGCACAGTCACTCTGATTGACTGGTGGGCATAGCGCAGTGACACCAATTTGCAGGTTTCTCTTTTATTAGTGTAGATTCATTGTACATTTGCTATGCCTAGTAAAATTTAAAATTAAAGTATACAGGTGACATCGTAAAGATCAAATTTCAGCTGTTATTTTATTTGTTATATATAACGTCCTAAAGGGGAAACTTATGACTCTAATAAAGATATAGATAAACACGTATCAAAAATATTATTCAACTCACTAAACAATGAGGGTTCCAGCAACATGCTGAAATTAGTCCAAGGAATTTTTTAAAAGCTAGTTGTTTACAGCCTATACTAGAGGCCCACTGAATGAAAATTTGTGCACTTGGCTGGGGGTTGGGGGGATGGTGGGTCCCTCAGCCTGGCCTGCACTCTCTCTCAGTCTGGGACCCCTCAGGGGATGTCCTACTGACAGCTGAGGCCTACAGAGGGAGGAGAGGCTCCTGCATTGAGCGTCTACCCTCTGGTGGTCAGTGCACGTCATAGCGACCGGCCCTCCCTTGTTGGTCTGCTGTTAGGGTCAATTTGCCTAGTACCCTTTTATTATATAGGATTAGAGGCCAGGTGCATGAATTCATGCACCAGTGGGGTACCTTGGCTTGGCCTGAAGGTTTGGGCTGAAACCTGCTCTCCGACATCCCCTGAGGGGTCCTGGATTGCAAGAGGGTGCAGACCAGGCTGAGGGAACACACTGCTGCATGATCAGTGCCAGGGGGAGATGCGGGAGGTTGGCCAGCCAGGGAGTGACCACAGGAGGGCTCGAGGATTTGTCTGGCCTATTCTTGCTTAGTCCTGATCAGCCAGACCCCAAGAGCAAGCTAAATGACCAGCTGGAGCATCTGCCCCCTGATGGTCAATGCATGTCATAGTGAATGGTTGAGCGTCCTTACCATATCATTAGCATATTATGCTTTGATTGGTTGAATGGATGACTAGATGACCAGACACTTAGCATATTAGGCTTTCATTATACAGTGGGGCCTTGACTTACGAGAGTTCCGACTAATGAATTTTTTGAGATACCAGCTGTCTCTCGGGCGATTTTTTGCATTGAGTTGATAGAGTAATTTGAGTTAATGAGCTCCTTAACGAGCTCCTTAACCAGCTGGGTCTCGGAACGAATTAAACTCGTAAGTCAAGGCCCCACTGTATAGGATTACAAGATTTTAGGGTTAGTTACAAAACAGTTCGTGTCCAACAGGAACACAAGTCATAATCTTTAAAGGTTATCTGTTCTATTGGATAGGAATAATTTGCTTCTTTATAAAAAAACACACCACACTTTTATCTTTCCACTGCTACCATATATACAAATGCCCCACAATAGTAAGCTCAGCTGGACTTGAAAACATTTCTTGCCTATATTTTACATTTTTAAACTTAATCACATTTTTATTGTTTGATAGTAAAATGTATACTTTGAAAACTTTTCATAGCTTTATTTATGTATAATTTATGTATAACACATTGCACACATTTAATGTGTACAGTCAGATGAATTTTGATGAATGAGATAAGGAATATGTCTGTTGTCCCCAAAGTTTCCTACTTCCCTTTTGTAATCTCTCTTCATTCATGCCTCCCAGGTGTAAGCCCTGAAATATCTATATCTATCTATCTTTATCTCTATCTCTATCTCTATCTCTATCTCTACCTCTATCTCTCTGTATCCTTATCCAATCTATCTGTATCACCTATATCTATCTATCTATATCATCTATCTCTCTATATATACATAAAATTAATTCAGCATCATTCGTTTAAAATATTACACTTATGCTATGAAATGTCTTTGAATCTTTGTTCAAATATATGCATGTATTTATTTCTCTAGTCTCAATTATGTTTCTTTTGTCTGTCTACCTTTAAACTGTTACTATTTTAAATTTTGTTTTATTGCTTAAAGTATTACAAAGAGTATTACATATGCCGCCCCCCCCCCCCCCGATGTTCCCCTGGCTTGCCCTACCCACAAGTGTCTTCTGTCCATAGGTTTTGCTTATATGCATGCATACAAGTCCTTCAGTTGACCTCTTACCATGCTCTTCCCCGCTCCCCAACCTTGCCTGGCCTTCCACTGTAGTTTAACAGTCTATTCGCTACTGCTCTGCCTCTGTATCTATTTTTGTTCATCAGTTTATAATGGTCTTTATTATCTATAAATGAGTGAGATCATGGGGTATTTTTCATTCATTGACTGGCTTATTTCACTTAGCGTAATGCTCTCCAGTTCCATCCATGCTGTTGCAACTGGTAAAAATTCCTTCTTTTTTACAGCAGCATAGTATTCCATGTGTAGGTGTGCCACCGTTTTCTAATCCATTCATCTGCTGATGGGCACTTAGGCTCTTTCCAGATCTGAGCTATGGTGAATTGTGCTTCTATGAACATAGGGATGCATATATCCTTTCTGATTGGTGTTTCTGGTTATTTGGGATATATTCCTAGAAGTGGGATCACTGGGTCAAATGGGAGTTCCATTTTTAACTTTTTGAGGAAACTCCATACTGTCTTCCATAGTGGCTGCACCAGTCTGCATACCACCAACAGTGTACGAGTGTTCCCTTTTCCCCACATCCACTCCAGCACTTCTTTGTTGATTTATTGATGAGCCATTCTGACAGGTGTGAGATGGTACCTCATTGTTTTTTTGATTTGCATCTCTCTGATGATTAGTGACTCTGAGCATGTTTTCATATGTCTCTTGGCTTTCTGAATGTCCTCTTGGGAAAAGTGTCTATTTAGGTCCTTTGCCCATTTCTTTGATTGTATTGTTTATCTTCCTTTTGTTAAGTTGTATGAGTTCCATATAACTGTTGGAGAGTAAACCCTTACCGGTGATAACATTGGGCAAATGTGTTCTCCCATGCGGTGGGCTTTCTTGTTGTTTTGTTGGTGGTTTCTTTTGCTGTGCAGAAGCTTTTTATTTTGATGTAGTCCCATTTGTTTATTTTCTCTTTAGTTTCCAATGCCCTAGGAGCTGTCTCAGTGAAGAAATTGCTTCGGCATATGTCTGAGATTTTGTTGACTTTGGATTCATCTAGTATTTTTATGGTTTCCTGCCTTACATTTAAGTCCTTATCCATTTTGTGTTTATTTTTGTGTATGGTGTAAGTTGGTGGTCTAGTTTCATTGTGTTTTTGCATGTATCTGTCCAATTTTCCCGCCACCATTTATTGAAGAGACTATATTAACCCTATTGTATGTTCTTTCCTCCTTTGTCAAATATTAATTCAGCATATTGGTTTGGGTTGATTTCTTGATTCTCTATTCTGTTCCATTGATCTATGTGTCTGTTCTTGTGCCAGTACCAGGCAGTTTTGAGAACAGTGGCTTTGTAATACAGCTTGATATCTGGTATTGAGATCCCACCTACTTTGTTCTTCTTTCTCAGGGTAGCTGCAGCTATTTGGGGTCTTTTTTTATTCCAGATTAATTTCTGGTGACTTTGTTCTAGGTCGGTGAAATATGCCGTTGGTATTTTAATGGGGATTGCATTGAATTTATAGATTGCTTTGGGTAGTATGGACATTTTAATGACGTTGATTCTACCAATCCATGAACATGGTATGTTCTTCCATCTGTTTTTGTCTTCCTCTCTCTCTTTTGTCAGTGTCCTATAGTTTTCCGCATTTAGGTCTTTTACCTCGTTAGTTAAGTTTATTCCTAGGTATTGTAATTTATTTGGTGGGATGGTAAATGGGATTGCTTTTTTAGTCTCTCTTTCTGTAAGTTCTCTATTGGTTTACAGACATGCCATAGATTTCTTGGCATTAATTTTGTATCCTGCTACATTGCCGAATTCATTTATTGAGTCTAATAGATTTTTGATGGAGTCCTTAGGGTTTTTTATGTACAATATCATGTCATCTGTGAATAAGGACAGTCTTACTTCTTCTTTTCCAATTTGGATGCCTTTTATTTCTTCTTCTTGTCTGATTGCAATGGCTAATACTTCCAGTACTATGTTGAACAGGAGTGGTGAGAGAGGGCATCCCTGTCTTGTTCCTGTTCTTAGGGGAAATGGTTTTAGTTTTTGCCAATTGAATATGATGTTGGCTATGGATTTGTCATATGTGGCTTTTATTACATTGAGGTATGATCCTTCTATTCCCACCTTGCTGAGAAATTTTATCAAAAATGGGTGTTGGGAGCTGCTGAGTGGCTTCCTCCTTGTCCCTCCAGCACACACAGGGAGGGCGCCCCCAGCCAGGATACTGTGGGAGCTGCAGGAAGAAGATAACATGAGTTTGGGAAGGAAAGTTGGATGACGCAGGCGGCTGCACCTCTCTGTGTGGAGCACACGTTAGGAACCCCTTCTGGAACAGGTCTGCAAGCTCCGGACACAAACCATGTAACGGTGAAGAGAAGACAGTAACCTGGGACGGGAAGACCAGCCCTCCATGCACGGCTCCAAAGAAACAGCTGCCTTCTGTTCCCAAGAAAACTTTGCCCACCATGAAGCCCACATCTCCTGCCCCAGCAGCACAGTCAACCAATGGCAGCCACGCTTCCTATGGACCCTTCTACCTGGAGGACTCACTCCTTGCAGAATTCACCTTGCTGGTGAAGCAGAAGCTGCCAGGTGTCTGCTTTCAGCCCCAATCTCCCTGCTGGAGCCTGAGATGAGTGTCGCCTGCAAAAGGCATTTTGTATGCTGGCGCTTTAAGAAGACACCTGATTTTTCACTAGACCTCCAGTGTCTCCCTGGTGGATGAAATCCCCACTGATTTTTACAGGCAGTTGTTATGCCGCTGCCTCTTCCCAGGTCTGGTGCTCTGGAATGAGGAGCCCAGTGAGGCATTGAGACACCTCATTCCTCAGGGGCTACCTTTGCAACTGAATATTCCTGAAGGTTCTCTACTGCCACACAAGGGTGTGGGGCCAGCCCTTTTCAGATCTCTTTCCTACTACCCTGGGTTTGGCTCTGTCTCTAACCCTTGGTTATAAGGCTTATGTCCAACTAGTCTTCCTTTGCTTGTTCAGGTTGCGTGTTCTATAGTTTAGCTGTCATTCACCTTTGGTCCTGGAGGAGATGAGTGTACCTTCCACCTACTCCTAGCCATCATGCATCCCCTACCTACTGTGTATCTTCTGTGGTGAGGTGACTGTCCAGATCTTATGCCCATTTTAAAATTGTTTTTTTTTATTTCCTAATTTTTGAGGAATAAGAGTTGCTGTTGTTGTGTGTGTGTGTGTGTTTTTAAATATATTTAGATAGTCTTCTTTGGCATATCCTTTCTTGAAAACACTTTCCCAGAATCTGTGGCTCATGTGCAAAACAGTGAGAAGACTGATGTTCAAGGAAATGTCCTCCTCTGAACTTTCTAATGTTCCCGCATCATCAGAGATTTTAAATTTTAAAAACTAAATAGCGTACTTTACTCCAAAGATAAGTGATACATGGATAAAATTCAACATATGACATTAATATTATCAGAACTATCAAAGTCATACATGCATTACACAAAAAAATCAACTCAAGGAGTAGATAGATTTGCAAGTCCAAAACCAGAGATGACTTGACCAGCACTTGTGGCCCAGTGTATATCTTTCACATCTGCCTCTCTCCTGTCTGTCACAAGAAGACTCACATGCACATATGCATGTCTGCCAGTTGAAATCAGATGTAAGGGGTTTAATGTGTGGCATCCTCAATGCAGATGGTTGGTCCATATGTTTCAGGTGAGAGGACCCCTGAAGTCTTCATCTGTTGACACGTAGAGACCCCTGCACCGAATTGAGCACCTGCTCAGCTTCCCTTGTCCACATGGACCAAGATTGGTGGTGCCATCCAATCTCCATGGACCTCAGTGCTTTTTCAAATTTCTGCCTATTTCATCAATGCTCTGACGGGGAGTCTCAAAAATAATTATCTGAACAATTGTGCAACAATTTCTGTGGGGGAACCTTGCAGGGGGAGCCCTGCCAGTGCAGCTGTGCCCTGTGGGGCTTTGGCAGGTCCTGCACACTGTTCTCCCAGAGGAGGGGCTTTCCCCTTCCTCCCCAGGGCATCTGCTGGGGTCTCTGCTGACTCACATTGTCCCCAGGGCTGGTTCCCACCAGCCCAGAAGCCTGATCGGAGTGGTGGGGCATCTCTGGCCTGTAGAGGCCTGTGCACTGCCTCTCATGTTGGAAGTGCATGTGTTGCCCTTTGTCCCTTTAGAAAACACCAACCTTTGAGAGTTTTTGAACCACAGGGCTGACTCACCTGGGCCTAGCGTTGTGTGGAATGCTTTCCAGCTTCTGGTTTATCTTTCCAGATTTCTGCATTTTTCTAGTTGTTTTGGGCACAGGAAGAGACAGCCATTGCCTGACTGGCTTCTGGCCCTGGGGTCCAACTTAGTGCAGTGGTCTCTACCTTGAGATGATACACATGCTTACTGAAAGGGCTTTCTTTCCTCCATCTAATCTCTAATCCATCTACGAATTCCCTTTCTAATAGCAAAAATGTTATCTCAGATAAAAACAGACAAACATGTGAGCTGACACAAAAAGCACTTATTGTGAGATTCCATTTCTAGGGAATAGGTAAGGGACAGAGACAGGAATCAGATCAGGGGCAGGAGGAGTGGGGAGTGAGTTCTGTTGCTGCAGGGTCTCCTTTTGGGATGATGGGACATCCTGCAACTAGACAGTGGTGAAGCTTACAAAGCATCATGACTAACCTTGATGCCCAGCAATTTAATATATGAACAATGACATTTAAAGTATGAACAATCACCATTTAAAATATATTTCTTTATTACTTACAATGTATTACATAATGGAATAATGAGGACTAAAAATGGCAATAATAAAATAATAAAAGCAAGACCTCAAATAAGAAAAATGAATAGACCACCCAAATCACACCATGGTGAACAGGGCGAACACATTGAAAAAGCGGCCCTTGAGCTGGGCCCTACACAGGCAGCTCCTCCGCCAAGGCAGGAGCCTCCATGGTCTCCAGGGAAGGTTCTTCAATCAGCAGTTTTAGGGCCTCAGTTGCCTCTGGGGCCGGCCCTGTCTCCTCAGCTGCATCCGAAGCGGCTGATGGAGGTGGTGAAAGCTCAAGAGGACACACCTCCAGCTCTGCATCCTGCTCTTCATGTTGTTCATCAGGTGTCATAGGAACCACATCCACCTCCTGGGCTGGAGCTGGAGTCAGAGGAGAAAAGATCACCCAGGTGCCGGCATTTCCATCTGTCCCCGCAAGTGAGAACACAGCTAGCGCCTAGGGCACTCCAAAGGATGTGCTCCAAACTGGCAGTCAAGCAGAGGCGTGGTCTTAGGAGGTCTTTGCTCCTGGCCAGGCTCTCGGGGTGCTCCCTTTGTGTCTGCCAACAGCCTCTCTCCATAATCTCAGATGGACCTCCCCAAACCTTCCACCCAGACACCTCCCCACTTTCTCACCCTCTGGGCCTTGAGCTGGGCCCTCCACAGGCATCTCCTCCTCCAAGACAGGAACCTCCATGGGCTCCAGGGAGGGTTCTTCATCCAGCAGTTTTATGGCCTCAGTTGCACCTGGTGCCGGCCCTGTCTCCTCAGCGCCATCTGGAGCAGCTGATGGAGGTGGTGAAAGCTCAGGAGGAGGGCACACCTCCAGCTCTGCATCCTGCTCTTCATGTTGTTCATCAGGTGTCATAGGAACCACATCCACCTCCTGGGCTGGTGCTGGAGTCAGAGAAGGAGAAAAGATCACCCAGGTGCCGGCATTTCCATCTGTCCCCCCAACTGAGAACACAGCTAGCGCCTAGGACCCACCAAAGGATGTGCTCCACACTGGCAGTCAAGCAGAGGCGGGGTCTTAGGAGGTCTTTGCTCCTGGCTAGGCTCTCGGGGTGCTCCCTTTGTGTCTGCCAACAGCCTCTCTCCATAAGCTCACATGGACCTCCCCAATCCTTCCACCCAGACACCTGCCCACTTTCTCACGCTCGTGGCCTTGAGCTGGGTCTTCCACAGGCAGCTCCTCCTCCAAGGCAGGAACCTCCACGGGCTCCAGGGAGAGTTCTTCATCCACTGGTGGTTGGGACTCAGTTTCCTCTTGGGCCGGCCCTGGCTCAACAGTTGCAACTGGAGCGGCTGCTGGCGGTGGTGAGAGCTCAGGAGGAGGACACACCTCCAGCTCTGCATGCTGCTCCTCAGCATGAGCATTAGGTGGTAAAGAAGGAGCCACGTCCACCTGCTGGGCCGGTGCTGGAGTGGGGAGAGGAGAGAAGATCACCCACGTGCCTGCATTTCCATCTGTCGCCCAAAGACAGACACTGGGCACATTTCAGGACCCGCCACAGCATGTGCTCCCCACCCGCAGCCCAACATATTTGTGGACTGAGGCTGCTCTTTGGACTGGCCAGGCTCTGGGGGTGCTCTGAAAACAATCCCTCCCCAGAAACTCGCCTGAAATTCCCCCCACCCATTTCTTCCCAACCTCCCCCTCCCCACCTCCTCACCCTTGGGCTCCGTCTCCTTGGTCTCTGTCTCATTGGGCTCCAGGTCTTCCCACCTGGTCTTAAAAATAGCCCTCCTGGTGTTGGGACTGAGCGGTTTCCAGGTTAGAGACTTTCGGGTTCTGAGCGGCTTTGGTGGAGGAGTCCTCCTCCATCCATCCATGGGGCCTGGATCCCCAGACCCCTCGGTGGCCAGAAACTCTTCAGGGCTCTCCTGGCCCTCGGTGGTGTGGCCCACCATCCAATCAAGGGGCCAGGGGTCTTCCTCCACCACCAGATGCAGCACATTGACCTGGGTGGAGCTCTGCAATGACAGTGACCAGCAACAGGTCAGGAGGCCTCAAGCCTGGCCCCAGTCCCTGCTGCTGCTTCTGCCCCCTGGATCTTCTACTCCTGGATCAGGCCCAGCCCTGTGTCTGCACAGACCTCCACCCAGGGGAAATGAGAGTCACCTCCAGGGCTCAGGATAGACCTCGGGCAGAGGGTGCCGCTCACACTCCACATCCACCCAGCCAGCCTTGACCTGGGCTGCAAACATGACTGGTCCTGACCCCCCAACTCAACCTGTTCCTATTCCAGGCAGGCCCTCCCCACGTGAACCCCCATTGCGCCCCCTCCAACACACACACACACACACACAGAGGGGACAGGGCTGCTCAGGTGGGATCAGAGTGGTGGCCCGGTCTGAAAAAAACTGCCCTAAGCCTCCCTGTGATACCTCCGCATCCCGGCGGGCAAAGGGCCACAGGCGTCGTCTGGGCTGGGCCGTCATCCAGCGGCGGGCACGTCTAAACACACTCTCTTCGCTGCCTCCTTTGAGGCCTCGGCCTCGGCACACTGGGAGACAACACGAAAACATGGTGTCCTCTCCACTGTCTCTGTCCGAGTGAGACGGGAAGGGGCAGTTATAGAATGTGGTGCGTGGTTACCAGGTTCTGTTGGGCCCCATCGTCAGGAAGTGAGGTCACCTCTGGGTCCCCTACCCCGAGCATCTCCTCAGACATGAGCAGTGATTAGAGATTAGATGGAGGAAAGAAAGCCCTTTCAGTAAGCATGTGCATAATCTCATGGTAGAAACCACTGCACTAAATTGGACCCCAGGGCCAGAAGCCAGTCAGTCAATGGCTGTCACTTCCTGTGCCCAAAACAACTAGAAAAATGCAGAAATCTGGAAAGATAAACCACAAGCTGGAAAGCGTTCCACACAACGCTAGGCCCAAGTGTGTCAGCCCTGTGGTTCAAAAACTCTCAAAGGTTGGTGTTTTCTAAAGGGACAAAGGGCAAACACATGCACCTCCAACATGAGAGGCAGTGCACAGGCCTCTACATGCCAGCGATGCCCCACCACCCCGATCAGGCTTCTGGGCTGGTGGGGACCATCCCTGGGGACAAAGTGAGGCAGCAGAGACCCCAGCAGATGCCCTGGGGAGGAAGGGGAGAGCCCCTCCTCTGGGAGAACAGTGTGCAGGACTTGCCAAAGCCCCACATTGCACAGCTGCAGTGGCAGGGCTCCCCCTGCGAGGTTCCCCCACAGAAATTGTTGCACAATTGTTCAGACATGTATTCTTGAGACTCCCTGTCAGAGCATTGATGAAATAGGCAGGAATTTGAAAAAGTACTGAGTTCCACGGCTGGGGGTTGGGACCACCAATCTTGGTCCACGTGTTTAAGGGAAGCTGAGCAGGTGCTCAATTCGGTGCAGGTGTCTCTACATGTCAAGAGATGAAGACTTCCGGGGTCCTCACAGGAGATACATGGAGCAACTGTCTGAATGGAGCATCCCACCCACTAAACCCCTTACATCTGATTTCAACAGGCAGACATGCCAGAAGCCAATTCCAGCATCACAGTAGGGCTGAATCTGGGAATGGCTGATGGCATTTCCCTAAACTTGAATATGATACATTAAATTGATCCTTTGCTGCCAGACAGCTCAGGGCATCTTAATCTACATGTTATTGCCTCCCAGGGGCCAAACACCTGAACAGTTGTAGGCTAATTCTCCCCAATATGACAATGAACTCTGCATATGGAACCCTGACCCTTGGAAGTGTATATCTCTGCCTCGCCTCAGGACAATTGGTGTTAATAAAAAGCATGGGGTCCTGAGATGAGGAGATCTTAGTTTCCTTTAAACTAGGCTCGTGTGACCCCCATATGCCTTTCAAAATTATATTTTGTCTCTGGACTCCTATTTAATCTATGCACAGCCTTCTCCACATTTCCTGAACCCTGGCAGTACCGAAACAGACATACACATGTGCCTATGACTCTGCCTGTGACAGACATGAGAGAGGCAGAAGTGAGATATACACACTAGTCCACAAGTGATGGTCAAGTCACCTCTGGTTAGGATCTTGCAAATCTATCTACTTCTTGAGTTGATTGTTTTGTGTAACGCATGTATGACTTTGATAGTTCTAATAATAATAATTACATATGTTCAACGTTATCCATGTATCCCTCATCTATGGAGTAAAGTACGCTATTTAGTTCTTTTAAAATTTTAAAGTCCCTGATGATGGGGGAACATTAGAAAGTTCAGAGGAGGACATTTTCTTGAACATGTCTTCTCGCCAATCTGCACATGAGCCACAGATTCTGGGAAAGTGTTTTTAAGACAGGATGTGGCAAAGAAGCGGTATCCAAATATATTTTTGAAAAAAGCAACACAACAACTCTTAATCCTCAAAAATTAGGGAAAAAACAATTTTAAAATGTGCATAAGATCTGGGCAGTCACCTCACCACAGAAGATACACAGATGGTAGGGGATGCATGATGGCTTGGAGTAGGTGGAAGGTGCACTCATCTCCTCCCAGGACCAAAGGTGAATGACAGCTAAATGATAGAACAAGCAACCTGATCAAGCAAAGGAAGACTAGTTGGACATCAGCCTTATAACCAAGGGTTAGAGACAAAGCCAAACCCAGGGTGGTAGGAAAGAGACCTGAAAGGGCTGGCCCCACACCCTTGTGTGGCAGTAGAGAACCTTCAGGAATATTTCAGTTGCAAAGGTAGCCCCTGAGTTATGAGGTGTCTCAATGCCTCACTGGGCTCCTCATTCCAGAGCACCAGACCTGGGAAGAGGCAGTGGCATAACAACTGCCTGTAAAAATCAGTGGGGATTTCTTATTTGTATCTTCTTCCATTTCTTTCTTCATTTTCTTATAATTTCTCAAGTATAGGTCTTTTTTTAAATTTTGTTTTATTGCTTAAAGTATTACAAGGAGTATTACATATGTCTCCTTGTTTTCCCCCCTTGACATTCCCCAAGGCCTCCCCTATCCCAGTGTCTTGTGTCCATTGCTCATGCTTATATGCATGCATACAATTCCTTAAGTTGATCTCTTACCCCATGCCCCACAACCCTCCCTGGCCTTCCTACTGTAGTTTGACAGTCTGTTCCACGCTGCTCTGCCTCTGTATCTATTTTTGTTCATCAGTTTATAATGGTCTTAATTATCCATAAATGAGTGAGATCATGTGGTATTTTTCTTTCACTGACTGGCTTATTTCACTTAGCATAATGCTCTCCAGCTCCATCCATGCTGTTGCAAATGGTAAGAATTCCTTCTTTTTTACAGCAGCATAGTATTCCATCATGTAGATGTTCCACAGTTTTCTAATCCACTCATCTGCTGATGGGCACTTAGGCTGTTTCCAAATCTTATCTATGGTAAATTGTACTGCTATGAGTATAATGATGCATATATCCTTTCTGATTGGTGTTTCTGGTTACTTGGGATATATTCCTAGAAGTGGGATCATTGGGTCAAATGGGAGTTCCATTTTTAACTTTTTGAGGAAACTCCATACTGTCTTCCATAGTGGCTGCACCAGTCTGCATTCCCACCAGCAGTGCACAAGTGTTCCTTTTTCTCCACATCCTCTCCAGCACTTGTCGTTTGTTGATTTGTTGATGATAGCCATTCTGACAGGTGTGAGATGGTACCTCATTGTTGTTTTGATTTGCATATCTCTGATGATTAGTGTCTTTGAGCATGTTTTCATATGTCTCTTGGCTTTCTGAATGTCCTCTTTTCAAAAGTGTCTCTTTAGGTTCTTTGCCCATTTTTTGATTGGATTGTTTATCTTCCTTTTTTTAAATTGTATGAGTTCCCTATAAATGTTGGAGATTAAACCCTTATCGGTGGTAACATTGGCAAATATGTTCTCCCATGTAGTGGGCTATCTAGTTTTGTTGATGGTTTCTTTTGCTGTGCAGAAGGTTTCTATTTTGATGTAGTCCCATTTGTTTATTATCTCTTTAGTTTCCAATGCCCTACGAAATCCTTGATTCAGTTTTCCCTAGGTATTTTATTTATTTACTTATTTATTTTTTATGCAATTGTAAGTGATATTATTTTTTTTTTTAGTTCTCCTTCTGATATTATTGAGGTATAAAAATGTGGTCTCTGGATGTTTATTTTGTATCCTGCTACTTTATTGAAGTTATTTTTCAGTTCTTGTTATTTTTTTGAGGGGGGTGATATCTTTAGGATTCTCTATCTGCAGGATCACCTCATCTGCAAATAATGGCAGTGTTACTTCTTTTTTTCCAATTTGGATACATTTTATTTCTTCTTCTAGTCTGACTGTTGTGGCTAGGTCTTCTAGGACTATGTTGAATAAGAGTGGTGAAAGCGGACTCCCATGTCTTGATCCCTGTCTTAGGAGAAACACTTGTAGTTTTTGCCCATTTTATATGATGTTGACTGTAGATTTATGATATATGACCTTTATTACATTGAGGTATCTTTCTTCTGTTCACACTTCCCTGAGAGTTTTCTATCATAAATTGGTGCTGGATTTTTGTTACACACTTTCTCTGTATCTATTGATATAATCATTTGGTTTTTATCTTTCATCTTGTTTATGTGGTGTACCATGTTTATTGATATGTAGATATTATACTAACCTGGCATTCCTGGAATATTGGTGTATAATTTTTTTTCTTTGTGGGGTCTTTATCTGTTTTTGGTATTTGGATAATGCTGGCCTTGCAAAATGAGGTTGGTAATCTTCCCTCCTCTTAATTTTTGTGGAATAGTTTGAGAAGAATATATGCTAATTTTTCTTTAAATGTTTGGTAAAATTCATCTGTGAAGTGATCAGGACTTTTGTTGTGAATTGTTTTGTTTTGTTGTTTGCTCATTTTTGTTGTTTTTTATTACTACTTCAAATTCATTAGTTGTAATTTATCTATTCAGATTTTCTGAATCTGAGTGATTCAGTTTTGGAAGGTTGTATGTTTCTAGGAATTTACACATTTTGTCCAGATTTTCCAATTTTTCGGTATATAGTGATTCATAGTATTTTCTTATAATCCTTGGTATTCCTGTGGTATCATTTATTACTTCTCTGTTTTCATTTCTGATTTATTTATTTGGGTTCTCTCTCTTATTTTCTTGATGAATCTAGATAAAAGTTTGTCAATATTGTTTAACTTTTCAATGAATTAGCTCTTGGTTTCATTGATCTTTTGTATTGTGTTTTCAGACTCCATTTTATTTATTTGTGCTCTGATCTTTCTTTTATTTTTCCCTTCTCACTTTTGAGCTTTGCATGTTGTTTTTCTAGCTCTTTTAAGTGCATAGTTAGATTTTTCATTTGATACTTTCATTGCTTTTTCAGGTAGGCCTGTGATGCTATATATTTCCCCATTGGGAATTCTTTTTTTTTTAAATATATTTTATTGATTTTTTTACAGAGAGGAAGGGAGAGGAATAGAGAGTTAGAAACATTGATGAGAGAGAAACATTGATCAGCTGCCTCTTGCACACCCCCCACTGGGGACACGCCCGCAACCAAGGTACATGCCCCTGACCAGAATCGAACCTGGGACCCTTGAGTCCACAGGCCGACGCTCCATCCACTGAGCCAAAGCGGACAGGGCCCCATTGGGAATTCTTTAGCTGTGTCCTGAAGATTTTTGGTTGTTATGTTCATATTTTCATTTGTTTCAAGGTATCTTTTGATTTCTCCTTTAATCGCATTGTTAACACATTTTTTGTTTAGTTACATGTTATTTAGCTTCTGCGTCTTTGCTTGTTTTTTAGTTTTATTCACACCATTAGCTCAGAGAAGATGTTTAATATTATTTCAATCTTCTTAAATGTATTGAGACTTTTTTGTGTCATAACATGTTCTATCCTGGAAAATGTTCCATGTTGCACTTGAAAAGAATGTATATTTTTCTGCTGTAGACTAAAATGCTCTAACCATATCAATTGAATAATCTTATCTTATGTGTCATATAAGACTGCTGTTTTCTTATTGATTTTCTCTCTAGAAGATCTATCCATGGATGCCAGGGAGGATGTTAAAATCCCCAGATATGACTGCATTACTGTGTATCACTCCCTTTATATCCATGAAGATTTGCTTTATATATTTAAGTGCTCCTATATTGGATGCATAAATATTTACAAGAATTACATACATTTTTAAAAAATACATTTTTATTGATTTCAAAGAAGAAGGGAGAGGTAGAGAGAGTAAAACATCAATGATGATAGAGAATCATTGACCAGCTGCCTCCTGTACACCCCTACTGGGGATCAGGCCCAAACCTGGGCTTGTGCCCTTGAAAAGAATCAAACCCAGGGCCCTTCAGTCTGCAGGCCAATGCTCTCTCCACTGAACCAAATTAGCTAGTACAAGAATGATATACTCTTGTTGGTTTGCTTCCTTTATCATTGTTTAGTGTATTTCTTGTATCTTACTTTAGCCTTTGTTTTAAAATCTGTTTTCTCAGATATAAGTATTACTTTCACAGCTTTTACTTTTTTCATTTCCATTTGCATGGAATATCTTTTTTTAAAAATGTATTTTATTGATTTCTTACAGAGAGGAAGGGAGAGAGATAGAGAGTTAGAAACATCGATGAGAGAGAAACATCAATCAGCCGCCTCCTGCACATCTCCCACTGGGGATATGCCCGCAACCAAGGTACATGCCCTTGACCGGAATCGAACCTGGGACCTTTCAGTCCACAGGCCGACGCTCTATCCACTGAGCCAAACCGGTTTCGGCTTGGAATATCTTTTTCCATCAGTTTACTTTTGGTCTCTGTGTATCTTTTATTCTGAGGTGGTTCTTTTACATAACTTTTGATTGGAGTATTTAAGCCATTTACATTTAAAGTAATTATTGATAATTACATCTTTATTGCCATTTTATTCTTTACTAGTGGCCCGGTGCATGAAATTCTTGCACATTAAAAGGGAATTAATTAGAGGAAATTTTTTAATATTGCTATTTGCCCTTTTTCTATAATAGAAGTGTCAGAGAAGAAAGAAAATTAGTAAAATGTATATTAAAATCTTCCTCCTGTCAGAGTCTGGGGCACGCTGCTGGACCCAGAGTCAAGTCCCAGCCCACCCACATGCACCTCAAAATCATGTGAGACCCAGACCCAGCCAGCCCCACCCGCATTGGGCGAGATCCTGACCCAGCCAGCCCCACTCCCATCAAGCCCCGTTGGACAGGGAGCACAGCCTCAGGTTCCCCAGCACACTCTCAGGTCCCCTGACCTGGTGCCCAGCCCGGCACCAGGGCAGTGGGTGTGGCCTGAGGTCCCCCATCAAGTCCCACTGGGCGGGGAGCACAGCCTCAGGTCCCTGCTGATCTCTCATTACAGCTCGTTATGGGAACCCTGCCTCCCCTGTGGGCGCAGCCATCTTGTGATGGTGTGACGGAGTGAGGGTCAATTTGCATATTACTTGTTTATTATGTCCCTCTTTATTTTTTCTTTCTTCTTCTTAAACAAGACCCTTTAATATTTCTTGCAATACTGATTTAGTGGTAATGAACTCCTTTAACTTTTTCTTGTCTGGTAAGCTCTTTATTACTCGTACAATTTTAAATTATATCCTTGCTGGGTAAAGTAGTCTTGGTTGTAGGTCCTAGCTTTTCATCACTTCTATTTTTTTTCTTTATTGATTAAAGTATTACATATGTGTCCTTATCCTCCCAATGCTCCTCACCCCCCTGGTGTCTGTGTTCATTGGTTAGGCTTATATGCATTCATATATGTCCTTTGGTTGATCACTTTTAATATTTCATTTTAATTTCTTCTGGCTTGAGATTTTTCTGTTGAGAAATCAGCTAACCGTCTTATGGGAGTTCCCTTGTAGGTAACTGCCTACCTCTTGATGCTTTTAAGATTCTCTCATCTTTTAACCTCTTGCATTTTAATTATGATGTGTCTTGGTGTGGTTCTCTTTTGGTTCATCTTGCTTGGTAGTCTCTGCACTTCCTGGACTTGAGTGTCTTTTTCTTTCACCAGAGTGGGAAGTTTTCAATCATTATCTCTTCAAATCTGTTCTCCATCCCTTGCTCTCTCCCGCTTCTGGCACTGCCCTATAATGTGGATGTGCTTCACTTCATGTTACCTCAAAGGTTCCTTAAACTATCCTGATGTTTCTAATGTTTTTCTTTTTACTGCTCTGTTTGGGTGTTTCCTGTGACCTTCTCTTCCAAATCGCTGATTTGATCTTCTGGCAACCTACTGTTTACTTTTTCTAATGTAGCCTTCATTCCAACTATTTTACACTAGTATGCTTTGCAAGTCATAAAATACTCTAAAACACAAAGCAGTAATAGCAACAATAATGCAGTTTTAATAAATATGCCAGTGTTTTTTGTCATTTTTTTTTAGTTCTTTAAAAAACACTGCAGGTTAAAGAAATACAAACTTTAAAATAAAATAAGTATAATGGTAGCCTTACTTGTGCAACAGAGACAGAAGCCCTAGAGTGTGACATTAGTAAATGTCTGCTGAATATAGAGTAAAAGAAAAAGCATCCCTACCAAATCTCAAACAATTTTCAAGTTTTCACTAAATATATTTGTCTAAATTTCCTTCATGGAATTTTCATAAATGTTCTCTCAAATTATGATGTTTGAAGTTTGGAGATAGAGTTAACACTATGCTTTGAATACTAGAGGAAAAGTTAATAAATAGCAACAATAGAGAAGTCACAGAAATGTACAAATAAACCATTTGATGAAGGTTATGTGCTATGTACCTTATTGTAGTTTATGAGAACTTTGCCAACTCATTTCCACAGTAATAAATTTTTTTGTCTGCTGTATGTATTGCCCCCATTCTGGTTCAGAACTCATCCTTGAAGACTCTGTGTCAGTGTTTTGTCTTGTTTTCATTTTATTTTTTTCTATGAAACAGTTTACTTTTAATATGGTGATACTAAAATACCAGCTTTAAGTTTATTCCTCTAAGGAACAGTAATTTCTGAATATTGCAAAAAATTTCTACTTTAATTATAGCTAAATATGTGATGTTTTAATGATGAACCATTTTTCTTTACCATGTATAATTTAACATTACTTAAACCATAGATACAGAAGAAGTTATAACATCTTAGATATAAATTGATGCTTGATTGATCAGGTATTATTTTGGTAATCTTTTTATTACAAAAATATTGTCCTTAGATGCATCCTAAATCATTTATAAACGTCATATTTATTTATTTATTAAAATATATTTCTATTGATTTCAGAGAGGAAAGGAGAGGGAGAGAGAGATAAAAAACATCAAAGATGAGAAAGAATCATTGATTGGCTGCCTCCTGCATACTCCACACTGGGGATCAAGGCCATTACCTGGGCATGTGCCCTGACCGGGAATAGAATGGTGACCTCCTGGTTCATAGGTTAAATCTCAACCACTGAGCCATGCCGGCCGGGCTAAATGTCATATTTAAATATTGTGTTAGCCTTGATGTCTATCCAACCACCATCATTAAAGCCAAGACTTAGATAAGTGGTTGAATTCAAGTAGTTTGTCGGGAAGTGATCCCAGGAAACAGGAGTGGAGGGGTTGAGGACAGAAAAATGTAAGAGGGAAAACCATTGTTTTAGAGTGCTTTTTAAAAATAATATATTTTATTGATGAGAGAGAGAGAGAGAGAGAAAAACATCAATGAGAAACATCAACATTGACCACTGCCTCCTGCACACCTCCTACTGGGGATTGAGCCCACAACCGGGGCATGCACCCTACCAGGAATTGAATCAGAGATCTCTTGGTGCAGTGGTCGACTTTCAATGATTGAGTCATACCAGCCAGGCTATTTTAGAGTCCTTCACTGTTATTGTAGAAAAACTAACCTCAGAAAAAAAAGAAAGTGGGTTGATTTAAGGAAGTGTCCCAAGTGGCAGGAGGGTAGGGCCAGGTTTGAGAGTGTTCTCCTTCAGAACGTTTTGAGGAGCAATGTTGAATACAGCTTAGAATTTTCTATCCAAATGATGAAACAGATCTTCTATTCAATGGAATCAGTTGGCCCACAGCAAAGCTAACTGCCTTGCACCTTCAGGTTGCACTTGTCTGAATGTCAGATGAATTATTCTATACACCCTAGGCCTTTGAATCAGAAACACTCTAGGACAATTCAGCTCCCATGATGAGTGAGGTGCTATCATGCTGCATTTGTGAATTACTATGACAATTGCAGGAATAAGAAAGGTGCAAGGTGATGTGAAGCAGAATACAAGGCACTGTGATACAAGAATGCATTATGATGAGGAAAACACAGACACCCTGGTTTCTAAAGGATGTTATGCCTGTTTTATCAATTTTGTAACCTAGCAAAGAATTTGCCAATACATGAAAACCGTTGTTTTCCAAGCTCCACTCCCTATGCTTCTTTCAGATTAATATTTCTATAACAGAATTCTGGTCACCTGCTAAGAGACCTTACATGTGTTTTCTTTAAAACAAGATAAAAGTTATTCCCCTTAGACTGACGTTCAACTTACTTGAAAATGTGACTTTTATATACTTTCCCAACTTTTTTCTGATTCCTCCTCAGTTACCTACTTTCCTTCTTCTTTACTTTTTCTATGCATTTCAGAAGACTCAATTAAAATATATTTTCTATCACATTGAGTTAATGCCTATATGTGTTAGAGAAGTAGATATATTAAGAAGAGTGCATCTTGATAACACAGTTCAACTTTGGTATGTAATTTATGGTGGGTAAGTGATGGTTTCTGCCATTCTAATAAAGAAAGAAATAGAGAAAACACAATTTATCTTCTGATGTATTGTTTTATCCATTTAATAGGCTCATCCACTTTCCCAAATTTTTTCACAAATTTATAATTTAGGTTATAGTTGTGGCCTTGCTATTTTTCTTTAAAAGAATCCCAACACACTTCTTGCTAAGTGATTTCTAACTGAAAAAAATTAATATTATGTAACATTTTTAGAACAGCAGGATTCAGTCATTTTTCCAATACATTGTATTGCATATAATATTACCTTGGATTAAGAGAACAACATTCAACAGAAGGAGTGCATAAGGGGTGAAGGAACATGAGACACACTGGTTCTAGCATAAACCATACCATCCTCGTTTACTATAAACCAAACGAAACCATGGTTACTGACTTAGAATGAAGTGAGCTTCTAATAAAGAAGATCTAGAGCAGTGATGGCGAAGGGTACCATAGGGAAGTCTGTATGGTACCATAAGCTCTCTCTAGATGGTTCAGGCTGGACTTGAGGCTCCAGACGTCTGGAGGGGAGGGCATAGAAAGGCCGGGCACAGTCAGAAAAGCGAATATGGACAGAACACACTAGTGATATCCGAAGAGGCTGCTTAAGACCTGAATCAGCCCCAGGCTTTGAGCTCTTGTCTCGCCTTCCACCCTACAAACCTTAAGTACCTCAGCTCACCCTGACCCATTCCTGGTTTCTGGGTGTAGCACATGTGCACATGTCTGAATGTTTGTGTATTGTCCCCAAATTTATATGTTGAAATCCTAACTCCTAAAGATGATAGGGCCATTGAGTGGTACTTGTAAGCCCTTATTAATGGGGTTGGTGTTTTATAAAAAAGGCTCCAGCGGTCCCTAGCCTCTTTCCACCAGGTGAGAACACAGCGAGAAGGCTATAGCTATGAACCAGGAAAGGGCCATCACCAGAAGGTGACCTTATGCCTTGACCTTGGACTTGCCAGCCTCTAGTACTGTGAGAAGTAAATTTCTATTGTTTTTAATCTGCCCAGTTTGTGGTATTTTGTTCTAGCAGCCCTAAGGGACTACTAGGACGGCATGTTTCAAAACATATATGGAGAGTGAAGACTGGGCCAACACAACATTTGAAAAAAAGTTTTAAGTAGAAAAATTATGGATTCTTGGATTTGAAAAGACTGGATTGGTTTGTAAAAGGATGAGTGTGTGTGTGTGTGTGTGTGTGTGTGTGTACATGTCCGAAAGGTCTTTGTGCAGTTTAAAGCTTTATTAACTCCAGAATTATAAGTGCTACAAATTTATAGTTATTATTTAAAGGTTTGACTACATATAACTCTTTTATACTTAGATTTATACATCTTGAATAACAAATTTTAATTTTTTGTGTGTAGGTAGCTCTGATTGAAAATGTGACTAAACAAACACTAAGAATTCACAAAACTAAGTAAGTGTAAAAGTTTTGAGCCTGGGTTTATACAAGACAAAAACATGATGTGCAGAAACTGGGGTTGAGGACAGAAGAAATAAAATAAAAATCCCTGGGAAATAGCCACAATTTCAGGTTCAAGTTCAGATTTTCAAGGTTTATGAAACTGATGGGCCTCAAGTCAATATCTCTTAGGGACAAAGGGAACCAGGTGACATCTAGGTTCCAGATGAAATTAATAGAAAATTGGCTAAAATCTCTCTGGCAGGATGAAGAAGAGCTGGAAGGAGAGATCTAGAAGGTCCAGAAGGGTACAGGGATATGTGGGGCTGGGTGGTGGGGGATGGGCATCCTCCTCTTCTTGTCCCTCCCCCACCCGCAGGAACCTTTATGACAAGGCCACAGCTCTGTGATGCAGGCCTGGGTTTCTGCCCAAAGTGAGCTGACAGTGTTCAGTTGCCTGAGGGCAGCAGTGCGATTCAGATGATGGAGAGCCTTCTCTTCCCTCTGAAAAGCGCCATTGCTACCTGGCAGCGCTCCAGTCCTTGCTGGGTGATCGATGTCTTTGTGGGCATCGTGTGTGGGGTGCTGCTGTACCTTGTGTTAGTCCAAGGCTCCGAGAGTGATGGACCCTCCCCACCACCGAGGGAACATAGAAACACCAGGAAGGTAAGGATCCCTTGGCCCAGACCCAACAGAAATGATCTTTTTTCTCTTCTTATTCCCACTTTTCTGAATGACCCAGGGAGACTCCTGCGATGAGAAGAAAGAGCAACTGCTCTCAGGAAAGACTAGAACCTCATCCCTCTAGGGACCAGCCAGGCAGGGCAGGGGATAGAGCAGGCGGGAGGATTTCTATGCAGAGATCTCCGACCAGGAAGCCAGGTGTGGTGGGGGCTCTCGGGCACAGCCCCAAACACAGTGACCAGAGGCCAAGGACGGAATTCTCAGGGCTGGACCTGTGGGGGACAGGCCCAGAGACCTGGTTCCCCACCGCCTTCCTCGGCAGGTGTCTGGGGCGAGCCTCCCCTCTGGGGCTGATCTGAGGGCAGGGACCTGAGGGAGCCCCTGGGGGCCGCTAGCAGGGGCTGGGGCGGGCTGTGGCCTGAGGGAGCTCCAGGCGGGCCTGCAGGTCTGAGGATGTGTGTGTTTCTTGAGCTGAGAAACAGAGATAGAAGAAATCAATGGTGCATCTCACATAGAAAATTCTTTTTTGCATTCTTCAAAGAAGAAAACAAAATATTTTACCCACTTTACAACTAAGTAAAAGCCAGCTTTAAATCAACATGGTTTTATCTCTATCATAAATACTCACTGAACCATGAATTTCTCAATACTTTTGGAGAAGAAACAATAAAGCTAAGACTCCACAGAATACTTCAGCATTAAAGACACTCTGATACTAAAAAATAGTAATAAGTAAAAGAAAAACCAGAGTCCCAGGTAGGTAAATGTAGAGTCATATTGCTCACGAACCCTGAGCGTCTGCTGCTTGTCTAGAGAGGAGAGTGAGAATGGGGTCCCAGCCCCTCGTTTTTCTTGTCTCAGCGTTCAGCGGAGCTGAGGAGGAGCAACAGGAGCAGGAGCAGGAGGAAAAGTGGAGCTTTGAAAGGTGAGCTGCTGCCCTCCCTCAGCCCTGCCTGGGAGTTTGCCTCCATCTGCCTGTCCCCGAGGATGCCAGGGCAGAGCCGCCTCTCAGGAAGCAGAGCCCTCGGGAGGCTCCAGGAAGGAGGGAGAAGGCAGATGCTTCCCAGATTCCGTGCTGGGAACGAAGCCTTAGGGCCTGGGAATGGGAGTCTCCCTAGCAGGGGTCCCAGGAGGGGCATCTGGGCTGCAGTGGAGCAGTACTGCCTGACTGGGAGCTGGGGCCTCCAGGGACCGCTGTGGGCGTGCTGCTCACCTCTGCTCAGATTCCTCCCAGGCGCCCCTGCCCTTTCTCCCCCACAGGGAAGTAGGGAGGGCCGCAGGGGGTAGTGCATAGGAAACACTTTGTAAATGACAAAGCACTACCTGTCCTGAGCCTTGCCATCGCTGTCAGAGGTCATGTGGCCTTGACCCTGATGCTTGGGCTCCTGAGTCAGCTCTCCTGGGTGTCACTCTTAAAGGGCCATGGCACTCAGCCTCCTGTAAGACCCCCTGGCCTGGTGCACCATGTGACCCAGTCCCCTGACTTCCAGCCTGCAGAGAGTGCCTGCCAGAACTGGAAAAGGCTCGGAGCCCAATCAATCTTCTTGGAAGGTAAAGAATCTTCCCCTTCTCTCCAGGGTCCTCCCCCTCCTGAATCCATGATGTCACCTTAGGCCGCCTGGCTCTGACCTGGGAGGGGCCCTGGGACAGGGTGTGGCTATGGCCCTGAGGTGAGGGACAGCAGGAGCACTGGGAAGTCAGGGTCAGGGCCATGGAGAGGACCTGGGCCCCAGGTGCCCACCCCGCCCAGCCTGCCCGCCTGCTCCTGGCTGCAGCCTGTGCCCCCATCTCCTGCAGCCACCTGGAGAGGCCCCCTGAACAGGGCAGCTTTCGTCAGCACTCCCGTCAAGACCCCTCTGGTGAGTTCTGCAAAGCAGCGCCTGCTGGAGCCAATAGGCCCTGTGGGGAGCGTGTGGAAGATGCTGCTCCCACCATGTCCCCCTCGGCTTCTCTGGCTCCTGTGACTGAGTACCCGTTACCTCTGGCCTCCACCTTGTCACCAGGCCCGCCAGCTCCTCAGTTTCCCTTCATTCCCACTCATCCCTGAGTGCCTCTCGGCCACCAGAGCCTTTCCTTCCCTTGGATGACCTTTCACCCCAGCCACTTGCACTTTCCTGTTCCCCTTTATTTCCCCCTGACTGAGGGGCCCACTTTCCACCTCCCACAGCCTCCTCTGCCTCCCCACCACCAGCCTCCACTCTGACTCTTCCCCAGTGTGACTCAGTGGCACTGACACTGGGCCCCACCCCGTAGAGCTCATGTCCACACACACCTCGGACGGCTTCTCCCACCCCAGCCATCTCAGGCCTTGGCCTCTCAAACTGTTCCATTTCAGCCCTGTCCCGGTGGCAGGTGGCTGCCAAAGCCTCATGCCTCTCAGCCTCATCACAGTGGGAGTCCCAGCAAGAGCGCCTGTCTCACCACCCACCAGAGGCCTCGTTCCAGGAAGACCCCACAGACAGACAGGCAGAGGCTGGGGGCCTCTCTCTGCTCAGCTCTGATGAGCAGAACCGCCTGGAGAAACACATCGCAAAGAGAATCAACATAACGATTTTGAAAGAAAATGAAAAATATGCATTATATACAAAGCAAATGAACCCGAACTACCACCCGCACCCTTTGGGGAATACGTGGAAATCACTGGGTGCTGAGCAGGACACCACAACCCCCCAACCCTTCTGGAGCATGGAGGATGAACAAGAACAGCTGCATAGTCCTCTGCAGCTCTACAGCCAGCTTTTTTGGGGTCTCCCCTCCCTGCACAGCGAATCCCTGGAGGCTACTGCCTGGACATCGAAGGGCTCTTCCACATTACAGCCTCCACCTTCCTTATTCAATGGCATCTCGAGTGCCTGCCCAGTTCCACTGCAGGCTACAGTGCCTCCACTGCCTTCCCATTCCCAGCACATGTCTCACTTGGAGTTCCAATCTCCACCCTTGCTTCCAACCATGCTTCAGTTACAGCCCCCACCTCTGGCTCAGGTCCAGGCCCGGGGCCATCTCCTATCCTCTCTACCAAGCCTACCACCTTCTCCACCTCAGATGAGCGGCTGTGGAGTACCATGCCCAATGGCCCAGAACAAGCCACAATCTTTAATCCCAGTTGAGATTCAACATCCAGAAAGGCCCTTGTTGCAGAAGCAAGTAGAAAGTGGGTGGGATTTATCCTCTGTAGTCAACAGATCTCAGGAAGCCTTCAGTGTCTTCACAGCCAACCTTTCCAAGGACAGCATCCTTCCTGAGAATTTTCCAATCGGTCCTGAGCCCCGGAAGCAGCTGGAGCCACATCTCCAAAACTCACATATGAAACACAACTGGGAGCTGTCCCCCAAGATCAGAGAACCTCCAGAACTAGGGCAACATCAGAGCGAATTACCAGGGACATGTCAGGCAAAGGACAAGCATGAGCCCTCACAGCCCACTTCACTCACAGGTGAAAGCAGCAACCACGCACAGAACGTGGGGCTCCAGCTAAGCCCCGATACAGGGAAGGTCCCAAAAGATCTCTCCAGGGGCTCAGAACGCTCCCTAGTGATGTTTCAGAGGAGAGACTCTGAGGAGTCAGAAAGTGACGAAATGCTTTGGAGAAGGGACTCTGGAAGTGATTTACTGAGGAACTTAGACAAAAATCTAGAAAACAGGCTAAAAGGCCACTTGGGCAGCAAGTTGGGACAGATGAGCAAGGACCTGATGAGTGTGCATGGACCCTGGCTTCCTGTCAGCCACTCTTATGCCAAGGCTGACACTCACATGGAAACCAAAAATCTGGGAATCTTAAATGGCTGGGAACCCTGCATGAACGCCTCCCATGGGGCCTTCTTTCTTGATACAGACATTCAAAAGGTGCTGGAAGCACATGTTACAAAGTTCTGGGTGAAGCACCGGTGGGGCCTGCCCCTCAAGGTCCTCAAGCCCATGAGTCTCATTAAGTTGAAAAGGGCTCAGGCCAAACCCATTCTGCAGTTCCCCCTCCCCGCTTCATCCAGCCGTGTATCCGGGGCCTACTCGATAGTCAAGTTTGTTGAGTTCCCAGGAAAACCTCCTCAGGCCTGTCCAGGAGAGAAAGTGAAGACAGAAGACTCAGTTCCCACCCTGGCAAGGCCTCTCCTTGCCTCCTCACCTGTGTGTGAGGACATGCAGAGTGCTCTGGGAGGGACCCCACCTGGTGCTGACCATGGGCCTGCAAAGGCCTATCCGACTAGACAGGTGGAGTGGGCCGAGCGGGGCAGCTTAGATCTCAGTCCAAGTTCAGCAATGGCCAGGAACGAGCCAAGAGGGAAGAGTAGGAGCGGGGCCTCACAAGACCCCTTCAATAGGGTAACAATGCTGGAGATGAACTTAGGATCCCAGTCTTTGAGGGCCAACGAGGTGAAGGAGACAATGGAGGCCAGTATGTCCCCTGCTCTTCAACCAGAATTGGGAACAAATGTACAGACAACATCCCAAAACATCAATGCACATTTGAGGAATGTGGAAGCTCCAGGGACCAGTAGTGGCTCCCTATTCCCTAGAATGTCTGTTCTCCAAGATCCAGGAGAGCCATGCCTTAAAAATGAGGCCACCAATGAACTTAAGTCCAAAGTGAAGGTACCGTCAAAGAACCAACCTCGAGACTGTCCCGCGCACAAGCCCCTTGCTGCAGACAAGTTGGCTTCTCAGGTGCACCACTGCCACTTCCAGAGAGAGCGCCCTGGAGTCAGGCTAGCTTCCCATGTGTTATGTGGCCTTAAGACACCCCAAAGGAGCAGCCAAGGGAAGCAGGAACCCAGGATCTCAAATGTTCAAGACTCTTGGAAGAATCAGAGACAAATGATCGTCCCTGCCTGTAAGAGAGAGAATTGTAGGAGGCCCAACCCAAGACAGCAGGCAGAAGGGCCTGAGAAATTGGGGACTTCTTATACCATTAGAAAGACCCCCTCTGCCATGGCTATGGGCACAGTAGACTCTGTTGGGAGGAAATACCTTCAGCAGGGGCCAGAGAAGAAACAGGGCCCTCCAGAAAGTTTCTTCAGACAAAGAATGAGGCTCTTTTTTCGGGGGATTTTCTCTAATAAAAAACTCAAAGGTCAGGATGCTCTGCTAAACTACAAGCTCAATTTAGCCCCTGCCCAGGGCCAAGGACCAGTCAAAAGCATATCAATTATGGACCCCAAGATCCCTGAGGCTCAGACACTCATAACAACTGTAGGACAGATTCTAGAGGAGAAAATTGCCATTTACCAGGGACTTCATACCACAGTGTTAAATGAGCACATACGGAACCCCAAGCCCCAGTGTGTGGGTGCTTTTGCTACAACAGGCTTCCCTTCTACTCAGAGAAAGGGGGAGCGATGAGTCATACAGCCTGCAGTCAGCAGGCCAACTCTAAGGACCAGAATTGTTCCACTAGGGAAGGGCAAGTCCGACAGACAAGAGTCCTTGGAAAGTATCCGATTCAATGATGAGCCCTTGGGCCTGAGTTGCCTCACATCTCTGCCCCCCAAGATGATTTTGTCTCCAGTCCATCTCTGCCAGTATGGGCCAAAGGTGCCAGGTGCCCTGGGCCACCATCAACACTGCCCGAGGCACTGCCTTTTTCGGGTGGGTGTCTTGCCTGGTCGACCATAAACATGTCTCCATGAAAAAAATCAGTCCATTTTCTCAACCCATTCAAAATATTTAATTTTCCTCAATATATGTTTGTTTCCTCCTAAGAGGTGGTGCAGTGTCTTCTGTCTTCGGTGTGCTCGGTGTGCACTTTGGCTTCTAGAAGGGAGGGGCATAGAGGGAGACTGACTGTGGCATTGCAAGCTCACTCCTTATCTCAAGTCCCTTCATTGCACCATATGTTTTCACAAATAAAAACTATTCAAACAAAAAGAGAAAAACCCATGGAGACCCCACCCCAGGATCTGGTTCAACCCATCTTTCTCCTGCTTCCGCTCTACTTTGAACTTGATGCAGCTGTAGGGGACAGGTTTACGGGGACATCACAGGGCTGGACATTCCCACTCAGGCTCCAGAAAGTATCAGAGCAAAGTGGATGGAAGTTTGGGGGGTGGGGGTAATGGTGTGGAGGCTGCTGGGCCCTGAGTTCAGAAGCAAGCTCTTGCTGTGAAATTGATAACATCTGCCCTTAAGACCCCTTCTCTCCCTGATGAAGGCTGGGGTGGAGATGGCCCTGTGAACCCCTCTTAGCTTAGCCTGGATAAAATACAGCTCACCCTCCCCACCCCTGCCTTTCCCACACTTAGAGCCCAGCGAGGAAGGCACTCTTCACTCTGTGGATAGGTGGCAGCGTCAGGGAGTCTGCTGAGGGCTGAGTTCACCTCTGCCCCAAATGAATGAATGGCCATGGTCATGGGTCACCTGCCTTCCTCTATGTAAATCCTAAGGAAGCAGTTCTGGCTGGGTGGGATGGAGCGTGACTGTGTGGCGCCTACTAGTATCTGACGGGGACACGATGAACCTCAGGCGGAATGTGGGTAAAGAACTGAAAAGGTTGGATCCAAGGAAGAAGGCAAAGTGGCACAGAGTGTTCACCAATGTGCAGCGGCCAAGGAGCCCGAGGTCCCACCGCCATCTACCAGCCCGGGGCTGGGGGGAAGGGCTGCACCCCAGCCCCCTGACCACAGACCTAAAGAAGCCACCTCTAGGGCCAAACTCAAAAAAGTAAAACAGGGAGGGTTAATGTCCTCACAGTAGTTAATAAGCTTGCGCATCCTCACCTCCTGAAAGGATGACTTACGACACGTGGGAAAGCCAGGACTAGGGAATTCGGGATGCCACACCCAGTATGGGAACCTTCAGAGAAACACATGAACCAACACTGCTCTGTGGGAGATATGGGGACTCAAAAGGCTGAGAGACCAGCTGCCATCACGTAAGTCTTACCGGTCTCCAGTCTCGCTCACCCCAGAGCCGGGCAGCAGAGGCCATCGGACAGGACGTGGCACACGGGAAAGTGGAAGTGACCTGCCCAGGATGGGGGCTGCAGCCCAGGAGGGGTCCCTTTGTGCTCTGCGCCTAGTGCAGCTGCCCCCTCCCCGCCCCCAGCCACACCTGAAGCAGAAAGACAGTAATGTTTCTGGAGTGACTGTGAGGATGGGGGCAGCAGTGACAGCTCAGCCAGGACCTGTGGGAAGGGTGACACCCAGGGCAGAGTGCCTTGCACCCTCAGGAGCTCAGGACCTTGAGCCTGGCTGCTGCTGGGTGCTCCCAGGAGCACAGAGAGGTGAGTTCTTGGAGTGCAGGAAGTTGGGCATGGACCCCACGATCCTGTCAGAAGTGCCACAGACTGGGACGCTGGTGAAATGAGAAACAGGAAGGGGCAAGTCCCTCTGCCCATCTGCTGCTGCTCAGCCTTCCATAAGGTGCAGGAAGGCCAACTGTGGAGAGGCTCACACAGGGACCTCACACAGAGACACCTCCCAACAGAGACCTCACAGAGAGACCTCTCCACGGAGACCTCTCTCACAGAGCTGACATGCAGAGACACCTCCCAACAGAAAGACACACAGAGGCCTCAGAGACACTGCCCAACAGAGACAGAGACCTCACAGAGACTCTTTCCACAGAGACCTCTCTCAAAGATATTACAGAGATTCTCTCCAGAGACACTGCCCAACAGAGACAAGAAAGACCTCACAGACATGTCCCCAAAAGCAACACACACAGACTTCAGAGACACCGCCCAACAGAGACAACAAAGACCTCACAGACAACCCCCCCCGAAAAGCAACACACAGAGACCTCAGAGACACCACCCAACAGAGACCTCCCACAAGATGACTGGCAGACACTCGCCACAGAGACCTCACAGAGATATCTCTCAACAGACACCTCTCTCAGACACTTTCCACAGAGACCACATACTAAAACCCCACACCAATGTCACAGAGACTTCCCAAAGATCCCTCCAACACCAACCTCACCCAGAGACAATACACAGGGGCCACATGTGGCCTCAGAGATACTTCACAGCAAGACCTCACAGAGAGACTTCCTGTAGAGACAGGACACAGACTCCCACTGCCCCACAGAGACTTGGCACGGACCTCACATCCATGTGCCAGGATCCTGAGCATCACCATGTCCTTCCTAGGGCACATGAACCCCTTAGCCACCTGGCAGCACCAAAGAGGTCTCAGCTGTGCCCCCTTGAGGTCCTCAAGACACTGTTAGTATTACACTAAGTGGGGTGTCTGCTTGGGGGGGGATGCTTGGTAAATTTTGTTCTTTTGTAGTATCATTGCCTCTGAACACGAAATTACAAATTCCCTGTGTAGATTTGTAACGTTAATTGTTCCACGGGTTTTCATTAGTTGGAGAATCGCAAATTTAAAAAACAACTAAAACATAGTCTCCAATGAGACAAAATCTCTTTCGTCCACTTTCAGTAACTGTCCAGCCAAATGCTATCACTGTCACATTTTTATTTTGTTGGGGACAAGACCTGAACTTGACATGACTTGTTTACTTTGGGACATCATGACAGTGTGCAACAGATAGACTCTAGGAACGAAAGAATCCAGGAACGAGTCCTCTGGACTTCACACTCGCCTCCCAGGAGGCTAGCTCACTAGCACAGCATCTTGCACATTAACAGCTCGCACCAGATTTGTGGTGGTAGTTTTATTTATTTTAACAAACACTCATGAGCACTTTTCACAAATAAGTCATATTCCTGTCAATGTTCTTATATCATCTGGCAAAATTATACTTGTTAAGCATGTTATTCCTTAAAATGTAGCAATGCCCTCAAAAAATATTATTGCACATGTTCCAGGATATGACAGTCCTAAAGTTCAGCTAACGTACTTAAAAGGATGACCTATTAGGATTTTATTTTCAAATAATTCTATGAAATGCATATTTTCTAAGGCAGCATGCATTGTGCAATAATTACAGAGCTGAAAAGGACGCATGCTTAAAACAATGTTGAAATATTACAAAACATATCACTGAAGCCACGCTGACACACCTATAGCCTAATGCAGGTACTGAGGAAGGACTGCTTAACATCCAAGTGGAAGGCAGTGTTCATTCAATCATCCTTTGTATTGTAATAAAAAATAATAACAGGCCTCACATGTATCCAGCACTTTCCAAAGGGTGCACTTGCGGAGACTTCCTATTTCTCACTGCCAATAGGCAGCCAGTTGCCCTTGCCTTGGTAAAGTCTCTTTTAATGACAGTTGTCAAGTGTGTATCTGGTTCAGTCTCTCAAATGATCCATCGGGATGACAGCCTCAGGCCTCTCTCGAAGGGGAGCAGGGCTGACACCAGGGCCTATTTATCTCAATGAAAAGTAATCCTGCCTTCTGTTCCCCATAATTAACAAGTGTGTAACTATCAATTTTTCTGCTCCCTTAAGTCACTGAATCATAAAATGATGGAATATGGTCATGGTTTCATCTAACATTCTCCAGATCTTTTTTTACGGTGCAACATATGCTGGTTAAGTTTATTAATCAGAATAAAATGGGATCGATTGGGGAAAAGTTCATAGAGGAAAATATCTTTTCTAAGTTGACTATCTTAATGGGGTTCAAATAAGTGATTATTCTTTCATCATTTGAATTAAAGTTGAGGATAAAAGATATATAGAGACAAGTGAGAATGACAATACAACATATCAAAACCTCTGGGATTCAGTGAAAGCAGTAATAAAAGGGAAGGTTATATCATTAAAGACCTATCTCAAGAAACAAGAGAAATCCCACGTAAACAACCTAGCATGACATCTTAAAGAACTAGAAAAAGAAAATAAAAGAAAAAAACAACCCAAAGTCAGCAGAAGAAAGGAAATAATAAAAATTGGAGCAGAATGGAATGAAATAGAGAACACACAGTCTATACAAAAAAAACAATAAAACAAAGAGCTGGTTCTTTGAAAATATTAATAAAATTCATAAAACCCTGACTAGACTCACTAAAGAAAAAAGGAAAAAGACCCATATAAACAAAATCAGAAATGAGAGAGGAGAAGTCACCACAGACATTACAGATACACAAAGGATCCTACTAGAATATTATGAAA
This sequence comes from Myotis daubentonii, assembly GCF_963259705.1. Taxonomy (NCBI): domain Eukaryota; kingdom Metazoa; phylum Chordata; class Mammalia; order Chiroptera; family Vespertilionidae; genus Myotis; species Myotis daubentonii. The sequence goes on from NC_081850.1 coordinate 8,761,048, forward strand.
GAATATATGCCACCAAATTTAATAACCTAGAAAAAATGGATAAGTTCCTAGACGGATATAACCTTTCTAGACTAAATAATGAAGAATTGGAAACTCTAAATACCAATACACTTGCTGCTCCATCAAGCATCAGGCATTAGTGAGGTAAGTTAGACATTGCCCTGCCTTTAGGGAGCCCACGATGTATGGGGAGAAAGAAAGTTCACAGACAGTTTGAACATATGAAAACTCTGGGTGGTATGGGAGCATGTGAGAAGGGCATCCAACCTGGGGGGGGGAAGCAAGGAAGGAAGAATGTTGTCAGAGAAGACTTTTTAAAGAGATGATAACTGAACAAGGTCTTGAAATTTGAACTAGAGGGGACCAAGCTAAGTGTAGGGAATGATAGTACAAAAGTATGTAAATGGCATAGAGGGTGGCACATTCAACTGCCGGGAGAGTATAAAGAGAGAGGAGGTAGAAGAGGATGCAGTTATGCAGTGCCTAGTCATGATGGGTCATTTATGCCCTGCCAAGGAGTTTGCATCCTTTGACCACAAGTATCCATTCCTTCCTTGCTTTGGAGGAGTTATTTTACTTTGTGTGCAGTCTTGGTGGCATTCTTAATTTAAACACCCTCTGCTACCAGCGGATGGATGGGCAGTTGACTCAAGCTAAGCCAATTGAAACATCACCAAGTGTGAGAGGGAAAGTAGTTAAGGAGACTATGGAAACATCTTCATTAGAGAGAAAGCGATGGGGGTTTCTTTGGGTCATGAAAAGATTGGGAGATTGGATGGAAAGCCAAACCCAGGGTAGAGATGATGTGTGATACTTTCCTATAGCCTGGATTCTTGTTACTTTATTTTCACATCTCAGAACTGGATATAAATACTGAATTTTATTGCCCAGTTGGCATGGCTCAGTGGTTGAGTGTAGACCTATGAACCAGGAGATCACAGTTCAATTCCTGGTCAGGGCACATGCCCAGGTTGTGGTCTCAGTCCCCAGTGTGGAACATTCAGGAGGCATGGAATTGATGATTCTCATCATTGATGTTTCTATCTCCCATCTCCTTTCCTCTCAATAAAGATATATTTTTTTTAAAAGTAAATATTGTATTTTATTCACTGGAAATATGTACTCTATAGTTATTGTAATCATATTTTAAAAATATTTTTATTGATTTCAGAGAGGAAGGGAGAGGGAGAGAAACATTAGTGATAAGAGAGAGTCATTGATCAGCTGCCTCCAGCACCAGGGATTGAGCCCGCAACCCAAGCAAGTGCCCTAACTGGGCATCAAACTGTGAACTCCTGGTTCATAAGTCAATGCTCAATCACTGAGCCACACCAGCTGGTCTGTATTCAGATTTTCTAATCAAAATTTAAATACTTAGTGTTTTAAATCAGCACTGTTATGGAAAATTCAGACTAGGTAGACATCATTTCTCTATGGCAGTTTGGATGGGGTGTACTATTAGAAATTTTTTTGAGTAATATATGCAAAAACCCTTTCCAATTTTACTCTTATCCCATGTTCACCTAACAACCTTTTTGAAGTTTCAACCCAATAACAAGGTTTCCAGTAGAAAAATGATTTCTGTGTTATGTTATATGAGAATTCTTCATACCTGGTGGATATCTTGAGACCACACCAAAGCACCACCCAACTAGTGCCAGAAAGAAAACACCAAAAGGGTGAAACTGGCAGGCCCCAGCCCTGCTGAAACAAATCCCACTCAGAAGGGCGGGTTCTTCACAACAGCTGGTGCTGTAGTGATGACCAGTCTTTACACCCAGTAAACCTGGGGGTCAATCTCACCAACTGAAGTGCCAACGGCAATCAGGGTGCAACTAGAGCAGGAGAGCACACAGAATCCACAATGGTACATTGTTGGGGCGCTTGCTGGGGAAATCAGGGAGACTGTGCCACTGGACCTCACAGGACACCTACTACATAAGGTCACTCTGCCAAGACTGGGAAACATAGCAGATCTACCCAATACATAGAAACAAACACAGGGAGGCAACCAAAATGAGGAGACAAAGAAATATGTCCCAAATGTAAGAACAGGACAAATTCCCAGAAAAGAACTCAATCAAATGGAGGCAAGCAACTTATGGGATACAGAGTTAAAAACACTGGTTATAAGGATGCTGAATGAACTTAGGGGAAGAACAGATGATCTCAGTGAGAACTTTAACAAAGAAATAGGAAATATACAAAAAGAAGATAGAAAATATAATGAAGAACCAGCCAGAAATGAAGGGCACATATACTGAAATGAAGAATACTGGAAGCAATCAAGAGAAGATTAGATGAAATGAAGGATCAAATCAACAATTTATAAGTCAAGGTAGTAAAAAAACACCCAATCAGAACAGCAAGAAGAAAAAAGAATCCAAAAAATAAGAAAAAATGGGTAGTTTCACAGGCATCTGGGACATCAAGTGTTGTTCAAGGGTAAGAGTGGGAGAAGAGACAGAGCAAGTGATTGAAATGTACTTGCAGTAATAGTGATGGAAAACTTCCCTAACCTGGTGAAGGAAATAGACATACAAGTCCAGGAAGCACAGAGAATCCTAAACAAGATGAACCTGCCCTTGCTGGTTTGGCTCAGTGGATAGAGCATTGGCCTGTGGACTGAAGGGTCCTGGGTTTGATTCTGGTCAAGGACACATGCCCAGGTTGCAGGCTCAATCACCAGCAGTGGGCATGCAGGATGCAGCCAATCAATGATTCTCTCTCATCATTGATGTTTCTATGCAGGAAGCCACCCATTGTCTTCACTATCAGAGAAGTGCAAACAAGGATTTCGGAATACTGGTGAACCTTGAACCCATGGTAAGGGCCAGAGTTATGCACCGATTGTCTAGTCCAGACAATGGGGGCTCAAACTATTTCCTGATCAAATAGTCTCGGAGTAAATCCTTCTAATATTTACTGACCTTTAACATAGTCTGTCTGCTACCGCAATTGCCTGCCTAAGGGCTTTATGTGTAACCAAAGTTGAATAAAAGGCTGGCGAGGCCTGGGCACCAGTGGAAGTCCTTCCCCTTGAGTAGGGTTTGCTCACCTGGCCCCCAATATTTCCAAATTATTTCTTGTCTTGTCGCTTTCATTTGCATGCGGACCCTCCTCCAGATCCTGAACCCTGAACCACACGGGATGTGGGGGAACATACACATTTCTATCTCTCTCTTCCTCTCCCTTCCTCTCTGAAATCAATAAAAAAATATATATGTTTAAAAAGATGAACCCAACAAGGCCCACACCAAGAAACCTCATAAATAAATGGCGAAAGTTAAAGACAAAGAGAGAACATGAAAAGCAGCAAGAGAAAAACAGTTTGTTATGTAAAAGGGAGCTAACCCCCCATAAGACTGTTAGCTGATTTCCCAACAGAAACTTTGCAGGTCAGAAGGCATTGGCACCAAATGTTCAAAGTGATGAAAAGTAAGAACCTTCAACAAAGGTTATTATACTCAGTAAGACTACCATTGATAATCAAATGAGAGTTAAAGGGTATGCCAGCCAAGAAAATACTGAAGGAGTTATAAGAAATGTTAAAGGGACTTCTTTAAGAAAAAGAAGGAAAATAAAAAATATGAATAAGAAAATATTGCAAAGAAAATATCCTCATTGACAAAGGAAAACACATAATAAAAGCAGTGGATCAACCAACATTAAAGTTTGTACAAAGGTTAAAATGTAAGAGTAGGAAGATCATATGTAAATACAGCAGTAAATTAAGGGATACACACTCACACACACACCACATAAACATGGAGAGGTTGAATGTGTTCAAATTTAAGTGACCATAGGCTGCTATAAACATAACTTGATATCTTTGAAGCACATGATAACCACAAACCGGAAATATACAAGAGAAATATAAGAAATAAAAAGGAATTGAATCACAACACTACAGAAAGTCAATAACATTCAACAGAAGAGAGAAAGAGGATAACAAAGGAACAAGAGAACTACAAGAACAACCAGAAAACAACTAATAAAATGGCAATCACTATATATCTATCATTAATTACTTTAAATGTAAATGGATTAAATGCTCCAATCAAAAAAATGGATAAAGAAGTGGTACATATATACAATGGAATATTGCTTGGCCATAAAATAGTGAAATCTTACTATTTGCAGCAAATGGACCTATAGCATATTATGCTAAGTGAAATAATTCAGACAGAGAAAGACAAATGCCATATGATTTAAATTATATGTGGAATCTAAGAAACAGAATAAACAAACAAAACAAATAAATTCATGGATACAGAGAACAAGTAGTTGCCAGATGGGAGGGGGATTTTGGAGGTAGATGAAAAAGGTGAATGGATTAAGAAGTACAAATTGACATTTAAAAATCAGTCATGGTGATATAGAGTGCAGCTCAGGGAATAGCCTATATAATAAAGAGGTAATATACAAATTGATAGTCATGCCTTCACAAGATGGCTGCCTACGACCAGGCGGGATTAGTGAGGGATGACCAAATGACTGAACAAGCAGGCTGCATGGGGTGACCAGGCCAGTGGGGGTGGTTAGTGAGGGACGACCAAACGACTGAACAGCAGGCTGCATGGGCGACCAGGCTGGCAGGGCAGGGGGTGTAGTTGGGGGCAACCAGGCTGGTTAAGGGGGGCAGTTGGAGATGTCAAGTATGGCTGGGGGGGAAATTGGGGTGACCAGGCCAGTGTGGGGGGTGCAGTTGGGGGTGACCAGGCCAGCAGGGAAGGGGAAGTTGAGGGCAACCTGGCTGGCAGCAGGGGGCAGTTAGGGGCTACCAGGCCATCAGAGGGGGTAGTTAGGGGTAATCAGGCCAGCACTCAGAGGCAGTGAGAGGCGATCAGGCTGGTGGGTGGGGGGTGCAGTTAGGGGCAACCAGGCAGGCAGGTAGGTGAGCGATTAGGAACCAGAAGTACAGGATTGTGAGAGGGATGTCCCAGATTGGAGAGGGTGCAGGCTGGGCTGAGGGAACCCCCCGCCTTGTGCACAAATTTCATGCACTGGGCCTCTAGTAGTCAATAATCTATAATAATAAAAATATAATATGCTAATTAGAATAGACGTACTTCTGGACAAAGCCGGGGCTGCGAGGGAAGCCTGAATCCAGGGTGCTAGAGGGAAGCCGGTGCTGGCAGCTGAGGGAAGGAAAGCCAACTCTTGCACAAATTTCATGCATTGGGCCTCTAGTATTGTAATAACTAAATATGGTGTCAGGTGAATGCAAGACTTCCCAGGGAAATCACTTTATAAGTTATATAGATGTCTAACCTCTATGCTATAAAAGTAATATAATATTGAATGTCAACTGTAATTGCATATTTAAAAATTGAATTTTTAAAAAAGAACAAAATAAATAATGTTGTCTAAACCACCTAGTCTATGGTATTTTTTATAGCAGCCTGAGCAGATGAACACATAAAAATACGTAAGATGTACATATCTTTGCAGTTGTAGGAGTAGAAACAAGATAAGATGAGGAAATGCGACATTGAAAAGATAATACTATGTTCTTGAGTTGATGAAGAATGTATATTGTCAATTAATGAATCAAAAGCAATCACAAGAAGGATAGACTTTTTTTATATACTTTATTGATTTTTTACAGAGAGGAAGAGAGAGAGATAGAGAGTTAGAAACATCGATGAGAGAGAAACATTGATCAGCTGCCTCCTGCACACCCCCCACTGGGGATGTGCCTGCAACCAAGGTACATGCCCTTTACTGGAATCGAACCTGGGACCTTTCAGTCCTCAGGCCAATGCTCTATCCACTGAGCAAAACAGGCTTTGGCAGGATAGACATTTTTTAACCTGAATCTAGTTGCACCTCTTGAAATGGTTGAACTCAAAAGACAAAAGACAATTTTAATATCAGCAAGGAAGATGAACACCTACAAAGAAAGCGTTATAAAATGATGGCATAATTTTCAATACCAACTACATAAAGTATATTAGGTGAAAGTACTTTTCAAAACCCTTGAATGGGAAAAATTAGCATCTACAATTGATTATCCTGTAACATTATAATTTTAAAAAGTCCAACAACAAATATTATGTTATTTTTAATATATGCACACAATGCGAAATTATATATAATGCCAAAATTAAATGAGATCCAATATATAATTTTTATTACCCTGAACTCAGAATGTTGAAAGAAGACCAAGGCAAAATGATATATACAATATGATACTATATATAACCCCCCAAATTATCATTATATATAATTTTGGTTACACATAGCTATAATAAAACCATAAGCTCTTTTGTTTTGGAATTTTCTCAAAATTAAAAATATAATTAGCATGTGATTCCACAACCCTTTCTTCAAAACAATTCAAAGAAGGATCTCAAAGAAATATATGCACACTCACATTCATTGCTCCTTTTTTTTCTTCCACAATAGCCAAGAGAAACCCAAGTCCATTAACAGATGAACAGATAAAGAAAATGTGGTCTGTAAATACCATGAGCCTTGAAAACAAAGAAACCGCATCACATGTTACAAGGTGAATGAACCTTTGGGACATTAAGTGAAGTAAGCAAGTCACAAAAAAACAAATACTGTGTGTGATTCCACTCACGCAAAGTATCTAAAGTAGTCAAAGTCACAGAAACAGGGGGTAGAAAAGTGGTTGTGCAGATCTAAGGGAGGAGGTAATACTACAATATTATTGACTATATTCCCTAATTAGGGAGAATTAGGGTCCGATGTGTACAGAGATCCAATGTTGAAAGATGACAATTTTCTAGAGATCTGTTGCACAGCAGTGTAAATATAATTAACACCGCTGAACTGTACACTTAAAAATGGTAAAGATGGAGTAAAGAAGGAAGAATCATAGGAATACGTTTCCACAATACATGATTGTCAATAGATTTTTAGATATGACAACAAAGGCAACAAAAGAACAAAAAATAAATAAATTTGGCTTCATCAAAAGTAAAGACTTTTTTTCTTCAAAAGACACTATCAAGAAAGTAAAGGACAGCCCACAAAATGGGAGAATTTAGTGGAAACCTTATCTCTGGAAAGACACTTTTACCTAGAATATATAAAGAACTCTTACAGCTCAATAATAAAAGCCAAACCAACTAAACTTGGCAAACGATGAGGACACACTGCTCCATTGAGATGTACACGTGGCCAGGAGCACAGAAAAGGTGCTCAACATCAGGGAAACGCAATCTCCATCCGCAGTGAGATGCCGCTCCGAGCCACGAGGGCGGTGACAGGTCGTCCCATGTCTCCGGGATTTCCCCAGGAGGCCAGGGCTTCCTCGAGGGGATTGAGTCCTCCTGGAGAAGGAGGAAGTCTCTGCAGCCAAACCTGCCTGGTGCCTCCCAGGCTGTCCCAGTTCCTGCTGTGGGACCTGCACGCAGTCCCCAGACCTCCCAGCCCCACTCTCCTCACAGAAAATCAGGGGAAAGGAACTCACTCCCAGGCTCCCTAAGGGAGGAGGTAATATTACAACATTACTCCCCGTTCCCTCCCCACTCCCAGCCCCACCAGAGCTATAAGGAAGTGGAGCAGCAGAGAGCGCTGAGCACACAGGGAGCACCTTCTCCGTATGAGCACTGTGATTTCCCTGGAGGAGTGACGGGAGGGCATTGCTGTTTGCACAGATTCTACTTCAGTCACTGGTGTAGGGAGCAGCTCTAGGGTCAAGCCTCGTGCTGACCTGTGGCAGGGTCACAAACAAGTCCCAACCTGGAGGGCAGAGCTATCCTATTATAATTAAGCCTGACCTTGTAGCCCTCCCTAATTCCTTCCTAAGTAGCTAATGGGCTGAGGGAGGTGCAGCAAGTGTTGCCAAAACAAGAACATTTATATACATGTTAATCTACCCTTGTTTTAATCAGACTGTAAAATAAAGCATCCGCTTGCAGGCTGGGTCTTCTGTGTCCTCATCCAGGCACGGGAGATCCACTGAGCCCCAGCTGTATTCTCTGGTCTGTCTTTTTGTCAATGCTTCACAGCCCCTCCTCAGGTTCACCCTTTGCTGGGCTGGCGCAGCACAACTAGGAGCGCTATCCTGCTTCCTACCTTATGCGCTGCCCTCAGGGTGTCGTGTCAAGTTTATTTTCCTGTAATACGGAAGGTTGGCTGCAGGGAAATATGAAACACTTCTTCCCTTTTCTTTACATTGCACCTACCATAGTATTTTCCAAACGCTAATGTGCAAATCTCTCCAGGATTCCACGTACCCCGTGGACTTGGCCTCGCCCACAGTTGAAGCAGCAATAGGCCTCCAGTCGGCCCCACTGTGCAGGTGCCAGGGAGATTTCGGGGTTCCCAGGGCTCTGAGGTGGGGGCAGCCAGGCTCTGCCCTCCCCCTGGGAACTGTTCACCCAAACAATGACTCAAAGGCAGAAACAGCAGGCGAGTGAGGACAGGCGCAGAGACACCCGGGGCCAGGTGTGAACCTGATGATGGTGACAAGGCACACAGGGGTGGAGCAAGTGTGTTCCCTTCAAACACAACTCAGTGCTCCTGACAACCCTAGAGGTGGGGGGCCGGGGACGGGGAGCAGTTACCCTGGTTCACCACGGAGACCCTGAAAGCAGAGAAGTCCCAGGACTAATTCGCACCAGTGACCGAGGGTCCAGGCTCTGTCCGTCACCCACACATTTGCATCCAGGGCCTGCCACCCAGGCAGGGACACATCGGGGCTCATGGGGGGGACGCTCACCCGGGAGGGGAGGCAGCTTCTGGACCAGCCCCACGACACACACAGAGTCTGGCACAACCTCCGAGCCCGTTTCTCCGTTTGAGATCCAGCGGGGCAGGGAGGGGCAGCGGCCGGGGAAGACGGGCCCAGGGGAGAAGTCTCCTTCACAAAGTGCCCAGGAGGCTGGGAGAGTGGGTGCTGCCCGCCACACGGGACAAGGGAAGGCAGCAGAGGAGGACCTGAGGGCTGACCTGCGGTTTGGTGGGAGGGGTGAGGGCCCTGACGTGAGTCCATTCTCCCCCGAGCTCTTTGTGGGGCAGCAGAGGGCCAGGCCTCCTTTCACTGCGCGGCTGCCGCCCCGTCCCATCGCCGCTGCTGGTCCCATCGCCGCTGCTGGACCGCCGCCCGGGCCACAGCTCTGCATGCTGGGTGGGCTGGGGCCGAGCTCGGGAGCCTCAGCCGTCCCACCCAACCTGAGCCAGGGCAGGAATCAGACTTGAACCTGGGGAAGAGGCAGTGGCCAGGAGGCAGGGGTGAGGGCCAGGGCGTGGCCACGTGGGAGCAGAGCTGGGACAGGCAGTTCTGCAGACAGGGGTCTCCTCCTGGCTCAGCTCCGTCCCTCACTGCTGGCTCATTTCGCGCTTACATCCGGGGTCGGGTCCCCGCTTTGTCTGTGGGGTCGGTAGCAGTGCCCACAGCCGGTGACGGGGCCCCTCCCTCAGCCGGGATCTCAGCTGCCACCAGCCCTGGGGCCACACGCACCTGGGCCCCTGCCGCCCCTGCTGGTCGGGCTTGTGAAAGGGCCCCACAGGGTGTGAGTAGCACCTGTTTCCCACGCGGATGTAAATCTGCGTCAGCATCCATCACACAAGAGTCCAGCCCTGGTTGGGAGGGAAGGGACAGCAGTCGTGGGCGTCCTGGAATCCCCGTTGTCCCTGAGCCCCTCCCCCAGCCACAGCAGAGGGGTCCTCCTCCCCCAGCTGGACACGATCGTCCCACACAGAAACCCCCCAAGGGACTTGGCGTCCCCCCACCCTCTGCCATTCCCCGTGACCCACCTTTAACAGGCTTGTCGCCATGACTCTCCTGTCACCCCCTTGTTCCAGCCTCGCCCCACCCCCTCCACTTTCAATCACCCACTGAGACAGAGGATGCTCCTCCTGCAGGAGGCCCATGGGGGACAGGTGCCCCTGAGGCCCAGCCTTTCCCTCTCGGGTCAGGACACAGTCTGGCCTTGGGAGCAGAAGTGGTGGGAGGGGTCCCTGGGGATTGGAGAGCTGTGTGCTCCCAGGAGCAGGAAGAGGTCCCTGTCCATCAGGAGGAGGGGCTGAGGGTCCCCTGTGGATGCAGAGCGCCCAGGACCTCCCGCATCCTCCCTTCCTCTCAGGTCCCCTCTCCAAGGAGCAGCGCAGACCCGAGTACAGACACAGCGGCCTCCAGAGCATTTTGAAACAAAATTATCTTTATTCATAACAGACCCACAATGCCCCACAGGTGCTACTCCTACCCCCACCCCAGGCCACCCCCACCCTAATGGTCCTGCCCTCCCTCCTACCCCCACTCAGGCCCACCCCCATCCTAAGGGTCGTGCCCTCCCTCTTACTCCCACCCCAGGCCCACCCCCACCCTAATGGTCCTGCCCTCCCTCCTACCCCCACCCAGGCCCACCCCCACCCTAATGGTCCTGCCCTCCCTCCTACCCCCACCCAGGCCCACCCCCGCCCTAAGGGTCCCGCCCTCCCTCCTACCCCCACCCAGGCCCACCCCCGCCCTAAGGGTCCCGCCCTCCCTCCTACCCCCACCCAGGCCCACCCCCACCCTAAGGGTCCTGCCCTCCCTCCTACCCCCACCCAGGCCCACCCCCACCCTAAGGGTCCCACACTCCCTCCTACCCCCACCCAGGCCCACCCCCGCCCTAAGGGTCCCACACTCCCTCCTACCCCCACCCAGGCCCACCCCCACCCTAAGGGTCCCGCCCTCCCTCCCTGCCTCCCATCCTCCCATGTCAGTGGAGCAGCAGGATCAGCCCTGCGATGAGAAGGAGCCCTTGGCTCCTCTGGGGGACAGCCAGGCCCCATGCAGTCTGGGCCCCTCGGGGCGCTGGCAGTGGGGGGCACACCCCTCTGCTCCATCCTGTCTGCAGTGCCGCTTCCTCCCGCTCCCTGGGTCAGACGGGTCACACTTCCTCTTGCGAGGCTGTGAGGAGGGCACCAGCCCCAGAGCCAGCGCTGGCCGCCCACAGACCCCGAGGTCGGCCCCTGGGCGGGGGGTCTTCTGAGACTTGGACGCGGCAGGTGCAGCTCGGCTGAGGCCTCTTCTCTGAAGGGACTGGGACTGGGCCGCGCCCCGGGGCCCCCGACCTCCAGGGCAGGCCAGGCCCGAGGCGGGGACAGGACTCAGAGAGAGCGCGCAGGGCAGCAGGCGGCCGGGAGAGGCCCAGAGGAAGGCCAGGCTGCGGAGGTCCTCCTCCTCCTCACGGGGCCTGTCCGCTGGCCCGCGAGTCTCCCCGACAGGAGGGGCCTCTCGGGGGACGCGGGCCTCCCCGGGGCCCAGTGCACAGTCAGCAGGCCCGGGGCCCTGGGGAGCCGAGGGCGGGCATCGCGCCCGGAGTGGTGGGTGCTCCTGACGCCCCGCAGAGACAGCAAAGGCCTGGGGCCTGGGCCGGTGGGCGCCTGCGGGGCCGCGCCTTTGCTGGTCCTTGAAGTCGGTCTCTGGTGGGCAGGCTTTGTCACTGACCCCCAGCTGGGGGCCACGGTCACGCCTTTGGGCATCTTGGTGGGTCACAGACTCGGAAGGACTTGAGTCCCACAGGGGATGACTTGGGGGTGCCTGCACGCCCCCCTCCTTGGAGGCCAGGACTCGCTTCTCTACCAGCTGGGAAGAAGAAGAAACAGTGACTGGCGCTGCACACGTGAGTGTTTGTGTGTGTGTGTGTGTGTGTGTGTGTGTGTGTGTGTGTAGGAGGAGCATGGGTGATGGGACAATGGCACTGGGGGGGGAGGGGGAGGTGACACCGTGACTGGAATCCACCACAGTCATGTGTCTCTCCTCTGTCCCCTGTGCCATATTCCCAGCCTTGTGTCGCCTCCCCTTCTGGGCTCCCACCCCCTCCTCTCTGTAGCCCTCTCCTTCTTGTCGTCCTGCCCTGCTCCCACCCAGGGCTGGCCCCTCGACACGTGGTGCCTGCAGGCAGGGGTGGCGTGGACACAGGCATGTGTGTCCTGGTTCTGGGTTGCTCCCTGCCCTGGTTTACCGGGGTGCACCCTCCCCTGGCTCCCTGAGGGCCCCCACCCCTGAACTACCACCCTCTCTCCCTCCCTGACTCACTAGGGCCTGTCCCTCCTCTAACTCCCCTGGGGTCCCTGGGTCCTATGGCTCACTTGGGGTCCCCCTTCTGTCTCCCTAAGGTCCCACCCTCCCCTGGCTCACCTGGGCAGCAGTGAACCCTTCTTCCTGCTCCAACTCCTCAGCTAGCGCCAAGGGATCCTGCTGTGCGTCTGGGGAAATTATTTGTTCCATGAATTGGGGGTGAATGACCGCCTCCACCTGGGACAGAAGGAAGCGGCTGTGAGCCCCTCGGCAGGGAGCAAACTGGGAGTCAGCGGGGCCTGGAGCACAAGTGGGAAAGCCCAGACCCACCCGTCCTCCTGCTCAGGCGGGTGTTTTACTCCATCATGGTCATCAGGTGCACACACACACACACACACACACACAAACATACACAGAAACACATACATGGATGGACATACACACTCGGGCACACCCACATGAACACAGCACACACACACACATACACAAACACAGAAACACATACATGCACATACACACACAGGAACACAGCACACACCACACCCACACAAAGCGCACACATGCACACAGACACGCATACTCTCAAGAGCCCAGCTCAGGAACAAAGAGCAGAGCCCAATCCCATCAGCCTGGGAGACCCCGGGTCTGGGTGCTGCAGCACCTCCCTCTGGGACCTTATAGACCCGGAGCTGCCAGCCAGCCCACCTGGGTGACAAAGTCTTCCTGGGAGCACAGCTGGTCCAGGTAGCTCAGGAGACCCTCGTCCTGCAGACACTCCTTTATTTCATCTTCCCATCCTCCACCTGGCGCCCCCACGGGCAGCCCATCCATGATGTCCATGTCCTCTTGCTCGGCCTCAGGGGGGACCCCATTGCGGGACTCAGTCTCCCGGGGCGGCTGGGCTGTGTAGGCGCACTGGGTGCTGGGTACAGCCTTCCTGGGAGTGCGAGCTGGGCAGAGAGGGAAGAGGGGGGAGCGTGAGGGGATAAAGCTCCCACCTCCAGGGCATGCGATGCTGAGGGCAGTGTTGGGGCATTAATATGGGTGCGGCTGGGTCAGGGCCACCTGAAGCCTGTGACTATGTGAGGGGAGGCCAGAGGAGAGCACCCAAGAGAGTCATGTGTGAGGACGTGTGGAGCCACCGAATCTCCAAGGGGCCCCGCAGCCAGCCGCTTCTCAGCAGACTTCATGTGGGGCCTTTGACAGGGAGCGGGGAGAGGGGATGAGAAAGTGGACCGGGTCCAGACCCCATGGGGACAAAGGGTCAGAGGCCCGACTCTCAGGGCTGTTTCCCTTGAAAGACCAAAGCCCCCCTGAAGGAGAAGGGCCCATGTGGGTGGGACACTGGCCTGCCCTAGGCCCTGTTGCCATTGGTCATGGTCTCCCGTGGGAACGTGCTGGCCTACCTGGCTGCCTACCCTTCGCTGGGGCTGGGGGCCCCCGAGGATCAGGTCTCGGTGGGGCAGGAGGGGGCTGGGTGTGCGCCCCCTTCTTCCACTGGAACTTTTCAAACTGCATCTGCTCCTCCGCCTCAAACTCCATGAACCTGGGGGTGAGGGGGGCACAGCTGTGCTGAGAAGGAGGCCGCTGGGAGCCCAGAAAGGCAGCAGCGGGTGGAGGGATGGGAGAGCCAGGGCCTTGGGGCTGTCAGGGCCCGGACACTGGGGAGGCAGGAGGCTGGCTGAGCACATTCCTGCACAGCCCCTCTGGCTGGAGTCTGCCCACGGGGCTGGGCACCTTCTCCCCAGCCTCTCCTGAGCCTTCATGTCCAGCCCAGGACGGGTCAGGGTCAGAGGAGGGGGGAGCTCCCGGGAGGTGGGACAGAAGCACCCACACTCTGAAGCTGAGGGAGAGGCTTCCCCAGGAGAGAAGTGCCTCTGGGCTGTGGGGACCCTGTGCTGAGTGACACCCTCCCACCACCCTCCTCTCTGATGGGACCTCACAGCTGGACCCTGCCCCGCAGTCAGCCCCGCCCCCACCCCACCCCCAGCTGTGGGGACCAAGGACCCTGACTCACTTTTCTGCCATCTCAGAATAGACCCTCCGGTCAAAGTTGCTCTTGCACTGCCATTCCTGCATGGCCTGCCCTATTCCCTCCTCCAGCGTCATGGTGGGCCTCAGGCGGGACAGGGACCGGAGCGCTGGCCTGTAATGCCTCAGGGTCAGTCATGGCTGCAGCCTGGCCTCCACCCGCCTGCCCACCCCAGCTCAGTGGCGCCAGGTTCCCACCCCCACCCAGCAGGACTGAAAGCTCCAGGTGCACCCCCTGCCCTGCCCAGTGCACTCACATGAGGAAGCAGCAAAGAGCTCCCGCATCAGGACTCTGGGGAAGGTGCCCCCGGGCCAGGGCCTTGAAGCACTGCCAACGACGGAAGTCCTCATACACACTCTTGGGGTTACAGGCGTCATCCAGCGAGGCCTTGGACTGGGAGGCGGCCAGGCCACCCTCCCTGGAAGCCCCGTGTGGCCGTGATCCAGGGTCCACTCGGGGGACGATGGGGGCCAGCTGGGCAGCTGGTGGTGGAGCTTGAGGAGGAAGGCCGGGGCACCAGCCTCCATCGCCGGCCTGGGTGCCCCCAAAAGCCGAGGCGGGCATTATCGCCTCCACCGCAGTGGCTTCCAAGAAGAGGGGTGCAGGACACACAGCACCCCCACAGATGGCCCCTGGAGCACTCCCATTGAGGGGGGCCTGAGTCAGGACAATGGTCTCAGTCTGGGAGGGCTGTAGTCGTCCCCCTTCTGACCTGACCTGGTCCATGATGTTACAAGCCCCAGGCCCAATGGGGCCTTGACCCGCATCTCCTGCCACCAGAGGTGTCCTGGGCAAAGCGGGCAGCACCAGGGAGCGGCCAGGAGGGAATGACGGGGTCCTCAGCGGCGGCAGGTGCTGCTCCCAAGGTGGCCGGTGGGCGGGGCCAGTAGTGGGCGGGGGAAAGGGCTGTGCCGTGAAAGGAGTCATGGAGGCACCAGGCTTCAGGGTCACATCTGCTCCCAGCACTGCAGATGCTGTTGAGACAAAGGAAAGGGTGAAGGGAGGAGGAGAACCAGCAAACAGCACTGAGGCGCTCTCGGCCCCCCGTAGCCACTGGGGAATCAGAGCAGTGAGTCTCCCAGGGGAGGGCCATTGAGATGGGCAAACTGCGGAGGTGGCACATGTGCTCAGGTCATTGTCACGCTGTGACCTCCAGTTGGGATTTATTCCACTGGAGAGCTTGCTCCCCATCTCCAAGGCTCCCTGACCACGGTCTGCGAGAAGAAACTGCCCCAGGCAGCGCTGACCCTGAGAGCCGCCCTAAGGATTCCCTGGCACCGACCCTGCCAGCCTCAGGCCTGGCCCTGGGCAGCAGTCTGCTCTGGGGGCAACGACCCCAGGCAGGACCCACTCCGGTGACCTTCTCCAAGGTAAGCTCTAGGCACCCAAAGCGGCTCTGAGAACAGGCCGTGTGTAAAATATTAGGGCCCCATCTGTTCCTCAGTCTTCCCTTTTCTCAATAAATCACCCCCTTTCTGTCCTGGGCTTGCACAACAACACAAAAACAGTTGAGTAATGTCTCCCCACAAGAAGGCACAGGGACCCTGATCTGACCCTTGAACGCACTGACCAGCATGCACATGTGTGTCAGAACCAACAGTGAACACTCAACACGGGCCAGGTCCTGCCACTCGGCCCCAGCGCTCAGACTAATGGCCCCTCAGGAGCTTTTCATTTCACAGCCAGCAATGGCTGCAGATGGTTAGTGAAGAACTACGGAATGAGGCAAAGTGGGGCTGTTGGTAGGGGTTTCCAGAAACTTCCATAGCTGCTGTCCTGTTAGATGGGTTATGGGACTGCAGAATGTCTGTGGTCCTTCCCCTTCTAGCTCCCAACAGTGGAAAGTGAAGGCCCAGTGGAAGCAGGTGTGAGCCGGTGACTGTGGGACACAGTTGTCTAAACACCACCCAGGCTCCACATCTGTTTTCTGTCCCTGAAGCAGGAACGTGGACTATGAGCAATCCCCTCATCTCAAAGGTAAAGGGCAGGGCAGAGGGTGCACCATGAGATGCTCGACAAGAGGAAGTTGATATGAAGACTTGGGTGGCCACAGGGGGACGATTTGGGACAGCTCAGGGAGGCAGGCCCTATCTTGGTTGAAGTTACCCGGCCCCCCTGCCCCTATGGAATCCAAGCCAACAAGCAGCTCCCTGGGCTGAGGAGGAGCGAGCTCTGGGCCGGAAGCAGGGGAGAAGTTCCGGGCTGCAGCAGTTGGAGGACCTTCCAGCCTAGCCCTCGAGAGGACATTTCATTGTGGACTTGGCCACAGACAGCCCCACTGCACAGCTTTCTGGCTAAGACCCTCCCACAGCCCCCACTAGCTCTAGTGAACTCAGGTCAAGTCCCTTAGAAAGATACTGCGGGGCGAGCTCCAGGTGCCCCAAGAACAGCACACAGGACTAGGCTTTCCCGTGACCCTCCCTGTGCCACCCCCAGGACATCGCCCACTACTCCCCCCACACACATGGCAGTGGCTTGTCTCCCCTCTGGGAAGAGCCCACATGCCTGCTGCCGTCCTTTCTCCACACCCAGGCATTTCCCTGAGCCACCCTGACCCACCTCTAGGAGCCCTCCTGCCAGTGCCCTCACAGGTTCCCATGGGCTCCCAGCCTCCCTGGGTGACAGGTCCTTGGAGGTCCAGTGCTGGCTCCCTCCCCTACTTCAGTCAAACCGTGTTTCCCCAGGGTCACAGTTTAACCCCAAGTTTTGAGGGACAGCTCCGTGTTTAAAACATCCCCCCTCCAATCTATAGGCTTACCTCCTACTGAAGCCATCCCTGCAGGCTCATTCACTGACCACTGCTGCCTAGGAGCCTCCACAATGAGAAAAGTCAAGTGGAGAATCCAGAGAGTGAGCTGCTCCAACAGCTGCTCAGCATCCAGTGGAGGGAAGGTTTGGATTTGAACTGTAGAATGTAGGCTCCAGACCTTCTGCAGCGGGGGAGGGGCCGAGGACCAATGGGCTGGGGTGGGGGTGGGGGGGCATTCCATGGAGGGCTCTGATAGGTAGGCGAGAACCAGCAGTTCCTTTCAAATTTAAACTCACAAATTTAAAGACACACTAGCAGTAATGACCTTCTCTAAGGTAAGTTCCAGGCACCCAAAGTCACCTGATGACTTTATTTCAGTTCTTGATCCATCACCCTATTTCTGGGTCCCTCAACCTGCTTCCTATCTGGTCTTGGTTGACTTCAACACAGGCTACACTTTCTGAACAAAATTCAGAACATGCAGCCTGAAGAAATATGGCAACTTATGGCCACATGGAACCCAGTGTTTGAAATTAGGACTGACCCAGCAGAGGCAGCATGCTCGGTGGCTGTGTGCACATCATTCCTCAGGAAGCAGTCCCATTGCCCCAAGTGCCGCCCAGTGCTGGGAGCCCTGCAGATGCAGCCGGCCCAGCCTTACAAACCATCCCCTTGGCTCCCGTCCATCCGGGCAAGACCAGACATCACCACTTTTTGTTTCTCAGAGTATTATGTTGTTCACTGTCTAACTGTTTACCTTTTGAGTGATTTTAATGTTTTAAACAAGTAATGCCTTTGCATAGTTCACTAATTGTGCAAAATGGAAAATGTAGTGAGGAGTCTTTCTCCTGCCTCCTTCCCCTCTTGCAAATGACCGGAAAGATGATGGTATAATTTCAGTTTCTTTAGAAAGTATGACAAACTCAAGTCAGTAAGTTGATTCTGCTACTATATATACGTTCTATTGCCAACTCAAATTCTGCAATATCATACAAAAAAGGAGGGCGGGTAGGTTGACATTGTTCCCATGCTACCTGCCATGTCAACAGAATTTGGCCCAGATAGTCATGTCTTGATCAATGTTAAAACAACAGTCTTGCAAGGGAAACATCTGTGCAGCAATATTTATTCCACGTAATGAATTAAAACAGGAGGAACAGGGTCAGGGGCAGGTATCTCTTAGAGTGTGTCCAGATCTAAAGTTCTTGGCCGGAATTGTGCAATGCAACGCCCGGACTTCTGGGAGGAAGGACCTACTCTCTCTGGAAACCACGGACCTGCAGTCCAAGGGCATGAAGGCACTGGCCCCTTCGAGGACAGTGCTTCAGGCCGGCCTCTCCCAAACTCTGTCCCGAGGGGCAGCCAGGTGCATGGACTGCGCGTTTGCAACTTTAAAGTCGCAAGTGCTCCCTGCACACGCGCTGGGAGGTTCCTGGGAGGAGGACCTGCAGGAGGCCTCACAGGGCCCCGCCCTCCACTCCTTCCTCTCCTGCAGGGACAGCCTGGGCCCTTCCCAGGGTGCCTCGCGCCAGGACGCACGGGCACGCCCCCTGGGGGCGGGACTCTGTCCTGCAACTGCTCCCAGCATCCGTTGGGGCGGTTGGTGCCCACAGGCACGCGCATGCGCTAACTGCAGGTGGGTCCCCAACGGCCGCCCAGGCTGCACGCGGGGCCTGGCATGGCGGCCTCCGGAGTCCGTTAGGCAAACAGGGAGGTAAGGGGCCCTCTCCCCTCAGGCGCCCCCTCTTCTCTGTGGTTCTCCCTGTGGGCTCTGTGCCCGGGTCTGTGCTCAGCCCCCACCCTCACATATTCTGTGTGTTTTCACCGGGAAGTGACAGCCACTGGCCGTTGGGGGTCAGTGATGGGGGCCTACACGGCCCAGTGATGCCTGTGAGCGTCCAACTCGGGGTCGGTCTGTGTCCCCCGCTTTCTGAACAGCGCGGCTCCCGGCAGCTCTTCCGCCTCTGACAGCGCCTCCGGTTCGGCAGAAGCTGCTCGCGTCCCTGAAATGAGTGGACGGGGCGGAGCCCCCACTCCCCACAGTCCCGGGCCTCCCTCCTCAGGGCCTCGGCCCGCGGGCACCTCCCCGTCCCCGCCATGCGGGGCGACCTGCCGACCGACCGGGATGCGGCTGCTGCCAATGCCGGGGTGCGGGCAGCCTGGGTCGGGGCGTGGGCACTGGCGGCGGGTCTGAGGTGTGTGCGCCATGTGGGCGCTCGCTGTGTCTGTGGGCGTCTGGCCACGGGGCGCCCCGGCCATGCCTGTGTCTGAATGTGCAGGTGGAGGCTGACTTTGGAGGGTGCGGAGGTGTATATGCCGGTGAACAAGAGTGTCTGTGCGGTTTGGTGTGGGGGGTGTGGCTGTGTGTTCACAAGATGGGAGAGTGAATTCTGGGGAATTTGGGAGGGGTTATGTGTGCGCAGGTGTGTATGTGGCATGAAGTGTGTTTGGGACATACGTATGGGGAGACAGGTGTGCATGTTTGCAGGGCACGGGGTATTGGGGGGTCTGTTTGGGGCTTGTGGAGAGTGTGTGTGTGGAGTTTACTGTGTGTTCCAGGGCCATGGCCGCGGAAGGATGTTTGCTGGAGCTCCGTGTTTGCATTTTTCAGTCGGGCCCTAAGGCTTACATATGTTGGGAACTGAGGGTGTGAGTATTTGAGGGAGAGATGGTTTCTGTGCTTATACAGGGGATGGAGGATGGTATCTATGTATGGGAGGTGTTTGATAAGGTTATTTGTGGATGTGAGAGCTGACTCATTAGCTAGGGGGAATTTGGAATTTGGAAGTTGTTTCATATGTGGTTTGCTGGAGATATTTCTACGTGTCTTGCCCAGGTATACTGGTCTGTGTTTATATCTATCATCAGGTGCATGAATTATCAGTTTGTTCATACGGTGTATGGGGTTCTTAGTTGTACATAAAGTGTATTTCTTTGGAGAATACTGAAGTGTTTCTACATGTATTTGGTAGTAGTTAGCAAGCAGTGGTCTGTATATTCAGAGTGATGCCAGAGAAAACAATGTGTACAGTGTGCTTTTGTTACATACTGAAGAGGCGAGGTGATGAGGTT
Organism: Myotis daubentonii; assembly: GCF_963259705.1. Lineage (NCBI taxonomy): Eukaryota > Metazoa > Chordata > Mammalia > Chiroptera > Vespertilionidae > Myotis > Myotis daubentonii. The sequence continues at coordinate 8,780,887 of NC_081850.1, forward strand.
GTATTCTGGAGAGGTGGCATAGTGCATAGTGTTTGAGGGTCTGTATATTCAGGGCTTGAGAATTTTTGCAAGCGTGTGTTTCCATAGGTGTGTGAGAATTGTGTATGCATATTAGTGAGAGTTAAGGGCTTGTCAGTGCTTTTGTGTTTTGCGTGTATCTATCTGAATGTGTGGGGTGTATATTCATGAGTGGCTTGTGGGTGTGTGTATTTGGGATTCGTGAGTGTATCAGGAGACTTAGGGTCCGCTTTGTATCTGTTCCAGAATGTAATGCTTGCAGAATTTGTTGGTATTGCTTGTACGTGTCCTCTCAGAGTGTGTTAGGTGAATTTATATCTCTATCTCTATCTCTATCTCTATATCTATCTATATCTATATCTATATCTACATCTATATCTATATCTGGGTGGTGTGTTGGTTGTCCATGTTTATATACAGGCCCATGTTGTGTGTGTGTGTGTGTATATAATTGTAGGTGTAGAATGTGAATATTCAGGATGATTAGGGGTTTGTTTGTAACAACATAGGTAGTAAGAGGTGGTCTATCTGTATATTCCAGGAGAGTGAGGGTAGAAATGTACATGTGTGTTCATATATGTAAATTAATTTTTGTTTATATATCTGGGTGGGAGTGGAGGTTCCTATGCAGGGTGTAAGTGCATTGTATGCACATAATCATTTGACAGGGAATGGGGTGTGCTGGAACTGGCTCATACTAGCTTGGGATAGTTGATGGTGCATGTCTCTCTGGGCTCTGTGTTCATCATTTGGGTAGCTTGAAATTAGGCATGCTGGGAATATTTGTACCAGGTACTCAACACAAATGAAGGCTTTCCTGCATCCTCCTGAGAGTGATCAGCATTCACCAGCACCCCACTTGTGTGTGTGTCTCAGTGTATGTGTGTGTGAAGCAGGAATATTCAGGTAACAGAGGGCATATGTATGGGAGGCTCTATGTGAATTGGGAGCGAGGCATCTGGGACTGCGGGCCTTGCATAGACCCTGGTCATTATGAATCATTACGTTGCTCTTAATCAGGTTGGTCCATTCTTTAGGGCCAAAGAATTCCATAAATGTTGGTGATTTCTTGCCCCCCTTTCTACAGATGGATTGGGGGTGCCTGTCCTTTAGGCAGGTGGATATTTGTTTATTCTTTAGCATTTGTATGGTCCTGGCATCTGGGGCCCTAGATGGGTGGGCCTGGTAGACAGATAGCCGTGCAGAACAGAACCTTCACAGGTGTACTGCTGGCCTGACAGGCTGCAGTTAGAAAGATGGGGGTGCTTCCTGGACAGGAGGTCATATGGCAAAGTGTTCCCCCTGGCAAACTCCGTAAGAATCAGCTGGTCAGGTACTGGTGTTACTGACTTTTCTGGGATAAGGTGGGTGGGCAAGAACAGCCTTCACATGGGTTGTAGGTGGTGAATTGTGTTGCGTATCAGGCTGGTCAGTGATGTCACTAGTTCTTTTTGTTTTTTAATAATTTTTATTTCTTGAAGTATTACAAAGAGTATTACATATGTCTCCTTCCGCCCCCCCCCCTTTGACATTCCCCCGGTCTCCTCTACCCCCTAGTGTCTTGTGTCCATTGGTTATTCTTATATGCATGCATATAAGTCCTTCGGTTGATCTCTTAACCACCCCCCAAACCCTCCCCAGGCTTCCCACTGTAGTTTGACAGTCTGTTCAATGCTGCTCTGCCTCTGCATCTACCCCTGTTCATCAGTCTATACTGGTCCCCATTATCTGCCCCAACCTCAATGGAGCTGTCCCAACCTCACCGGGGCTGTTTCATCCTCACCAGGGCCATCTTGACCTCACTGGGTCTGTCCCGACCTCACCAGGGCTGTCCCGACTTCACTGGGGTCATCCCTACCTCACCGGGGCTATCCCTACCTCACTGGGGCTGTTCCAACCTCACTGGGGCCGTTTCAACATCACTGGGATCGTCCCAACCTCACCGGGGCCGTTTCAACCTCTCCAGGGCCGTCCCGACCTCACCGGGGCCATTTTGGCCTCACCAGGGCTGTCTTGACCTCATCGGAGTCATCCCAACCTCACCAGGGCCGTCTCGACCTCACCAGGGCCCTTTCGGCTTCATCGGGGCTGTCTCAACCTCACCGGTGCCGTCTCAACCTCACCGGGTCGTTTCAACCTCACCGGGGCCGTTTCAACCTCACCAGGGCCGTCCCGACCTCACTGGGGCCGTTTCAACCTCACCAGGGCCGTCCCAACCTTACCGGGGCCGTCTTGACCTCACTGGGGCTGTCCCTACCTTACCAGGGCCATCTTGACCTCACTGGGGCTGTCCCGACCTCACCAGGGCTGTCCCGACTTCACTGGGGTCATCCCTACCTCACTGGGGCTGTTCCAACCTCACTGGGGCCGTTTCAACCTCACTGGGGTCGTCCTGACCTCACCGGGGCCGTTTCAACCTCTCCAGGGCCGTCCCGACCTCACCGGAGCCATTTCGGCCTCACCAGGGCTGTCTTGACCTCATCGGAGTCGTCCCAATCTCACCAGGGCCGTTCCGACCTCACCGGGGCCGTCTCGACCTCACCAGGGCCCTTTCGGCTTTATCGGGGCTGTCTCAACCTCACCAGGGCCTTCCCGACCTCACTGGGGCCGTTTCAACCTCACCAAGGCCGTCCCAACCTTACTGGGGCTGTCCTGACCTCACCAGGGCAGTCTCGACCTCACCAGGGCCATCCCTACCTCACCGTGGCTGTCTCGACCTTTCCTGGGTATCCCGACCTTACCGGGGCCGTCCCGGCCTCACTGGGGCTGTTTCAACCTCACCAGGGCCGTCCCGACCTCACCGAGGCCATTTCGGCCTCACCAGGGCTGTCTCGACCTCATCGGAGTCGTCCCAACCTCACCAGGGCTGTCCCGACATCACTGGAGCCGTCCCGACCTCACTGGAGCCATCCCGACCTCACCGGGGCCGTCTTGACCTCACCGGTGCCGTCTCGACCTCACCGGGGCCATTCTGACATCACCCAGGCTGTTTTGGCCTCACTGGGGCTGTCTCAACCTCACTGGGGTGTCCCAGCCTCACTGGGGAAACATGAAGTTTGGCACTCTGTCCCCTGCTGGGCGGCTCCCCACCAGACAAAATCTCCAGGCATTCCTGGTGGCTGAACATCCAGTACGCCTGCTCGGACTTCGCCCTCCACCAAGTGCACAGACTGCCTGTCTGCCGTCCCCCAGCGTCCCACGCATGACTGGAACCGGTGGGTGTGCTTGTGTGCCTGCTGGTACAGCGGTTCCACATCGCCGGCCCAGCCGGGCCTGGCCCCGGCCTGCCCCGAACCAGACTCCGCCCCCTGAGTGCGTCCCTCCCGGATGCGAGGAGCCGAAATCTGCAGCCTGCTGGGTTGGGCTGTGTACTTGGTGCCTCTGCACATCCTACTCAGTCTCAGTGCTCTTCTTTCTTTGGTTCCAGTTGTGGAGCTTCCACTGGGCCAGCTTTCCCATACGGAAGTATGATAGCTGTTTGTCCTATAGTTGGTAGTTTCGATGTTGTTGTGGGAGGCAGAAGGCACAGGTCTGTACCTTACGCTCCTGGGTCTGCATCTTGAGTGTGTCTCCCATGGGTGTGAGGAGTTGAAGTCTGCAATTTGTTGGGTTAGGCTGCAAAAGCGCAGGTGGGTCTTTTTGTGCCCCTGGCACAGCTTGGATGGGGATGAAAATTGATTAGGGCTGGGTCTCAGGGAGTCACCAGGGCGGAGCAAATAGCAATGGCGTCTCCGTGGCTCCTCACCTCTCCAGGACACCGGGACTTCGAGTCCCCCAGTGCCGGTGAGCAGCTGCGTGCCAGAGCCTCCCTCGCTTTCCGACCACTGCAAGGCTGTGCCACCTCTCCCCGTGGGGTCTGGGGCCTCAGAGACCTGCCCCGAGCAATCCGATTGAAAAACAAACGCACATCCAGTTGCAGCCCGCCTGGCGTGCGAATGTGTACCTCTGTTTTTGGCGCCTCTGTGGCTCCTACTCAGTCTCACTGCACTTCTTTCTTTCCTTCCAGTTGTAGAATTTCCACTGGGCCAACTTCCCCATGGTTCTGAATGGTGGTTGTTTGTCTTATAGTTGGTAGTTTCAATGATGTTGTGGGAGGCAGCATGCACAGGTCTACTCCCTACGCCGCCATCTTGGTTCTCCCGATGTCACTAGTTCTTAACCCACCTATCTCCATGGAAACCTCAATCCTTTTGGATAAGAAGGACTTTAGGGGTCAGTGACATGACAGAGATGGACGTGAAGAGGCTTTGTCCCTCAGGATGGCTCGGGGCTGACACCTGGAGAGATAGGGGAGTCCCACTATGAGGACATATATGTCTCTGACATTTCTGAACACTTTAGACAGGCTCTCCTTTGTTATCTGAAGGCCCAGGATGATTTTAGCACTGACCCTCTTTTCTCTATTCCATGTTGATCTGCAAACCACCAGAGGGAACCACATGATGAGTATAGCCACCAGCTGACCCCACAGCTGCCTCCTGCCTATCTTAATCCCTCCCAAGAATTTATTGGGTCTTCCTTCCTTATGGTGAGTCTCCTTCTGGTCTTCTCTCCCCCGTGGTGAATCCTCCTGCCACAGAATGTACCCCTCACTTGCTTGAATGCCCCAATAACTGCTTGTCTGAGTATAAGCAGATTCCTAGTAGCTCTCACTGCCTTCTCCATAACCTAGCCCCTATAAAATGACAGTGTGTTGTACTGATCATGTTGTGGGTTGATGCCAGAATGGAGCCAGTCCTAGTTTTATATTTTAAAATGTTACATATTTAAATAAACATGCAGTACAATGTATACAAGGTAGATGTTCTTGGGGTTATTTGTTGAAAAATTTTTTGGCTTTGGCTCTGAAATGGGAAGGCATGGCTCTGAGTTTATGGGCGAGGAACAGGAGTACCTTGGTATCCTGAATCAGCACTGAAAATCCCCCACCAGGTGCAATTAATGCAAAATGCTAGAATGGCTGGGGTTGGACAGAGTAGGATTTTCTGCGGCTGATATTTTTTTGGAGTGTAGTCATTAATCTGTCTCTCCATAGACAGAAGGAATCTTCTGTTCTTTTTAAAAAAATAATTTAAGGAAATTTTCATTACAGTTGCCATACAATTATTATATTAGTTTCAGGTGTGCAACGTGGTGATAAAACATTTATATAACTTACAAATTGATTACCTCGATAAGTCTAGTACCCATTTGACACCATACGTATTTCTTACAATATTATTGACTTTATATCCCTGTGGCTGTTTTTATAATTGTCAATTTGTAGATATTAATCCCTTCCACTTTTTCGCCCATCCTTCCCACCTCCCTTCAAAATGTTCTCAGCACCTGTGAATATACTTCTGTTTTGTTGTTGGTTAATTTTGTTGTTTAGATTCCACATTTAAATGAAACCACATGGTACTTGCCCTTCTCCATCTGACCTATTTGACTTAGCATAATGCCCTCTAATTCTATCTCTGTTTTTGCAAATGGCAAGATTTCATTCTCTCTTTTGGTTGAGTAAAATTGTATTGTTTGCAGTACCACAACTTCTTTATCCATTCATTTATTGATGGACACTTAGGTTTCTTCCATGTCTTGGCTATCCTATATAATAAAAGCCTAGATGGTGTCATGCGTGACATCATCACAAGATGGCTGCCACAAGATGACCGGCAGGGGAGGACAGTTGTGGGCGATCAGGCTGGCAGGGGACGGCAGTTGGGGGCAATCAGGCCAGCAGGGGAGGGCAGTTGGGGGCAACCAGGTTGGCAGGGGAGTTCAGTTGGAGGCAACCAGGTTGGCAGGGGAGTTCAGTTGGGGGCGATCGGGCCAGCAGGGGAGGTCAGTTGGGGTGATTGGGCCGGCAAGGGAGAGCAGTTGGGGCGATCAGGCCGGCAAGGGAGAGCAGTTGGGGGCAATCAGGCTGGCAGGGGAGCAGTTAGGCGTCAATCAGGCAGGCGAACGATTAGGAGCCAGCAGTCCCAGATTTTGAGAGGGATGTCCAACTACTGGTTTAGGCCTGATCCCTAAATTGGCAGTCGACATCCCCCAAGGGGTCCCAGGTTAGAGAGGGTGCAGGCCTGGCTGAGGGACACCCCTCCACCGTGCATGAATTTCATGCACCGGGCCTCTAGTCCTCCTATCTAATAAAAGAGAAACATGGTAATTAGCCCTATGTCCACTACCCTTCCCATCGGCTAATCAGGGCGATATGCAAATTAACTGCCAGCCAAGATGGCGGCCAGCAGCCAGGCAGCTGAAGCAAACATGAACATGAGGCTTGCTTACTCCAGTGATGGAGGAAGTCAATGTTCCCTGCCTGCCGCAGCTCAGCTCTGAGCTCCAGATGAAACAATGTTGCAATTATAGAACCTAAACAAACCCCAGAAACCTGCTTTCAGCCAGCGCGGCTTCAGAGCTTAGAGCGGCCAGTGATGGCAACAGAGTTTCAATTATAGAATCTAAATAAACCCAGGTACCTGCTTTCAGCCGACAACAGCCTCAGAGCTGGAGCCTGCTCTCAGCTCCAGTGACAGCTATAGAAGGTAAATTAATCACAGAATAAAAAAAAAAAAGAAAGAAAGAAAAAAGGAGAGGCTGGGAGCTTCAGTCGCCCACCAGCCTGAAAACAGCCCTCAGCCCCTCACCCAGACTGGCCAGGCACCCCAGTGGGGACCCCCCACCCTGAAGGGGGTGTGACCAGCTGCAAACAGCCATCATCCCATCATCCAGGCTGGCAAGGCACCCAAGTGGGACCCCCACCCTGATCCGGGACACTCTTCAGGGCAAACCAGCTGGCCCCCACCCGTGCACAAGACCTCTGTCCTATATAGTAAAAGGATAATATGAAAACTGACCCTAACAGCAGAAGGACTGGGAATGACTGATCACTATGACACACACTGACCACCCGGGGGAAGACGCTCAATGCAGAAGCTGCCCTCTGGTGGTCAGGGCACTCTCACATGGGAGGAGCTCTGCTCAGCCATAAGCCAGGCTGATGGCTGCCAGTACAGCGGTGGTGGTGGGAGCCTCTCCTGCCTCCTCAGCAGCGCTAAGGATGTCCGACTGCAGTTTAGGCCTGCTCCCCGCTGGCAAGTTGACATTCCCCGAGGGCTGCCAGGCTACCAGAAGGATGTCTGATTGCCATCTTAGGCCCAATCCCCTGGGGAGCGGGCCTAAGCCAGCAGGTGGTCATCCCCTGAGGGGTCCCAGACTGCGAGAGGGCACAGGCCGGGCTGAGGGACCCCCCCAAGCCCCCCGAGTGCACAAATTTTTGTGCACCAGGCCTCTAGTATATTTATAATAGAGAAATATGCTAATTAACCATGACACCATAATGGGTCAACCAGATAGGAGGAGGTTACGCGCTCAGCATTGGCAGCGTGTCGGCAGGGGCCTCTGCACGCCTGCACTGGGGGAGGGCCTGATCAGCAGCAGCCACGGCTGCTTTAAGGGCTGGAGAGGGAGGCAGGGCCATACTGGCAGCGGCCGGTGGTTGCTGCGGGGCCTGGGGAGGGAGGCAGGGCCAGACCAGTGACTCGAGGGTGGGTGGTACCGCGAGATTTTGAATCGCGCGCTGGGCTTCTAGTAGATTTATAAGTCCAGGAAGTGCAGAGAGTCCCAAACAAGAAAAGCCAATGTTGCCCACACCAAGACACATATAATTAAAGTGGCAAAGTTTAAAGACAAAGAGAGAATCTTAAAAGCAGTTAGTTACTTACAAGGGAGCACCCATACAACTGTCAGCTCATTTCTTCACAGAAACTTTGCAGGCCAGAAGGGAGTGGCAAGAAATATTCAAAGTGATGAAAAGCAAGGACCTACAACCAAGACTAGTCTACACAGGAAAGCTATCAGTTAAAATTGAAGGTTAGATAAAGAGATTCACAGGCAAGAAAAAGCTAAAGGACTTCATCACCACCAAATCAGTGTTACATGAAACCTTGAAGGGTCTTTAAGAAGAAAAAAATTAAAAATATAACAATAAAATGGCAATAAATATGTATCTATCAACAATTGAATATAAAAAATCAAAATAAATGAGCAAGGAACCTAATGAACAAAATAAACTGATGAATAAAATAGAACCAAAGGCATGGAAACATGGAACAGACTGGCAAATCTCAGAGTGAAGAGGGTTGGAACTTATATGTATACTAGAGGTCCAGTGCACGAATTCGGCATGGGCGGGGTCCGGCCAGCCCACCCCAATGGGGGCACATTGGGCCAGTTCGGCAGGAGGGAGGGGCCCCCAATCAGAGTGTTGGGGGCCAATAGGGGGCTGGGCCGACTCGGGTGGGGGGGCAATTGGGGCCTGGATCAGTCTGGTTGGCTGCTGCAGTGCGCATCATAGCCACCGCTCATTCTGGTTTTCTGCCGTTCCTGTTGCTGGACTTTTATATATATAGACTAGAGGCCCCATACACAAAATTTGTGCCCAGTCTGCACCCTCTCCAGTCCAGGACTCCACAGGTATTGGGGCTAAGCTGGCAGTCAGACATCCCTCTTGCAATCCGGGACCACTGGCTCCTATCCACTCATTTGCCTGCCTGCCTGATTGCCCTTAACTAGTCTGCCTGCCTGCCTGATCGCCCCTAACCACTCTGCTTGCTTGTCTGATGCCCCTAACTGCTCCTCTGTCTGCATGATCACTCCTAACCGCCTCTGCCTGCCTACCTGATTGCCCCTACCCACCTCTGCCTGCCTGCCCAATCACCCCTAACTGCTCTCCCCTGCTGGCCTGATCGCCCCTTCCTGCTCCCTTGCTGGCCTGATAGCCCCCTAACTGCTCCCCTGCCAGCCTGATAGCCCCCTAACTGCTCCCCTGCCTGCCCGATCGCCCCTAACTGCCTCTGCCTTGGCCCTCGCCACCATGGCTTTGTTCAGAAGGACGTTCAGAAGATGTCTGGTCTATCCTGTCTAATTAGCATATTACTCTTTTATTATTATAAATATGCATTACCCATGGACACAGATAATAGGGTGGTGAAGGCCTGGGGTGAGGTGCAGGATCTGTGTAGATTGGGGCAATGAAGGGGGAGGGGGTTAAGAGGGGGCATCAGTAATACTCTCAACAATAAAGATTTTTTTAAGAAGTAAAATTTTAAACAAGATCATATCATAATCATTTTTGTAAACTATTTTTTATTTAACATACAGATTTCTCCAATATAAATTACCACAAACTTAGCAGCTTACAACAACACATATTTATTACCTAAGCGTTTTGTTGCCAGACTGAAATCCAGTGTTGGCCAGGTTGCAGTCTCATCAGAGGGTTGACTAGGAAAACATCTGCTTTCAAGCTCCCTCAGGTTATTGGCAGGATTCATTTCCTTGCAGCCAGAAACTGAGGTTCCTGTTTTCTAGATGTTAGCAGTGGGTTGCTCTCAGCTCTTAGAGGCCCCTTTCATTCCTTGCTATGAATGGGGTCCTCTCCATACCCCCTCACACACCATGGCAGATTCTTCAAAGCCGTCAATTGGACATCCCCCGAGGGCTCCCCGGCTGCGAGAGGGTGAAGGTTGGGCTGAGGGAGTCCCCACCCAAGTGCACAAATTTATGTGCACTGGGCCTCTAGTATATGATAAACCCTCAGCCAATATCATCCTATCTAATAAAAGAGTAATAGGCAAATTAAGTGTCACTCCATAACAAAGATGGCGGTGCCCATAGTGGCGGGGCAGGATGCTGGCGGTGTCACCCTGGCAACATGAGCCCAGCAGGCATTGCCTCGGTGACCCGCAAGCAGGTCGTGCGGCCCTCGAGCAGGCAAGCATGGACCGCAGGCAGTCCCCAGCAGGGCCTGCTCGCAGGTCGCCACGGCAATCCACGATTAGGCAAGCACGGCCCGCAAGCAGCACCCAGCAGGCAGCACCCAGCAGGGCCTGCTCCCGGGTCGCTGTGGCAATCCACGAGCAGGAAAGTGTGGCCCACAGGCAGCACCCAGCAGGGCCTGCTCCCAGGTCACCACAGCAATCCGTGAGCAGGAAAGTGCGGCCCGCAGGCAGCCCCCAGGAGGGCCTGATCCCAGGTCGCTGCAGTGATCTGCAAGCAGGCAAGCGTGGCCCACAGGCAGCACCCCGCCCTGGCCACAGCTCAAGGGAGAGAACAACATGCAGGCGAGGACAGGAGCCTGAGACATCAACACAGAGGGGCACCTATTCCAAGCCTCTGAGGTGTGTCTGGGGGCAGGCCCCCAGTGGACACACACACACACACACACACACACACACACACACACACACGGTGCCTGCTCCGAGCCTCTGCTGCCAGACTGTGGCCGTCAGTTGGACATCCACTGAGGGCTCCCGGACTGTGAGAGGGGGCAGGCGGGGCTGAGGGACCCCTACCCCCCAGTGCACGAATTTCGTGCACTGGGCCTCTAGTTCTATCTAATAAAAGAAAAACATGGTAATTAGCCGTACCTCTGCTACCCTTCCCATTGGCTAATCAGGGTGATATGCAAATTAACTGCCAGCCAAGATGGCGGCCGGCAGCCAGGCAGCTTGAAGTGAACAGGAGGCTTGCTTGCTTTAGTGACGGAGGAAGCCAACGTTCCCCACCTGCCTGCCGCTGCCGGCCTCTGAGCTTGCAGTTTGAAACATTGTTACAAATATAGAAGCTAAACAAAACTCCAGAAACCTGCTTTCAGCCAGTCGGGATCTCAGAGCTGGAGTTGAAACAGTATTTTGATTATAGAACCCAAACAAACCAGATACCTGCTTTCAGCAGCCAAGGCCTCAGAGCTGAAGCCAAGCCTCAGAGCTAAAGCTGGCCCAGAATAAAAAAAAAAAAAAAAGAAACAAAAAGGAGCGGTTGGGAGCTTCAGTCACCCGCCAGTCTGAAAACAGCCCTCAGCCCCTCACCCAGACTGGCCAGGCACCCCAGTGGGGACCCCCCACCCTGAAGGGGGTGTGACCAGCTGCAAACAGCCATCATCACCTCATCCAGGCTGGCCAGGCACCCAAGGGGGACCCCCACCCTGATCCAGGACACCCTTCAGGGCAAACCAGCCGGCCCCCACCCGTGCACCAGGCCTCTATCCTATATAGTAAAAGGGTAATATGCCTCCCAGCACCGGGATCAGTGGAGCCACGAGGCCTCCGGCACCGGGATCAGCGTGATGGGGCAGCGCCCAAACCCCCTGATCGCCCTGTGGCTCTGTGTGTGACAGGGTGCAGCACCCCAACACCCCCACCCCACAGGCCTTGCTCTGTGTGTGATGGGGTAGAGCCATAACCTCCCCATCGGCCCTGCCCTGAGTGTGACAATGGCGGCGCCCCAACCCCCTAATCGGCCCTGCTCTGTGGGTGATAGAGGGCGGCCCCCCAACCCGCCCCCCCCACGGGCCCTGCTCTGTGTGTGACCGGGTAGAGCCATAACCTCCCCATCGGCCCTGCCCTGAGCGTGACAATGGCGGCGCCCCAACCCCCTAATCGGCCCTGCTCTGTGGGTGATAGAGGGCGGCCCCCCAACCCCCCCCCCCCCACGGGCCCTGCTCTGTGTGTGACCGGGTAGAGCCATAACCTCCCCATCGGCCCTGCCCTGAGTGTGACAGGGTGCGGCGCCCCAACCCCCTGATCCACCCTGCTCTGTGTGTGACAGGGGGCAGTGCTCCAACTCCCCTATCGGCCCTACTCTGTGAGTGACAGGGGGTAGCTCCTCAACCCCCTGATTGGTCCTGCTCTGTGCGTGACAGGGGGGAGCTCCCCAACACCCTGATGGGCCCTGCTCTGTGTGTGACAGAGGGGAGTTCCCCAACCCCCTGATCGACCCTGCTCTGTGCGTGACAGGGTACGGAGCCCAACCCCCCTGATTGGCCCTGCTCTGTGAGTGACAGGGGGCAGCGCCCCAACCCCCTGATTGGCCCTGCTCTGTGCGTGACAGGGGGTGGCGCAGCAACCTCCCATCAACCCTGCCTTGAGTGTGACAGGGGGCGGTGCCCCAACCCCCCAATCGGCCCTACCCTGAGCGTGACTGAGGGTGGCATCGCAACCTCCTAGTCTGCCCTGCTCTGTGCATGACAGGGGAAGGCACCCCAACTCCCCAATCAGCCCTGCTTTGAGTCCAACCAGGGGCTGCACCTAGGGATTGGGCCTGCCCTCTGCCACCCGGGAGTGGGCCTAAGCCAGCAGGTCGTTATCTCCTGAGGGGTCCCAGACTGCGAGAGAGCACAGGCCGGGCTGAGGGACCCCCCCCCCCCCCCGCCAGTGCACAAATTTTTGTGTACCGGGCCTCTAGTCTTATATAATAAAAGCCTAATATGCTAAGTGTCCAGACATCCAGTTGGCAGTTCAACCAATCAAAACATAATATGTTAATGATATGCTAAGGCTACTTACCACTTGTTATTACATGCACTGACCACCAGGGGGCAGACATTCAATGCAGGAACTGCCCCCTGGAGGTCAGTGCACTCCCACAGGGGGAGCATTGTAGTCAGAAGCCCTGAGCCGGGCTCACAGCTGGCAGTGCAGTGGTGGTGGTGGGAGCCTCTCCCGCCTCCATTGCAGCGTTAAGGATGTCTGACTGCTGGCTTAGGCCTGCTCCCTGTCAGTTGGATATCCCCTGAAGGGTCCCGGACTGTGAGAGGGTGCAGGCCAGGCTGAGGGACACCCGTCCCCCCCCCCCCCAGTGCACGAATTTTGTCCACCGTGCCTCTAGTACTCAATAAAACTGAAAGCTTTCCCTCTAAGATCAGGAACAAGACAAGGATGTCTACTCTCACCACTCTTAATCCACATAGTGCTAGAATTCCTAGCCAGAGCAGTAAGGCAAGAGAAAGAAATAAAAGGCATCCAAATAATGAAGGAAGAAGTTAAAATGTCACTTTTTGCGGATGACATTATTCTGTATATAGAAAACCCTAAACACTCCACCAAAAAACTGTAAGAAACAAATACAGTCAAGTTGCAGGATACAAAATCCTCATTTTACCCTAAGTACCTCTTTCCAGGCCCTGTTTCCTCAGTCACATTCTGAGGTCCTGGGAGTTAGGACTTCAACATATGGAATCTGGGAGGGGACACAACTCAGCCATAGCAGTGGTCGAGCTTAGTTTTATAGTGAACTGAGTCAATTGAAGAGACCTGACTAGAGGTCACTGTGACCTAAGAGCTAAGCAGTGGCAGCGGGTAACACGCATCACGTTGAGAAGCAAATACCCTGAGGTTTGGTAAGGCACAGAGGTTGCTACTTAGAGATACGACCCATAGACTCACGGAATTTAAAATCTCCTCCTCCAATCAGAGGGAGCCTTGGAACCCTAATGTCTTAACCCCCAGTATAGCAAAGGTTCACTATAATGTTCTCATGATAATAACTATCTTATCAGAAGTGGCTTAAAAGTAGAACGTTTATATGAAAGCAGGGTAGACTTGCTTATTTAAAACTAACATAATCTGAAAGCTGTTCACAATCCTACAAGGAAACATTCTTGTATTTGCATTTATTCTCTTCACCCTGCAAAGTATCTTCCGATTTTTGACCTCCTCCATTAATAGGTCACAGTAACTCAGTGGTCCTGTGCCATGATTTTGTAGAGCAATATATAGGTGGTTGATAAAGAATACTGTTTTGTCAGAAGATTCTGTGGAAAACTTTAGGTTAAGCAAAACAATAAGTTAATGTTTTATTCTCTATTTTTTTTAATTAAATCTTTATTGTTCAGATTATTACATTTGTTCCTCTATTTTCCTCCCATAACTCCCCTCCTCCCAGTTCCCACCCCACCCTCCGCCCTCACTCCCCACCCACTGTCCTCATCCATAGGTGCACGATTTTTGTCCAGTCTCTTCCCACATCTCCCACACCCCTTCCCCCACCCCAAGAATAGTCAGTCCATTCCCTTTCTATGTCCCTGATTCTATTATAATCACCAGTTCATTCTGTTCATCAGATTATGTAGTCATTTGATTTTTAGATTCACTTGTTGATAGATGCGTATTTGTTGTTCATAATTTGTATCTTTACCTTTTTCTTCTTCTTCCTCTTCTTAAAGGATACCTTTCAGCATTTCATATAATACTGGTTTGGTGATGATGAACTCCTTTAGCTTTTCCTTTTCTGTGAAGCTCTTTATCTGACCTTCAATTCTGAATGATAGCTTTGCTGGATAAAGTAATCGTGGTTGTAGGTTCTTGGTATTCATCACTTTGAATATTTCTTGCCACTCCCTTCTGGCTTGCAAAGTTTCTGTTGAGAAATCAGCTGACAGTCGTATGGGTGTTCCCTTGTAGGTAACTGGGTTTCTTTCTCTTGCTGCTTTTAAGATTCTCTCTTTGTCTTTTGCTCTTGGCATTTTAATTATGATGTGTCTTGGTGTGGTCTTCTTTGGATTCCTTTTGTTTGGGGTTCTCTGCACTTCCTGGACTTGTAAGTCTTTTTCTTTCACCAGGTAGGGGAAGTTTTCTGTCATTATTTCTTCAAATAGGTTTTCAATATCTTGCTCTCTCTCTTCTTCTGGCACCCCTATAATTCAGATGTTGGTGTGCTTGAAGCTGTCCCAGAGGCTCCTTACACTATCTTCGTATTTTTGGGTTCTTTTTTCCTTTTGCTTTTCCAGTTGGGTGTTTTTTGCTTCTTCGCATTTCAAATCTTTGACTTGATTCTTGCGACCCTCTGGTCTGCTGTTGGATCTCTGTATATTATTCTTTATTTCAGTCAGTGTATGCTTAATTCCTAGTTGGTCCTTTATCACAACATCGAGGGTCTCACTAGATTTCTTGAGGATCTCACTACATTTATCAGCAGTTTCTAGAAAGTTCTTGAAAAACCTTAAAAGTGTGGTTTTGAACTCTATATCCAGTTGTTTGCTTTCCTCCATTTCTGTCATTTGTGTCCTGTTTCTTTGTCTCAGCATTTTTTATGCTTCACTGTGTCGATACAGTGGCTTTCTGTGCTAAGTGTCCTATAGGGCCCGGTGGCTCAGCCTCCCCAGTTACCTGAGGTAGACACTCTTGGTGCACCCCCTTGTGGTCTTTGTGCACAGTCTTGTTGTAGTTAAGCCTTGATTGTTGTAGGTAACACTGGGAGGAATTGACCTCCAGGCCAATTGGCTGTGAGAATCAGCTGTGTCTACGATGGGAGAACTTCTGTGCTGAAGACACCCTTATGGGGCAAGACTTGCTTCAGTGGGGCTTTGGTGCTCACTGAGTCTGCCCCCGAGTGTGTCCCTTATGGATCTGTGGAGTTATAATTGGATGGTCCCCCTCTGACCACTGGGTACACTGGCTCTTGGATCTAAGGAGGTGCTAATCTAGCCTCTGCCTGAGGCTACCCTGCAGAAGTCAGCTGTAAAGCAATGCAAGTTGCCCTGGGGCCTTGGGCAGCTGCAGTTTGTTAAGTAATTTTCAGATTACAAAGGGCAGGGCTTTCATATGCAAAAGCCTCCATGCACGGCTTGGGTGGGGCGGAGCCCCAGGGGATCAACTGGGCGGGCGGAGCGAGCAGTATGGCTGCTCTCAGTCCTTTCCTCAGAGGCCCCAGCAATCGTTGTGTGTGCCTCTGAGAGAAAGCTGCCCTCGAGTTCTGACCGATGCCAGACAGTCCCGTTTCTCCCGTATGAGCCTGGGTCCCTAGAAACTTGCCCGGAACTGGAGCTCAGAGCCTGAGACTCCCTCCTGATTGAAAAAGACAATCATGACCTCAGCCGCCAGCCCTCTCCGCATGCATCTCTGCACCTTTGTATTTTACTTCCGCACCGCACCTCCTCTGAGTCTCAGTATGCTTTTCTCTTTCCTTCTAGTTGTAGAATTTCCACTCAGACAGCATTCCTGTGGTTCTGGATGATGTCCGTTCCATCTTTTAGTTGTATTTTTGAAGTGGTTGTGTGAGGCAGCAATCTCTGGTGTTTACCTATGCCAGCATCTTGGTTTTTCGTCTATTCTCTATTTTTTTTTAAGCTGAAAATTACAGAGGCTTTATGTTATATCAGATGGATATATGTGTCATGATACAGGGTGGACGCTGGAGAAACAGAACTAGGAAAATGTGCCTTCTGTCCATTACAACTTAGAGTCCCACAGCTTCAAAGAACAAATTTTTAGTTAGTGTCTCCTTCATGCAAGACAGTAATACTGGGACATTTTCAAGAAACACAAATAGTAGAAAAGAAACATGTACTAAATATGGTACTTGAATGGTTGTGAGACATTTAGACTTTCCCAGAAAACAATTCTTGCTCTTTATGGTTATAAGGAAAAAACATGTAGATAATTTGGGGCTAGATAAAGAACATTCATGAAGTGATACATCTAACTTGAGAAAGTAGAAAAGAACACAGTATACATCCTCTTGGTGTTTCTCTAACACTGGTTCTCAACCTTCCTAATGCCGCGACCCTTTAATACAGTTCCTCATGTTGTGGTGACCCCCAACCATAAAATTATTTTCGTTGCTACTTCATAACTGTAATTTTGCTACTGTTATGAATCGTAATGTAAAATATCTGACATGCAGGATGTATTTTCATTGTTACAAATTGAACATAATTAAAGCATAGTGATTAATCACAAAAACAATATGTAATTATATATGTTTTCCGATAGTCTTAGGCGACCCCTGTAAAAGGGTCGTTCGACCCCCAAAGCGGTCGCGACCCACAAGTTGAGAACCGCTGCTCTAACAGAAAACATTGTCGAAACATTGTCGAGGTTCTTTGCAATGAGCATTGCCCCCCCACTTCCTGTGTGGGTTCTCTCTCTCTCTCTCCAAAAATACACTGAGAAAAGGAAATGCTATGTGGCAGGCACCATGCTACGACTGGGGATACAATGGTGAGTTAAAAGAGAAATAACTGGCCCTGACTGGTATGGCTCAACGGATAGAGCATGGGTCCACACAGGGAAGGGTTGCCAGTTAGATTCCTGGTCAAGGGCTCATACCTGGGTTTCAGGTTAGATCCTCCAGCCGCCTTCAGGGTGCATGCAGGCGGCAACCAACTGATGTGTGTCTTTCACATCAATGTTTCTCCCTTTCTCTCACCTCCTTTCTTCCCCCACCACACCTCCTTTCCACTCTCTCTGAAAATCAATAGAAAAAATAACCTTGGGTGAGAATTAGATAAATAAATACATAAATAAATGAGAAAAAATTTCCCATTCTGGTGAAGATTATAGCCTAAAATGGAAAAACAGAACACTAATTTAAAAGATCCATATAAACAGCCATAATATTGCAACTACAACCATAACCACTGGGCTCAGCTAAGTGAGCCACTGGTGTCAGCCCTCTCTCAACCCTAAGTAAACTGTGTTCCAGGTAAAGCCTCCAGGAGGTTATATTTCGTTGATAATATCAAGGAATCACTCAGTCTCCTGCATCTGAAATTATGCAGTTTGGAATGTCAGGAACAAAAAAGGGGAGAAACCATTCAGAAGTGCAACTAACTACCCAGTCTCTCTCCTTGACTGCTGCAATAACCTCTAGTCAATCCAGTCTTCACTCCACCTCCCCGCCCATTCACAGAGCTGCCAAAGTGGTCCCTTAAATGTAAGCCTGATTTGAAACTCCCCACTCAAAATCATCCAATGGCATTCCACCTAATCATAAGTCCAAAGTCTTACCTGTGCCCCAAAGTCCTGCCTGATCGCCTCCCCTTCTCCATGTCTCCTCACCATTCTCCCCCCTTGCTTGTGGCAATCTGGCCAAACTTGCTTTTCTTCCTACCTTTTACTCAAACACTACAGGTAAAAAAAACTCATAACTTAGTGGGCAAACAAGTATATTGGGCAAAAAAAGATACTTCACCAAAGAAGATACAAATGTTCAAAGCAACAACTTTATTCTTCATTGTCCCAAACTGGAAACGACTCAAATGTCCATCCACAGGTGAATTAATAAATACATTTTCGTATATCCATATTACATGGTTGACTCTCAAAACATGATGAGTGAAAGAAATATGGACACTAAGTACACACGTTAAGATTCTATTTACATAAAACTTGAGAACAGGAAAATTACAGACACTGGAAGCACATCACTGGTTGCTTTTGCAGGGAGGTGGGGCTTGATCAAAAGTTGCCTGAGGGAATTTTCTGAGTAAAAGAAATTTATTATCTTGATTCTGCACAACTGGAGAGCACTGGTGGCCCTCAGGCTGGGCCCCTGCATGTCCAGGCAGGACCAGGTCCGAAGCCAGCCCAGGCTGGGCTTTCTCCTGCAGGCCCCTGCACCTGCTCCAGCCCGAGTCCCAGAACTTGGACTGCAGGCCCCAGGGTCTCAGCATGGTTTTCTCCCTTGTTGCGGAGGGCAGTTTGGCCCCATACATATGTGGCTCTGTTTCTGGCCAGGCTGTTCTCCTCCATTGGTTCTAGGATCACTTTATCACTCAGCTGAGAATTAGTCATACATGACCAACTCATTGCTGCACACACAACCTGAGAACTACCTACATAAAGTACAATCTAGGCCTTGTCCTACTCATCCAGAACGCACAGGGATGCTCAGGGCTCACAGCAGATGGACTCTCCGAGTAGCCTCTTCCCTTAGGAAGCCTCATGAGTCCCATGTGACGGGGACCACCTGACAGGAACCTTGGGAGGGTACCACTGCTGCTCTGCCCAGTAAAGACAGAAAAGCATTGTCATTTTTTAAAAGAAGAATACATGTATAGAAAGGTAGATTCTGATATGCTCTTCTCACGCCCAAATTGACTTTCTTGTGTAATTCCTGGGGCACAGTGTACCTCATTGGAGACCTCTGCATAGGAGGAGTAATCTCACTGTTTGTATTTGTTGGGCCAGTAAACAACTCTTGGTGCACCAGAATTAAGTTCATGCTCTTCTGTCTCTTTTTCTTTCTTTTATGTGTTTTTTTTCAAATGAGATTTAAAAAGCTCTATCATGATTTCTATTCCTTCAAGAAAAAAATTTAATATTGCTATTCAAAGAACATTTAAAACGTGCATAATTTCAGAATCAAACACAGTACTTTGTAACTGAACAAAATTTGTTTTAAGAGAAACTTACCGTGTCATCATTACTGTTTCATTATCCTATGAACCTGGATCTCTGCTGGACCTTAGGCAAACATTGTGCAACTACTGTATAGATAGAACACAGCAAACATGGCCAGGAGCCAGCTGCAAGTTCATCAGTGTTGTAGCATGCAACAGAATTGTATTCCTTTTTAAGGCTGAATAATATTCTATTGTAACATATACCAGTTTCTTGTCCATTTATCCATCAATGGGCATTTGGGTCTTTTTCATCTCATCACTGTTATAAATAATCCTGCAAATAATAGGAGTATGTAAACATCTCTTGAAGATCCTGCTTTAAATTAATTATATTAAGAAGTTGAATTTCTGACCAGATGATAATTCTATTTTTATGTTTTTGAAGAAATTTTATACTGTTTTTATAGCAGTTGCATCATTTTACATTCCCACCAACAGTGAACAAGGCCTCCTCTTTTTATTCCAATGTCTATTCAAGTCCTTTAACTATTTTTCAGTTGGTTTATTTGTTTTTTTGTTGTTGATTTGTATGAGTCCTTTACATATTTTAGATATTAATCCTTTATCAGATAAAAAATATATATATATTCTCCCATTTTATAGGTGCTTTTACACTCTGTTGACTGTTTCTTTGGTGTGCAGACATTTTTCAATTTGATGTGGCCTCATCTATATTAATAAAAGGGTAAGTAATATGCTAATTAGGGCAGACGTCTTCTGGACAAAGCTGCAGCGGCTGCCCAAGGCTCAGGCAACAAGGGCCAGGCCGAGGCTCAGGCAGCCATGGCAGCAGCAGAGGCATGATGGGAGCATCGCCTTCCCCTGATTGGCCAGTTGCCTCCCTGCAGGGAGCAGGCCTAAGCCATCCGTAGGACATCCCCTGAGGGCTCCCAGACTGTGAGAGAGGGCAGACCGGGCTGAGGGACCCCCTCCACTGCACAAATTTTCATGCACCGGGCCTCTAGTCTACACCAATAAAAGAGAAACATGGTAATTGGCGTACAACCGCTACCCTTCCCATTGGCTAATCAGCGAGATATGCAAATTAACTGTCAGCCAAGATGGCGGCCGGCAGCCAGGCAGCTTGAAACTAACATGAGGCTTGCTTGTTTCAGTGACAGAGGACTCCAGCGTTTCCCCGCCTACCTTGCCGGCCTCTCCGCTGCAACTCTAAGCAACTATGTTGCAAATTTAGAAGCTAAACAAAACCCCAGAAACCTGCTTTACTCAGTAGGGCTTCAGCCAGCCGGACTGCAACATTGTATCAAATACAGACGGTAAACAAAGGCCAGAAACCTGTTTTCAGCAGCCGAGGCCTCAGAGCTAAAGCTGGCCCAGAATAAAAAAGAAAAAAAAAGAAAAAAAGGAGCAGTTGGGAGCTTCAGTCACCCGTAGGCCTGAAAACGGCCCTCAGCCCCTCAGCCAGACTGGCCAGGCACCCCAGTGGGGACTCCCACCCTGATCCAGGACACCCTTCAGGGCAAACCAGCCAGCCCCCACCCGTGCACCAGGCCTCTACCCTATATAGTAAAAGGGTAATATGCCTCCCGGCACCGGGATCAGTGGAGCCGCAAGGCCTCCCGGCACCGGGATCAGCGTGACGGGGCAGCACCCAAACCCCCTGATCGCCCTGCGGCTCTGTGTGTGACAGGGTGCAGTGCCCTAACCCCCTGATCAGGCCTGCTCTGTGTATGATAGAGGGCGGCGCCCCAACCCCCCTGATCTGCCCTGCTCTGTGGGTGATAGAGGGCAGCGCCCCAACCCCCGCCCCCCCCCCCCCCCCGGGCCCTGCTCTGTGTGTGACGGGGTAGAGCCAAAACCTCCCCATCGGCCCTGCCCTGAGTGTGACAGTGGTGGCGCCCCAACCCCCTGATCCGCCCTGCTCTGTGTGTGACGGGGGGTGGTTCCCCGACCCCCCTGATGGGCCCTGCTCTGTGCGTGACAGGGGGTGGCGCCGCAACTTCCCTTTCGACCCTGCCTTGAGTGTGACAGGGGGCGGCGCCCCAACTCCCCAATTGGCCCTGCTCTGAGCCCAACCAGGGGCTGCACCTAGGGATTGGGCCTGCCCTCTGCCACCCAGGAGCAGGCCTAAGCCAGCAGGTTGTTATCTCCCTAGGGGTCCCAGACTGCGAGAGGGCACAGGCCAGGCTGAGGGACTCCCTCTCGCCACCGAGTGCACAAATTTTTGTGCACTGGGCCTCTAGTCTATAATAATAAAAGGGTAATATGCTAATTAGACCAGACGTCCTCCCTGATGTCCTCCTGTCCTCCCAGATGAAGCCAGGGCTGCGAGGGAAACCCGGGTCCCGGGTGCCTGCCGGCAGCCAGAGGGAGGGAAGCCCGGTTCCCGGGTGCCAGAGGGAAGCCAGTGCCAGCAGCCGGGGGAAGGAAGGCCTACTCTTGCATGAATTTCGTGCATCAGGCCTCTAGTTTGTCTATATATGCTTTTGTTGCCTGTGCTTTTTGTGTCATATTCAAGAAATCATTGCTAAACACAATGTCATGAAGCTTTTCTCCTGTTTCCTTTTAGGGATTATATCGTATTAGGTCTTACATTAGATTTTTAATCTTTTTTTTTAAATTTTACATATGTCTCTTTTGAACCCCCTTCACCCCCAGCCATTCCCACCCCGAGCAAGCCTCCACTTTTTAATCCATTTTGAGCTCATTTTTGTATATGGTTTAATATAAGGGTCCAAATTCATTCTTTTGCATGTGGATATCCAGTTTTCCCATTGCCATTTGTTGTAGAGACTGTTCTTTCCCATTCAGTGGTCTTGGCAACCTTTTGGAAGAACATTTGCCCATAGAGTCAAGGGTGTATTTGGGGGCCATTTCAATCTGTCTGTCTTTATGTCAGTACAACACTAATTTACACTGTAGTTTTACACATATCATACAATTCTGTGAAATTGATGTTAACTTTTATTTATGCTTTATCTCAGATAAAGGTCACCAAATGCTCAATGGATGTAACTCTTAGATGGTGTCTCAAAATATATTGATTACATTTTCTAATACTGAGAAAAGTGCATCAATGTTTCAAACAACAGAATCCCTTGAAGCATTTCTTTTTTATTTATCAATGAATTTGTCTGGATTGGAAATATTATCACAAACATAATTGACTTGGGGAATACAATAAAAATGTTGCCTTTTCAGGTAAGATACAAGGGGACATCTTTTTAAAAAGTCTCACATACTTCTCCAGCCTAAAGAAACAGTTCTCCATCCTTTCGTTGCCCAGGACAGTGCGCAGGTAGTGTGACAGCACCTAAGACGGTGTGGGATTGATTCAGTGGCCATTCTCAAATCTAAAGATGTACACACTCCCAAGGTATATATTAGTTTTAATCTTCTTTACTCTTTTTAAAATAAAATTTGCATTTTTCTTTTTATAAACTTTTGCAATGCTTTTGGAGATAAATGTTATTAGCACTAGATACTGATAATTTTTCTCACATCTTCACCAAAAGATAAAAGTCACATCTTTTTTTTTTATTAAATCTTTATTGTTGAAAGTAATGCATATGTCCCCTTTTTTTCCATTAACTTCTTCTAGCCAACCCCTGACCCTCACCATAGGCCTTCACTATCCTATTGTCTGGGTCCATGGGTTATGCATATATGGGGTAAAAACTCAGAATCACCTCAATTGAGGCAGGAAAACAATTTCACAAAATACCTGAATATAATACCCTTTTATAATAATTTAAAAATATATCCTTTATAATAATTTAAGAAAAACACTCAGAAACCTAGAAATAGAAGATAACTTCCTCAACATGACAAAGGCATTTATGAAATACCTACAGTTGTCATACTAAACCATAAAATATTGAAAGCATTACTTTGCTAACACCACTGTTATTCAACATTATCCTGGGGCTTCTAGCCAGAGCTTTTAGACAAGAAAAAGAAGTAAAAGTCATGAAAATTGGAAAAGAAGTAGTAAAGCTAGCTATCTCTATTAACAAATGACATGATCCTTTATATTTAAAAACTAGAGGCCCGATGCACAAAATTTGTGTAAGAGTAGGCCTTCACAGCCCTGGTGGCTGCCTCGGTCCTCGCAGCCGTGGCTCTGTCCAGAAGGTCGTCCGGATGGTCGTTCTGCTGTTCGGCCGTTTGGTCAATGTTCATATTATGCCTTTATTATTATAGATAATCTATAAGAATACATTTAAACACCACTAGACCTAGATGTTCATAGCACAGCTACCACTCTCTAATGCCTGTGCTGCCTCCGGCTTGCAGAGCTCCAACTGAAAGAGAAGGGGGTAAGTAAAGAGGTGTCTATACCATGACTCATGCAAAGTTGACTGCCCCGAAATCAACCAGTGATAAAGCACAGCGGAAGCAACTGGCTACCAAGCTGCTTGCAAGAGTGCACCCTCTACTGGAGGGGTGAAGAACGCTCATCATTACAGGCCTGGTACCGTGGCACTTCCTGAAATGAGATGTTAATCAAAAGTCCACTGAACTTCGGATTCGCAAACTTCCCTTCCAGCACCTGGGTTTGACTTTCATCCATTTCTTTTGGCAGTCTAAGTGTCTCCTCAAGATGGGATCTCAAGCGACTTAGATTCTTTTATTTGAAATGTATCTTACAGGCCATCTAGGCCACCCCTGCAATTTAATACCTGAAGAAGCAAAAGCCTAGGGAAGCAGGGCTGTGTCCACCTGCACACTGCAAAATGGGGACTACTCACATCTCCCTTCCATGTAGGTGACCACCACAACCCAGCCTGGCGCTCTGAGGCATGCAGTAAAGGTAATGGCTGGTCATGTTGATAAAACATTTTGATAATATTTCTGTGTAATTTGATGGAGATCATAGTTTTATTTTGAGTGAAAAGAATCTTATTTAAAAACCCACTTGTGTGAATTACTGTGTGGTTTTTGAACTAAATAGTCAGCTATTACATGTTTTAAAAATTCTTGAGGCACACTCGTGTGCCTGCCATGGCACAGCAGTTGAAATTCTCTGCCTTAGGTTAAACATCAGCATACCATACAACCCAGGAATTCCACTCCAGGTATGTCTCCTAGAGACATGAAAACGGATGTCCACAGAAAAAATGTATATGCACATGTTTATAGCAATACCAATTACAAAAGCCAAATCTAGAAACAATCCAGATGCCCATCAGCCAGTGAAAGGATAAATAAAGTCATTTATCCATATAATAGAATACTATTTAGCAATAAGAGAACAAACTATTCATATATAACATATATGAACTTTTAAAAAGCTGAGTGAAAGAAGCCATGTTCAAAGGATTGCATATTGCATGATTCTCCTAGGGACTAGGTCACCATTCCCTCAATCACAAAATATATATTAACCAGATATTCTTTTTCAATGGAGTTGTCCAGTAACTAGAGTGTATTTCCCCATTATCCAAATATGTTCTGCTCTGCCATTCACCACACTGTCCCCCTACACTTATGTTAGGATTTGGAATTGGGGGATGCTTTATAAAATCATCATAAGGCTTCTCATTTACAATCTAGGAAGTTGCTAGACCTCAAATATTGTGTATCTTTTCAGATTCTCTCAACCATCCCTTTTCTCATTTTGACTAGTGCCCTACCTCTGCTGGTTACTCCTCTACTTTCAGACTTGGTTGAAATACACCTCAGGATTAGGTATTTGGCTTCCTACGCAGCTAACAGTGGGCTGGATGATGATGCAACCTAGACATTTGGAGGACTTAGTTCCCCATTAGGACCCATGACCAATAGGTTTAGACTAAGGGGGTGGGGGGGGGGGAGGGGGAGAGAAGGCATAGAGGAGAGCTGGGCACACTTTAGGAAACAAAGGGTCCGTATATATGTAGGCAGTTTTTGCTTTGCCCAGTACATTCACACTGGAACCTGTTCTCACTTTGCATGGTTCTCTACCAGGCAAGGCAAAGGAAGGAAACAACTGCATAAATTTCTATTAATAAGGTACCACGAAAAGCGTGAACTGCATACACATACACCAAATTTATCGAGAGTCCGTTGTGTGAAACAGGCTGATATTAAGTACTCTGAATAACATACCAGGTGTATCAAATGAGATGATGCAAGAAACTTAGTCTACATTACCTGTGAGAAAGATCCCCTATATAGTTTGCTTTAAAAATGTTTCTATATCAGTATTTCATTGCAAATCATCAAAGAAGCCCTCTACTTATGAATAGTAAGTTGATTGGGGCAATGGCAGAGGTTCAAAATTTGCAGTTGCACAGAAATGTAACTTAAAACATTTTCTTATTTCTGAGTATCTTGAGCCCCCATTTCTGCTAATGGCAGAAAACTGAAATCTCATCTATTTTAGATAACTTTTTATTTAAGCAATTTTAGTAGTCTTACCAAATTTAGAGTTTTCCACCTACTCTTTTCCTCCCTGAGGGTGATCTAAGTTTCCAAAGGCTAACATAGCACCAGGGAAATGTGTCTGGTTCACACATCATCTGAGCTTGGTCCTTGCTGGCTGACGTCTAAGGTCCAGGTTTCTGAAATGTCCCCACAACATACGTGCTCACGTTCAGGGTCCCACCACAGCCTCCATATGCCAGAGAACCAGTCTCTATAGTCCTGATCCCAATCACAGGGCTGCTTCCTAGCATCAGCCTCAGCACCTTCACTTCTCCCTCACACTTCAGCACACGGGGGCTTTCCCTGAGCTATATGGACACACCCTCTCACTGTGGGGTAGTTCATCTTCTGGTCACAAGATGGCTGCAGTAGCTCTGGTCCACACACAACCAAATTCAAAGCAGCAAAATGCAGCACAAGGCTGTTTCTCCTCCTGAACCTTCCTCTTATGAAACCCCTCCCCCTTCACCACTCCTATCTCATTGGTCAGATCTGGTCACAATCTACCCTAGACCAGGAGCCAGGGTACCTTACCTAAGACTCCATACCTCAATGAAATCATGGTTCCCCTAGCAGGAAGTCCTTTCCTGCAGGGGGAGGGGGGGCCTCCGCCAGTGTTTTCCCAGCACCTCCCAGTCGGTAGCCACAGCATGCCTCCAGGCCTCACTGCTGAGGTGCCATGCTGTATACAGGCTTCACTAGGTTTGTGGTCTCACCAACTCCAACACCCTCTGTCCCTGGGCTCAGCCCCCTGCCACCCAGGGAGTCCCACTATGCCCATTCCAGAGCTCAAGAGGACAGGGACCAGGCCTCCAGCACTCAGGAAAGTCTACAGGTTTCTTTGCCTAGCACTACTTGCTGGTTTATGTCTTCAGTAGAGAACACTCACTGTGCATTTCTTCCTACTCTGCTGGTCTAATGCAACTGTCTTCAGTCCTCCAGGTTTGGCTCTTGACAAGTTTATGCAAAATTCTAAAAAAATTTAACTACCTGCTTCTGCCACTAATTTTCCAGTCAACGTTGGCACTCGGAGCCAAGAAACTGTCCTTTGGTCATTGCTGAGTTGTCGTCCTTTCCACGGGACAATAAGCTAAGTCTCTTAGCCTAATTGTAATGGTTAAAGAACTTCAAAGGATAAAAAAATACTTTATTAAATGTACCACTGTCTTCAGGTGGTCCATAGGGGGGAAGTTTGCGGGTGGGGGCTAGACACAGGGTATATGTGAACTATGTACTTTCTGCTGTAAACCTAAATCTGTTCTAAACAATTTAAGGGAAAAAATGCTCCATTAGTTCCAATTATGTACCAGTCTGTGCCAGAGGTAATATACATATGTCCTATCAACTCTCTGCTAAGGTGTCAAGTCCCATACAGCCCTCTGACTGAACCTCTTGTCTCAACTGAGAATTTCTCACCAAGCCCAGAGGGGTTGGGAAGGATCCTGCCCAACTGAGGCTGCCCAGGTATTAATGGCAGGGGTAGAACAGAACCTGTCAAAATCTTCATGCCTTTTTTCCTAATGCCTGCTGCTGTAATCACCTGTGCACTTCACCTTCTGTCTCCTTACTAGTGAGGTTGATTCTGTTCAGCCTGGCAATTGGCCTAAGCCACTTCCCAGCTTTCCTTTCAGCTGGTGTGTGAAAGACTGTACCAATTGAGACAAAGAGTCATCAGGTGGCCTTGCTAAGAAAATTCTTCAAAGTGCTACCAGTGGCTCAGTGGTTGAGTATACCAGGAGGTCATGATTCAATTCCTGGTCAGGGCACATGCCTGGGTTGCAGGAGGCAGCCAGTCAATGATTCTGATTATTGATGCTTCTCTCCCTCTCTGAAATCAGTATCTACACATATAAAAGGCTAATATGCAGCATCCCTCTCGGGAGTTTGACTGCTCGCCATGTCATGCGCTGACCACCAGGGGGCGGCGCAGAACGAAGGCAGGCCCCAGCCAGCAGCTGGATTGGCCCTGATCACTGGCCAGGCCTAGGGACCCTACCCATGCATGAATTTCATGCACAGGACCTCTAGTGTGTGTGTATATATACATACAGTGATGTGACAGCCAATTAATAGTAATGTTGACACAAAGAGGTCACCTTGAGAATGGAAACTATGTACTAGATATGGCATAATAGCTACGAAGAACCTAGGACATTCACTGGTCATGCTTTCATACTAACACTGGGTAGCCTTCACATTCCTTTGAAACACTAATTTGCCTAACCTATAGTTCTAATATTAATAGTCTGATATAATTACTCCACCCTGACACTGTCTCATTTAGGGAAAAAATAGCTTTTAAGTCAAACTGAAGTTTAAAGTTATGGGTTTCAAGCCAGATTTCAGAACCCCAAGGAGTCAGATTATAGATGCTTCCTTTGGGTGGGCCATTCAACCACCAAACATTGCTGAAGGAATTATGTCTACTCCCGAGAGGATACCTCAAGCCCCTCTCAGTAAGAGCCCAAGTGGAAGGGAAACTAGGAAACACAAAATGGGAGGGAGCAAGGAACAACCTGTCTAGTTCAATGAAATGGGGGTAGGGGAGGGGATGAAAGCTGGCTAGTATGGTCCAAATAAGAAAACTGATTAGAGATAATTAGAACTTCTGTAAGAAATTAGACAAAATCTGAATTAAAATTCTTTAATCCTACTATAGCATTTCATTTTCTTGCATTTTCAGTGCACATGAAATTGATGCAATTTTGCCACTTATCAAAATTTTTATTTTAAAATCTTTGATTTTAAAGGACTGCACAGTGTACAAAAATGTCTTGGAAGCCACACCCAACTATCTCAATTTATAGAGAAAATTTAAAGCTGCCACTGGTCAGAGGTGAACATGCCTAGAACCCATCTCAACCTTCCATTGGAACGTTCTTTGAGGCGGGGGACAGGACAGAAAACTTCACTGAATTTGCTCCACCTTTTCAACCCTTGAGCCTTTAAGATATTACTGTTCAAAATAGTTTGAAATAAATTGAATCTGCCCTGGGATGCTAATGGGCACACATACCCCAGGTTAAGTGCTTAAAGTTTTTGCAAGACAAGTCTGTGTGTGCAGACTCAAAGAATGAGAATTAAAGGGTATCCTCGGCACATGTAATTGTGTGTACAAGTGTTTGAGAAAAATAATGAAATTGTTTTCTTTTAAATGTTAAAAAAATGAAATCAAGTATATAAGCATCATAATAGAAGTCTAAATACTTACAGATAAAAGAATGCATCTAATTCTGCAAGGATGGAGATGAAACAATGATTTTAAAAACAAGTTTTAAAGTAAAAGTATTTTTATTGAAAAGGTGTTTAACAAATTATAACAACTCCATTGTCCAGCCGTTACACACATTTAACAAATTCAATCACAGACTTACATACCATAATGCTCACTCAATGAAATGATACATTTCCATAATACGCAATACCACCCTAAGAACCGTGCCAAATTTTAAGATCAGAAGACAAACCCAGGAATTGAGCAAGATAAATATTTACAAATACAGTGTAGGGAACAAATATTTCAATAGTTTTATCAAATGTCTTTCTTTCAGGTGTAATAGACGAGGGGGAAACATCTGGCACTCTAGATCAGATGAGAACTTGCCCCTCTCCCCCCAAAAAGCTAATGCTTTCCAAAACTTTCCAGCGACCCCAAAGTGAGACAAATAAGCAACTAGGTTTACTTCAGAAGTCTTAAATCCTCATTAGTTGGCTTTTACTAATTGATGTTGATACCATGCTGCTGATTATAAATTATGAAAGCAGGCTGTTTCCTTTGTAAGAAATATTTTAACTTGTAAGAAAACCTGCAGAAAGAACTCCACTTAAACCAAAACAAGGTGGCAAGGAAACAGGTTACCGTGGAATAATAAGGCCCTAAGAAAGGCAGCAGGTCGTATAGTTACCTCCTTGTGGGCAAAATCCCTGCCCTAAAACTATGCAACCTACTACCTCTTCCTAGGAACCCCCCTTTTTTTTCTTGCCAGTCTTCTGCCTGGCAGAGGCACTTCAAAATAACCTGTTAAATTAGGCTTTGGTTTTTTACCCCCAAAGTTAAACCAATCAGAACTTTCATTGGTGCTTTAAAATGATACTGGTCGGTAGTAGGATCTTAAATGCTTAAAATCAAACCTCTTGTTACAAAGAAACAAAAATTCAATTACATCAGAGGAATGCAAACCAGAAGCCTAATATCTAGTCCACCTTATATTGTTGGAGCTACCAACTTTTAAAAACATTTAATGTATTACCAAAATTTAAATATCAAATTTCATAAAACTTACCTCTTGATAAGGTGAAAAATTAGGTGACACTATGTATAAATCCTGCCTGTAGCCAACTGGAACAATTTAACTTACTACCAGTCCCCCTTAGAAGCCACGTTCCCTAGGTTACAGCCAGCCCTTGAGCCCAGTTATTTTGAGTTTTTAATCTTTTAATTATAATAAACAGAAGCGAATTGTGATCACCTTTTTGTTGCTATCAAAAACAAGCTTTTAGACACTATCACTTTCCACAAAGGTACTTTTAAATGCTTTTACAAAATATAGCAGTTCTCCATAATTTGATTCACTTACTGGGATTTGGCTAGTAGGTGTATGAAATGGGTCCTTATGTAATTAATAAAATAAATTCATTTTTCTTCAGACCTTAGTTTAAGATAAGGATGAGTTTTCAAAGGCAGAGTGAAGATGATAGCCACAGTGGAGGCAGCACGTGTCAGAAAAGCACAAAACGTCGTGACTGTACTTGCCACACAAGCAGGTGTCAAGATTTAAGTCGAAGAGAACTTCTCAAACTTTCCCACTTTTCTTTGGCACCTTTTAGTCCCCCACTCCCCCACCCCCCCAATTTTTGTATGTTCAAGTTTATAACAAAAAAAAACACACAATTCTGGATCATGCACTTGTCCATCTATGCTAGGGATGAAACAAAAAGCATTAATTTGGCCCAGATAAATCACCTGGGTTGGACCCATCAAAGAGAGAATTTGATGTTTTCTCTCATTCGAAGTTCCTGCTGGGAATGGCACTGCACTGTCGTCTTAGATCAGCAATTGTCAACCTTTTTCTCCTCATGGCACACATAAATTAGTTACTAAAATTCTGCAGCACAGCAAAAAATAGATTTTTTTGCCGTTCTGACACACACACAAAAAAGGTACAATTTTGATTCATTCACACCAAAGATTTATTGTGTTGGCTATTGCAATTTTTTTTTTTAACTTAACCATCTAGGGGAAAAGAAGTCAGTGCCCTGACTAAATAGTCAGATGTTGCACGTTTTAAAAATTCTTACAGCACACCAGTTGAGAATTGCCGTCAGACACCAAGATTCAGGATAAATGTAAATATTTGGGAAGAGGTGACCTCTCATGCACCTCCACATTTTCCTTTTTCTTCTCTGAAAACAAAAATAAAAACATCAAGTACTTAAAACAGGGAGCTTTTAGCCTTGATTGATTATAAAAACCCAAGGAAACGTATGGTTTGACCACTGGAAAAAAGCTAAAACATGAGCCTTGCCCAGCCAGTGTAGCTCAGTAGTTGAGCATCAACCTATGAACCAGGAGGTCAAGATTCGATTCCCGGTTGGGGCACATACCCAGGTTGTGGGCTTGATCCCCAGTGTGGGGCGTGCAGGAGGCAGCCGATCAATGATTCTCTCTCATCATTGATGTTTCTATCTCTCTCCTCTCCCTTCCTCTCTGAAATCAATAAAAATATTATAAATAAAACAAAACAAAACAAAACATGAGCCTTTATGGGTGTTAAAAATCAAGTGGCCCTTTCTAGCATTACCCTCACGTTTTCTTTAAAACAACACTCTATGTATTTCCCCATGTGACAGCTTCAGGGGATCAGGGGACCACCCCCGTTGTGAATAAAGGACCACTTCAGATTTGGGGGACAAAGCTCAAGTCTTTGTGACTTACCAGGGGACAGAACCCAACTCTCCTTTTCCAGGCTGGAGAGATGAAGCCATCCAAACCATCACACCAGTGGAGCAGTGGTTAACAACACTGCCCAAGGCCACCCCAAACCAGGGAGAATGAATCATAAACAATCTAACTCCATTTTAGCTCAAACAGTGTCTTTCGATTCCATATTTACCTTTATCACCCAGGACCTCCACAGACATGTAAAGCAGGTTGTAGGGTGACAAGCCTATTCACAATTCCTTTGGACAGGTCTGCTCTCCTATTAAAATTGCCTGAAATTTTCTACACAACTTTCAGATTTTTGATTACTTTCCAATTTCTGAAATATACATGTGATAAATGTTAAATCAATGACTACTATAGGTACACTATACCCAGAGAAAATTAGCAACTGGCATAAAAAAAACCTGTAAATATAAAACATTGTCAAAATTAATTCTTTTGAGTTTCAATATCATCTATCTATATATATATATAAAAAATGCAGCAAGTCTACTCCGCAGGGAAGGCAATAGATTGTATAGTTATCTCCTGAACAGGGTAAAATAACTACCCCACAACTATACAATCTACTACCTCACTCTGATAGAGCAATCTTTTCTTTTGGAATGGAGAGCACAATCTTTTTCAAAATAAAATGCAACATAAAATTATCAGCATCAATCTAAATAAAGAATACAGTTATTGTGATATACAGAAATAAGCAAAAGTATCTCCATACAGTCTACTGGCTAAAGTTTGTAGTCTCTAAAAGAATAAGCAACTTGTACGCCATAAAGAAATGGTGCACTACAGCAATTTTACACAAGTTAATCTTAAATATATTGTACAATTAGCTTTCAACTTCCTATGAGGCCGCAAGGATGCAGACTTTCCTATCACGTTAGGAAAGACAGTAGATTGTATAGTTATCTCCCAGTGGTGGGTGTGACCCTAAAACTATACAACCTACTACCTCATCCCACAGTGAAGAGAACATCCAGGGTGACTGATGAAGAGTGGAGCACCGCAGGAAGGCCTTCTACTCAGTACTCCTGGTTCTCCTGTGTGATTAGAGGGCAGAAAAAAAGTATTAGATCACTTTCTTTCACTTAATTTGAATATAAGTTTAACAAAAAAAAACCTTGCGCCGAAACTGGTTTGGCTCAGTGGATAGAGCATCGGCCTGCGGACTGAAGGGTCCCGGGTTCGATTCCGGTCAAGGGCATGTACCTGGGTTGCGGGCACATCCCCAATAGGAGATGTGCAGAAGGCAGCTGATCGATGTTTCTCTCTCATCGACGTTTCTAACTCTCTATCTCTCTCCCTTCCTCTCTGTAAAAAATCAATAAAATATATTTTTTTAAAAAAACACACCAAAAAAACAAACCTTGCACAGATCAGCAATTTCAATTATAGCTATGTATGATCTATGTATTACTTTAAGTTCCTGAATTCAGTTAATATTTTTTCTTTTAAAGAAAAAAACATCGATTTGTTGTCCCACTTATTTATGCATTCATTGGCTGCTTTTTGTATGTGCCCTGACCGGGGATTGAACCTGCAACCTTGGCATATCTGGACGATGCGCTAACCAACTCAACTACCCAGCCAGGGATTGGTTAATATCATTTTAAAGGCTTGGTTATCTAAATCCACTCCTAATACAATATATTTACCAAGATCCAGAAATCACCTTTTTACATCACTTGATTATTATCAACTTGTGATCATATTGTAGTTGCTAGAAACAAAAATTTCATAACATCATTTTATCCTACCTAAAACACACACACACACACACACACACACACACACACACACACACACTATAAAGGAATACAAGAACCTAACAAAATCCAATGACTTCAAATCCCAAAAGTCCTATACTTCACGTGTACGTCACAATTAAATGCATAATGAACAAAGGGAAATAAAAATATACACACAAAGAGAGCCTAATTCTTGTTCTTTTTTTCAGGTTTGTTTTTTACTTGTTTTTTTGTTAATCCTCACCCGAGGATATTTTTCCATTTATTTTTTAGGGAGAGTGGAAGACATAGGGAAAGATAGAAACATCGATGGGAGAGAAACACATCGATAGGTTGCCTCCTGCATGAGCCCCAACCATAGCACAGGCCAGGGAGGAGCCTGCAAATAAGCTACGTGCCGTTGACCAAAATCAAACCCAGGACCCTTTGGTCCACAGGCTGAAACCAGCTAGGGCATTAACTTCTTTTTAAATATGTTTTTATTGATTTCAGAGAGAGGAAGGGAGAGGGAGAGATAGAAACATCAATGATGAATCACTGATCTGCTGCCTCTTGCACACCCCCTATTGGAGATTGAACCGGCAATTAGGGCATGTGCCCTGACCAGGAATCAAACCACGATCTCCTGGTTTATGGGTGGATGCTCAACCACTGAGCCACAATGGCCAAGCGAGATCCTAATTTTTAAACTAGCCTAGCTCATGTTTTCCATGCCACCAAGGGTGCTTTGAGGATCAAAGTTAGGGACCAAGATATTTAATCCCTTGGTACAATAATCTCTGAACTAAAGCAATATGATCTGTTTGGTTTTGTAATAAAAATCGTAATACCCAAATTAATCTAAACCACATTAGTCTTCAATTTATAGACTTTATATTTAAGAATTGACTACTATAAAGATTACCTACTTTATAAGGTATGCGCTAAATTTATTATCAAAGAGAGTTACTAAGTAGTAACTTAGTAACCAAAACCTGCAATCAAGAACACTCATGGCCCTGACTGGTTTGGCTCAGTGGATGGAGCGTCAGCCTGCGGGCTGAAGGGTCCCAGGTTCGATTCCAGTCAAGGGCATGTACCTTGGTTGTGGGAACATCCCCAGTAGGGGGTGTGCAGGAGGCAGCTGATCGACGTTTCTCTCTCATCAATGTTTCTAACTCTCTATCCCTTTCCCTTCCTCTCTGTAAAAAATGAATAAAATATATATATATATATTAAAAAGAACACTCATGGCTTTCAGTTCAATGCAACAAAATTCAAAGTCCAGAAATAAATTCCATACTTTGGGATAATTGATTTTCAACAACAGTGCCAAGACAATTCAATGGGGAAAAGAAGTTTTTTCAACAAATAGTGCTGGACAACTGGATATCCACATGCAAAAGAATGAATTTGGAACACTACCTCACACCATATACAAGAGTAACTTACGACAAATAACCTATTTTAAAAGAAGGGCAAAGGATCTGAATAGACATTTAAAAATATTGCTCACAAGCACAAATGGCCATTGAATAAATATGACACTCAACATCATTTATTAGTCATCAGAGAAACAAAAACCAAACCACAATGGGATACCACTTCCAGACCCACTATGACTACAATTAAAAACATAGGCAGAAAGGCAAGTTAAATATCGGCAAGTATGTGGTGAAAACAGATCCCTCATATCCTGCTGGCAGAAATGTAAAATGGTGCTGGTGTTTTAGAGTTCAAAAAAAAGTCAAATAGTTTTACCACATGACCAAGAAATTCCCCTCATAGTCATACTCCCAAGAGAATTAAACAGAAAATTTATTCAGGAATGTTCATAGCAACAATACTCATTTGGAGTCAACAAAAACAAAGGTTCAAATCACTGTAATTTAGCCTTTCTAAGCCCCTCAGCTTTCCTAGCTGAAACATCAATACTCTAAACTAAATAATCTGTAAGAATAAGGGGAAAGACTTAAAAGGCATCCAACATACAAAAGAGCCCACATCAAGTCTTTCATGTGTGCCATCTTATTTAATAGTCATCATCTCTATTTTACATACGTAGAAACTGGTGCAAAGTTGTTTAATAAGTTGCCCAAATTATAGGAGATATCATTGGATCTCCAAACTTATTATACTTGAGCCAATTTCTATTCTATAAGATCAGATGACTCAAGGTCAGAACATGTAGACAATTGTCTCTAAAAAAAAAAAATCAAGCCTTTCTAATTCTAGTATATGGGTTGTATTCTAAACCAACACAGTTCTTTCAGTCGTGGTAAAACCAGCTGGTACCCCTATCCTAGCTCTCAACCCTGACCAATTTTCTTTTAAAATGTTTGAATCCTGAGCAAATGTACGTATCAAAAATTAAATGTAGAATCTAAGAGAGAGTCATTTTTCAATCTTGGCAAGTGTGACATGCTTTACTTTATACTATTTTTCTTGACCCAGCAATATAAATAGGTACCATGTTAGCAGTAAGCAATCTGGCACTTTACCTACCAAGGGCTATTAAAATGATCTTCCATTTGGGAGAAATATATACAAAAGTTTGGTGTTGATGGGTGAGGAGCAAGAGTAAGATATTATATAGCATCACTATTCATTAGAGCAGTGGTTTCTACCTTTCCACAATCCACAGCAAGAAAAGTCTTTTCTATTTCTAAATAGTACGTGTCTATAAATATATACTAATACAATAAAACATTAATTCTGTTCAAAAATCATCAACTAATCCTTACTTTTATTATATACAATAAATTGATTTTGTGATCCAGTGATGGTTCTCAAGCCTGCAGTTTTTAAGAAAACATTTGATTAGAGCAAATTTTTGAAACTAATATCTAACAGCTGAGAGGAGGCACTGTTAATTAAACAAGCTTTAAGAACCACAGAACACAACCCTAATACTACGATTATGGATTATCAGGATCCATGGAAATACTCATTAAGAAATAAAATAAAGTAAAAACCCTAACATGTACACTGATCACACCCATATATTTCTTGGTTACTGGGAAAGAGAAAGAAGTTGGGTAATTAGCTAGTGCATTTTGTTCTTGAGATATTTTCTCCTCTATGAAGTGTACTGCAGAATCAGAGAGCTGCTTGAAGCCTGGCTTATTTACCATGTCTTCAGACAGATCATCTCTGGGGCTTTGTGATATATATTTATAATCTTAGAGGGCTGTTAAGAGGAAATAAAACACAAAAAGCACCAAGTACAATGCCAATTACTAGTGGGTGGATGCTCAATATCCTGTAGCTGCAAACATTCTTAGACAACATGCTATTAAGCCAAACCTATCTGAATTTTGCCTTTCAGATAATCCTTTTTAAAAAAGTAACATACTTTTATAGCCATTTTCTATCCTTATTCACACAGTACCTCAATCCGTAGCTTGCTCCTCCCCATTAAAAATTAGATTGTCCCTGGCTGGATATCTCAGTTGATTGGAGCGTCTTACCAATACGCCAAAGTTGTGGCTGAATCCCCGCTCAGGGCACATACAAGAATCAACCAATGAATGAATGCATAAATAAGTGGTCTCTCTCTCTCTCTATGTATGTATGTATGTATGTATGTATGTATGTATGTGTGTGTATATATATATATATATATATATAAAATTTGACTGATTAAAAATCATAATTCAACTTGGACAAAACATATAAGAAACAGATTTCAGTCCAACAGAGCAATACAGGAAAGGAGCAAAGGGTAATAGCATTGGGGTCAAGCAGCTACTTAGTGGCTGCTTTCTTGTGCAAGTTACTGAATTAGTTCTCTCATCTCCAAATGGGAAACTATAGCAGCCACACCTCATGGGGTTGCTTTGGGGATTAGGAACACATGCAAAGCACCTTAATAATCCAGAAGTATTCAACAAATAGTTAATTATTCTTCTTAATAAATTAAATCACTTTGAGAAACTGTCTTTAAGACAATTTTACCTTCTCAGATATATTTGAGACCATCAAAAATACTTATCTTTGCCCAGCTGGTGTGGTTCAGTGGTAACCAGGAGGTCATAGTTCAGATTCCTGGGTCAGGGCACATGCCTGTGTTGTGGGCTGGATCCCCAGTTAGTAACACTGCAATAATAACTGTATGGTGTCAGATGGGTAGTAGAACTTATGAGGAGGGGTCATTTCTTTAATTATATAAATTTCTAATCACTATGCTGTACATCTGAAACTAACCTTCTATAATAATAAAAGTGTAATATGCTAATTAGACCAGACAGCCGAACAACCTTCCAGACATCCTTCCAGACGACCTTCCAGTCAAAGCCAGGGCTGTGAGGGCCGAGGCAGCTGCCGTGGCAAGGCCCTTGCATGAATTTCGTGCATTGGGCTTCTAGTATAAAATAACAAGGAATAACTAATTGATAAAATTCTTTAATTTAAAAGGGGAGAGAAATCAACAAAAAAAAAAGTGCTTTGAAGAATGAAATCTACTTACAAATTATGAATAAACTTTTTGTCAGTACCTGTATCAAGTAAGGTTCCATAACTAACTTACTCATAACATTCACATTTTTTCAAATTTTTATTTTAGAGAGGAAGGGGGGGAGAGAGAGAGAGAAACCTCAATGTGAGAGAGAAACTTAGATCAATAGCCTCCTGTAGGCACCCCAACTGGGGATTAAACATGCAACTTGGGTGTATGGCCTGACTGGGAGTGAAACCTGCGACCTTTTGATGTACTACACAGGACAATGCTCCAATGAAGCCACACCAGCCAGGGCAATATTCACATTTTAAAATCACCTTTTAGTAAATGAAGTGTATGATATATCATAATGTTTAACATACTTGAATAGTCAACACTTTAAAGTTAGGGTTAACGTATATCCAAAACAGGCCTCAGTATGCCCCCAAAACTGTTTATACAGTACAGGTTTTCTACAAGAATCCATAGCTTTTATCACATTTGCAAAGAAGTCTTGACCAAAAGAAGGTTAATTGGCATGATCTTACTAAAAACACATTCTGAAGGCTACATATTGATAAAGTAAAATTTGCATTTATCAAAGGTGGTTTGTTTTTTTGTTTTTGTTTTTTTATGGAATGCTTCTTAAATTTGTGCCATACTTGCACAGGGGCCATGCTAATCTTCTCTGTATCCAATTTTAGTACATGTGCTGCCAAAGCAAGCACCAAAGGTGGCATTTTAAGCAAACTAGATTCTAAATTCTTAAAACATGCTAAATTCACTTAGTCCAGAAGCAGGCATACTCTACTTTCCAAATACTGAATACCTATTAAAAGCTTAAGCTTCTGAGCTAAAATGTCCTTCCAGAAGTCTGAGCTGCCTACCTTTTACATCAAGCATGTCAACTCGCGACCCACAACGAATATTTTTGCAGCCCAGCCAATATAACAGTATGTAGAAACATTTAAATAAAAATTTCGTAACTTAATTTTTACAATATCCTGTTATACATAATTATTAATAACAAACTACATTAGCTAATAATGACTGATTACTATAATCATATTGCATTCATTTCCTTATGCGCAGGCGCACCATTTCTCTCCACTAGTACTAGCAGCGAATATTTTAGCAGCTGATTGCCACGT
Source organism: Myotis daubentonii (assembly GCF_963259705.1). Lineage (NCBI taxonomy): Eukaryota > Metazoa > Chordata > Mammalia > Chiroptera > Vespertilionidae > Myotis > Myotis daubentonii. The sequence goes on from NC_081850.1 coordinate 8,819,486, forward strand.
CATTAGTCTTGGACTGACTTGTTCGGTGTGAGCAACAGGAAATATTTTGCTTTCGGAGAACAAGAAAAATAGCTTTATTTGTGTTATACTTATTAATTTGTGCAGTTATTCAGTGTCTGATAAGTTAATGTTCAAGAAAAAAATATTTTTATTAAAATGTTCCATTATTTTATGTTAACGATTACTCATTTATTTCAACCCTCTGTATTCAGCATGTCTCTATCAAAATAAACCTATGTTTCTATGAAAATTTAAGCTTTTGTGTGTTTTTTTTTGCGGCCCACATAATATAAACTTAAACCTTATTTGGCCCGAGTTAGCCTTTGAGTCTGACATGCTTGCTTTACATTAATTTACATACTCTTATAAACAAAGTAGCTCAGAAAGCTTTATTTTTAAAAGCCTTTATTCACGTGCCATCTTATGGTTGTATAAATTTCATTTTTGCTAAACTTCCATACAAGTAACAAGAACTATTTCCTTCAGAATCATCGTTCAGTTTGACTTGCTGATTTGTTATCAACACAAATCAAAATTAGAATACTGGCTACTTACTCAAGATTTACTTCACTCTCAAATACTCAGGTTCAATATTAATGCAATTATCTGATAAAGCTGGCTGAATATTACAACATTACTATTCATCAAACTCTCCAATAGTATTTTGATTCACTGGACAGAGCATCTGCAGTATTTTTAGCAATGGATCGCTCCTGAAACTGACAAGATGTTTTTAGATGTAACTAAAGTTAACCTAATTCTAATGTAAGATCCCCGTTTTATATCCTACACAAACATTGCACCAAAATTTTAAACAGCCAAATACTAGGCCATCCTTGCCAAAAGGACCATTTCCTTTCATTTACTCTTTCTCAAAGCAGGTACATAAGATGCTCTTGATTAGATGAAATTATCTAAATCCTGAATTTTTAAAATAAGGTAACTAATGTCGTGAACTCCAAGTATTCCTTTGTTAAATTTTCAAATGCAAATTGTTAATTTGGGGTCAATTTCCCTGCTAAAATAAATGCATTGTTACCTCTGTATTCCTAAGTAAACTCTGCTACAAACCCTGTAACACAGGCAAATATTTATAAGGAAGACAATTCCACTTGGCGGACTTGTTCTGCTTAATGGTCCTTATTTATATGCCATTATTTCTTAAACCTTTAAAATCTTCTACCTTCCTGTCTTTCATTATACCAATATGCCCCCAGGTTGAAAAATCCCTGTATTATCTACACATACCCAAAAGCAAAAGAAAAAAATGTGGTTTCTAGTTATTACATCTAGATTCCACAGTTCACTATAATTAACTATATCCTTAGCAGATAATTAATAGTTTACACTGTACAAGAGTGAATTCACTAAGAAAAATGTTCTTTCCTATGCATTAAGCAACCACATAATTGACCAAATAAAAGGGGGGTAGGGAAAGCTCACAAGAGTAGCTTCCTAACACTGTCACAAAGCAAGAGAAGATGACCAATAGAACAAAATACTCCCAAATCAAATTCATAATATTTGCCATTTTAAAACAGATCCTCTAAAATCTCAAAATATTCCTAGAAAAGCAAAGTAACACTTAAAAGTATAGCTGTCTTCTGACCTAAAATACTTAAATTTGGACCTAGAAAAGAGCCTTAAAAAATTATCTGATGCAATTTCCTCATATTCGAAAAGAGGTTGTGGAGGGAACATTTTTGACTAATCCGAAACTGCACATACTCATCTGGAAAAAGTTAATTTTTGAAGAGAATTCCAAGTCTGTTCAGTAGCCATTAGCCCTGTTAACTATTGAGCACTTGGAAATGCAACTAGCCCAAAGTGAGATGTGCTGAATTGCCAAATACACTCTAGATTTCCAAGACTTAGTATTAAAAAAAAGTGGTGGTTCTCATTTATCTGGTTATTTAATGAAGTCCACTCTTAATCAGAACACCCACCAAGGCAAAGAGCATGCAGTTGACTAGGCCTCCTTTACTCCAGTCAGGTCACATGAGGCAGTGCTGACAACATTACTAGAACTGGGGCTCCGGATTCTTCAATTCTCATCTAGCCACGGAAAATAATCATTGGCAATTAATATTCTGGGGTGGAGAACATCCTTTCCTATCTAAATAAAAGCTTCTCAGACTATTAAAATATTAAGTGATTACAAAAGCATGCTGTGCTGGTCATTGATGGCAAATTTTCCCCATTCCTGAGGGGAAAATACTCTACCAAATAGAAACAAACAGAACTGCTATTAATATTCCTTAAAGACCAGTTCTATGGAGAAAAATACCCTTTAGAAGAAGTTTTTCAGACTTTTTTTTGACACTGTCAGAAAAAGATATTTTGCAGAAATACACGTCTACAGATGAATCAACAAGTATTTTCTATTTTTTAAAAAATTCTGATCATCACCCACTAATTTGATTTAATGACTCAATGAAGTGGGATCTACAGGTTTGAAACATTGGTCTTTATTTCTTTCTAATAAGTCTGAACTAATTGATTTACAAACTTTCTCTTTATGACACTTGCAAAATTCCCGAGTCTTTCAAATTCAACAGAGCTTCAATTTTATGAAGAGGATAATACCCTTTAGCTGTGACTGCGAAGTAACTATCCGAAAAGGGTTCATTTCCCACATAAACTATCACCGTCTGTACCCTAGTGACACATTTTTTAAAATATATTTTACTGATTTTTTACAGAGAGGAAGGGAGAGGGATAGAGTTAGAAACATCGATCAGTTGCCTCCTGCACACCCCCTACACTGGGGATGTGCCTGCAACCAAGGTACATGCCCTTGACCGGAATCGAACCTGGGACCCTTCAGTCCCCAGGCCGACGCTCTGAGCCAAACCAGCTAGGGCCCTAGTGACACATTTTAAAATGCTATTTAATCGTAACTGAATTTAAAAGGGGTCAAGACATTTGTCTACGTTCAAAAAGCTCAAAAGTTTAAAAACAGTACTTTTAGCAATTGTGTACAAATAAATCAAACACCCTCACAAAACCACTCAAAATAACTTACAAGTTTACAAGTTATTTACTTCCTTAACTATACATACTCCCTGAATATACTGTAACTGAACCTGACCACCATACAGCAAAAAAAGACCTGGATATAAACAATCATGTCCTAAAATACATAATTTTACAATTGGGAGATTTCCAAGTCAATACAGTGGGGCCTTGACTTACGAGTTTAATTCGTTCCCAGACCGAGCTCGTTAACTCAAATTACTCTAGCAACTCAATGCAAAACATCAGCTGAGAGACAGCTGGCATCTCAAAAAGCTCATTAGTCGGGACACTCGTAAGTCAAGGCCCCACTGTATAAATAAATACAGGGGACTGCTAACGAGGTTTTAACTTAGGAATTCAGTGCCAAGAAGACAGTACTTAGTACAATTTTAAAAAGTAAACTCATCCAGTCTCCTAATTACTTCAAGAATTTAACACTCACTGTGCCCAATGCCTCCTCCTCGTTTGCCAACCCTCTCGTCAATAAGAAGTTTGCTCAAACACACCCTCATCTCTGGCACAGAAGGCACGGGTCCAGGCCCTACTGTAAAAGTTGGAGAGACAGAGGGCCATTGCTGGCCAAGGACAGAAAGGTGACATAGTCCTCGCACCGGAGCCCGCCGGGCACGTGCACCAGCCAGCCTGCTTCCAGGGGTGCAGCCGCCACTCGGGGCTGGGGCCGCTGGCGGGGGCCCAGGTGGCCAGGCACAAACCCATCCCCCGTGATCCCACTGACTCCCGCCCGACCCACTGCCCCGCCAAGGACGGCGGCCCCGGCGGCCCAGCTGCTCCGGGACTGAGGCTGCGCTCGGCCGAGTGGAATAGGGGCAGGGAGCCAGCGCAGGGACAGCCCGCCCGCACGCTCGCTAGCGTCCGGGCCCCCCCCCGCACTTCCTACATTCCCTCCCGCAGGCCAGCCCCCAAGGCCAAGGTCTCCCCGGCTCACAAACTTGATGGCGGAAGTGACGTTGGGGACCTGGCGACTCCAGTAGCCAGTCACGCTACGGCGGGGGGAGGCACCGGCCAATGGGCGACGACCGGGGGCCGGACTTCCCCCCAAGCTGGCTGGCAGCGGGGGAAGGGAGGATTGAAGAATGTGAAGAATGACCCCTCCCCCCGCCCGTGAGGCGCTGGGCGGGAAGCGCAGGGGGCTGGGGCCAGCCGGCCGCGCCACGCGGCGCCCATCCCCCGCCGGCACCACTGCCACCCGCGGTCCCCTCGAGGCCAGCCCACCCGCCCCAGCCCCCAGGCCCCTTCCGGTCGGCCCCAACGCTCCCTTTCTCCCACCGCCCCAGGGAGTCAAGCGAAGGAAAATGGCGACGGGCCCGCGCGCGCCGTCCGTTTACCCTGCTGACCTCGGGCTCGTAGAAAAGGCCACCGTCTGCAGCTTCCGTTGGCGGAGTCGGACCGGCTTTCGTTCCCGCCGCCACCCGCCATCCCCCGGGAGCGGCGCGCGAGGACGCGAAAGGGAGCGAGGGCGGAGGGCCGTGGCGGCCTGAAGGAAAGCAGCGCGGGCGCCGGGAGGCCGAGGCGGGTGCGGACCCGAGCGCAGCGCGCGAGCCCATTGGCTGGACTGCCTGATTGACGTTCGCCTCGCCCTTTCGCCTGGGCGGAAACGGGCGCCCGGACCCCACTGGAGGGCGGTGGCTGGTCCCGCCCTGTGCTGGGCGGTCACCGCGGGAAGGGCGCGCGGGCCCGCCCACCCCGTCCGCTCCGGGTTTCCGATTGAACTGCCGGTGAGTGGTGGGCGGTGTTTCTCTCCCCGCCCCCCCCCCGCGTGACCACGGCCGGGGCCGTCACGTGGCGGCCGAGAGCGCGCCGGGCGCCAGCGCTCGGGCTCCCCGCGAGGCCGCCCCACAGGTTGCCCAGCTGGAGGCGAGCTGGCGTTTCAGCCGACCGCCTCAGGTTTGGGAGCCCCTTTTCAAGGCAGTCTTTAATTTCCCTATTTTAAGAATCAATCGAGTGGAAGAACAAATGGATTCGCTTTCTTCCCCTTTTTCTGGTATTAATAAATAAATACATAAATTTTCAATTAACCTAAAGCACAGTTCCTGTGCGCCCATGAGGACTTTGCCCACCTAGGGCCCAGAGAGCACAGCGCTGGGTCGGTCTGTGCCTGGGGACCCCGCCCCCACCCGGGCTCCCTGTTTTCACTCACTCACTCTAACTTTGTGCACAGGGTTTGTAAGAGCGACAACATCAGCCTCCTCATGGGTAACATGTTTTTGGCGGCACTTGGCGTGTACCCGTTGCGTTTAATTTATGATCTCACTTGTATGATCGCACGGTAGATGCCAGAGGAGTTAGGTGCAGAGTTACTGTGTGGGCTGACGTGAACAAGACACTAAAAGAAAGAAAAGGAGGTTGGCCTGAAAGGTGGGGGAGATGCAGGGAGGGCTTTTAACTTGAAAGTTAAAAGACAGACAAATGGGAAAAAACAACTTTGTAAAGTCTGTAACCGACAAAATATGAATGAAAATGTCTAGTAGTTAAGAGCAAAGATCTGAAACCAGACTGCTGAGTTTGAACCCCAGTTCTGCCCTTTCCGCACGACACGGCAGTACAATACTAGAGGCCCGGTGCACGAATTCGTGCAGAGTGGGGCCCCTTGGACGGCTCTTTTTTATTGTATTTATTTATTTTTTAAAAATTCATTTTTTAACATTTAATCACCTTTATTTATTTTTCGTTGGTTTGTTTTTGTTAATCCTCACCCGAGGATATTTTTCCATTGATTTTTTAGAGAGAATGGAAGAGAGGGAAAGACAGAGAGCAACATTGATGTCAGAGAAATACATCAATTGGTTGCCTCCTGCAGGAGCGCTGACCAGGGCCCAGCCGGGGAGGAGCCTGCAACCAAGGTACATGCCCTTGACCAGAATCGAACCTGGGACCCTTTGGTCCACAGGCTGATGATGCTCTATCCACTGAGCCAAACCAGCCAGGGCATGAAACCGGCTCTTAGACATCCCCTGAGGGGTCCTGGATTGCGAGAGGGCGCAGGCCAGGCCAAGGGACCCCACCAGTGCACGATCAGGGCCAGGGAGAAACGCAAGAGGTTTGGCCCAGCTGGACCCCAGCAGCAAGCTACCCATTGGAGCATCTGCCCCCTGGTGGTCAGTGCACATCAAGCGAGCGGTTGAGCGGCCTTAGCATATTATTAGCATATTACGCTTTGATTGGTTGAATGGACTTAGCATATTAGGTTTTTATTATATAGGATTTGGCAAATTGCTTATTCTTCCTGTGCCTCAGGTTCTCATATATAATATTGGGATTGTACCAAACACTTACCTTATAGAATTGTTGTAAGGATTAAACATTGCAAGTACTTAGAACAGTGCTTGGTGCATATAAGCACTACATGAGTATTTGCTAATACTTAAATATATACAGTACATTTTTTCAAATGAGTAGGAAAAGAGTATAGACAAAGGATATAAACTGGCAATTCATAAAATAAACAAAAATGACCAATCAAAAAGGAAGAGATGTTGATCCTCGTAAGCAAGTAAATGCAAATCAGAGCTATCTCCCAGTTTATGACAAATCATCAAATATGCCCTGAAAAACTATGATGGTGGTGTATACCTATAGTTGTCAATATGGGAAGATTGTCAGGGTTCTATTGTTATTCGAGAAATAAAGTTACAAAGTAATGTGTATGACATGACCCCACAAATGTTAAACGATAGTTAGCTATAGAATTACTCATGATGTTTGCCTTTACACATTTCTGGGTTCTTAGCAAGTATGTATTGCTTTCATAATTAAAAAAATTATAAATACAAAAGCTATGCCAGAGATAGTTGTTCCTGTCAACCAACTGTTGCCACCAATGCAATGCCAACAGGAAGAGATTTGGGAGACAGTGAAGAAGAAGACTTGATCTGGTGCAAACTGCTCAGCAGTGATACAGTGTGGCTGTGAATACAGCACTGCTATGGAGCAGCACGAAAGCGCTACAGCAAAACTGCACGGCCGTGGAACTCTGCTCTAGCAAGTAGCTCGGGGTGGCTCAGCTCTACCCAGCTAGACTCAGTTTTCTGGCTCTGGTGGAAAGTGTGGGTCCTCTGGCAGCAGGGGAACTGGCTTATATGGACAGGAGTCCCCACCCCTGATTCCTGATTGGTCTGTCCTCATGCAAATGAGGACATCAAATCCTCACAGTTTCATTGGTCCAAAAGGCACTGTCTTGATTGGTCAGAATAGAGCTGCTCTGATTGGTCAGAGCTGCACAGCTGGTGGGGGGAGACGCCTTAATACTATTGGTTGAAATGGGATTCCAGGAAACCTTTATAAGGACTGGCTCAGATGGCAGAAACACAGTGCAAGCAGGCAGTTGAGCACAGAGGTTCTCTGCAAGGCATGGTTGGCATAAGAGACCCTTGTGCAGAAATGGCTATAGGCTCTGGTTTGTTTTTAATTTGAGCCCAGTTAGCCCTCAGGAGCCCTTTTTAGCAGGTGTCCTTTATTTTTCCCCCCAGGGTTCACACTTCCCAATATCCATTGTCTCCCTTTTCTGTAGTAAATAGAAACCCAGTTTTTAGGTGACAGCAGAACCGAGTGCCCTCTGATGTAGCTATGTGGCTAAGTTCTGGCTGCTAAGATGTGAGCAGGAGAATGGATGGGATTTCTGGGTTCTGACCTCCAAGGGGAGGTTTTGCCCTTTCTTTCCCTCTTTCTGATTTCCAGCTGCCTGGGTGGGATGGGGTGTGGTAGAAAGACACATGGAGGGGAACCCCAGTCCCCTGCTGTCATCCACCAATGCTTGTACTTTAAGTGAGATAGATATGACTTATCCCAGTTTGAAAGGGGGCAGCAATAGAATGTTGGGGAACCAGCTAGTACTGAAAGAAATATTAATCATGCTCTGTGAACCGTGACTGTTTTATTCTGATTAAAGAAGGCACTTCTACCCTGGCTGGAGCTGACCTGGAAAAGCAGCCCTTCCTTCCCATTTGGAGCTGCCTATTCTCATGGAAAGATGAACAACTTTGCTGCAGAACCAGAATCGCCAGCCCTTTGAAGGTCCCCAGCCCTTCTGCACACCTGCAGGCCTTTGCAGACCTCCAGCCTGCTTATCTGTTCACTGCTCACCTGCACTCCCTTTGGCTATTCCCCCCACCCCCAACCCCAGCCCTTGCATATCACTAAGCCCTTTGAAGACCCCTTGTCCTTTTGCATATCTGAAAACTGCCCTTTTGCCTACTTTTCCTTTGTACTTTTACTGTTTAAGCAACTGGCTCATGGTGTGGTGCAGAGCAGATTTCTGTGGCTGACCTGCTGCTCTTCACGCTGCCGGCAGGACTGGAATAAACGCTCATATATGATTCAACTCTCTCTGCTTCATTGGCTTGCGTAGTGACAGGCAGCATAGACCCATTGTTTGTCCGGTTACAATGTAAGCCCCTGACATTTAGGAATACTTCCACAGGAAGCTAGCCTGATAGGTCAGGCATGCCCACACAATGTGCTCTCCTTCTGCATGTGGCTTCTTAGGAGATGAAGAGGGCATTCTGTGGAAAGAGCACGCCACTTTTGGAACAGAGCACACATGGAATAGAGCTGGAAACCCCAGCTCCTGTTTCCCAGGATGCACTCTGGGGCAGCTTCTGTGTTCAATTAGATCATAGTAGGGAAGTGCTTTGGAACTGCTGAGTGATGTGCGGACCTGGTGTCATTACTGATCATTATTTATAGTGATAGCAAGAGGCAGGAAGAGCATGAATTTGAATCCCTGCTCCCGACTAAGGAGGCAAACTGCTGCCCAGGTAAGCCAGCCCATGGTAATCCTTAGGTTCAAGTCCGAGCCTGTTCAGAAACCTGCCCTCAATCTTCCCCTCCACTCCCCATGCTTGTGGGGGCCCAGCTCCAAACACTCACTGCTCAAGCCTCCTGGAATGTTAGTCCTCACCTTGGCTGGCTGGTCCTGGTCACTCAGATGGCATTTACGCTTAGCCGGCTCAGCGAGACCTTTCCTGACCACCCATATCTCACCACTCTATTTTTATAACACCCTCAGCATTTTAACACTCTCTGAACCCATCTTGATTGTTTTATTGTTTGCCCACCAAGAAAGCAAGAGCCTTGTCTGTTTTCACAACCATGTCTCCATCTCCTAGAACAGGGCTCCGATGCTCATAAACATCTTTTGAAAGAAGTGTGAAATTAAAAACCAAGAGAGGAGGGCAGTTTGTAGGGGGGGCTGAGCTCCAAGGATACAAACAGGTGGAGAGGACAGCAAGCAGGAGTCCACTCTTGCAGGTGGTGACCAGCAGAGAGTGTGAAAAAGCAGAGGGAATACCAGCTAGCTAGACCAGGAAGGGAAGGAGATGCTGAACCCCGAGAAGACCCCAAACTGCTCTGCTGAGGTTCCAGGAGTAGCCAAGCTCCAAAGGACCCCAGAGACCCAGTGTCCCTGAGGCCATGCCATCTCAGACCACACTTTTTGTCCACACCTCCCTGCAGGCATCCTCAGGACAAAACCCTCCCTCCACCTTTGTTTTCCAGAAGCCTAAATAAATCAAGTAAAGCAAACACATTCCTGGCAACCCTCTCCAGGCGAGATTGGGGCTCTTTGTGAAGCTGCGCCCTCTGGCCCTGCAGTCAGCACTTTGCCCTAGGTGAGCAGTTCCCCCCTACACCCCCCCCTTCTTCACAGCTTAAACCCCCTGCCCATAATCCTGGGTGCCCACCACGTCTTAGTGCAGAGCATGGGCGGATACATCAGGATAATGCTGACTGGGCAGGGACTCCTGAGGCCTCACTCTGAGGGAGATCCCAAAAAAAGGCACACATCCCTACACACCACCCGAGGCCGCAAACTGGCGATGGCTTGGAGTTCCCATCTGGTTCACAGAAGTGCTTTTTATGTCCTTGCAATGTTGTAAGTTTATTTTTAATTATCTGACAACTTTCAAAAGAATCAAGACATTTAATAGTTTAATAATCTGGGTTTCTTGCTTTTCTTAAAAACCCCCCCCCCACACACAAAATAAAAACAAAAACAAAAACCTGAAATCTCTGGCTGTATACACTCAGCCTATGTTCCAACAGGACAACATTTTCTTTAGATACAGCATGGCAACTGCTAATTCTCACAGCCTCCCTGCCCTCCAGCCGGCTTCATTTTTGTTAAGAGCCTGACTCCCATGGTCATCTGAGTTTGTGTCCTCGCTGCCTTCTCTTTGCAGGCACGTCTACTGCCCCACTTGGGCCAGTGGTTTTGACGTAGGCCAAGCGAAGCCCTTTCAGAAACTAGGAGAAAAGGACCCCTTAGCTTCAGACTAGAAGCTGTAATGGCAGGAGAGAAGAGGGCATTCTTCAGGAAAAAAGCAAAAACAATCACAGAGAAAGAGACGAAAGAGAGAAGGGGGCTTCTGAGAGTGACTAAGTTTGGGCCCTGTCCCCTCTGAGGCCACCCTATCCTCTCCCCGGTGCTTTTCAGAAGTCCCTTTCCTTCTTTCCCAGCTGAGCAGGGCGGAGCTCCTGTCAACTGCAACCGGTCACCACTGAAAACAAGGTAGCCGGAAGGAGGAGGGACTTGAGAATGACATTCAGAATCCATGCTGCTAACTGTGTGATTTTAGACAAACCACTCATCTTCTCGGTTCCTTCATCTGTGCGCTGAGGACCCCATTGCTTACCCCTAAGGGGAGTGAAGTTCCCATAATGTCATTTATGTGAGGCATCGGATGCAATTCCACTGATGGCATGCCTCTCGGGGCACCTAAGGATTCCATAGCCCGGACTGAACTTTACATTCACTAAACACTGGTGGCTGGGATTAAGAAGAGCGAGTTCCTTCCTGAAGAACAGCAGGGTTCTTTAAGGACATATTTGCAGATCAGTATTCTGGGGTAGGCTGGAGGAGACAGGCCTCCGGCCAGATGGACTTGGATTTGCATTAAGTTTACTCTTTCAATGTCTGTGTAATCTTGGGCTACACAAGGTTACATTTAAATTCTCGGACCTGGAGTTTCCTTCTATCAAGTGGAGCTAATAATTCTTACCTCCTTCAATTATTTTAAGAATGGAATTAACTCATTAACATAAAGAGTGTATACTAAGTGAAAGATTCAGGGTTGGGCTGGAGTCACACAAAACAGACTCAAGGCTCAGTGTAATCAAAGTAATATTTATTCCAGGTACCTGGGTGCAGGCGGTCTGACTCGAGAAAGAGTCAGCGGTGAATTGGGGGTGGGGGGTGGAGCAGGCCTTTTATGCTCAGGGAGAGCTGCAGAGGGGACTTCGGCTGGACCCAGATATCAGGATCGTGCCCCATGGTAGTTTTATGGCCTTGTCCTTTGTCCTTCTGCTGGCGCCAGAAGTCCTTTCTCGGGGGGCTGTGCAGGGGTGATGGTCTTCAGGAATTTCTGTAAAATAACCACTCAGGGGAGCATGTTTGTGCAAGGCTTAGGCTAACAGAAGGAGCTTTCCCTTTGATGCTGGTTAGATTTTTTAAGGCTCAAGCCTTGCTTTCTCCAGTCAACCCTTTCACTAAGCATACAACAAATTGTTGTTATTGTGAGGGAAAAGGAAAAGCTGCAGTGAGGACTGGCCAGGGGCACGGGCTTCATCTCTGGGAAGCCATTGCTACTGTGATTTCTGGCATCGGAAGCTCAACTGAGCTAACAGTGCACTGTGAGTCCTCAGAGCACAGAGCTGTTCTGTTCAGTTGTGCTAAGGACTCACCTCTTGCACACCCACACCAGCGGCCAAGCCAGTGGCCCCTACCATTCACGGCTGCCTGTGTGAGCTTCAAGACACAAGTGCTTTTTAAACAGATTCCTGTTTGTTTGTTTTTTAAAATCTTTGGATGATCAATTACCAATGTAAGACCACTTATTAAGAGAGATACCACAATGTGGAAAAAATATTTTTAAAAGGTGAAATGTAGCAACTTGAACGTTGCAGCCAAAAGGATAAAAGTTGTAGACGGATCCCTAGGCCCGACCTCGCTTCCCTGTGCAGAGGTCTCGCTGGCGGAGGAAGGAGAGGAGGAATGAGATGGGTTCTGGGAAGCTTTGCCTCTTTATTTGACTTTGGCACAGAACCTGGTGCTGCCTTGCACAATATCCTCCGGTGCCTGTTGGGACAGATGGCCCTGCAGGCACAGCCGGCTGCCAGGCCTCCGGGAGCCCTGCGGAGCAGGTCAGCACTTGGTCAGCATGGGGCAGAGCGGGGGAAGGCAGTGACGCCCATTCTTTTAATGAGCTCTTGAAAGTAGGGACTGATCACCTGAAACTATACTGTACCTCAACTCTATTTTAAAAAATTAAATTAAAAAAGAAAAGCAAGCAGTGCCTGATGGAGAGTGTTCCTGGGGGGACCTGGGGCCCATGCTGCATTCCGTGCGCTGCCGGAGCGCCCTCCTCTGCTGGGAGAGCTGTGGGGCTGCCAGTTGCCGGGCCACCAGCTGTAACTTCTCCAGCCTGGAGGCCTGTGCGCACTCCGGCTGCCTTTTCAGAGTGGCAGCCCGGCATTTGGTGCCACTGGGCAGGCTGTCTCCAACAGCTTCCATCATGGCCCACGTGTCTGCGCTGGTGGCCGGGTCCCAGGAGCTTGTCTGTCCTGTGGAGGCAGAGTGAACATCTCCTTAGGAAAGATCTGCAGAGGGCAGGTCCAGGCACCTGGTTCATGGTGCTGCCTCAGCCTCTTTCCTACCCAAAGAACCCTGGCTCCTCAGGCCAGCAATGGTGGGCAGCTAAAAACACTGTTTGCTTTCTGCTTCCCTTGCAGTTACGCGTGGGTGGCGGGTGTGCCACAGAAACAGAAGTGGGAGCTGTTGGGTGGGGCTTCTGGGGAAGCTGCTAAAAATAGGCAGATGCCTCTGGGCCTTGCCCTCTGTCTGTCCCCTTCCTTCCTTTCTCCAGGACTCAGGGATGCCCGAGCAGAGCAGCCTCCTGGTGACCATGTTCTGACCAGCACACAGCCCCGCTGAAAGAAGAGGGCGGAGCATTGGAGCCGCCAAGCCAGCAGCCCTGCCTCCCTGCCTCTGGATATTTCATTAAGTACAAAAGTGGAACCCCTAACCTAGCCAATTTGGCTCAATGGATAAAGCATCACGATGCCTGCGGACTGAAGGGTACTGGGTTCGATTCTGGTCAAGGGCACATGTCCAGTTGCAGGCTCCATCCCAGTGTGGGGCGAGCAGGAGGCAGCCGATCAATGATTCCCTCTCATCATTGATATTTCTGTCTCTCTTCCCTCTCCCTTCCTCTCTGAAATCCATAAAAATATATTTTAAAAATAACAATAAAAACACAGCTTTAAAAAAAAAAGCAGAACCCCGATTTTTTTTTCCAAATTATAAGAGAAAGTTTATTTAGAAAGTTACAGAGGTAGAAAGGAGTCAGTAGGGCTGCCTAGGCTCAGGAAACGAGTTATGGAAGCAAAAGAAGGGCGTTTGGAGCTTAGGAGAGAGAAAGGCAAAAGCAACGCCACTCCAGGGAAGAAGAGGGTGACGGGAAAGGCCTTAAAGGGAGAGGCCTCATTTTTTTAAGCAACATAATCAGACATAATCTATCACAATCAAATCCAGATCTTTTTTGAAAAAGTAGCCAATTGGAAGGAATTACCTGAATAATTTTAAGGGGAATGAAATCTCAACCCACCCACTGTGATATTTCTAGGAAGTCCAGATCTTGGTCTCTCAACTGTCCACAGTCCACAGCGCCCTTCCCTGATGGGTCAACTTGTTGGTCTCAGCTCATCCTTAAATCTCAGCTCCAGCATCGCCTCTGTGATCAGGTCTGCCCTTGGGTAGTGGGTCAGCTAGACCTCGGGCATCATCTAAGTCTTGCATCTCATATTCCTGCCTGTGAAAGGAAGGGCGGTGGGTTCTGAAGAGGACTGGTGAGATGATGACCATGCAGTGGCCAGCACTGGACCAGGCACACAGTGGACACTGGACAAATTGATCTTGCCTTTGTTGACACCTCTTCCCCCTCAGGCAATGAGAGAATCTTCCATTCTACAGGCTTCCACAGGTCTCAGATATGTCACCATTGTCCACAATACACGAAAACATTCTAGCATTTATCCCCATGACTTGCCTGCCCAGTGTATGCAAGGGTGTTTTGTTTGACCCACTAGACAAGCGGTTCTCAACCTGTGGGTTGTGACCCCTTTGGGGGTCGAATGACCCTTTCAAAGGGGTCGCCTAAATACATCCTGCATATCAGATATTTACATTGCTAGTCATAACAGTAGCAAAATTACAGTTATGAAGTAGCAACGAAAATAATTTTATGGTTGGGGGTCACCACAACATGAGGAACTGTATTAAAGGGTCACGGCATTAGGAAGGTTGAGAACCACTGCACTAGACTAATCTTCTTGAGGATAAAACAACCACAACAACAAACAACCAAACAGACATGATCAACATACAACAGAATCTCAGGTCCTGGCAAGTGCTTTAAAGAAAGACAAAGGAAGAGAGAGCCAGGGGCCTGGTGGCGGCTGAGGGCTGAGGGCTGAGGACGAGGCCGCTCTTTATTTCAGGTGGTCTGGGAAAGCATCTCAGAGAATCTGACCTCTGAGGAGAGGGCTGAGTAATGGTCAAGGAATGTCATTTCTGAGGGTGGTGAGGCCTAGAGACTGAGCCCAGCTCAGAGTGGGGGGCAAAGAGGGCAAAAAGGCAGGTGGGGCCAGGAGGTGGGTTTATTTGAAGAATAACGGACTTCCCACCAACTGGGGATTTTGAACAAGGGAATGGCATGATTTAAACATTGAACAATCACTGGCTATTAGTGGGGCAGAGTGGGCAGGAGGAGTCCATGTGGAAGTCACTAGAGTGTCCAGGCGGAGGTGATGAGCATGGCCAGGAGAGATGGAGTGGGGGGCTAGGGACCTGGGAGGTGCATGGAGGGGATGCATCTGGGAAGGGAAGAGGGCACTGTCATGCCTGAGCCATCATCGTGCCTGGTACTGGGGCTGGGAGGACCAGGTTGGGGGATACTGGAATTCCTTTCTGTCTAGCTTATGTTTGGCGGTACTAGATGTGAGTTTATACAGTTTTCATCAAGTTTGGAAAAAAATTGGCCATTGTTTCTTCAAATACAGTCAAGCTTTGGTTCTTGAACATCTCCCATCTCAAACAATTTGGTTCTCGACCAAGTTGTTCACAGAAAAAAATTTAACCAAATGTCAACCAAAACTTCAGTTTTCGACCTGACAATACTTTCATGCTGATACCTCAGCATGACAAAAAGCATCTCTGAGGCAACAAGCAAAGGGCAGAACACTTCTGTTGCTGGCAAAATCGATGACCAGCACAATTTTAATCATAAAGAGGCCATCAAGGGTGTGAAAGTGCTCACAAAACAATAGTCACAGGCAATTGAATTGGTAGAAAAATTGTTGATTGGATAAATGAAAAGCAGTTAGCTGGTGATAGCATTTCCCAGGCAGTGATATATGAAAAATTTGTTTAAGGCTAGTAGAGGGTGGTTTGATAAATTTAAGAAAAGAAGTGTTTATTTATAAATTAAACAGTACATTAGACATGTACTGTATATAAGTAATTCAATTTGCATTATTTCTAATGGGGAAAAAATGATCCAGTTTTTGAACAAATCACTTCTGGAACAGCCTTGCGGAACGAATTAAGTTCCAGAAATGAGGTGCCACTGTACTTTTCCTGCCTCCCCCCAAACCCTATCATTTCCTTCAGGGACTCCACTTGAAGTTGTTTCACAACTTGCTACTTCGGTTTTTTAAAACAATTCGTATTCCTCGGAACTAAGGTGGCAGCACAGGTAAACGCCTGTACTCGCCACCTCCCACAACCACATCAAAATTACAACTAAAATACAGAACAACCATCATTCAGAACCACCTAAAAGCTGGCTGAATGGAAGTCCTACAACTAGAAAAGTAAAGGAGAAAGCACATAGAGACTGGTAGGAGGGGCGGAGGTGCAGAACCGGCTGGTCCGACATCCACAGGTGCGATTTTTTTTAACTGGGAGGGAGATTGTCTGTGGAGGCTGCCCGTGAGGAGCAAGGGGTACCAGCCCCACACCAGACCCCAGCCCAGGGTCCCAAAGCTGGGAAGAGACGTCCCCCAACTACAGGCTGTAAAAACCAGCAGGGATTGTGGTTGAGTGACATGGAGGTGCTGGAGATCCAGGTGTTCCTTTTAAAAGGCCAGCGCACTTGGACTCAATACCTTTGACCTCCAGCACCAGGTAGTTCTGGGGGACCCAGACGCATATGGGGAGGAACTGGACTGTCTGAAATCGGGGCAAGAACAGAGGGGCTGCTTCCTCCCAGACAGGTGCATTGTTCCTGTGCTGGGACCACCCCTGTCCAGGGCTGACTGGCAGCCATAGCTGAATCTCAATTAGCCTGGAGCAAGCTCCACCCTGGGGATTCCCTGAGGTCCCGCCCCATCCAATTTGCAGCCACATCCAAGGTGTTTGCAGCAGCTTTTCTATATGAATGGCCTGTCCTGGCTCAGGCTTCAGACTTTGCTAAAACCTCTCAAACAAGCTGCATCTGATGATAGTGTGCCCCAAACCTATCAGTAAAAGGCCCAAGACTCAGCACTAGCACCAGCCTACTTTTCTTCACAGCTGGGCATTGCCTCCTGTAGAGCAGCTCTCCCACTGTAGTTGCAGCTGGTCCTCACAGCCAATTGGCCCAGAGGTCAACTCCTCCAAGAGACACCAACAGCAATCAACACTCAACTATAAGACTATGCACAGCTCACACAGGGGTGTACCTAAAGTGCCCAGCTCAGGTGACTAGGGAGGTTGAGCCACTGGGTCCTACAGGACACCTACTACACAAGGCCACTCTACCAATTCCAAGGGACATAGTAGCTCTACTTAATACATAGAAACAAAAACAGGGAAGCAGCCAAACTGCAGAGACAAAGAAACATGTTACAAATGAAAAAAAAATGGAACTCTCTACTGGATAGAGAGTTCAAAACCATGGTTATAAGGTTACTCAAAGATCTTCATGAGAGCTTCAAGGGACTTAGACTTTCAAGAAAGAACCAGTCAGAAATTAAGCATACATTAATTGAAATAAAGAACAATTTATAGGGATTCAACAGTAGAGTAGAGGATTCTGAGAATCAAGTCAATGATTTGGAGTATGAGGAAACAAAAAACACCCAATCAGAAGTGCAAAAAGAAAAAAGAATCCAAAAATATGAAGAAAGTGCAAGGAGTTCCTGGGACAACTTCAAGTGTACCAATATACACATTATGGGGGTGCCAGAAGGAGATGAGAGAAAGAAATTGAAAACCTACTTGAAGAAATAATGACAGAAAACTTCCCCTATCTGGTGAAAGAAATGTACTTACAAGTCCAGGAAGCACAGAGAGTCCCAAACAAGAGGAACCCAAAGAGGCCCACACCAAGACACATCATAATTAAAATGCAAAGGGTTAAAGACAAAGAGAGAATCTTAAAAGAAGCAAGAAAAAAGCAGTTAGTTACCTACAAGGGAGCGCACATAGGACTGTCAGCTGATTTCTCCACAGAAACTTTGCAGGCCAGAAGGGAGTGGCAAGAAATATCCAAAGCGATGAATAGTAAGGACCTACAACCAAGATTACCCAACAAAGCTCTCATTTAGAATTGAGGGTCAGATAAAGAGCTTCACAAACATGAAAAAGCTAAAATGGTTCACCACCATCAAACCAGTATTATATGAAATGTTGAAGGGTATTATTGAAGAAGAAGAAGACATAAAAAATATGAACAATAAAATGGTAACAAATACATACGTATCAACAATTGAATTTAAAAATCAAAATAAATGAACAAGAAATCTAATGAAAAAATAAACTGGTGAATAAAACAGAATCAGAGGCACAGAAGCATGGCATGGACTGAGGAATCTCAGAGGGAAGGTGGGAGTGGGGAAGGAATAGATTAACCAAAGATCTTACCTATGGACACAGGGAGTAGGGAGGTGAAGGCATGGGGTGCGGTGAGAACCAGGTAGAAAGGGTAATGGGGACATCTGTAATACTCTCAACAATAAAGATTTAAAAAGCTTTCTTTATTCCTCTGTTTCATTTTGTATAGTTTCTATTGCTATGCCTTCAAGTTCACAGGCTTTCCTTCTCAATGCCTAGCTACGGTTCATCGCATCCAGTATATTTTTCATGACATTGTAGAAATTCAATTTGAACCTTTTTTTATATCTTCCATGCCCCTACCTTTTTGCAATATAGAATACATTTGAGAATCCTCTTAGTAGCCTGAGATGGGGTGCCCCCAGCAGGCCACTGTGTCCTGGCAGGAACAGGCAAGTGGAAGGGACAGAGCAGGGCTGCTGGAGCTCAGAGACACACAAGTGGAGTGGCAAGGACAGACCTTCAGAGCCACATCTGTGCATCAGGAGTTGGCTGCAGCATTTCAAGCCAGTGCCAAAGTATGAAGAGTCAGGAACAGTTTTTACCTCCTGCAAAGAAGTCACCACCTTAGTGTTTCTGTGACAGATGACAAGGCAACCTGAACCTGGTGATTGGTGCTATTTAATCTGTGAATAATGAAAACTCTGCCTCTTCTGCCTCCTCCAGGGTTGCTGGGGGGATCAAACTCACTCAAGATTGAGAATGTGCTTTGTCAACAGTAAAGAATTAAAGCTGCAGTGGTGGAATTCTTGAAGCCATCTAATTCATATCTGAGTTATATGTGATTTGGGGATCGTCCTAAAGTCAGTGCCAAAGGAAAGATCACATATGTCAAATTAGCTTTGATGGTCCCTTAGCTGGGGAATATGGAATGCAGAGTGCACATGGTTCTGTATAAATCAAGCTATAGGAATGAGTATAGATACTCAATCTATAAAGCACTGCATAGCATCAATAAAGGGTTCATAGGCCATATTATATAAAAAAACTCATGCTGAAGACTAAACATCAGAATCACACTCAGCTCTCCAAACTCTTCACTCCTAATAGGCATGCAGGAATCAACAGAGGGAATAGTGGATTGCTGGAGGCTAAGACCAACAAGTAGTTAGCATAATTATGTGAGAAGTTCTTAGAAGGCTAATGGACTTTGATATTCAGCAAGGGCTGAAAAATCAGCATTGTATTACCCTGCTGCTGGCTGAATGGTTGAAGGCAATACCCTAACCTGATAATCCTTTATTGTTTACCAAACCTTACCATTGATATGTCTGTTTGCTTTGCTAAAAGGCAATTGTGTATTCTAATAAATAAAAAGCTAATGGATCTGGGCATTCAGGAGAACCTCTCCGCTAGAGAGTAAGGTCTCCACCTGGCTCCCCCCGTGCCTTCTAAATTTATATTTCTTGTCTAGTATATCCATTTGTGCATCAGCCCCTTCTCCAGAACTTGAACCTCAGCTGTGCCGGTAGCGACTTCACAGCAGATTCACTGTTCTGCCTTACCCCTCCCTCCCTCTATGGGATGATGAAGGATAGCAAAATTATCATAAATCTAAATACAATGCTACTTCATTCTAAGTATGTGAGTTTCTTTATCTGGGGCTCCTTAAATCCTGCTGTGGGCTGCATGACTGAATGCCAAATGGGCATGCGCGCGCGCGCACACACACACACACACACACACACGCACACGCACACAGAGACACGCACACACATGCACGCACACACATGCACACACACATCCATCCCTGGCCCCATCACTGAGAATGAAGTCAGCATGGGTGTGTGCATTTATTTGGAAAGAATCCTCTACTTATTCCTAAGCAAATATCTGGTTTTAATGCTAAGGTTGCTGGGTAATTTTCCAGACTGGGCACCTAAACGAATAAAGGAAAGCATATATAATTGAATACCAGAGTCATGGTCTTTCTAGGCTTTTCACACATTTGAGCGAGCTGCTTTTGTTCCTTGGTCTGAAGTATTTCAAGTTCTTCTTTAAACTTTCCCAGTATGTTTCAGCCAGGATGTTCCTCTACAGCCCATTTGTTTTTCTTCCCATCACATGAATGATGTAACATGCAGAAACAGCAAAACTGGTGGCAAATCCCTCCTGCCCACCGTTGGGGGAAAGGGTAAGGATACCTTTTCCTTTCTGTGCACATAAGCACCAGGGAGAGTGGGGGCGAGAGCACACCACCCACCAAGGGAGTGCTGATAAGACTTGCAAAAGAAGTGACTATGAATTTCTCCTCGCCCTGCAAAGTAACTCCTCCCACCCGCAGCCCTCTGCCTGGCTAGTGCGTGCATGGTATCACCATCTGCAGAGACACCGCCACACACTCCACAGGAAACAGGAACCTGCTTTCTTCCCCTGTGAGTCTGGCTAGCTCGCTGCTCATCTTCCGTGGAAGCCCAGCCCAGGGTGAGACAGGTCTTCGGGTGACTGTGAGGTTGGATGAGCAGGGGAGCACAGAGAAGAAGAACCAAGTCTCCCTGGAGTGACGGAGATCAGGGCTTGTTTGCAAGAAAAGACAGCTGATCTGAGCATTGAAGACCAAAGTTTATCAGCCACATCTTTTGTATACTGTGCTGTGACGCTGTGGCATCTGGGGCCTTGCAGGGCTAGAGGAATGGCCCTTCCAGGCCAGCCCATTCCTAGAGAGAGTAAGGGTCTCCCCTGGGAATGAGGGTCTCACTCAGAGCCCACACCCACACCTCCTTTCTATTTGCTATTTCTTTATCTACCTGTCCTAGTCATCCCAGTGCCAGGTACGACCCAGAGAGGGACAGTCCCCGTGCCACAGAGCCAGCTGAAATGATCCCAACTGGCTAACCCTAAGCCTCCTCACCCTGCCTCGCCTGCTCCTTCCTGCAGAAACCACAGTGAAGGCTCTTGTCCACGTTCCCCCGACGCCAGTGCTCCCCGGTGTGCGCTCCACCGCCTGTGGTGTGTCCCCTCCTCTTGGAAACTGTGAGTGACAAACTACCTTTCAATGGCAGTTGTCTGTGGGCCTTGTCATACCTGAATAATAATAATAAAAACAACAAGGGGTGCCGAAACCGGTTTGGCTCAGTGGATAGAGCGTCGGCTTGCGGACTGAAAGGTCCCAGGTTCGATTCTGGTCAAGGGCATGTACCTGGGTTGCGGGCACATCCCCGGTGGGAGATGTGCAGGAGGCAGCTGATCGATGTTTCTCTCTCATCGATGTTTCTGACTCTCTGTCTCTCTCCCTTCCTCTCTGTAAAAAATCAATAAAATATATTTAAAAAAAAAACAAAAAACAACAACAACAACAACAAGGGGAAATACAGGACCATCTGCCACCCCGAGTTACCATCACTGAAGCCCACCTATTTGGCAATGACCTTAAAAAATCTATTTGCTTAACAGACTTTGATGAAGCACCTACTGTGTTGGAAATGATACAGTGAACAGGACAAACGCACCTGGCCCCGCCCCCAGGGGCTTACGTACCATTGAGGGAAGTTGTTGTGCCAAACAACTGATATGCCAGCTCTGCCTGCAGATCTCCAGCCTCGGGGACCCCGCTGCCTTTCCCCAGCGCCACTGTGGGACCAGAGCGAGTAAGTAGCTGTGCATGCTTGCTCCTACTACTACGTGGAGAAAACATATGGTCATCGAGCCCAGGAGTCTGAATGGAAAGGTCCAAATGCCAAGTTCCAGCTTTGTGAACTGGAAACTATCCAAAATGTTATCTAAGAGAAGAAGGGATAAGTAAGTAGCGGTGTGCGCACGTGTGTAGGTATGTGCACACACATGTGTGCATGTCTGTGCACATGCATATCCACATGCGTGTGCATGTGTGTTTGCATGTACAGTGGAACACCACAGCAATAATAAAAAGATGGACTATTGGTGCACACAACAGCATGAATGAGCCTCAGAGAAATTATGCCAATGGGAGAAACTAGTCATAAATAGTATAGACCACTGCTTTATGTAATTTAGGCAAAACTAGCCCCTGGTGAAAGAAGGTAGAATAGTCTCTTGTGTGGGGGGCCAGGAGGGGAGGAAACGTTCCGGGTCAGGGTCTCAGGGGGCTTCTGTGGAGACACACGTGGGATTCGCTGGGATAAAGTATAAGCCGGCCGTGTGCACTTCACGCACCTGCCATATGGATTCTATGAGCTGAGGGGACACAGCTATGTGAACTCCAGCCTGGTGACTTGAGTCCGAAGCCTTGGCTTCCTGTCTGTGAAGTGGAGACCCCGCCCCTTCCCTGCAACCCCTGAGGCTGCTGGACGGAAATCTCATCAGCAACACAGAGCTTTACAATGTAGAAGAGTTGCTACCATTGTTACTCTTAAAGTGAATGCTCTGCTTTTTTGCAAAAAGTACCTACTTAAGCGTTCCAGGAGGTCCCGTCCTCGGTGCAGGTTCAGATTTAGAGATTTCTCCCCTGTGATGCTTCCACGCAGTAAACATTAGCATATTTGTCTAGTGCAGTGATGGCGAACCTATGACACGCGTGTCAGAGGTGACACGCGAACTCATTTTTTTTGGTTGATTTTTCTTTGTTAAATGGCATTTAAATATATAAAATAAATATCAAAAATATAAGTCTGTGTTTTACTATGGTTGCAAATATCAAAAAATTTCTGTATGTGACACGGCACCAGAGTAAGCTAGGGTTTTTCAAAATGCTGTCACGCCGAGCTCAAAAGGTTCGCCGTCACTGGTCTAGAGTGTCCCTCTCTCTGGACTGGCCATGCCCTTTCAGACTCTCCCTGGTCCATCCGGATGAGAATGATCGTGATCCAGGGGGTGGACCAGCCTAGCATTCGCTACAAAATGCCTTCCTCCCCTTCAGACTTCAGAGGCAAGAATGCTCCATGGAAAACAAATTGGCCAGACCCCCAGTACCAGCACCCGGGTTTCGCCTCTCTTTTCAAACTAAACTGAAGAGTGTGGAAATGGCCAGTCCTCTTTCGCCCCCTCTGCTCCCTCAGTCTGAAGAGCTTTCCTTCCCTTTTCCACCAGACAGGGCTGTGGCAACACCTCCCCCTCAGGCTCTGTGTCCTGTTGGGGTCAGGCACTGCCCACACCTGCTCAACACCAGCCTCCCCTGGGGGGTGCACCTGCACAGCCCACACCCCCCACCCAAGCTCAACAAAGCCCCCAGCACACTCCCTGTGTCCTCAGCATTTTCCCACGGGCTCTGGGAGTCTTCAGGGCCCTGCGTCTGCGTCTGCGTTAGGGAGGAGGGAAGCCAGAGCGGGGAAGGGACCAGCAGCCTCACTCCACAGAGTGGGTGGCCGGAGGGTCCTGCTGCCCCCCGTGGCTGGAACAGGAGACACACATGTAAGTGTGCTGCTTAAATAAGGGGGTGGGGGGTACAGGAGAGAAATGCTCAGCTATCTGAGGCGTGAAGGCCAGTCACATCCTCGAGAGAGAGGTGGAATGAGCACATTATTTGGGTTGCGGAGGTCACTACAGGAGAACCGTCTAGAAAAAGTTAGAGGATGGCTCTGGGGATGGCACAGAGTACGCTTCTCTCTGTAAACGCCTTTCTAGCCTTTACCCTTCAACCTCTGTATGTGTTACTGTAATTTTAAAATAAATATACAAATTAGTGATGACAAGATAAGGAAATCCAAGCATCTGGTGCCTCTGAGCTCCTGAGCCCACGCTCCCACATTCAGCAGACAGATCCCTCTTCTGCAGCCCACCCGTATTCCCTCCCTCCCTCCCTCCTTTCCTTTCTCCCTCCCTTCCTTCCTTCCTTCCTTCCTTCCTTCCTTCCTTCCTTCCTTCCTTCCTTCCTTCCTTCCCAAATGCCCGAAGGGCTGGGAGAAACACCTGTCACAGTGTGCACAGCCCCCTGTAGGGAGAGACGCTGCACAAGTAACTGACTAAAAAGGTTCCAGGGGAGAATGTAACGGAGATAATGTGCACCTTCGAGGCCCATGCCATTATGAGCCTTTCCAGGTTAAACATTTCTTCTGCTCCCCATTGCTTCCAGGACAAAATGCGAAGCATGTTGTATGCCATGTAACACGTCCTTCAATATGTCCTACCCTGACCCTGGTGCCCGACGTGCCCTGGCACCTCCCATGCCCTACCCTGACCACACCTAAGTGTCTCTGTTACAGGCCCCTTACTTGGGCCTTGCCATCACTGTCTACTCTTCCCAGAATGCCCTCTGCAACCACAGCTGCCTTGCTCTGCAGACCCTCCCACTGTCACCTCTGGAGCCTTCCTGTCCTCACTGTGGGACCTCCCAGGATTCAGGGCCACTCGCTCCTGCAAGGACAAGCCCTTACTCAGCTCTGCCCCTCTGGGGTCCTGACACAGGGACAAGGCGCCTAGCAGGGGCGGAGAAATGGCCCCTCGCCCAGCGATGAACCTCCTCTCTCACATTTAGCCACAGCAGGTCCTCTCAGCTCCTACCCTGGGCCCCACCATGTCTCCCAAGCCTGCTCCCCACACCCACCAGCCCTTCAGAGACGTGGGTTCCAGCCAGCCCCAGTTCTTCTGCAGGACAGTAAGGGGCCTGCACCTGGAGAACTCAGGTGTGGTCAGCGTAGGGGCACGGGAGGTGCCAGGGCACGTAGGGCACCAGGTCGGTGTAAGACATATTGAAGGAGGTGTTACATGGCATACAAAGTGCTTTGCATTTTGTCCTAGAAGCAACGGGGAGCAGAAGAAATGTTTAACCTGGAAAGGATCACAATAGTGTGGGCCTCGAAAGTGTGGGAAGGCTGCAGCCTCAGGAGCAGAAGGGCCCAAACTCCTCTTTTCTACACACGGGACAGCACAACTGCCCACTGACATGGGTGCAGCGCTGGCACCCCAGGATTAGCTCCATGCACTGTTTGCAAAACAGGAGTGGAGCGGCACAGGGGTGTGAACAGCTACACACACACACACACACACATACACACACACACAGCAGGACAGTGCAGTACTCAGTGCATCCATGGCGGCCACAGGTCCCCTTCCTCCCAAGCAGCCTGCGAGGACAGGGACAGGACATGGCTCTGTGACACAGGCCCAAGGGACACAGCAGGGTTTTGCCCAGAGGATGGAAGAAACACGGAAGCTCCCCTGATGCCCGAGGCACCGGGCGTGCTGGGGGGGTGGCAAGTGCGGCCAGCCGGCCACATCCAGCCCGCAGCTGCTGTTTGTGCAGCTCGCAAGCCACACCTGGCTTTTTATACATTTTAAGGGATTGTAAGAAAACAAAAACAACAACAACACAAGGAAGATATGCAACAGAGACCATACATGGCCTTGCAAAGCCTAAAATACCTTCTTTCCAGTTCTTCAAGAGTTTGCTGTCTTCTTAGCAGCTAAACACAGCTGGCGTCCAGCCCACCCCCATGCCCACTCCACTCCTTTCCGCTCTCCAAGTGGGTGGGGACTGAGTGAGGAGCGGAGGCTCAGCTCCAGCCTCCAGCCTCCAGCCTCCAGCCTCCAGCCTCCAGCCCACAGCACGGCCGCCTCTCTCCTGTTGTCAGCCGCGATGTGTTGAAATCGGTGCTTCTGCACACCTCTGGTCTCTCACCCACCCCTTTCATAAGGGGGGTGACTGCAGCGGCTGGCCTGGCCTGGGGTTCCTCGGCAGGTCGGCTAGTCTCAGTGAGAAGTACCAACTGAGCACCTTGGCCCAGCATTTGTCACATTCTCTCTCATTTAACCTCCACACCCCTAAGAGGCTCAAGTAATTAGCTTTTGCCCGAGTCAGGGAAACTGAGGCATGGAGGGGTGAAGTGACGTGTCCGTGGCAGCAGGTCATGAAAACATGGCACGTCCCATCCGACGCCCCCTTAGCTTCTAACAGGCTGTGCTGCCTCACAGATGAGGGCCCTGTTGCTGGGAAAAGGGATGGTTTCCTTACGCTCCTCGATGTGCTAATAACAGGAAGAAATGAGCACAAAACCACCTGCTCTCAGCCTCTATTTGCAAACAGGAGCTGAGCAGTCGGCTGAGACACAGGACGGGCTGGGACACTGAGGCCTGAAGAGCTGCTGGTTACTCCTGACAGCGGCAGCCACTCTGCGGCCCTGACCTCCCACACCATCACCTTCACTCACCACGCAGCTCCAGTGACGGGCAAGTGCCTGCTCACGGACAGCTGTCAGTCCCAGGGAGAAGACAGTCAGAGAGACGGGTGCAAAGTCCAGCGGGCCCCTTTCCTGGCTGTCTTCCACGACGGAGCCAGGAACCCCAACTTTCCTAGTCAGACTATCTGACATGGGGGGTGGTCTTGTCCTTTGATGCTGGCCAATGAGTGGTGCATTGAAGTGTGCTGAGAGGTTTCGGGAAACGTCCTTGCTATCTTGATGAGAGATGAATGCGTTTCAGCCACACTTCCTTCACCTTTTGCCTTGAATGAAGACTCAAAACTTGGGGTTGCGGGAGCCACTTTGCAGCCATGATGATCCCCCCAGCTCCCCCCACCCCCCACCCCGCCCATGCCAGTACTCACCTCCCTCCAGCTCACTGTGAGCAAACAGCCCTCGGAGACTGGGTTTGCAATCTAACAGATCAAACAAGCCAGCGAGTTATAAACCAGGAGAGCCCAGAAGCAGGAAACATTTGGAGAGGACAAGATTCCTCACAACTGGGAATGGACAGGCCTGTGCGAGGTGTGGCAGCTGCTTGCTGCAGACTCCATCCGGAGCTTGGTAACAGCGCCCTGGCTGTGCTCAGGGTTCTGTGTCCCGTCCAGAGAGGAGCCCCCATGGGGACAAGACCATGACAGCAGTGCCATTCCGACCAGATACCATCCCAGACATCTAGGGCCAGCGTGGCTGCCTGACTCGTTCTCTCCAAGGAGATGGCAGGACACTTTGCCGGAAGGTTCCGGGGGAAATTTCCTCCCGTGATAAAAGGGAAATCCCTCTCCCTGCCTTCCTGCCTTGAGTGCGGTTGTGTGCAGACACGGGCTTGGGGCCTCAGCAGCAGCCTTGGGATCAAGAAGGAAAGCCCGGGGACCAGCAGAGCCACTGTGCTCGGTGAGCGCCAAACGCCTTCAGGTGGGGCGGCCGCCGTCACTTACCCCATCGCGGGACGCTGCCCGCTCCTTCTCAGTTCTCAGCTGACGGGGGGCTGTCTGCAGGACTGGGTGCTGGGGCCCCATGTGCACATGCAGGCACAGGAAGGAGAGGAGGCAGTTACGGAAAAGGACCCATCAGCAGCCGGTGTGCGGAGCCGGGAAAGGTGGGGTGTGCGGAGCCGGGAAAGGTGGGGTGTGTGGAGCCGGGAAAGGTGGGGTGTATGGAGCCGGGAAAGGTGGGGTGTATGGAGCCGGGAAATGTGGGGTGTATGATGGAGAAGAGGAGTTGGCTTAACCAGGATTGCTTTTATTACACGTGCCCATCCATCTGTGGACAGAAGCAATGGTGGGCGTTGGGGGGCAGAGGCGGTGAGGGGGAACCGGGGCCCAGGCTGCTCTGTGAGGCTGGGGAAGAGGGAAGAACACAACTGCAGCCGCTTCTCTGGATGTCGCTTCGCCGCGGTGCAGTCAGCCCCTCCCCTCTCCGAGGCTGCGACCCCGAGGATGGGCACTGAGCTCCCACCAGACCCGCCGTCCTCACAACCGCCCAGACCAGAGGAGCCCGCGTGTCCTGGGGGACGCTGTGGCCTGTCCACACGGGAATGTCCCAGCCGCAGGAGGAGCTGCTGGTGCACGGGGCAGCCTGCGTGAGGAGCCAGACCCCGGCTGCTGGAGGGGACATTCGGGAAATGCTCAGCCAGAGGGAAGAAGACAGGCGGGTGGGGCTGAGGTCCTGAATAGCCACTGTGGTGGTCACATGACTGTGTGAGTTTAACACCCAGGACACGAAAGCGGAGAGTTTGACTACAGATGACGCGTATCCAAGATGTCTGACTTTTGGGTGGCGGCCTTCCTGAGGGCGGTGGCTGAGCCCTGGTGGCTATGGCTGCTGTCATGGCTGAGAAGGGGCTGGGATGGGAGATGGAGCAGGGGGAGGGGGCGTGCTACTCCAGACAAGCCTGGTCCCTGGAGCTGGGAGGGACAGAGCCTGGAGGTCCCCATTTCTTCGGGGTTGCTGCGAGACAGCCTCAGCCAGGACGCGCATCCCGTGCTCTGGCGGCGCGGAGCCAAGCCGGTTCCTTCATCACCGTCTCCGAGGGCTTGGAGATGCCTGCATGAGCAAGCTCCCTGGCCAGGCCAGGACCAAGGGACAGGGCCGAGCGATTTCCCCAGGGTCAAGAGAAGACCCCAAATTAGAAGGCGGGTCTCTGAGCCCTGCAGCCCTGTCCGTCAGCATGTCTGTGGGAGCAAACTGCACACAGCACCCACTATTTGTCATGGGGGAGGGCTCTTTGAAACTTGGCATTAGACGGCCTCTTGGCTTTATTCCTCCCCAACTCTCTCCTCTCCTACAGACCAGGGACAAAGAATGACGTGGTCTCCCCAGAACAAAAGGCCAGAGCCCCTCCAGACATGGTTTCTTTATCCAGAATTCCCAGCCTGTATTTTCTACCAGGAATCTGTAGGCCAAGCCCCCCACTGTGGAGCCTTCCCCAGCTTCTCAAAGGAATGCGGCTCCGAGAGCCTGCTCCCTGGGGGGACTGTCCTGCCTGGGGCCGCTGTGTGCTCCCAGGGCCACCTGCGGAGCCTGCTCCCTGGGGGACTGTCCTGCCTGGGGCCGCTGTGTGCTCCCAGGGCCACCTGCCTCTTTATTGGTGAGCCAGCCGCATGTCTTGTGTCCCTACGGCCGGGCACCGGAAGGTGCCTGAGTGAGGGCTGAATAAATGACGCCAGAGGAAATGAATTTAGATGGTCCTCGATTTAATTCAACGTTCTGCTCTGTGGTTCGGACCCAGTGCTTCCTGAAGTACCACTTCTCATTTGCCTGAGGTTGATTTTACACACTGGGCCTCTTCACGACTCACAGTCCTGGGTGGCGGCCGGGAGGTGCTGTCTGCTAGAATTCCCCTGACGATGACTTCGGGGACACCCACCGGTGGGTGGTGCCGTGTGGGGAGGTGACAGGCAGAAGCCTTTCTGAGGCCCTTTAATTAAATTGAGATTTCTCTGCCTTCAGATTAGTTTGTGAACGCTGGTTGTCAACATTTTTAATTGCTCAAAAAATAATAACGCAGCTATCATGGCTAAATCTCCTCTGAAACCTTTAAACATGGAAAGCAGCAAGACAAACATCTGGCAACAGAGGTTGTGCTCTGAGTGGGCAGTGGCCCAAACGTTCATGCATTAGTCAGAGTCTAGAAAAACAGTACTTCGCTTTTCACAGAACTGGAGAGGAAATGTAAGGCAAAAAGCAGGTTTTTCCAAACTCAGTCCTTCAGAAATTCTCAAGGAGAGCCTTTTAAATAAGACATAAATTGCAATTCATTGAAAGATAGTTTAGATTATAAAAACAAAGCTCCTACTGTAAAAATATTACAACTCAGAGGTTCTCTGAAGATGCAGAGTCAACAAACACCAGAGCCCAGTTATAAGCTAGCCATTTATTTTAACTTAAAAATAGCACAGCTAATATGTGGGCACCTTGTGCTATGAAAATCCAAGTCGCAAGTTACAACTCTAGTCCCCCTTGACCATAAGGGCTCATGTCAACTCCCTCCCCAGAGAAAACCACTGTGACCATTTTTAACATTCCTTCTTCCAAAACATTTTTTCTTCATTTGCAGATATAGTTTACTTTCTTTAACAGTGTTATTGAGTAAAATTAACATACAATATTTGTTTATTCTTATTGATTGATGACAGAGAGAGAGAGAAACACTGATTTGTTGTCCCACTTATTTATGCATTCATCGGTTGATTCTTGTATGTGCCCTGTTTTGGGATTGAACCTGCAACCTTGGCGTATCGGGATAACACTCTAACCAACTGAGCTGCCTGGCCAGGGCTAACATACAATGCTTAAGGTGTATGCTTTGATAAGTTCTGATGTGTAGACACCCATGCAACCAATACCACAATTAAACAGTGGCCGTAGCCACTCCCAGAGTCTCCTCCAGGCCCTTCGGGATGCCTCCACTGCCAGGCAACCGCACATCCGCTCTCTGTCACTACTGATGACTTTGCCTTTTGTCGAGTTTTATATCAATGGAATCATACAGTCTGCACTTATTTTTTGGCCTGGCTTTTCCATTCAGCACCATTAGGCTGAGATTCATTCCTGCTGTTGCTAACTGTACCAATAGTTCATCATTTTATTGCTGCACAGCCTTCCACATTTGCACGTGCTCCTATTTAGTTATCCATTTACCTGTTCCTGGGCATTTGGGTTTCCAGTTTTTGGCTATTCCAAATAGAGCTGCTAGGAACACTTGTGTATAAATCTCGGTCGGGCCGTATACCTTCTTTATCTTAAATGCCTACGAGTGGAATGGCCGGATCAGGTGGTAGGCGTCTGTTTAACTTTTTAAGGTATTGCCAAACTGTTTTCCAGCTGTTCCCCTTTGCATCCCCACCAGCAGAGTATGAGCACTCCTGTTTCTTTGCATCTTCAGCAACTTTTGGTACAGTCAGTCTTTTTCATTTTACCATTTTAAAAGGTGTCCAGTGATACCTTATTGTACTTTTCATTGCATTATTGACTAATAATGCTTCGCATCTTTTCATGTGCTTGCTGGCCAACTCTGTATCTCTGGTGGTGTATCAAATATTTTGCATTTTTAAAAGTGTGGGCTATTTTTCTTTTTTCTTATTGTTACATGTATATTTGAGAGACTTCCTATAGTCTGCATACAAGTCCTTTATCAGATACACGCTTTGCAAAGATTCCCTCCTACTCTGTGGCTGCCTTAATTTTCTTAACAGTATCTTTTGAAGAGCCTATGTTTGTACTTTTGATGCTGTCCTGTTTATCAGCTTGTTCTTTTATGGAGGTACTTTTGGTGTCACATCTAACAAATCTCTGACTAGCCCAAGGCCACACATATTTTCTCTTAGAAATTTTATAGTTCAGATTTTACATTTAGATCTAGGATACATTTTGAGTTTATTTTGTAGATAATGCAAGCTGTGAATCCAAGTTCATTTTTGCCCCATATAAACAGGTTTGAACTTGGCATTATGGGTCTTGGGAGAAAGACCATGGAGGTGAAATGCCCTTCGTCTCACTCCATATCATGATTCACGCTCTGCACATGACATCACTGATGATGTTGACCTTGATCACCTGGCCAAGGGTGTGTTTGCCAGGTTTCCCCACTTTAAACTTACTCATCTCCCTATCCCCTTTCATTCTCTACCTTCTAGAAGCCAATTACTAAATGTATCTCACACTTACGAGGGAAAGCCAGGACTACATGCCTAAATTAATCTGGAATTCTTCTGTATAAGAAATTTGTCTCATTTTCCCCACTTTTAGTAATACTAGAGACCCGGTGCATGAAGATTTGTGCACTGGGAGTGGGGGTCCCTCAGTCTGGCCTGTGCCCTCTCGCAGCCTGGGACCCCTCAGGAGTTGTCCACCTGCTGGCTTAGGCCTGCTCCCCAGGGCATCAGGCCTAAGCTGGCAGTCAGACATTCCTCTGGCAGCCCAGGAGTCCTCCGGGGATATCCAACTGATGGCTTAGGCCTGCTCCCCAGCCTTAGCAGTCAGCTGGACATCCTTAGCACTGCCGAGGAGGCAGGAGAGGCTCCCACCACCACCGCTGCACTCGCAGCCTTCAGCCCTGCTTGTGGCTGAGCAGAGCTCACCCTGTGAAAGCACACTGACCTCCAGGGGGCAGCTCCTGATAAGAACAGATACTACACTTGATCTTAGCCAAAAGGCCGAGAAGCGATGGGGGGGGCAGCTCCTGTGTTGAACGTCTGCCCCTTGGTGGTCAGTGCACGTCATAGCGACTGGTTGTTCTACTGTTAGGGTCAATTTGCATATTACCCTTTTATTATATAGGATGGACTCATGGATGTTTTGCATTTTTTTGTATGACTAATGCATTGTAAAAGAAAAAAGAAGTGATGGGCTGGATTTGGCCTGACCCTGGGTCTAGAACAGCCGTGGGCAAACTACGGCCCACAGACCGGATCCGGCCCATTTGAAATGAATAAAACTAAAAAAAAAAAAAAGACCGTACCCTTTTATGTAATGATGTTTACCTTGAATTTGTATTAGTTCACACAAACAGTCCATCCATGCTTTTGTTCCGGCCCTCCAGTCCAGTTTAAGAACCCATTGTAGCCCTCGAGTCAAAAAGTTTGCCCACCCCTGGTCTAGAAGATTCCTCAGGAAGGACTAGTGTGAACAATATTCTAAGTGATTTTATGTTCATACAAGTTTGTGGCATTTATATATTAAGGTTGCATTGGTAGGAAATAAAAATCTTTTTCCATTCTTACAAAAATAGGCTGTTGGAATTGCATTAAATCTGTAGATGACTTAGGTGATATTAATATCCTAACAAGGTACTCAAGTGAATACCACTGGCATGGTGCTCCTTTTGAAAAGTTTGATATCAATCTGGTTTTATTTCCCTTATAAACAACTTGATTATTTTGTCTGATTTCCAAAGGGCTTTTCTTTTGCTTTTAAAGCCCAATAATTTTACTAAAGTAAATATCATTGTGGGCCAGTCTGGGTTGATTTTCCCATGTAAATATAGGGTGTCCCCCCCCCCCTTAAAATTATATACACAATTTGAAAGATTATAAAGTCAGTGCTTATTAAATACAGTTCATTTTCAAAATTAAAAATAATCTACAGAAATGAATAATTTTTTGACAATGTCTGTTTTCAAACTGATGACCATTCTGGTCCAGGCATTGCTGATAACGTGAAGCAACGGAATCACAAACATCAAGAATCATTTCATTCGGTATTGTGTGCCCTCAATTCATTGACAGTTGCTAGTTTTGTACTGTAAACTTTATCTTTTATGTATCCCCATAAGAAAGTCTGTGT
This sequence comes from Myotis daubentonii, assembly GCF_963259705.1. NCBI lineage: Eukaryota > Metazoa > Chordata > Mammalia > Chiroptera > Vespertilionidae > Myotis > Myotis daubentonii. Next base: position 8,852,267 of record NC_081850.1, read on the forward strand.
CACCCCCAAAATGTATACACACTTTGAATAATTATAAAGGCAGTATTTGTACTTCAACTGCGTTTTCAAACTTCCAGGAGCATTTTAGGATGAATTTCATTTGTTCAAAGCTTAGCCTGGCTGAAAAGAAAGAAACATCAATTGGGCTGTCAGCGGTTAAAGTACGTATACATGTTTTTGGGACACCCAGGATGTAGTCGTCTTACATTGGGCAACTTGTTTTTGGCGTTATAGTTTTTTTCCCCCTCCATGGATGCTGGCGTTATAGTTTTTTTCTTTAATATTAATTTTTCCATCACTCTGGTTTTCTGTTTTAGTCCTGCGAACTTCTCACGTTTTCATAATACTAAGTTGTTATGTGCATTTCTCCCTCATGAATGTACAAAGTGGAACTTTCCAGAGGTCACATGATGTGTGAAGCAGAGGCAGAGAAGAGAATCCAACTGTCTTTTAAGTCAGACATTAGATTTGCAAAACTTTAAAATCAATACCACTCTTACTTTGGTTTAGGAAAATATAGTTAAGTAGTGAATGGGTTTATGTTCTTTTAAAATGGATTATTTTAGAAAATTTTATTAATTTCCAATATAGATACAATACACATAAACAAAAGCTCTTTGAAGAACCTAATGGTTTTTAGGAGAACACAGGTGTCCTGAGACACACCAGTCAGAACTACTGCATAGGAGCCAGTGTTGTGTGTGTCCATGTGTGTGTGTACTGTGTGGGAGCCAGTGTCCTGTATGCCTGTGTGCACATGTTGTGTGCAGGAGCCACTGTCATGTGTGTACATTAGTGTTACATGTGTGCAGAAACCAGGGTCATGTGTGTGTGCACGTACATGTGTTTTAGTCCTTCCCCCCTCGCTTTCTGTCTAGCAGTCCTGTTGCTGAGAATGGGGTGCAGGCCAGCCCTCACTGTCTATTTCTCCTTTCAGCTTTTCAGTTTTGCTTCATGTTATTGTGTCTAGTATGTACATATTCAGGATTGTGTCCCCGGTGTATTGATCCTTTTACCATTGTGCAATGTTTCTAGTAATTTTCTTTGCCCTAACGTTTATTTTACCTGATACTAATAAAATCATAACACTAGGAGTGACAGGTCTTGTGGATGAAAAGAAAGAAAAACCACCAAATATAGCATCGTGTGTTTAAGCCCTTGGAGAAATAGATGCGTAAGTGAACAAGCACTTGGCAGGATGTACAAATGGTTCCGACATGTAATAACCTAACACTTTGGGACACTATCTTACACCAACGGGATGTGGCAAAAATCAAGAAGTGAGACAGTACTGAGAACCAAGATGGCGGCATAAAGTATAAACCTGTATGTGCTGACCCCCACAACCACATTAAAACTACAACTAAAAGACAAAATAGCTATCATCCAGAACCATGGGAAAGCTGGCCGAGTGGAAGTTCTACAACTGGAAGGAAAGAAAAAAGTGCATTGAGACTGGGTAGGAGGTGCAGAGGTGCCAAGAGCAGAGGTATGGAGGTGCATGTGAGGAGGGCTGCAACTGGGTGCACAGTTTTTTTTTTCAATCATAAGGGGATACAAGCTCCTGAATGCACTGAACTCGTTTACGGTGAGACTCTGGGGACCCAGACTCCCATGGGGAGAAACTGGACTGTCTTGCAGCAGGTCAGAAAGCGAGGGTGGCTTTCTCGCAGAGGTGCTATGCAGGGATCATTGTTACTGTGGGGGTGTGGGACTCGGGGACTCTGGGACACAGAGACCCGAGATGCAAGGAGTGGTTGGAGAGGGCTGACGACAGCCATTATTGTTTGCTCCGCCTTGGTGATTCTCTGAGACCCCGCCCCACTCAAGTTACATCCCTACCCAAGCTGTGCCCAGCAGGGCAAAGGAACCTCCTGACCTTTTGCAGCCTAATCTAACAAACTGCAGCTGGGTCAGAGAGCTCCAAAACTTCCAAACCCCAAACAAAGAGGAGAAATCTGCTGATATCGCTGTAGCTCCTGCTGGGCGGACTCACAGTGGTTGACTTGGAGATCCAGGAGCCAGGGTACCCAGTGGTCAGATACCAGATTTCAACTCCTCACATCCATAAAGGACACACTCAAGAGGCAGACTCAGTGAGCACCAAAGCCACACTGAAGCAAGTCCTACCCCATAAGGGTGTCTCCAGCACAGCAGTTCTTCCACTATAGACACAGTGGGTCCTTGCAGTCAGCCAGAATGCGGAGACGAAGAAACATGTCACAAATGAAAGAAATGGGAGGAAAGCAAACTAATGGAGGACATAGAGTTCAAAACCACAGTTCTAAGGTTACTCAAGAATCTTCTATGAACTGCCAAGGAACTTAGTGAGACCTTCAAAGATCTTAATGAGAATGCCAAAAAAAATGGAAAAGGACCAGTCAGAAATTAAGCATACACTGACTGAAATTAAGAATAATAAACAGAGATCCAACAGCAGACTAGAGGATCCTAAGAATCAAGTCAAAGATTTGAAATACAAGAAAGCAAAAAACACCCATCCAGAAAAACAAAAAGAAAAAAGAATCCAAAAATATGAAGATAGTGTAAGGAGCCTCTGGGACAATTTCAAACGTACCAACATCTGAATTATGGGGGTGCCAGAAGAAGAGAGAGAGCATTTAGAAGAAATCATGACAGAAAACTTCCCCTATCTGATGAAAGAAATAGACTTACAAGTCCAGGAAGTGAAGAGAACCCCAAATAAGAGGAATCCAAAGAGGACCACACCAAGACACATCATAATTAAAATGCCAAGGGCTAAAGACAACAAGAGAGTCTTAAAAGCAGCAAGAGAAAAACAGTTAGTTACCTACAAGGGAGTACCCATACGACTGTCAGATGATTTCTCAACAGAAACCACGCAGGCCAGAAGGGAGTGGCAATAAATATTCAAAGTGATGAATAGCAAGAACCTACAACCAAGATTACTCTACCCAGCAAAGCTATCATTCAGAATTGAAGGTCAGATAAAGAGCTTCACAGACAAGAAAAAGCTAAAGGAGTTCATCACCACCAAACCAGGATTATATGAAATGCTGAAGGATATTCTTTAAGAAGAGGAAGAAGAAGAAAAAGGTAAAGATAAAAATTGTGAACAACAAAGTGACAACAAATAAATATCTATCAACAAGTGAATCTAAAAATTAAGTCAAAATAAACTGGTGAATATAACAGAATCAGGGGCATAGAAAGGGAGTGGACTGACAATTCTCGGGGGGAAAGGGGTGTGAGGGGTGCGGGAAGAGATTGGACAAAAATCTTACATCTATGGATGAGGACAGTGGCGAGTGGTAAGGGCATGGGGTGGGGTGGGAACCAGGTGGAGGGGAGCTATGGGGGGGGGGGAAGAGGAACATCTGTAATAATCTGAACAATAAAGATTTATCTTTAAAAAGAATTGAGACATTACTAAGTGTTGACAAGGACACAGAGCAAACGAGAACTCTTGTTCACTGCTGCTGCGGGTATAAATGGGTACACTTACTTTTGGAAATACTTGTCATTGGATAGGAACCTGAACATGCACATAACCCCAACGTCCATAACTTCCACCCTAAGCAACAAAGGCTAGCGACACTGGCAGTGCATCCACATGTTATATTCATGTACACATATTAACCACCCAGTGTCTACCACAAGCCAAAGGGATAAGTTATGGTGTATCCACACATGGAGTGCCATGGAAGCACATGTGAACTGCAGCATCACACATCAACCCAGAGAAATGTGTGTGCTGAACAACAAAAGCAAGTCACAAAAGGATACACACTGCATTTTTCAATTTATGTAAAGTTTAAAAACAGGCAAAACCAAGTTTGAGGTAAAACTATAGAGAAACACACACAAGGTACAGTGGCAGTACTGAGGAGGAACAGGCAATTTTGTCTCTTATTCTGTCGGCTTAGGGAACAGAACAAATACCACAGACCGGGCAACTTAAATAACAGACCTTTGTTTCCTCACGGTCCTGGAGGCTGGAAGTCCGAGATCAGGGTGTCAGCAGGGCTGGTTTCTCCTGAGGCCTCTCTCCTTGGTTTGTAAATGACTGTCTATTCCTTGTATCTTCACATTGTCTTCCCTCTGTGTGTGTCTGTGTCCTAATCTCCTCTTCTTGTAAGGACATCAGTCATGTTGGATTAAAGCCCACTCTAATGACCTCATATTAACTTAATTTCCTCTTTAAACCCAAGTTTAGTCACATTATGAGGTAGTAGAGGTTGGGAACTCAACACTGAATTTTAGGAGGGCATGATTCTGCCCATAGTACCTCCCCACCTCTCTGGGCTATGGGATAGTCAGATAGCTGAATATAATAACATTTAACAAAGAGCTAATTAGCACATATTTTGTTCCAAGGAATCAGAGCCAAGTTTTGAAGGGCATTCTGATTTAACAGAATGATAAAGTGTTGAGACTTAACCACTCAGCACTGTATAGAAAGAATGGAAGTGTGGACTGAAGGTGTAGCGAGGCAGGTGACAACGCAGAACTCAATTAGAGTGCTGACAGAGGGAGAAGACAGCCTGAACAAGTGACATGGTCCATGTGGACATGTACTAGACTCGGCTCCTAGCTGGAGGGGTGGATATGATTCCTGAGTGTTCCCAGCATCAGCAGAGGGCCAAGCACAGAGTAGGCACAAATCTGTTGCTAAAACAATGTGCCTCATATTGTCTTCCACTTATATTGGAACTACTGTGAGCATACAAGAGAGTCTCAGAAAATAATTGATCATCTAATATAATTAACTTTGCCAAAATCATTTAGGACATGTCATCTACTGGTCCCAGAAATATTGCATTTAGTATTCAGTTGAACCATATGAAATGGCCAATATTTGGCCTTTTTCACCGATAGCAATGGCCATTCCACCATGGTTAGACCTAATTGAATGACTGAGTCATTTGCTTACATTTTTATTTTTAAGAGAAAGAAAATGACAAAGCAACCCACTAAATCAAAACCAAGTAGTATTTGCAGACTGTGATCAAATGGTCATGTAACGAGGAACCTATTCCAAAATCATAACTATTCCTCCAAGTAGGCAATCTTAAGAGTAAAACATCTTTTCATTATATTCAAGAAAGGTAGGCAGCAAGGGCATAGAGCCTTCCGTTGTGACAGAAGTTGCAGTGGATATAGGAAACTCTTTTTAAAGATTTTTTATTGATTTTTTTCAGAGGGAAAGGAAGAGAGAGAAAGAGAAACATCGATGCAAGAGTGAAATATTGATCTGCCTCCTTCAGGCCCCCCACTGGGGATTGAGCCAGAAACCCAGGATTGTGCCCTGAGATGGCAACCTTGTGCTGCATGGGATGATGCCCAACCCACCAAGCCCCATCAGCCAGGGCTGAAACTTTCATTTTCAGTACAAAAGGGCTTATGATATTAAAGTCTTATTGTGACACTAGAAGCCCAGTGTACGGATTTGTGCACCGGTGGGTCCCTTGGCCTGGCCTGCACTCTCGCGCAATCCAGGACCCCTCAGGGGATGTTGGAGAGTTGGTTTTGGCTCAATCCCCACAGGTCAGGCCTGGGATCCCAATGGTGCACAAATCCATGCACCAGGCCTCTAGTATGCATATAAGATCTTTGGTTAATCTCTTCCTGCCCTCTCCCCTCCCCTTCCCTCTGAGATTCACCAGTCTGTTCCATGTTTCCATGCCTGTGCATTGAGTCTTCCCCTTGGTGGTCATTGCGTGTCATAGCTTCTGACCAGTTGGCCGGTCATTTAGGCTTTTATATATATATAGACTAGTAGCCTGGTGCACGAAATTCATGCACATTAACACATTGTATGCGGGAAACGTATTTATACGTTTTACGTTGACTGGTAGTAGAGCGCGGGACACGTATTTTATAGACGTGGGATACGTTTTTTATAGACTAGCGGTAGAATGCGGGTAACGTATAAATACGTAAACTAAAGTTATCGTAATTTTACTGAACGTTGCCATTTGTGCAAAAAATTAGCAAAAATGGCCCACGCCACCTGTTAGCGCGTGATAAAAACTACCCGCAAACAATGTGTTAAAAGGGAATTAATTAGCGGAGATATTTTAATATTGCTATTTGCCCTTTCTCTATAATAGAAGTGTGAGAGATGAAAGGAAATTAGTAAAATGTATATGAAAATAATATATAAATTTATTAGTAAAAAAACAGTAACAAAAGGATGTAACAGAGGCATGATATAAAAACGACAAAAACATGATATGAAAACAACAAAAACATGATATAAAAACAACAGTGATGCAAACAATGACTGATAAAGTGATTAAACTTATTCTAATATCTCCCTGTGCACCACATTAAGAGTGAAAACACTTTCAGAGTGCTTGATTAATTTCCCTTGTGATGAAGTATTTAGAACTTTAACTGTAACGTCACATGCTCTTCAAACTCGAGAGAAAGCAACATATAACTGACCATGTGCGAAAACGGGTTCAGGTAGGAATATGTCTACTTTGTCTAGAGTTTGTCCTTGTGATTTATCAATAGTCATCACAAATGCTGGCATCATGGGAAACCGTCATTGAATCAATTTAAATGGGAGGCCAGTGTCAGATGGGGACAAATTAATTCCTGGAATCAGAACAACCTTTCCCTCTGCAGATCCTGTAAATACTTCAGCTTCGATAATGTTAGGTCATAATCTTTTGATAATAAATCTGGTACCATTACAAAGACCCCATTTACTATTGAGATTTCTCAATAGCATGATGATTGCACCCACTTTCAATTTTAACTTATGACATGGCATTCCTGAAGGAGTAAGACTATTAAGAAATTCGATGGGAAAATTTTCTTTTTCAGCATCATCTGTGGATTCAATGGAATCATCACTCAAATATGTGTGAAAATCTCCATCGAGTATATCCAAAATTTCTTCATTTAATTTTTGAACATGCTCATTTTTTGGACAAAGAATTGCACGTTTAGATACATTTTTAATATTATCTATAAATATAGTATTCCCAAAGGTAGCTTCAATAATAGATCCATTACAAATCATTTCACAGGAGATTTCAATAATATCCATTCCTAAATGAAAACTGCTATCAAGTTTGCCATTTCCAAGGTTTACTAACCATCCACTATAAGCAGAATCCTCTGATCTCATATTTGTTGTAAGAGACAACTTTCTGAAACATCCCCAGACATTGCAGTACTTTAAACTTGTTTGTACTATGGCCGATCCCATAGAATGCGGTACAATACTGAGACATTGTCAAAAATCCCCTCCAAGAAGGAGAACTTTCCCACCAAATACAACATTCAGGCTCATAATTTCTCTTAGTAATCTGTCTATGGCATTTATAGCATGACTGGATGCCATGGTGCATTCATCAATAATGAGAAGTTGGGCCTTTTTAATAGTTTTAGCAACTTCACTCTTTATATCAAGTCTAGAAATTGAAGTTTCATTTAATGGAATCAGTAATTTATATTGGGAATGAAAGGTACTTCCACCGAGAAGTAAATTTGCAGCAATTCCTGTAGATGCTATGGGTAAAACAGTACCACCACGACCTCTAATATAATGTATTAAAACTTTATACAGATATGCAGGTGAATAGGATTCCTAGCTGGCAGGCCCCTGACAGCAAGTTGGCCACCTGTCGATTCCATGAGGAATAGGGCTCCCTCCTCCCTCCTGTCAGGGTCCAGGGTGCAGGTGAATGGGGTTCCTGGCTGGCAGGCCACTGACAGCAAGCTATCCAACAGCAAATTCTGTGAGGATGGGGCTGCCTCCTCCCTACTGTCAGGGTTTGGTTTGAAGGCCGGCCACGCCCCCTGTTGGGCCAGACCCAGAGTTCTACCACGCTGTGGCCACTGCCTCAGCAATCTAGGACTGACTGCTGCTGGGTGCTCCTGGCACTCCGAGGGTCGGTTCTTCCCTCAGGCCTCGGGGGAAGCAGCTCTGGCAAGGCAACCGAGGACTCAGTACTTCCACACTCTGCTCTGAGGGTGGGTTCCTGCCTGAAACCTCGCGCTCTGGGAAACAGCTGGGGGAGGGCGCAGCCGTTTCCAAGACGACCCCTGCAGGACTGACTTCCTTCCGGTTGGTGGAGCTTCGGGACATGATGTTACACCCAGGGTTTTTATATAAGTAGATAGATTATTTTCCGTGATTGCATGTTTTATTGGCTGGCTTGGAATGAAGGTTCACCACAGCTCCACTAGTAAATGGCCCCATTGTGATTACTTATAAATCAGTTTTATTATAGTGCTGGGCTAATCAAACATCAGCTCATGTCTAAAAGCATGACTAAAAAGTAATGCACCATTGGGTAACAGGATTTATGGAACTTGTGTCATGCCATTTTTATCTGTACACAATATTCAACCATCTCACATTGTAAAGAACAACTTAAAATAAGGTGCTAATAATCCTGGGCCACATTTACACAAACAAAAAGCACCAAAGGGAATGCTGTTCTTGATTTACTGCACTGAAAATACATCAATGCTTGTAAATTTGGAACAAAGATCCTATGGGTAAACAGTCGCTTTTAAGCTAGCCCCAAATGATTTGTAGCCCTTCGAATATCAAGAGCTTGAGGCATGCACTCTGTGTATAAGACACTGTTTCTGGAACATTTTCCAGACATCTAGAGAAGAGCCTGAAATAGCAGCAGGCATAGAAGCATTCTCCATTTAAGAGAAAATAGGAATGTTATCTCTATTAACTATGACTACTGCTATTTTCATGGAATCTAGAGTGATTGACAGCACATACTCTTTCTCAGATAATACTGGGAGGCTGGTTAGAGATATGACTAAGCTGATCAGCACAGTACTTTTGAGTTATGCAAATAGACAAAGCAATCTCTGAAGCAGCATTACTTTATCTCAAAGAGCATCAGCCAATGCTATAAAGTAGCAAAGCCCAGAAGTGGCAGAAATCATTCACGTCCTAAGTGTGCTGTGCTAGAGGCCCTGTGAGCAGCACAGCCAGCGCAGTCTTTCCAGACCAAACATGTGGGGCATCTTCACTGCACTTACGGACCAGCTGAGGCTCTATGATGCCATCATGGAGTCGAATGCTAAGAGGGCCTCAGGGTCCCTAATGGGGCCCTCTGTGCTGGGCAGCTTTACCTGGTTCCAAGCTCCATAGGCAGGTGGTTTCAGGAGGAGGAAGGCATGGTTCAAAGTCACTCAGAATGGGTGGGATTCTTTTCTCAGGCAAGAGTCTTTCCTCTCTAGGTCTGGTAAGAGAAATAGGCAAGACAATGCATGTGCTCCCTGGGGTAGGAACTTCTGAATGCCTGCTCTTGGCCCTCCCTACTTGTGCTGAGCTGAATTTTGCAACCCGTAACTTCTTCCTATAGGTAGACTTCTATTCTCTGGGCAACAAAGAATTCCTCATCCATTCAAATACAGGAAGTCAGGAATCTTGTCAGCCTTATTTTCCTTGCCCATTCCTCTTAGAATTCTCCAACCCGGGTCCCCTGACACCCTTGGTCATTCTGAACCCACAGAGTCGGAATTGAGGAGAGCTTGACAAGCTGCCTGTTCAGCCTACAGCTCAGTCTGCCCATCAGGATAGTCTAACCACCAACTGCCTCAGGATGTGCGTGACACCCAAGCTGAAGAAGTAAAAGATAAGCGTTTGGGTTATTTTCACTTTTATTCAAATAAATACAGTACCTGTACACAGCCTAATGAGCTCTCCCACCAGCTCTCCTTTGCGAGTGGGTGTACTTAGATTTTAGAGGCGCACTGGGGGTCACACCATCAGACACACCGTGGTGCCACTTGCCCACATGAGACTGAATGAGAAGAGAACAGACATCTCTTTGGGTACAAAACATTTTAATAACATATCTTTGGATAAAATGCAATTGTCTTCTTTCCTAATTTCCTAAATCAGGCACTTGAAAATGAGAAATATCAGGAATGGACAACCCAGTTCATTAAAACTCATTGGATTTGATTTCCTAAGAAAATGCAAACAGTGTGGGAGGAAATGGCATTTAGTGTTTGCCAGCAGAGTTAGTAAGACTGATAATGACTAAAATATTTTTAATGTGCTAGAGCTTGATTCACAAATGCAGAAGTTAGAGAAATTTCATTTGTTGTTAATTAGCTTTTCCTGACATTCTGTCTTTATGATTAAGTAGTTTCTTTAGTTTGAAAATGGTTTGGTTAATATCACCTTTATTGGGAAAAACTTCGGTCCTCTCTGGCCTGGCCTAGGTACCCCACCTGTTCATTTGAATATTAGTTATGGCTTCAATAGCTGATTGATAGTTTGGTTCTACAAGGAACCAGTTTAGGTTCTTATCTAAAGCCAGTAGGGCGAATATAACCTAAGTGGGTCAAATTCAATTTAAAAATCTTACTTGTTCTAGTCAAAAGGCAGTCAAAGGCAACTTGGTCTATAGAATGGCAGACTGGGAGGTATGGGCCAGATGTCACGCTATCACACCGTCAGCATGAACAGACATGGCACTGGGGAGGGCTGCAGTGCCTGGAGGCTGGCCTTTCTGTGGGGTCCTGCTTCAGAGCAGCTTCCCACATGCCGGCCACTGAGCCCAATTCCTCTGTGAAGATGCTATTTGACTCAGCAGCAGCCCAGGGGAGTGGGAATAAGGCTGATGTGTGAGAACCACTCCTGTCTCCTGTGACAGCAAAGGTTGGCAACATTGTCGAGAAGCCTGAGCAAGTCTACTTTCTACAAGTAAAAAAAAACTCAACCATCTCACAGTCATTCCTTTAACAATAAAACTAAACTACTCTGAAAAAAAAATATATTTTTAAACCCTTTGCCACATTTATAAAAAGAAAAAACACACAAAAGATTTCAACAATTGGAAAAAATCCTTTAAAAATATTGTATCAACAACCTTCTTATTAAGAAATAAGAAACACTTGGTTTAAGACACTTGGTGACTTCTTTACATCATGCATCAGGGGATGGATACACACTGAGATTTTACTACTGACATCTACTTGGTAAAAATGGTAGGAGTTCTGTCAACAAGATAATTGTTTTGGAAAGAAGAGTTACAACTTTTTTCCAAAATGTCAAAAAGAATAAGGATGTAAACATACATTACTTAAAATAGTAATACAACAATATTAACTCAGTTAAATAAATAAAGCGGCACCAACTTTATGGCAATTTTTCAACATAAAAATGTAGCTCAACGATATCTTAAAATACAGAATTGCTCCAAACAGAAGCAGTCATTCTTAGCACAACCACGAGCATGAAGCAAAGTGCTGGGAGATGAAGCAGCTCTGCACTTGACCTTGCTCCTCTAGGAGCAGAAACGCCGCCTGGGTCTTCTAGTCTGAAATATTCGCAATGAAGGGAAAGTCAGCTGAACTAAACACCAAGCTTAGGGCTGTCTTTTGTCATTTTTCTTTTTTCTTCAAGTGTGTGCTTAAATATTTTCTTTAGGGTGTTGTAAACTATGGGTCCATTTTCAGAATCAAAATGAACCTGGTGACAAAGAAAATTTATATTCAGGACACTGAAACAAGAATTTTAACCAGTCTATTTTGGGAGAAAAGAAATGGGATGGGGAAAAAATAACACTTATTAGCAAAATTATATATAACATTTTTAAAATTAATTAACTTTTTAAAATCCTCACCCGAAGATATTTTCCACTGACTTTTAGAGAGAGTGGGAGAGGGAAAGACAGGGAGAAATATCGATGTCAGAGAAACACATTGATTACTTGCCTCCTGCATGCACCCCGACCAGGGCCCGAGCCAGGGAGGAGCCTGCAACCGAGGTATGTGCCCTTGACTGGAATTGAACCTGGGACCCTTTGGTCCTCAGGCCACATTCTACCCACCGAGCCAAACTGGTTAGGGCAAAATTATATATAAATTTAAAAGCATACACAATATGCCAGGCCAGCGTGGCTCAGTGGTTGAGCGGTGACCTATGAACCAGGAGGTCACAGTTCAATTCCTGGTCAGGGCACATGATTATGTTGTGGTCTCAATCCCCGGTGTGGGGCGTGCAGGAGGCAGCCAATCAAGGATTCTTTCTCATCACTGATGTTTCTATCTCTCTCTCCCTCTCCCTTCCCTTCTGAAATCAATAAAAATATATATTTAAAAAATACACACAATACATTTCTCACATTAATTTTAATTACATATTAGAATTGCTAATTACATCAATGACAAATTGGTCAATGAACACCCAAAGACTTAAATCTAGTGCCTATATATGTAGTCTACTCATACACTGTCAGGAATCCGGTCGACACTGAGTGTGCAGTGTGTTTTGGAACCAGAACCTGATCGCTGATGATTTAAGGGCAAGGCCTCCTCATGAAAAAAACGTGCGCTAGCTACCAGGGTTGCACTGGGGTGGCCTGAACAGGAGCCTGGCCTTCCACCTGCCCGCCATGCAGCCTCGGGTCATCCTGACTTCTCTATAAGAGGAGGCCGCAATGCCCATCTCCTTAGGGTTTCGGTGAGTACTATATATGAGATCCTGACATGGGTGTGACACACATAAAAACCTATGTAGCCGTTTCCTTGGTGGGAAGGCACCATGTACACATAGGCAAACTATCTGCCCAAGTTCACTGTACTACAGGGTTAGGAGTGATGCAGGATGGACAACTAGAGCAATGACCATGCTTCCACCCCACCCCCAAAGACACATGTGACTCCTGTGACAGGATGAGATCCCTTGGCCAGTGACCCCCTCCTCCTGCTCCTGGAGGGAGGGAGGGCCATCCCCTTGTGAAGGGCTGGGAAGCGTCTGGGATTTCACTCTGCTCACATGCTGACATCTGCTGGCTTGGGGACCCTGGAAGGAGACACTAGACTGCTGGGCCGGAGACTAACAACCTTGTAACTTGAACAACATAATCACAGGTGGGTTCCTTTGCCTTCCACGTCACATGGGGGTGATGTGGAGGGCACAGGTGGACGCTGCACAAGCAGGGCATTTGCACCATAGCCGAGGATCTCAATGCGGGGCTGCAGCAAGCCTGCTGAGCTCTGCGTGAAGGGAGACACGGCCTTTTCTACACGGGAAGCCCAGGACAAGAGCTGTCACGCACTGCTCCTATGATTGTGCACAGGGGGAGAGGCCCAAGGACTCTCTCCTGACATTTTTATGGACAGATTTGGAACAGCTGGTATGTTTAACTCTTCACTAGTATCTCCCTCAAAGGCCAAAAGGAGTTGTGAAGAATTTTGGACAGACCAATATTAAGTATCATTTTCAGTTAAATCAGACATTTTTATCTTAATCATTCATTATATTGTCTATCATATTTACAGAAACTTACTAACATTAATAACAGTCTCCACTGTTTACTTTGGTAAGTACCAAACCACAGCCTTCCCCACACAGCAAGCAGCTTCTTGGTCTATGAAGGCCTATGAAAATGTGATAAAATATAGACATAAAGGATCATGTGACTGGGGTTTGTGCTGCTGACTCTGGAAACTTAGTGCCATAAAGCTCCAGATGAGGAACAAGAAAGCCTGCCGGAATAATATCACTTTGGAAAGAGCGGAGGCGGAGGAGACTGGTGAATTACCGATAATGACTGATATCATCATTAGTGTTTACCACAGACACCATCATTGAAATGCTGGGTTCTTTGTTTAATGACATTTTCATATCATAAGTGAGAAGTACCAAAAAATTAGCTGAATGGGTAAGGGAAACCTCTTCACTTGGCAGGCACCTGACTCTTCTTCAGCCAGGAAAGACTGTTATAAGCCAGAAGGATGTGCAGAGGAAGGAAACGTTCTTTACTCTCTGCTTGGGATTTGCCAACTAGAACACACTACCTAATCGTCAATGCTGGACACTGAATTCTCACTAGATGATTTCTTGTTCAGACCCAAGGTAGAACTGGCTCAACAACAAAATTCTCTGACTCCTACTAGCACAACATTTAAAATATTTTCTCAATACCCAACTGTTTCTCTTTATAAAAGCTCTTTGTTTCAATGTTCTACAAAAAAACCCACAGGTCAGCTTTTTCTAATATTACTGTTTGAAAACGGGCAATTTTAGCTAAAAGTCTGCAACCACTTTTAAGAAATGTCAAACACATTTCCCCGAAAAGGAGATGTAGCTAACAGTTTTATTTTAGAGGAGGCAGCTGACCTCTGGATTCTAACTTGCAAAGATCATGCTGCTGTGGTCTGAAGGAGGGAAAGCGCCACCCACCTTGGTGAAAGCTTGGATGGCGTGGGCCAGGACAGCTTCCTCCACATCCACGGGAACTGGCTGCAGGCTCACCAGGCAGTGCAACACGCAAAGAATAGTCTGGTGCTGGCCCTGTTTTTTGCAGAAATCAAAATCAAACAAGTTTTTTTTTGAAAAATGCCTCAAGAAATAAACTCAAAGCAAGTGGAGCGCCAGGAACTGGCTTGTGACCAAGTGCTTATAACCTCCAACACTACACTCTCTACCAAGGGCTCTACCAGTGTTTACTGTTACGTGTCTGAATGCTTTCCGGAGCTGCTTAGTTATTACATGAAGCACAATTTCAAATGAAATGTTTTCCTTGAAGTGAACTGAAGGGATGATCCACTCTTATTGTTTCTGGACACAATGGCGTCAGTTGGGCTGTGTATGCTGACATGTCATGGCAACCAGGGACCTGCTCGCCCTGCTGCCTGCAGACCCTGGAGGACGGCGGGGTGTCAGGAGAGACCGGGCAGCCCCCGGGAAGCCTGGAGCTTAGGAGAAGGTCTCTGACAAAGCGTCCAGACTTGGTTCCTGGGGCTGCCCTCCGAGAAACAAAGGAGAAGCCCCACCCCTGCACAGTGAGCATCCCGTGCACATGGCCGTCAGGGCCACTGGCTGCACCTGGACATCCGCTCAAGCACACCTGATCACAACAGTGACGCTGACAGATGTAAGCCCCCGACATGATGCCAACGCCTACCCGTGGGCATGGAGTGAGTGACGCTGGGAGCACACGCTGTGCCAGAACCGTGAGTGTGAATCCTGCTCTGCCACAGGCTGCGTGCCTGGGGCAGTTATGTCACCTTCCCTTTTCAGTAAAACGGATCCTCTACCTTTCCGGGCCAGGGGGATGAACAAAGGTGAACACAGAATCTACAGCTCAGCAAGGGCCTGGCCCGCCACCACCCAAGAAGGGTAACTGCCTCCCTCAACCCTTCTCCAGGCTCATCTCTGTAATTTACCTGCTGAGAAACCAGCCTAAGAGATCTCCCAATGGAGGAAACATCTCATCTTAAAGCCGTGCATCACACCACTGTGTCTGCGTGTCTGCGTCACCAGCAGTAGCGCAGATGTGGAAACGGGAGACACAGCAGCACAGTAGGTAACGAAGGCTGGTTATGAGATAATAGTTTCCTAAAATAAAAACAAAGCCTATTTTTAAATAAAATGTAACATTTCTCTATGGTTAAAAATATTAAATTGTAAGAAGGATTTATGATGACAAGTCAGTCTCCTTCCCTCCCTCCCTAGACCTATTGTCTCCTAGTACGTTTCCTAAGGCAATCACCATCACTGTCTATCCATTTCTTGTTTTTCCTTTTATAGTCTTCTACCTTTTATACATGGACTACATACATATGTACGTGACACACTTCCCTTTCACAGAAAATACAAATGAGTGCATGTTCCAACCTACCTCACAGCTCTTCACATTGTACACTTATGGTAAATAAGTAGAAAACGAATACTTGAAAGTGAAAATGGTTAATTATAACATATCTCCACAGTGTTAGAGTATTACCTGTCCATCAAGTTAATATTTATGAAAATGTTACACTAAACATGGAAATATGCCTGTTATAATTTTGAGCAAAAATGAAGCATAAAGTTGTATATGAAATGATTTCTACCAAGTTAACATACGTGGTCATAAGTCTGAAAGATGTGAAAATGTTTAAAGTGGCTTTCCTGGGATTATGGGCATTTCTCTTTTTATTTTTGTATCTTCTAAATGTTTATACTGGGTATTTCTTGGAAAAACTTAAACACAGAAACTTAAATTAGACCCAGATATGTGATTCCATATGAATTCCCTTTTTACAATTTTTTTGTGTGTGAACTTACTGCATCACTTGGTCCAGCAGCTACCTTACCTTCTCTAATAGAAACAGTGCGTCTGCAGCATCTGCACATCTGTCAGCCAACATGCTCACATCCTCTTGGGTTATCACAGGTTCCTTCAGCTGCTCCACCCACGACCACATCAAACTGCACAGGATGAAAGGATCCCTCTCACCACATATTCTTTCCCAAGCTCCGTCTCGGGAATTTAGCTCTTTCTAAAAAGAAAGGAAGAAAAAAAGAGAAAGAGGGAGGAGAGATAAGGAAGAGAGAAGGGAGGGAGGGAGAGGAAGCAGGCACCATCTGACATCTGATGAACCTCAAGCTATCCAGGGGGCACACTGGGTTGATACTGAACCTCTCTAAGCCTGTTTCCCTCTACGAAGTGCATCCCTGCCCCTCAGGTGTTGAGCAGTCGAGGCCTCCTAAAGCTCCCAGTGCAGAGTGGCTTAGTTATTAACCTAAGCTTCCCACCTCACTGAGAAACCACAGCAACAGCTCAGGGAGGGAGCTGCCTTTCAGGGTCTTGGGGAACAAATCAGAAATATTTGCTGCAATGGAGTAGAAAGGTAGATTAAAATTATAAATAAAAGAACATTTGCAAATTAACCTGGGGTAAGGAAAAGCTTCTGACTGAAACTTTGAAGTGTATTCCCCAAAATGCCTAAAAGTTGATAAATGTACTTATTTCAAATTCTTTAGAATCCTATGTAGCATTTAACAAACAATAAGCACTATACCCTGAAATTTGATGGGGTATAAACAACTAGGAAGTCTTGCCACTACTCCACATGCCGGGAGATAATTTAGGCAGGTGATTTTAAAACTTTGCCTCACAGAGAACAGAGGAAAGTGAGATAAGAATTGTAATTTCTGACAGGACATTTAATTTCAGATTTATGTTTTAGTAAATGAAATATGCTTGCAATAGTAATAAGCATAGTAACTGCTACCATTCATTCATTCACCCATTCTGTAATTGTAGAACACTTTCCTTATGATAGGAACTCTGATCCATTACTTACCTCTGATTCTACAGCAACCCAACTCCCTCTACCAACAAATGTACTGGGGCTCAGGAAAGATAAAATAACTTGCCCAGGAGCCCAAATCGAGAAAAGGGCAAAACAGGCATTCCCACCAGGTCTACTCCACCCAGTCTGTGATGTTTCTTCATGCCACCAGGGTCCTCTGGCATAAATAAGTCAACTTGAGAAAACAGGCTGGGCAGAAACGACAAAACTCAAAGACCCTCTTATTAAATGACCGTTACATCAATATGTTTTCTGAAATCTTCAGTGGGATTAGGAAAGACATAAGAACGATGAAAAGTATTAAACACATGAGCTGTATCCTGCTCTAGGGCATTTGGGCCATGTGACTGCAGCATGTCATGTGATCCCTGGGACCCATAGTTCCCCCATATGTGATACTTAATTTATAAGGACTATATAGATTTACAAAGAACCTGTGAATAATATCATCTGCCTCCAAGTATTACTGTGAAATCACGAGATAAAAGACATGAAAGGGCCTAGTATAGGGACAAGGCGCATTATGCCATTTAAATCATGTTCATTTTACTTTTTCTTTTAAATGATTTTTTATTTTTCATTATAGTTGATGTACAATGTTAGTTTCAAGTTATATAATGATCAGACCTTTATATAACTTACAAAGTGATCATCTTGATGAATCTAGTGCCCATCACACACCACACGGTATTGACTATGTTCCCTATGCTGTACTCTACACCCCTGTGACTGCTTGTAACTACCCATTTTTACTTCTTAATCCCCTCACCTTTTTCACCCAGTCCCCCAAGCCCCTCTCCTCTGGCAAGCATCAACATTCCCTGTACCAATGAATCTCTTTCTGTTCTGCCTATTCTCCTTTTCTGATTTCACATACAAGTGAAATTGTCTGACATTTGTCTTTCTCTGTCTGGTTTATTGCACTCAGCACAACACCCTCTAGGCCAGTGGTTCTCAACCTGTGGGTCGCGACCCCTTTGGGGGTCAAATGACCCTTTCACAGGGATCGCCTAACACCATTGGAAAAACACATATATAAGTACAGATTGTTTTTGTGATTAATCACTATGCTTTAATTATGTTCAATTTGTAACAATGAAATTGGGGATCACCACATGAGGAACTGTATTAAAGGGTCGCACGGCATTAGGAAGGTTGAGAACCACTGCTCTAGGTCCATCCATATTGTTATAGATGGTAAGATTCCATTCTTTTTTTATGGCTTAGTCATATTCATTGTACGTATTCACCACTTCTGTATCCATTCATCTGTTGATGGACACATGTTGCTCCATATCTTGGCTACTGTAAATGCTGCTGCAATGAACCTATGGATGTATTCGTCTTTTTGATTTAGTGCTTTGTGTTACTTTGGATAAATACCCAGAAGTGCAATTGCTGGGTTCTTCCTTGTCTCTTGTTATAGCCTTTGTTTAAAGTCTATTTTGTCTGGTATAAGTTTTGCTACCTCAGCTTTTTTTTCTTCCCCATTTCCATTTTCATGAGCTATCTTTTCCACCCCTTTATATTCAGTCTGTGTCTGTCTTTCGATCTAAGGTGAGTCTCCTGTGGACAGTATATGTATGGATCTTGTTTGTTATCCATTCAGCCACCTGATGTCTTTTGATTGAAGCATTTAAACCATTTAAAGTA
This sequence comes from Myotis daubentonii, assembly GCF_963259705.1. Taxonomy (NCBI): domain Eukaryota; kingdom Metazoa; phylum Chordata; class Mammalia; order Chiroptera; family Vespertilionidae; genus Myotis; species Myotis daubentonii. The sequence goes on from NC_081850.1 coordinate 8,870,996, forward strand.
ATAGACAGATATATATTTCTTGCCATTTTATTATTCATATTTTTTATCTTTTTTTCCTCCTTCTTAAAGAAGACCCTTTAACATTTCTTATAATACTGGTTTGTTGGTGATGAAATCCTTAGGTTTTTTTCTTGTATGGGAAGCTCTTTGTATCTGTCTTTCAATTCTAAATGATAGCTTTGCTGGGTGGAATAATCTTGGCTGCAAGGTCCTTGCTCTTCATCACTTTGAATATTTCATGCCAATCCCTTCTGGTCTATAAAGATTCTGTTGAGAAATCAGCTGACAGTTTTATGGGCGCTCCCTTCTAAGTAACTAATTGCTTTTCTTTCTCTCTCTCTCTCTCTCTTTTTTTTTTTTTTACTACATAAAATATTTTTTATTTATGTCAAAAAATGTACCTCTAACAGGCAAACTACAAACTGGGGAATTTACCTGCAAAATACATGAGTGAGAGGAACCTATTAAAAATTCTTACAAATTAGTAAAAAACAAGACAAGCATCTCAATGGCAAAAGCCGCATAGACATAATCAAAATACAAAATTAATAAAGAAAATTTTAAACATACCAAGTTTTGCCTATCACAATGACAATGAGAGAAGAGAGAACACAGCCAATGGTGATATGTAAAGTATAAAAAACCAATTATAAACGTTTTGTTAGCAACATGACAATATATACCTTTTGACAGTACATACTTCTGAATGTTTTCTAAGAAAAATGAAAATGTATAAAGATTTAGTTAGATTACTGTGGCCAATAATAATAGGCTAATAAATTATGGTAAATCCATTTAATGAAATACTGTGCACACATTAATGTTACTGAAATATGACATGGAAAGACATTCACCACTTAAATTTTTAAAAAGTCTTCAATGGAGGCCACAAAACAGTGTAAGCAGGGAAAACAAGTTTTTTAAAATATAAAATGTGTACTGAGAAAGTCTAAGAGAACAGACATCAAAGTATGATGTTTTCATTTGTCTGCATTTCTACAATGTGCACAGATTACTTGTTTGTTTTTAAGAGAAGTACTGAAACTTGAGTGCAGTAGAAAAATCCTAATTTCAAAGCATCACAGTTTGAACTGAATTGAATAATTTCAGGTTAAATGCACCTGTTCAAAATTCAAAGTTCACCATTCTGTTTGGAACAATTTTTGAGAACCAAATGGTCCTATAAATAAGGAAACAGATGTAAAATGACAAGAGAGCAACTGACAAAATGACCATAAGCTTTGTTCCAATGGCTATCTATACTAATAAAAGAGAAAAATGGTAATTGGCATACGACGATACCTTTTTCATTGGCTAATCAGGGCTATATGCAAATTAACTGCCAACTAAGATTGGCAGTTAACTGCCAACAAGATGGTGGTTAATTTGCATATGTAGGCACAATGCAGGGAGGCGAAAGGGAAAGCAGGAAGAAGCCCCCTGCCACTGACAGTGATCGGAAACCCAGGGGGGAGCTAAGAGCTGGGGGGCAGGGCAAAGGCGGCCCTGGAGCCGCCTTTGCCCTGCCCCCCAGCCATGATCGGAGAATCAGGTGCCTTTTCCACCCTGGCCAGTGATAGCAGGAAGTAGGGGTGGAGCCAGCGATGGGAGCTGGGCACGGTCGAAGCTGGCAGTCCCAGGAGCTAGGGGTCCCTTGCCTGGGCCTAAAGCGAAGCCCACGATCACGGGGCCGCTGCAGCTGTGGGTCCCCGCTGCCCGGGCCGGACGCCTCAGCCAGAGGCGTCAGGCCTGGGCAAGGGGCCGATCCTGCGATTGGAGGGTGATGGGGGTCAACGCCTGAGGGCTCCCAGTATGTGAGAGGGGGCAGGCTGGGCTGAGGGACACTTCCCCCTGCCCGCCCCCCCCACATCCAGTGCACGAATTTTGTGCACCGGGCCCCTAGTAATAAATAAAATGACAATTAACCCAAACCACCTTTATTTTAGTCTTTAATGTTCTTTTCCCCCCAAGTTAAACACGATTAACTTAAAAAATGGCATTTACAATGCCTCTTCAAAGCATTCCCCTTTAACGGGAAACGTGGCTTCACAAAATCTAGATAGTGAAAGGTTAAAAAAAAATGATATTTTGTTGTCAGTATAAGACAAAACAGAATCTAACGTAAGTCAAAGAAATCCATTCATACTTCAGGTCCTTCTCCCCCAGGAACCAGCATTGTTATATTATTTCTATTTAGCAAAATCTGGCCTAATTTAGTGATCCTTCTTCATTCTGGTGTGATTTAAAACTCAGTGACATCTTCTAGTACCGTATTGACAAAGTCATCAAATCCTAAGTGTGCCAACAATTTCTTATCACTCTTCATCACCATTTGAATTCTTGAGCCTATACACTTGTCCACAAGCTCTAGGCAGTGGTTCTCAACCTTCTGGCCCTTTAAATACAGTTCCTCATGTTGTGACCCAACCACAAAATTATTTTCGTTGCTACTTCATAACTGTAATGTTGCTACTGTTATGAATCATCACGTAAATATCTGATATGCAGGATGGTCTTAGGCGACCCCTGTGAAAGGGTCGTTCGACCGCCAAAGGGGTCGCGACCAACAGGTTGAGAACCGCTGTGAGAGAGGCATCAGCTGCAATGGGTTAGTGGTAGCGTTAGCCACCATGGCAACACTGGAAGTGCATTCTAATTGCTTTTCTCTTGCTGCTTTGAAGATTATCTGTCTTTAATCTTTAACATTTTATTTATTTTTGTTTTATAGCAGCTTTATCTATAATTGCAAAAACTTGGAAGCAACCAAGATGTCCTTCAGTAGGTGAAGTATAAATAAACTTTGGTATATCCAGTTAATAGAATATTATTTAGCACTTAAAAACTCATGAAAAGCTATGAAGGAACTTTAAATGCACATTACTAAGTGAAAGAAGCCAATCTAAAATGCCGACATACTATATTAACCCAACTATATGACATTCTGGAAAAGGCAAAACTATGGAGACAGTAAAAAGATGAATGGTTGCCAGAAGCAGTGGGGATAAGCAATGAATAGGTGGAGCATGAAATATGTTTAGGGCAGTGAGAATATTCAGTATAATACATAATGATGAATACATGTCATTATGTATCTGCTCAATGTACAATAAACACCAAGAGGGAATCATAATGTAAACTATGAACCCTGGGTGACCATATGTCCACGTACTATCATAATCCCACAAAATTCACAGTTTACACCATAATTCATCAATGGTAACAAAGGAACCACACTGGTGGGGGATGTTGATTATGGGGAAACTGTATTTGTGTTGGGGGAAGTGGGTATGTGGGAACACTTTATGATCTGCTCAACTTTAGCTATTTTAAAAAAAGTTGTCTGAAGTCAGCACAAGTAATACTGAAAAGTTGCTGCTCAATGGTTGAGTGTCAATCTATGAACCAGGTCAGGGCACATGCCCCGGTTGTGGGATCAATCCCAAGTAGAGGGCGTCTAGGAGGCAGCCGATCAATGATTCTCTATCAATCATTGATCTTTCTCTTTCTCTCTCTCTCTCTCTCTCTCTCTCTCTCTCTCTCTCTCTCTCTCTCTCTCCCCTCCGTCCCTCCCTCTCTCCCCCCCTCCCTCGCTGAAATATAGTCCAATAATGTTGAAATAATGAATGTGCTGAAAACAAAAATGATAGAGCACTTTGGTGACACCCAACAGAATAAACTTGATTGACTAAATAAAGCGATTGTCTTCTCACCCTCATTTTCAAATGCCTCTGCACCATGATATTACCGGCAGAGATGAGAGCAGGAAAGAGATAAAGAGGAAAATAAACCCGTGTGATGAAAGAAAAGATATCATAGAAACGAGCATTGTATATGAAGCAAAAGTAAAAAAAATTAAAAAGGCACATATCAAAAAAAGACATGAATAGAATATATTAACAAAAGTCAGAGTGAATCCAGAGTAAATTGACAACATAATGAAGAAGGCATTCACATTTCCCCAATTAATAAATGGTTCTATTGCCCTAGCCAGCATGACTAAGTGGTTAGAGCATTGGCCTGTGCACCAAAAGGTCGCAGGTTCAATCCCCAGTCAAGGGCATGTACCTCGACTGCAGGTGATCCCCAGCTGGGTCAGGGTGCATACAGGAGGAACCAATCGATGTGTCTCTCTTACATTGATGTTTCTCTCTCTCTCTCTCCCCCTCACCTCCTTCCACTCTTTCTAAAAACACAATGGAAAAAATATCCTTGGGTGAGGATTAACAACAACAAAATGATTCTATTAACTTTTCCTGATGGGAATCCTCACCCAAGTATATTTTTCCATTGAATTTTAGAGATAGTGGGAGGGGGAGAGACAGAGAGGGAGAAACATTGATGTGAGAGCACCACATCGATTGGTTGCCTCCCCGTATGTGCCTGTCCAGGGCTGGGGATCGAGCCTGCAACCAATGTATGTGTCCTTGACCAGAACTGAACCTGGGACCCTTCAGTCTGTGGGCTGATGCTCTCTCCACTGAGCTAAACTGGATAGGGCTGATGATCTATATATTTTTTTAAAATATATTTTTATTGATTTTTTACAAAGAGGAAGGGAGAGGGACAGAGAGCTAGAACACCTATGAGAGAGAAACATCGATCGGCTGCCCCCTGCACACTCCCCACTGGGTATGTGCCCGCAACCAAGGCACATGCCCTTGACCGGAATCGAACTTGGGACCCTTGAGTTCGCAGGCCGATGCTCTATCCACTGAGCCAAACCGGTCAGGGCTGATCTATATTTTTTAGAATCAAAAACTGTAATGAGGAAAAGCTGGACATAATAATTGAGAAAATGCTATGTAATTTTTTTCATATAAAAATGGCAGCTCAGTAAACGATCAAAAATACTTTTTAAGATGTTCTATAGTTGTCAGGCACTGGGAACACCTTGTCCGCCAAGTGCAATTCTAAAAAGGGTAGTTAAGCCACAGGTGCAAATGCATCAGCTGAATGTATGACTACTTCTTATTATTTTCTTCTTAAATAGAGGGCAATCCAATGTGAACTTTTCACATTCTCCACAAACATGGACTCCATATTTCTTAGAAAGCACTGAGATAAGGCTCCATTTGATGTAGGGTTTTTCCTAAATGCGTATCTGGGTCTAAACCCAAAGCTGCTACTTTTATGATGATTGCCTGAATGTTAGAGCCTGTCATCGCTCAGAGCAGATTTTTGTTTCTCTACCAAAGGTAAGCTAAAGGCTGAAAATTAAGCCTTTACACACATTTTATACTAAACATGCTGATAACCAGAAAGTACAGAACCTACTGACATTCCTTCCACTTTTTTTTCCTGAAGTTTCAAAGCTCATGGAGATCTTCAGCCTCATCACCTTCACACTTGGTGTACACTCATCCTGTACCCACACTCCTTCCTCTTATGGTACGGCAACAGAGGGGGAAGAGCCATTGCTTCTTCATACAAATCAATGGCATGAGGACCCACTGTCTGATACATGTCGCTATCCAGTTCACCTGACCCCACTTGGTTTTCAGCTGGTCTTAGATTTGCTAAAACAACAATCTAATGCACAGCAGCAATGCACTGCATATTGTAACAGCTGTCCTTCCCACCACCGACCAGAGCTACAACCCTCATGCTGGGCGCAGGGCACAGGCATAGTGGGCCTAACCTTCAGCATTTAAATTATGATGAGTCTTGGTGTGGGCCTATTTAGGTTCATCTTGGTTGGGACTCTCTGCACTTCCTGGACTTGTATGTCTATTTCCTCACCAGGTTAGGGATGTTTTCCATCATTTTCTGAAACCGGTTTTTAAACCCTTGGTCTTTCTCATCTCCTTCCAGCACCCCCATGATGTGAACGTTGGTATGCTTGCAGTTGTCCCAGAGGCTACTTATACTATCCTCACTATTTCGAATTCTTCTTTTTGCTGTTTGATTGGGTATTTTCTGCTTCCTTATCTTCCAAATTACTGATTTGATCCTCTGCTCATGCTCTACTGATTACATATAATGTATTCTTCATTTCTGACTGGTTCTTTCACATTTTCTCTCTCCATTTTTATGCGTATCTCTTTGTTGAAGTTCTCACTGAGATCACTGATCATCCTTATAACCAGTGTTTTGAACTCTGCATCTGGTAGATTGCTTGTCTCCATTTTTGTTTAGTTCCTTTTTCTGGCATTTTGTTCTTTCACTTGGGATGTTTCCTAGTCTCCTCATTTTAACTGCTTCCCTGTGTTTGTTCCTATGTGTTAGGCAGAGGTGCTGTCTCCTAGTCTTGGTGCAGTGGCATTATGTAGCAGGTGTCCTAAAGAACCCAGTGGCACAGCCTCTCCGGTGAGTCCGTGTGAACTGTGTGCACCCTCCTGTTGTAATGTATTGCTATCGGTATGTCAATGGGAAAAACTTACCCACAGGCCATTTTGCCGTAAAGACTGGCCATGACCTCTATGGAGGATCTGCTGTGCAGGGGCTGACCCCATGGAGCAGGACTTGCTTCAGTGGGGATCTGATGCCCACTGAGACCAACCACATCTTGAGTGTGGTTTAGTGTGTCACTTGTGGAGGTGGTTGGGTGGTGCTTTGGCATGTTCTGAAGCTGTCCACCAGGTGTGCTGGCTCTGGGGCCTCCAAAAGGTACAGGGCAAGGTCAGCTGTTGCCTGTGCCCTGCCCAGGGCCACCGGACATGAGCTACAAAGCGATCTGCAGATGGCTGCTACTTATGCTAGGCTTGAAGGTGATTGGGAGAGGCCAAGCTACCTATCAAGGCTGGCTGCCAATAGTGTCAAGTTAGGGGCCACTTAGCAAGAGGTATGGGGCATGCTGAGGCCAGTTGCTGCTTGTTTGAGATTTTAGGAAACTCTGCAGCATGAGCCAAGGCAGGCTGTTAGTATAGAAAAGCCACTGGAAACAGCTTGGGTGGGCCTGGAATTTGGGTGGAGCAGGGTCTCAGGGAATCACCAGGGAAGATAAAACAGTGTTAGCCAGGTTGATGGAGACTCAGATATGATGTCCACTTGCAGGCTCTATGGGGGAGGGCTCAGCAAAGGAAATATGGTCTCTGACAGCACTTCTGTCTAGGGGAAAGCTGCCCCTCCAGCCCTTGCTCCCTGTAGTTCCTTCCTGTATGTTCCTGGCACATTTCAAGCTGCTGTGAGTCTAAGTCTATGCACGGGCTCTTTAAGTGGAATGCCTGGGACTCCAGGAGCCCTCCATCTCATTTAGTCACCATCTGTGCTGGATTAACAGCCAGAAGTTATGGGAACCCCATCTTCCTAGACTGGAATATAGGACTGGTGGAATGCGGTGTGGGGCTGGGCCCCTTGCTCCTCAGGGGGGACCTTTGCAGTGGAGATATCCCTCCTTATTTAAAACTGTCACACTATGGGTATAGGACCAACCTGTTCTGTTCTGAGTTCTGCCCCTGCTACCAGTCTTCACATGGCTTCTTCCTTATATCTTTAGTTATAGGAGTTCTGTTCAGCTAGGTTTCAGGCGGTTTTGAATGATGGTTTTTCTGTAGTTCAGTTGTAATTTTGATGTGGTTGTGGGAGAAGGCAATTACCTTCTGCCATCTTGACCGGAAGCCCTCTTAGTTTACTCTTTCCAGAATTCAATTAATTTGTTTTTATTACTGAAAGGCTTATAATAAACTCTAAAAAAGAAAAAAAAAGGCAAACCTATCCAAACAAAACAGTAGTATTTACCTCTAGAAAATGCTTTCATATATGTTACATGTTGAAACAATGTGGCCCATGTACCACACTGAGCAGTGTGGGCAAAGAGGGGGCTGGCCCATGAGGGGCATGAGCTGTCACACTGAAAGCTAAAGGGTCTGCTGCTAGCTACCATGACATACAGCAATGCAGCAGCAAGACCTGGCCACTGGGTGGAAGGCTTGTTCAGGTATGAGTAGGGAATACAGAACACGCTTCATGTTGAAAAAAACAACATCAACCCACCACATTTAACTACTGACTGAGCAAACCAATTCTGATGGCGAAAGTGTGTGAGGCGCTCTCCTCCCGTCACAGTTACAAGCTGATGCGAGGTTCCATGTCTATTTTCCTTCCCCTGCAGCAGGAAGGTTCTGGCCCGCATCAGAAGCGTACACACCCTGCTTCACTAATGGCAGGATACAGAAGAGCTGCTATACAAATAACTTGTAGTTGATTATGGGCTAACAAGGCAAGATTTCACTAAGCCAGGCCTCCCTGGGTCAGCCCCACATTGGGCAGTTGATCCGTTCTGATAACTAAGTTTATAAGGCCTGCCTTTCCTCTAGATCAGCTGCTCATTCAGGGCAGAGAGTATGGTTGATTTAAGACTGCCTTTCTAGTGAAAGTACTACTCAAAAAAGGGTTAACATTTTAAATTTCAAGTAAAAGCCTAGAAAGGGACCCAAAAGACCTAACCTCAGAAACCCATGGCACACAGGTAGTCTGTAGTTGCTTCCATTTGCTTTCCAGATCTGACAGGTGCCACTGGGGCAGGACTGGGGAGTCTGCAGAGGGAATGCTGAGCAAATGGCATCTGTTATGCTCCCTCCAGACCTCACTCAACACTTGTATGGATGACCTCTGTAAAAGAATTTGCTCTGATTTCATTTATGTGTCAGTGTTCTCACTGCTAGGCCTTGGGTTGGCCTAGAGATCTTTCAGGTCAGTTTACAGCTGTCTGCTATGGCCTGTACATCTGTCTGTCAGTTTATCCCACAAACCCAGCAAGAAAGAAGGAAGTTACTAATATCAGTCCCATCCACGCCTCTCTCTCTCAGGCACCCTGCCAAGTGCTAAGTGCTTTCTTCCACAGGAGACTGAAGAAAGTCTGTCATTTCTATGACATCGGGCTCCGATTACAGCTGAGAAACCTGAAGTTCGAAAGTGTGATAACAAACATGTCTTCATAATTATACAAGTAAATTTGGGAAAATGAATGATGTTTTTGCATATGTAATTAAGTAAAATGCAAATACCTGCCACATTTCTACCTTCCTTTTCACTTCCTCCTTTTCTGCAAACTCACTGAAGTTTGCCAGGGCTTTGGCTACCAGTATCCTCCTTTCTTCAACACTCAGTTCAGACTGTAGAGAAGTGTGTGGAGCGACTTCAGGCACATCTTTGCTGCTCTGTGTCTTAGGTCCAACCGAGGACTGTGCTTTGGGGCTGGAGCCATAGTCCACAGGACTGCTGCGGCCACCATGAACTTCACACTGACATGGGGTCCCTTGCTGGGGAGAACAGTGTGGTTTCTTGGGGATATCTGCAATGTTGGGTGTAACTGGTTCCCCAGGATTGGATGAACCTGAAACACCTGAAGAGAAGGTTCTACTTCGCTGTATTTCCTTTGGAATATTCTTCCTTTGGAAAATTGGTGACCCGTCATCTTTCAGTCGTTCTAAGCCTCCAAATTTAGCTGGATTCCAGAAAGAAAATGTATTGTGGACCAGCATTTCCTTATTGAAATCCAGCTGTGGAGTCTGTGGGGTGTCACAGTGGCCTGTGGGCATCCGCTGCCTAGGGATGTGGCAGAATGAGATCTGAGCAGATGCTGTCCACGGGGTCCCTGACTGCTCCAGAAGTGACGCGGCTCTCTGTAAATCTGAGTCGCTGTAGCTGAGTTGCCTTTTCAGGTGAGTCAGGGGCTGAAGGCACTCTACATTCCGTCTCTTCCACAGAGGGTCAAACTCTTGCTCACTGGAAAGAATCATATCCTGATTCTCAACATCCGCCGCCGCTGCAGTGGGCGTGAAGGAGTCCGACGCCTCCCTGTCGTGCCTCAGGAACTCTCTGTCCAGCTGCATTGTGACCACCTCAGAAACGGTCTTTTCAATTTCGGCCGAGAGGCCGGGTGCTTCTACCGCTTCTGTCACTATGGGCCTGTTCTCAGCTAAGTCGAGCAGCAATTTGCACACAAGGTGGATAATTTTTGGCACGTGTTTCAGAAGTCGCGCCTCATAACCATGAAGTAGATGCCGCTGGCGAGTCAGATACTGTGTTAAGGTGACAGCATGTGCTTTGGGGTCACAGCAAGAGAATATGTTGCGAAGAGGAATCAGAAACTGAGTAAATTCCCTCACACACAGTAGCTGTCCTCGAGTCTGAATGGAATTGGGACGCTTTGCCCGAACAAATATAATGGCTTGATCAGCAGTCATTCTTGTTGCAAAAACTAAGTAACAAGCTATTAAAACACCTACATAGTGAAGAAGAAAAAACTAGATGAGAAAAGCTTACATATATTTTTATTTATCACTCTCAGATTATTTAAATTTTATATGTTTTTAGAAACCATATAAATAGGAAAACGTTTTAAGGATAATATAACTTTGTAATTTTTTGCATAGGTGTTTATATATTTATTTGTCTATATGGTACCCCTTGCCTTGACTGAGAACACTCGTTGCCCACTGTACCCAGAGGAAGCACAGAAATTGTCGCAGTGAAGCTAAGTGTGGAGTAACGGGGGATGACGGAGTAATTGTAGAGTGAGTGGGGGATGACTAAGTGTGGAGTAACGGGGGATAACGGAGTAATGGTGGAGTGAGTGGGGGATGACTAAGTGTGGAGTAACGGGGGATAACGGAGTAATGGTGGAGTGAGTGGGGGATGACTAAGTGTGGAGTAACGGGGGGATGATGCAGTAATTGCGGAGGGAGTGGGGCATGACTAAGTGTGGAGTAAGGGGAGTCAGCGTGGAGTTGGGGGGAATCACTGAGTGTGAAATAGGGGAATGACTGAGTAATTGGGGAGTAAGGGGAGGTGATCTAGCATGTTTATCCTTTTTGCTCAACTCTAACATGGGAGAAATAAAGTCCTGCTTCTATTTCCCATTTAACAGTTTCTGAAAATTTCCATCCAATGGATCCATACACTGCCTTTGCCATCAGTTGCTGGAATATTCCTGCCTGGCATTCTGCCAAACTGGACATTTTTAAATTTGGGAAGCAGTCACATTCACAATCTATTTTTCCCCCCTGACAATTCTTCTTATAGACTTGTCTCTATGTGAATATGTGTTTTTTTTCCATACCATGATATAACACTACATTGCTATAAGCACTTTACATTAAGGGAAACAGTATAAACATTATACATTCCCCTAACGAAGCTCCTGAGCAGGTGGGAGACTCCATGGCAGGTACACAGGTACACTACGGCCACAGTCAAGCTCAGGTGTATGGTTGAACCAAATGGTAATGAAGATTCCAACCCATCAGTCTTTATTTCTGTCCAATACCAGCATGACACTGAGATTCTGCTGCCTGTTTAAGTAAAATAATTGATTTTTATATAGAATTCTAGGCATGGATAGACTCTCCTTCACAAACAAAATTCGGACAGTCATGAATTTAAATCTTGGCCCTTCCACTTACTTGATGTAGCAAATTGCTTAGTCTTTTCAAAATTCATATTGTTGCTAAAGATTTATTAAGACAGTAAGTGTAAAATGCTTAGAACAGAAGGTAAAACAATGCTTGCTATTTCCACTATTATTTTTAAAGACATTGGATATTAAAAAATATTATTCTTTATATGTTTAAATATACTACAAGGCAATAAAACAACCCCCTAGAATTTACCTGTTCGACCAAGCCCTGCATGACAATGGATAGCTACTTTTCCTTCTTGTAAGGCAAATGTCATCACCTTCACCATATCTAAGATGGTGGTAAGCGACGCTACACCATAATCCTTCCATCCGAAATTGTAGAAATAAACTGGGCAATGAAAAGAGAATAGGAAAAAAAGCATCAACATACAGGAAAAATATTTGCAAGGAGATGTGAAGAAAGTGAGTGAGTTCATGAAGAGTAGAAAACTGTAAGGCATGCAGATCTCACTAGATGTGTAGGCCTGGAATAATAGGCTTTTTACATTTCCAGTAAGTTTATTGTTAACATTTCTTACGAAGCACATTCCCTATTACTTAAGGCATTTCCTGCTGAAACTCAGACAGAAAGAATTATGGAAAAGCAGGATTGCAAATTAATAAAGTCAGTAATCTACACCCAAATGCCTCAGCTCTGGAGAGAAAGCATAATCCTGGTTAAACATAGTCTAAATGACTGATAAACGGCAGAAGATGGTACAGACTTTTCCACCCAGTGGGGAAAAAAGAGCTAGATGAAAGCTTCTTTAAAAAAGTTCTAAAATCGCACAGGTTGATCCTTTCTAACCTGGTGGGATCCCACCCCAAAGTTCTTATGACTAAGGAGCTTCTGAAAGTGTCACATAAGGAATCCTAGCATCCTACCCAGGGGCAGAACTGCTGTGCTGCAACAAAAGCATCAGCAAGTCCTGGGTTCCAATCCTGCTAACAGAGTTAGGCTGTGTGACTGTGGGCAAAGCAGAACTTGCTAAGCCTGGGTGAAGCAGAAACAACTATGTTACTAGACTGCTTTAAGGATAAAATGAGATAACAGGTCTGACATACTGTTAATGTTAATGCAATCACTAATCAAATGTTACCATTATTTCTACAGGGTCTCTTTTCAAAGTCCCTCTCACAGAAGAAGAAAGCCTGCCCTTTCAACAGCGATACCACAGAAGAATGGTAGCATTCTTTAAAGTTAAAGTGAGCTCATCTTCATGTTTAGGAGCCCTACTACTGCACAGTTATTTCCATCACCTTTTAAAGCTAAGAGCTGAGCAGACCAAAGTCTCTGAGTACTGTCTGGGAGAGAAGGGTGGAAGGACTTACTGCCAGCCTCCATGAAAGCCTCAGGAAGGTACGTGAAACCACTTTCTTGTTCCAGAGGGTTCCCACAGCTGGCATGCTCACCAGGCCGCTGCAGGTTAATGACTGTTTTTAAGCCATGGCTTAAAAGAAAAAGAAAAGAATGAGTCATACTGGGAATTAGCTAGCATTTTTTAAAAAAGTAATCACTTTTAGCATTAATAAACAGTATGAATTATTCTCAAATATCTTATTTGAAATACGTTCTTTACACCTATTGCTAAAATGAAAACACTTTTCCATCGATGCCAAAAGCAATGGAAGAGAAAACATGAGCTGGCTTATTGAAGTGTATGAACAATATGACATTTTACCTCCGAAACTGCTCGATGACGCAGTATTTCTCAAGGAGCTCAGTGGACGGGCGAGCCATGGCCAGGATGTTATCGGTGATCCTACAGATGGGATAAAAGACTGGTGAAATCACAAAACCTAGACCATTCCAGCTCCATGGACTGAGAGCAGGGTAACTAACTACTACTTTTTTTTAGGATTTCAAAAACTCTGTAAGATAAAAATCTCCTTATCCAAATCTGGCCTAAATTTTGCATTATGATTAGGGCTCTAAAAAAAAACAACAACCCTACCTAGCTGCTTAAATCTCTAGGAAAATGCCAGGGCTTAAGTATGGACTGCAACAAAACATTTCCAAGGACACTCAAGAGATTCTAGTGGACATGATGGAGAAACCTCAACTGGAGCAAAGGTGAGGTTCATTATCCATAGGTTTTTAACCAGGTGAGGGGGACAACAGGAGGCATTTTCAGTTCTTGAGCTATCTGCAGTTCAGCTACCTATGTGCTAAATGGAATAAAAACACCTGCTTTGGACGGTTGGTGTGAGAATTCAACATGACACAGATGTAAAGTCTTCAGCAAAAATCCCCACACATGGTTATTAATAAATGCTGAGTTATTGCAATTTAGCAAAAAATAAGATCTCTGGAATCAGTTGGGCTTGGTTTCAAATGCTGTCTTTTCTACTTTCTAAAAGCTGTGTAGCACATTACTTAGTTTCTCTGGACCTCAATTTCTTCACCAATAAAATGACTTTACCAATGCCTACTTCACAACAGTTTGATGAAGAGGAGGTAATAATTTGAAAGTGTCTAGCACAGTGCCTGGCCTGTAGCCAAATGCATGTTTATTGACTGCACAAATGGACAGAGACCTAAGAAATGGCTACGTACAAGGTACATCAGGCAGTCTACCCAAAGATGTGGGTCACATGAACCTGAGAGGAGTAATGTTAAATAAACAGGGCAGGATCCAAAAAGATACCAACTCCCCTCTCCACCCCCGGCGTAATGCCTGAAATTCAACAGGGCTCCCCAAAACATTGGAACCCCCAAGATTTGATAGTACTTGGTATGAGATGAGGAGAGATGTAACATGATATCAGCAGAGGCAAAACAAAAGATTCAGATGGTTCAGTAAAAAACAAATAAAAATATTAATGTGGCCTTAAGCTGCATTATTAGAAATTACATCAGGAATACTGTTGGCTTTCTCACAAGGTTCTTTAAGAAAGACAGTGACTAGAATACGATCTGTGCAGAACAGTGACAGTGGACACCCAACATTATCAAAATCCATGTACCCAGCAAATCCAGTATGAAAAAGTATGGGTTGCAAGTTAAGAGACTCTGGTCAACAAATTATCTAATTTGTAAATGGATTCTTGCTATATACATTGGTTCATCACTAGAATTCTTTAAACAGTGATTTTCAAATGGGATTTGGTCTGATTATCAAAACTTTTTAGGTATCACTAAATTGAAAAGATCTACTTGTCAGTTTACTATTAATAAACCATAAAAAATGCAAGCATCTTTTATTGCCCATTGAACTGACAACTTGGACCACTACTATTGAGGCAGACTGAAGATGTATTTGTGTGAAAGTGGGTCCTTTCACACAGAGAATAGGACCAAAATTAAAGTAAGATTAAAGCTTACCTGTATGAAATTGGAAACTACCTCATAATTTTTCAAATTTATAGCTTAGCATTTTTATTATTTCTAGCAATTTCTGAAATTTAAGAGCTATCTAGTTACCATTTCTTTAAGATATTTACATACATTATTTCACTTAATTAAAAAAAGACCCTATGGCATTGGTTATATTATTTCCATTTCATAGATGAGAAAACTGAGGTTCAGAGTGCCTAAGAGAGTAGGCCACAGCTTGTCAGGCAGCAAGAGATAGGAGGTAAGGTTCTGACTTCAAAACCCCATACATCCTCTTCCATGGCCTCCTGCCACCCGGCACCACATACATCTTCACTACCTTTTCCAACTTAGCCGCAGGGAAGAGCTACAACAGACTGACAGAATCACTCACCAGGACGAGTAGATCCCCTTAATGGCCTGCTCCTGCTCACTCCAGCGGGCTGGATTTTCATATTTGCAAGCTTTGCCCCCACAGGCCATGGAGCAGGCCATGTGTCCAGGAATGACATGCCGTAAACGCTCTCCGACTTTTGTATACTTTGGTGTTGGACGTCCTGAATTGCCTAGAACATGCATGAAGGGATTTGAAACTCCACTCTCCAAACAGAACAGTGACCTGGGAAACGGCTGCCATTTTATCTCAGATTGCAGATGGGGAGCTGGTGCTGACCACCCTTTACTGTGTCAAGATTAAATCCATTTCCATTGCATCTAAGTTCACTATCTCTTAATGTAGGAAACTCTTTCGTACACAATCTCCACATGTCATACTGGTCACAAAGAGAAGAAACCATAAAAGCAGATCTTTTATAAGGGAGTGAGGTTTGTTCAGAACTACATTTTTAAAGAAAAACCACACAAGTCAATAATTTTATCTATTATATATCCACTGAAACTCTCAGCATGACAGACAGTAAAAAGTATAATGCAGAATGGTCAAAAATTAAAAAGGTATAAGCACAGCACAGCCTTTTCACATTCCTTAAATTTAAACTCAAAGTTGAGGCAATCTTTAAGAAGAAAAGGAGTTTTACTTTTTCTCTCTGGGCAAGTTGGGTTTCTCTTGGCGCAGCTGAGAGAGGACACAGCTAGCATCACCTGGAGAGAGGATGAGGAGAGCATCTTGGTGGCGGAGCTGGAGCCGGAGCCGGAGCTGTGCTGCCCCTGCGGCAGCCTCAGTACTGTGTCTGAGGCAGAGTGCCGGCGGCCCTGTAAGAAGGAGCTGAGGAAGGGCATGGCCGAGAGCCGCCGGGGCGGGTCCTGCATGGCGCTGGGCCCCCAAGAGGAGAGCTGGAGGCCAGGAGATGTCAGTGCCAGCTTGCTCCGTGATGAAGTTACACTGAGATAAGAGCATCACTCTGCATGATCTAACAGCCATTCAGGATAGGCTGACTTGTTTCCATAGTGACGAACAAAGAAAGTACTGATTCCCACTCAGAGTTGCACAGGCAAAGTCCCACATGAATGAGCTGCGTTTTGAACAGATTGTTCAAATATGTGGAGGAAACATGTATTTTAAATAAATTATTCCTAAATTACAACTATTCTATTTTGTTTTCCAAACATTTAAAAGATCTGACTGCCCAAAATATTACATCTAAAATACTGTAATGATAGAAAGTTAATTGTAATGAAGTGGGACATGCTGGATATTTATAACATTATTAAACCACCACTGCATTTTTTAAAACCAAAAAAATCTGTTTTCTTGTCAGAACTATTAAATACTTGGATAAAACAAATAAAGATGTCTGTAGGGCTGATATATTAATCAGAAGACATTTACTTTTAGTTTTTATTTTTAGAATGTGAAAACCCAATTCTTGGCGATGCCTTTATTGGATAGTTATAATAGTCAGGCTTCTCAAAAACTCAAATACAATTCGGCGTCTTTAGTCAGTGCCTGGGGAGAAAAGCTTGGGTAATGTCTTGGCAGAGGCCTACAAGCAAACCTCACTAAGTATCACATTTTTTAAAGGAACTGGGTGAGGGGGTGTTGTAACTCGAGGATAAAGAATATAAAGGGAACAGAAACTTTAACAACCACCAATTGTCCTCCTCTTCCTTGGTTAATGTCAGGCTGTACCGCCCCCCACCGCAACACTCCACCCCTCATCTTTCTGTCTCTTGTCTCCAAAATGGTATTTAACCATGTGCACATGGAAACAATCTACTGCCATAGATAGGGCTCTTTTTGTTTTGTCATTTTTTATTTTAACAATTAATAATGCTTTAAGCAAGCACGTTTTAAAAGCAACCCATCTCCCCAACAGGATGCACTCTGTCAAATAAGACAATTTGGTGCTCAAATTCCTACTCACAGTGTAGCACCATGCCCTTGCTATTCTGTGTACAGCGACACAGAATAATTTTTTTAATGTAACCAATCTAGAAGCACAGCTTCCAAAACTTTACAGGAGAGAAAAGAGTTGGTGCTGCGTGGAAGGTAAGTTGGAACCTGATGGCAGAAGACCCCCCACTAAGGGGCGCTCACCTGCTACCTGGGGATCAGGGAGTCAGACTTAAGATCTGAACAAGTCTCTGTGCAGAGGTTCACGCTGCCCTGCAGAGACAGGGCTGGAAGCACAAACCTAGGGACCTACGGACAGTAACTGGAGCAGAGCGAGGGTGTGAGACAGTGCAGAGGCAGACAGATGGCAACTGGAGGGGGCTGGACACAGCGCCGGGAGTTCCTCCCTAAGTGAGCGCCAGAGAGACACTGAAGCTACTGCTGAACATAGGAGCCAGGGAGGAGCAGGTGTGTGACAATCTGGCAGGCAAGCTCCATTTGAGATACAAGGCATGTGAGGTGGCAAAGGAAATCTCAGCCAGCGAATGGGAGGTCCCTATGTCTGCAACTCTAAGGGCACCTACAGAGGAGAGTCCAGGTGACTGTTCTCAATGGTTCTGAAGCAGAAAATAAGTTTGATGAGGGTGACTAGTCTGGATGAAGCTAAGGGTGGGATAGTTAACATATCATCTCAGGAGTAAGTTTCGCTGTGAAATCTTAACTGGGCTGACCTCAAATAGTAAACATGTAACCATTTAAGCACACTCAGTTACTAGACAGTCAGGGACCCTGAGTGGGAGTATTTAGGGAAGTGGACCCACTCCTGTGGCATGTGCTGCAGCTAGACTGGTGCTGAGGTGGAGTGCAGCTGACCTGTGCGCACGGTAGGCAGGGGCAGAGGCCTGCACTTCCCCTAGACACAACAGAACTGTCACTCCACCAATTCATGCTCCAAACTATTCCTTGGCAAAACTCCCAACTCACGGCCATATTCATTTTTAAAAACTACATTTATTTATGCCAAATGGCTTTAATAGGGAAGTGTACCGCCAACCCCACCTTGAACATTCTAGACCAGCCGTGGGCAAACTACGGCCCGCGGGCCGGATCCGGCACGTTTGAAATGAATAAAACTTAAAAAAAAAAAGACCATACCCTTTAATGTAATGATGTTTACTTTGAATTTATATTAGTTCACACAAACACTCCATCCATGCTTTTGTTCCGGCCCTCCGGTCCAGTTTAAGAACCCATTGTGGCCCTTGAGTCAAAAAGTTTGCCCACCCCTGTTCTAGACTCATCTCCCTCCAGTCTTTGTCCCTAGGCATGTGGATTTTCTGCATGTTTATAATCATATTGTAAATACACTTCTTTAGTTTTATCATTTTTATTTAATGGAAACACAATAATTATGACACATTTAGCTGATGCATCATAATTTACTTATTTATTCCTTAGCTCTTAGATATTTATATTATTATCCATGATTTTATTTAAAAATAAGACAAACATTTTCAGGGCTAGAACCTTTCTGATTCTATGTTCTCTTATTTAGTAAATTCCTAGGGATGGTATGACTGGTAAGCAAAATTAAATTTCAAAGCTTATATTTTTACTAGAGGCTCAATGCACAAAATTCATGCCCTTGTGGGGGGGGGGGGTCCCTCAGCTCCATCTATGCCCTCTCGCAGTCCTGGAGCCCTCAGAGGATGTCTGACTGACAGCTTAGGCCTGCTCTGCCACAGAAGCAGGAGCGGCTCCCGCCACTGCGCTTACCAGCCGTGAACCCAGCTCAGGGCTTCTGGCTGAACAGTGCTCAACCTGTGGGCATGCACTGACCACCAGGGGGCAACTCCTGCATTGAGAGTCTGCCCCCTGGTGGTCAGTGCATGTCACAGCAACTGGTTGTTCTGCTGTTTGGTCGATATGCATATTAGCCTTTTATTTTATAGGATTCACATATTTCAACAACTAAGTATGAACATGCTGAAAGAGGAAATATTTTTAGCAACTCAACACAGGTTTATTTCTGAGATCAGAGAGAAATACAGAACTAAAATACAGATCAAGAGATGCTATCTCTGATAGGGTTTTGTGCCAACCTCTTGGACCCCAGAAATCTCCTGATTAATTTTGTGGATCAATTTTGTTATATATACCCACGTTTTTGTTTCACAAATCTATAAGAAAGCATATTTGTGCTACACCCTAAAAATCAATTAAAAATTTTAAATAGGGATCAGTTCTAGTTTGCTAATGATAAATTGTTCAGACTCTTAGAAATAACATTTTAATTTTTATTTAAATTATCAATAAGAAAAAAACAGAAGCCATATCTTTAAATAAACAGGAGCAGCAAGACTATATTAGTTTCTATTTCATATTTTATAGAGAATGGAATGTTTTAGTGGTTTTACGAAGGGCCATGCTTTCAGCAGACACTTAAAAGGCACAGAACCCTTCTCCTAGTGGCCACAGAGAGCTTCTGTAGAAGCTCGTTATCCTCAGCCGCATTAGCTTCTCTCTGCTTTCCTTTCCTCCATCCTGCACAATCGTTACTTACTTGTAGGCCACAAGAACCAACACTACTGTTGTTTTCCCACATACCTGCTAACAACTGATCTATTTTTCCTCCTTTGACAACATATTTTTCTAAATACATAAAAAAATGTCAGTTTTCTATATTTCATGAATATAAAATCAAGGGGGACCCTGCCTCATTACTGTCCCTACCCTTCTCACTCCTAAATATGCTATCTCTAAAAAAAGTCAGCCTCCAAGAAAAAGTAGGAAAACAACATAAAAGATAATCCCTGCAAGCAATCCTACACTCTCCTGAGCTGCTATGATCGTCAATGTACAAAAGACCCCTCTCCCAGCATAATGGACACGGCCTGCTTGCACATGTGGTGTGTGGTGTGTGTGTGTGTGTGTGTGTGTGTGTGTGTGTGTCCCACCAGATACTGTTGTAATTAACTAGTTATTAACAATAGAAAAGGAACAAAGAGAAGGCCAGACATTACAGGCAGGTCATTTGGGCAGCTTCACCAGGAGCTGCAACTGCAACCCCCAGGGAACCACCTGCCCATTCTCTGTAGATCACTGGTGGGGGCCAATAAAGGATAGACGTATGTGCAGTGAAGCTGGGGTGACCAGGGGAAGTACCTGTCAGTCAAACTTGGGGAACCATGGCTTTGTCAGAATGGATGGAACCAACGAAATCCTGCAAAAATTTGGGAACACATAATCTCCTAATAAAGGAGTTCTCTGTCTTGTTGCTCCTGACTCTTGGCTTCCTGGCATTCGCCAAGCCCATGTGCAATGGACAAATGGGCTGATGCTGGACTGGACTTGGCTCCAACATGGAAAGAAAATTCTGGACACTGGCTCTGACTTTAGCTCTGCTGAAGCCCCAACTATACTTCTTCTATGACTGGACTAGGAGAAATGGGATCTTGGAATTTCAGGGGTGTAATTCCACAGAAATAAAGCTTTCTACAATATCTCATCCTCTCTCGCAAGTTTCAGAAAATTCTTTTTCTTGGGATATTGCAAGTAATCCACCCCCACGAGCAACAGGTGGGGATGAGGACCTCTCCCCACCGGTAACACACCCACAGTTTTACTCAGAATCATCCAGAGTAATATCTAAGGAACCAAATGAGATACTGGTCACTGCAATGTGAAATTATCTACACTTGTCATAAGCACAATAAACAACAAAATTAAAGACAAATCTCAAAAACTGGTAATTTCCTGTTATACTCTAGATTTCGGAAAGGACTAAGAATTCCTACTCAGAGAATGGGGTGGGAGCAGGAGGTCCATCTAACCCAGGGGTGGGCGAACTTTTTGACTTGAGGGCCACAATGGGGTCTTAAACTGGACCGGAGGGCCGGAACAAAAGCATGGATGGAGTGTGTGTGTGAACTAATATAAATTCAAAGTAAACATCATTACATAAAAGGGTACGGTCTTTATTTATTTATTTATTTATTTATTTATTTATTTATTTTTATTTTTTAAAATATATTTTATTGATTTTTTACAGAGAGGAAGGGAGAGAGATAGAGAATTAGAAACATCGATGAGAGAGAAACATCGATCAGCTGCCTCCAGCACATCTCCTACTGGGGATGTGCCCGCAACCCAGGTACATGCCCTTGACAGGAATCGAACCTGGGACCTTTCAGTCTGCAGGCTGACGCTCTATCCACTGAGCCAAACCGGTTTTGGCTGGTCTTTTTTTTTTTTTTTTTTTTTTTTTTTTTTTTAGTTTTATTCATTTCAAACGGGAAGGATCTGGCCCGCGGGCCGCAGTTTGCCCACGGCTGATCTAACCTCATCCCTAAATCAATAAAGGAGTCACGTCCAGGAACTGGGCTGGAACACCTACTTTCCAACCTATCATTTTGCACTTTTTGTGACAGGAGGCTCACTTCTCACATGGCAACTAATTATTCAACTGCTGTACAGCTCAAGAGGTTTTCTAATGATGAGTCAAAATCCATTTTCTCTGTAAACACTGGTTGCAAATTCATCCCTCTAAAACAAACAAACAAAAACAAACAAATCATCTGACTTGCAAGGTTTTTAAATATCTGAAGACAAAACTTCTCCAAGATCTCCCCTATTTAGGATAAGTTAATTTTTTCAGACATCCTTAGTATATCACTGTTTCCAGATCCTTCACTATGATTCTCCTTCTAAGGGACCCTCTTCTCCCTCCACAGCTAAACTCCTAAAAAAGCTGCTCATGTCTATCATTTCCATTTGTCACCAGTCTCATCCTCAACTTCTATTTAACTCTGGTCTCTGCCTGCCCTGAAACTGCTCTGCTTAAGGTCTCCAATGGCCTCTGATTCAAGATGGACTGGTTCTGACTGCTCAGCAGCATGCAAACCAGTTGAACAACTTAACTTTAATTTTAAACACTTTTTGGAGAGGATTTTATTTTATTTTGAATCAATCTCAAATTTACAGAAAACTTATAACAAAGAATATTTTCTCTTGAACCATTTGAGAAGAAGCGGCAGATAGACTGTCCCATTACTCCAATTAACAGCATTTATTTCCCATAAATAATGAGGTTATTCTCTACAATTCCCCCAAATTATGATTGATACATTACTAGTTGCCCTTTATTCCACAGACCTCACTCAAGCTTCACTGATTATCTCAATACTAGAGGCCCCATGCATGAAATTCATGCAAGGGGCTTGGCCCGCCACCTCCCCCTCCCGCTGCGGCTTTGTCCAGAAGGTCATCCGGCCTAATTAGCATATTACACTTTTATTATTATAGACTAGTAGCCCTGTGCATGAATCAATAGCTCGCTGCCGCCCTCCTGCAGCTCTCTGCCCGCTGCCCCGCCCTCCTGTAGCTCCCCCTGCCCCCACTCTCCCCCAGCACCCCCTTTATAGCTTGCTGCCCTGCCCCCTCCTGTAGCTCTCCGCCGCCCACCTGCTTGCAGCTCGCTGCCCCACCCTCCTGCTGATCCGTGATCCGGTCATTACACGGTCAGTCATTACGGAACTATCATTTGCATATTACATCTTTTTTAAAAAATATATTTTATTGATTTCTTACAGAGAGGAAGGGAGAGGGATAGAGTTAGAAACATCGATGAGAGAGAAACATCGATCAGCTGCCTCCTGCACACTCCCCACTGGGGAAGCGCCCGCAACCAAGGTACATGCCCTTGGCTGGAATCGAACCTGGGACCCTTCAGTCCGCAGGCCAACGTTCCATCCACTGAGCCAAACCGGTCAGGGCTGCATATTACATCTTTATTATGTAGGACTAGTAGCCCGGTGCATGAAATTCCTGCACATTAAAAGGGAATTAATTGCCCTAACTGCTTTGGCTCAGTGGATAGAGCATCAGCCTGTGGACTCGTGGACTCAAGGGTCCCAGGTTCAATTCCTGTCAAGGGCATGTACCTTGGTTGCGGGCACATCCCCAGTTGGGGGTGTGCAGGAGGCAGCTGATCGATGTTTCTCTCTCTCATCGATGTTTCTAACTCTCTATCCCTCTCTGTAAAAAATCAATAAAATATATATTTTTTTAAAAAGGTAATTAGCAGAGATATTTTAATATTGGTATGTGCCCTTTCTCTATAATATAAGTGTGAGAGATGAAAGGAAATTAGTAAAATGTATATGAAAATAATATATAAATTTATTAGTAAAAAAACAGTAACAAAAGGATATAACAACAACAGAGGCATGATATAAAAATGACAAAAACATGATATGAAAACAACAAAAACATGATATAAAAACAACAGTGATGCAAACAATGACTGATAAAGTGATTAAACTTATTCTAATATCTCCCTGTACACCACATTAAGAGTAAAAACACTTTCAGATGCTTGACTAATTTCCCTTGTGATGAAGTATTTAGAACTTTAACTGTAACGTCACATGCTCTTCAAACTCAAGAGAAAGCAACATATAACTGACCATGTGTGAAAACAGTTTCAGGTAGGAATATGCCTACTCTGTCTAGAGTTTGTCCTTGTGATTTATTAATAGTCATCACAAATGCTGGTATCATGAGAAACCATCATTGAATCAATTTAAATGGGAGGCCAGTGTCAGATGGGGACAAATTAATTCTTGGAATCAGAACAACTTCTCCCTCTGCAGATCCTGTTAATACTTCAGCTTTGATAATGTTAGGTCATAATCTTTTGATAATAAATCTGGTACCATTACAAAGACCCCATTTACTATTGAGATTTCTCAATAGCATGATGATTGCACCCACTTTCAATTTTAATTTATGACATGGCATTCCTGAAGGAGTAATACTATTAAGAAATTGGATGGGAAAATTTTCCTTTTCAGCATCATCTGTGGAATCAATGGAATCAGTGATGACTCAAATATGTGTGAAAATCTCCATCGAGTATATCCAAATTTTCTTCATTTAATTTTTGAACATGCTCATTTTTTGGACAAAGAATTACACATTTAGATATATTTTTAATATTATCTATAGCAGTGGTTCTCAACCTTGGCTACACATTAGAATCACCTGGGAATCTTTTTAAAATCCTGATTCCTGGGCTGCATCCTCTGGAAATTGTTTCTTTGTTATGGGGTGGGGCCACAACATTAGTAACAAAGAAACAGAATTTCTGGATAAGACTGTGAACAAAGACCACTAGGGGGTGCACCAAGGAAGCATAACAAAATGCGGAGACAAAGAAACAGGACAAAATTGTCAATGGAAGATATAGAGTTCAGAACCACACTTTTAAGGTCTCTCAAGAACTGTTTAGAAGCCGCCGATAAACTTAATGAGATCTACAAGAAAACTAATGAGACCCTCGATGTTATATTGGGGAACCAACTAGAAATTAAGCATACACGGACTGAAATAACGAATATTATACAGACTCCCGACAGCAGACCAGAGGAGCGCAAGAATCAAGTCAATGATTTGAAATGCGAGGAAGCAAGAAACACCCAACCGGAAAAGCAAAATGAAAAAAGAATCCAAAAATGCGAGGATAGTGTAAGGAGCCTCTGGGACAGCTTCAAGTGTACCAACATCAGAATTATAGGGGTGCCAGAAGATGAGAGAGAGCAAGATATTGAAAACCTATTTGAAGAAATAATGACAGAAAACTTCCCCTACCTGGTGAAAGAAATGGACTTACAGCTCCAAGAAGCGCGGAGAACCCCAAACAAAAGGAATCCAAAGAGGACCACACCAAGACACATCATAATTAAAATGCCAAGAGCAAAAGACAAAGAGAGAATCTTAAAAACAGCAAGAGAAAGAAACTCAGTTACCTACAAGGGTATACCCATACGACTGTCAGCTGATTTCTCAACAGAAACTTTGCAGGCCAGAAGGGAGTGGCAAGAAGTATTCAAAGTGATGAATACCAAGAACCTACAACCAAGATTACTTTATCCAGCAAAGCTATCATTCAGAACGGAAAGTCAGATAAAGAGCTTCACAGATAAGGAAAAGCTAAAGGAGTTCATCACCACCAAACCAGGATTATATGAAATGCTGAAAGGTATCCTTTAAGAAGAGGAAGAGGAAGAAAAAGGTAAAGATACAAATTATGAACAACAAATATGCATCTATCAACAAGTGAATCTAAGAATCAAGTGAATAAATAATCTGATGAACAGAATTATCTGGTGATTATAATAGAATCAGGGACATAGAAAGGGAATGGACTGACTATTCTTGGGGGGAAAGGGGTGTGGGAGATGCGGGAAGAGACTGGACAAAAATCGTGCACCTATGGATGAGGACAGTGGGTGGGGAGTGAGGGCGGAGGGTGGGGCGGGAACTGGGAGGAGGGAAGTTATGGGGGGGAAAAAAGAGGAACAAATGTAATAATCTGAACAATAAAGATTTAATTAAAAAAAATCAATAAAAAAAAAAAAGAAGAAACAGAATTTCTGGAGGATGAGGCCCAGAAATCAGGATTTTAAAAAGATTCCCAGGTGATTCTAATGTGCAGCCAAGGTTGAGAACCACTGATCTATAGATATATATTTCCAAAGGTAGCTTCAGTAATAGACCCATTACAAATCATTTCACTTCCACGCTCTGCTCCGAGGGCGGGTTCCTGCCTGAAACCTCACCCTGAGGGCGCGTTCCTTCCTGAAACCTTGCCCTGAGGGCAGGTTCCTGCCTGAAACCTTGCCCTCCAGGAAACAGCTGGGGGAAGGCACAGCCGTTTCCAAGACAACCCCTGCAGGACTGACTTCCTTCCGGTTGGTCTCGCTTATGGCCGTGCTGTTACACCCAGGGTTTTTATATAAGTAGATTCCTTATAGAACATTAGCCCATACAACATTCATACAATGCTGTACTTAGTCATCCTGTCTCTTTCATTTATTTCACTCTAGAAAAAGTTCCTCAGTCTTTTCTTGACTTGGATGCCCTTGACTTTTGAAGTGTACAGGACAGTTATATTGCAGAACATCTCTCAATTTAGATGTGTCTGTTTCCTCATGATTAGATCCACGAAGCCCTGGTGTCTACTGGTGAAGAACAGTATTTAGAAAGAAGTCTGGGTGCTAGGTTTGCTCAGTGCTACTACTGTTACCACCAGGCCCTCTCAGTGGACAGAGCTAAGGAACAGGTGCACTACATACATGCAAACACACAAATCACACATTTAGATATGTACTTGTTTCTACATGGATGCATGTACACTGAAATCAAAGAGTTCATCCTGAAATTACCAATTCCAATCAAACAACATAGACTTCCTCCCAATCTCCTCCTTTTTCTGTAACTGTAACTCCCTTTTCTGAAGGTGAGAACCTGCTACCATTATCCTTAACATATTTAGTTACCTAACCAGGCTCCCTCACTTCTACTGCTCTCTCCTCAACATGGATGCCTCCCTTTCCCCATTTGGACTCTAATACCCAAAGCGAGGCTGCTGTTGCCACCTTCCTGTGTGGATGCCTCTTCTCACTGCCTGTGTTTTGATACTCTATGCAGGGCTACCTACCATGCAGGAGCTCTGACACCTTGGGTATTCTAACACAATGAGTCAGGCCAGCCTCTCACATGGACATCGTCCTGCTCAGGTATCATGACTGCTAGGCTGCCCCCATAGGGATCCCCCTCACCCCGCATGGCTTCTAGCACTGCAGCCTGACCCACTGTCTGGTGTAGATATTACTTTTCATGGCCTTGCCCAGTGGCTTTTGGACTGAATTGTTCAGGAAGGGAAGAGAAAATAAGAGGAAGAGAAAGTTCCTTACTTGTTTTCTTTAATTGTGGTAAAATATACATTAACATAAAATTTACCATTTTTAAGTGTATAGCTCCGAGGCATTAAGTACATTCACACTGTTGTGCAACTATCACCACCATCCATCTCCAGAAAATCTTCCCAGACTAAATGGGAAACTCTGTACCCACTAAACACCAACTCTCTACTTCACCCTCGCTCAGCCCCTGGCAACCACTATTCTATTTCCTGTCTCTATGAATTCGATTATTCTAGGTACCTCATATAAGTAGACTCATATAATTATTTTTGTCTTTTTGAGACTGGCTTATTTGACTGGCTTATTTCACTTGGCATAATATCTCTAAGGTTCATCCATGTTGTAGCACGTGTCAGAATTTCTTTACTTTTTCTCCCTAGGGCTAAATAATACCCCATTGTATATACATGCTGAATTTTGACTATCCAAATTCATGTGTTGATAACATTCAGTTGTTTCTAACATTTGGTGGTGTGAATGCTGCTATGACTATGGGTATACAAACATCTGCTAGTATCACTATTTTCAATTCTTTTGGTATATACCCAGAAGTGGAATTGTTGGATCATGTGGTACTTCTATTTTTATTTTTTTTAGAAACTGCCATACTGTTTTCCCTAGTGGCTGTACCATGTACACGCCAGCAATATTTAGGATTCCAATTTCTCCACACTGTCACCAACATTTGTTATTTCTGTGTTGTTTGTTTTAAATAACAGCCATACTAATGGATATGCAGTGGTATTTCATTGTGGTTTTGATTTGCATTTCCATAGCAGTTAATAATGTGCTTATAAACATATGTGTATCTTTTTAACAGAAATGTCTATTAAAGTAATTTGGTCCATTTTTCTTTTTTTTTTTTTTTTTTTTAAATATATTTTATTGATTTTTCACAGAGAGGAAGGGAGAGAGATAGTTAGAAACATCGATGAGAGAGAAACATCGATCAGCTGCCTCCTGCACATCTCCTACTGGGGATATGCCCGCAACCCAGGTACATGCCCTTGACCGGAATCGAACCTGGGACCTTTCAGTCCGCAGGCCGACACTCTATCCACTGAGCCAAACCGGTTTCGGCTGGTCCATTTTTCAATTGGATTGTTTGCTTTTGGTTGTTGAGTTTCAGGATTTCTCTATGTATTCTGGATATTAATTCCTTATTAGATACATGAATTGTAAATAGTTTCTCCTATTCTGTAGGTTGACTTTTCATTCTTTTGATAGTGTTTTTTGATGTACAAAGTTTTTAATTTTGATGAAGTTCAATTTCTTTTGTTGCCTGTGCTTTTAGTGTCATATCCAAGAAATCACTGCCAACACCAATGTTATGAAGCTTTTCCTCTATGTTTTCTTCTAAGAGTTTTATGCTCTTAGCCCTTATGCTTTGAATTAACTTTCTATATGGCATAAGATAAAGGTCTGACATAATTTTTTTTTGCATTTTCATACCCAGTTCCCCCGCTCTTCCCCCCTAATTGAGGGGAAAAAATGTCTTTTTCCCACTGAAAAGTCTTGCACTCTTGTTGAAAATCATGTGCTCACATATGTAAGGGGTTTTCTCTGGGGTCTCTATTCTATTCCATTGGTTCTTGTATTCATCTGTCTTCATGCCAGTACTGCACTGTTTTGATTACTGCAGTTCTGTATTATGTTTTGAAATCATGAAACAAGGCTATTTGGAAGTCCTTCAAAATGCCACATACATTTTGGGGTGGATTTTTCTACTTCTATAAATACCATTATTGGGATTCTGATAGGAACTACACTGAATCTGTAGATCTGATTGGGTTGTGCTCATATCTTAACAATATTAAGTCTTCCAATCCATGAATAGAGACTTTCCCATTTATTTCGAACTTCGTTAAGCAATGATTTGCAGTTTTCTTTCAGCAATGATTTGCAGTTTTCAGTAAGGCAGCTGAGAATACTGGGTCCTGACAGCCCTCCCCCCACCTTGTTTGTAGGTCAGAGGTTCCATGCTGAGAAAGGTAAACCAAAAAAGACCAGAAGCTACTACCTCTACTCAGCTTGCAAAGCAGGGATAGCAATTAGGGAAGAGGGCCACCGGCCTCACTCTAAACTCCAGAGCCAAACCTAGGAGACTTTGCCCAGTGGGAAAGGCAGACCTTAAAAACAGAGAACTCTGAAGTTATTTCCAAAGAAACTGTCTTTATCTGAAACATAGTGTGAGGAAGTTCATGCCTAACCAATGTTTCCTAAAACAATGAAGGCTTTCGTTGTAAGCAATTAAGAGGAGGCTGGTAGATTCATGAGAGCAACAAGCTAAAGTGTAAAACAGCTAACTTACTAAAAAGAACCAGAGAAAGAGACAACTTAGAAGAGCCCTCACAGGTTAAGAACAAACCTCAAAGACTGGCCTCAAAAATCACCACAGCCTGAACTTAATTGGATCAAACTGTAGAGCAACAAATGCCTCAAGGCTCTGTCAAAAGTAATAAAGTGACCAGCAGGTGGCTGGTGAAAGCTAACAGTTGCATGTGACAACAATTGAGGGAGACAGTTTAACAGAAAGATTAGTGAGGGAGCCGAAACCGGTTTGGCTCAGTGGATAGAGCGTCGGCCTGCGGACTGAAAGGTCCCAGGTTCGATTCCGGTCAAGGGCATGTACCTGGGTTGCGGGCACATCTCCAGTGGGAGATGTGCAGGAGGCAGCTGGTCGATGTTTCTCTCTCATCGATGTTTCTGACTCTCTATCTCTCTCCCTTCCTCTCTGTGAAAAATCAATAAAATATATTTAAAAAAAAAAAAAAAGATTAGTGAGGGAGAGAAAGAGAGCCCTGCCACAACACTGTCATCCCAGGTCTGTGCCCTCCCTTGAAGGAGTCACATCAGAGGCTTTGGAACGTGGAGAAAACAGATCTCACTAAAATGGTCTGTCTAGTCAAGTCTCTAAGCAAGCATGTCAAACTCGCGGCCCACAACGCATATTTTTGCAGCCCAGCCAATATAACGGTATGTAAGAAACATTTTAATAAAAATTTCGTAACTTAATTTTTACAATATCCTGTTATACATAATCATTAATAATGAACTACAATGTTCGCTAATGACTGATTACTATAATTGTGTTGCATCCATTTCCCTTCCGTGCCTTATGCGCAGGCGTACCACTTCTCTCAACAAATATTAGCAGCGAATATTTTAGCAGCCCATTACCACGTCATTAGTCTTGTACTGACTTGTTTGGTGTGCGCAACAGGAAATATTTCGCTTTCTGAGAAAAAGAAAAATAGGTTTATTTGTGTTACGCTTATTAATTTGTGCAGTTATTCAGTGTCTGGTAAGTTAATGTTCAAGAAAAAATATTAATTTTTATTAAAATGTTCTATTATTTTATGTGAATTATTACTCATTTATTTCAGCCCTTTGTATTCACATGTCTCTATCGGAATAAATCTACATTTCTATGAAAATCAAAGCTTTTGTTTTTTTCCAGCCCAATGTAAACTTAATCCTTGTTTATTTGGCCTGTGTTAGCCTTTGAGTTTGACATGCTTGCTCTAAACAAATAGTCAGGCAAAAGCAAAAAACAGTTCGACTGGTGTGACTCAGTGGTTGAATGTCGACTTCTGAACCAGGTCACGATTTCTAGTGAGGGCACATGCCGGGGTTTCAGGCTCGGTCCCCAGTAGGGGGCGTGCAGGAGGCAGCCAATCAATGATTCTCTGTCATCATTGATGTTTCTATCTCTCTCTCCCTCTCCTTTCCCTTCCTTTGAAATCAACAAAAATACATATATATTTTAAAAAGTAACAAACAAATAAACAAACAAAAACCCAACAAGTTTGGTATGGAAGAGGTGATATGGAGGTATCATTAGAAACTACTGGTGAGAAGGCCCAGGCAACGTATTTACAGGCAAAGTCTTCAAAGTGACCACTGTAAATATGCTTGAAGACTAAAGAAAACCAAGAAGTAAAGGAAGCTATGATAACAAAGTCTCATCAAATAAAGAGCCAGAAATTATTTTTAAAAAACCACACACAAATGGAAATTCAGAAGTTTTAAAAGTATAATAATAATGAAAAAAATCACTAGAGAGTTTCAATAGCAGATTTGATGCAGAAAGAGGAAGATAAATTGATAGAGATTATATATCTTGTAGAACAGAGAATAAAGAATAATAATAAAAAAGAACAGAAATTCAGAGAAATGTTGGACATTCCTGAGTGTGCCAAAATACATGGAATTGATGTACCAGAAGGAAAGGTGCAAAAAAAATCAGAAAAAATATTAGAAGAAATAATGGCTCAAAAAACTTCCCATATTTGATGAAAAACACTAATCTATACATCCAAGAAGTTCAACAAACTCCAAGTAGCATAAAAGAAAGAGATCCACACCAAGACATGTCATAGTAAAAATGCTGAAAGCCAAACACAAAGAGAAAAATGATTCCCTATGTACAAGGGAACTTACTAGTAAATAAGATTTCAGCTGATTTTTTATCAGAAACAAGTGAAAACCAAAAAGCAAAGGGATAATATATTCAAAGTACTGAAATTAAACATTGTCAACCAAAAATCTTATATCCAATAATATTATCTTTTAAAATGGAAGGGGAAATACATTCCCAGATAAATAAAAAAATAGGGACTTTCTTGCTAGCAGACCCAACTTACAATAAATATTAAAGGACATTCTTCAGATTGAAAGCAAGTGACCCAAGAAATTAATGTGAATCCACATGAAAAGAAGAAGGATATTGGTAAATTACAAGGCAGTATAATATATAATATTGTAATTACTTAAGAATATAAGACAGTAAAAATGTGCTTTTCTTTTCCTTTATTCCATTAAGTGATTTGAAAAGGACTGTACAAAATAATATGTATATAAATATATTGTTGGGGCTATCCATTTAGAAATGTAATATATATGACAGTAATAGCACAAAGGAGTAGGTGGGTGTAGAGTTGTATTAAAGTAAGTATGAGACAGAAGATGATAATTCAAATCCACAAGAGCAAATGAAGAAAACCAGAGAGGGCAAAAACAAAAATTAATATAATAAACTAGTATCCACAGTAGTCTATAAAGAACTCTTAAAACTCAACAATAAAAAGATAAATAACCCAATTAAAAAATGGGCAAAGGATATGGATAGACATTTCTCCCAAGAAGATATACAAATGGCCAATAAGCATGAAAAGATGTTCAATATCATTAGTCAGTAGGGAAATACATTTCAAAACCACAGTTTGGCACTTCTTCAAAATGTTAAACATGAAGTCACCATGTGACCCAGTAATTCCACTCCTAGGTATAGTCTCAAGAGCAACTGAAAATACATCCAGGGCTTGTCCTTGGGGGTGGGAGTGGCAGGCGGGGGGGGGGGGGGGGAGGAGTCAACTGGGGAGAAAGGAGACATATGTAATACTTTAAACAATAATTTTAAAAAAATACATTCACACAGCCCTGGATGGTATTGCTCAGTGGTGAGAGTGTTGGCCCATGAACCTAAGGATCTTGGATTTGATTTCTGGTCAAGGGAACATACCTAGGTTGCAGGTTCAAACCCCAGGCCCAGGCAGGGAGCACGTAGGAGGCAACCAATCGATGTATCTCTCTCACATCAGTTTCTTCTTTCTCCCCCCGCCCCCTCTCTGTTACCCCCTCCCCTAATCTCTCCCTTCCACTCTCTCTAAAAATCAATGGAAAAGATATGCTTGGTGAGGATTAACAAAAACAACAGAAAATACACCCCCACAAAAACATATACACAAAAATTCATGAGCATTATTAGACTAGCCAAAAGCACAAACAACCAAATTGTGCATCAATCCAAATAGATAAACAAAATGTAGTATATTCATACAATGAAATATTACTCAACAATAAAAAGGATGGCATATGATACATGCCACAAGGATGAATCTTAAAAACATTATCACGCTAAATAATAGAAGGCAGACACAAAATATCACATATATTAGTATTATTCTATTTATATGAAATGTCCTGAATAGGCAAATCTGTATGGACAAAAGTAGATCAGTGGTTAGCAGGGACTAAGGAAAAGAAAAAATGGGGATCGATTGCTAATTGGTACAGAATTTCTTTATGATCTGATGATGGTGTTCTGGATTTAGACGGTGGTGATAATTTCACAGCTTTGTATACTAGTATGTACTAAAAATCACTGAATATTTTAAAAGAGTGAATTTTATCATAAAAAATGAGCAAGAGATTTGAATGGGTAGTTCTCAAAAAAAGTAAATATGGCCAACAAGCACATGAAAAGACATTTAACATCGTCAGTCAAAAAAAAAAAAAAAAAAAAAAAGCAAACTGAAACCACAATGAGATGCCACTTCATACCCCCATGGAGAACTATGATTAAAAAGTCAGACAATAAGTGTTGGTGAGGATGTGAAAAAATAAGAGCCCTCAAAAACGCTGGTGGGAATGTAAAATGGTAAACTACTTTGGAAGAAAATCTGACAGTTCAAATAAGCGAAGAGTTAGCATACAACCCCAAAGTTCTACTAAGTATATACCCCCCAAAATGAAAACATGCCCACACCAAAACTTGTACACAAATGTTCAAAGCAGCATACTCACAAAAGCCAAAAAGTGGAAACAACACAACTGTCCATCAACTGATGAATGAATTAAAAAATGTGTGAAGCAGGCTAGTTGGCTCTCCTGTCTTCCCCACACTGTCCCCAGTGTCACTGGAGCCTAGTGGGGAGCTGAGCCTCCAACTCCACCTGCATGCATGAGGAGAAAAAAAGCGGTAAGAGGTGGGATAGTTGGCACTATGTTTCCTGCCCTCCCCCCATGTCCACAGGGCACAGCAGGAAAATGAGCTTCAGTCACACCCTGCAGCAACAAAGTGGGGTGAATCACCTTTTCATTTCCTCTTTCCCAGATGGCAGTGGGGTCCAGTGGGAAGCTGGTCATCTTTCTTTATTCAGGAAGCTGGTCTTACACCCCCACTCAAAAGTAACATGAGAGTGCAGGGCAATGCTCTACCTTCTCCACAAAGGTGTCAGGGAGCTTATGGGAGAGCTGAAATTCCATCTGATTCATGTGCAAGGAGGCAGTGTAAGTGCTCCACTTTTGTTGGGGTGGAGTCAACAAGGCTGAATGGGAAAGTAAGCATTCAGACTCACCTGGTCTCGAGCTACGCTCCAATAGGGAGAACACTCACTAAAATAAAAACAAGCAGGATTCAAAATATCTACAAGATCACTTGTTATTCCAGGAACCAAAAAAATCACAACAAGAATGAGAAAAGACAATCAACAGATATCAAAACAGAGATAAATATGTTGAAGATATCCAATAAGGATTTCAATGAAGCTATCCTAAAAATAATTCAACATGTAATTACCGATTCTCTTAAAACAAATGAGTAGAATGCTCAGCAAAGAAGTAGAGGTTATATAAAAAAAAAAAAAAAAAGAACCAAACAGTAATAACAGAACTAAAAAATACATAACTAAAATTTAAAAACTCTCTGGATGGGTTAAATAGCATAGTGAAGATGACAGAATGTAATTAGTGACCTTGAGCACAGATAGATGAACAGAAATTATATAATATGAACAACAGAGAGAAAAATAGACTAATACAAATCAACAGATTCTCAGATGCCTGTAGGAAATTAACTAAAGGGCTAACAATATTCGTATCATTGAGTCTCAAAGGGAAAGCAGAAAGGGAGTGGGACTGAAAACGTATTCAAAGAGATAATGGCTGCAAGTCTCCCAAATTTGGGGAAAGACTTAAACCTACTTGTTTAAGAAGCTAAAGGAACCTTAGATAGGATACAAGCAAAGAAATCTATGCCAAGATGTATTCTAATAAGACTTCTGAAAACTGAAGACAAAAATATCTTGAAAGGAACCAAAGAGAAATGACAATTATAGGAAAAAAGCCCAATCTGAATGACAGCCATTTCTCACCTAAAAGAATGAAGGCTAGAGGAAGTGGCATAACATTTTTCAAGTTTTTGAGAGAAAAGAACTGTCATATGCAAATGTTATAGCTGGCAAAAATATTCTTCAAGAATAAAAGAGAGAAGTGACACTAACAGCACAGAGGAGTAGGCATCTCCAAACACCCATCCTACCAACAGAAACATTTAAATCAATCAGAAGCTGTCAGAACCAACTTTGTCAGAACTCTGGAAAATACTGAGAGATGTACAGCAACCAAGCAAATGCTGAATCAAGAGAAAAGGCAACATTTTCACTTGTCTTTGCCCCACCTACTCTCCACCTCCCACTCCCCTGCTTGGCAGCACTCTGATAATTATTGTGTGTTTGTTCTAACCTGTCTGGGGATACCTGAAGGACTGATACAAGTTACTCACTCAGGGCAGACAAATAATGGTCGCTACTTGAAAATACTGAGTAATGAACAAAAAATCTGTAGCCTCCTAGGGCAAAAGACTACTGCTGAGATATTGGAAAATGCTACCCAATATTTAAAGAATTTAACCAATTTCACACAATATCTTTCAGAAAATAGAAGAGGACAGAACATTTCCAACCCTTTTTATGAGGCTAGGATCACTCTTTCACCTAAAAGCAAAGACTGTACAAAAAACAAACTACAATTCAATGTCTCTTTAGAACTTAAGTATAAAATTCTCATCAAAATATTAGCAAATCAAATTCATCAATGCATAAAAATAATCACACACCATTATCAGATGGGATTTACTGCAAGCCTGTGAGAATGGATAAACATTCAAAAATCAATCAATATACTCGCCTCTCCTCTTAGCCTGGCTGGGCGTCGTGCTGGTCGGATCAAAAAAGTAAACATTGTGGAGGGACACTGATATGTTTGGAGAGAAATGGGAACATATACAATGAAAGAGTAACATTGAAAGGTATGGCCTCATCCTGCATCTCTGAATTGAGCTTGGCTTCAGCATTGACTTTGTTCTCAGAAAACGGGCTGCTCCTTTGTAGAGGAGATTCATATGTTCAGTCATAGCTGGAGTTTTTCAGATTCCTGACATTCAAAAAACGTGATTTTTAATACACTTCTACTACTTTAATCAATCAACAATGGATTGGAATGCTAAACTGAATAGTGTCACCTTACAACCAATGTATCCTAAAAAACAGTCATCTCTTTTGGAGCCGAGTATAATAAACACACCACCTCAAGTTCCTTTAAACCCTCCTGCAAGTAACCATCCTGCATGTATGTTTCGGAGTAACTCAAATCCAGTTTCACAGTCACCTCTCAACATCAGAAATACAACTTCCCAACAAATCTCTGCTTCTGATAAACATGGTAGGACAATTTTTGCCTCACAAGCTTCATTGGAAAGAAAAACTTATGCAAATGTAAAAGGACCCAATCAACTAAATAACAGTTTGCAAATGTCTCCAGGAGTTGCACAAAATGTGTGGGCAAACTCACCAGTGAGAAATTCTATGTTTTCTCACACGGGGGCAGCTGTTTCTCAACAAACTGGTTTTAGAACTAATCCACCAAATGTAAATGCACTACAGAATCAATTTGTAACATCAGAAATCTATCCTATGCAAGGACAGACGGTCCCTTCTAATTCTGTAAGAGTTCCTGTAACTTATCAAGGACACCAGAGACTTACCTCATCTTTATCAGAGCGACAGGCTGACTGGGCACAACAGTATACATCCAATGGACTGACTTATGCAGATTACAGACCACGCCCAGAGCAATACAGTTATCCACCACAAAGCTTTTTGCAAAGTCCTACTCTTCAGAAACAAAATACTATGCAACTTACATCAGTACAAGTTAAAAATAGTAATCATTCAAATTCTGCACTGACATTACAGTCAAAGCAGACTGCATCTTTACCGTCCTATCAAATTGCAGTTATTCAGAATGAAAAAAGACTTCTTCCTCCTTATGACTGTAGGTATGCAAGCCAAACTTTGCAAAATACTCAGCATGTTATTAATCACTCTTCAGAAGTTCCTCAGAGTCAAGAAGTTCATACTTCTGAAATGAGGAAAGACTTTTGCAGGGGCTTTCAACAGCAAAACCTCAATGAAAATGTCAGTATAACTGGAAATTTTTGTAATATGAAAGTAAATACTAATGTCAATCAGCCTGTTAGTGAGCCTACTAGATCTGTGGATGATGTTCAGATTCTTCCTCAAAATAATCAAGAAGAAAGAGTAGATTTTTCTAATCTGACTTCAAGTCAAGTACTGGACACAAATATTGTAAAAGAGAAGTTAGTGAAGGATATTAAACAATTAGTAGAAATGAGAAAGAAATTTTCTGAACTGGCAAGGAAAATTAAAATTAATAAAAATGTTTTAATGTTAGCAGGTTGTACTAAGGCTAATAGTGAAACACCTCAAAATTCTGAACTGTCTCTGAAACAAACTGGCAATACCCAGTTTGGACCACATGTAACCGCAGCCACTCCAGAGACTGCAGTGGATAAATCACCAAAAGCAGTGGAAATAGCAGAAGAAACAAATAGAATGCACAGTACATTGAATTCTAATAATCAAGAGACCAATTGCAGGAATTCTAACCAGGTTAATTCGATTTTACTAAATTCTGTGTGTTTGGGAAAGGGGCCAGTGCCAGACCAGTTACATAATTTAAAAGATACCACGTCTTTCAAGATGCCAACTATGGAGAATACTCAGTTTTCATCAGGAAATACAGTCAATGTTAAAGAAAATGTGCAAACCAATTCTGAAACAAGTTTAGTTTCTCAGTCTACGGCCTCTGAGTCATACGCTTCAAAATATCTAAATGAAAATAGGCTACTTATCAGTCTCCTTGCACATTCAGATGAAATTGAGAAAAGGTTAATGAAAGATGGTTGTGAAACTACTAAGGATTCTAATCCACACAGTTTTAAAATGAATGCTAATACCCAAATCACTAATAACCAACTGAACTTGAAAACCATGGAAACTCCAAGCTCTTGTAATATAAACATGAATGTATCAGAGAATTCTTTTTGCCTGGACCATAAATTCCCTAAAACTGGAGTACCTCTGAATGCGGACAGTCATTTGGAATTGCTAGCAACATGTCTTAATCTGTGGAAAAAAAACCCTTCTGAACCTACAGAGAAAAAACAGTGTAATGAGTTAACAACACAGAGAACAGCAGTTGGAATCTCGAAAGCTGGGGAAATCTGTGATAAAACTCCAGTTTCACTTGTGGGATATTCTCAGAATAAGATGGAAAACTGCTCACAAGTAACAACTCTGCCAATGGCAGTGCAAAGTTATGAATCTCCAGGTGCAACTACTATTAAGGGAACAGAACTTCAGATTGCTGTGGTGTCACCCTTAATTTCAGATATCAAAACATTGCCTGTCAATGGAATAACACCTGATCCTTTACCCGAAACAGTCTATCCAGTTATTAAAGAAGGCAGTGTTTGTAGTTTACAGAATCAATTGGCAGAAAACACAAGAGTGACTGCTGTATTGAAAGTGAACGAACCAGTTACAACAAATAAGGTTTTGCCACTAATTCAGAAGGAAAAGCGAAATACGTCAACTAATGGTGATTCAGAAGATGCACCTAATAACAATCAAGGAAATCCAGTAGAATCTGAACTAAATATTCACTGTCCTGTGAGTGATCAGCAAGCTTCATCTAACTATAAAGACAATGATACTGTGAGTAGTGAGTTGTTGCAGATTGACAATATATGTTCTCTGGTTGAAGGTGATACATCTTATAATTATCAAATAGCAAAGATATTCAGCTCACCTCCTATTGAACAGATTGAGTCACAGAAATCATTACCAAATCTCCAAGTGATTAGTACTAAAAAACAAAAAGAACAATTAGACAATATCACTGAAAAGATAGAACTTGGTTTACAAAAAGATAATTTTTTACAGTACACAGATGTTTTATATAAAATACCTGATCAATCAAAGTCACCACAACCTCTAGAGTTATCTTTGAAGAATGTTGATTCAAGTAGTGAAAATCCAGAGGAAAACAATTTGAAGCATTATAGTAAAAAAGTAAGCACAGCTAAAGATATGTGTTCATCAGCTGCTCTTAATCAGGACAGTAACCCCCAGGAAATTGATGTGTCCTGCAATCACACTGCCCAGGACCCTGCAGTAAATGAGGTTCTTGATAACACATCCATTTTCTTCCCACACAATCAGCTTTCAGAACTCTCAAAAGAATTTCCCTATGGTATTGAACCTGTGACTACACATGAAGATTCTCCAGCAAAACAAATAACGGACAAAAACTCTAAAGATGAGTCTTGTGATAAAACCAGCTGTGACTCCAAAGATGCAACTGACGACATAAAAATTACAATATTAAACTCAGAGCAAATGAAAGAATTATTTCCCGAACAGAATGATCAATCTTGTGAGTTAGACAAATTTACAAACTCTGAGAAAGAATGCCCTGTCCCAAAAAAAGGAATCCACTGTGTCTCACCAGTACATACAGATGGAGAAAGTTCCAATTTTGTTACGGATTCAGAGAAAGACGATGTCCGTTGCTGTGCATTGGGTTGGCTCTCTAATGTTTATGAAGGAGTTCCCCAGTGCCAGTGTAAGTCCATCAATAACTTGAATTCAAAGGTCGAAAATGGAAAAGATCAGTATTCTCTGGAGACCAACAGGTGCAAGGAAGTAGAGAGTACTTCTGATAAAGATTATTCCATAGTATGTAATAGTTCTCCAAATAACAATCCAAAGATTGCGCTGACTTTTCCAATTGGGAAAAACCCTTTTTCTGAAACAGAACAAGGCAAGACTATGAAAGTTCTATCAGAACCAAAATGCAGCTCACTAAGGACAGAACAAGAATTAGCCGCCACATCTTTTTCTAAAGGGGATAAAAAACTAGATTCCTTAAAATGTCACAAGAAGAAAAGAAAACTGAAATTTCATGAGATGACTTCTCATTCTAGTGCTAAAAGAAAGTTTTCTCAAGAGAGCTTGCAGAGAA
The DNA here is from genome assembly GCF_963259705.1 of Myotis daubentonii. Classification (NCBI taxonomy): domain Eukaryota; kingdom Metazoa; phylum Chordata; class Mammalia; order Chiroptera; family Vespertilionidae; genus Myotis; species Myotis daubentonii. Next base: position 8,910,664 of record NC_081850.1, read on the forward strand.
AGATCATAGCACAAAATTCAAGTCCACCTAAAGCAAAGCCAGGTTTCTCGACAAATAAAAATAAAGATTTGCATATAAAAAATGGTTCTTTTGTACAGAAATTATTTCCAGAGAAGATAAAATTGGAAACAGGTGATCGTCAGCAAAAAGTTTCAGCAAAAAGGAAGTTAGGTGAAGGGAGCATACTTAATTCAGAGGTAAAGAAGATGAAGTATTTTAAACAAGAGCAAAATAAAAATGGAGATGGTACTTTGAAAACATGTACTCTTGTGTCAAACCCCGATGGAAGAGCCAAAGTTAAAGAAAAGACAGTATCTAATGTTAAATCATTAGTCTCTACGTCTAAGGATAATTTGCCTAAAGTTGTTATAACGCTAGAGCAGTATTTGCAAAGGCAGAAGCATAAAGAAGCAATGGGTGTCAAAGTATCAAAATTAAACTGTGAGAAAAGTATACCATGTGATTCTCAATCCATGAGGTCCAGTAAACTTTCTATGCAAGTGGGGAGTTCTGGGAAATCAGATGAGAGACACAGTAGCAGTGTGCAGACTTCTGAAGAATCATTAAGTATTTGTTCAAGCCATGATAAAAACACAAAAATTCACCATTCTCATGTTTCAAAATCACACCTTTTGGGGAATGCTAAAGAAACAGTTGGTGGAAAGCAACCTGATAAAATGTTCATTGATAAAACCAAATTAGATAAAAATTTAAACAACATAAACAATGGAGGTGAACGCAACCACTTGTCTCCCCAAGCAAAGGAGCAAAGGAAACAATATCTGAACAGAGTTGCATTTAAATGTATTGAGCAAGAGAGCATTTGTCTCACAAAACTTGAGAGTTTGCCGAAAAATATTAATAAAGAGAAGAAAGTGGAAAATAAACCTTTACCTCAGAAAAATACCACTGAAAAACAAAGCATGCTGGAGTTTAAATTATGTCCAGATGGACTGATTAATAAGAAGATAAACTCCACTGAAGAACAGAAGGATCTGCAACCTTGTCCTAGGAAGGAGCAAGCCCCTGTGCAAGTTACAGGAATAAAAAGTTCCAAAGAAGACTGGATAAAAGGTGCACCTGAGGAGAAAAGGATTCCAGAAGCCAACCAAGAAATAGATGACAATGTCTTGGCTAATTCAAGAAACACCAACAGAACCTTCAGTGCAGATGGACTTGAGACACTAAAAAACCCAGTAAAGGATTCAAAAGCAATGTTTCAAGCCTTCAGGCAGAAGTATCTGGAGAAGAGAAGCAAAAGCCTTGGTAGCAGTCCTTTAAAAGAATTCTGAGACTTTAATTCTTATGATTCTGTAACTGGCATGAATTTTTATTATTTTCTGTTCAGAATATTTTGTTGGGAATATACATAATTTCTGTGATAAAATGCCTCAGTCAGAGTTAGTTACGATTTAGGTTATGTATGTCATTGAGAACCTTATTTGTGGGTAACAGACAAAACTAAATGCTATTTTCAGGGAAATCATATGGCATGGAATTACAAAAGTATTGAGCCAAGTGTACCATTATTTTAAAAGGAGTTCTTATAAAAATCTTATTTTTAAATGCTAATTTACCTTTTGTGAGGCAAAATATTCTTCAGTTAAGGACTTGGTGATTTTAGGCAAGACTTTAAATATATTTTTGTCTTTAAAACTAACTGGCAGAACTTAGTTTTCAAAAGTGCTCTCTGTGAATGTCAAAGTATATCCTAAGTATTTTATATGTAATTGTTAACTTTTTTTGTCAGAAGTCTTGTTTTACACTTAGTAAACTGACAGATTTTTGGATAATACTGAAACATTACTTTTTATACTTGAAATAAACTTTAAAAAAAAAATCAATCAATATAAATATATATATATGTTATATATATATATATATATATATATATATATATATATATATATATATATAACAAGCTAAAGAAAAAAAATCATATGAGTAGATTTTCAACTGACAGAAAAGGCATCTGATAAATTCCAACACCTATTCAAGTTAACAAAAAAGGGCAATTAATTCAACTTGTTATAGAGCATCTATTGAAAACAACATCATACTGAAAGGTATGGATCAGGATGGAGGCAAGATATCTGCTCTCATGACTCTTATTCTGCTCAGTAGAAGTTCTAGGCCACTACAATAAGGAAAGGGGAAAAATAATATCATACATATTATAAAGGAAAGAAACAAAACTATCCTTATTTGCAGACATGATTGTTTATACAGGAAATTCCAAGGACTCTCCAAAACCTCCTAGACCTAATAAGTGAGTTCAGCAGACTGCAATGAGATACCACAAGAAACGTACTAGAATGCCTAAAATAACTAGTGACAACACCTAATGCTGGTGAGGCTGCAGAGAAATTTAATCACTTACATTGCTGGTAGGGATGTAAAATGGTATAGCCATTCTGGAAAATAGTTTGGCAGTTTCATATGAAACTAAATATGCAACAATCTTATGACCTAGGAAGTACACTCTTGGCCATTTATCACAGAGTAATGACACAATTCATGTTCATTCACACAATAATCTGTATGTGCATGTTCACACAGCTTTATTCATAATAACCCAAAACTGGAAACAACCCAGATGTCGTTCAATGAGTGAATGGCTAAACCCCATACCAGAGAATGCTACTCAGAAATAAAAAAAAAAATACACTGTAGATACGCACAACAACCTGGATGAAATTCAAGTGAATCAGGACAAGTGAAAAAGGCTAAATCTAAAAGGCTGCATGTTGTATGATTTCATTTATATAACATATTTTTTTGTTTGTTTGTTAGGCCTCATCCAAGGATATTATTTCCACTGATTTTTTAGAGAGAGTGGAAGGGAGAGAGAGAGACAGAGAGAAACATCGACATGGGAGAGACACATTGATTGGTTGCCTCCTACACACACCCCGAATAGAGCCAGGGAACTTGGAACCAAGGTACGTGCCCTTGACCAAATTGGACCTGGGACCCTTCAGTCTGTGGGCTGATGCTCTATCCATTGAGTCAAACCTGCTAGGGCTATAACATTCTTAAAATAAATGATAGAAATGGGAAACTGGTTAATGGTCATCAGAGGTCAGAGTCATGGATGTAAGTGGGTTTGACTATACAAGACAACAGGAGGGATCCTTGTAGTGATAGAAGTGACCTTATCTTGACTGAAACAATGTCAATATCCTGGCTGTGATATTGTACAGTTTTAGTTTAGTGTAAGATGTTACTATTGGTAGAAACTGAATAAAAGGTAAATGGGATCTTTCTGTATTATCTCTTACATTTGCATGTGACTGTATCATTATTTCAGTATTTTAATTGAAAGTGTATATATAGTCAAAGAAAAAACAGCCATTAGGCAGGTCTAAGTAAAGGTCATTTAGCAGAGGTCTGGGCTAAGGCAGGGGAGGCAACTAGTACAGCATGCGGCATGTGACCTGGCAGGGTGTGAGCCTTGTGTGGAAAAAAAGACCTGAGTTGGACAATGGCCAGGCAGGGCTCGAAGACTGGTTGTGAAAAGGATTGGGTAAATAAGTAAACACATTGGGGATAATAAGAGCCAGGTTTCTCATTTGTGGAGAAGAGAATTAGAAACATAAAAAATGAGGAAAGCTAGAATGATGGTATATGGCTCGTTTAGAATGGAAGTACCAATACAACCTCATGGTTTTCAATATATACAGATAGAACAGAAATAAATATGCATGTAAAAGTGGATAGACACAGCATGTGTATATACGAACATACACTTCCTAGCTTTGTCTTCTAGGGAGCTTGGGGATGATGACATTCCAGTAGTAGTGGGCACATCCATTAGTGAGCCCATCTTGATTTCTAAATCCATTCCCCACAAGGCCCTATGGAGAACTGGCTGATTTCAGAGCTGGGACAGGAAAAGTACAAGATGAGACTAAAAGAGCTTGGTGTGCCAGAAAGCAAGGAATGCAGGAATGGTGGGGAAATGTCAAAAGACATAGCGAGCAGCTTGAGGGAGCTGTTACTGGCCAAATATGGGACAATTTGAGCATCCAAATAAACTGTGGTAAAGAATTATATTCCATTAAGCAGAATAGGAATCTACAGTGGGAAAAAAAACCCCCAAAACTAAACAAATAAATGGATAGAGTTCTTCCATACAGTAGAATGCCAATTAAGAAATGCAGAAGGAGCCCTAGCTGGTTTGGCTCAGTGGATAGACTGTTGGCCTGCAGCCTGGGTCCTGGGTTTGATTCTGGTCACGGGCACATGCCTGGACTGTGGGTTCGATCCCCAGTGCGGAGGCGTGCAGGAAGCAGTCAACCAATGATTCTCTCTCATCATTGATGTTTCTATCTCTCTCCCTCTACCTTCCTCTCTGAAATAAACAAAAATATATTTTAAAAAAAGAAATGCAGAAGGAATGATGGAATTAGAAAACTACTATTTAATTATCTATCATAGTAATAATTAATTCAGCCAAGAAACCCCAATAGATGATAAAACTACTGGGTGAAAGTTGAATGAGGACCAGGGCATTTACATTAGTCTCAAAGCATCACTCCACAAAATATTAGTTATGAGGTGAAGCATCCATCTTATATAAAAACTGCTGTTGGAAATTTCAACCCTGCTATTCTGACTTCTGTCTTAAATAATAAGGAAAATAAGACTACTCCCAGAGAGGCTGTGAACTATGCCCCAGACAGAGTTGTAAGTGCTGACACCAGGCCAGGCCTTGAGATATGGTCTCATGGCCCCTTCCCAGCATGCAGGCCTTCTTTCTCAGAAGGCCCGGAAGTCTCAATCCAAATTTGGGAGACAAAGGACTAGCAAAAGTATAAATAGAGTTTCCTCCATATTGGGGGCCCAGAATTTGAAAGACACATTTTTCTCTGGGCCTGCGCAGAATTTAATAATAAAATGTAACTCCCTTTCTCTAAGTGTGGCTTGGTTTTTAACCCGGTCTTCTGCAACAAAGGGAGAAAGAATAATTTATAATGGATTAATCTCGGCAGACACCACTTTGCTGACAATCAAACTTATCGTTTCCAGTGATGGGGCAAATGACATCTTCTATCTCATGATGGATGTAATGAGAAAAGCACAGAATCACTTCTGTGATATTTCTGTCCAAAATGCATAACCTCAATCCTGTCATGACTAAATAGGAGATAAAATTGAATTGAGGAACATGCTGCAAATAATGGCCTGTAATCTTCATAAAGTTCACAAAAGCACAAACTATGGTCATTGAAAGACTCTACAAAACCATGACAAGTATCCTTTTAATATTAAATTTTGGTATATCATATACCAAAGAATATTTTTGGGTCAGTTGACGAAACTTGAATGGTGATCTCTGGGTGAATAGTAATCAGTATATAGAAATTCTTTGTGTGCTTTTCTGTAAGTCTAAAATTATTTCAAAATAAAATAACTAACGTCACAAGAAGATAGACAACCAAACATCATGGGCATCCTGATAAAAGAGAACAGTACCATCCATGAAATATTGTTGCCCAAAAAACCCAAACCAACCTGACTATAGACTCTACATTCCTCTACCAACTCAGTTTATAGAAAGCACCATCCTATCTAATAAAAGAGAAAAATGGTAATTGGCGTACGATGATACCCTTTTCATTGGCTAATCAGGGCTATATGCAAATTAACTGCCAACTAAGATTGGCAGTTAACTGCCAACAAGATGGCGGTTAATTTGCATATGTAGGCACAATGCAGGGAGGCGAAAGGGAAAGCAGGAAGAAGCCCCCTGCCACTGACAATGATCGGAAACCCAGGGGGGAGCTAAGAGCTGGGGGGCAGGGCAAAGGCGGCCCTGGGGCCGCCTTTGCCCTGCCCCCCAGCCATGATCAGAGAATCAGGTGCCTTTTCCACCCTGGCCAGTGATAGCAGGAAGTAGGGGTGGAGCCAGCGATGGGACCTGGGCACGATCGAAGCTGGCAGTCCCAGGAGCTAGGGGCCCCTTGCCTGGGCCTAAAGAGGAGCCCACGATCGCGGGGCCACTGCAGCTGCAGGTCCCCGCTGCCCGGGCCGGACGCCTCAGCCAGAGGCGTTAGGCCTGGGCAGGGGCAGAGCCTGCAACCACGGGGAGCTGGGGGTCCCCTGCCCAGGCCTGACACCTCTGCCAGAGGCCTCAGGCCTGGTCAAGGGGCCGATCCGGTGATTGGTGATCGGAGGGTGATGAGGGTCAACTCCGCTGGCCGAGGCCTCAGGCCTGGTCAAGGGGCCGATCCGGTGATTGGTGATCGGAGGGTGATGAGGGTCAACTCCTCTGGCCGAGGCATCAGACCTGGGTGGGAGGCGGAGCCGGGGATTGGAGGGATATGATGGTCCCCTTGCCCAGGCCTGAAGCCTGGGTCAGAGGCGTCAGGCTTGGGCGGGGGGTGGAGCAAGCGATCAGTGGAGATGTGGGTCCCCTGCCCAGGCATGATTCCTGGGCCAGAGGCCTCAGGCCTGGGCGGGGGCCAGAGCCAGTGATCAGGGGGAGATGGGGGTCCCCTGTCCAAGCCTGACACCTCTGTCAGAGGCGTCAGGCCTGGGCAAGGGGCCGATCCTGCGATTGGAGGGTGATGGGGGTCAACACCTGAGGGCTCCCAGTATGTGAGAGGGGGCAGGCTGGGCTGAGGGACACTCCCCCCCACACACACACACCCAGTGCACGAATTTCATGCACCGGGCCCCTAGTCTATAATAATAAAAGTGTAATATGCTAATTAGACTGGACATCCTTCTGGACGCCCTTCCGGTTGCCGTTCTGGATGACCTTCAGGATGAAGCCTGGGCTGCAAGGGCTGCAGCTGCGAGGGCTGAGCCCCTTGCAAGAATTTCGTGCATTGGGCCTCTAGTGTGGATATAATCAGCAAAATATAGATCATGGCAAGCTCTATTGGGCAAAAAACCTGGTTTCTTCAACAAATAAACTGTAAGTAAAAAGGAGATAGAGGACATAGGGGGGAAACCCCATGTTAAAAAAGAAGTAAGATACAGATCCTATCTAATAAAGAGGGAATATGCAAATTGACCATAACTCCATGACAAAGATGGCGACTCTCACAGCCAATAAGGAGGGAATATGGAAATTGAGGGTCATTCTGTGACAAAAGATGGTGGCGGCCAGGCCTGTCTAGAGGGCCTGTGGGCAGTGCACAAGCGTGGAGGCGTGGAGCATGCGGGGTGGGGCGTCCCACCCCGGCTGGTCCAGGCTGTTGGGCAGCACACGTAGGTGCGGAGCAGCCAGTGGGCAGCTCTGGGACAGTGGGCAGCGCCCTCCAGGCCAGTGGGAAGCATGCACAGGCACAGAGTGGCTGGTGGGCAACGCACACAGGTGTCCAGCCCCGCCCAGGCCACTCCGGGCCTGTGGGCAGCGCACGCGGAGAGCCTCTGGGTCGGGGAGGCGGGCTGATGGAGGGTGGCCTGTACTCCCCACATGGCAGTGGTGGCAGCTGTGAGCACACCAAGCGGAGCCTGCAGGCTGAGCTGAAATAGCACCTGCAGGCCATCAGCGCCGAGAAGTGGCTGCACAAGTCCCACCTCTTGGCCCAGAAGGTGCATGATCGCAGGGACAGCCACCGTGGCAGGCCAGATTGATGTCCTCCTGGCCGTGCCACGGGGGTTTGCGGATCTGCACAGTTGCAGGCCTTCGGTGCGCACATCTTTTCCTCACTCCCCTGGCGTGCGAATGTCCCCCAGCACACCTGCAACAGTCCCGGACCATGGTGTGCGCAAATTCCCCCCCGCCCCCCGCCCCTCCGCCACACTTCCATCAACCCCAGCATGCCTACATCCCCCACAGGACTTGCACACGTCCCCTCCGACACACTCATGTCCTTTGGAGAGTGTCTGGGTGTTCTGGGTGCTGAGGGTGGGCACCTGTGAGATGACAGTGAGAGGGCGGAGTGGTGATATCCTGTTCCTGCGGAGGCCAGTGCAGTGACGAGATCACCTCCATGGGGCTAATGCAGGTGTTGAGGTGGGAGCAGGTGCAGACAGACACACCTGGTGGGTGTGGGTGGCCGTCGCTGAGGTGCCTTGCGTCAGTATTCAAGATCAGGAACTCAGAAGAGGCGAGGAGTTCCGTCCTCTCAGTGAAACGGTGGGATAGTCGGGGCAACTGCAGAGGAGGAATGTGCACTTTGGGTGCTGGTACCCATGAACGAAGGCTGCCCTGACTGAGCCTCGCTCGTTGGGGCCTAGCTCACTCCTGCCAGGCAGTGGGTGACAGGACCTGCTTTTCCGAGTTAATGAGAGAAAACATTGATTCTCCTGCTGCCCACGAAGGTGGAAAGTGGAGTGGTGAGACATGCGGGGATGAGCAAGGTTACCTGTCTGGGGGTTCCAAATCCACCATTGGTTCCTTTCACCACTGACTAGAGATATACAGGGTGTCCCCCCAAAATGTATACACACTTTGAAAACCTACTAATTACAATGGGCTTAAGCATGAAAAGAAAGAAACAACAATGGAGCTGTCATCTGTTAAAAGTGCGGGCACAAACCAGCAGTCGGACATTCCCAGAGGGATCCCGGATTGGAGAGGGTGCAGGCCGGACTGAGGCCCCCCACCCCATGAATTTCGTGCACTGGGCCTCTAGTCTATAATAATAAAAGCGTAATATGTTAATTAGACCGGATGTCCTTCCAGACAACCTTCCAGACGAAGCCGGGGCTGCGATGGAAGCCCAGGTCCTGGGTGCTGGAGATAAGTCCGGGTCCCAGGTGCCAGAGGGAGGCCGGTGCTGGTGGCCAGGGGAAGGAAGGCCTACTCTTGCACGAATTTCATGCATCTAGTTGAATTATAAAATATTGACCTTTATTGGATCTCGATTCACACATACATATATGAGATGATTAGAAATTTGAGCAGTGTTTCGATATTTGCTAACATAAAGCAATTATTAACTTTTTTAGTTATGGTTATGACGACATGTTTAATAAAATGAAGTAAATGGAAGCACGAGAAAGGGCTGGGTGATGGTACCTCCATGGGGAGGGGTGGTACCTCCATGAGTATCTTTACTGTATTCTGTATACTTTTGTAAATTTTTGAAATTTCCCAAAATAAATGTTTGATATTTTTTTCTAAAAGTAGCAGAACTAAGATTTAAATCTGTCTGTCTCATTCCAAAGCTAGTTCTTGATAAGTCTTTATTTCTTTAATAATAATTTAAATATTTTATGTATTCCCTAATTAATTTTTCCCATGATTCACTGGCGAACATTTTTTCCCCCTACATCAGGGGTCCTCAATCTTTTTAAATGGGGCCAGTTCACTGTCCCTCAGACTGTTGGAGGGCCGGACTATAGTTTAAAAAAAAACTATGAACAAATTCCTATGCACACTGCACATATTTTGAAGTAAAAAAACAAAACGGGAACAAATACAATATTTGTATTTGCATGTGGCCCGTGGGCCGTAGTTTGAGGACCCCTGCCCTACATATTTCCCCACTTTATAAAAGTGAATTCTAAATATTTCAACCACTTTCCTACATATATCCAAGGTCCTTTTAAGTGAATTATAAGTGTTTTCAAAAACTTTACTACATATATCCCAGCGTTTTCAATGTGGAGTCTAAGTGTTTTAAACACTATCCTACACATGCCATAGCTCTTTTAATGGGAATTCTAATTTTTTCAACACTTCCCTACACATTTCACATAACTACTAAGTGTTTCAAACACTTCCGTAAACATTTCCCAGCCTTGCCAATGTGAATTCTAAGTCTTTCAAACAGTACCCAACACATTTAACCCTAACACTAAATGCTAACCCTGACTCTAGTCCAAACCCTAATCCCTAACCCTAACTCTAATCCTACCAATAACATTAACCCTAACCCGAAATCCTAACTGTAACTCTAACTCTAACCCTATACTTAACCCTAGCCCTAACCTTAACTCCGAATCCTAACCCTAACCCTAATCCAAGCCCTGACCCTAAATCCTAACACTAACCCTAACCCCAACCCTAACCTTAACACTGTCCTACACATGTCACAGCTCTTTAAACCTGAAATCTCAGTATTTCAACTTTCCTACACATAACCCTCACTGGTGAACATTTTAAAAAAAAGAGTTCCCATCCCAATGTTAACTCAATAAAGAATAACTGGCTACTTTTGTAGATTAGATGCACTTTGAAAAAGTTAGATGTAGCCCTAATTCTCTCACATCAATGCTTCTCTTTTTCTGTCTCAACCCCTCCCTTCAACTCTCTCTCTAAAAAAAAAAATCAATAGAAAAAATATCCTCGGGTGAGGATTAGCAACAACAACAACAACAACAAAAAGATATAAATTAATTAATTTTTTAAATTTTCCAGATTTCCCCCCAAATTTAAAATTACCTATATTTATATAATGAGGACAGTTTTAATTAAAAAGATGGTTTTGGGCCCTAGCCAGTTTGGCTCAGTGGATAGAGTGTCCGCCTATGGACTGAAGGGTCCCGGGTTCAATTTCGGTCAAGGGCATGTACCTTGATTGCAGGTTTCTCCCAAGGGCACATGCAGGAGGCAACCAATTGATGTGTCTCTCTCTCATCAATATTTCTCTTTGTCTTTCCCTCTGTCTTCCACTCTCTAAAAATCAATGGAAAAATATCCTCGGGTGAGGATTAAAATAATAAATAAATAAAAAGATGGTTTTGGGAAAGGTAAAAATCAGCTTACTTAGTGAATCACAATAGAAGTGCTTGTAGAAGTCTAGAGTTTTTTGATTGTCACTGTAATTTGGGGACATTACTGGACTCCATTGGGGAGGACGCAGGGATCAGTGCTGGGGCTCTCCTGCACAATGAGGAGGTGCCCCACCTCTAAAGCCAACAGACTCCCCAGGGAGAAACACCAACTAAAAAGTAACACTGCAACAAAAGAAAGGACAAGGGAAAAGGTTCATCTAACTTTGACACTTGTTAGCTGAAGAGTTAATAAACAACCCATTATTCTACAATGGAAGCAGTAAGCATACACCATTGTTGCATTTGTTTTAGACAGCATTTCATTCTAAGGCAGTGACACTAACATACAGTAAGTGTGGCACACAGACGCTGTCCACAAATGATAGTAACCAGTAATAGTCAGATACAATATAGACAGACAAATGAGGATCTAACAGGGTTATTAAGTGGGAAATACTGGTTTTCTTGGTGGAAAAGAGCTCCCCCTGGTGGAGGAGATTCCAACAAGTGCACAATCAACTGAACCACTCTCAGCAAGCATTGAACTCCATCCAATAACTTTAGACCCATACTCCCTTACTTTTCCTTATATTATCTAATCCATACTTTGGGGAAAAAATACTATACAGAAGAAATAAAGTGAACTTGGGTAAAACCCAGAGTGGGCACTAAGAAAATCATGCAATGGTTACTGTCCAAAAAACACACCAAATTACCCAACATCTCTTGGCTGACTGAAGGGCCAAAGAGGCACAAAATCAAGGCATGCTCCCAGCTTACAACTTGTGACAGTAAGAAAAAGTGAGGGGCAAGTGGCAGTGAGAGTCCAAGTTACAACACCTTTCCTTCCTGGTACCACGTGAAGGCAACCACGGAGAGACAAAAACTGAGAGGAGCAGGGCTAGCGTGCTTCTGAATGTGCTTTACAAGTGACACTGCGAGTAACCAAAGAAGAAAAGAAATGAAAGTTTGATTCACAAGGAGGCGTTTGATGAGAGGAACAAATGGATAATTTCAGTCTAAGAATTATTAAGGAGGCAAACATTGTTTTCAATACTTTCTTAACAGGCCAAGATCATTATTCAGGATTTAGAAAAGGAATTTTAACAGGCAAAACAGTCAGACATAAATAAACAACAGGCCACAAGTAGTACCTGTAACATGGGATTTCAATATGAATGAAGAATCATGCCTTTTCTTTCACGTCCATTCATATAGTTAGTTTGATTAAACTCTAGTTTGCACAGAGACAAAAAAAGCATATTAAAGAACGATTACCTTTCATGTTTGCAGCATGCCCACTGTTATTCACCAAAGTGGAATATGGTGGTTCATTCTGAGGCAAGACTCCTGCAGCCATGGTCTTCTGTTGAGAGGAAAAAAAATTATTTTTTGAAAGACTGCCCATTGGTTATTCATTTACTAATTATCTGTAATATGCTAGACCTCTGCAGTATAACACAATAGTCATTAGCTAAGTGGCTGCTGAGTACTTGAAATGTGGCTAGTACAGATTTGAGATGGGCTGTAGGAGTAAAGTACAAGATTTGGAAGACTTAGTACAAAAACAAAGAATGTACAATATCTTATGAATATTTTTACATTCACTCTACATTGAAATATTTTTATATACTGTGTCATTTTAATTTTTAATGTTGCTACTAGAAAATGTAAAACTGAATACATGGGTCACATGATAGTCTACTGGATGGTGCTGTGCTAGATATTAAGGACATTATAGAGGAAACCAGACATGTTCTCCCTTATACATTTATAATCTGTCAGGAAGACGAAAAGTAGACACAAATAATGCTACTATGTGCTTAGTGTTACAAGACAGGCTTGGACAAGCATGAGGGCTGTCCACTTCAGGGTGGCTGCAAGGCATCAAGGAGAAATCAGAATTTGAACTGGGCAAAAGGAGTAACATTTACTGTGGACTTGACAGTATACAAGGCAATTGAACAGAACCATTCATTCTTTACTAATTTCATTAATTGAGGATTTACAAAATTTATGTGACTTTCATCTGTAGTTAAATTTTATGACTAAGTGATTTTTGTGTCACTACAGTTTCCACTGAGGAAAGTTAAGTAAATATGTCAAAAAAGCAAAAACCGTCACCGTTCTTAAGCTCTTACCATATGTAAGACTGTGAATTGAGAAACTTACATAGTGGTCTCTTCTGATTCCTGAAACAGAGCAACTAATCCCCTATGGTTCCAGCCGGTTTGCTCAGTGGATAGAGTGTCGGACTGCGGACCAGAGGGTCCAGGGTTCAATTCTGGTAAAGGGCACATACCTCAGTTGTGGGCTCCTCTCAGGCCCGGCCCTGGTCAGGGTGCATGCAGGAGGCAACCAATCGATGTGTTTCTCTCACATAGATGTTTCTGTCTTTCTCTCTCTCTAAAAATCAATGGAAAAATATCCTCAGGTGAGGATTAAAAAAAATAATAAATAAACCCTTATAAATTCCTAAGTGAGAAGAGCACTAGGAGCATCTTTTGTTCTAATAAGGAGGTCATGATTAGAAGTGGGGGTGCAGATGTCCTCTAGGGAGGTGGGGGTGCAGATGTCCTCTAGCGGAACCCTACCCAACATGAACATGACCTCCGCAATATCTTTGAACAGAAACAGTGATGTCATCACACAGCTCTGGTAGTTAGAAAGCTCTTCATAATGCGGGTGCTCTGTGATTCTGCCCATTGGTCCTACTTCTGCCCTTTGAGCCCACACAGAACAATAAACCGTTTCTTCCATGTGTCTAAAGTTGGCGATCATGCTCCCCTTACTCCCGAATTACATCTTCCCAGACTATACACCAGCAGTTCCTGTCACCACTCTTCATGTGTAATGGTTCTAGACCTCACCACCCTGGATATCCCTTTCTACTTACACTCCAGTTACTCATATTCTCGTGCCCAGAGCTGGAGTCTATCCCCCAGAAGTGGTGTGATCATCGAAAGAATTGCCCTGACTGATTTGGCTCAGTGGATAGAGTGTCAGCCTGCGGACTGAAGGTTCCCAGGTTCGATTCCGGTCAAAGACATGTACCATGGTTGCAGGCACATCCCCAGTAGGGGGTGTGCAGGAGGCAGCTGATCAAAGTTTCTAACTCTCTATCCCTCTCCCTTCCTCTCTGTAAGAAATCAACAAAATATGTATTTTTTAAAAAGAATGAAAACAGCTCCCTGGTCAGGACAGTATGTGGCTTACCATCACATTAGTGTTTTCAGCAGGCTCAAAACACATCAGGATACATCAACAGTCAAAGAAAAAACTGGCTAGAAATAATTTGTTAATACATCTTGAGGTTAAAATATACATTCAATATGGATGGTTGAAAATATATCAAATTTTAAAGTGAGATAAAAGGTAGAGAATAAACTCTCCACTCCTATCACCCTGCCCAGGTTTTACTCCTCAGAGATAACAATGTACTCATTGGCCTTTATTCTTCTGGGGTGTAGGAGGTCACTCTACTTATACCTCTGGTTATTAATTCATCGTAATTAAACCGTAGTATAAAATCCTGGCATAAAAGATGGGGAAATTGGCTTAATATCTAATACACACATACATGGTCTGGGTACACACACCTTTTTAGAAAAATATTTATCAAGTACTGTGCTTGGACCCATACAAAAGAAGATACTCTTGCTATCACCACACCTGTGCTGCTCAGGGTTAAACATTCTAGGCAGCAGTGTCCAATGGACTTTTTCTTTCATTTCATTTGTTGCTTAAAACAAGGGCATACTTGTGTGTTTTGCTGCAAATTTGGACTATGTGTTTCTTATAGGACCAAGGCCTCTGGTCCTTAGATGCTGCTTGGCTTTGATTTATCCTTAACTCGTTGTTGTTATTTCCATAAAAGGTGAATGGAAGGTAAACTTTCCTTTTGTTATTGGAAAATCAAATTCCACCCTGGCTTGAGGGAGTGGGGTGGCTCTTGGGGTACCACTGAACTAAGCCTTTTCAGAAGCCCCCATGAGTGAATGAGGTGTGGCAAAAAACTTTATTTGCATGGGGATATATTCCTTGGGTTGCAAAGTCCCATGTCCTTTAACCCAGTCCTGAAAGAGGGGCAGCTACGGTTCCAGTAAAGCCAAAAGCAAGGCCAGTGTCCAGAGCTTTCCTTCCATGTTGCAGCCGGGTCCAGTCCAAACATTTAGGTTAATTAAAGTCCATGGTGTAGAGTCCCACAAGGGTGAGCCACGAGGGTGTAGGGAGTGTGCCCTGTAGAGAGCTCCTGGGAAGGCGCATGAGCTGACTGTCGGCAGAGCCACGTCCTGGAAACATACCTTGCCAGAGGCAGGTATGTTGTCAGCCAGCCTGACCTTTAGCTCAGGCGCCAGGGGGTGGGTTTCATTATCTAAGTTCAGCCAGGCACCAGGAATGGACACAATTATCTGGGCTCAGCCAGGAGTAACAATTACAAAGAAGTCATAAGAATGAAGAATTGCAGTTTGATCTTTAACCATGATTTCACATAATTTCCTTTGTCTAAAACTTTAGTAAAACTTCCTGGTATCAGGCTATATATAACAAACACGCTGCACCAGCTCTGGGTCACTGTCTCTCCATCAGCGGGCAGCGTCCCACCTGGCCCCAGCTTTACTTAAAGTCTTTGTGTCTCTCTCTTTTTTTCCTTTTCTCAATCCCCAGCCGCCTCTACTCAGGACTCGTCCACTCTCTAGCCGTGCTGGTCACAACTAAGAGAGAAATACTTATAGTGCCCCGTGAAACAGGAGAGCCAGGAACCCTGCACATGAGAGATTCCTTCGTGTAGTTTATGTATTCAGGTTTCACACCCTTGCAGTGGCCACACCTATTCTGGCCACTAATTTGTTCTCAGGTGTGACTGACATACATCTTCCCACATTGCTCAGACCTTACGGGGCATGTGTTTAAACTGCCTTTGTCCAGTCCCTTCCTCCACTGCTTAGCAGGGAACAGACTTGGAGAGTGTTAAATTAGTAAAGCTACGTAAATGGCAAGCCTATACTATCTAGTCTTCCCTTTACTCCTTTCCTGTTAAATAATAACCAGGTTATTATAATGGTATCACCTACATTCTGAAAGTATCTTTATTTTATCCTTGTACTCAGCTAATAATCTGGCTACTTACAGAATTCTAGGTTGAAAAGCATGCCAGAATTTTGAAGGTATTTTCTACTGTATTTTAGCTAACAATACTGCTGATGACACTAACCTGAGACTTGTAACAGATCTACTGCAGTATCTGTATCTTTGGTTTCTAAAATTTCACAAGGATATGTATTGGGAGCAGACCCTTGTCACTTAACTCAGTTGGTTCCTGCTGGGCCCTTATAATATGCAGATAGATGGCTCATTCAGCAGTTAACATTTTTTTTTTTTGAGTTAAATTTTTTTTTTTATTGCTTAAAGTATTACAAAGGGTATTACATATGTATCCATTTTATCCCCCCGCCCTAGACAGTCCCCTAGACTCCCCTATCACCCAGTGTCTTATGTCCATTGGTTATGCTTATATGCATGCATACAAGCCTTTTAGTTGATCTCTTACCCCCCTACCTCCTGCCCCCCAACCCTCCCCGGCCTTCCCGCTGCAGTTTGACAATCTGTTTGAGGCAGCTCTGCCTCTGTATCTATTATTGTTCAAAAGTTTATAATGGTCTCTATTGTCCATGAATGAGTGAGATCATGTGGTATTTTTCCTTTATTGACTGGCTTATTTCACTTAGCATAATGCTCTCCAGTTCCATCCATGACGTTGCAAATGGTAAGAGTTCCTTCCTTTTTACAGCAGCATAGTATTCCATCGTGTAGATGTACCACAGTTTTCTAATCCATTCATCTACTGATGGGCACTTAGGCTGTTTCCAGATCTTAGCTATGGTGAATTGTGCTGCTATGAACATAGGGGTGCATATATCCTTTCTGATTGGTGTTTCTGGTTTCTTGGGAAATATTCCTAGAAGTGGGATCACAGGGTCAAATGGGAGTTCCATTTTCAGTTTTTTAAGGAAACTCCATACTGTCTTCCATAGTGGCTGCACCAGTCTGCATTCCCACCAGCAGTGCACAAGTGTTCCTTTTTCGCCACATCCTCTCCAGCACTTGTCGTTTGTTGATTTGTTGATGATAGCCAGTCTGACAGGTGTGAGATGGTACCTCATTGCTGTTTTGATTTGCATCTCTCGGATGATTAGTGACTTTGAGCATGTTTTCATATGTCTCTTGGCTTTCTGAATGTCCTCTTTTGAAAGGTGTCTATTTAGGTCCTTTGCCCATTTTTTGATTGGATTGTTTATCTTCCTTTTGTTAAGTTGTATGAGTTCCCTATAAATTTTGGAGATTAGGCCCTTATCAGATATGTCATTGGCAAATATGTTTTCCCACACAGTGGGTTTTCTCGTTGTTTTGTTGATGGTTTCTTTTGCTGTGCAGAAGCTTTTTATTTCGATGTAGTCCCATTTGTTCATTTTTTCTTTAGTTTCAAGTGCCCTAGGAGCTGTATCAGTGAAGAAATTGCTTCGGCATATGTCTGAGATTTTCTTGCCTTTGGATTCTTCTAGAATTTTTATGGTATCCTGTCGTACATTTAAGTCCTTTATCCATTTTGAGTTTATTTTTGTGTATGGTGTAAGTTGGTGGTCTAGTTTCATTTTCTTGCATATATCTGTCCAATTTTCCCAACACCATTTATTGAAGAGACTATCTTGGCTCCATTGTATGTTCTTGCCTCCTTTGTCAAATATTAATTGAGTATATTGGTTCGGGCCAATTTCTGGGCTCTCTATTCTATTCCATTGATCTATATGCCTATTCTTGTGCCAGTACCAGGCAGTTTTGAGAACAGTGGCTTTGTAATACAACTTGATATCTGGTATTGAGATCCCACCTACTTTGTTCTTTTTCAGGATTGCTGCAGCTATTTGGGGTCTTCTTTTATTCCAGATGAATTTTTGGAAAGTTCGTTCTAGATCTCTGAAGTATGCTGTTGGTATTTTAATGGGAA
This sequence comes from Myotis daubentonii, assembly GCF_963259705.1. Taxonomy (NCBI): domain Eukaryota; kingdom Metazoa; phylum Chordata; class Mammalia; order Chiroptera; family Vespertilionidae; genus Myotis; species Myotis daubentonii. Next base: position 8,928,350 of record NC_081850.1, read on the forward strand.
GTGCGTTGAATTTATAGATTGCTTTGGGTAGTATGGACATTTTAATGATGTTGATTCTACCAATCCATGAACACGGTATGTTCTTCCATCTGTTTATGTCTTCCTCTATGTCTTTTTTCAACGTCCTGTAGTTTTCTGAGTAGAGGTCTTTTACCTCTTTAGTTAAGTTTATTCCTAGGTAGCTTAGTTTTTTCGGTGCAATGGTAAACGGGATTGTTTTTATAATCTCTCTTTCTGAAAGTTCACTATTGGTGTATAGAAATGCCTCAGATTTCTTGGGGTTAATTTTGTATCCTGCTACATTGCCAAATTCATGTATTAAGTCTAGTAGCTTTTTGATGGAATCTCTAGGGTTTTGTATGTATAATATCATGTCGTCTGCAAATAAGGACAGTTTTACTTCCTCTTTTCCAATTTGGATGCCTTTTATTTCTTCTTCTTGCCGAATTGCAATGGCTAACACTTCCAGTACTATGTTGAACAGGAGTGGTGAGAGGGGGCATCCCTGTCTTGTTCCTGTTCTTAGGGGAAATGGTGTTAGTTTTTGTCCGTTGAGTATGATGTTGGCTGTGGGCCTGTCATATATGGCTTTTATTATGTTGAGGTATGATCCTTCTACTCCCACCTTGCTGAGAGTTTTTATCAAAAATGGGTGTTGAATTTTGTCAAATGCTTTTTCTGCATCAATTGATATGACCATGTGGTTTTTTTCTTTCAATTTGTTTATGTGATGTATCACGTTTATTGATTTGCGGATATTGTACCATCCTTGCATCCCTGGGATAAATCCTACTTGGTCATGGTGTATGATCTTTCTGATGTACTGCTGGATCCGATTTGCTAAGATTTTGTTGAGGATTTTGGCATCTATGTTCATGAGGGATATTGGCCTGTAATTCTCTTTCATTGTGTTGTCTTTACCTGGTTTTGGTATTAGGGTGATGCTGGCTTCATAGAATGAGCTTGGAAGTGTTCCTTCCTCTTGAATTTTTTGTAGTAGCCTGAGGAGGATAGGTTTTAGTTCTTCCTTGAATGTTTGGTAAAACTCCCCTGTGAAGCCGTCTGGTCCTGGGCTTTTGTTTGATGGAAGCTTTTTGATGACCAGCAGTTAAAATTGACTGGACTCCTGGTACCATGAGGAGGTGTGTACTATCCTTATCTTCTTTTTCTCAGGTGGGAAACCTTGTCTGAGCTCACACATTTCTAGCTGCATTTTTTCTCTATTCATTAATGCTGGGCATTTCAAATATTTTTAACAGAATCATTGTTTTACTTTGCATATCGTTATTTAGTGAGGCAAATCAGTTGCTCAAAGGTTTTTAAAAAATGAATTTATTTATTAATTAATTAATTTATTTGTTAATCATCACCTGAGGATATTTTTCCATTAATTTTTAGAGTGTGGGAGAGGGAGATAGAGAAACATCGATTGGTTGCCTCCGACCAGGGCGGGGCATCGAGCCTGCAACCAAGGTACGCATCCTAGACTGGAATCGAACCCAGAACCCTTCAGTCTGTGGGCTGACGCTCTACCCACTTAGCCAAACTGGCTAGGGGAAAAAAAATAAATTCTTTATTAATAAACAGCCAGCTGCAGAGCTTAGCCCCATTTCCTACTGGATATTTGCCCCTTTCTTACTGACTTGCAAGATGTTCTTCTATATTAAGAATATCAATTCTTCACCATGTATGTCAAGTATCTTTTTAACAGTTTACCATACTTTAATTATGTTAATGGTGGGTTCTGCCTAGTATTCTCATTGTTGTGTAGTCTGTTTCCTTGGACTTTTCTGGCTCTATTGCCACGATAAGAAAGGCTTTCATCAATACGAGATGTCAGTCCCGTTTTAGTGCCTCCCATTCCAATGGCTAGATGCCATCCCTTGTTGCAGGTTAACAGCACTACTGCTAACATGCAACAGTCTACAGAATTAAAGATGGCCCATCTTTGAAGAATATCATATGTATACTAATGTGACTATACTTTGAAAAAGTAAAAATTATTTTTATTTGTAAATTATCTACATTTGTAAAGCTTAAATACTATATTTTTACCAAACAACATGAATACATGCTTTCTTTTTTAAAAATACATTTTATTGATTTTTTTACAGAGAGTAAGGGAGAGGGACAGAGAGTTAAAAACATCGATGAGAGAGAAACATCGATCAGCTGCCTTCTGCACACTCCCTACTGGGGATGTGCCCGCAACCAAGGTACATGCCCTTGACCGCAATCGAACCCGGGACCCTTCAGTCCGCAGGCCAACGCTCTATCCACTGAGCCAAACCAGTAAGGGCATGAATACATGCTTTCTATGAAAAAGTTATTCTTCTAACCTAGGAAAAACAGTGGAAGAATAGAAAATTTTAAAGGTTTAATACCCGAGACTTACTACATATTACTGCTTCCATAGTTTTGCCTTTTCCAGAATGTCACAGAGATGGAATCATACAGTATGTAGCCTTTTCAGATTGGCTTCTGTCACTTATTAATACACATTTAAGACTCCTCCATGTATTTTCATGGCTTGACAGCCATTTCTTTTTAGTTCTGAATAATATTCCATTGTCTGAAGATGTCACAGAAGGATAAATGCATCCTTCAGTTTATTCATAAATTCACCTACTGAAGGATACATTTGTTGCTTCCAAGTTTTGGCAATTATGGATAAAACTGCTATAAATATCTCTGTGCAGGTTTTTGTGTAGACATAGATTTTTCAGGTTCTTCAGGTAATCAGCAAGGAACATGATTGCTGGGTCACATGGTATGAACATGTTTAGTTTTATATATTACTAGAGGCTCAGTGCACAAAATTTGTGCGGGGGGGGGGTGTCCCTCAACCCAGCCTGTACCCTCTCCAATTTGGGACCCCTCGGAGATGTCCAACTGCCTCTCGCAATCCAGGACCACTGGCTCCTAACCGCTCGCCTGCCTGCCTGCCCCCTAACTGCTCCCCTACTGGCCTGATCGCCCCTAACCACCTCTGCCTCGCCCCGCACCCGGGACCCAGGATTCCCTCCTCCAGCCAGTCGCAGGCACCCGGGACCCATGCTTCCCTCCTTCTGGCTGGCTTCGCCCGGGCCAGCCGCAGCTGCAGGGGACCATAGGCGGGTGGCTTCACCAGGGCCGCAGCTGCAGGTGCCCGGGACCATGAGGCGGGTGGCTTGTCCCTCTCCTGGGCCACAGCCCCAGCCACTGCAGGGCACACAGCTTGTCCCTCTCCCAGGCTGCAGGCACATGCACATGCATAGCCACTGGAGCCTGGGACCGTGGGGCAGGCAGCTTGTCCCACACCCAGGCTACAGCCTGGCTAGTCCATTTCTCTCTTGCGAGCTCATTTGTGCCTGGATGGTCCCTATTCCTCTCTTGAGAGCTCATTTGTGCCTGGCTGGTCCCCATTCATCTCTCCCCAGTGTTGAGTGTCTGAGCCGTTAAGGCATGATGGCGTGAGGGCATGATGACCATTTGCATATTAGCTCTTTATTATATAGGACTAGGGGCCCAGTGCACGAAATTCGTGCACTGGGTGGGGGGGGGGAGTGTCCCTCAGCCCAGCCTGCCCCCTCTCACATACTGGGAGCTCAGGCATTGACCCCCATCACCCTCCAATCGCAGGATCGGCCCCTTGCCCAGGCCTGATGCCTCTGACAGAGGTGTCAGGCCTGGGCAGGGGACCCTCATTTCCCCCCATCACTGGTTCTGCCCCCAGCCCAGGCCTGATGCCTCTGACCCAGGCATCAGGCCTGGGAAGGGGACCCCCAGACCTCTCCGATTGCTGGCTCTGCCCCTTGCCCAGGCCTGATGCCTCAGCCACAGGCGTAGACCCCCATCACCCTCCGATCGCCTGATCGGCCCCTTGCCCAGGCCTGACGCCTCCGCCAGAGGTGTCAGGCTTGGACAGGGGACCCCCATCTCCCCCCGATCACTGGCTCTGGCCCCCGCCCAGGCCTGAGGCCTCTGGCCCAGGAATCATGCCTGGGCAGGGGACCCCCATCTCCCTCTGATCGCTTGCTCCACCCCCCGCCCAAGCCTGACGCCTCTGACCCAGGCTTCAGGCCTGGGCAATGGGACCATCATATCCCCCCAATTCCCAGCTCCGCCCCCTGCCCAGGCCTGATGCCTCGGCCAGAGGAGTTGACCCTCATCACCCTCCGATCAGCAATCACCGGATCGGCCCCTTGATCAGGCCTGAGGCCTCCAGCAGGGGTGTCAGGCCTGGGCAGGGGACCCCCAGCTCCCCTCGGTTGCAGGCTCCGTCCCTGCCCAGGCCTAATGCCTCTGGCTGAGGCGTCTGGCTCGGGCAGCGGGGACCCGCAGCTGCAGCGGCCCTGCGATCGTGGGCTCCACTTTAGGCCCAGGCAAGGGACCCCTAGCTCCCGGGACTGCCAGCTTCGACCGTGTCCAGCTCCCATCGCTGGCTCCACCCCTACTTCCTGCTATCACTGGCCAGGGTGGCAAAGGCGCCTGATTCTCCGATCATGGCTGGGGGCAGGGCCAAGGCGGCCGCAGGGCCAAGGCGGCCCCAGGGCCGCCTTGGCCCTGCCCCCCAGCTCTTAGCTCCCCCCTGGGTTTCCGATCACTGTCAGTGGCAGGGGGCTTCTTCCTGCTTTCCCTTTCGCCTCCCTGAATTGTGCCTATATATGCAAATTAACCGCCATCTTGTTGGCAGTTAACTGTCAATCTTAGTTGGCAGTTAACTGCCAATCATAGTTGGCAGTTAATTTGCATATAGCCCTGATTAGCCAATGAAAAGGGTATCGTCGTACGCCAATTACCATTTTTCTCTTTTATTAGTGTAGATTCCTATTTTATAGATTAGGAAACTAAGGCAAAGACAAGTCAAATAACTTGCCTGAATTCACAGAGCTGTGAAGTAGTAGATCTGGGATTTGAAACCCCACACAGTTCAGCTCCAGAGTTGTATGTATGAACCATTACACATACAGCTTCTCAACAATAAAGACCTCACACTAAACAAAAGCTTATTAATCTATGCTTTTTAACTCAGCTACACTGGATCTGTACCATTTATTATTCCTTTGCTTGCAAGAAACTTTTCAGATCTCCCTTCCCACAATGAGATTTTCAAATTTGTTTTGCTTTGTGCAGGTAATTGGCTGATCCTTCATCCAAATCTTCATTCATTGCTATCCAAGACATATATCAAGAACACAGCCCCTTACATTTCAGTCTCCTTCCTTCCAACAGAAACACAAATACAGCTGGTCTTAACATAAGGTCATAAAATCCAAACACATTTTCTTTTTTAAAAAAATATATTTTATTGATTTTTTACAGAGAGGAAGGGAGAGAGACAGAGAGTTAGAAACATCGATGAGAGAGAAACATCGATCAGCTGCCTCCTGCACATCTCCCACTGGGGATGTGCCCACAACCCAGGTACATGCCCTTGACTGGAATCGAACCCGGGACCCTTGAGTCCCCAGGCCGACGCTCTATCCACTGAGCCAAACCGGTTTCGGCCAAACACATTTTCAATACACCTGTTGTCACTTACTAGCTGTGTGATCTTAGGCACATTTATTAACATCTGAGACTCACTCTGTCTGGTAGTTGTTGAAAGGTTACCTGAGAGCCTGTATACCAAGTATGTCAAACTCGTGGCCTACAGGCCGCATGCCTCATTTATTTGGCCCATGTTAGCCTTTGAGTTTGCTGTATACAGACTTAATTTATGCCTGGTCCATATTCAGTTTGTTCTCAACACAGTAGTCAGAGTGATCTTGTTAACTTAAGCTGGGTCATGTCATCCCTCTCTTCAAAATCCTTCTAGCTACCACACATGTCCTGACCAGGGCCAGGAATCGAACCTGCAACCCAGGTACATATCCTTGATTCAGAATTGAACCCGTAACCCTTCGGTGCACTAGCCAACACTCTAACTACTTAGTTTGCATTTACCTAACAGTAGGTATTCATACAGATTATTGTGAAGGTGTGTCTCCTGGGTTCTGTTTATGTTGCCAAATCACAAAGCCTTTTAACAGTTCCTGAGCCAATTTTCACAAAATCTTGAAATACAATACAATCTCAGCCAAAATCCCAGCAAGTGATTTCATGGACATCAACAAACTGACTCTAAAGTTTATATGTAGAAGCAAAAGACTTAGAATAGCCAGCATAATATTGATGGAGAACAAAGCTGAATGACTGACACTAACTTCAAGACTATGACAAAAAGTAATGAAGACAATGTGGTATTGGTAAGACACGAAGATCAATGGAACACAACAGAGAGCTCAGAGACAAACCCACATAAATATAGTCAACTAATGTTTAACAAAGGCGAAAAGACAATACAATGGAACAAAGACAGCTTCTTCAACAAATGATGCTGGGACAACTGGTTATCTACCATGCAAAAAAATGAATCTAGACACAGACCTTATGCTCTTCACAAAAATTAACTCAAATGGACAATAGACATAAATGTAAAACTATAAAAGGTAACATAGGAGAAAACCTAGATGACATTGGGTATGGTGATGCCTTTTTAGATACAAAAAGACACAATCCATGAAAGAAATAATTAATAAATTGGACTTAATTAAAGTTTTCTGATCTGCTAGAGACAAGAATGAGAAGATAAGTCACAGACTGGGAAAAAAATATTTGCAAAAAACACATGATTATTATCCAAAATTTACAAAAACTCTTAAAATTCAACAATAAGAGAACAAATAACCTGATTAAGAAATTGGCCAAACACCTTAACAGACACCTCCCCAAAGAAGATATATAGATGCAAATAGCATATGACAAGATACTTCATGTTATATGTCATCAGGGAAATGCAATTAAAACAACAATGAAACCCCCTGGCAATGGGCAAGGAGACACCTGATTGGTGGTGTTGCTCTTAAATCAGTCAGGGGCAAAGCAGATGTACAGTCCTTAGTTCATCCAAGCTTGATGCCTGTGTCGGTGGCCAGAGCTGTTTCATGCCTGAGGCACATAAAAAAAAAACAACAAAAAAAACCCAACAACAACAACAACAATGCACCCTGGCGAGAGTGGCTCAGTGGGTTGGCACGTCATCCTGAACACCAAAGGGTTGAGGGTTCGATTCCTAGTCAGGGCACATACCCAGGTTGCAGGATTGATCCCAGGTTGGGCACATGTGCGAGGCAAGTGATCGATGTTTCTCTCTCACATGGATGTCCTCTCGTTCTCTTTCTCTCTCTTTCCTCCTCTCCATTCCTCTTTCTCTCAAATGAATAAAAACATATCCTCGGGTGAGGATTTTAAAACAACAACGGGATACTAATATACATCTATTAGAATGGCAAAAATCTGGAACACTGACAACACCAAATGCTGATTAAGATATGGAGCAACAGGAACTCACATACATGGCTTACAGAAATGCAAACAGGCAGTTTGGTGATTTCTTACAAAACTAAACATTCTCTTAATATATAAATCAGCAATTTCACTCCTTGGTACTTTCCCAAAGGAACTAAAAACTATGTGCAAAAACGTGCACATGGATATGTACAGCAGTTTTATTCATAAAACTTGGAAGCAACTAAGATGCCCTTCAATAGGTGAATGAATAAATAAGCTGGAATACATCCCAATAATGGAATATTATTCAGCATTAAAAAGAAATGGGCTACCAAGCCATGAAAAAACATGGAGGAATCTTAAATGCATATCACTATGAAAAAAGAATTTAATTGTATTACAAATGTATGATATAGCCTCACTGGAGGGAATAGAGAGGAAAGGATCTAAGTAACTTTGGAAATGACTAGAAACTGTAAGACCACCACAGATGGTAATGCTGCTTCCCATGGAGGTACTGGTTAGAAGTTCTGATGCTGCCATCGTATACACTGGGACTGAAAAAATAAGTAAAAAGATAGTGAATGGTAGGGGCCAGGTTTCTCACTGTTGGAATGAAGGATGACAGATACGTAAGGGGGAAAGTCTAGAATGAACCATGGTAGTTCTGAATTAGTGTCTAAGTCATCAGTGGGAATTCCTGTTTAGCTTAATATAGAAACTGATGAGTAAAAGGAGAAATAATACAGGTATATATGTATACAGAGGTTAATATGCATACATTTATTTCCTAGCTCTGGTCACTGACAGGGTTTAAAAGCAATGACATCCCTGTAATGATGAGCACATCAGAGCAAATCCTGGTTTCTAATATCATTCCCCAACAAAAGGATCCAGGGATCCTTGCTGAAATGGCTGGCTTAGTGCTGGAACAGAATATATAAGACTAGAAGCCCGATGCACGAAATTCATGCAAGGGTAGGCCCTCACAGCCCCGGCTGCCTTGGCCCTTGCAGCCCCGGCTTTGTCTGGAAGGTCAACGGGAAGATCGTCCAAACAGTCTTTCCACTGTTCAGCTGTCCAGTCTAATTAGCACATTACGCTTTTATTATTATAGATGAGCCTAGAGCATCTATCCTGTAGTGCCAGAAAGTAGGGAGGTACTCAAAACACAAACTGCTGGGAGTATGTCAAAGGGATACAGAAGGCAACTGAAAGAGCCCCCATGGCAAGAGATGAAACACTTTGAGCAACAAAAATAATGAAGTTTTCAGTTATGTCTGGTAACAGAAAACTTTGACATGTTCAATGATAATAAAAGTAGGTAAGCTTTGATATCTTTCCAACTTTAAATCATGTAAAATTGTGTTCTTGTGCAGGTATATTTTTTCAGCGTAGGAGGACAGACTATTCCAGGAACATAGCTTAAATGGGACAGGTACACTGGAGTGTGTTTACAGGGGAAGAGGCCAGGAGAGGTAGGGACTCACATGAACAACAGACCAATTCAATGTAATAAATACGTGAGCCCCTACTAGGTACCAAGAACTATGAGATGTAGGGGAGAATACAAGGACAAATAAAATAGTCCCTGACCTTTAAAAGGTAACTGTCTGGCTCTGCTGGTGTGCTCAGTGGTTAGAGCGTTTGCGTGCACACTGCAGGGTTCTGGGTTTGATTCCTGGTCAAGGGCACATGCCTGGATTGTGGGCTCGATCCCCAGTGGGGGGCATGCAGGAGGCAGTCAATCGATGATTCTCTCTCATCATTGGTGTTTCTATCTCTCCCTCTCCATTCCCCTCTGAAATCAATAAAAATATATTTTTAAACAAAAAGGTCTAGCCCTAACTGGTTTGGCTCAGAAAATAGAGCATCGGCCAGAGGACTGAAGGGACCCAGAATTCCATCAAGGCACAACCTAGGTTCCAGGCTCCATTCCCAGCCCTAGTTGAGGGGCATGCCAGAGGCAACCAATCAATGTGTCTCTCTCACATCTATGTTACTCTCTTTGTCTCTCCGCCTCCCTTCCATTCTCTCTAAAAATCAATGGACAAATATCCTAGGATGAGGATTAACAAAACAAAAACAACAAAAAAAGAAGGTTTACCATGGATCCAAGTAAAAATTATGAAGCAAGACCGTGGAACTACAAGCTAAAAGCATAATTATTATACAATCTCTTTACAACAATTTAGACCATTAAGGGCATTCACACTTTAAAAATCCACAATGCCTGTTAGAAATATCTAATCATTCCATCATATTAGAAGAGAAGAAACTTATCTAAATGAGAATTCTTTTCCCATGTGCACCAGGAAACACACACAACTAATCAAAGAGAGAAGAAAACCTCCCCCTGTGGTCCTGTTTCTCATCTCTGTTCTCAATAAGCTTTTGCTCAAAGGAAAGAAAACACTGAAATAGAGTCAGCTAATTGTGTAAAGCCTTTTACTGATAAAATTAGGCAGGCTAAGTTAGATGCATGCTAGGTCCTTTACAAAACAGGCTTAAAACAGCGGTTCTCAACCTGTGGGTCGTGACCCCTTTGGCGGTCAAACGACCCTTTCACAGGGGTGCCTGGCCCTTTCTCCAGAGATTGGACCTGCAGGACTACTGAGGGAGTGAGTGGCTGCTGCCGGGCTGGTGGGCCATCAGGATGGTTGGTCAGCTGAGCGGCGCTCCCACTGTGGGAGTGCACTGACCACCAGGGGGCAGCTCCTGCATTGAGCTTCCCCCTAGTGGTCAGTGTGCATCATAACAGCTGGTCATTCCAGTCATTCAGTCGCTTAGGCCTTTCTATATATACTAGAGGCCCAGTACATGAAATTCGTGCACTGGGGGGCGGGGTTCCCTCAGCCCAGCCTGCCCTTCTCACAGTCCGGGAGCCCTCAGTGGATGTCCTACTGACGGCCACAGTCTGGCAGCAAAGGCTTGGATCAGGCGTCCCGTGTGTGTGTGTGTGTGTGTGTGTGTGTGTGTGTCTGTCTGCCTGCCTGCTAGGGCCTGCCCCCAGCCGTGCCACGTAGGCTCGAAGCAGTTGCCGTGTGTGTGTGTGTGTGTGTGTGTGTGTGTGTGTGTGTGTCGCCACTGGGGGTCTGCCCCCAGCCACATTGGAGGCTCAGAGCAGGCACTGTGTGTTTCTGTGTGTGTGTGTGTGTGTGTGTGTGTGTGTGTGTGTCTGCTAGGGGCCTGCCCCCAGCCACACCATGGAGGCTTGGAGCAGGAGCCCCTCTGTGTTGATCTGTCAGGCTCCTGGCCTCCACTGCATGTTGTACTCTCCCTTGAGCTATGGCCAGGATGGGGGTGCTGCTTGCAAGCTGGGCTTTCCTGCTCCCGGATCGCCATGGCGACCGGGCAGCAGGCCCAGCTGGGGGCAGCCTGCAGGCCAGGTTTTCCTGCTCCCGTTTCAGGCCCAGCTTGGGGCTGCCCGCAGGTCAGGCTTGCTTTCCTGCTCCTGGATCAGGAGCAGCTGGGGGCTGCCTACAGGCTGCACTTTTCTACTTTCCGATGGCCGGATCACCACAGCGACCCAGGGCAGAGCGGCACTTTCCTGCTCTCCAATAGTCATAGGGTCGCGGCTGGGGGCGGGGCTTAGCAGTGCGGGGCTTAGGTGGCACGGGGGTCCCGGCTGGGGGCGGGGCTTATGCCCCACTGCCCAGGGCTGCACATGGGGCCTGGATGGCAGCTTGTGCTCTCCCGCCCTGCCTGTAGTATAGGATAGAGGCCTGGTGCATGGGTGGGGGCTGACTGGTTTGCCCTGAAAGTGTCCCAGATCAGGGTGGGGGTCCTGCTTGGGTGCCTGGCCAGCCTGGATGATGGGCTGATGGCTGTTTGCAGCTGGTCACACCCCCTTCAGGGTGGGGGTCCCCACTGGGGTGCCTGGCCAGTCTGGGTGAGGGCCTGAGATCCGTTTTCAGGTTGGAGGGCAACTTAAGCTCCCAGCCTCGCCTTTCCCCCCACTTTTTTTTTTATTCTGGGATTTATTTACCTTCTATAACTGTCACTAGAGCTGAGAGCCGGCTCCAGCTCTGAGGGCTGAAAGAAGGTTCTGGGTCTGTTTGGCTTCTATAATTGAAACTCTGTTTCCATCACTGCCACTCTAAGCTCTGAGGCCTGGCTGGCTGAAAGCAGGTCTCTGGAGCTTGTTTAGCTTCTATAATTGCAACATAGTTGCTTAGAGTGCAGCTCAGAGCCCAGCAACGGCAGGCCAGGAACGCTGGCTTCCTCCATCACTGGAGCAATCAAGCCTCCTGTTTGCTTCAGCTGTGTGGCTGCCGGCCGCCATCTTGGTTGGCAGTTAATTTGCATATCCTGCTGATTAGCCAATGGGAAGGGTGTCGGGGTTATGGTCAATTTGCATGTTTCTCTTTTATTAGATAGGACTAGTAGCCCGGTGCATGAAATTTGTGCACATTAAAAGGGAATTAATTGCCCTAACCGGTCTGGCTCAGTGGATAGAGCATCGGCCTTCAGACTCAAGGGTCCCAGGTTCAATTCCGGTCAAGGGCATGTACTTGGTTGCGGGCACATCCCCTGTGGGGAGTGTGCAGGAGGCAGCTGATCGATGTTTCTCTCTCATCGATGTTTCTAACTCTCTATCCCTCTCCCTTCCACTCTGTAAAAAATCAATAAGATATATTTTTTTTAAAAGGGAATTAATTAGCAGAGATATTTTAATATTGCTATTTGCCCTTTCTCTATAATAGAAGTGTGAGAGATGAAAGGAAATTAGTAAAATATATATAAAATAATATGTAAATTTATTAATAAACAGTAACAAAAGGATATAACAAGAGGCATGATATAAAAACGACAAAAGCATGATATGAAAACAACAAAAACATGATATGAAAACAACAAAACCATGGTATGAAAACAATAGTGATGCAAACAATGACTGATAAAGTGATTAAACTTATTCTTTTTTTTTCTGTTTTCATTTATTTTTTTTATTGCTTAAAGTATTACAAAGGGTACTACATATGTATCCATTTTATCCCCCCGCCCTAGACAGTCCCCTAGCCTCCCCTATCCCCCAGTGTCTTATGTCCATTGGTTATGCTTATATGCATGCATACAAGTCCTTTAGTTGATCTCTTACCCCCCTACCTCCTGCCCCCCAACCTTCCCCGGCCTTCCTGCTGCAGTTTGACAATCTGTTTGAGGCAGCTCTGCCTCTGTATCTATTATTGTTCAAAAGTTTATAATGATCTCTATTGTCCATGAATGAGTGAGATCATGTGGTATTTTTCCTTTATTGACTGGCTTATTTCACTTAGCATAATGCTCTCCAGTTCCATCCATGACGTTGCAAATGGTAAGAGTTCCTTCCTTTTTAGAGCAGCATAGTATTCCATCGTGTAGATGTACCACAGTTTTCTAATCCATTCATCTACTGATGGGCACTTAGGCTGTTTCCAGATCTTAGCTATGGTGAATTGTGCTGCTATGAACATAGGGGTGCATATATCCTTTCTGATTGGTGTTTCTGGTTTCTTGGGATATATTCCTAGAAGTGGGATCACAGGGTCAAATGGGAGTTCCATTTTCAGTTTTTTAAGGAAACTCCATACTGTTCTCCACCGTGGCTGCACCAGTCTGCATTCCCACCAGCAGTGCACAAGTGTTCCTTTTTCTCCACATCCTCTCCAGCACTTGTTGTTTGTTGATTTGTTGATGATAGCCAGTCTGACAGGTGTGAGATGGTACCTCATTGCTGTTTTGATTTGCATCTCTCGGATGATTAGTGACTTTGAGCATGTTTTCATATGTCTCTTGGCTTTCTGAATGTCCTCTTTTGAAAGGTGTCTATTTAGGTCCTTTGCCCATTTTTTGATTGGATTGTTTATCTTCCTTTTGTTAAATTGTATGAGTTCCCTATAAATTTTGGAGATTAGGCCCTTATCAGATATGTCATTGGCAAATATGTTTTCCCACACAGTGGGTTTTCTCGTTGTTTTGTTGATGGTTTCTTTTGCTGTGCAGAAGCTTTTTATTTTGATGTAGTCCCATTTGTTCATTTTTTCTTTAGTTTCAAGTGCCCTAGGAGCTGTATCAGTGAAGAAATTGCTTCGGCATATGTCTGAGATTTTGTTGCCTTTGGATTCTTCTAGAATTTTTATGGTTTCCTGTCGTACATTTAAGTCCTTTATCCATTTTGAGTTTATTTTTGTGTATGGTGTAAGTTGGTGGTCTAGTTTCATTTTCTTGCATATATCTGTCCAATTTTCCCAACACCATTTATTGAAGAGACTATCTTGGCTCCATTGTATGTTCTTGCCTCCTTTGTCAAATATTAATTGAGCATATTGGTTCGGGCCGATTTCTGGGCTCTTAAACTTATTCTAATATCTCCCTGTGCACCACATTAAGAGTGAAAACACTTTCAGATGCTTGACTAATTTCCCTTGTGATGAAGTATTTAGAACTTTAACTGTAACGTCACATGCTCTTCAAACTCGAGAGAAAGCAACATATAACTGATCATGGGCGAAAATGGTTTCAGGTAGGAATATGTCTACTCTGTCTAGAGTTTGTCCTTGTGATTTATCAACAGTCATCACAAATGCTGGCATCGCGGGAAACCTTTGTCGAATCAATTTAAATAGGAGGCCAGTGTCAGATGGGGACAAATTAATTCGTCGAATCAGAACAACCTCTCCCTCTGCAGATCCTGTTAATAATTAGAAATTGAAGTAGTCATCAAAAAGCTCCCAGCAAACAAAAGCCCAGGGCCAGACGGCTTCACAGGGGAGTTTTACCAAACATTCAAGAAAGAACTAAAACATATCCTCCTCAGACTATTCCAAAAAATTCAAGAGGAAGGAACACTTCCCAGCTCATTCTATGAAGCCAGCATCACCCTAATCCCAAAACCAGATAGAGACAACACAATGAAGGAGAATTATAGGCCAATATCCCTCATGAACATAGATGCCAAAATACTCAACAAAATTCTAGCAAATCGGATCCAGCAATACATCAGAAAGATCATACACCATGACCAAGTAGGATTTATCCCGGGGATGCAAGGATGTTACAATATCCGCAAATCAATAAACATGATACATCACATAAACAAATTGAGAGATAAAAATCACATAGTCATATCAATTGATGCAGAAAAAGCATTTGACAAAATTCAACACCCTTTCTTGATAAAAACTCTCAGCAAGGTAGGAACAGAGGATCATACCTCAACATAATAAAAGCCATATATGACAAACCCACAGCCAACATCATAATCAATGAGCAAAAACTAAAACCATTTTCCCTAAGAACAGGAACAAGACAGGGATGCCCCTTCTCACCACTCCTGTTTGACATAGTACTGGAAGTATTAGCCATTGCGATCAGACAAGAAGAAGAAATAAAAGGCATCCAAATTGGAAAAGAAGAAGTAAAACTGTCCTTATTTGCAGATGACATGATACTGTACATACAGAACCCTAAAGACTCCATCAAAAAATTATTAGACTTAATAAATGAATTCGGCAATGTAGCAGGATACAAAATTAATGACAAGAAATATAAGGCATTTCTTTATACTAGTAGTGAACTTACAGAAAGGGAGACTAAAAAAGCAATCCCATTTACCATCGCACCAAAAAATTTAAGATACCTAGGAATAAACTTAACTAAGGAGGTAAAAGACTTATATGCGAAAAACTATAGGACACTGAAAAAAGAGATAGAGGAAGACATAAACAGATGGAAGAACATACCGTGTTCATGGATTGGTAGAATCAACAACATCAAAATGTCCATACTACCCAAAGCAATTTATAGATTCAATGCAATCCCCATTAAATTACTAATGGCATATTTCACAGATCTAGAACGAACGTTTCAAAAATTCATCTGGAATAAAAAAAAGACCTCGAATAGCTGCAGCAATCCTGAGAAAGAAGAACAAAGTAGGCGGGATCTCAATACCAGATATCAAGCTGTATTACAAAGCCACTGTTCTTAAAACAGCTTGGTACTGGCAAAAGAACAGACATATGGATCAATGGAATAGAATAGAGAACCCAGAAATCGACCCAAACCACTATGCCCAATTAATATTCAACAAAGGAGGCAAGAGCATACAGTGGAGTCAAGACAGTCTCTTCAATAAATGGTGTTGGGAAAATTGGACAGATACATGCAAAAAGATGAAACTAGACCACCAACGCACACCATACACAAAAATAAACTCAAAATGGATAAAGGACTTAAACGTAAGGCGGGAAACCATAAAAATACTAGAGGAATCCACAGGCAGCGAAATCGCAAATATATGCCAAAGGAATTTCTTCTGATACTGCTCCTAGGGCAATGGAACTAAAGAGAAAATAAACAAATGGGACTACATCAAAATAAAAAGCTTTTGCACAGCAAAGGAAACCATCAACAAAACAACAAAAAAGCCCACTGCATGGGAGAACGTATTTGCCAATGATATCACTGATAACGGTTTAATTTCCAACATTTACAGGGAACTCATGCAACAAAAGGAAGATAAACAATCCAATCAAAAAATGGTCAACGGGCCTAAATAGACACTCTTCAAAAGAGGACATACAAAAGGCCAAAAGACATATGAAAACATGCTCAAAGTCACTAATTATACAAGAGATGCAAATCAAAACGACAATGCGGTATCATCTCACACCTGTCAGAATGGCTATCATCAACAAATCAACAAACAACAAGTGTTGGAGAGGATGTGGAGAAAAAGGAACCCTTCTGCACTGCTGGTGGGAATGCAGACTGGTGCAGCCACTGTGGAGAACAGTATGGAGCTTCCTCAAAAAACTGAAAATGGAACTCCCATTTGACCCAGAGATCCCACTTCTAGGAATATATCCCAAGAAACCAGAAACACCAATCCGAAAGGATATAGGCACCCCTATGTTCATAGCAGCACAAGTCACCATAGCTAAGATTTGGAAACAGCCTAAGTGCCCATCAGCAGATGAGTGGATTAAAAAACTGTGGTACATCTACACAATGGAATACTATGCTGCAGTAAAAAAGAAGGAATTCTTGCCATTTGCAACAGCATGGATGGAACTGGAGAGCATTATGCTAAGTGAAATAAGCCAGTCAGAGAAAGATAAATACCACATGATCACACTCATTTGTGGAATATAGAGAACAACATAGACTGATGAACAGGGACAGACCCAAAGACAGAGAAACAGCGATCAGACTATCAATCCCCAGAGGGAAAGTAGGGGAGGGTGGGGGTAAGGGGAAGAGATCAACCAAAGGACTTGTATGCATGCATATAAGCCAAACTAATGGACATGGACAACAGAGGGATGAGAGCATGAGTGGGCGCGGGAGAAAATGGGGGTTCATGGAGTGGGGGGGATGAGGACACATTTGTAATACCTTAACCAATAAAGAAATTTAAAAAAAATGCTGAAGGATTGGTTGAAAAGTTTTGACAAGAATGTAAAATGTTAACTATGTGTAGCTGACAGCGGCTCTCAACCTGTGGGTTGAGATCCCTTTGGCGGTCGAATGACCCTTTCACAGGGGTCGCCTAAGACCATCCTGCATATCAGATATTTACATTACAATTCATAACAGTAGCAACATGACAGTTATGAAGTAGCAACGAAAATAATTTTATGGTTGGGGTCACAACATGAGGAACTGTATTTAAAGGGCCAGAAGGTTGAGAACCACTGGACTAGATAAACCTTCCTTCAGAGATTCTCCCAAGAAAACCATCCTGTGAGTGGGGGTGCGTTGGTGGCTGGTGGTGGTGGTGGTGGGGGGGGGGATGGAATCAGAATTCAGGAAGGAAATAAGAAGTGGATTTTCCTCCCGGGCAGGTGCTTTGAGTTTCTGAATTTATCCTGCAGAGCAATTTAATAAATGGATTTTTTCGTCCCTGGTCTAGTGATAAAATAACTGCTTTAAAAGAACTGGAATCATGTGACTGAAAAGCAGAGTATGACCTCATTTTTGTAAAAATATAAATAAATGTACTTAGACGAAAGACTCAAAGAATATATATCAAAATATTAACAGAGTACATTTTATTTTATTTTCTGAGTAGCAATATTTGACACTGAATACATATTACCTTTGTAAGAAAAAAATGTTATTTTTAAAAGACCATATGTATTACATATAAACTTCTTGGGAAACAGTCATAACACTAATTAAACTACTGGGCAATTAAGTTCCTAAAACAGATTTCTAAAAATGAAGAAAATGTCATTCTCTATAATCTTTTTCACCTAGAGTTGAATTAATACTTATAAACTATAAAAGTAACTTATCAAATATGACTTTGCAAAGGCATGATTCTAAATGAAAAAAAAATGCTTCCATGAGTAGGAAAGATCACAAGGCCCTTCTTAAACCTATAAAATTTGCCAATGAATCTATTAAAATAGATCCATTTAATCCATTACAATTCCTGGCACAGAGTAAGTGCTCAAAATTTTGATGAAATAAAGTCCCGAGATTATATAATATATATCCAGATAACTTTCCTTTTGAAGGGTAGGATGCCACAATGATTAGATCAAACGTGCTGGAGAAGAAATGGTGAATAGAAATAATGCAGAGACCAAAAGGGCAAGCCTTAGTTTCTCTCAAGTAAACTATCTGGGCCTTCTCCTAACTATTCCCCACCTGCAATGGCCAACTCCTTGTGCTACAAACACTGCAGCATCCAGACAAAAAGTCTAATCCAGAGATTGATACTTATTCATGCCCACACAGAAAGAACAAAGAGGGGATGTGTTCTTTCACAGCAGCCAGTATGAGGCTAGGTGATCACCTTGCTGTAGAAACTGTCACTCGAAAGGCTGTGAATTAAAATCATAAGTTTTACCACCAAAGGACAAATGTTAGATTTTTAAACCATGACAAAAAAGTAATGTCCAAATATGTAACTAGATAGCTGGCAATAAAAATTAGTAAACTGAGAAAATGCAGAATCATATTAATATTTAAAGTTATTTTTTCATGCAAGTGTAAATAGTTAGGGATTTTTGAATCTTCATCATCACAACTAGTCAACTTGCAAAGTTCAGTTCTTTAAAAACCCAATCTGTTGTTTACTGTGATCATCATTTGATCAACGAGAAAAATTAAGATATGTAACTTCTAAATTATATGTAAAGTTACGGAGTTAGTTGTTCTCTCTCACACCTGTCTAACGGTCAGTTCATACTCATTCTGGGTGTTAAAAATTCCCACGGGCTTAAGAATCAATACATTTTACAGAAATCCCTGAGAAAAATATTTTTGGACATAATTTGCTACCGAACTAGGTGCCCATGCTAATTGTTATTAAAAGCAGTAATCTCCAAGAAAAAGAAAATTAGAACTTCCTAGAAGTTAAGCCAAAGGACTATCAAAGTACTGACATTTTTATGGGACAAACACAAACTGTATCTGTTGGATCCATTACAAACAGTATTTCAGACCTGGGTAATCTTTACCTGCACTAATTTATTTTCCTTAAGTTTCCCATTTTCTGACACACAACCTACTTGCACAATCTTAATTGAGGCTTGAACTTAAGAGAATTTTCTAACCAGTATTTTGTTACAAATGACACTCAGTGAGAAACACATTTCCTCATCATATTAACAGAGACTTTTGTTTTATTGTTCAAGCATTTATCACAATCAGTAATTACCTTGTTTTGTTTGCTTATTGCCTTTTTCCTACATAATTTCTGTATGAACAGAGTCCCTATCTTCTTCACTGGTATCTCCCCTACATCTAACATAGGTGCTTGGCACTAACAAGGACTCATATTTACTGAATTAACAAGTGGATGATTTTGGCCACGGCAAAATATGATAAAAAGCTAGACAATATGCCCTTAGATTTCTCAAAAATATTTTTTAAAGCTGGTTATTTTTAAAAAATGCTTCACACATAGATTCTGAAAAAAGTTGCATCTTTTTGGAAATGAAAATAACCTCAAATATCACAGCAGGGTTGGAACCCACAAAATTATTCTAAAGAGAGTGAAGGTGAAAGAAAACTAGAAAAAGAATTGTGCTTATTACTCTACCAGGGTTTTATACATGCTATCTTAGATAAAATCTTGGAGGCACCATAAATATGAGCGAAGTGAGAATCAGAGGGTAAGTCATTGGCCCAAGGTCAAGAAAGTGTTGAGCCCTAGCCGGTTTGGCTCAGCGGATAGAGCGTCGGCCTGCGGACTCAAGGGTCCCGGGTTCGATTCCGGTCAAGGGCATGTACCTTGGTTGTTGGCACATCCCTGGTAGGGGGTATGCAGGAGGCAGCTAATTGATGTTTCTCTCTCATCGATGTTTCTAACTCTCTATCCCTCTCCCTTCCTCTCTGTAAAAAATCAATAAAAATATATTAAAAAAAAAGAAAGTGTTGAAATTGGAATTAGAATATCATGTCTTTCATATATATATATATATGTGTGTGTATATATATATATATATATATATATATATATATATATATATATATATATAGTTTTTTTTCCTTTTCAGATAGAGGAAGGGAGAAGGAGAGAGAGATAGAAACATCAATGATGAGAGAGAATCATTGATTGGCTGCCTCCTGCAAACCCCACACCGGGGATGGAGCCCACAACCTGGGCATGTGCCCTGACTGGTAATTGGACCATGACCTCTTGGTTCACACGTCAATGATCAACTACTGAGCCACGCAAGCCAGGCTATCACGTCTTTTCTTAAACCAAAGCCCATTTTATCTCTTTTACTCCATGTTGTCTCTACAGGAACCAGAAAAAATAAATAACTTTTCCTAGTGACACACACTAATTCATTAAATGATACAGTTACTGTTTGCAAAGAAATGTTTACATAATTTAATTTTTATAATTTTTACAACAGTAAATATATAAGCAAATTAAGTAATTAAATACATCCTTTGGTGAGGTTGAAGTGATATGGGAAAGAACAGATAAAGTCACTAGAAAAGAAACATTCCAATGTACACATTCTCAAACCCACTATACCATTTATTTTAGAGCTAAAGATCTTCAGACTTTGAGGCATTTTTAGTTTGGAAAAAGGAAGATATGCCGTTTATCAGAATTGTGATCTAAGATTAATCTTCAGGGTAACTAACTGCCAGGTTTCCAATTGGAATTTATAGTTCAAGCCCATCTCTCAGAAGAATTTCCTAAATTTTGTGAACCTGAACAATCTATGTGATTAACAACAGGAAGATGGTTAATTAATTGGACAATACAACAGAACATGAGAATAATTCTGTTAGAGTACCGACATTTATGGGTGAATTGTCGTTTTTAAACTTTTTCATGGTGTTTTACAGTTTAATATTAACTTTAAAATTAATGCCTTGACCTGCTTTTTTAGGAAGGTCAGAATAGGACTGAAGGAAACTCTACAAAAGTCAAAGTCAAAGCAAATTGTCAGCACTTTCTCAAACTGAGAGCTGTTCAGCAGCGCAACATGCTATCTCATCCTAAGCCTTGGCTTCTCCCAACAAAGGATTTCCTCCTGAAGCTTGTCAGTCACCTGCCCAGAGGAGGCGCTGGAATCTGCTCAGGAAGGGACACTTTGAGTCCCTTGGGTACAACCCCATGAAAACTGGGTGGGAAATTAGACAACAGTAGTTGTCCTCAAAATGCTCCCTAGCTGGTTTGGCTCAGTGGATAGAGCTTTGGCCTGCGGACTGAAAGGTTCCCTCTTCGATTCCCGTCAAGGGCACATGCCTGGGTTGCGGGCTTGATCCAGTAGGGGGCCTGCGGCAACCTATCAATGATTCTCATCATTGATGCTTCTCTCTCTTCCTCTCCAACATCAACAAAAATATATTGTTTTAAAAAAAAAATGCTCCCTGGATCACCAAATGGAATCACCTAGTAAAGTTAAAATACAGATTCCCCAGGCCCGGTTCCAGACAATCCACATTCCTGAAGCTGGTTGGGAATTTGCACCTGTTAAAAGTCACAAGATGTGATTCTTTTTTCTTTCTTTTTTTTTTAATCCCCATTGATTTTTAGAGAGAGGAAAGAGAGAGGGAGAGACAGAAAGATATATCAATTGGTTGCCACCCACACGAGCGCCAACCAGGGCTGGGGATCGAACCTGCAACCGATGTATGTGCTCTGGGCTGGACTCTAACCTGGGAACCCTCAGTCCTCAGGCAGACACTCTAACCACTGAGCAAAACCGGCTAGGGCCACAAGGTGGAATTCCGGTGCACGAGGAGGTGGGGCCACGCTGGACTGGAGGCTGAGACGGGACGAGCGGGTGGTTTGGGGCCGGGCTGCCGGGGTTAAGTCTCAGTTCCCCCATGAATAGCTCTGGCGGCGCCCCTACTTCTCACACAGAAAGTGGGAGGAGGCTCGCGGGGCCGTGGAGACCGAGCGCTCCGTGCCTGACGCGTGTGAGCGCCGCCTGCTTCCCCTGCATGTGCGGACAGCTATTCGGAACGCGCGTTTCTCCCCTAAAGCGGCGTCTCCCCTTTTTCTCAGCATCCCCGCCCCCCGGGGCCTTTCTAGCCATTTTCTCTCCCGACCCTCCTGCCCCAGGACATGAAACTCACAGCGACTGTGCATCTGCTCGTTCTGCAGCCTTCGGGAGACGCGAGGCGCTGACCTGTCGGCGTCCTCTCCGCCCCCAGGAAGGTGAGCGGGGACCGTCCTCTCCGCCCCCAGGGGGTGAGCGGGGAGCGCTGTGCCGGGTCCGGCTACACACGGAGGCGGAGTCGCGTCCCGTCGGCCAGAGGTCTCCGCGGGCTCCCCGCGCTCGGGACTCACTTGTCACTAGTTGCCAGCGTCAGAGCCAGGGGCTTCCCCGCCAGAACCGCCGGTCAGCTCCTCGAGACCCGGTCGGTCCGGGCGGCGCGGGCCGGCAGCCCCGAACCTACGGCCCGAGACCCCCCTCCCAGCACGAAGGGCCCAGGCTCACCGCGTAGGAGCCCTCGGACGTCTGGACGCCCGGGAGCCGCCGGTGCCGCTGTCCCTGCGGAGGTCGGTCTCCTCCCAGGCTCCGCCGCCCCGGCCCCCGCCCGGCGGGGCTCTCCCAGGCGGCAGCGGGTCCCGGTCCGCCCCCGGCAGGACGGGCAGCACCGCCCCCCTCACGGCCTCACCCACCCGCCACACAACCGCCGGGCGCGCGGGCATTCCCCCGGGCCTGTAGCCCCAGCCGAGGAGCCCCGCCTCCGCCACCCCGTCCACCCAATCGCCGCCGCGCGCCGCTGCACGTGACGTGCGCCAGCCAATGGCAGCCCGTGGCGGCCGTGACGCAGGCGGAGCTGCTGTGCGCTCTCCAGCGGGCGGCGCACGGCGCGGTCCCAGGGCGTCGGGAGCGCAAAGGGTCGGGGGCGCGGGCCTGCAGGACTGGGGGGCCGCGCGGAGGAGGACGAGGGCGTGAGGGAGGGTGCAGGGCGGAGTTGCTTAGGGGCAAGGGGAGCCCACGTCCTGCTCTGCTTCCCGCTGCGTTCTGAGACCAGCCCAGAAGGTCTGGGAGAAGGGAGGGAAGAATCCAGGGTGTGCACTGCCCTCCCGCCCCCCCTCTCCCCATCCCCCCCATCCCCAACTCGGAGCTACTGCAGTTTCCCGCCTTTGTATAGCCAATGCCATCCTGGCCCCACACTGGCCAGCAGCCTCCAGCGGCCAGCAGTGTTCCCAAGGACTCTACTGGGGCGGGAAGTGCTGGGGTGAGAGCGTGGCCAAGCGGGCACCCAGACCTGCTACCTTAACAGATGGGTTGCTGGGGTTCATCACATTGTTGTGCCCAGATTTCAAAGTTCCCAAGACCCCCAGGGAGCCAGTCAGTCCGATGCAAAAGCAAAGAGTCCTTTATTATGCAAGCCGGCCTGCGCTCCCCGTTCACCAGACCCACCGACACAGCGGAAAGTCCAGTGGCCGAGAGAGCGAGGCCTGATGGGACAGGGGGTTTTAAAGGGGGGTGGAGTGAGGGCAGGAGAGGGCACTGTGGGCCCTGCCGATTGGCCAGGCGCGAGTCGGTACAGGATGTGGTCATAGTGATGGCGTGCACTTCCCTTGATCACTATTGGTTAATCCAGAGAAATCCTGGGTGTGGCTAGCAGCGACTTCTTCCCGTGAGGAAGCACATGGCCCCATCCCAAAATGGAGGACCCAAGGCAAGATGGAGGGCGCACATGGTTCTGTCCCAAGATGGAGGACCCAAGGCAAGATGGAGGGCCACCGGCTCCTGCTGCTGCCGCTCGAACTCGCCACAAGGCAGGATGGCCCCCCCGCACAGCACCCACAGCTGGCCTGCGGGCAGACCGGGACTCCAGCGCATCTGGGCGGCACAGGCCCAGCAAACGGGGTGCGGCCGGTGGAGCGGCCCAGCTCTGGAGGAGCGGCATCCGCTCGGAGCAGGCCCGGCCCATGGGGCCGGCGCACTGCAGCATGGCGGCCTCCCCCAGCTAGGGCACGCGCCCCACTCCGCTGCCGCCGCTGCTGCACCGGGCCCGGTCCGGAGGGCAGTGGGCGGGTGGCAGCCCGCGCCGGGCTCCCGCCGTGGGCCGGGGAGCCAATGCCCCCCCCCCAATGGGGCCCGGCGGAGGCCAGGCCCTACGGCAGGCGCGGAGGGATCTCAGAGCCGGGCGGTCAGACTCCTCCCCCCCCCCCCCCTGCACCGCCTGGAGAGGCGGGCGGTGCGCCTTTCAACATGTAACAGAACCCCCAGCATTTTGATATTCTAAACCAGTGGTTCTCAACCTTCTGGCCCTTTAAATGCAGTTCCTAATGTTGTGACCCAACCATAAAATCATTTTCATTGCTACTTCATAACTGTAATGTTGCCACTGTTATGAATCGTCATGTAAATATCTGATATGCAGGATGGTCTTAGGCGACCCCTGTGAAAGGGTCCACCCCAAAGGGGTCGCGACCCACAGGTTGAGAACCGCTGTTCTAAACCCATAAGGTTTTAAAGACTCTATCATGGAAGAAAGTGTTAGGTAGCTACCCCAGGGATCCGGACTCTCCTCCTGCTTCTTTATCTTTACTGGCTCCCACCTCGAATTTACCTCGTGGCCCAAAATGGTTGTTGGACTCCAGCCATCACATCCTTATTTTCCAAAGGGCCTGTCCAGAAGCCTTGCCCAACAACTTCTACCCACAACATAGAGATATGAATTGAGCCTCACCCAGCTGGGAGACATAATCTAAGCACATTTCTGCCCTCAATAAAATCTTCCCCCCAAAAAGGGAGGAATGCATTTGAATAAGACAACTAGCAGGCCCTACTACATCTTTTTTTTTTTTTTTAAATATATTCTATTGATTTTTTACAGAGAGGAAGGGAGAGAGATAGAGAGTTAGAAACATCGATGAGAGAGAAACACCGATCAGCCGCCTCCTGCACACCTCCCACCGGGGATGTGCCCGCAACCCAGGTACATGCCCTTGACCGGAGTCGAACCTGGGACCCTTCAGTCCGCAAGCCGACGCTCTATCCACTGAGCCAAACCGGTTTCGGCCATCCTGTTGTTTTTTTAACGTTTGCAGGAGTGGGGAGGATGTCCTGTATCACCCAGCTCAGTAGAAATAAGTCCTTCCCCTGGCTGTGCTCAACAACTTACTAGGAAAAACATAGTCTATGACTCCCTGTGCTAGATGCTTTACATATATGTTCCTATTAACTCTGCAAGGCAGGTATTCCTAGCCCCATGATGCAGATGAACACTAGATGGTATAATGGCAACAAACTAGAATGGAGACGAGCTTTTAGATAGACCAAACAATCTGAAGGGAGTTGCTGCACAGTATTGCAAGCACACGGACCTAAAGCACATAATTTTGTGTACGACAAAGGCCACTCTACTCTGTAAGGCTGACAAGAATCAACAAACAAGGTGAGGGTAAGACCACTGCCCTGTAGCTCAGGAAGCAGGCCTCACATGTTATACAAAAGTAAAAATATTGTCATGTCAAAATACCAATATGGTGATTAAAAAGAAAGATTTTTGGTTAACAGTCTAAAAGAATTGAAAAGTTTGAACTTCATATTTCCCAGCATAGGCTAGGGGTTAATGAATAATGGGACTCACTTTGTGCATTCAATAAGCTTTAATGCCCATTGTATACTTGCTGCTCCATCAAGCATCAGGCATTAGTGAGGTAAGTTAGACATTGCCCTGCCTTTAGGGAGCCCATGATGTATGGGGAGAAAGAAAGTTCACAGACAGTTTGAACATATGACAACTCTGGGTGGTATGGGAGCATGTGAGAAGGGCATCCAACCTGGAGGGGAAGCAAGGAAGGAAGAATGTTGTCAGAGAAGACTTTTTAAAGAGATGCTAACTGAACAGGGTCTTGAAATTTGAACTGGAGGGGACCAAGCTAAGTGTAGGGAATGATAGTACAAAAGTATGTAAATAGCATAGAGGGTGGCACATTCAACTGCCGGGAAAGTATAAAGAGAGAGGAGGTAGAAGAGGATGCAGTTATGCAGTGCCTTGTTATGACAGGTCGTTTAAGCCATGCCAAGGAGTTTGCATCCTTTGGCCACTGGTATCCATTCCTTCCTTGCTTTGGGAGGAGTTATTTTACTTTGTGTGCAGTCTTGGTGGCATTCTTAATTTAAACACCCTCTGCTACCAGCGGATGGATGGATGGGCAGTTGACTCAAGCTAAGCCAATTGAAACATCACCAAGTGTGAGAGGGGAAGTAGTTAAGGAGAATATGGAAACATCTTCATTACAAAGAAAGTGATGGGGGTTTCTTTGGGTCATGAAAAGATTGGGAGATTGGATGGAAAGCCAAACCCAGGGTAGAGATGATGTGTGATGCTTTCCTATAGCCTGGATTCTTGTTACTTCATTTTCACATCTCATAACTGGATATAAATACTGTATTTTATTGCCCAGCTGGCATGGCTCAGTGGTTGAGCATTGACCTATGAACCAGGAGGTCACAGATCCATTCCCAGTCAGGGCACATGCCCAGGTTGTGGGCTCGGTCCCCAGTGTGGGGCATGCAGGAGGCAGCATATTGATGACTCTCTCTCATCATTGATGTTTCTATCTCTCTCCCCCTCTCCTTTTCTCTCAATAAAAGTATATATTTAAAAAAATAAAGTAAAGCCCTAACTGGTTTGGCTCAGTGAATAGAGCATCAGCCTGCAGACTGAAGGGTCCCAGGTTTGATTCCAGTCAAGGGCATGTACCTTGGTTGCAGGCACATCCCCAGTAGGGAGTGTGCAGGAGGCAGCTGATCAATGTTTCTCTCTCATCGATGTTTCTAACTCTCTATCCCTATTCCTTACTCTCTTTAAAAAATCAATAAAATATATTTTAAAAAAATAATAAAGTAAATAAATACGGTATTTTATTCACTGGAAATATGTACTCTATAGTAATTGTAATCATATTTTTAAAAATATTTTATTGATTTCAGAGAGGAAGGGAGAGAGAGAGAGAGAGAGAGAGAGAGAAACATTAATGATGAGAGAGAATCATTGATCAGCTGCCTGCAGCACCAGGGATTGAGCCCACAACTCGGTCATGTGTCCTGACTGGGAATCAAACTGTGACCTCCTGATTCATAAGTCAATGCGCAATCACTGAGCCACATCAGCTGGTCTGTATTCAGATTTTCTAATCAAAATTTAAATACTTAGTGTTTTAAATCAGCACTGTTACGGAAAATTCAGACTATGTAGACATCATTTCTCTATGGCAGTTTGGATGGGGTGTACTATTAGAAATTTTTTTGAGTAATATGTGCAAAAACCCTGTCCAATTTCATTCTTATCCCGTGTTCACGTAACAACCTTTTTGAAGTTTCAACCCAATAACAAAAAGGTTTCCAGTAGAAAAATGATTTCTGTGTTATGTTATATGAGAATTCTTCATACCTGGTGGATATCTTGAGACCACACCAAAGCACCACCCAACTAGTGCCAGAAAGAAAACACCAAAAGGGTGAAACTGGCAGGCCCAGCCCTGCTAAAACAAATCCCACTCAGAAGGTCGGGTTCTTCACAACAGCTGATGCTGTAGTGATGACCAGTCTTTACACCCAGTAAACTTGGGGGTCAATCTCACCAACTGAAGTGCCAACGGCAATCAGGATGCAACTAGAGCAGGAGAGCACACAGAATCCACAATGGTACATTGTTGGGGCGCTTGCTGGGGAAATCAGGGAGACTGTGCCACTGGACCTCACAGGACACCTACTACATAAGGTCACTCTGCCAAGACTGGGAAACATAGCAGATCTACCCAATACATAGAAACAAACACAGGGAGGCAACCAAAATGAGGAGACAAAGAAATATGTCCCAAATGAAAGAAAAAGACAAATTCCCAGAAAAGAACTCAATCAAATGGAGGCAAGCAACTTATGGGATACAGAGTTAAAAACACTGGTTATAAGGATGCTGAATGAACTTAGGGGAAGAACAGATGATCTCAGTGAGAACTTTAACAAAGAAATAGGAAATATACAAAAAGGAGATAGAAAATATAATAAAGAACCAGTCAGAAATGAAGGGCACATACACTGAAATGAAGAATACTGGAGTCAATCAAGAGCAGATTAGATGAAATGGAGGATCGAATCAACGATTTAGAAGTCAAGGTAGTAAAAAACACCCAATCAGAATAGCAAGAAGAAAGAAGAATCCAAAAAATAAGAAAAAATGGGTAGTTTCACGGATGTCTGGGACAACATCAAGTGTTGTCCAAAGGTAAGAGAGGGAGAAGAGACAGAGCAAGTGATTGAAAATGTACTTGGCAGTAATAGTGATGGAAAACTTCCGTAACTTGGTGAAGGAAATAGACATACAAGTCCACGAAGCGCGGAGTCCTAAGCAAGATGAACCTGCCCTACCTGGTTTGGCTCAGTGGATAGAGCATCGACCTGTGGACTGAAGGGTCCTGGGTTCGATTCCAGTTAAGTGCACATGCCCAGGTTGCAGGCTCAATCGCCAGCAGGACAGAGCCAATCAATGATTCTCTCTCATCATTGATGTTTCTATCTCTCTCTTTCTCTCCCTTCCTCTCTGAAATCAATAAAAAAAATATATTTTTTTAAAAGATGAACCCAAAGAGGCCCACATCAAGAAACCTCATAAATAAAATGGCAAAAGTTAAAGACAAAGAGAGAATAAGAAAAGCAGCAAGAGAAAAACAGTTTGTTATGTAAAAGGGAGCTCCCTCCCATAAGACTGTTAGCTGATTTCCCAACAGAAACTTTGTAGGTCAGAAGGCATTGGCACCAAATGTTCAAAGTGCTGAAAAGTAAGAACCTTCAACCAAGGTTACTATACTCAGTAAGGCTACCATTGATAATCAAATGAAAGATAAAGAGTATGCCAGCCAAGAAAATACTGAAGGAGTTACAAGAAATGTTAAAGGGACTTCTTTAAGAAAAAGAAGGAAAATAAAAATATGAATAAGAAAATATCGCAAAGAATATATTCTCATTGACAAAAGAAAACACATAATAAAAGCAGTGGATCAACCAACATTAAAGTTTATACAAAGGTTAAGATGTAAGAGTAGGGCCCTAGCCAGTTTTGCTCAGTGGATAGAGCGTCGGCCTGTGGACTGAAGGGTCCTGACTTCGATTCCGGTCAAGGGCATGTACCTTGCTTGCAGGCACATCCCCAGTAGGCACATCCCCACCACCACAGCCATGAGGAAGCCCAGGGTAGACCTGCTCTGTAGTGGCCCCTGTGCTTGAGTTTGCTGCTGTCTCTCCCTCTCCCTCCCCCACCCCCAGCCCAGATAAACAGTATGTACATGCAT
This sequence comes from Myotis daubentonii, assembly GCF_963259705.1. Classification (NCBI taxonomy): domain Eukaryota; kingdom Metazoa; phylum Chordata; class Mammalia; order Chiroptera; family Vespertilionidae; genus Myotis; species Myotis daubentonii. The sequence goes on from NC_081850.1 coordinate 8,957,400, forward strand.
CAAGAGAGGAGCTGAAGCAGGGGCACCCACGTCACAGATCGCTTATACCTCCCTGAGCCGGGGAGCCACAAGGTTTGCCAAAGGAGTACAGGATAATGGCCTAAGAGTCCAGCAGGCTGGGACAAACCTCTTTGGCTCTGTTGGGGGTTGAGGGAGGAAACAGCTCCAGCTACCTAGCCCAGAAACCTGTGGCAAAGGTGGGAGGGGGAACCTCATCACCTTGAAGAGTCACATCTACATCCACATTCCCGTTTAGTTTTAGAAGAGGCTCTTTCATCCCTCCGCGCTCTGACCCCAGCAGTTAAGAAGAATTTGGTGCCACATAGGGGGTGGCGGGCGAAAGATCAGCAGGAGGCAGCTGATCGATATTTCTCATCGATGTTTCTAACTCTCTATCCCTCTCCCTTCCTCTCTGTAAAAAATCAATAAAATATATATTTTTTTAAAAATGTAAGAGTAGGGGGGAGAAAATGGTGGAGGTATAAACGGACGTGTCCTGTGCCTTGTCCTGGAGCAGATAAGGGTGAGCAGCTGAAACGGGTAACATACAGCCCGAACAGGCAGAGGATTTTCAGCTGAGAGACTGTCTGAAGCTGGGAAAGACCGAGAACGCCCAGGAAAAAAAGGACGGTTGGAGACTGCAGCTGAAACTTCTCTCCGTGCACCAGCTCAGCAGCGGAGACTGCGCCATCTTGGGTAGCTATTGCCGGCGTCCAGAGATCAGCTTCTAACCTGGAAACAGGGGATCTCAAGCAGCGTGACTGCGTGAACTCAGACGAGCACTGCTTCTTCTCAGGGAAAGGTTGGACATCCCCTAAAGGTGCAGTTTGCAGTTCAGGTTGGAGAGAGGACCGAGCTCGTGTGTGCAAGGGGCGAAATCTGCGCCCCACAGAGTCCTGGGCCGTTGGGACCAGCGTGACCCGCGAGTGGGGAAGGGGCCCCACAGGGCTGCTGGCAGAAGGGAACGCTGGAAATAGGCCCATAGCTGGACTGGATGTAAAAAAGCAGCCTTGGACTTTGCCGGTGTCCCGGCTGCTTGGTGCCAGGGGCGAGTGGGCGCGCGGAGACTGTGCGCAGACCTGGAAGGTGGAGGCTTGCGAATTCACACAGAGTATCAGGCTCTTGTTACAGTTCCCCTTTGATCCGTGCATTTGATTATTAAACCCAGTGCATGGGATTCCCCAGTTGGGGTCATTCGCAGAGCCTGTAGGGGAAAGTTCTTTTTGGGGAGCCTGGGAAACAGAGCGGGCAGTAACGTTTAAAGAACCAGCTCTGGGCAGTGAACTTTCCCAAATCAGTTTCAAGTACCATAGAGCAAAAAACCCTACTGATAGAGAGGACTTATAACCTCGGAGGTCAATCCAGACACACTGCCACCCAGAGGCCGAGCCACAAACTGTCTCTTCTGTGATCACAAATAAAGGTAGTGTGGTAAACAAATACAACCTGCCTTAAAATCAGAACTGTGGTTTACGGCACGGAGGGACAGTGTATCACAGGGAAATTCAACACTCTCCTGAATGCCTGGCAGGACTAAGGCGTGCCAAAAAGAAGAGTAGAAGATCTGAAGCACCTTCACTACTGCATATTTTTATATTTTTTTTTAATTCTTTTTTCACCATTTCATTAAGAAACTATTTTATTTTTTTAAAATTTTTTTTTTCATCACTTGATTTTACCTTTTTTAATTACCACATTTTTTTAAACAGTATTATTGCTATCATTTTACCATTTTTTCAAGTGTCATTTTATTTTTTAAATTTTTCTTTATTTTATTTTGGGATTAGTGGTCTACACTCTATTTTCATCGTTCCTTTAGCATCATTTCTCTCTATCTCACATTTACCCTTAAGCCAAAACTCCCTTCCTCACTTTTCCCCTTTTGCTGTCCTGTTTCTCTTACCCTATTCCTGCTTTAGATTTTCCCTATTCCTTCTTTATACCCACTGTCTAAATTTCACCCTACTTATACATCTAATTTCCAATCCCTTGCTCTAAATCCATATACACCTCTCTATTATCTTTCTTCACTATCCAATTTTTTTTTCTCTCTCTCTGTCGTTTTGCTAGTGTTTGCTTGATTTTGAGTATATTAGGTTTTTTTATGCTTGTTTGGGAGATTGTTTTGTTTTTCATTTTCATTTTTCTGTTTTGCTTATTTTTTCTTTCTCTGGTTATTTTTGTGTTTCTGTTTTCCCTTGCCTTGCTTGATATTAGTGGTTGTTTATAGTTTGCATTAATCTCCAGGGATCTGCTGCTGGAATTCATTGAGATTAGTTGCAGTTCTCTTAGAGTTTTCCTCCCATACAAATAGCCTCTTCCCCACCTCTATTTCATTCTTCCTCTTACTTTTTTTTTTTGTCTGTTTGTTTTTTTCTTCTCTCCCTTTTCCCAATCTCATTTCGGCACTCCTTTTTGTTTTTTCCTTTTCTCTTTAATCTTTTTCTCTTTTTTCTTCTTTATGCCCTAATTCTCTTCGCTCGGGTGGTCACCTTTATTTGGGGTTATTAATATCGTGAATACATTTTGTTCAGTACCTTGTATTTTGTGCTTTAAATCAACGCAGCAGAGAGAGAACTACATAACCAAACACCTGGAGAAGAGAGATCATGGTGAAACAAAGAACCAACCCACATATGAAAGAAAAACAGGCATCATCAGAAAAGGAAGTAAACGAAGTGGAGGCAATGGAGGCAAGCAACCTGTCAGAGAAAGAATTCAGAGTAATGGCCATAAGGTGGATGAAAAAAATGGAAGACAAATTCAACAATATATGTAGGAACCAAGAGGAAATGAAGAAGAAACAAGAGGAAATGAAGAGAAACCAAGAAGAAATGAAAAATGACATCACTGCTATAAAGAACTGAATAGAAAGCATCAACAGTAGACTAGAAGAAGCAGAGGACCGCATCAGAGAGCTAGAAGACAAGGTAGGAAAAAATACCCAAACAGAACAGCTTCTAGAAAAAAAAATTAAAAAGCAGGAGAGCCTAAGAGAACTCTGGGACAACGCTAAACGAAACAACATCCGAATAATAGGGGTGCCAGAAGGAGAGGAAACTGAGCAAGGAATAGAAAACCTGTTTGAAAAAATAGTAACAGAAAATTTCCCTGATACAGGGGGAATAAAACCTCACACAAATCCAAGAAGCTCACAGAGTCCCAAACAAAATGAACCCGAAAAGACCGACGCCAAGGCACATAATAATTAAATTGGCAAACACCAACGACAAAGCAAGAATCTTAAAAGCAGCCAGAGAGAGACAGAAAGTTACCTACAAAGGATCCCCCATCAGACTAGTGACCGATTTCTCAAAAGAAACACATCAGGCAAGAAGGGAATGGAATGAAATATACAAAGTCATGCAAAGGAAGGGTCTGAATCCAAGAATACTGCACCCAGCGAGGCTATCAATCAAAATTGAGGGTCAAATCAGGAGCTTCACAGACAAAAACGGTCTACGGGAGTTTATTACAACCAAACCAGCAATGCAAGAAATGCTAAAGGGTCTGCTGTAAATAGAAAAAATAGGAAACAAAGAAGGAACGCAGTGGTAAAGAACAGAAATGGCGACTAACAAGTTTCTATCAATAATAACTTTAAATGTAAATGGATTAAATTCCCCAGTCAAAAGGCATAGGGTAAATGAGTGGATAAGAAAACATAACCCATACATCTGCTGTCTACAGGAAACCCACCTCAGAAAAAAAGACGCACACAGACTGATGGTGAAGGGATGGAAAAAGGTTTCTCAGGCCAATGGAAGTGAAAAAAAAGCCGGGGTAGCAATACTTATATCTGACAAATTAGATCTCAAAGTGAAGGACATAAAAAGAGATAAAGAAGGCCACTTCATAATACTAAAGGGAGCAGTCCAACAAGAAGAAATAACTCTGGTAAATATATATGCACCCAATTTAGGAGCACCCAAATACGTAAGAAATCTTCTGGAGAAGATCAAGGGAGAGATTGACAGCAATACAATCATAGTAGGGGACCTTAACACCCCATTATCACCACAGAAACTCAGCAAAGAAACATCAATCCTAAATGACTCACTAGATCAGATGGAATTAATTGACATCTTCAGAACATTTCACCCCAAAGCCACAGAATATATATTCTCCTCAAGTGCACATTTGTCATCTTCAAAGATAGACCATATATTGGGTCACAGACAAAGTCTCTTCAAATTCAAGAAAATTGAAATCATATCAAGCATCTTCTCAGACCACAAAGCCATAAAACTGGAAATCAACTACAACAAAAACAATCCAGAAAAATCAAACACATGGAGACTAAATAGCATGCTATTAAACAACGCCTGGGTTACCAGTGAGATCAAAGAAGAAATAAAAAGCATCATGGCAACAAATGACAATGAAAACACAACAATCCAAAACCTATGGGACACAGCAAAAGCAGTCTTGAGAGGGAAGTTCATAGCTCTACAAGCCTACTGCAAGAAACAAAAAAACAATGAGAATAAATGACCTAACTCTACAACTCGAAGAGTTAGAAAGAGAGCAACAAAAAAAGCCCACTGTAAGCAGAAGGAAGGAAATAACAAAGATCAGAGCGGAGATAAACGACATAGAGACCAAAAAAACAATACAAAAGATCAACAAAACCAAGAGCTGGTTCTTTGAAAGGATAAACAAGATTGATACACCTCTAGCCAGGCTCACCAAGAAACAAAGAGAGAGGACCCAAATAAATAAAATCAGAAATGAAAGAGGAGAAATAACAACAGAACCCATAGAAATACAAAGGATTGTTAGAAAATACTATGAACAACTCTACTCCAACACACTAGACAACCTGGAGGAAATGGACATATTCCTAGAAAAATACAACCTTCCAAAACTTAACCAGGAAGAATCTAAAAATCTCAATAGGCCAATAACTATGGAGGAAATCGAAGCAGTAATCAAAAAGCTTCCAGCAAACAAAAGCCCAGCGCCAGATGGCTTCACAGGGGAGTTTTACCGAACATTTAAGGAAGAACTAAAACCTATCCTCCTCAGACTATGTCAAAACATCCAAGAGGAAGGAACACTTCCTAGCTCATTCTATGAAGCCAACATCACCCTAATCCCAAAACCAGATAAAGACAATACAATGAAAGAGAATTATAGGCCAATATCCCTCATGAACATAGATGCCAAAATCCTCAACAAAATCCTAGCAAATCGGATCCAGCAGTACATCAAAAAGATCATACACCATGACCAAGTAGGATTTATCCCAGGGATGCAAGGATGGTACAATATCTTCAAACCAATAAATGTGATACATCACATAAACAAATTGAGAGAAAAAAACCATATAGTCATATCATTTGATGCGGAGAAAGCATTTGACAAAATCCAACACCCTTTCTTGATAAAAACTCTCAGCAAGATAGGAATTGAGGGATCATACCTCAACATAATAAAAGCCATATATGACAAACCCACAGCCAACATCATACTCAATGGGAAAAACTAAAACCATTCCCCCTAAAAACAGGAACAAGACAGGGATGCCCCCTCTCACCACTCCTGTTCAACATAGTACTGGAAGTACTAGCTTTTGCGATCAGACAAGAAGAAGAAATAAAAGGCATCCAGATTGGAAAAGAAGAAGTAAAACTGTCCTTATTTGCAGATGACATGATACTGTACATACAGAACCCTAAAGACTCCATCAAAAAATTATTAGACTTAATAAATGAATTCGGCAATGTAGCAGGATACAAAATTAATGCCAAGAAATCCATGGCATTTCTTTACACCAATAGTGAACTTACAGAAAGTGAAACTACAGAAGCTACCCCATTTACCATTGCACCAAAAAAATTAAAATACCTAGGAATAAACTTAACTGAGGAGGTAAAAGACTTATATGGGAAAAACTACAGGACACTGAAAAAAGAGATAGAGGAAGACATAAACAGATGGAAGAATATACCGTGTTCATGGATTGGTAGAATCAACATCATCAAAATGTCCATACTACCCAAAGCAATTTATAGATTCAATGCAATCCCCATTAAATTACCAACGGCATATTTCACAAATCTAGAACAAACGTTCCAAAAATTCATCTGGAATACAAAAAGACCCTGAATAGCTGCAGCAATCCTGAGAAAGAACAAAGTAGGTGGGATCTCAATACCAGATATCAAACTGTATTACAAAGCCACTGTTCTTAAAACAGCTTGGTACTGGCACAAGAAGAGACATATAGATCAATGGAATAGAATAGAGAACCAAGAAATCGACCCAAACCACTATGCCCAATTAATATTCGACATGGGGGCAAGAGCATACAATGGAGTCAAGACAGTCTCTTCAATAAATGGTGTTGGGAAAATTGGACAGATACATGCAAAAAGATGAAACTAGACCACCAACTCACACCATACACAAAAATAAACTCAAAATGGATAAAAGACTTAAACGTAAGACGGGAAACCATAAAAATACTAGAGGAATCCACAGGCAGCGAAATAGCAAACATATGCTGAAGGAATTTCTTCTCTGATAATGCTCCTAGGGCAATGGAAACTAAAGAGAAAATAAACAAATGGGACTACATCAAAATAAAAAGCTTTTGCACAGCAAAGGAAACCATCAACAAAACAACAAGAAGACCCACTACATGGGAGAACATATTTGCCAATGATACCACCGATAAGGGTTTAATTTCCAACATTTACAGGGATCTCATGCAACTTAACAAAAGGAAGATAAACAATCCAATAAAAAAATGGGCAACGGATCTAGATAGACACTTTTCAAAAGAGGACATACAGAAGGCCGAAAGACATATGAAAACATGCTCGAAGTCACTAATTATATGAGAGATGCAAATCAAAAGGACAATGCGTTATCATCTCACACCTGTCAGAATGGCTATCATCAACAAATCAACAAACAACAAGTGTTGGAGAGGATATGGAGAAAAAGGAACTCTTCTGCACTGCTGATGGGAATGCAGACTGGTGCAGCCACGGTGGAGAACAGTATGGAGCTTCCTCAAAAAACTACAAATGGAACTCCCATTTGACCCTGTGATCCCACTACTAGGAATATATCCCAAGAAACCAGAAACACCAATCAGAAAGGATATATGCACCCCTTTGTTCATAGCAGCACAATTCACCATAGCTAAGATTTGGAAACAGCCTAAGTGCCCATCAGCAGATGAGTGGATTAAAAAACTGTGGTACATCTACACAATGGAATACTATGCTGCGGTAAAAAAAAAAAAAAAAAAGGAACTCTTGCCTTTTGCAACAGCATGGATAGAACTGGAGAGCATTATGCTAAGTGAAATAAGCCAGTCAGAGAAAGATAAATACCACATGATCTCACTCATTTGTGGATTATAGAGAACAACATAGACTGATGAAAAGGGACAGACCCAAAGACTGAGAAACAGCGACCAGGCTATCAATCCCCAGAAGGAAAGTAGGGGAGGGCGGGGGTAAGGGGAAGAGATCAACCGAAGGACTTGTATACATGTATATAAGCCAAACCAATGGACATGGACAACAGGGGGATGGGAGCATGAGTGTGCGGGGCAGGTGGGGGAGGGGGAGGTTGGGGGTTAATGGGGGGGATGAGGACAAAAAAAAAGAAAAAAAATGTAAGAGTGGGAAGATCATATGTAAATACAGCAGTAAATTAAGGGATACACACACACACACACACACACACACACACTCCACATAAACAAGAAGAGGGTGAATAAAAAATGATAGTGATTTTAGAATGTGTTCAAATTTAAGTGACCATAGGCTGCTATAAACATAACTTGATATATTTGAAGCACATCATAACCACAAACCAGAAATATACAAGAGACATATAAGAAATAAAAAGGAATTGAAGCACAACACTACAGAAAGTCAAATACATTCAACAGAAGAGAGAAAGAGGATAACAAAGGAACAAGAGAACTACAAGAACAACTAGAAAACAACTAATAAAATGGCAATAACTATATATCTATCATTAATTACTTTAAATGTAAATGGATTAAATGCTCCAATGAAAAGACAAATGGAGAAAGAAGTGGTACATACATACAATGGAATATTGCTTGGACATAAAATAGTGAAATCTTACTATTTGTGACAACATGGATGGAGCTATAGCATATTATGCTAAGTGAAGTAATTCAGACAGAGAAAGACAAATGCCATAGTATTTAACTTATATGTGGAATCTAAGAAACAAAATAAATGAACAAACAAAACAGAAATAAATTCATGGATACAGAGAACAAACAAATAGTTGCCAGATGGGAGGGGGATTTTGGAGGTAGGTGAAAAAGGTGAATGGATTAAGAGGTACAAATTGACATTGAAAAATCAGTCATGGTGATATAGAGTGAAGCCCAGGGAATATAGTCAATAATCTATAATAATAAAAGCATAAACTGCTAATTAGACCAGACATCCTTCCAAACAAAGGCAGGGATATGAGGGAAGCACAGATCCTGGGTGCCAGAGGGAAGCCGGTGACAGCAGCCAGTGGAAGGAAGGCTTACTCTTGCATGAATTTCATGCATCGGGCCTCTAATATTGTACTAATTAAACATGGTATCAGGTGAATGCAAGACATCCCAGGGGAATCACTTTGTAAGTTATATAAATGTCTAACCTCTACGCTATGAAAGTAATATAATATTGACTATCAACTGTAATTGTATATTTAAAAATTGAATTTTTAAAAAAGAACAAAATAAATAGAGAATGTTGTCTAAACCACCTAGTCTATGGTATTTTGTATAGCAGCCTGAGCAGATGAACACATAGAGAATACGTAAGATATACATATCTTTGGGGTTGTAGGAGTAGAGACAAGAGACGATGAGGAAATGCAACATTGAAAAGATGATACTATGTTCTTGAGTTGATGAAGAATGTATATTGTCAATTAATAAATCAAAAGCAATCACAAGGAGGATAGACATTTTTTAACCTGAACCTAGTTGCACCTCTTAAAATGGTAGAACGCAAAAGACAAAAGACAATCTTAAAATCAGTTAGCAAGGAAGATGATCACCTACAAAGAAAGCATTATTAAAATGATGGCATAATTTTCCATAGCAGCTACATAAAGTATATTAGATGAAAGAATTTTTCAAAGCCCTTGAATGGGAAAATTTAGCATCTACAATTGATTATCCAGTAACATTATAATTTTAAAAAGCCCAACAACAAATATTATGTTATTTTCAATATATACACATAATGCAAAATTATATATAATTCAAAAATTAAATGAGATCTCATATATAAATTTTATTACCTTGAACTCAGAATGTTGAAAGAAGACCAAGGCAAAATGATATATACAATATGATACTATATATAACCCCCCAAATTACTGTTATATATAATTTTGGTTACACATAGCTATAATAAAACCATAAGCTTTTTTGTAAGCTGGACATACACCAAGTTGGAATTTTCTCAAAATTAAAAATATAATTAGCATGTAATTCTACAACCCTCTCTTCAAAACAATTCAAAGAAGGATCTCAAAGAAATATTTGCACACTCACATTCATTGCTCCTTTTTTTTCTTCCACAATAGCCAAGAGAAACCCAAGTCCATTAACAGATGAACAGATAAAGAAAATGCGGTCTGTAAATACCATGAGCCTTGAAAACAAAGAATCCACATCACATGTTACAAGGCAAATGAACCTTTGGGACATTATGTTAAGTGAAATACGCAAGTCACAAAAGAACAAATACTGTGTGATTCCAATCACACAAAGTATCTAAAGTAGTCAAAGTCACAGAAACAGAAGGTAGAAAAGTGGTTGTGCAGATCTAAGGGAGGAGGTAATACTAAAATGCTAGAGGTCTGGTGCATGAATTTCATGCACAGGTGAGGGGTCCCCTCAGCCCAGCCTCCACCCTCTCCAATCAGGGAAATCCCTCTCAGAATCTGGGACTGCTGGCTCCTAACTGCTCACCTGCCTGCCTGCCCCCCTGCCAGTCTGATCGCCCCTAACCGCCTCTGCCTGCTGGCCTGGTTGCACCCAACTTTCCCCCGGCCTAGTAGCCCCCAACTGAACCCTGCTGGCCAGGTCGCCCCACACTGCCCTCCCCCGCTGGCCTGGTTGCCCCCAATTGTCCCCCCCAGCCTGGTTGCCCCCAACTGCCCCCCCCCACCAGCCTAGTCCCCCACACAGCCTACTGTTCAGTTGTTTGGTAGTCCCTCACTAACCCCCCTGCTGGCCTGGTTGCACCAAGCAGCCTGCTGTTCAGTCGTTTGGTCATCCCTCACTAACGCTCCTGCTGGTCTGTTTGCTCCATGCAGCCTGCTGTTCGGTCATCCATCTGGTTGTTTCGGTCATGACTGCTCCTGGGTTTTTATATGTTAGGATTATTGACTATATTCCCTAATTAGGGAGAATTAGGGTCCAATGTGTACAGAGATCCAATGTTGAAAGATGACAATTTTCTAGAGATCTGTTGCACAGCAGTGTAAATATAATTAACACCGCTGAACTGTACACTTAAAAATGGTAAAGAAGGATTAAAAAAGGAAGAATCATAGGAATACATTTCCACAATACATGATTGTCAACAGATTTTTAGATATGACAACAAAGGCAACAAAAGAAAAAAAATAAATTCGGCTTCATCAAAAGAAAAGACTTTTTTCCTTCCAAAGACACTATCAAGAAAGTAAAGGGCAGCCCACAAAATGGAAGAATTTAGTGGAAACCTTATCTCTGGAAAGACACTTTTACCTAGAATATATAAAGAACTCTCACAGCTCAATAATAAAAGCCAAACCAACTAAACTTGGCAAACGATGAGGACACACTGCTCCATTGAGATGTACACGTGGCCAGGAGCACAGAAAAGGTGCTCAACATCAGGGAAACGCAATCTCCATCCGCAGTGAGATGCCGCTCCGAGCCACGAGGGCGGTGACAGGTCGGTCCCATGTCACCCGGATTTCCCCAGGAGGCCAGGGCTTCCTCGAGGGGATTGAGTCCTCCTGGAGAAGGAGGAAGTCTCTGCAGCCAAACCTGCCTGGTGCCTCCCAGGCTGTCCCAGTTCCTGCTGTGGGACCTGCACGCAGTCCCCAGACCTCCCAGCCCCACTCTCCTCACAGAAAATCAGGGGAAAGGAACTCACCCCCAGGCTCCCTAAGGGAGGAGGTAATATTACAACATTACTCCCCGTTCCCTCCCCCCTCCCAGCCCCACCGGGAGCTACAGGAAGTGGAGCAGCAGAGAGCGCTGAGCACACAGGGAGCACCTTCTCCCTATGAGCATCCTGATTTCCCTGGAGGAGTGACGGGAGGGCATTGCCTTTTCACAGATTCTACTCAGTCACTAGGAGCGCCGTCCTGCTTCCTGCCTAATGCGCTGCCCTCCAGGGTGTCATGTCAAGTTTATTTTCCATTCATTTATGACAAACCCAGTTTATTTTATTTATGTCTGCAGAACTGCCTATAATAAGTTTGTAATAAAGAAGGTTGGCTGCAGGGAAATATGAAACACTTCTTCCCTTTTCTCCCCATTGCACCTACCGTAGTATTTTCCAAACGCTAATGTGCAAATCTCTCCAGGATTCCACGTAGCATGTGGACTTGGCCTCACCCACGATTGAAGCAACGATGGGCCTCCACTCAGCCCCATTGTGCAGGTGCCAGGGAGATTTCGGGGTTCCCAGGGCTCTGAGGTGGGGGCAGCCCAGGCTCTGCCTCCCCCTGGGAACTGTTCACCCAAACAATGACTCAAAGGCAGAAACAGCAGGCGAGTGAGGACAGGCGCAGAGACACCCGGGGCCAGGTGTGAACCTGATGATGGTGACAAGGCACACAGGGGTGGAGCAAATGTGTTCCCTTCAAACACAACTCAGTGCTCCTGACAACCCTAGGGGTGGGGGGCCGGGGTCGGGGAGCAGTTACCCTGTTTAACCACGGAGACCCTGAAAGCAGAGAAGACCCAGGACTAATTCGCACCAGTGACCGAGGGTCCAGACTCTGTCCGTCACCCACACATTTGCATCCAGGGCCTGCCACCCAGGCAGGGACACATCGGGGCTCATGGGGGGGACACTCACCCGGGAGGGGAGGCAGCTTCTGGACCAGCCCCAGGACACACACAGAGTCTGGCACAACCTCCGAGCCCGTTTCCCTGTTTGAGGCCCAGCGGGACAGGGAGGGGCAGCGGCCGGGAAAGACGGGCCCAGGGGAGAAGTCTCCTTCACAAAGTGCCCAGGAGGCTGGGAGAGTGGGTGCTGCCCGCCACACGGGACAAGGGAAGGCAGCAGAGGAGGACCTGAGGGCTGACCTGCGGTTTGGTGGGAGGGGTGAGGGCCCTGACGTGAGTCCATTCTCCCCCGAGCTCTTTGTGGGGCAGCAGAGGGCCAGGCCTCCTTTCACTGCGCGGCTGCCGCCCCGTCCCATCGCCGCTGCTGGACCGCCGCCCGGGCCACAGCTCTGCATGCTGGGTGGGCTGGGGCCGAGCTCGGGAGCCTCAGCCGTCCCACCCCACCTGAGCCAGGGCAGGAATCAGACTTGAACCTGGGGAAGAGGCAGTGGCCAGGAGGCAGGGGTGAGGGCCAGGGCGTGGCCACGTGGGAGCAGAGCTGGGACAGGCAGTTCTGCAGACAGGGGTCTCCTCCTGGCTCAGCTCCGTCCCTCACTGCTGGCTCATCTCGCACTTACATCCAGGGTCGGGTCCCTGCTTTGTCTGTGGGGTCGGTAGCAGTGCCCACAGCTGGTGACGGGGCCCCTCCCTCAGCGGGGATCTCAGCTCCCACCAGCCCTGGGGCCACACGCACCTGGGCCCCTGCCACCCCTGCCACCCCTGCTGGTTGTGATTGTGAAAGGGCCCCACAGGGTGTGAGTAGCACCTGTTTCCCACGCGGATGTAAATCTGCGTCAGCATCTATCACACAAGACTCCAGCCCTGGTTGGGAGGGAAGGGACAGCAGTCGTGGGTGTCCTTGAATCCCCGTTGTCCCTGAGCCCGTCCCCCAGCCACAGGAGAGGGGTCCTCCTCCCCCAGCTGGACACAATCGTCCCACACAGAAACCCCCCAAGGGACTTGGTATCCCCCCACCCTCTGCCATTCCCCGTGTACCCACCTTTAACAGGCTTGTCGCCATGACTCTCCTGTCACCCCCTTGTTCCAGCCTCGCCCCACCCCCTCCACTTTCAATCACCCACTGAGACAGAGGGTGCTCCTCCTGCAGGAGGCCCATGGGGGACAGGTGCCCCTGAGGCCCAGCCTTTCCCTCTCGGGTCAGGACACAGTCTGGCCTTGGGAGCAGAAGTGGTGGGAGGGGTCCCTGGGGATTGGAGAGCTGTGTGCTCCCAGGAGCAGGAAGAGGTCCCTGCCAATCAGGAGGAGGGACTGAGGGTCCCCTGTGGATGCAGAGCGCCCAGGACCTCCCGCATCCTCCCTTCCTCTCAGGTCCCCTCTCCAAGGAGCAGCGCAGACCCGAGTACAGACACAGCGGCCCCCAGAGCATTTTCAAACAAAATTATCTTTATTCATAACAGACCCACAATGCCCCAAAGGTGCTACTCCTACCCCCACCCAGGTCCACCCCCACCCTAATGGTCCTGCCCTCCCTCCTACCCCCACCCAGGCCCACCCCCACCCTAAGGGTCCTGCCCTCCCTCCTACCCCCACCCAGGCCCACCCCCACCCCCACCCTAATGGTCCTGCCCTCCCTCCTACCCCCACCCACCCCCACCCCACCCTAATGGTCCTGCCCTCCCTCCTACCCCCACCCAGGCCACCCCACCCTAATGGTCCTGCCCTCCCTCCTACCCCCACTCAGGCCCACCCCCACCCTAAGGGTCCTGCCCTCCCTCCTACCCCTACCCAGGCCCACCCCCACCCTAATGGTCCTGCCCTCCCTCCTACCCCCACCCAGGCCCACCCCCACCCTAAGGGACCCGCCCTCCCTCCCTGCCTCCCATCCTCCCATGTCAGTGGAACAGCAGGATCAGCCCTGCAATGAGAAGGAGCCCTTGGCTCCTCTGGGGGACAGCCAGGCCCCATGCAGTCTGGGCCCCTCGGGGCGCTGGCAGTGGGGGGCACACCCCTCTGCTCCATCCTGGCTGCGGTGCCGCTTCCTCCCGCTCCCTGGGTCAGACGGGTCACACTTCCTCTTGCGAGGCTGTGAGGAGGGCACCAGCCCCAGAGCCAGCGCTGGCCGCCCACAGACCCCGAGGTCGGCCCCTGGGCGGGGGGTCTTCTTCTGAGACTTGGACGCGGCAGGTGCAGCTCTGCTGAGGCCTCTTCTCTGAAGGGACTGGGACTGGGCCGCGCCCCGGGGCCCCCGACCTCCAGGGCAGGCCAGGCCCGAGGCGGGGACAGGACTCAGAGAGAGCGCGCAGGGCAGCAGGCGGCCGGGAGAGGCCCAGAGGAAGGCCAGGCTGCGGAGGTCCTCCTCCTCCTCACGGGGCCTGTCCGCTGGCCCGCGAGTCTCCCCGACAGGAGGGGCCTCTCGGGGGACGCGGGCCTCCCCGGGGCCCAGTGCACAGTCAGCAGGCCCGGGGCCCTGGGGAGCCGAGGGCGGGCATCGCGCCCGGAGTGGTGGGTGCTCCTGACGCCCCGCAGAGACAGCAAAGGCCTGGGGCCTGGGCCGGTGGGCGCCTGCTGGGCCGCGCCTTTGCTGGTCCTTGAAGTCGGTCTCTGGTGGGCAGGCTTTGTCACTGACCCCCAGCTGGGGGCCACGGTCACGCCTCTGGGCATCTTGGCTGGTCACAGACTCAGAAGGACTTGAGCCCCACAGGAGAGCACCGTGACTCGGGGGTGCCTGCACGCCCCCCTCCTTGGAGGCCAGGTCTCGCTTCTCTACCAGCTGGGAGGAAGAAGGGACAGTGACTGGTGCTGCACACGTGTGTGTTTGTGTGTGTGTGTGTGTGTGTGTGTGTGTGTGTGTGTGTGAAGAGGATGAGCATGGGTGATGGGGCAATGGCACTGGGGGGAGATGACACCGTGACTGGAATCCACCACAGTCATGTGTCTCTCCTCTGTCCCCTGTGCCATATTCCCAGCCTTGTGTCCCCTCCCCTTCTGGGCTCCCACCCCCTCCTCTCTGTAGCCCTCTCCTTCTTGTCATCCTGCCCTGCTCCCACCCAGAGCTGGCCCCTCGGCATGCGGTGCCTGCAGGCAGGGGTGGCGTGGACACAGGCATGTGTGTCCTGGTTCTGGGCTGCTCCCTGCCCTGGTTTACCTGGGTGCGCCCTCCCCTGGCTCCCTGAGGGCCCCCACCCCTGATCTACCACCCTCCCTCCCTGACTCACTAGGGCCTGTCCCTCCTCTAACTCCCCTGGGGTCTCTGGGTCCTATGGCTCATTGGGGTCCCCCTCCCATCGCCCTAATATCCGCCCTCCCCTGGCTCACCTGGGCAGCAGTGAGCCCTTCTTCCTGCTCCAACTCCTCAGCTAGCGCCAAGGGATCCTGCTGTGCGTCTGGGGAAATTATTTGTTCCATGAATTGGGAGTGAATGACCGCCTCCACCTGGGACAGAAGGAAGCGGCTGTGAGCCCCTTGGCAGGGAGCAAACTGGGAGTCAGCGGGGCCTGGAGCACAAGTGGGAAAGCCCAGACCCACCCGTCCTCCTGCTCAGGCGGGTGTTTTACTCCATCATGGTCATCAGGTGCACACACACACACAGAAACACATGCATGCACATACACACACACACAGAAACACATACACACACAGAAACACACACCCACACCCACACCCACACACACAGAAACACATACACACACAGGGGTACACCCACATGAACAAAGAACACACACCACACCCACACAAAGCGCACACATGCACACAGACACACACACTCTCACACGCCCAGCTCAGGAACAAAGAGTAGAGCCCAATCCCATCATCCTGGGAGACCCCGGGTCTGGGTGCTGCAGCGCCTCCCTCTGGGACCTTATAGACCCGGAGCTGCCAGCCAGCCCACCTGGGTGACAAAGTCTTCCTGGGAGCACAGCTGGTCCAGGTAGCTCAGGAGACCCTCATCTTGCAGACACTCCTTTATTTCATCTTCCCATTCTCCACCTGGCGCCCCCACGGGCAGCTCATCCATGATGTCCATGTCCTCTTGCTCGGCCTCAGGGGGGGTCCCATTGCAGGACTCGGTCTCCTGGGGTAGCGGGGCTGTGTAGGCGCACTGGGCGCTGGGTACAGCCTTCCTGGTAGTGCAAGCTGGGCAGAGAGAAGAGGAGGGAGCATGAGGGGATAAAGCTCCCACCTCCAGGGCATGCGATGCTGAGGGCAGTGTTGGGGCATTAATATGGGTGCGGCTGGGTCAGGGCCACCTGAAGCCTGTGACTATGTGAGGGGAGAGGCCAGAGGAGAGCACCCAAGAGAGTCATGTGTGAGGACGTGTGGAGCCACCGAATCTCCAAGGGGCCCCGCAGCCAGCCGCTTCTCAGCAGACTTCATGTGGGGCCTTTGACAGGGAGCGGGGAGAGGGGATGAGAAAGTGGACCGGGTCCAGACCCCATGGGGACTCTCAGGGCTGTTTCCCTTGAAAGACCAAAGCCCCCCTGAAGGAGAAGGGCCCATGTGGGTGGGACAGTGGCCTGCCCTAGGCCCTGGTGCCATTGGCCATGGGCTCCCGTGGGAACGTGCTGGCCTACCTGGCTGCCTGCCCACCACTGGGGCTGGGTGCCCCCGAAGATCAGGTCTCGGTGGGGCAGCAGGGGGCTGGGTATGCGCCCCCTTCTTCCACTGCAACTTCTCAAACTGCATCTCCTCCTCCGCCTCAAACTCCATGAACCTGGGGGTGAGGGGGGCACAGCTGTGCTGAGAAGGAGGCCGCTGGGAGCCCAGAAAGGCAGCAGCGGGTGGAGGGATGGGAGAGCCAGGGCCTTGGGGCTGTCAGGGCCCGGACACTGGGGAGGCAGGAGGCTGGCTGAGCACATTCCTGCACAGCCCCTCTGGCTGGAGTCTGCCTGATGGGCGGGGCACCTTCTCCCCAGCCTGTCCTGAGCCTTCATGTCCAGCCCAGGATGGGTCAGGGTCAGAGGAGGGGGGAGCCCCCGGGGAGGTTGGACAGAAGCATTCATGCTCCGAAGCTGAGGGAGAGGCTTCCCCAGGAGAGAAGGGCCTCTGGGCTGCGGGGACCCTGTGCTGAGTGACACCCTCCCACCACCCTCCTCTCTGATGAGACCTCACAGCTGGACCCTGTCCCACAGTCAGCCCCCACCCCCAGCTGTGGGGACCAAGGACCCTGACTCACTTTTCTGCCATCTCAGAATAGACCCTCCGGTCAAAGTTGCTCTTGTGCTGCCATTCCTGCATGGCCTGCCTTATTCCCTCCTCCAGCGTCATGGTGGGCCTCAGGCGGGACAGGGACCGGAGCGCTGGCCTGTAATGCCTCAGGGTCAGTCATGGCTGCAGCCTGGCCTCCACCCGCCTGCCCACCCCAGCTCAGCAGAGCCAGGTTCCCACCCCCACCCGGCAGGACTGAGCGATGGCAGGTGTGGGAGGGGGCGTCTGTGTGCAAAGACAAGCCTTCCAGCTGCTGTTGTCAGGGCTTTACATTCACACCAGCCCAGGAACCAGGACTGGAGGCTGACCCTGCACTCGCACCCATCGCTGGGACCCCACCCTCAGACCTTCCTGCCAGCGTCCCGGGATCAGCCCGCCTGCAGGTCCCTCCCAGCTCCTCTCTGATGTGAAAGCTCCAGGCGTGCCCCCTGCCCTGCCCAGTGGACTCACATGAGGAAGCAGCAAAGAGCTCCGGCATCAAGACTCTGGGGAAGGTGCTCCCGGGCCAGGGCCTTGAAGCACTGCCAACGACGGAAGTCCTCATACACACTCTTGGGGTTACAGGTGTCATCCAGCGAGTCCTTGGACTGGGAGGCGGCCAAGCCACCCTCCCTGGAAGCCCCGTGTGGCCGTGATCCAGGGTCCCCTCGGGGGACGATGGGGGCCAGCTGGGCAGCTGGTGGTGGAGCTTGAGGAGGAAGGCCGGGACACCAGCCTCCATTGCCGGCCTGGGTGCCCCCAAAGGCCGAGGCAGGCATAATCGCCTCCACCGCAGTGGCTTCCAAGAAGAGGGGTGCAGGACACACAGCACCCCCACAGATGGCACCTGGAGCACTCCCGTTGAGGGAGGCCTGAGTCAGGACAATGGTCTGAGTCTGGGAGGGCTGTAGTCGTCCCCCTTCTGACCTGACCTGGTCCATGATGTTGCAAGCCCCAGGCCCAGCGGGGCCTTGACCCACATCTCCTGCCACCAGAGGTGTCCTGGGCAAAGTGGGCAGCACCAGGGGGCAGCCAGGAGGGAATGACGGGGTCCTGAGGGGCGGCAGGTGCTGCTCCCAAGGTGGCCGGTGGGCGGGGCCAGTAGTGGGCTGGGGAAAGGGCTGTGCCGTGAAAGGAGTCACGGAGGCACCAGGCTTCAGGGTCACATCCGCTCCCAGCACTGCAGATGCTGTTGAGACAAAGGAAAGGGTGAAGGGAGGAGGAGAACTAGCAAACAGCACTGAGGTGCTCTCGGCCCCCTGTAGCCACTGGGGAATCAGAGCAGTGAGTCTCCCAGGGGAGGGCCATTGGGATGGGCAAACTGCGGAGGTGGCACATGTCCTCAGGTCATTGTCACACTGTGACCTCCAGTGGGAATTACTCCACTGGAGAGCTTGCTCCCCATCTCCAGGCTCCCTGACCACTGTCTGCGAGAAGAAACGGCCCCAGCCAGCGCTGACCCTGAGAGCCGCCCTAAGCATTCCCTGGCACCGACCCTGCCAGCCTCAGAGACATGGCCCTGGGCAGCAGTCTGCTCTGGGGGCGATGACCCCAGGCAGACCCACTCCGGTGATTGCCGGGGTCCAACCCCAGCGGGTCCAGGGGTCCCCAAAGGTGTGGACGGAGTCGGCGAAGAAGGAATGACACGGAGACAGCGTTCAGTTGATCAGCAGCCTAGCCAGGATCTCCAGCCAAGTTCTGGTCTTGATCTCCAGAGAGGCTCTGCTTAGGCTCTCCAGAGAGGTTCTGTCCAGGTACTCCAGTCAGGTTCAGTGTCCAGGTTCCAGTCAGGTTCTCCTGCCAATCTCTGTAGTCAGGTTCAGTCCAGGATCCCTTGCCATGTTCTCCCGCTAGGCTCTGTCTCTAGGCTCCGAGGCCAGTCCCGGTCCAGGATCCTCTGGCATGCTCTCGCCAGCGAAGTTCTTCTGTCTCTAGGCTCCGTGTAGGTTCTGTCTTCTGAATTCTGTCTCCTGAGTTCTGAGTCTTTCTGTCTTGTTACAACTGTATTTATACCAGTTGATTCAATCCTATCAATCTCTATTACAAAGGTTAGGGCGTTTCTTATCTCCATTCCAGGGAGAAAAGATTATGTAGTTTAAGCATGATTGTTCGTAGTTAAAGGGATTAATTACCCGCCTGGCACTTAGTTGAGGGGTTTTATTCCCTCCCTAACTTCAGGGGAAAATCCCTACCTGGGGATTCAACCTTTCTCGGAGAGGTGACCTTGGTTAAAACACAGCGCCAAGAAGGTGAGCAAACATATTAAGAAAAGTATGCCATATATGCCAGGTCCCTTGAAACAGCAAGGATGGACCGGCTCCCGGCAGGTGATCTTCTCCAAGGTAAGCTCTAGGCACCCAAAAGGCCTCTGAGAACAGGCCGTGTCTAAAATATTAGGGCCCCATCTGCTCCTCAGTCTTCCCGTTTTTCAATAAAATCACACCCTTTCTGTCCTGGGCTTGCACAACAACACAGAAACCCTTGAGTAATGTCTCTCCACAAGAAGGCACAGGGACCCCGATCTGACCCTTAAACGCACTGACCAGCATGCATATGTGTGTCAGAACCAACAGTGAACACTCAACACGGGCCAGGTCCTGCCACTCGGCCCCAACGCTCAGGCCAGTGATGGCGAACCTATGACACGCATGTCAGAGGTGACACGCGAACTCATTTTTTGATTGATTTTTCTTTGTTAAATGGCATTTAAATATATAAAATAAATATCAAAAATATAAGTCTTTGTTTTACTATGTTTGCAAATATCAAAAAATTTCAATAGGTGACACGGCACCAGAGTTAAGTTAGGGTTTTTCAAAATGCTGGCAACGCTGAGCTCAAAAGGTTCACTGTCGCTGACTCCGACTAATGGCCCCTCAGGAGCTTGTCATTTCACAGCCAGCAATGGCTGCAGAGGGTTAGAGAAGAACCAAGGAATGGGTCAAAGTGGGGCTGTTGGTAGGGGTTTCCAGAAACTTCCATAGCTGCTGTCCTGTTAGATGGGTCATGGGACTGCAGACTGTGTGAGGTCCTTCCCCTTCCAGCTCCCAAGAGTGGAAAGTGAAGGCCCAGTAGGAAGCAGGTGTGAGCCGGTGACAGTGGGACACAGTTGTCTGAACACATCCCCGCTCAGAGGAACTTGAGCAGACCTAGTCCAGGAGAGCACGCTGCACACCACGTGCCCCTAATTCCTCAGGACAGGCGGCCTCAGACGTTTACTACTGACACAGACCGTGGTCTTCCTGCCCCTGTGCACTCCCCTTCCCCTTTAATAAGGAATCTGTCTTCACAGACGTTCCACGAAACACCAACCAGGCTCCACACCTGTTTTCTGTCCCTGAAGCAGGGACGTGGACTCTGAGCAAACCCCTCATCTCAGAGGTGAAGGGCAGGGCAGAGGGTGCACCATGAGATACAGGACAAGAGGAAGTCAGTCTGAAGACCTGGGTGGCCACAGGGGGGACGATTCGGGACAGCTCAGGGAGCGGGCCCTCTCTTGGTGGAAGTTACCCGGCCGCCCTGCCCCTGTGGAATCCAAGCCAACAAGCAGCTCCCTGGGCTGAGGAGGGGTGAGCTCTGGGCCGGAAGCAGGGGAGAAGCTCTGGGCTGCAGCAGTTGGAGGACCTTCCAGCCCAGCCCTTGGGGAGGACATTTCATTGTGGACTTGGCCACAGACAGCCCCACTGGATAGCTCTCTGGCTAAGACCCTCCCACAGCCCCCATTAGCTCTAGTGAACTCAGGTCAAGTCCCTTAGAAAGATACTGCGGGGCGAGCTCCAGGTGCCTGAAGAACAGCACACAGGACTAGGCTTTCCCGTGACCACCCTGTGCCACCCCCAGGACATCGCCCACTACTCCCCCCACACACGTGGCAGTGGCTTGTCTCCCCTCTGGGAAGAACCCACATGCCTGCTGCCGTCCTTTCTCCACACCCAGGCATTTCCCTGAGCCACCCTGACCCACCTCTAGGAGCCCTCCTGCCAGTGCCCTCACAGGTTCCCATGGGCTCCCAGCCTCCCCGGGTGACAGGTCCTTGGAGGTCCAGTGCTCGCTCCCTCCCCTACTTCAGTCAAACCGTGTTTCCCCAGGGTCACAGTTTAACCCCAAGTTTTGAGGGACATCTCCGTGTTTAAAACATCCCCCCTCCAATCTATAGTCTTACCTCCTACTGAAGCCATCCCCGCAGGCTCATTCACTGACCACTGCTGCCTAGTAGCCTCCACAATGAGAAAAGTCAAGTGGAGAATCCAGAGAGTGAGCTGCTCCAACAGCTGCTCAGCATCCAGTGGAGGGAAGGTTTGGATTTGAACTGTAGAATGTAGGCTCCAGACCTTCTGCAGCGGGGGAGGGGCCGAGGACCAATGGGCTGGGGTGGGGGTGGGGGGGCATTCCATGGAGGACTCTGATAGGTAGGCAAGAACAAGCAGTTCCTTTCAAATTTAAACTCACAAATTTAAAGACACACTAGCAGTAATGACCTTCTCTAAGGTAAGCTCTAGGCACCCAAAGTCACCTGATGACTTTTTTTCAGTTCTTGATCCATCACCCTATTTCTGGGTCCCTCAACCTGCTTCCTATCTGGTCTTGGTTGACTTCAACACAGGCTATACTTTCTGAACAAAATTCAGAACATGCAGCCTGAAGAAATATGGCAACTTATGGCCACATGGAACCCAGTGTTTGAAATTAGGACTGACCCAGCAGAGACAGCATGCTCGGTGGCTGTGTGCACATCATTCCTCAGGAAGCAGTCCCATGGCCCCAAGTGCTGCCCAGTGCTGGGAGCCCTGCAGATGCAGCCAGCCCAGCCTTACAAACCATCCCCTTGGCTCCCGTCCATCCGGGCAAGGCCCTGTAGCCTACATGGCAAGACCAGACATCACCACTTTTTGTTTCTCAGAGTATTATGTTGTTCAATGTCTAATTTTTTATCCTTTGAGTGATTTTAATGTACTGTTTTAAGCAAGTAATGCCTTTGCATAGTTCACAAATTGTGCAAAATGGAAAATGTAGTGAGGAGTCTTTCTCCTGCCTCCTTCTCCTCTTGCAAATGACCGGAGAGATGATGCTATAATTTCAGTTTCTTTGGGAAATATGGCAAACTCAAATCAGTAAGTTGATTCTGCTACTATATATATGTTTTATTGCCAACTGAAATTCTGCAATATAATACAAAAAAGGAGGGCGGGCAGGGTGTCATTGTTCCCATGCTACCTGCCATGTCAACGGAATTTGGCCCAGAGAGTCATGTCTTGATCAATGTTAAAACAACAGTCTTGCAAGGGAAACATCTGTGCAGCAACATTTATTGAAAACCTCCACGTCTGAATTAATACAGGAGGAACGGGGTCAGGGGCAGGCATCTCTTAGAGTGTGTCCAGGTCTAAAGTTCTTGGCCGGAATTGTGCAATGCAACGCCCGGACTTCTGGGAGGAAGGACCTACTCTTTTTGGAAACCACGGACCTGCAGTCCAAGGGCATGAAGGCACTGGCCCCTCCGAGGACAGTGCTTCAGGCCGGCCTCTCCCAAACTCTGTCCCGAGGGGCAGCCAGGTGCATGGACTGCACGTTTGCAACTTTAAAGTCGCAAGTGCTCCCTGCACAGGCGCTGGGAGGTTCCTGGGAGGAGGACCTGCAGGAGGCCTCACAGGGCCCCTCCCTCCACTCCTTCCTCTCCTGCAAGGACAGCCTGGGCCCTTCCCAGGGTGCCTCGTGCCAGGAAGCATGCAGGAGCACGCCCCCTGGTGGCGGGGCTCTGTCCTGCAACTGCTCCCAGCGTCCATTGCTGCGGTTGGTGCCCACAGGCACGCGCATGCGCTAACGGCAGGGCGGGTCCCCAACGGCTGCCCAGGCTGCACGTGGGACCAGGCATGGCGGCCCCGGAGTCCGTTAGGCAAACAGGGAGGTAAGGGGCGTGCGGCCTCCTCTCCCCTCAGGCGCCCCCTCTTCTCTGTGGTCTCCCTGTGGGCTCTGTGCCCCGGGTCTGTGCTCAGCCCCCCCCCCCCCCACATGTTTCTGTGTGTTTTCACCGGGAAGTGACAGCAACTGCCCGTTGGGGGTCAGTGATGGGGGCCTACACGGCCCAGTGATGCCTGTGAGCGTCCGACTCGGGGTCGGTCTGTGTCCCCCGCTTTCTGAACAGCGCGGCTCCCGGCAGCTCTTCCGCCTCTGACAGCGCCTCCGGTTCGGCAGAAGCTGCTCGCGTCCCTGAAATGAGTGGACGGGGCGGAGCCCCCACTCCCCACAGTCCCGGGGCCTCCCTCCTCAGGGCCTCGGCCCGCGGGCACCTCCCCGTCCCCGCCATGCGGGCGACCTGCCGACCGACCGATCGGGATGCGGCTGCTGCCAATGCCGGGGTGCGGGCAGCCTGGGTCGGGGGGTGGGCACTGGCGGCGGGTCTGAGGTGTGTGCGCCATGTGGGCGCTCGCTGTGTCTGTGGGCGTCTGGCCACGGGGCGCCCCGGCCATGCCTGTGTCTGAACGTGCAGGTGGAGGCTGACTTTGGAGGGTGTGGAGGTGTATATGCCGGTGAACCGTAGTGTCTGTGCGGTTTGATGTGGGGTGTGTGGCTGTGTGTTCTGCAAGATGGGAGAGTGAATTCTGGGGAATTTGGGAGGGGTTATGTGTGCGCAGGTGTGTATGTGGCATGAAGTGTGTTTGGGACATACGTATGGGGAGACAGGTGTGCATGTTTGCAGGGCACGGGGTACTGGGGGGTCTGTTTGGGGCTTGTGGAGAGTGTGTGTGTGGAGTTTACTGTGTGTTCCAGGGCCATGGCCGGGGAAGGATGTTTGCTGGAGCTCCGTGTTTGCATTTTTCAGTCGGGCCCTAAGGCTTACATATGTTGGGAACCGAGGGTGTGAGTATTTGAGGGAGAGATGGTTTCTGTACTTACACAGGGGATGGAGGATGGTACCTATGTATGGGAGGTGTTTGATAAGGTTATTTGTGGATGTGAGAGCTGACTCATTAGCTAGGGGGAATTTGGAATTTGGATGTTGTCTCATATGTGGTTTGCTGGAGATATTTCTACGTGTCTTGCCCAGATATACTGGTCTGTGTTTATATCTATCATCAGGTGCATGAATTATCAGTTTGTTCATACGGTGTATGGGGTTCTTAGTTGTACATAAAGTGTATTTCTTTGGAGAATACTGAAGTGTTTCTACATGTATTTGGTAGTAGTTAGCAAGCAGTGGTCTGTATATTCAGAGTGATGCCAGAGAAAACAATGTGTACAGTGTGCTTTTGTTACATACTGAAGAGGCGAGGTGATGAGGTTGTATTCTGGACAGGTGGCATAATGCATAGTGTTTGAGGGTCTGTATAATCAGGGCTTGAGAATATTTGCAAGTGTGTGTTTCCATAGGTGTGTGAGAATTGTGTATGCATATTAGTGAGAGTTAAGGGCTTGTCAGTGCTTTTGTGTTTTGCATGTGTCTATCTGAGAGTGTGGGCTGTATATTCGTGAGTGGTTTGTGGGTGTGTGTATTTGGGATTTGTGAGTGTATCAGGAGGCTTAGGGTCCTCTTTGCATCTGTTCCAGAATGTAATGTTTGCAGAATTTGGTGGTATTTCTTTTATGTGTCCTCTCAATGTGTGTGAGGTGGGCTTATATGTATTTGATAAGTAGAGGTTGTTTGTCACTCTATGTATTTGAGTTCTTGGAGCTTATGGATCGGCTGTGTATTCTAGGGAATGTGAGAGTTCACTTTGTGTGTTTGGAAACAAAGAGACTGTAGATTGTGTGTGTGTGTTCAGGAATCATGGAGAGCATGCATTTTATGGCTGTGGAGTTTCATATGGATTTTTTTGGGTGTGACACATGAGACAGTTGTCTACTTGTATTTTTAGAGGGTCTGAAATTTTCAGTATTCAGTGTGTATATCTGGGTGGTATGTTGGTTGCCCATGTTTATATACAGGCCCATGTTGTGTGTGTGTGTATATAATTGTAGGTGTAGAATGTGAATATTCAGGATGATTAGGGGTTTATTTGTAACAACTTAGGTAGTAAGAGGTGGTCTATCTGTATATTCCAGGAGAGTGAGGGTAGAAATGTACATGTGTGTTCATATATGTAAATTAATTTTTGTTTATATATCTGTGTGGGAATGGAGGTTCCTACGCAGGGTGTAAGTTCATTGTATGCACATAATCATTTTACAGGGGATGGGGTGTGCTGGAACTGGCTCATACTAGCTTGGGATAGTTGATGGTGTATGTCTCTCTGGGGCTCTGTGTTCATCAGGTGGGTAGCATGAAATTAGACATGCTGGGAATATTTGTACCAGGTACTCACCACAATTGAAGTATTTCCTGCATCCTCCTGAGAGTGATCAGCATTCACCAGCACCCCACTTGTGTGTGTGTCTGTGTGTGTCTCAGTGTATGTGTGTGTGAAGCAGGAATATTCAGGCATCAGTGGGCATATGTATGGGAGGCTCTATGTGAATTGGGAGCGAGGCATCTGGGGCTGCGGGCCTTGCATAGACCATGGTCATTCTGAATCATTGCATTGCTCTTAATCAGGTTGGTCCATTCTTTAGGGCCAAAGAATCCCATAAATGTTGGTGATTTCTGGCCCCTCTTCCTACAGATGGATTGGGGTTGTCTGTCCCTTAGGCAGGTGGAAATTTCTTTATTCTTTAGCATTTGTATGGTCCTGGCATCTGGGGCCCTAGATGGGTGGGCCTGGTAGACAGATAGCCATGCAGAACAGAACCTTCACAGGTGTACTGCTGGCCTGACAGGCTGCAGTCAGAAAGAGGAGGGGGCTTCCTGGAGGTCAGATGGCAAAGTGTTCCCCCTGGCAAACGCGCTAAGAATCAGCTGGGCAGGTACTGATATTACTGACTCGTACCTGCTGACGGCACGGAGCAATTGGGGCCGGCACCAGCAGCAGCTGGGAGCGGGGCTGGGGCTGTCAGCAGGTGCAAGTGGTGGCTACTGCCCTGATTGCCCCTCAGGAGCAGGGGGAGGTGGAGAAGCCCTGAGGGGCAATCGGGGCCTGCAGTTGCCACTCGCACCCGCTGATGGCTTGGAGCAATTGAGGCCAGCACCAGCAGCAGGTGCCTATATAATAAAAGCCTAAGGATAAGGTGGGTGGGCAAGGACAGCCTTTGCATGGGGTCCAGGTTGTGAGTTGTGTTGTGTATCAGGCTGGTGAGTGATGTCACTAGTTCTTAACCCACTTATCTCCATGGAAACCTCAATCCTTTTGGATAGGGAGGACTTCAGGGGTCAGTGATATGACAGAGATGGATGTGAAGAGGCTTTGTCCCTGAGGATGGCTGGGAGCTGACACCTGGACAGACAGGGGAGTCCCACTCTGAGGACATATATGTCTCTGACATTTCTGAACACTTTAGACAGGCTCTCCTTTGTTATCTGAAGGCTCAGGATGATTCTAGCACTGAGATGAATCTCATCTCAGCTTCATGTTTCACAGATAGGATGACATGACACTCTTTTCTCTATTCCATGTTGATCTGCAAACCACCAGAGGGAACCACATGATGAGTGTAGCCACCAGCTGACCCCACAGCTGCCTCCTGCCTCTCTTAATCCCTCCCAAGAATTTATTGGGTCTTCCTTCCTTATGGTGAGTCTCCTGGTCTTTTCTCTCCCATGGTGAATCCTCCTGCCACAGAATGTACCCCTCACTGGCTTGAATGCCCCAATAACTGCTTGTCTGAGTATAAGCAGATTCCTAGTAGCTCTCACTGCCTTCTCCATAACCTAGCCCCTATAAAATGACAGTGTGGTACTGATCATGTTGTGGGTTGATGCCAGAATGGAGCCAGTCCTAGTTTTATATTTTAAAATGTTACATATTTAAATAAACATGCAGTATAATGTATACAAGGTAGATATTCTTGGGGTTGTTTGTTGAAAATTTTTTTGGCTTTGGCTCTGAAATGGGGAAGGCACGGCTCTGAGTTGTATGGGTGAGGAACAGGAGTACCTTGATATCCTGAATCGGCACTGAAAATCCCCCACCAGGTGCAATTAATGCAAAATGCTAGAATTGCTGAGCTTGGACAGAGCTGGTTTTTCTGGGGCTGATATTTTTTTGGTGTAGTCATTCCCCTGTCTCTCCATGGACAGAAGGAATCTTCTGTTCTTTTTTAAAAAAGAATTTAAGAAAATGTTTTATTACAGTTGCCATACAATTATTATATTAGTTTCAGGTGTGCAACATGGTGATAAAACATTTATATAACTTACAAATTGATTACCTCGATAAGTCTAGTACCCATTTGACACCATATGCAGTTCTTACAATATTATTGACTTTATATCCCTATGGCTGTTTTTATAATTGTCAATTTGTAGATATTAATCCCTTCCACTTTTCACCCATCCTTCCCACCTCCCTTCAAAATGTTCACAGCACCTGTGAATATACTTCTGTTTTGTTTGTTGGTTAATTTTTTTCTTTTGATTCCACATGTAAATGAAATCACATTGTCCTTGTCCTTCTCCATCTGAGCTATTTGACTTAGCATAATACCCTCTAGTTCTATCTGTGTTGTTGCAAATGGCAAGATTTCAGTCTCTCTTTTGGTTGAGCAAAATTGTATTGTTTTCAGTACCACAACTTCTTTATCCATTCATTTATTGATGGATACTTCTGTTTCTTCCATGTCTTGGCTATCCTATATAATAAAAGCCTAATATGCTAAGTGCCCAGTCAGCCAGTCATTCATTCCACCAATCAAAGTGTAAACCTATATAATAAAAGGCTAATATGCAAATAGACCCATCGGTGGAACAACAGAACAACTGGTTGCTATGATGTGTGCTGACCACCAGGTGGTGCGTATGGAACATGGTGGGTGTTGGCCGCGGCGGGATGGTGGGGCAGGTGAGCAGGGGCACCAGACCAAGGTGGGGCACTGGTTGTTGTCACTGGGGCGAGCCTCTGGTGGTTACTGAAAATTCTTTGCTCCCCCATGCCATGGTCCCGCACGGTGCTTACACCTGCTGCCAGTGCTGGCCCCACTCACACCTGCTGATAGCGCCTGGCACTGGCCCCGATTGCTTGGCGCCATTAGCGGATGTGAGTGGTGGCTGCTGGCCCCGATCACCCCTCAGGGCTTCTCCACCTACCCCTGCTCCTGAGGGGCAATTAGGGCAGTAACCACCACTTGCACCCGATGGTGCCGGCCCTGCTTGCACCTGCTGCTGGTGCCGGCCCCAATTGCTCCTCACTGTCATTGGGTGCAAGTGGGGCTGGCGCCGTCAGTATGTGGGGGTGGAAGCAGTGGGATCAGGGCTGCAGGCAGACAGTGGACCGAGGGCCTTGTGGAGAGGGGTTGGGCGGAGGCGTGGAGTATGGGTTGAGACCTGCCCCTGTGCCTGCCGCAGCTTCGCGGCCCACGGTTCCTTTCAAGGTGCATGAATTCGTGCACTGGGCCCCTAGTATGCTAATGATATGCTAAGGCTGCTCAACCACTCGGTATGACATGCACTGACCACCAGGGGGCAGACAGTACACCAGTCGCTATGATGTTCACTGACTACCAGGGGGCAGATGCTCCAACCAGTAGGTTAGCTTGCTGCTGGGGTCTGGCTAATCGGGACTGAGTGAGATGCACCAGACACGCCCTGGAGCCCTCCCGCAGCCCCTCCCTGGCTGGCCAACCTCCTGCGTCCCTCCCCAGCACCAGTGGGATCCCTTGGCCTGGCCTACACCCTCTCGTATTCTGAACCCCTTGGGGGATGTCGGAGGGCCAGTTTCGGCCTGATCCCGCAGGCCAGGCTGAGGGACCCCATTGGTGCATGAATTCCTGCTTTGGACCTCTAGTTGTAATTAATGCTGCAATGGACATAGAGATGCATATATCTTTTAGAATTAGTGCTTTATGTTTCTTTGAATAAATACCGAGAAGTGGAATTGCTGGGTCCTCCTCGTTTCTTTTTATGGCCTTTGATTTAAAGTGTATTTTGTGTGATATAAGTATTGTGATACCAGTATTTAAAAATTTCCATTTGCATGAAATATCAGTTTTCATCGCTTTGCTTTAGATCTGAAGGAGGTCTCTTGTAAGCAGCATATGTATGGGGCTTGCTGTGTTGTCCATTTAGCCATCCTGTGTCTTTTGATTGGAGCATTTAATCCATTTACATTTAAAGTAATTATTGATAGGTTTGTAGTTATTGCCATTTTATTATTCATATGTTCACCTCTACCTCCACCTCTACCTACACCCACACCCACACCCACACCTTCTTTTTCTTGAGTCTTTTTAACATTTCTTGTAATACTGTTGGGTGGTCATTAACTCCTGCTTTTTCTTTTCTGAAAAGCTCATATCTCTCCTTCTAAGTGATAGCTCTGCTGAGTAGAGTAATCTTGATATACCAGTAGGTCCTTGCTTTTCATCACTTTGAATATTTGGTGCCAGTCCCTTCTACCTTGCAAAGTTTCTGCTAAGGAATCAGATGATTATGGGAGCTCTGTTACAGGTAAGTAGTAGTTCTTATCTTGCTGCATTTCAGATTCTCTCTTTGTCATTAACCTTTGCCATTTTACTTATGATGTATCTTGGTGTGGGCCTCTTGGGTTCATCTTCTTTGGGACTCTGAACTTCCTGGATTTGTGTGTCTATTTCCTTCACCAGGTTAGAGAAATTTTCCATTCGTACCTCTGTAAATAGGTTTTTAATCCCTTATACTCTTTCTTCTTCTGGTACCACTGAGATGTAAATGTTGTTATGCTTGATGTTGTCCCAGAGGTCTCTTAAGCTATCAGCATTTTTAAAAATTTGTATCTTTATTGCTGTTCCTTCCTAGGTAGTTAATGGGCTGTGGGAGGTGCAGCAAGTGCTGCCAAAACAAGTGAAGTACAAATTGACCCGGCCGGCATGGCTCAGTGGTTGGGCATCGACCTAGGAACCAAGAGGTCACGGTTCAATTCCTGGTCAGGGCACGTGCTTGGGCTGTGGGCTTGATCTCTAGTGTGGGGTGTGCAGGAGGCAGCCGATTAATGATCCTTTCTCATCATTGATGTTTCTGTCTCTTTCTCTCCTTCCCCCTCTGAAACCAATAAAAATATATTTTTTAAAAAGTACAAATTGTCAGTTACAAAATAGTCACAGGGATATAAAGTACAGCATAAGGAATATAGTCAGTAATATTGTAAAAACTATGTACAATGTCGGGGTTACTAGACTTATGGGAGGATCACTTCATATGCTATATGAATGTCTAACCACCATGCTCTACACTTGAAACTAACATAATATTGAATGTCAACTATAATTGAAATAAAAAGATTACCTCCAGAGAAATATCTGAGTTTATATTCTCCTGATAGGGTTATTGCTTGGAAAACACAGGTCATCATGATTTATAAACCAATGTTTGATAGAGCATTCCTATAAATCCTTTAGATTGGAAATAAGAGATAAGAATAAAAGAAACCCTCCCCCACCTCCATAGCTGTTGTCATGCAGTAGAGGAACCCCCAAATCAGTGGTTGTTCCAAAATAATACACAGCACAGAAGTGTTTCATATCATTGAAAATATCCTACTGTAAGGTCATGTGGCTCCAACTTGTTTGCTCTGGGTCAAGCTACTGCTGAATGTGCTTCACCTTCTAACACCAACTGCACACAAAGTAATGGATTAAGTGTACTTTAACCCAAAACATTTGGGACTTACTTATAGGACATAGCTGTGCACTGGGTACTATTAAGCTCAAGGGCCTACACACACTTACTTAAGTAACTAATGAAACTTAATGGACATTACTGGTTTTCTTATTAATATCTGATGTAGGTACTATTGGGATAATCAGTCATACCCTGAACTTTTATTTCAATACTGGATTAAAGACTTAGATTTAAGACTAGAAATCAGAAAACTCCTAGAAGAAAACATAGGCAGTAAACTCTTTGACATTTGTCTTAGAAATATCTTTTTGGATCTGTCTCCTCAAGCAAAGGCAACAAAAGCAAAAATAAACAAATGGGATTACATCAAATTAAAAAGCATTTGCACAGTGAAGGAAACTATCAACAAAACTAAAAGATGACCTGCTGAATGGGAGAAAATATTTGAAAATGACATATCCAATAAGGGGTTAATATCCAAAATATATAAGGAATTCATACAACTCAATATCAAAAATATAAACAATCTAATTAAAAAAAGATAGAGCATCTGAGTAGATATTTTTCCAAAGAAAACAAGCAGATGGCCAAGAGACACATAAAAAGATGCTCAACACCACTAATTATCAGGGAAATGCAAAGCAAAACCACAGAGAGATATCACCTCACACCTGTCAGATTGGCTAGTATCAAAAGGACAATAAACAAATGTTGGCAAGGATTTGTAGAAAAGGGAACCTCATACACTGTTGATGGGATTACAAACTGGTACAGCCATTATGGAAGCCAATATAGAGGTTCCTTAAAAAAATTAAAAATAGAACTACCATATGACCCAGCAATTCCTCTTCTGGGTATCTATCAGAAGAAAACTAAAACACTAATTTGGAAAGATATTTGCACACTTATGTTCATTGCAACATCATTTAAAATAGCCAAGATGGAAGCAACCTAAATGTTCATCAATAGATGGATATGCAATGAAGTGAAATCTTGCCATTGTGACAACATGGATGGACCTAGAAGAGTATTATGCTAAGTAAAATAAGTCATATGGAGAAGGACAAGTACCAGATAATTTCACTTACATATGGAATCTATAAGATAAAATAAATAAAAAACAAAACAAAACAGATTCATAGACATGGAGAACAAACTGATGGTTGGCAGAGGGGAAGAAGGTAGGGGGGAGGGGGAAAATGAAGAATAAGAGGAACAAATTTCCAGTTATCAAATAAGTTATGGTAATATAATGTACAGTATAGGAAATATCATCAGTAATATCACAGTAACCATATATGGTGTCATATGGTTACTAGACTTATTGTGATGATCTCTTCCTTAGGTATACAAGTGTTGAATAACTATGTTATATACCCCAAACTAAAGTAATATTGTATATTAACTATATTTAGATAAAAATTTTTTATGAATATTTATTTAAACATAAGTAATTTTAGATATCAAAATTACAACTAAGCCACAGAATAACCATCATTCAGAACCACCTGAAATCTGGCTGAATGGAAGTCCTATAACTAGAGAATTAAAGAAGCCACATTAAAACCGGATTAAAGACTTAGATTTAAGACTGGAAATAAGAAACCAGTAGGAGGACTGGAGGTGGGGGCCAGCTTTCTCCCAGACAAAAGTGCTGGCAGAGGTCATTGTTCCTCATCAGAGCCCTCCCCCATCACAGGACCAACAGACAGGAGCCATATCTGAGCTTCCACTAACCTGGCCCACACTATTAACCTCACCTCCCTGGTGATACCTTGAGACCCTGCCCCACCAATTTGCAGCTCCACCCAAGCTGTTTGCAGTGAGTTTCCCATATGACTGTCCTGGCTTAGGCTTCAGACTTTCCTAAAACCTCTCAAACAAGCAGCAGCTGGCCTCAGCTTCCATACCTCTCAATGAGTGGCCCCAGACCCTGCAGTAGCAACAGCCTGGCAAGGTTTGTAGGTTGGCCTCTCCTGGACACCTCCAAGCCCAACATAAGTAGCAGCCATCTGCAGGTCACTCTGTAGTTTATGCCTCAGGAAGGGCACAGGCAGTGGCTGACATTGTACCCACTGGGAGGCCCAGAACCAGTGCACCTAATGGTCAACTTCAGACCATGCCAGATTACAACTTGACTATATCCATCAGTGACACACTCAAAGGATGGACTTGGTGAGCACCAAAGCCCCACTGAAGCAACTCTTGCTCCATAGGGGCATCTCCTGCATAGCAGTTCTCCCACTGTAGTTGCAGCTGGTCCTCACAGCTGATTCACCTGGGAGTCAATTCCTCCCAGTAACACCAACAGCAATCAAAGTTCAACTACAGCAAGATAGTGCACACAGCCCACATAGGGGCACAGCCAG
The DNA here is from genome assembly GCF_963259705.1 of Myotis daubentonii. Classification (NCBI taxonomy): domain Eukaryota; kingdom Metazoa; phylum Chordata; class Mammalia; order Chiroptera; family Vespertilionidae; genus Myotis; species Myotis daubentonii. The sequence goes on from NC_081850.1 coordinate 8,990,656, forward strand.
AATGCCCAGCTCAGATGACTGGGGAGGCTGAGCCACTGGGCCCTACAGGACACCTACTACAAGAGGCTACTCTACCAATTCCAAGAGACATAGTAGTTCTACCTAATACATAGAAACAAACGCAGGTAAGCAGCCAAAATGCAGAGACAAGGAAACATGTTGCAAATGAAAGAACAGAAGAAATCTCAAGAAAATGAACTAAATGAAATAGAAGGAAGCAAACTACTAGATACAGAGTTTAAAATAATGGTTACAAGGATGCTCAAGGAACTTAATGAGAACTTCAAGGAATTTAGGGAGTACTTTTAAGGAACTTAGAACTTCAAGGAACTTAGTAAAAACAATGACATAAAAAAGGACCAGTCAGAAATTAAGGATACACTAACTGAAATGAAGAATAATTTACAGGGAATCAACAGTACAGTAGAGGATGCCAAGAATCAAATCAGTGATTTGGAATATGAGGAAGCAAAAACTCCCTATCAGAACAACTAAAAGAAAAAAAGAATCCAAAAATATGAAGATAGTCCAGCTGGTGTGGCTCAGTGGTTGAGTGTCAACCTATGAATCAAGAAGCCCCCAGTTCAATTCCCAGTTAGGGCACATGCCTGGGTTGCAGGCTCAATGTCCAGTAGGGGGCATGCAGGAGGCAGACGATTGCTGTCTCTTTCATTGATGTTTCTATCTTTCTATTCCTCTCCTTTCCTCTCTAAAATCAATAAGCTATATATTTAAAAAATAAAATAATACAAAGAAATATGAAGATAGTGTAAGGAGCCTCTGGGACAACTTCAAGCATACCAACATTCACATCATGGAGATGACGGAAGGAGAAGAGAGGGAGCAAGAAATTGAAAACCTATTTGAAAAAATAGTGACAGAAAACTTCCCCCAACTGGTAAAAGAAATAGACTTACAAGTCTAGGAAGCACAGAGAGTCCCAAACAAGAAGAGCCCAAAGTTGCCCACACTAAGACATATTATAATTAAAGTGACAAAGTTTAAAGACAAAGAGAGAATCTTAAAAGCAGTTAGTTACCTACAAGGGAGCGCCCATACAACTGTCAGCTGATTTCTTAACAGAAACTTTGCAGGCCAGAAGGGAGTGGCAAGAAATACTCAAAGTGATGAAAAGCAAGGACCAACAACCAAGAATAGCCTACACAGGAAAGCTATCAGTTAGAATTGAAGGTTAGATAAAGAGCTTCACAGATAAGAAAAAGCTAAAGGACTCCATCACCACCAAACCAGTGTTTCATGAAATGTTGAAGTGTCTTTAAGAAGAAGAAAATAAATTAAAAATATGAACAATAAAATGGCAATAAATACATATCTATCAACAATTAAATCTAAAAAACAAAAAACAAAATTGAACCAGAGGCATGGAAACATGGAACAGACTGACAAATCTCAGAGTGAAGGGGGTTGGAAGATGGAAAGAAATTAGCCAAAGAACTTATATGTATACTAGAGGCCTGATGCACGAAATTTGTGCAAGAGTAGGCCTTCCTTCCCTCTGGCCACCGGCAGGCACTGGGATCTGGGCTTTCCTCACAGCCCTGGCTTCGTCTGGAAGGATGGAAGGACATCCGATCTAATTAGCATATTATGCCTTTATTATTATAGATATGCATTAGCTATGAACACAGATAATAGGGTGTTGAAGGCCTGGGGTGGGATGCAGGATCTGGGTAGATGGGAGCAATGAAAGGGGGTAATTAAGAGGGGCTATCAGTAATACTCTCAAAAATAAAGATTTTTTTTAAAAGAAATAAAATTTTAAACAAGATCATATCATAATCATCTTTATAAACTATTTTTTATTTAACATAGAGAATTCTGCAATATAAATTACCACAAACTTAGCAGCTTAAAACAACACATATTTATTACTTAAGCATTTTTGTTGCCAGACTGAAATCCAGTATTGGCCAGGTTGCAATCTCATCAGAGGGTTGACTGGGGAAACATCTGCTTTCATGCTCCCCCAGGTTATTGGTAGGATTCATTTCCTTGCAGCCAGAAACTGATGTTCCTGTTTTCTAGCTGTCAGCAGTGGGTTGCTCTCAGCTCTTAGAGGCCCCTTTCATTCATTGCCATGGGGTCCTCTCCATAGCACCTCTCACACCATGGTAGCTTCTTCAAAGCCATCAAAGGAGAATTATTATCATGTTTATTGGTAGCATATTATACATATGGTGTGGTTATAATATAATTTTACTATTTTCTGTAGATATGTTTTCTACTTATCTTTATTATAATACATATTTGGGACTTCTCCAATTAATTCCTTAGATAATGCGCAGAAGTGGAATTGCTGAGTCAAATGGTATGCACTTTTAAAAATTTTTTACATATTGCAAAATAGAAATCTAATCCCATGATACTTCCAGGAAGAATGTATGAGAGTGCTGGTTTGTGTACATACTTTCAAACAGTGGCTTTATCCATAAATTTAAGTTTTGCTAATTTACTGGTGAAAAAAATATTTCATTATTTTAATTTGTATTTCTTTGGTGAGGTCAGACATTTTTAAATGGTACGGAACATTGTGTTTGTGAATTGTCTTTTCATGACTTTTGCTCATTTTGCAATTGCAAAAGTACTTCATATGCTCAGTACTCTGTTGATTGCAAATATTTTTCCTAATTTGCATGCTAATATTTTGGGGAATTGTTGACCATATAAAAGTTTACAATTTTTACATAAGTCAGTTCTATTGGTCTCTTTCTTAATGCTTTTTGCCTTTGAGGTCATGCTTAGAAATATCTTCCCATCTAAGAGATGTAAAAAGTTTCCTGCATTTGTGCTTCGAAAATACTTATAGTGTCAGTTTACATTTAAGTGTTAATTGTTCATGAAATATTGTGCTGGAGATTTGTTGATTGGTTTAGTGAAACCATGACAAGTGTTTTGTGGCTCTCTGAGTACTTTTATTTTTTTTATTTTTTTAAATTAAATCTTTATTGTTCAGATTATTACATTTGTTCCTCTTTTTTCCCCCCATAACTCCCCTTCTCCCAGTTCCCGCCCCACCCTCCGCCCTCACTCCCCACCCACTGTCCTCATCCATAGGTGCACGATTTTTGTCCAGTCTCTTCCCGCATCTCCCACACCCCTTTCCCCCCCCCAAGAATAGTCAGTCCATTCCCTTTCTATGTCCCTGATTCTATTATAATCACCAGTTCATTCTGTTCATCAGATTATTTATTCACTTGATTCTTAGATTCACTTGTTGATAGATGCATATTTGTTGTTCATAATTAGTATCTTTACCTTTTTCTTCTTCTTCCTCTTCTTAAAGGATACCTTTCAGCATTTCATATAATGCTGGTTTGGTGGTGATGAACTCCTTTAGCTTTTCCTTATCTGTGAAGCTCTTTATCTGACCTTCAATTCTGAATGATAGCTTTGCTGGGTAAAGTAATCTTGACTGTAGGTTCTTGGCATTCATCACTTTGACTATTTCTTGCCACTCCCTTCTGGTCTGCATAGTTTCTGTTGAGAAATCAGCTGACAGTCGTATGGGTATTCCCTTGTAGGTAACTGAGTTTCTTTCTCTTGCTGCTTTTAAGATTCTCTCTTTATCTTTTGCTCTTGGCATTTTAATGATGATGTGTCTTGGTGTGGTCCTCTTTGGATTCCTTTTGTTTGGGGTTCTCTGCGCTTCCTAGACCTGTAAGTCTATTTCTTTCACCAGGTGGGGGAAGTTTTCTGTCATTATTTCTTCAAATAGGTTTTCAATATCTTGCTCTCTCTCATCTTCTGGCACCCCTATAATTCTGATGTTGGTACGCTTGAAGCTGTCCCAGAGGCTCCTTACACTATCTTCGTATTTTCGGATTCTTTTTTCATTTTGCTTTTCTGGTTGGGTGATTTTTGCTTCTTCGCATTTCAAATCTTTGCCTTGATTCTTGCGCTCCTCTGTTCTGCTGTTGGGAGTCTGTATAGTATTCGTTATTTCAGTCTGTGTATGCTTAATTTCTAGTTGGTTCTTTATCATAACATCGAGGTTCTCATTAGTTTTCTTGAGGATCTCACTACATTTATCGGCGACTTCTAGACAGTTCTTAAGAGACCTTAAAAGTGTGGTTCTGAACTCAATATCCTCCATTGACAGTTTTGTCCTGTTTCTTTGTCTCCGCATTTTTTATGCTTTCTTGGTACACCCCCTAGTGGTCTTTGTGCGCAGTCTTGTTGTAGTTAATCCTTGATTGATGTTGGCAGTACCGGGGTGATTTGACCTCCAGGCTAACTGGCTATGAGAGTCCGCTGTGTCTGCAGTGGGAGAGCTTCTGTGCTGGATCTCTAGGGCGGTGCTAATCTAGCATTTGCCTGAGGCTATCCAGCAAATGGCTCTGTGCAGGGCTTGGGCGGGGCGGGTCCCCAGGGATCTACAGGGTGGGCAGGAGCGAGCAGTTATGGCTGCTCTCAGTTCCGTCCCTAGGGGCTCTGCCTCACAGAGTCCCAGCAACGGCTGCAAACCTCGGAGAGAAAGCTGCCTTCGAGTTCTGACCGAAGCCAGACAGTCCCGCTTCTCCTGTTTGAGTCTGGGTCCCTAGGGACTCGCCCGGATCTGGAGCTCAGAGTCTGAAACTCCCTCCCGATTGAAAACAACAACCGTGCCCTCCACCGCCAGCCCCCTCGCATGCACTCCGCACCTGAGTATTTCACTTCAGCACTGTGCCTCCTCTGAGTCTGGGTATGATATTCTCTTTCCTCCTAGTTGTAGAATTTCCACTCAGCCAGCCTTCCTGTGGTTCTGGATGATGTCCATTCATCTTTAGTTGTTTTTCTGAAGTGGTTGTTCGAGGCAGCAATCTCTGGCGTTAACCTATGCCGCCATCTTGGTTTCTCTCTCTGAGTACTTTTATTTCTAGTAATATCCACTTTTCCCCTGAAATTTTATGGAAACATGTCACTAGTCCTGTGACTTCTGAGATGTCTTATAGATGAAATTGACAACATGAATAAATGAACATGATTGACCAGGAGGACCTGGGACAAGGATCAAACCACAAAAGCCCTTAAAAGGAGATTCCAAAATGGTGGTGGGTAAGTGGAAACTAAACAAACATGCTTCCAGGACCAAACTGGAATTACAACTAAAATACAGAAAAAACATCCTGAATAATCAACTGAAGACTAGCTGTAGAGAATCCTCATAACCAGGGACAGAAAGTGGAAACAGCATAGAGAATGGTAGAAAGTGTGGAGGTGCAAAAGGGCTGGCCAGGCTCCCACAGACATCAGCTGAAGTTCTGGAGAGATATCTCAGTAGTGTAGAGTTCCCACTAAGAACTCTGAGATCTAAACCCCAAGCTGGGCCCCCCAGCCCAGAGCACCAGAACTGAGAAAGGTGCCCACATAACACCTGGCTGTAAAAAGCCACAGGGTTGAGACAGCTGGAAATGCAGGTACCCTCTTAAAAGGCCAATGCATGAAATTTCATGTGCAGACACTCATCTTGGGCTCTGGAAGAAGGAGGGTAGAGAGGACAGGAGCTATGTGAGCAAAAGCCAGGGTTGGGGGTTCTGGGATTAGAGCTCAGAAGATAGACACCCTGTTTTCCTGTGCTGACTCATTCCCTCATACTGCAGAGGACATCTTTCTCCAGCAGACCTTTTTCCACCCAGGCAGCTTTTTCCTGGGGAGGGGAAGAGTGATTGGAAAAATCCTTATCCCACCCTGTGGAGTTTCTGAGGCCCATTAAGAGACTGAGAATAATAATCAGCCTGCAGATAGAAGCAATTGCCCCCACCCTGTGGTCCATAGCCTGAAGTTAATCAAGATTGAATAACAATCAGACTGCAGGCAGAGGTGGGTCTCTGGAGGCTTTGAGTCTTTGCCTGATCTAATTCGGGGTCTGGCGCTAGGAAAAGTAGACATCTTGATTCTTTCTAAAGGCACCCATCCTTAGTAGAGGGAGCCAAAATCTGTGGAATGCTGGCAGCTCCAAAGAGGGCTACTGATGGGAAGTCAGAAACAGTGTCTGATACTGTCATGCACTAGAGATTGGGAGACATAGCAGCTTTATCTAATACATAGATACAAACACAAAAAGGTAGCCAAAGCAAGGAGACAAAAAAAAAAAAAAAAACCCAAGTGAAAGAATAAGAGAATTCTCCAGAAGAAGAGCTAAATAAAATGGAGATAAGAAATTTATCAGACATACAGTTCAGAATAATGATGACAAGGATGCTCAACAGCATGAGAAAAGATATGGTATCTATGAAAAAACACCAATCAAAAATGAAGAATGGCCCTAACCGGTTTGGCTCAGCAGATAGAACGTTGGATAGAGCGTCGGCCTGCGGACTCAAGGGTCCCAGGTTCGATTCCGGACAAGGGCATGTACCTGGGTTGCGGGCACATTCCCAGTAGGGGGCGTGCAAGAGGCAGCTGAATCGATGTTTCTCTCTCATTGATATTTCTAACTCTCTATCCCTCTCCCTTCCTCTCTGTAAAAAATCAATAAAAATATATTTTTTAAAAAAAGAAGAATGGCATAGCACTAACAAAGAACACAGTGAAAGAAATACATAGCAGATTAGGGGAAGCTGTGGATTGGATCTGTGAATTAGAAGACAGGGCAGAAAAAATCACTCAGGCAGAGAATCAAAAAGAAAAAAGCAATTGGTGGGATGCATGCAGAAGACAACCAATACGTGTGTTTCTCTCACATTGATATTTCTCTCTGGGTATTCCTCTCTTTTCCACTCTCTAAAAAATCAATGGAAAAATATCCTTGGGTGAGGATGAGAAAAAGAAAAAACAAACAGGACAGCTTAAGGTAGCTCTGGGACATGAACATAACAGTATTTGCATCATAGGAGTGCCAGAAGGTGAAATAAGTGAGCAAGGGATACTGAATGTGTTTGAAGAAATAATGGCAGAAAACTTCCCTAACCTATTGAAGGAAAAAGTCACACAAGTTCAGGAGACACAGAGAGTCCCAAGCAGGAAGAACCCAAAAAGGCCTGTGCCCAGACACATCATAATTAAAATGTCAAAATTTAAAGACAAAAAGAGAATCTTAAAGGCAGCAAGTGTAAAGCAAATTGTTCCCCTCAAAGGAGCTCTCATAAGGCTGACACCTGATTTCTCATCAGAAACTCTACAGGCCAGAAAGAAATGGCATGAAGTACTCAAGGTAATGGAAAGCAAGGATGTGAAACCAAGATTACTATATATACAGCAAGACTATCATTCAAAATAGAGAAATAAAGAGCTCCCCAGACCAAAAAAAAAAAAAAAAAAAAGGCTAACGTAGTACATCACCACCAAGCCAGCATTACAAGAAATGCTAAAGGGACTGCTATAATGAGAAGAAGAAATAGAGAGAGAAACTTAGGCATAAGAATTAAAATGGCAATAAAGAAGTATCTATCAATAATAACCTTAAGTGTAAATGGATTAAATTCTCCAATCAAAAGACATAGGATAGCTCAGTGGATAAGAAAACATGACCCAAATATGTGCTGTCTATAAGAGACCCACCTCGGAACAAAGACTCACATGGAATGAGAGTGAAGGGATGGAAATAAATTTTCGAAGTGAATGGAAAAAAAAAAAGCTTGAGTAGCAATACTCATATCTGACAAAACAGACTTCAAAATGAAGGCTATAACAAGAGACAATAAAGGTGACTACATAGCACTAAAGGAATAAATCTTACAAGAGGATATAACCTTGGTAAACATATATGCATCCAATGTTGAAGCATCTAAATATATTTTTTTTAAAACTTCAAGAAGACTTTAAGGGAGTGATCAACAGCAATACAGTCATAGTAGAGGATTTTTAACACCCTGCTGACTTCACTGGGTAGATCTTCCAGACAAAAAGTTAACGAGGAAATAGTGACTCTAAATGACACACTGGATCAGATGGATTTAATTGATACTTATAGAATATTTCACCCCAAAGCTGCAGATTATACATTCTCCAGTACACATTAGTCATTCACCAAGATAGACCACATGTTAGGACACAAAACAAGTCCTACTAGAAGCCTACCTCAAAAAACAAGAAAAAGTAATATTAAAGTATTTAACCCTACAACTTAAACAACTTAAAGAATTAGAGAACAACAAGAAGAGCCCAGAGTAAGTAGGAGGAAGGAAATAAATATTAGTGCAAAAATAAATGACATAGAGACAAAAATAAATAAATAAATAAATAAATAAATAAATAAATAAATAAATAAATAAATAATAAAAGAAAAAATCCAAGAGCTGGTTCTTTAAGAAAAATAAACAATATTGATGAACCTTTAGCCAGACTCATCAAGAAACAAAGAAAGAGAACCCAAATAAATAAAGTCAGAAATGAAAGCGGTGAAGTAACAAATGACATCAGAGAAATACAAAGGATTGTAAGAAAATACTATGAGCCAACAAGCTGGACAATGTGAATGAAATGGACAAGTTCCTAGAAAAATACAATCTTCCAAAACAATCAGCATGAATCAAAAAATCTGAATAGGCCAATAATAATTGATGAAATTGAAGCGGTAGTAAAAAAAAATAACTGCCAGCAAACAATAGCCCTGGTCCAGATTGCTTCACAGAGGAGTTTTAACTAACATTCAAAGAACTAACACCTGTCCTCCTCAAACTATTCCCAAAAATCCAAGAGGAAGGAACACTTTCAACTCATTTTTATTAGGCCAGCATTATCTTAATTCCAAAACCAGATAAAGACACTTCAGAGAAAGAGAATTACAAGTCAATATCCCTGATGAACATAGATGCAAAAATCCTCAACAAAATATTAGCAAACCGGATACAGCAATATATTTAAAAGATCATACCCCATGATCAAGTGGAATTTATTCCAGGGATGCAAAGCTGGTACAATATTCACAAATAAGTAAACATGATGTATCACATAAACAAATTGAAAGACAAAAATCACATGACCATATCAATAGACACAGAAAAAGCATTTGCCAAAACCCAATACCCATTTTTGTTAAAAAAAAAAAAAAAACTCTCAGCAAAGTGGGAATAGAGGGATCATACTTCAACATAATAAAGGCCATATATGACAAACCTACAGCCAACATCATACTCCATGGCAAAAACTAAAATCATTTCCCCTAGGAACAGGAACAAGAGAGGGATATCTGCTTTTACCACTCTTAATCAACATAGCACTGGAAGTACTAGCCACAGTGATCCAACAAGCAGAAAATGTAAAAGGCATCCAAACTGGAAAGGAGGAAATAAAACTGTCATTATTCGCAGATGACATGATATTGTACATAGAAAACCCTAAAGACTCCACCAAAAAACTAGATTTAATAAATGGATTCAGCAATGTAGCAGATACAAAGTTAACAACACCCAGAAATCAATGGTATTTTTATACACCAATAATGAATTCTCAGAGTAACTAAATCAACAATCCCATTTACCATTGCAACAAAGAAATGAAGATACTTAGAAATAAACTTAACCAAGGAGGTCAAACACTTGTACTCAGAAAACTATAGGACATTGCAAAAAGGGATAGAGGAAGATATAAACAAGTGGAGGAATATACCATGTTCATGGATTGATAGAATTAACATCATTAAAATGTCCATACTACCCAAATCAATCTATAGATTAAATGCAATCCCTGTTAAATTACCAATGTCATATTTCACAGATATAGAACAAATACTCCAAAAATTTATATGAAACCAAGAAAGACCACGATCAGTCGCAGCAACCCTGTCTCAGAGGGACGGCAGGGGTGGGTGGGTGGTGGGTGGGAAGAAATCAACCAAAGAACTTGTATGCATATATGCATAACCCGTGGACACAGGCAATATGTTGGTGAATGCCTGAGGAGGGAGGGCGGGGTGGGCTAGAAGAGGTCAATGGGGGAATGAAGGGGGCATATGTAATTCTTCCAATAATAAAGATTAAAACAAAAACAAAAGCCCTTAAGAGGACAAGATGACCTTGCCACAACACAATTACTGTAGAAAGCTATCATGTTGAGTTCAAGGGCACCGAGGTTTCTGTTGACAACGCAGTTATTCATGGCTGCAAATGGGAAACCAAAGGTGTCTAGGGAGTAGTGGCGGCCGAGACTGAGCTTGGACCTGGCTGGAGTGTAAGGCAAGCTTCTCAGGTTTCCTCACTCTTTTTCCACAGTGAAATTCAGAGAAGACCGGTTCGATGGAAATTCTGGTCACCAGACAACCAAAGGAGCTTTTGTGAGCTTTGATGTCTCGTAAATGAAGGAAAGCGTGAAATGAAGAAGCAGACGCAGGTATTAAATTAGAATGCTCTGACTTGTTTTCCTGAGATTCCTAGCTCTTAGCACAGAGCAGGCTTAATGTGGGCTCTCAGTAAATGCTAATTTCCAACCCCTTCCCCTGACCAGTCCTCCTGTTTGTTTCAACCCCATCACTTCGCACAGTGACTGGCAAGTTAGGCACTTAGTGAATATTCATGGACTAAATGATTGGATGATTTGAAGAAACTAACACATGGGCATTCAAGAGGAAGGTTAGTTACCTACATGCCAACAATCAGAGTAGCCCCTTTAATGGGTGCCCGTTTCTACATTAAATGCTGTACACTCAGTTCATTTAATGCTCATGATATCCCCACAGGATACAAATATTAGTATTCTCATTTTGCACGTGAAGAAACAGAAGCTCAGAGAGGAACTAAAGTTACTCAATTAAGTGGAGAAATCAAGGTTTCAAACCCTGCACTGTCTGATTACAATGCCCAAGTAGTTTTCCCGTATCCCTTCATAGCCTCTAAAACATTCACAGATCACTATGGCAAGAAAACTCTAATCGCTTTATAGGCATGTGTATACTCCAGGCATTTCAGGTAGGTGTTTATCTTACCAAATGGACAAGGCCTATGCCCACAGATTGTGCAAGTCACATGAGCTAGGGAGGACTCATTAACTTTCCCAATTCCTTTACTCAGCTCCCCTGAGAAGGAAGATGACAGATGGTCAATGAGCTGCTCACTTCCTCAGCTGCACAGCTCTTTCCAGGCAGGCTTGGAATTGGCTAGTGGCTGTGAGAGCTGGCATGTTCAAGCTCAGCTGGAGCCTTACTACTGTTTATTAAACCTGTTCAAAAGGCAGCCACCACGCCAGTATAGTAGAAATCAGAGTGTACTGGAAAGGCTGGTGGATGAAGGATAGGAGAACTGGGTTCCGGCTCACTGTTTTATTAATTTGTTCACTCAGCGACTACATTTTTGAAATATCTGTTATGTGTCAAGTGTTGTGCTCTATTCTATTTATTTAGTAAGAAAGGGTTGAGGAGATCATCACATAATGATTTCTTCTGCTGACATGGAAATTATGATTAATATATGTAACTATCATCCTACGCAAGTTAAATGAACGTCTGTGTGCTCCTGTCTCAGGAAATAAGCCACACTGAAGGAAGAGAGAATGGGGCTCCCACAGATCTGTGTGCTGGCTGGCTTTCAGTGTTTCTTTTGGACAATGGAGAAGTTCCCCCTTGGTATTCTAAATTAAGAGAGTTATGATTATTTGTTATCATAACTCACAATTTCTGCCCTAAGGAACATTCAAGAACAGGGCAGGGTAGCCAGGCTGTCATTCCTGCCAAAACATTTGCCTGGTAATCTCCACTGTGCCTGCTCCAGTCAGTAGACTGTCCTCTGAGTTAAGCCTGACTCTATCAGGTGAACCATCGCTGTTTGGGGGTCCAGGGCTGTCTGGTCACTCCAGCCGAGGCAGTTCAGCGTTCTGGTAGGAAGAAAGGGCTGTCTGAAGCCCTGTGGCTGCTCTTTATTTCTTGGTGCCCTAAATTCCATCTCATTGTGAGTAAAAGTACGGCTCACTGCAGGAGAGGGAGTCCTGGTCTGGCAGGTTGGAAGAGACAAATTTTCCTCTAACTTTTTAAGTACTTTGAGTCTAGTGGTGCCACACCTGTACATACTCCTTCAACTAAACCCTGCCAGGTAGTGTCTTATACCTGAAAACCACTTTTTATGTCCATCTTCTCATTACCCCTTACAAAACCCCTGTGGCGTGTCTACTGTTCTCATCCTACAGATGAAGAAACGGGCTCAAATGTAATGATACTGTGAACTGCAGAGATGGCATGAGGTGGAGCTGGTGTCAGCCTCATGTCTGTGTGATGCCCAGGCCCTTGTGTGGAGGCAGGACTCTAACTTGTCTTCTAAGAATTCCCCTCCCATTCCACCTCCATGCACACACCCTGTATAGTCCTTGGGACTGAGTCTGATGGGTTTTACTGTTGTAATTAGGTTATATTACTTGGTACAGTTGATGTTAAGAAAAAGAGAGAACCCTGCTGGGCCTAAGCTAACTACGCCAGACCGTCAGAGGCGGAGAATTTCCTCTAGCTAGTAGCAGCAGCAGAAGTCAGAGATTTGAAGTACGGGAAGGATCTGATGCACTGTTTTTGACTTGAAGGTGGAGGCAGCCATTTGGAAAGGACAGAGTGGCTTCCAGCAGCCAAGAGCCAGCAGCCAGCAAGGAAAGATGTCTTTGGTCCAGCAAGTGAGAGAACTGAGCTTGGGAGTGGCCTTCCCCAGGTCCTCTAGGTGGGAGTGCAGCCCAACTGATGCCTGAATTCCAGCCTTTTGAAACCCTGAGCAGGGAGCCAGGCACATAGGGCCAGGCTTCCGACCCAAACTGTGAGCTAATAAATGAGTATTGTCTTAAGCGACTGAGTTTGTGGTAATTTGCTTTGCTGCAGTAGAAACTATTTTTCCTGTTAAATCTCAGAACTAGGAGCAAATACTTTAACTTTTGTTCTTCGTTTTTGTTTGAAAGAGTTACATATGATCTTTAAGGTTCCTTCTAGCTCAGATGATTCTAAGGTTCTTAAATCAATGTTTTTGTAAGGACTGAAAGAAAATAATGCATGTGAAAGCTCTTCAATCTTGTGAAAGTGTACCAATGAAAGAATAGTGCTCAGTCTAATAATGTTTCTAGTCATCTTTATGGCCTCCTGGGATCTTCTAGGTCAGTTTCCCATGAAAGCAATCTATATTTTAGGGACACATCAGTGGACATACAGGGAAGAGAAAGAATTTCTGACTGTGGAGGGCCCCCCCTTCTCCGTGGCAGACACCAGGGAGCACATGGAGGCAGGCTGCCCTCCAGCTCCTACAGCTCTGGGAGGGGCTGTGGGAATGAGGTGCAGCGTGAGTGTGATGTCCTCCTAAAAGAGCTGTGATGACAAAGTGATCTGGAGCTCCTGAGGGGGGCGGGGGGCTCTGTCAGAGGCATCTATGAGCCTGGGCTGCATTTTGAAGGTGAGTAGTTTCCCAGGCAGGTGGGGCTGGAGCAGCCCAGAGGTCACAGCATGTGCAGAAGGTGGATCACACTTGTGAAACTAAATCCCAGGTGGGTATTCATTCAGAGGAACTGTTAGTTGGGAGATTGCTGCTGGAGCACGTGGGGTGGAGAAGCAGGAAGGGTTAGGGTGCCTGTGTTCTGACCTGAAATCACTTCTCTAACTTTCAGCCCACATCATAACTGCTCATTCATTCTGAATCTTGTGCCTGTGCCTTCTGGAGGATAGCTTTGTTGAACTTTACCTTCGCTGCTTAGAATTATTAGTTCAATAAGGGCACACTGAATCTCCCCTCATCTACAGGGCTGGAATCAGAATTGCTGAATTGCAAATAGCTCCAGGGTTCAGCCTTTCACATCTTGACATCACAAGTCACTCAGCACAGTTTTTTGCACACAGCAGATGCTCAGTGTCAGATTAAACTTAATTTGAGGTAAATTGAATTAACACACATAAAAAAAGAGCAGAGATTATATCAAATCTCTGATGGGTTGTGCTCAAGCTTTTTGCACACACCAAACCTGAGTGGCCTCAAAGCACAGAGCCTACTGGTCTGAGAGCACTTCTCCTGATGCATTTGCATTGCAAGCCCTTGTTCCTGACAAAAGTCCTTTAGTTGCCAGGTGAGCTTGGAGGAAATCCCCTCTCTACACTAGATGCAAGCCATTTTTATCAGCCCAGAAGCTCGACTATGACTCCAGACAACTGCTCTGGGAGTTGTTAGTTAAATTACACAACAATTATGGGTAATAGTGTGAGACTACCTGAAGAATTAAGGTGGTTGCTAAGCATTGCTAATTTCCTACCACCATTATTTAGAATTAAAGATCAGACAAGATGAAAACTTCGTTGGTCGATCTTTTGTTTCTGGTGGGAAAGTATTTTCCCTCTGAAATCTTTTAAGTTTCAATCTGGAAGAAAACTTATAGGTTACATATTTCTCTACTATGTAGTTTACTATTAATTTATTTATTGAACAAATGTTAATTTTTGAGTGACTACTATGACTCAGAAACTGGACTGGCCTCTAGGTTTGAGCTGCAAATGGATCAGTGTGGTTCCTTGCCTTATATGAGGCTTAAAATCTAGAATTTAAGGCATTTGAAGAGTGTAAAGTATTCTGATTGCCAAGGGAAAGATTGTCTAGAAGTGTGGTCTCAGGAAATTAACCTAGTCCAGGGAGGTGAGATTTTCTAAGGAAGTAATATTTAGGTGATAATTAAAGGTAAATGTGAGTTACCCAGTGAAAGGAGGTGGGAGGGACTTCAGGCCAAATAAATAAACACATTCATGTAATACAGTTCTATAAATAAATTTAAAAATCAAGATTAAATTTCTAAAGGAAAAAGCATGCTTTAAGTGGAGAAGGCAAGAATTGAGATTTCAGACTTAGATTGACCTCATTTCTTTTACTGTGAATTGCGCCACCTTGTGGTAGTTAATTATCAATGCACATATTGTGTGTGAACAGGTTTTCTTAGTCTTAGTTAGGTATTTTTTGATAAGGAAGATCTCTGCTTTAAAATACAACTGTAAGCCCTAACCGGTTTGGCTCAGTGGATAGAGCGTCGGCCTGCGGACTGAAGGGTCCCAGGTTCGATTCCGGTCAAGGGCATGTACCTTGGTTGCAGGCACATCCCCAGTAGGGGGTGTACAGGAGGCAGCTGATCAATATTTCTCTCTCATCGATGTTTCTCTCTATCCCTCTCCCTTCCTCTCTGTAAAAAAATCAATAAAATATATTTTAAAAAATAAAAATAAAATACAACTGTAACATAGGTTCCCAACTTTATTGAGAAAGATACATATGATAATCTGCCTTCCCCTATGGGTCATATTTTGAAAGGTATCTGTCAATCAAAATGCAATTATTTTTCCTCTCCCCCTCCCCCAGCACACTCCATTATCTGGATAATCTTGGTTGCATTATTAATTTGATATAATACTATTTAAAAGCAAAAAACAAACAGTAACAAATAACCACTAGACTAAGTATGGTGATCACATGGTAAGGTATATATATCATATACCAACTATATTAAATTTTTAAAAATAAAAATACAAGCCAAAAAGGGGGGGATATTTTGTTTGTTTTATTTAGTCTTGTAAAACCACAGCTCTGCCTTAAAAAAAAAATCATCTCACTTCTCCGTGGACTATTTTCTTGTCAGAAAATGGAAATGGTAAAATCAGTATAGTAGCACCTACTTAAGTAACTGTGAGAAAGCATGAACTTCATACATGGGCACTTAGTGTTATTCTATAGCCTTTTGTGAGCGAAAGTTCCATTTTACCATTTTACTGATCCCCATTCATATCACGGAGGGTTCCTGGGATCTCCTTCTTGGGAGTATTACCCTGATTGAGTTCAACCTTCTTCTTTTATAGATGAAAAAACCAAGACCCAAAAGAGAGGAAATGACCCAATTTCTGCCCTTGACCTTAAATTGTATTTCAATTTATTTGCAGTCATTATAAAGAAGCAGTTAGTGAAAAAAGGGCCTGGTGCCTACCAAATATGCCCAATATGGCGGATGAGGAGTGGGTACTGGGCAAAGGCATACACTGCAGTACAGAAGGAGGTGGGGACCAGACTAGGCAGGGCCTCTTGGGCCTTTTAAATTGCTTTGGTCTCTGTTCTAAGGTGTGGGGAACGAATAACATTCGTTGTTGGTTATATTAGGAACATCTTGACAACTACATTTTTTATTTTTCATCTGTATGTTTGGAATAGTCTAATCACAGGTTTAAAGTTAAAAAGTGTTATTGTGTCAGCTGATGGCAAGAAATTAAACTTTCTAATGAGGATAATTGCCAAAAGCAGTGAGGGTACATGGCGAGAGAGGTAGGTTGGATGTAGACGGATACCCTTGACTGCAAGTGTTGTGACACTGGGCACACCACTAAGGAGCCCCCATCCTGGAAAAGTGTGTCTCCCAGCAGTATTCTTAGCATAGATCATTATGGATCTGATCATTTTCAAACTAGCTGTGCCAGATGAAGATTTAATCTGTTTAAAGAACTTCAGAAATATGTTCTTAATATTGGGATTTCTTATTTTTCTTTTATTAAAAACCCTGAGGAATGAAGAGGGAGAGTTTGAAGAAGCGTGGATCTAGAATATCTTTTATACCAGCTATACAGCAGTGACCCTAGTATCACACTAAGAGTATCTTCCATTATCTCCATCCCACACCTCCCTCCTGTGTTCCGAACACAATATTTAACAGTCTATTAGACACCTGTACTTGCCTCATCCCACAGGTATCTCCAACTGAACATTCTAAAACTGGATTCTTGCTCTTTCCCCAAACTGCTTCTCCTTCCAGATGAGTTCATAGAACTACCTTTGATCCATCAGCCCAGATTAGCAACCAGGATGCAGCCTCTATCCTTCCTTTTTCTCCCTGCTCATTGGCCATTCATCTTGTGGACTCCACCTTCTCCGAACCAGCTGGGTTAACATGCTCTCTTCCACTTATGGTATGGCTGCCCTAATCTGAGTCCACATTTGGCCTAGTGACTACACCTGCCTCCTGTGTGATCGCTCAGCCTCATCCGACTGCTTCAGTCCTCTGTACTGTCCTCCCAGGGAGCTTTCCACACTACACATCTGGTCATTCCACTCCCTCTTCAGATGCCTTCTTTGCTTCCACATCCTTCAAAAATCTAAACTCCTTAGGGTGACATGCAAAGTGTTTCATGATCTTGCCCTGCCTGTGTTCCTAGTATCATGTCTCCCACCCTCTTCCCTCAATCCTGAAATGTATTTATGTACTCTTTGGGTAGCTTTTCAGATATACCCAGCCCTTCCAAGAAGCCTTCTCCCTCCACTCCATCCTTAGGAATGTATAATCGCAGTATGTTACATACACAATGTGCTTTTACACACATAATCATGTAACTCTGAGGGTGCAACTCTGTAAGCACCAGGACATGCCAACCTGAGTGAGAGTGAGTGATGGCAGGGCAACAAAGTTCCCTTGGAGTGTTGTGTCCTGGGAAAAGGCAGCCATGCTGGTGGCCCATGTCCCTGCTCTGACTGTTGGACACTGCAGAGGGGGCCATGGTGTTGCCAGGCAATGAGGCAAGAAGCTCGCACAACATCCATGCTGGGCCTCTGGCTGCCTTGGCTCCTGTACCTGGATCTGCCAGGTGCTGCTGTGTTCCCCACAGGGGACTGCATGAGCCATCAAGAATGTTCTGCTACTCGGACGGAGGCAGTGCCCACCAGAGCTCCCCCAGAGCCCAGAGTTCTGTGATAAAAGGAAGGATATCAGTGGGATAGATGCATTGTCTAAGTCAGTGGTTCTCAACCTTCCTAATGCCGTGACCCTTTAATACAGTTCCTCATGTTGTGGTGACCCCCAATTTCATTGTTACAAATTGAACATAATTAAAGCATAGTGATTAATCACAAAAACAATATATAATTATATATGTGTTTTCCGATGGTCTTAGGCGACCCCTGTGAAAGGGTCGTTCGACCCCCAAAGGGGTCACAACCCACAGGTTGAGAACTGCTGGTCTAAGTGCTTCCCAGAGGCAGAATGGAGCCTGTGGGCTTGGGATACAGGAAAAGGCCTTGATTCGAAACAAGAATGAGCTTTTGATGACCAAGCCAAATAGAGGTTAGTGAGCCCTTGTCACCGGGAGGATGCAGGCAGGGCTCCGTGGCTCCATGGTGCTGCAAGGGGGTGTCCAGCAGAATAGTGCAGGTCAGTGTTCAGACCTGAATGTGCGCCAGATCACCAGGGCTAGGAAGAAGGGTGCTGGGTGTTTGGGGACGCGCAGTGGCAGCTTGGGCTGCTGTAATGAAGTACCACACACTGGTGGGCTTAAGCAACAAACTTATTTCTCCCAGCTCTGGAGGCTGGAAATCTGAGGCCAGAGTGTCGGCATGGTTGGGTTGCAGACTACCATCTTCTCACTGTGTCCTTACATAGTGGAAGAGGTGAGAGCACTGTTTTATAATGGCACTAATCCCATTCATGAGTGCTCCACCCTCATAACCTAATCTCTTCCCCAAAGCTCCACCTCCATCACATTGGGGTATGGGTTTCAAAATACAAATTTTGCAGACACAGACTCTCAGTCTGTAATGCTTAGGTCCAAAGAAGGGCCTGAGGATTTGCATGTCTAACAAGTTTATACTTTAAGAACCCCTGGTGCAGATAATCCTGATATTTGATAAACCCTGCAGTAACTGTCCCCCCAATGACCAAATATCACTTAAGAAATTAATTCTGAAACTGGATTGATTGCTTAATCTCTTTGCATTTCACATTTTCTATGGCAACACCTGCAACTCTGCTTACTGAAAAGGAGTAGGGCAGTCTGAGCCCTCTGTCCTTCACTGGCATCTAGAGAAACATGAGAAGGTAGCCACAGACAAGACACCACCGCAGACCTTACTCAGCCCTGAGACTTCCATGAGTTGGGAGGACCATACCACCTCCTCCTGCTCTCATTCTGGTTGGCAAGTGTGTGCTTGGCAGGTTTCACATTGAGAAAGATCATTTGCAGGTGTAACAGTGATCTTCAAAGGTATTTCTGGGTTAGGAGGAGACGTCTGACCACCATGATAAGCCTGTGGACTAGTACAGATTTTGAACATTCAGGCATGTTGCTGTTGACTGAATTTGGCAGACACTGACCTTTTCAAAGATATCAAATATGATGGAGCTATGACTTAAGAAAATGGGCAATTGCCCCTTTAGTAAACAACAGGGAAGATGGTGCTGAGTCCAGCTCTAGCTTTTCCCCTGTGCTAGTTTCCTATTGTTAGTAACAGATTACCAGAAATTTACTGACTTAAACAACACACAATTATCATTCTGAAGGTGTGAGATTGGTTTCAAGGGGCTATCATCAGGTTGTCAGTGGGGCTGGCTCCTGCCAGGGGTTTCAGGGGTCGTCTTGTCCCAGCATCTAGAAGGGTTCAGCAATCTGGAGAAGGGGCTGTGTCTAACTTAATAAGGGGTCCAGAGACTAAATATAATTTTGAAAGGCATTCGCGGGTCAGAGGAGCCTAGCTAAAGAAACTAAGATCTCCTTGTCTCAGGACCTCTTGCTTTTTATTAACACAAATTGTCCTGAGGCGAGGCAGAGATATACACTTCAAAGGGTCAGGTTTCCTTTACACAGTCCATTGTCAGAATGGGGAGAATTAGCCTATTCAGGCTGTTCAGGTGTTTAGCCAGTAGGAGACAATAACATGTAGATTAAGATGCCCTGAACTGTCTGGCAGCAAGCAATGATTTTAATGCATCCTTTTCAGGTTTGGGATAATGCCCTCAGCCATTCCCAACAGGCAATAACATATGTGACTCAGCCCTTGTTGAGTCCCCAAGTTTTATCAACTTTTCGATGAAACCTTGCAATTATGACATGCTGGAATTGGCTTCTGGCACAGGGGTGAATCCGTTTTCTTGCTGTTTCCAGCTTCTGGAAAGAATCACTCCAACTGTTGCTTTCATCATCACATCTGCTTCTCTGACTCTCCTGCCTCCATATTATAAGGACCCTTGAAGTTACATTGGATCCATTCAGGTAATTCAGGAAAATCCCCATTTCAAGAACCTCAACTCAACCACATCTGCAAAATCCCTTTGTCACATAAAGTAACTGGTCACAAGTTCTGGAGATTAAGATGTGGACATGTTTGGGGGCAATTATTCTGTATCCCACGCCCTGGAAGAATGCTGACCCAGCCATATTTCAGAATCACAGAGCAGGTGACCCCAGGCTGTATGCTGAAGACTGAGCAAGGAGCTGCAGAGAGGGCACTGTTGGCACAGGGAACCCAGGGAGGACTAGGGGCAGAACTGCAGTGTCAGCAGCTGTGCATGGGGTCTTAGTAACCTGCTGGAAGCAAATTCCAGCAGGTCATAATTAAGCAAGAAGTTCATCAGAAGGCTGATGGATCTTGGGGCTTCAGCAGGGCTGAAAATCTGCATATGTTATTACCTGGTGCTGGAACAGCTGTAGGCATTTTACCTAACCTGATAATCTTTTCCTGCTTCCCTGCTGCTGGCAGAATAGCTGAAGGAATTTCCCCTAAACTGATAATCTTTTCCTGTTTATTGAACTTTACCTGTTTGCATTCCTAAAGGGCCTGTGTGTTTTCCAGCAAATAAAAAGCCTTGGGTCCGGAGATTCAGAGAGCCCACTTCACTAGAAAGTGGAGCCTCCCCTAGCTCCCCCATGCCTTCCAAATTTATATTTCATGTGTAGTTTATTAATTTACGTCACAGCCCTTTTCCAGATTCCTGAACCCTTGCAGCTGCAGATAAGACCCCTGCATTTATGGTGCCTGAGACAAGGACATCTGGAGAAGAAGATTTTGCCTGAGCAAAGAAAGGAAATTCACCCGGGAGAGGTGATGGATCACTGGTAGAGGTGGGGTCACTGAAAATTCGGTGGGGAGATTCACTGTGCGTAAAGCCTGTGCCAAGCTTTGGATTTCTCGAACCAGAGTAGGTGGGAAAGTCTTTTGTTTCAAGCCAGGCTATAATGGGGAAGGATTCAACCAAAAGGCAAAAATATCATTGTAAATTTTTAGTTTCCATGATCAAGGATAAAGAAATTAAAATGTTCAAAGGTACTTTCTTAAATTAGTCTCAAGGAAAAAGAGTGCCATTGTCAGCTAACTATGTGTGGTCTTGTTCTACTTCTAGTGTGGAAAGACTTGAGCAGCTAGAGAGGATAGAGCTGTTAATCCTCTCGCTGGGGAACTCTCTGATGCTTTGTTTAAAAATTACCATAGGACGCCTTGGGACAGGCAGATTTTAGCTAAAATAACCTTAAAGGCCAGTCAATGCTGTGGAGAGCAGAATAGGAAAAGATTCAGGAAAAGAACTTTTGATTTATTTAGTCTTGTTGATCTGTCATTTTTTTAGTTTAATGTGTTTATTGTTAGTTTATTAAGCATGGCTTTAATTCAATAAGAAAGGAAACCTGGGCGGTCAGTTCAGTTGCTGAATTTCCCCAAAGCAAGCAGGATGTGGGGGTGGGGAGACACATGGTGATCCTGTAAAATGGACGCCCACTCTCAAGAGTACTATTAGAAAAATCTCATTTCCCCTATGTTTTTTATTTTCCTGTAAAATTTTGCAGAATTTAAGGGATGCATCTGGGATTCTATACTTGTAAAGAGAGAAAGCTAGCTTAAGACAAAAAGTGGGAGAACCAAGATGGCGGCATAAGGTATAAACCTGTGCGTGCTGCCCCCCACAACAACATTGAAACTACAACTATAAGACAAAACAGCTATCATCCAGAACCATGTGAAAGCTGGCCAAGTGGAAGTTCTACAACTAGAAGGAAAGAAAGAAGCGCACTGAGACCGGATAGGAGGTGCAGAGACACCAAGAACAGAGGTACGAAGGCGCGCACGAGGCGGGCTGCACCTGGATGCACAGTTTTTTTCAATTGGAAGGAGATACAAGCTCTAGAATGCACTGAGCTCGTTTAAGGCGAGACTCTGGGGTCCCAGACTCCTACGGGGAGAAACTGGACTGTCTTGCAGCAGGTCGGAAAGCAAGGGTGGCTTTCTTCCATAGCTGCTTGCAGGGATCATTGTTGCTGTGGGGGCGTGGGACTTGGGGACGCAGAGGGACTCAGAGGGACGCAGAGACATGGAGTCGCGGAGACGCTGACGACAGCCTTTGCTGTTTGCTCCACCCTGGGGATTCTCTGAGACCCCTCCCCACTCAAGTTACATCCCCACCCAAACTACACAGTGGCTCAAAGGAAGTACCTGTGCTTTTGCAGCCTAACCTAATTGCAGCTGGGTCAGAGAGCTCCAAAACTTCCAAACCCCAAAGAGGAGAAATCTGCTGGTATCGCTGTAGCTCCTGCTGGGTGGACTCACACAGTGGTTGACTTGGAGATCCAGGGGCCAGGGTAACCCTGGTCAGATGCCAGATTTCAACTCCTCACATCTGTAAGGGATACACTCAAGAAGCAGACTCAGTGAGCACCAAAGCCCCACTGAAGCAAGTCCTGCCCCATAAGGGTGTCTCCAGCACAACAGTCCTTCCATTATAGACACAGCAGGTCCTCACAGTCAGCCAAAAATGTAAAGACAAAGAAACATGTCACAAATGAAAGAAATGGAGGAAAGCAAACTAATGGAGGACATAGAGTTCAAAACCACAGTTCTAAGGTTACTCAAGAATCTTCTACGAACCTCCGAGGAACTTAGTGAGACCTTCAAGGATCTTAATGAGAATGCCAAAAAATGGAAAAGGACCAGTCAGAAATTAAACATACACAGACTGAAATTAAAAATAATATACAGAGATCCAACAGCAGACTAGAGGATCCCAAGAATCAAGTCAAAGATTTGAAATATGAAGAAGCAAAAAACACCCATCTGGAAAAGCAAAACATAAAATGAATCCAAAAATATAAAGATAGTGTAAGGAGCCTCTGGGACAAGTTCAAACGTACCAGCATAAGAATTATCGGGGTGCCAGAAGAAGAGAGAGAGCAAGATACTGAATACCTATTAGAAGAAATCATGACAGAAAACTTCCCCTACCTGATGAAAGAAATAGACTTACAAGTCCAGGAAGCGAGGAGAATCCCAAACAAGAGGAATCCAAAGAGGACCACACCAAGACACATCATAATTAAAATGCCAAGGGCTAAAGACAAAGAGAGAATCTTAAAAGCAGCAAGAGAAAAACAGTTAGTTACCTACAAGGAAGTACCCATACGACTGTCAGCTGATTTCTCAACAGAAACCATGCAGGCCAGAAGGGAGTGGCAAGAAATATTCAAAGTGATGAATAGCAAGAACCTACAACCAAGATTACTCTACCCAGCAAAGCTATCATGTAGAATTGAAGGTCAGATAAAAAGCTTCACAGACAAGAAAAAACTAAAGGAGTTCATCACCACCAAACCAGGATTATATGAAATGCTGAAGGATATTCTTTAAGAGGAAGAGGAAGAAAAAGGTAAAGATAAAATTTATGAACAACAAAGTGACAACAAATAAATACCTATCAAGAAGTGATCCTAAAAATTAAGTCAGAATAAACTGGTGAATATAATAGAAGCAGGGGCATAGAAAGGGAGTGGACTGACAATTCTTGGGGGGAAGGGGGTATGGGGAGTGCGGGAAGAGATTGGACAAAAATCTTACACCTATGGATGAGGACAGTGGCAGGGGGTAAGGGCATGGGGTGGTTTGGGAACCAGGTGGAGGGGAACTATGGGGGGAAAAAAGAGGAACATCTGTAATAATCTGAACAATAAAGATTTATTAATAAAAAAAAGACAAAAAGTGTGCACTATTTGGTTTTGGATTTTAGATAGTTTTGGGCTAAATTTAAATCTCTTTATGGATGCTACAGAATGAACCCAAAGCTGTTTTTTTCTCAAAATGATGGCAGAGATGACCCAAGGAAAAGATACAGGCAGGTTCTAAGCAACAAGGTTGGTATTTCCATAATAAATGGTAGTTTTTATTTTTTTTCATTGACACAATGACAAATTTATTGAGTTCATCTATTTCAGTAATAATTGTTAATATATATGTAATATATAAAGATAATAACATTAACACCTGACAAAAATGTGTAAGAATAAATCATATACAGATATGCAAAACAACTGATAGAATAATTTATAAAATATCATTACTGTACATAAACCCATCAGTTCAGATCTAAAATTCACAATTTTGAAACTACCCTTTGACTATTTATTTATTTATTTATATTCTCAATGCAATTTTTATTTTATTTTATTTTATTTTATTATTTTATTGTTTAAAGTATTACAAATAGTAGTACATATGCCTCCTTTTTATTCCCCATTGACCTTCCCCTGGCATCCCCTACCCCCCGGCACATGCCCTCACCCTCTCCTCCCCCCCAGTGTTTTGTGTCCATTGGTTATGCTTATATGCATGCATACAAGTCCTTCGGTTGATCTCTTACCTCCCCCCTCAACACTCCCCAGCCTTCCCACTGTAATTTGACAGTCTGTTCCATGCTTCTCTGCCTCTGTCTATCTTTTTGTTCATCAGGTTATAGTGTTCTTTATTATCCATAAATGAGTGAGATCATGTGGTGTTTTTCTTTCACTTCCTGGCTTATTTCACTTAGCATAATGCTCTCCTGTTCCATCCATGCTGCTGCAAATGGTAAGAATTCCTTCTTTTTTATAGCAGCATAGTATTCCATCGTGTAGATGTACCACAGTTTTCTAATCCATTCATCTACTGATGGGCACTTAGGCTGTTTCCAGATCTTAGCTATGGTGAATTGTGCTGCTATGAACATATGGGTGCATATATCCTTTCTGATTGGTGTTTCTGGTTTCTTGGGATATATTCCTAGAAGTGGTATTACTGGTCAAATGGCAGTTCCATTTTAAAATTTTTGAGGAAACGCCATACTGTTTTCCACAATGACTGCACCAGTTTGCATTCCCACCAACAGTGAAGGAGGGTTCCTTTTTCTCCGCATCCTCTCCAACACTTCTCATTTGTTGATTTGTTGATGATAGCCATTCTGACAGGTGTGAGTGGTACCTCATTGTCGTTTTGATTTACATCTCTTGGATGATTAGTGGCTTTGAGCATGTTTTCATGTGTCTCTTGGTTTTCTGAGTGTCCTCTTTCAAAAAGATTCTATTTAGGTCCTTTGCCCATTTTTTGATTGGATTGTTTATTTTCCTTTTGTTGAGTTGTATGAGTTCCCTGTAAATGTTGGAGATTAAACTCTTATCGGAGATAACATTGGCAAATATGTTCTCCCATGCAGTGGGCTTTCTTGTTGTTTTGTTGATGGTTTCTTTTGCTGTGCAGAAGCTTTTTATTTTGATGTAATCCTATCTGTTTATTTTCTCCTTAGTCTCCCTTGCCCTATAATCTGTGTCTGTAAAAATATTGCTATGACATATATCTGCAATTTTGCTGCCAATTTTTATGGTTTACCGTCTTACATTCAAGTCCTTTAGCCATTTGGAGTTTTTGTGTATGGTGTAAGTTGGTGATCTAGTTTCATTTTTTTGCATGTATCTGACCAAATTTCCAAGCACCATTTGTTAAAGAGGTTGCTTTGACTCCATTGTATGCTCTTGCCTCCTTGTCGAATATTAATTGAGTATAATGGCTTGGGTCAATTTCTGGGTCCTCTATTCTGTTCCATTGGTCTATATGTCTGTTCTTGTGCCAGTACCAGGCAGTTTTGAGAACCATGGCTTGGTAGTATAGTTTGATGTCTGGTATTGTGATCCCTCCAACTTTGTTCTTCTCAGGATAGCTGTGGCTATTCGGGGTCTTATTTTATTCCAGATGAATTTTTGGAGAGTTTGTTCTAGATCTTTGAAATATACCATTGGTATTTTAATAGGTATTGCATTGAATCTATAGATTGCTTTAGGTACTTTGGACATTTTATTTTTTTAATTTTTTTAAAAAAATATTTTATTGATTTCTTTTACAGAGAGGAAGGGAGAGGGATAGAGAGTTAGAAACATTCGTGAGAGAGAAACATCAATCAGCTGCCTCTTGCACAGCCCCACTGGGGATGTGCCCACAACTAAGGTACATGCCCTTGACCAGAATCAAACCTGGGACCCTTCAGTCTGCAGACTGACGCTCTATCTACTGAGCCAAACCAGTTAGGGCTAGTATGGACATTGTAATGATGTTGATTCTACCAATCCATGAACATAGTATGTTCTTCCATTTGTTTATGTCTTCCTCTATCTCTTTTATCAATGTCCTGTAATTTTCCAAGTACAGGTCTTTTACATCCTTGGTTAAGTTTATTCCTAAGTATCTTAATTTTTTTGGTGCAATGGTAAATGGGATTGCTCTTTTCATTTCTCTTTCTGTGAGTTCATTATTGGTGTATAAAAAGGCCATAGATTTCTGGGTGTTAATTTTGTATCCTGCTACATTGCCAAATTCATTAGGTCTAGTAGTTTTTTGATGGAGTCTTTGGGGTTTTCTATGTATAATATCATGTTGTCTGCAAATAAGGACAGTTTTACCTCTTCTTTCCCAGTTTGGATGCCTTTTATTTTTTCTTCTTGTCCGATCACTATGGCTAGTACTTCTAGTACTATGTCGAACAGTAGTAGTGAAAGTGGGCATCCTTGTGTTGTTCCTGTTCTTAGGGGAAATGGATTTAGTTTTTGCCCGTTGAGTATGATGTTGGCTGTAGGTTTGTCATAGGGTTTTTATTATGTTGAGGTATGATCCCTCTATTCCCACTTTGCTGAGAGTTTTTATCAAGAAAGGGTGTTGGATTTTGTCAAATGCTTTTTCTACATCGATTGATATAATTATGTGATTTTTGTCTCTCAGTTTGTTTATGTGATGCATCACATTTATTGATTTGCAGATATTGAACCATCCTTGCATTTCCACTTGGGGGAAGCTGAGTGTTACTTGTGGGTTCCAGGTTCTCTGTAAATTGCCAGTTCACGTCATGGCAGTTCCAGCATTGAGCGTCTCCTCCTGGTGGTCAGTGCACGTCATAGCAACTGTTCAGATGGTCGGACAATAAGCATATTAGCTTTATATATGTATAGATTTGCAATAAGAACAGCAAAAACAATTTTAAAAGAAAACTAGCTATGGCTCATGTCTAAAGTTTATCAAATCTGAACCTTTACTGTAGATATCAGCCTTCCAATGAGGAATTCTTCAAATACAGCCTGTGCTGTGGACACTGAGGCATCCTGCCTAGAGCCTCTCTTCAGGGTTCCTGACCTGCACCATCCCCTACTGCGTCCCCAGCTCCTACCACATTATTTTTTCCAAGCAGATATAGCATCTCCAAAGCCAAGTGTTCTCATTCAGGAGCTATTAGAGTGCAAGAATGCAGTTTAAAGGATATTTCACACCCAAAGCATTTTTAAGTTTCTCTGGTCACTGAACATGGAAGCAAAATGCACTTTAAGCCAAAAATAAGAGTTATTTATATGTTTTTTTTAGAAGATTTTTTCTCATTATCAAAATAATACAGGATCACCCACAGCTCCTCTCCCCCTGGATCTCAGGCACCTTCCCAGTCCTTCTGTTAGAAGCTCTGGTTCTCTCAGAACCTTACACTCCTCTCCACCCATGAGCTGTGTGGAAGATTCATATAACAGGATGGTTTTCAGGGAAAACTGGCAAGAGAAAAAGAAGGAAAATAATCAGGAGTCTCCCCAATACTTTGGAGTCCAGGGCCTCATTTTCCCAGGTCCTCACCAGTGATGGGTTTTCCCTCAGCATTTGAGGGGCTTATGCCCAGGCCATGGCATTAGAGCCCGGCCAGGAGAGAAGGGGGAAGGGTCCAGGGCAACCGCCACTCTGGCTCCAACAGGCCCCTGGTCCAGTCCTCTCTGAGTCATTCCCATCCTGCTCACAGAGCAGTGCTAAGACTCACTGCCTTCAAGACAAATCAGCTCACCACCGTGCTGGTCACTGGTCAAGTTCTCACTTCTCTCCCCACTCAGCCCACTGCTGCTCTTTCTGGAGTCTGCAGATACTATTCTCTCTGAGACCATGGTTGTCATCATTGGGTGGACAGCTGGCCATTGACCTGCTCCATCTCGGTGGCTCCAGAATGATGTGTTTTCTTCTTTTGAGAAGAAGAAAAAAGAGCAAGAATATGGGTCTGGACAGCAAGTAGCCTTTCTGTAGAAATGCATGGACAGTGAGTTTTTTTACTCTTAGTACTTTGAAGTGCTATGTGGATTGGCATGAGGTACTTTTATTTTATTATTCTTTCTGGATGTTCTTCCTGAAGGTGACTGAGTTGGCTGGCTGCACAGGTAAAGGAACAAGAGGGTGAGTGTGCTGTCCTATGTGCCAAGTAGCAAGGAGTTTGTGCTGTTCTGCATTTCTGAGCCTCTCTCACCAAGTGAGTCAGGTCTGGCCAGAGGCATGGACAGCCATGAGTAGCTCCTCCCAGGCCATCCTGACACCACTCTTCTGTCCGACCTCTACATCATTGAGCTGTGCTCATTGCCAGCTGAATCCACAAGCCAGGGGAGCCCTGGAGCCCTGAGTCACTGTGTGGAGAGGATGAGCTTTGGTGGCTCCCTGGCCCACATCATGGACCAAAAAGAGCAAGATTTTATGGGGTACAGACACTGAAAAGGCCTTCATGGCAGCCCTACATTATTACCCTAATGATACAGGTTTTGATGGACAAATAGAAACTCCCTACTTGACCACAGAGTAAAGTATCAAACCTTTAATGAGTGACACTCCATCTCTCATCTTCGTTTCACCCCTTAAAATAGGGATGTGTTGATTTCATTCACCAGCATTACTTCTTCCATCTCGCATTCAAGTTGACAGGAAAATTGGAGCCATCTATGGAAGGAGAGAGCATATGAAGACAGGGTATTATTTTTAGTTCATTTTGAGCGCCACTCTGTCGAATACAAAAGAGAAAAATTATTTATCTTTCCTGACCTTTAACAGAGCATAGGTATCTTTTCTACAGTTGAGATCTGTAGATGATTAAAAGGCACGTGCTTCCAACGACAATGCTGCCTTCCTTCATCCTTGTCCTTGGGTAGCGTCACTCCTGGGCCCTGTACCCAGGTCCCAACCAAGACACCGAGAAGTGAATCTGCTCTGTTGACGAGGCCCTGGCCCAGCGTTCCTGGAATGGCACAAAAGGCCCATCCTTGTCACTTGGTGGATGTGGTTTAATGAAGCAGAGGGTCACTGTGGGAGGATTGCACTGCCTTGTGTTGTGTTTTGTGAGATGGTTAAAAGGTTTGACGCTCCTTTAAGAAACCAGTGGTACATGAAGGAGCTGTTCCCCCAAGTGATCACATTAGAGGTGGCTGAGACACAGCAGCTTTATTAAAGGCTGTGGAAGCTCCGTGACGGGATGAGAACATAGCTGTGGAGGTCACTGGTCTGGATGGTGGCCCTCAATCCCACTGACTACTAGTTCCCGTGGGCAATTCCTTATACTCAGCCCTGACCCCAACTAGACCTGCTGGACCAGATTCTCTGGGGCAAGACAACCAAATCTGGGCCACCCCTTTTATTTTTTTAACCTTTTAAAAATATAATTGTAGATTCACATTATTTGTAAGAGATAATGCAGAGGTGGCCCACGTAATCTGACCCGGTTTCCCTCAATAATATCTTACAAAAATCTCACAACCAGGATATTGATAGTGACCCAACCGCCCATGTAGGGGCCAATAGAGAACAGCTCTACCTGATTCTCCTGCACCCAGGACAGTGCCTTCTATTTTATTTTATTTTTTTGGTATATTATTATCACAGTAATATATACACAATGAAATTTACCATTTTAACTATTTTTCAGAGCACAGTCCAGTGGTGTTAAGTGCTCCTTAACACAACTTAACAATCATATTGTTTTGCTGCCCTTACCACCATCATCTCCATCACTGTTCTCATCTTCTCCAACTGAAGCTCTGTCCCCACTAAACAATAACTCTGCATCCACTCCCCCATTACTGGTACCCTCCCTCTTACCTCGATGACTCTGATGGCTCTAGGGAGCTCATGTGAGTGGGATCACACACTATTTGTCCTTTTGTGACTGGCGTATTTCATTGAGCATCATGTCTTCAGGGTCCATCCAGGTTGTAGCATGTGCTACAATGGCCTATTTTTCTAAATTGAATATATTGGGGTGAGATTGGTAATGAAATCAGGGAGCTTTCAGGTATACAGTTCTGTAATACATCACCTGTATGTTGAATTATGTGTCTCACCGCCCTCCCCACTTACCCCAGGTCAGGTCTCCTTCAATCACAATTTATCCTTTCTAAACCCTCTTCTACCCACACCCCTCTCTCTGTGATAATCACCAAACTGCTGTCTGTGTCTATAAGTCTTTACTTTGCTTAATCCCTTCACCTTTTCCCCCTAGTTCCCCAACCTCCTCCCCTCTGACAGCTGTCAGTCAGTTTTCTGCATCTATGAACCTGTTTCTATTTTGATTGTAGTTTATTTTGTTCACTAGATTCTACATATAAGTGAAACCATAAGGAACTTGTATTTCTCTGACTGGCTTACTTCACTTCACTTAGCATAATACTCACCGGCTCCATCCATGCTGTTGTAAAAGGTAAGATTTCCTTCATTTCCTTTTTGTGTGTGTGGGTGAGTCGTATTCCGTTGTGTTAATGTACCACAGCTTTTTCTTCACTTATCTGCTGCTGGGCACTTGGGCTGCTGTGAAATCTTCGCTATTGTAAGTAATGCTGCAGTGAACATAGCATTGCATATATCCTTTCCGATCAGTGTTTCAGGTTTCTGCAGATATATTCTCAGAAGTGGAAATGTTAGGTCATGATGATAGCCATTCTGACAGATGTGAGGTGATACCTCACTGTGATTTTAATTTCCATTTCTGTAATGATTAGTGATGCTCAGCATCTTTTTTATTTGTGTAATAATCATCTGCAGATCCTCGCTGGAGAAGTGTCTGTTTAGGTTCTTTGCTCATTTTTAATTGGATTGTTTAATTTTTTTATGATGTTGAGTTTTTTAAGTTCTTCATAAATTTTGGATATTAAACCCTTATCAGATGTATCATTGGCAAATATGTTCTCCCATTCAGTGGGTTGTCTTTTCATTTTGTTATGGTTTCCTTTGCTGTGCAACAACTTTTTAGATTGATGTAGTCCCATTTGTTTAGTTTTTCTTTTGCTTCTGTTGCCCAAATAGATATATCAGAATAAAAAATATTTCTATGAAAATTTATTGCCTTTATTTTCTTCTAGAATTTTTACGGTTTCAAATCTCACTTTCAAGTCTTTAATCCATTCTGCGTTTATTCTTCAATATGGTGTAAGAAGGTAGTCTGCATTCATTTATTTTTCTACTTATGTGTCCAATTTTCCCAATAGCATTTATTGAGTGGACTATCTTTACCACATTGTATATTCTTGTGTCCTTTGTCAAATATTAATTGACCATAAATGTATGGGTTTATTTCTGGACTTTGTATTCTGTTCCACTGATCTTTATGCCTGTTTTATGCCAGTACCATACTGTATTTATTACTATGGCCTCGTAGTATAGTTTGTTATCAGGTAGCATGATTCCTCCCACTTTGTTCTTCTTTCTCAAGATTACTCTGGCTATTGGTTTGGTTTTATTTTGTTTGTTTTGTGTGTGTGTGTGTGTGTGTGTGTGTGCGTGTGTTTGTGTGTGTGTGTGTGTGTGTTTTGTACTTCCATATAAATTTTTGTGATATTTGTTGTAGCTCTCTGAATTACGTCATTGGACATTTGAACGTTGTTAATTCTTCCTATCTTTGAACACCATATATGCTTTTATTTATTTGTATCTTCTTCAACCTCTTCCTGTCTTCCTTCCTTTCTTTCACTTTCTTCTTTCTTTTACTTCCTTCCTTCTTTCTTCCTTCCTTCCTTCCTTCCTTCCTTCCTTCCTTCCTTCCTTCCTTCCTTCCTTCCTTCCTTCCTTCCTTCCTTCCTTTCTTTCTTTCTTTCTTTCTTTCTTTCTTTCTTTCTTTCTTTCTTTCTTTCTTTCTTTCTTTCTTTTCTTTCTTCATGCTCTTTATTATGTTCAGGTGAATTCCCCCTATTTACATTTCACTGAGAGTTGTTATAATGAATAGGTGGTGTGTTTTGGTGAATGCTCTTTCTGCATCTATTGTTATAATCATGTGAATTTGATTCTTTATTTTGTTTACGATGTACCATGTTTTTTATGTGTAGATACTGTACCAAGCTTGCATCCCTGGAATAAATCCCACTTCATCCTGATGTGTAATCTTTTTAATGTATTACTGGATCCAGTTTGCCAATATTTTGTTGAGGATTTTAGCATCTACATTCATCAGGGATATTAGCCTATAATTTTTTTCTTTGTAAAGTCTTATTCTGGTTTGGGATTAGGAGAATGCTGGACGCATAAAATGAGCTTGGGATCTTCCCTTGTCTTGAGTGTTTTGGATGAGTTTGAGGAGAACAGGTGCTAGTTCTTCTCTGACTGTTTGATGAAATGCACTGTGAAGCCATCCAGTCCAGCACCTGCGTTTGTTGAGAAGTTATTTTTTCTTTTAATTCTCACCTAGTATATATTGTCCAATGAATTTTTTTTTAGAGATGTGGGAGGGAGGGAGGGAGGTAAGAAGGGAGGGAGAGAGGGGAAGGAGAAAGAGAGAGAGAGAGAGAGAGAGAGAGAGAGAGAGAGAGAGAGAGAGAGAGAAGATCAATGTGAGACACACACATCAAATGGTTGTCTCACACACACATACACCTCAACAGGGGGCAGGGGTGAACCTGCTTCCCAGGTACGTGCCCTTGACTGGGAATCGAACCCATGATCCTTTGTTCCGTGGACCACAGCTCTAAGCACTGACACACAATGGCCTGAGCTTCATTGATCTCTTGTTTGTTTTTTACTGCTTTGTTTATTTCTGCTCCGATCTTTATTATTTTCTTTATTCTTCTCACTTTATGGTCTTTGTTTTTCTTTTGCACTAGTTCCTCTAAGTGTAAAGTTAGATGATGTATTTCAGATTTTTCTTGTTTCTTGAGGTAGGTCTGTAATGTTATGAATTTCCCTCTTAGGACTGCTTATGCTGTGCTCCATAGCGTTAGGATTGTTGTGCTCTCATTTCCATGTGTTTCAAGGTATTATTTCATTATTTCCTTGATCTCATTGTTATCTATTCATTGTTTAGTAACATGTTAATTAGCCTCCAAGACTTTCTGAGTTTTACAGTTTTTTCTTTTTCTTTTTCTGTTTTCTTTTTTCCTATGATTATTAATTTTTATTGTGGTCAAATAAATATAAGATTTAGAGTTTTATCCACATTTAAGTATACATCAAGTATATTGACATGCAATTCTCACCACCATGTATCCCCAAATTTTTATTGTTTATTTTTGCTTTTCATTGCTTTTATTTCTCTGTTAATAAATTTATTGGGGCAGGGTGGTTTTAGGTGTGTACAATTCAGTAATAGATCACTTTTGATCAGTTTTTCTAATTGACTTCTAGTTTTATACAGTTATGATCAGAAAAGATTCTTGATATGATTTCAATCTTCTTAAATTTACTGAGACTGTTTTTGTGCCCTAACATGTGGTCTATCTAGATAATGTTGCATGTCCACTTAAAAAGAATGTATATTCTACTGCTTCAGGGTGAAATGCTCTGAAGATACCAATTAAATCCATTTGATCTATTGTGTTATTTCAGTCCACTCTTTTTTTTTTAAAGACTAGGTGTGAGGCCGCCCTGCGCAAGGGTGAGACAGCGCCCAAGTCTCCCCCCCACCTTCTCCCTCCCCCCCCCAGCCCCCGCCCATCTCCCTCCCCCCCCAGCCCCCGCCCTTCTCCCTCCACCCCCACCCGCAGGGGCCCCAGCCAAGGAGGAGGTCAGGGCCCAAGTCTTCCCCCCCACCTTCTCCCTCCCCCCCCAGCCCCCGCCCATCTCCCTCCCCCCCAGCCCCCGCCCATCTCCCTCCACCCCCACCCGCAGGGGCCCCAGCCCAGGGGAGCCAGGGGAGCCTAGGGGAGCCTAGGGGAGCCAGGGGAGCGTGTCACACGCTAGGGGAAAGGAACGCTTCACTGATTTGAGTGTCACCCTTGCGCAGGGGCCACCCTAATCTCGTCTGTATTGTTCCAGCTTTAGTTTATGTGCTGCTGCTGCTGCTGCTGCTGCTGCTGCTGCAGAGTCCAGCACCAGGCCACTCTTTGCTTCTTGATTTTCTGTGCGGAAGATCCAGCCATTGATGCCAATGGGATGTTAAAATCCCCTACTACGTCTGTATTATTGTTGAACTCTCCATTTATGTACATCAGGATTTGATTTACACATTTACTTGCTCTTATGTTGAGGAAATACATGTTTGCAAGGGTTATATCCTCTTGTTGGATTGCTCTCTTTATCATTCTGTGGTGTCCATTCTTATCGCTCAATATAGCCTTTGTTTTAAAGTCTATTTTGTCAGCTCTAGGTTTACCTCCCCGGCTTATTTTTCATTTGTATTTGCATGAAATACCTTTTGCCATTCCCTGGCTTTTTGTCTGTATATCTTTCATTCTGAGATAGGTCTCTTGTTGACTGCATATATGTGGTTCTTGATTTCTTATTGATTCAGCTACCATGTCTTTTAATTGCAGCAGTCAAGCCACTTACATTTAAAGTGATTATTCGTAGATATGTTTTATTCTTTTAACTCTGTTTCCCTTTTATTCCTTCTTGATAGTTCTTATACTAATGGTTTGGTGGTAACACACTTCTTTTGCTGTTTCTTGTCTGGGAAGCTCTTTATTTCTCCATCAATTTTAAATGACAGCCTTGCTGGGTAAAGTAGTCTTGGTTGAAGGTCCTAGCTTTTCATTATTTTGAATATTTTGTGCCAATCCCTACTGGCCTGGTATGTTTCTGTAGAGAAATAAGCTGACAATCTTATGGGAGCTCCCTTGTAGGTAACTGACCATCTTTCTTTTGTTGCTTTTAAGATGTCCTGTCTTTAATCTTTGTCATTTTCATTATGATGTGTCCTGGTGTCAAGCCTTTTTGGGTTCATCTTGTTTGGGACTCTGTGCTTCCTGGACTTGTGTGTCTCTTCCTTCACCAGGTTAGGGAAGTGTTCGGTCATTATATCTTTTCATATGGTGTAGTCCCTTAACCTTTCTTTTCTCCTTGTACTCCTATAATGTGGATGTTGTTAATGTTTCATGTTGTCCCAAAAGTCCCCTAAACAGTCCTCATTTTTAAAAGTTCTTTTTTCTTTTTGCTGCTTTTGTCTTCGGTGACCTTGTCTTCCAAATCACTAATTTGATTCTCTCCTTAATCAAATTATTTATTTTCTCTAGTGTATTCTTCATTTCAAAGATTTTACTCTTTATTTCGGACTGGATCTTTTATATGGCTAAAATGTTCTTTTTCATGCCTACTATCAGTTTTCAGGTTCCCACTGATTTCATCCATTCTTCACCTAACTTCAATTAACATCCTTACAACCATTTATATATATATATATATATATATATATATATATATATATATATATATATATATGCAGTATCTGGAATATTGCTTGCCTCACTTTGTTTAGCATTTTTTTCTGGATGTGTCCCCTGTTCTTAAATGTGGGGCATATTTCTTTGCATTTTGGCTGCCTCTGTGTGTTTGTTTTTTTGTATTAAAATCCAGGTCTTGGTAGTGTGGCTTCGTGTAGTAGGAGTCCTGTGGAACCCAGTGGCAATTTCTTCTTGATCATCTGAGTTGTGTGCTCCAGGGATGTCCCGTGTGTGTTATGTGAACCTTCCTGTGGCAGTTGATTCTTGAAGGCTGTTGGCCCATGCATGTACTGAGTCGATGCTTACGCTAGTTGGCTGCGACCACAGTGTACCCTGCCTACAGGGTAGTGTATGAGCTGCTGACAGGTGTTGACCACGTGGAGCGCAATTCATCTCCAGCGGGGTCTGGTGCCTGCCTAGATCTCTCTCTGGATATGCCGCTTCTGAGGCTAATTGTATCCTTCTCTGATGTGCTCTGAAGCTGGCTATCAGCTTGTTGGTCCTGGGGCTTCCTGGGAAGGACTCTGGTGCTGAACATTGTCAGATGCTTGATGTGACTCTCCCAGGGCAACCTATTTGCATCTACAAAGCAATTCACAATTTGTGACAGCCTCTGCTGGGGCACAGTGAGCACAGGAAGGTCCAAGCAGGGCACCAAAGCTGGCTTTGACTAGCATTGAGCCTGGGGACAGGTCAGCAAAAGTCCCAGAGCACACCATGTTCTGCCTCCCTGTCTGCCTCCATCTGCCGGGTGCCTTTTGTCTCAGTTAATGAAAGAGTCTCTTGAAGCACTCAAGTTGCATGAGGTAGGTTCTCAGGGAGTCCCCAGGTAGAGGTGAGTGGTGTTCACCAGATTGATGCAGGTTCAAGCTCAGTGTCAGTGTTGGGTCTGAGGCCACTCAGCAAATGTCCCAGGGTATACCACGTCCAGCTGCCACCCGCTGGGTCCTCACACATCTTTGAGCAGTGTACAGAAGACACAGACCCGGCATTGTTTGTAGGAGGAGAATGAAAAAGTCAAAAGAGGCTGCTTCCCAGGATTGAAGATGTCTGGAATCTGTAGTCTGAGATCAGCCGTGTGAGCTTAAGGGCTTTGCAGAGGGTCTGTGGATTCTCAAAGGCCAGAGAGCTGCTTCCTGTTGTAGATGACTCATGGGTCCCCTGGGATGCCACAGGGGAGCAAGAGCATGGCAGGATCATGAAGGTGTGATGCCCTCATCATGTAGTGAAAAGTAGAGTCCCCTCATGGGTGGCTGATTTCAGCAGATTCATCCCTCCATTTCTGTCCTAAGAGAACTGGAGCTCTCTCCAGACTTCCAACCACATGCATGCTCACTGGCTTCCCGGGCAGCACTGTCCCTGCCTTCTTTCCTCAAGGCTGGGTGAGCCAGGCTGGCTGGAGCGTAGGGAAGGGAGGATAGAGTTCGGTTTGGTGGGTTGAAATGCTGTGAGAACCTTTAAGGCTTAAATTTATTTTTTCTGTTTCTACTCCCACACTACAACTAAGCAGCCAAAGTGATGCTTAGCTCACTCTCAAGGAAGCACAGTTCTGCCCTGCACCAGTGCCACACAACACCAGAGAAGTGAAGGGAGCTACTGGAGGAAGAAGACAGGGCATTCCTCTCCCAGCAGTGTAACACCCTCACAGGCATGATTCTGTCTGGAGACCTGACCACTGCTGGAGCGCTAAAGGCTTTTAGGCACAGAGTGCATTGATCTGATTTATATTTTTTAAAGATCACTCTGATTTGCATTTTTATTAAAAATTATTTTACTACTTTAAATTTTATTCAATTAGGGATGACATTCAATATTAGTTTCAAGTGTACAAAATAGTGGTTAGACATTTGTATAACATATAAAGTCATCTCCTGATAAGTGTAGCATGGGATATCTTTGAAAAGGGTATTAATCCTATTCATGAGGGCTCCACCCTCATAACCTAATCAACCTCAAAAGACCCACCTTTTACTTATTTTTAATCAACCTTATTTGGGTGACATTCATTAATAATATTGCATAGGTCATGTGTGCAATTCTATAATGCACCATCTGTATATTGTATTGTGTGTTCACTGCCCTCATGTCAAGTCTCCTTCCATCACCATTTATCCCCCCCATGCCCTCTTCTCCCTCCCCCACCTGTCACCCGCCAACCCCACCCCCTACTCCCCACACCCCACCCCTACCTGCCACCCCACACCCCCAGCCCCCACCTGCCTCACCACACCCCACACCCACAGCCCCCATGTGCCACCCCCACCCGCCAGCTCCTATCCCCCACCACTACCCCTCGCCCCCACCTCCCACTCTTACCCTCCAACCCCACCCCCCACCCACCACCCCAAATACCACACCCCACACCACCCACCCACCCACCTCCCATCCCCCACCCCCTACTATCCAGCCCCCACCCACCAGCCCCCACCCTCCACCCCCCACCCCCCTTCCCCTGTTTGTGATTTGACATTTGAAATGATATTTGAGATGTGTCTTGAGAGCACGGGTAGGATTTAGACAGATGAAGAAGGTGAGAATGTGCTTCAGGTACAGAGAGTGGACACTCGGCCTGGAGGCAGGAGAGATGAACACTGCAGAGACCAGAGCATATGCCCCTCAGATGCCTGTGAGTGAGGGGTAAGGGTAGGGAAACAGAAGACCCTCCATGGAGGGGAAAGGCAGAGGGATAAGGGGACCAACCACAGAGTGGTCAGAGCAGGGGAGACAGTGGCCCCTCCATGAGAAGGCAGGGCAGCGGGGACAGGGGACCACGGGAAGGGCCAATGGACAGGTAGGACAGGGAATGCTGCTAAGGGGCAGGGCTGGGAACAAGGGCCCCACCATGGGGAAACAGGGGACTCTCCATGAAGGGGTCTGTTTCCCCTGTTACCTATCTCTACTCCCATGTCCCCCCTTCCCTGGCCCCTCCATGGATGGTGCCCTAACCCCACTCTCCTGCTCAGACTATGTGGGGTCCTTTGTCCTCCCTGCCCTGCTACCTCCATGGAAGATGCCCTCTCCCCACTGCCCTGCCATCTATTTAAGGACCTGTGCCAAAATCCTTGCTGTCTCAAAGTAGGGTTCCCTATCCCCCCAGCCTCTCCTCTCCATGGAGGAGTCCCTGTTCCCTCTCCTGTATGACCTGTCCCTCCATGTAGGATTCTGTCTCCTCCCTGCCCTTCTCCCTCAAACTGGGGTTTCCTTTCCCCACTGCCTGACCCCTCAAAGTGAGGTTCTCTGTCCCCCTGCTGTGCGCCCTCCATGAAGGAAACTGTCTCCTCCTTGCCCCTTTTCCTCAAAGTGGGGTTCTCTACACTCCTGCCCTGCCCCATCCATGGAGGGTACCTTCTCCTCCCATCCCCTCTCCCTAAAGTTGGGATCCCTGTCCCCCTGCCCTGTTCTGTCAATG
The DNA here is from genome assembly GCF_963259705.1 of Myotis daubentonii. Classification (NCBI taxonomy): domain Eukaryota; kingdom Metazoa; phylum Chordata; class Mammalia; order Chiroptera; family Vespertilionidae; genus Myotis; species Myotis daubentonii. Next base: position 9,029,424 of record NC_081850.1, read on the forward strand.
GATAGTTCTGTCTCTGCCCTGCTCTCTCCAAGTGAGTTTCCCTTTCCTCCTGCCCTCCCCTCTGCATGGGGGTTCCCTGTCCAACTGCCCTGCCCCCTCCCCATAGAGCAGTGGTTCTCAACCTGTGGGTCGCGACCCCTTTAAGCGGTCGAACGACCCTTTCACAGTGGTCACCTAAGTCCATCCTGCATATCAGATATTTACATTATGATTCATAACAGTAGCAACATTACAGTTATGAAGTAGTAACAAAAATAATTTTATGGTTGGGTCATAACATGAGGAACTGTATTTAAAGGGCCAGAAGTTTGAGAACCACTGCCATAGAGGGTTCCAGGTCTCCCCTCTCCTCCCTGCCTTACCCCCCTTTAATTGGGGTTCCCTTTACTCCTGCCCTCCCCACTGCATGTAGGGTTTCCTGTACTCGCTATTCTGTCCCTCCAAGTGCAGTTCCCTGTCTCCCAGCTCTAACTCCTTTCTGAAGGGTTCCCTGTCCCCCTGACCTCCACCCTCTATGGAGAGTCCCTTCTCCTCCCTGCCCTACCCCATCCATGGAGGGCCCCTCTCCCCCCTGCCCTGTCCCATCCATTGAGGGTCCCCTATCTTCCTCTCCCTTCCCACTCCATGGAGGGTCCCTTGTCCTTCCTGCCCAGCCACTTCTATTGAGGGTCCCCTCTTCTCCCTTCCCTGCCCCCTCCATAGAGTGTTCCCATCACCCTACACTCCCCACTCCATGGAGGATACCTTCTCTTCCTTGACCCTCTATTCCATGGAGGTTCCCGACTCCTCCCCACCTGTCCCTTCCATGGAGGGTTCCCATCATCCTACAGTGCCCCCTCCATAGAGGGTCCCTTCTCCTCCCTGCCCTTCCCCTCCATGGAGGGTCCCCTCTCCTTCCTACCTGTGCCCTCCATGGATGGTTCCAATCCCTCTACAGTCCCCCCCCCCATTGAGAGTCCCTTCTCCTCCCTGCTCTTCCTCTCCATGGAAGGTCCCTTCTCCTCCCTGCCTTTTCTCTCCATGGAGGGTCTGCTCTCCTCCCTCACCTGTGTCCTCCATGGAGGGTCCCCACTCCTCCTTACCTGTCCCCTCCATGGAAGGTTCCCATCACCCTACAGTCCCCCTATCCATCAAGGGTCACTTCTCCTACCTGCCCTTCCCCTCCATGGAGGGTCCCCTCTCTTCCCTACTTGTCCCCTCCATGGAGTATTCCCATCCCCCTACAGTGCCCCCTCCATGTAGGGTCGCTTCTCCTCCCTTACCTGTTCCCCCATGGAGGGTCCAAACTCCTCCCTGCCCTTCCTCTCCATGGAGTGATCCTCCTCCTCCCTGACCCATCCCCTCCATTGAGGGTCCCCTCTCCTCCCTGTCTGTCCCCTCCATGGAAGTTTCCCTCCCCCCACTGCCCTGCACCCTCCATGGAGGGTCCCCTCTCCGCCCTGCCTTGCCCCCTACATAGAGGGTCCCATCTCCTCCTTGCCCTTCCTCTCAATGGAGGGATTCTTTTCCTCCCTGACCCGTCCCCTTTATTGAGGGTCCCTTCTCCTCCCTGCCCTTCTCCTCCATGGAGGGTCCCCTCTCCTCCCTGATCCGTGCCCTACATGGAGGGTCCCCTCTCCTCCCTGCCCTGTCCCCTCCATGAAGGGTCCCCTCTACTGCCTACCTGTCCCTCCATGAAGTGTCCTCTCTCCTTCCTAACCCATCCCCTCCATGGAGGGTCCCCTCTTCTCCCTGACCCGTGTCCTCCATGGAGGGTTCCCATCACCCTTCAGTCCCCCCTCCATGGAGGGTCCCTTGTTCTCCCTGGCCCATCCCCTCCATTGAGGGTCCCCTCTCCTCCCTGCCTGTCCCCTCCATGAAGGGTCCCCTCTACTGCCTACCTGTCCCTCCATGAAGTGTCCTCTCTCCTTCCTGACCCATCCCCTCCATGGAGGCTCCCCTCTCATCCCTGCCTGTTCCCTCCATGGAAGGTTCCCTGCAACCACTGTCCTGTACCCTCCATGGAGGGTCCCCTCTCCACCCTGCCCTGCCCCCTCCATGGAGGGTCCCATCTCCTCCCTGCCCTTCCCCTCCATGGAGGGTCCCCTCTCCTCCATACCTATTCCCTCCATGGAGGGTTCCTATCCCCCTATAGTCCCCCCTCCATGGAGGGTCCCTTCTCCTCCCTGACCTGTCCCCTCCATGCAGGTTCCTTCTCCTACTTGACCCAACCCTTCCATGGAGGATCCAAACTCGTCTCTACCCTTCCCCTCCATGGAGGGTAACCTCTCCTCCATACCTATCCCCTCCATGGAGTGCTCCCATCCCCCTACAGTCCCCCCTCCATGGAGGGTCCCTTCTTCTCCCTGACCCATCCCTTCAATGGAGGGTACCCTTTCTTCCCTGCCCTGTACCCTCCATGGAGGTTCTCCTTGCCTCCCGGCCCTGTCCCCTCCATGGAGGGTACCCTCTCCTCCCTGATCCGTGCCCTCCATGGAGGGTCCCCTCTCCTCCCTGCCCTGTCCCCTCCATTGAGGGTCCCCTCTTCTCCCTGACCTGTGTCCTCCATGGAGGCTTCCCATCACCCTTCAGTCCCCCCTCCATGGAGGGTCCCTTCTCCTCCCTGACCCACCCCTTCCATGGAGGTTCCCCTCTCTTCCCTGCCTGTTCCCTCCATGGAAGGTTCCCTGCCCCCTCTGTCCTGCACCCTCCATGGAGGGTCCCCTCTCCACCCTGCCCTGCCCCCTCCATGGAGGGTCCCATCTCCTCCCTGCCCTTCCCCTCCATGGAGGGTCCCCTCTTCTCCATACCTATTCCCTCCATGGAGGGTTCCTATCCCCCTACAGTCCCCCCTCCATGGAGGGTCCCTTCTCCTCCCTGACCTGTCCCCTCCATGCAGGTTCCTTCTCCTACTTGACCCAACCCTTCCATGGAGGATCCAAACTCGTCTCTGCCCTTCCCATCCATGGAGGGTAACCTCTCCTCCATACCTATCCCCTCCATGGAGTGCTCCCATCCCCCTACAGTCCCCCCTCCATGGAGGGTCCCTTCTTCTCCCTGACCCATCCCTTCAATGGAGGGTACCCTTTCGTCCCTGCCCTGTACCCTCCATGGAGGGTCCCCTCTCCTCCCTGCCTGTCCCCTCCATGGAGGGCTCCCATCCCCCTACAGTCCCCCCTCCATGGAGGGTCCCTTCTTCTCCCTGACCCATCCCCTCCATGGAGGGTACCCTTTCGTCCCTGCCCTGTACCCTCCATGGAGGGTCCCCTCTCCTCCCTGCCTGTCCCCTCCATGGAGGGCTCCCATCCCCCTACAGTTCCCCGTCCATGGCGGGTCCCTTCTTCTCCCTGACCCATCCCCTCCATGGAGGGTACCCTTGCCTCCCGGCCCTGTCCCCTCCATGGAGGGTTCCCTCTCCTCCCTGCCTGTCCCCTCCATGGAGGGTACCCTTTCGTCTCTGCACTGTACCCTCCATGGAGGGTCCCCTCGCCTCCAGGCCCTGTCCCCTCCATGGAGGGTCCCCTCTCCTCCCAGCCTTGTCCCCACCATAGAGGGTTCCCTCTCCTTCTTGCCCACCCTGTCCCCTCCATGGAGGGTCCCCTCTCCTCCATGCCCTGCCCCCTCCATGGAGGGTTCACTGCCTTCCGTACCCTGCCCTCTCCATGGAAGGACCCCATCCCCCTGCCCTGCCCCCTCCATGCAGGGTCTTCTGTTTCCCTGCCCTGTCCCATCACTCACAGGCTCTGCGAGGCATGTGCTCTGGTCCCCAGTGTTCATCTGTCCTGCCTCCAGGCCTTGTCCACTGTCTGTACCTGAAGCACATCTCACCGTCTTCATCTGCCCAAATCCTCCCGGGCTCTCAGGACACATGTCAAATATCATTTCAAATGTCAAATCACCGAGTGATCTTTAAAAAATATAAATCAGATCCCCCTATTCTCATGCCTAAAAGCCTTCATGCTGTGACAGCATTTTCAACCCACACTAGGGCCCTCTATGTGCCCCCTGCCCTCTGCTGTTCCCATCCAGCCTGGCTGTCCTTGCCCTGGGGCACTGCCTCTCCTTTTCGGGTGGCTTCCTCAGGTCTCCATGGGGCCAGCTCTGTCTCAACAGCCACTACTCAGTTTAAATATCTTGGAAAGCCCTTCCCTGAGCCTGCTGGGGAGTCACCCTGCTGGGGAGCCCCCACCTAGCCCTAGGGGGGTACACCTGGCAGTGGGTCACAGTACTAACAGAGGTCAGAATGGTAAGACAGGTCATAGAGGTAACCTAGCAACCCTGCCAGGTCAGCCATATGGGCCAACCTCTCCAGTTTTCTTGTGGTGTTTAAAATCAGTGAATAAACATTTATTGACACCAACACACCCCAGGCCCTTTACAGAAAGCACAGGAGGTATGACTCACCCCAAGGTCCTGGCCCTCAGTAACCAGGTGTTCTTCAAAGTGAAAACTGGGTGGGAGGGACTCCACTGGAGTTGCTGGCTTTGAGGCTGGAGGAAGAGATCAAAGGCTGACATTTTTGGGAGCCCCCAGGAAGCTGGGAGTGGCTTTGGATTCTGTCACCTCCCCATGAGCAGGCCCCCCGAGGCCTCCTGGGAGGAGGGCAACCCAATGAACCGCCTCAGGTTTCTGACCCACAGCACCTGGGATCCCACACTTTGTCCTGTGAACCACTGCATTTAAGGTCATTGGTCAGGGCACCAACAGAAATCCTTTATGTCCCTGTGGCTCCCTAGTCATATAAGCTAAGTCTATTTTCTTCATGGCTCTTCCTATCTTCTGAAATAAAGTGTTGCCTTGGTTCTTGTTCACCTGTCTGGCTCTCAGGCCCTCTCAGCACCTGAAAGGTGACCTGTGAAGGCCCCGCCCCCAAGACCCAGGTGGACAGCACACACTTGCTGAATGATTTCCTGAGCAAAGAGCTCTTTTCTGATTTCATATATTTTTTGTTTGTAAGAAATCTGATTCATTAACATGTACATACATATGGTATCTTCATCCTCTTTAGGACATCCCACATAGATTCATGAATTTTTAAAATATCTTAATTTTTTGGTCAAAACCCGTGTCTCAATTTCTTGTTCAGAAATGCAGTAGCTGCTTTGTGACCTGCCTCGGGGAGGAGAGGGTTCTGACTGCAGACCAGGTTCACGCCAGGATGTTGCTCCTGTTCCTGGTCCTTCACAGGCCAGTCCTTTGGCCTCTGGTGGCCAGTTGACCCATGATGTGCCTTTACACCTCATCTCCTGTTCACCAGCCTGGTGTTGCTTCCTGCGTTGGGCACTGTTAGGTTAGGTGGCTCAGGAGGCGGCGCAAGAAATAGAGTCCAGTGAATCAGAAAAGAAAGGAAAGGAAAAGGTTTATTCTGCGTCCCCGGGAGACCCACGTACCCCCAGGACAGGGCACGTGGATTCACGCCAACAGGGAGGGGGGCACTTTTTTTATACTGCAGTTGGGTGAGGGGTGGGGACATGAGCTGAGGAATTCTCTGCCGCAGGGGATGGGCGGGGGTATTCAGAAGAAGTCCCTATCTGTGTGGGGGTATGTGGATTCAGGGAGAAGAAGCCGGTATCTGTGTCTGGCACGTTGATCTGTGAGAAATTCCAGGGGAAGTCCATTGTCTCATCACATGTATCTGATCCTGGGCTCTCTCTGACCTAACATCCTGGCCTTTTGGTGATAAGGGACGGCGACTCTTTCTAGCTACTTCCAGCTGACCACGGGCGGCGAAGGGGGGGCGGTTAAAGGCCAGGGTTTGGCAGAGGCAGGTCGGAGGGGAGCCGAGTGTAGGGATGGAGCAGGACCTGATTCACAGTCACTCGTGACATCTCTGCGATCCGGGAGCGGATGAACTTGAGGAGGCAGGGGCTAGGAGAAAAAAGACACAGATGAGAATCAGGGGCCCTATCATGGGTAGGACCCAGGTGGCTAAGGGGCTTTGGAACCAGCCGGAAGGAGAGTTGTCCTGGAAGTGTCCTGCATGTAGTTCTTCACTCAGCTTAGTCAGGGTCTGTACGTTTACGTTTTGCTCCACTACTCCGGCTCGATGTAGTAACAGCATTCTTCCTGAAGGAATATACAGGTTCCTCCTTTTTCTGCAGTCAGAAGGTCTGAGGCAAGCTGGTTCTGTAGGGCTACTTGGGCTACTGATGTCACTTGCTGCTGTAGGGAGGCTAAAAGAGGCGGTAGTAGACTCCAGGGCTAACTGGAGCTTGTCATTAAAGTACTGAGCAGTGACCAGACTGTTCCCAAGGGCCCCCAGTGAGGCCTACCGAGGCAGCAATACTCACCCCTAACATGACAGGGAGGAAGGCAGCCCGGCAGGTCCAGGGATGGGATGGAGCGAGCAACCAGTGAGCTGCGACTCTCCATACAAGGTTAGTTGGGGAACTACTGTGACCAGGAAGCAAGGCCCGGGGTCAGAGGAGTTCATGCAGTTCCTTAAGGTGCCGTTGCACCAAAAGAAGGTACCTGGGCTGGCCTTGGTGAGACTGGCTGCGGTGTAGTTCTGGGTGCAGTTCCATGTGACTCCCCCTCCGGTTACCGGATTACTGGTCTGGTAGCACATCCGTGGGGGCAGGATGGGCTCTGGAGTTTCGGGTTCCCAAAGGGAAATGCCAGCCACGGGAGGCTGATATTCACCTTTCCCTTGGGTTCTTGGAGAAGTCGTGAGTGGGACGGCAGCCAGCAAAGACCTGCCGGGTGACTTGTTTGCCATTCTGGTAGTAGGTTTCACGGACCTTGAACCTCCACACATAAGTGGGTGGGGGTGGGTGTAGGTTGCTGAGGGCCAGGAGGAGAAGGAAGAGGGGAGGGCGGTTAAGGCAGACCTTAGTGGGGCCCAACACCTCACATTTATAGAAGTCTTGTTGCTTTGGGTTCCTCTTGAGTCTGGAGAGGTGGTGCCAGGACAGGTCATCAAGCTGGGGTCGCCAAGCAGCTTGGCCGCAGTGGGGGCTGTGAGGATTACAGTGTGAAGTCCTGTCCACCTAGGCTCCAAGGCTTGTGGTTGTAGGTTCTTAAGGAGGACCGAGTCACCAGGGTGAAGGGCTGGTCTTGGGAGTCCTGGTCGGTCGGCTCTGGCTTGGGCAGAAACCTGTTCTCATGTTCTCGGAGCAATTGCCTGGTTAAAGACAGATATGGGAGATACGTACCCAGGGGGAGGGGGTCAGTAAGAAGACGGTGGTTGAGCAAGAAGAGTCAAAAGGGCTCAAGAAAATGGGGCTCCTTGGTGTAGCCGGAGTTTGGTCAGGGCCATGGGCAGGAGGTCTGGCCAGGAGCTGCGAATTTCTAGAGAGAGTTTAGTTAGATGGTCCAATAGGTTGGAATTGAGTGGCTATGATGAGGGTTTGAGCCAGTGACAGAAATCCAGCAGGATGTAGAGGAGGAGGGACTGATGTCAGAGAGTAGATGGAAAGTTGTGTTGATGAGGGTGGGCATAGGAGTAGGTCCAGGGTTTGTAAATAGAGAGTGACACTAGAGGATTTCCCATCCAGACAGTAGAATTGATGACTCCCTCATCATTCCATGTCCCGTTTCACCTGAAAATATGAAAAACCTGAGCAGAATTGGAGGGTCCCTTGCCAGGTAAGAGCCTGTGAGGAATGATGGGTCATCCGGTCCTGGATGGTTTCATCGAATCTTCTTCGGGGATGGTGGGAGGCACTCAGTGAGCCTGAGAGAGGTAGGTATTGCAGCGAAAGTGGGAGGAAATGTTAGAATGCGCTGTTATCCAAGGGAAAAGGGATTGGACGGAGCAGTGGAAGCCAGGGACCTGAAGGCTGGAGAAAAGGCGGGGAGGGAGGGAGCAGGTCGCACAGCCTGTTCCCAGGCCTCTAGCCGCTTGGATTTTAAAACTGTCGCATTTTTCCTTTGGGAAGGGTGAAGGGGGATGGGGCGAGGTCAGAGCAGTTTTCAGTTCAGAGGAGGGGACAGTCGTGGAGGAGAGGAGAAAAGGCGTTCACAGCGAAGACTGAGGTAGACGACGACTGAGCTAGGCAAAGACTGAGCTAGGCTACTGTGGTCTGGGACAACAGGGCCCCATGATGGGACACATGGCAGTGGAGGATCGGTGTCCCTGTAAAGGGAGGGGGCCAGGAGTGGAAGGAGCAGGGAAGCTGAAGGGCTCAGAGTGAGCTGCAGAGTGGCCACTAGGATGGTGAGGATGTCTCCTCCTGACAGGGGCATGGGGCATGCTATCATCAAGGAGGCAGGGAAGGGGTCCGGTGGCCAGAGGGCAGGTGGATTTGCCGTCAGTACCCATGTCCGAGATCTTGGAAGGATAAAGGGGCCCTAAAAAGGAGGGCAGGACAGAGAAGGCAGCCCCCATGTCAACCAGGAAGGTGACCTACTACCTTCATTGTGACCCGAGGCTTGGCTAGGGTGATCGGAGTAGTGGAGTCAGGGCGTCTTCAGTCTTCAGCCAGTCCCAGCATGGCCAGTGGCGGTGCATCATGGCCCGGAAGGGTGGTCCTTTCACGCTGAGATGTAAAGGGCCCACCACTTTTCCAGGGCAGTCACTCTTCCAGTGACCATTTTGACCGCATGCCGGGCAGGGCTTGCTCGGAGCTCGGGGCCAGGGGCACTGCATTGCCCAGTGGCCTTCATTTCCGCATTTGAAGCATTCTCCGGTGGCGTTCCTTTCATTGCACCCCCACCGCTCACAGCCCCCTTAGGGCCATGGCGGCTGCCGTCAACCTCAGGGCCACAAACAACTAAGGCGTGTCTGCAGGTCTACCTCCTGTGGAAGGCAGGCCTCCCATCTGACTGTGCCTGCTCCTCCAGGGCATTAAGAACCTTCAAGGCCATTTTTCACTCGATCTCGGACCTGGGTTTGAGGACCAATAAAGACCTTAAAGGTCGGGTTAGAGAGTGGGGGGCATAGATTCAGACTATGCCCTCAGTTCCTGGACGGGACTAGGGCAGGGGTAGAATGGGCGCAGAAATGGAAGAGGCTGTTTTGGAGCTGACGTTCTTAGGATTTGGGCTCTAGGGGAGAAGGAAGCTGCTCGTTAAGAGGGTCTGAAGAGAGCACAGCTGCAAACTCTCGCAAAGGGAACTGGTCGGCCACCAGTGAATTAAAGTGCTGGCAGTCATGGTGGCGGAGTTTCAGCAGAGTGCACAGAGGAAGGCGGGCACAGAGGAAGGCGGGCGGTTAGACCTTAGGGCACTGTGTGGGGTACAGGTTACTGAGGCAGGCCTGTAAGGGAAGGGGAGAGCGCGGGAGAGGTGGCCTGGGTGGGCTTGGGAGAGGTATCGGCAGTTGAGTTTAAAAGCCGCAACCTCCCAGGGGCAGAACGGAGGAGGAAGGACAGAAGGAAGGCAGAGCCTAGGGACGCGTGTGTGCTGACTGGGAAAGCAGGCAGGGGCAGGGGCGGCAGGGGACTTGAGTTTCCAGCTCCCGCAGCGGCTACAGCGTTAGCGGCTGCGGTGGTGCTCGGATGGACCGACTGCGCGGCAGCTGAATGGGGAAAGGGGCACAGTGCTCGCGGTGGCGGCGCAGCGTGCAGGGACTGGGGTTGTAAAAGGCGGTTTGAGTTTCAGCCGACGTGGGGCGGGCAGAAGAGGGGAGGCGGGGTCAGGAGGTGGAAGAAGGCATGGCTGGAGGAAGGTCCAGCAGGGAGGAGGAGGGGAGAGTGTGGACGGACAGGGGCACGAGGCCGGTGGGAGAGCGGCGGCTTACGCCAGGGGAATTTGTGGTGGCCTCTGGTGAAGGGGGGGTGGGGGGACGCGGAGACGATGGACCCCCACATGCACCACACACACCGCGGGCTCAGCGGTGCGGGGAGCAGCACGGCGCAGGGACAGCCCCGAGGGAGGAGGAAGGACAGGACTAGGAGAGATGGTGGAAGGAACTGTGGGGGAGGGACGGGGAACGCAGAGAGATGGAGAGAGGCTGAGAGAGAGACTGAGAGAGAGAGACTTGGGCAAATTTCCCAGTTCACTGGCAGAAATTACTGAGGTCGGTGTGACGGTAAAGTCAGGGTCCCAATTTCATACTGAGGCCATGGACGCAGGTCCGGGACAGGCCCCATGTTTAGCCAGATCGGTGAGCCGGCACCCTAGAGGTGTGCTCAGGTCAGGTTTGGAATTTGGATTCCCCGTGCGCAATACCCGTGGCCTGTAGCGGGGCTAAAGGCTGGCGTCCCAGCGGTTTAACCCACGCTACGGACAGACGGAGGGACCGTGGGCGGGGTAGAGGCGTCCCTGTTACCCCCCCAGGTCCGGAGGAGCCTTCCTGGAAGGGTCCGGAGAGGCAATCTCTGACGTGGCCACGTTTTACGGACAGAGATGCCGGCGGGTGTGCGGCCACATGGGACCGGCACGGGGGCGGGGCGGGACTCACCGCTGATGCTGCCTAACTGGGAAAAGTTGCTGAGCTGAAGAGATGAGGTCCTGGTGGGTCCAGAGCCACGAGGAGGGAGAGGCGGGCACCCCGAGCCATGGAGGGACGGCCAAAGGGAGTGCTCGCACCACCCGGGTTTCAAGGCACCAAATGTTAGGTTAGGTGGCTCAGGAGGCGGCGCAAGAAATAGAGTCCAGTGAATCAGAAAAGAAAGGAAAGGAAAAGGTTTATTCTGCGTCCCCGGGAGACCCACGTACCCCCAGGACAGGGCACGTGGATTCACGCCAACAGGGAGGGGGGCACTTTTTTTATACTGCAGTTGGGTGAGGGGTGGGGACATGAGCTGAGGAATTCTCTGCCGCAGGGGATGGGCGGGGGTATTCAGAAGAAGTCCCTATCTGTGTGGGGGTATGTGGATTCAGGGAGAAGAAGCCGGTATCTGTGTCTGGCACGTTGATCTGTGAGAAATTCCAGGGGAAGTCCATTGTCTCATCACATGTATCTGATCCTGGGCTCTCTCTGACCTAACAGGCACAAGGTGCAATATACAGATCCTGTAACATAGAACCCACACCTGAAACCTATATGTTCTTGTTGACCAATGGATTTAATAAATAAAAATATTTAAAAATATTTTTTTTTAAACACACATTAGTTATTTTGCAGATTGAAACTGGTTCAGGGAGATGAAGTGACTGGTCTGAGGTTCCCCAATATTCCCACTGCCCCTGATTCTGAATGCCCAGCACTTTCTTGTCTTTCTCCCATTAGACTTCAAAGGTCCTGCCTTTTAAAAATCCTAAGAAGTTAAAAAAAACAGTAGGAAGCTTCAAACCTCCTTTGGAAAGCAAACTTTAAGTCAGCAGAGTGGAACATCTTCTCTATCAGTGTTTCTTTGCTTCTTTGTTCATTCATTTGCCAAATGTATGTTTTACAGACATTTCTAGAACTGACCTTTTCAGTACTGGATCTCCCTCCCAGAAGGTGCTTAGGCCTGTGCTAGGACCAAAGAGTCCCTAGTGCTGAGTGGGAATTCAGCAATGAATTTTGAAGGTTTCTTTTTAAGAAATATATACAAATTCTGAATTTACTTTTATCACTAGATACCAGCAAGGGTTCTCTCCTCACAAGAGCCTTTATGCTATTTTCACAAGACCCCTGCTCAGTATCTGGTGAAAGGAAGCTCAGCTTATTTCACAGAAACGCAACAGCTGAAACCACAGCACTATTTTTATAATAAGAAATTTCTTTTGCACATTGTAGCAAGAAAGAAAAACCTTTAAGAAGAAATGTCAGATATAGTTAAAGTTTTGTATGAATAAAGATATGTACGGCTCAAAGTTGCAAATATATTCAGTTATGTTAAATGTGCAGAAGAAATATAGCTTATTTATTTATTTCTAAATGAATTTTCTGTTGAGTCCCCCACCAGAGGATAGAGTGGAGAGGAGCAAAAGAAAATATTTAGCCAATTTAATATCTGAGTTCAGCCTCATGAATGGAATCCTGTCTTTAAATAAACCCAGTGCCTTTCCCATTGATGTTATATAGGACGGGAGGCAGAGCTATTTTGTTTTTATGGCAAGAGGGGCAGAGTCTTTGTATCTCCTATTGTCTCTCAGGGAGTAGCTAGCCTGGGTCCATGTGTGGGGTCCTACTCCAAGTTTCCCTTTGAAGTTCTACATGCAGCATCCCTCCTGGGGGTTCCCAGGCTGCCCTGATAATCCCAGGGGAGCAGTCCTCAGCCCTCCAATTCTAACCCCAGTGTCTGTGTGTCCCCCTCTCCCCTCTGAGAGTCCTGGCTGCAGAGGAGGGGACAGGAGGCATCTGCAGCGCCCTGTCCTCAATCTCTTTATTTGTTCCCATAGTTACCAGAGCTCAGAAGGCTTTGCTTCTACTGCCTATTCATACAGACCTTCCCTGAAGGAAAATTTGAGAACATTGGAAAACAGGGCAGGTAGAGACTTTTCAAGAATATGTAAGTGTTTACAAAGTATTTGAGAAAGTTAATTTCCAAACTCTTCGTTTCTTTTAGGTGCTCTTTTCACATTTGATCTGCCTGAGGAGTCATCTGTGATTTTTTTTTTCCATCTCACCTTTCACAGTCTCTCATTTTAGTAAAGAAAACCATGCCTTCCCCACCTCCTCCCAGAAATCTTACCATTGCCCCTGGGTGTGACACTCTCCAGCCCTCTGAACTATGACTGCATACCAACTAATGGCACCCAGTGAAGCAAACCCTGTCTGAGAAGGAATTCTTAGGGTGATCTGAAGGCAGCAGGGAAAACAAAAGCAGAGACTTCAGAGGAAGTTGGAGCCTTTGTCACCTCCAGCTACACAAATGTTAAACACAGCCTGACACCTGACCAGACAGTGTAAAATCTCACAGTGCTCAAAATGGTTGATAAAAGGGAAAAATGGGTTATTTTTTGTTAAATAAACACCTGCATAATAAGAACTAAAAAAACCTAGTTTTCTTCCACAATTCAGGCACATTACATGTACTGTTCTAATCCCACAATAGTCCCTGTATGCCTCCCATTTTAGAAAGCAGGGAACTGAAGTCAGAGAACTGAAGACAGGAGACCAGAATTGGTGGGCTCCAAATCCAGCCAAGTCGGCTCCCCCAGAGCAAGCTGCCTCCTGTGTCCAGGGTTTCCTCGTCCTCCCTGATGGAGAGTCTGAGCTTCCATTCATAAGACACATACTGGTGCCTTCATGAATTTCAACCAATTTCCAAGAGCACCAGTGGGAAAAGAATTTTTACGCTTAAGGACTAGCAATAGGGACACAGAAGAGACTCTCATTCAGAACAATTCAAGCATAGAAAATGTTTGACAGATCTGCTTCCGAATAAATGAATGAATGTCACACTGGGCTCAGCGTTTAGACAGGTGCAGCTACAGAGAGAATCCAGAGACCACTCAGCTGCTCTGTAGACATGGGAGCATCCTACAAATGACACTTGCCTTGACAACTGCCTTGGTGACAAGAATTATGCAGACGGCTTGAGCAGATATACAAAACTTCATATAAATAGAAGAAGGCTGAAGGGGAGAACCAAGATGGCGGCATAGGTTAACGCCGGAGTTTGCTGCTTTGAACAACTACTTCAAAAGTGAAACTAAAACATGGAACGGACATCACCCAGAACCACAGGAACGCTGGCTGAGTGGAAGTCCTACAACTAGGAGGAAAGAGAAACGCATACGGACACTCAGAGGAGGCGCAGTGCTGAAGTCAAATTCTGAGGTGCGGAGTGCGCCGAGCGGGCTGGCGGCGGAGGGTGCGATTGTTGTTTTCAATCGGGAGGGAGTCGCAGACTCTGAGCTCCAGATACAGGCGAGTCTTTAGGGACCCAGGCTCAAACGGGAGAAGCGGACTGTCTGGCTTCGGTCAGAGCGAGTGCAGCTTTCTCTCCGAGCTTTGCAGCGGGTGCTGGGACTCAGAGAGGCAGAGCCCCTGGGGACAGGACTGAGAGCCACCATAACTGCTCTCTCCGGCCCACCCTGTTGATCCTGTGACCCGCCCTACCCAAGCCCTGCACAGAGGCCTTTGCCGGATAGCCTCAGGCAAAGGCTAGATTAGCACCTCCCTAGAGGACAGAAGTTCTCTCACTGCTGACACAGCTGATTCTCATAGCCACTTGGCCTGGAGGTCAAACCCTCCCTGGAATTAGCTACAACAATCAAGATTTATCTATAAGACTTCGAACAAAGACCACTAGGGGGTGCACCAAGGAAGCATAACAAAATGCGGAGACAAAGAAACAGGACAAAATTGTCAATGGAAGAAATAGAGTTCAGAACCACACTTTTAAGGTCTCTCAAGAACTGTTTAGAAGCTGCCGATAAACTTAATGAGATCTACACGAAAACTAATAAGACCCTCGATCTTATATTGGGAAACCAACTAGAAATTAAGCACACACGGACTGAAATAACGAATATTATACAGACGCCCGACAGCAGACCAGAGGAGCGCAAGAATCAAGTCAATGATTTGAAATGCGAGGAAGCAAGAAACACCCACCCGGAAAAGCAAAATGAAAAAAGAATCCAAAAATGCGAGGATAGTGTAAGGAAGCCTCTGGGACAGCTTCAAGCGTACCAACATCAGAATTATAGGGGTGCCAGAAGATGAGAGAGAGCAAGATATTGAAAACCTATTTGAAGAAATAATGACAGAAAACTTCCCCCACCTGGTGAAAGAAATGGACTTACAGGTCCAAGAAGCGCGGAGAACCCCAAACAAAAGGAATCCAAAGAGGACCACACCAAGACACATCATAATTAAAATGCCAAGAGCAAAAGATAAAGAGAGAATCTTAAAAACAGCAAGAGAAAGAAACTCAGTTACCTACAAGGGAATACCCATACGACTGTCAGCTGATTTCTCAACAGAAACTTTGCAGGCCAGAAGGGAGTGGCAAGAAATATTCAAAGTGATGAATACCAAGAACCTACAACCAAGATTACTTTATCCAGCAAAGCTATCATTCAGAATTGAAGGTCAGATAAAGAGCTTCACAGATAAGGAAAAGCTAAAGGAGTTCATCACCACCAAACCAGGATTATATGAAATGCTGAAAGGTATCCTTTAAGAAGAGGAAGAGGAAGAAAAAGGTAAAGATACAAATTATGAACAACAAATATGCATCTATCAACAAGTGAATCTAAGAATCAAGTGAATAAATAATCTGATGAACAGAATGAACTGTTGATTATAATAGAATCAGGGACATAGAAAGAGAATGGACTGACTATTCTTGGGGGGGAAAGGGGTGTGGGAGATGTGGGAAGAGACTGGACAAAAATCGTGCACCTATGGATGAGGACAGTGGGTGGGGAGTGAGGGCGGAGGGTGGGGCGGGAACTGGGAGGAGGGGAGTTATGGGGGGGGAAAAAAAGGAACAAATGTAATAATCTGAACAATAAAGATTTAATTAAAAAAACAAAAAACAAACAAACAAAAAAAACTTCATATAAATAAAAAAAATCTTTAGTTGTTGTTTTTTAAGTGAATTACTGAATCTTTTATAACTTATTTTGGCTTTTGCAAAAGTTCAAAAAATTCCACATTCTTTTTATAGTTTTTTCTTTTATTCATTTTTTCCCGAGACATTGGAAAAACATAAAAAATAAAGGCATCTTGAAAGAAGAACATAAAATCCTCCATAATTACACATCCCACAGTTAACAGATAATAGTTTGATATTTTTCCCTTGTTTCTTTTATATATATATCTATCTATATCTATATATACATATACATATATATATATACACAGTATAAAATTGCCAAATTTGGAATTATATATTCAAATGTGTATATATACATGTATTTATAAAAATATATGTACACATACTTTTTGCTTCCTCTTGTTCTTAAAATTATACCATAAACCTTCCCGCACATTCTAAGAAAAGACTATTTTAATGGCTTTGTAATATTCCAGCATATGTTTAAATCACAATTCAGATAACCAAAATTCTTCATAATTACCATGGCAAATGTTCAGGACAAAGAATCTTACAGGCTGCAAGAGAGAGACGGAAAGTTACATACAAGGGATCTCCCATTAGATTATCAAATGATTTCTCAACAGAAACACATCAGGCCAGAAAAGAATGGACGGAAATTTACAAAGTGATGCAAAGCAAAGGACTGAATCCAAGAATATTCTATCCAGCAAGGCTATCATTCAAAATTGAAGGGGAAATAAGAAGCTTCACAGACAAAAAAAGGCTAAGGGAGTTTATCACCACCAAGCCAGCAATGCAAGAAATGCTAAAGGGACTGGTGTAAAAAGAAGAAATTAAAAGCTAAGAAAGAAAACAGGCACAAAAATAAAAATGGCTACAAACAAGTACCTTTCAATAATAACTTTAAACGTAAATGGACTAAATGCTCCAATCAAAAGACATCGAGTGGCTGAATGGATAAAAAAAACATGACCCATACATTTGCTGTCGATAAGAGACCCACCTCAGAATAAGGGACTCACACAGACTGAAAGTGAAAGGATGGAAAAATATCTTTCAGGCAAATGGAAAGGAAAAGAAAGCTGGGGTAGCTATACTTATATCGGACAAAATAGACCTCAAAGTGAAGGCCATAACAAGAGATAAGGGAGGCCACTTCATAATAGTAAAGGGATCAATACAACAAGAAGATATAACCCTGATAAACATATATGCACCCAATGCAGGAGCACCCAAATACATAAAAAAAACTCCTGGAAGATATCAAAGGAGAGATCGATAACAATACAATCATAGTAGGGGACTTTAATACACCACTGACATAACTGGATAAATCCTCTAGACAAACAATCAGCAAAGAAACAGCAATCGGAAATGACTCACTAGATCAGATGGACTTAATTGACATCTTCAGAACACTTCACCCCAAAGCCACAGAATATACATTCTACTCAAGGGCTCATGGGACAGATTCAAAAATAGACCACATATTGGGTCACAAACAAAGTCTCCCCAAATTCAAGAAGATTGAAATCATACCAAGCATCTTCTCAGACCACGATGGCATAATATTAGAAATAAACTACAATAAAAACAACCCCAAATACTCAAACACTTGGAATCTGAATAGCATCTTATTAAATATTGATTGGGTTACCAATGAGATCAAAGAAGAAATTAAAAATATCCTGGAAACTAATGACAATGAAAACACAACAATCCAAAACCAATGGAACGCAATGAAAGCAGTTCTGAGAGGGAAGTTTATAGCTCTACAGGCCTATCTCAAAAAACAAGAAAAAATGGTAGTAAATCATCTAACTCTACAACTCAAAGAATTAGAAAGAGAGCAACAAGAAAAGCCCAGAGTGAGCAGAAGGAAGGAGATAATAAGATTAGAGCAGAAATAAATGACATAGAGACCAAAAAAACAATACAGAAAATCAATGAAACCAAGAGCTGGTTCTTTGAAAGGATAAACAAGATTGACAAACCTCTATCCAGGCTCACCAAGAAGCAAAGAGAGAGGACCCAAATAAACAAAATCAGAAATGATAGAGGCGAAATAACAACAGACCCCACAGAAATACAAATGATTGTTAAAAAATACTATGGACAACTCTACTCCAACAAACTAGACAACCTGGAGGAAATGGACAAATTCCTAGAAAAATACAACATTCCAAAACTCAATCAGGAAGAATATAAAAATATCAATAGGCCAATAACTATGGAAGAAATTGAAGCAGTCATCAAAAAGCTTTCAGCAAACAAAAGCCCAGGACCAGATGGCGTCACAGGGGAGTTTTACCAAACATTCAAGGAAGAACTAAAACCTATCCTCCTCAGACTACTACAAAAAATTTAAGAGGAAGGAACACTTCTAAGCTCATGCTTCATAAGCCAGCATCACCCTAATACCAAAACCAGGTAAAGACAACACAATGAAAGAGAATTACAGGCCAATATCCCTCATGAACATAGATGCCAAAATCCTCAACAAAATCTTCGCAAATCGGATCCAGCAGTACATCAGAAAGATCATACAGCATGACCAAGTAGGATTTATCCCAGGGATGCAAGGATGGTACGATATCTGCAAATCAATAAACGTGATACATCACATAAACAAACTGAAAGAAAAAAACCACATGGTCATATCAATTGATGCAGAAAAAGCATTTGACAAAATCCAACACCCATTTTTGATAAAAACTCTCAGCAAGGCAGGAGTAGAAGAATCATACCTCCATATAATAAAAGCCATATATGACAGGCCCACAGCCAACATCATACTCAATGGACAAAAACTAACACCTTTTCCCTAAGAACAGGAACAAGACAGGGATGCCCACTCTCACCATTACTGTTCAACATAGTACTGGAAGTATTAGCCATTGCGATCAGACAAGAAGAAATAAAAGGCATCCAAATTGGAAAAGAGGAAGTAAAACTATCCTTATTGGCGACATGATATTATACATACAAAACCCTAGAGACTCTATCAAAAAACTACTAGACTTAATACATGAATTTGGCAATGTAGCAGGATACAAAATTAACCCCAAGAAATCTGAGGCATTTCTATACACCAATCGTGAACTTTCAGAAAGAGAGATTATAAAAACAATCCCATTTACCATCGCACCAAAAAAAATTAAGCTACCTAGGAATAAACTTAACTAAAGAGGTAAAAGACCTCTACTCAGAAAACTACAGGACGTTGAAAAAAGACATAGAGGAAGACATAAACAGATGGAAGAACATACCGTGTTCATGGATTGGTAGAATCAACATCATTAAAATGTCCATACTACCCAAAGCAATCTATAAATTCAACGCACTTCCCCTTAAAATACCAGTGGCATACTTCACAGAACGAACTCTCCAAAAATTCATCTGGAATAAAAAAAGACCCCAAATAGCTGCAGCAATCCTGAGAAAGAACAAAGTAGGTGGGATCTCAATACCAGATATCAAGCTGTATTACAAAGCCACTGTTCTCAAAACTGCCTGGTACTGGCACAAGAACA
Source organism: Myotis daubentonii (assembly GCF_963259705.1). Taxonomy (NCBI): domain Eukaryota; kingdom Metazoa; phylum Chordata; class Mammalia; order Chiroptera; family Vespertilionidae; genus Myotis; species Myotis daubentonii. The sequence continues at coordinate 9,048,265 of NC_081850.1, forward strand.
GACATATAGATCAATGGAATAGAATAGAGAGCCCAGAAATCAGCCTGAACCAATATGCTCAATTAATATTTGACAAAGGAGGCAAGAACATACAATGGAGCCAAAATAGTCTCTTCAATAAATGGTGTTGGGAAAATTGGACAGATATATGCAAGAAAATGAAACTAGACCACCAACTTACACCATACACAAAAATAAACTCAAAATGAATAAAGGATTTAAATGTACGACAGGAAACCATAAAAATTCTAGAAGAATCCAAAGGCAACAAAATCTCAGACATATGCTGAAGCAATTTCTTCACTGATATAGCTCCTAGGGCACTTGAAACTAAAGAGAAAATGAACAAATGGGACTACATCAAAATAAAAAGCTTCTGCACAGCAAAAGAAACCATCAACAAAACAACAAGAAAACCCACTGCGTGGGAAAACATATTTGCCAATGTCATATCTGATAAGGGCCTAATCTCCAAAATTTATAGGGAACTCATACAACTTAACAAAAGGAAGATAAACAATACAATAAAAAAATGGGCAAAGGACCTAAATAGACACCTTTCAAAAGAGGACATTCAGAAAGCCAAGAGACATATGAAAACTTGCTCAAAGTCACTAATCATCTGAGAGATGCAAATCAAAACAACAATGAGGTACCATCTCACACCTGTCATACTGGCTATCATCAACAAATCAACAAACGACAAGTGCTGGAGAGGATGTGGAGAAAAAGGAACACTCGTGCACTGCTGGTGGGAATGCAGACTGGTGCAGCCACTATGGAAGACAGTATGGAGTTTCCTTAAAAAACTGAAAATGGAACTCCCATTTGACCCTGTGATCCCACTTCTAGGAATATATCCCAAGAAACCGGAAACACCAATCAGAAAGGATATATGCACCCATATGTTCATATAGCAGCACAATTCAGCATAGCTAAGATCTGGAAACAGCCTAAGTGCCCATCAGTAGATGAATGGATTAGAAAACTGTGGTACATCTACACGATGGAATACTATGCTGCTCTAAAAAGGTAAGAACTCTTACCATTAGCAATGTCATGGATGGAACTGGAGAGCATTATGCTAAGTGAAGTAAGCCAGTCAATGAAGGGAAAATACCACATGATCTCACTCATTCATGGATAATAGAGACCATTATAAACTTTTGAACAATAATAGATACAGAGGCAGAGCTGCCTCAAACAGATTGTCAAACTGCAGCGGGAAGTCCGGGGAGGGTTGGGGGGCAGGAGGGAGGGGGGTAAGAGATCAACTAAAGGACTTGTATGCATGCATATAAGCATAACCAATGGACATAAGACACTGGGTGATAGGGGAGACTAGGGGACTGTCTAGGGCGGGGGGATAAAATGGATACATATGTAATACCCTTTGTAATACTTTAAGCAATAAAATAAATAAATAAATAAAATAAAATAACAAGAAAAAAATATGAAGGGAAAATACCACATGATCTCACTCATTCATGGATAATAGAGACCATTATAAACTTTTGAATAATAATAGATACAGAGGCAGAGCTGCCTCAAACAGATTGTCAAACTGCAGCGGGAAGTCCGGGGAGGGTTGGGGGGCAGGAGGGAGGGGGGTAAGAGATCAACGGAAGGACTTGTATGCATGCATATAAGCATAACCAATGGACATAAGACACTGGGGGATAGGGGAGGCCATGGGATTGTCAAGGGCGGGGAAAAAAAAAGGACACATATATATTACCCTTTGTAATACTTTAAGCAATAAATAAATAAATAAATAAATAAAACTGTATTATACAGTGAGAAAGAAAAAAAAAAGACAGTAGAAAAGTGGAAAGAGCACATTATTTGGAAACAGCCCAGAGACCAAACCCCCAGTTCTGTTGCCCAGCAGGGTGGCTGATTGCTCTGAGATGTGTTCCCATCTGTGAAATGCAGGCAAAGGTGGTGCTCACCTCACAGAGTTGTTGTTAGGCTCACATGAATTATTAATGTAAAATGTTTACAATTGTGCCCAACACATAGTAAGTGCCCAATAAATGCTAGCTATAATTTAAAAAAAAAAACTTTCTCCATTTTTTAAATGAAAGAAAATGAATTTTAAAATCACTAGAAAATCCTGTGAGAGTAGAAATGTTTTATTTTGCACTGCTTCAGCAGTGTAGCCAGTAGCCACATATGGCTATTGAGCTCTTAATAGGTGGTTAGTGCAACTTAGGAGCGTGATTTCTCCTTTTACTTCATTTTAAATTAGCCACATGTTGGTAATGACTACCTTATTGGTCAAAGAAGAACTTGAGAGCACCGAATCTTAACCACTAAGACCACCAGGGACTGTGGTACATATAATGAACTACATAAACTGATGAACAAAAACAGATTCAGAGACAGAGAAACATCTATCAGACCATCAAATCTCAAAGGGAAGGTAGGGGAGGGTGTGGGTAAGAGGGAGAGATCAACCAAAGGACGTATTTGCATGCATATAGGCCTAACCACTGGACACAGACAACAGGGGGGTAAGGGCATGAGTCGGGAGGATGGGGAGGGTAATGTGGGGATAAGGACACATATGTAATAACTTAATCAATAAAGAAATTTTAGAAAAACAGACAAACAAAAAACAACAAAGCAGAACTTGAAACTTGGAAGCTCAGTGCACTGCCTTGAAAATTTGCTTGTATGCAGGAATACCCCCATCTTGTGGTCTTTTAGAATAATGCTTCTGAAATATTGGGAACTAAGGTGTATTAGCAAGTATAAGCAAGTATTTTTTCTTGTAACCTCAGAATGTTCATAAACCATAAGAGTCATCTGGTAGATTATATAAATTATCTGCAAGTTTAAAGACTGGCGTGGCTAAAAGACAGTCAGCACACAGGGCAAATGAATTGCAGGGGACAGTAAATATTTAGAAAAACACTATGAATAGAGTCACTCTTTTGATTGGGACAAGGGAGGATTTTAAACAGAGGGACCTTTATCTTCCAAGTCCAACAATATTACTATTTGCAGATAAGGCTTCGTATGGTTATTCCCAGAATCAGTACAATTGGGAAATGGTCACTGTTAGGCATCAAGGATACCTTTCCCAAGAATGGCGAAATGTGGAGAGTTCCTGGAAGTTGGTTCATCCTTGAAATAGCCTTGCAACATATTTTATTGGAGATTTAGCCCTAAAGCACACCCCTTTGGGGCATGTTAACCAAATAGCCAGGATGCTACTTTAATATCCAGGTTTCAGAGCAGACCGTGACTTCCTAGTTCATTGGTTGATGCTCAACCACTGAGCAACACTAGCTAGGCATATTTTGTTGATTTTAAAATGTGCAATATGCAACATTTAAAATCATTTGAAATCCAAATACAGTGTTAATAATAACACACATGGCCTTCATTTACTCTTTGTAGGACAAGGGTCCTCAAACTTCCTGTGTAAAGGGTTTGATAGCAAATGATCTGGGCTCTGTAGACAATACCATCTTGGTCATAACTACTCAACTCTGCCATTGTAACATGCAAATAGCCAAAGACAATGTGTAAATGTGTACATGTCTGCCTTCCAGTGAAACAGTAATTATGGACACAGAAATGTTAATTTCATATTATGTTTATGTATCAAAAATATTCTTTTCATTGTTTTCTAGCTTTTAAAAGGGAATAAAAATGATTCTTATCTCATGTGACATATATAAACAGGCAATAGTCCAGCTATCACCCACTGACTATAACTTCCTGACACCTGGTGTACAGATAATATAATGACATACCCTCTTTTATAATATCTATAAAAATTATTTCCTTCTTTAATATAAAACATTTAATAAAATAGGTCAAAAATTAAAAGCTCAGATATTCTACATGATGATGAGCAAACCAGTGACCTAATGAAAAATTCTGGCTCTCGACACTGACTTGGTCAGAATGCAGAAGTGTCCTGTGTTGAAGTTATTCTGCAGGGACAGACTGTCAGTAAGCAATGCTGGGTGGATGAACTAACCCACACTGCTGAGCACAGCAGGATGGCAGCAAGGAGCCCAGGGTGGCCTCCTGGTACTGCGCAGAGGCGCCACCAGGTGGCGGAGCAGCGGCAAATCGCCTGGCAGATCTGGCCACAGGAGCCCACATGGGTGAGGGGGACAAGCCTGGGCGACCACGAGTCACAGGACCCGCTGGGCTTCCTGGCTCGCGCTGCTGCTTCGTCCGAGTCAGCCAGGGTCCCACAGGCAGAGGAGCCGTTGGAGGCCGAGCCCAGCTGGTGTGGATGCCACCCCGCTGCCAGACCAGGTGCATCTGCCTGGAGTCCAGGCTACCATCCTGCAGACTCTCCTCTCCCAGCTGTGGGCTGGATCCACTTGCTCATCTGAGGGAGGAGCTGGAGCGGAAGCTGGTGAGGGGCAGCGCTGGGCCAGACCACCTTTCTCAATGTCACCAAGGTGAGTGCCCTCCTGCTCACCTGCCCAGCGACTCCCGCCTAAAAGCCTAGTTGACCCCCCACCCCCACCCCCTCGACGCAACTGAGTGCGGGTTCCAGCCTATCTGGCACCTCCCAGGTGCTGGGACTTGGAGTGTCCCACGTGGTAGTGGCTGCTGTGGGCGGGAAGGGCTCATTCCAAGGGTGAACGTGGGCTTGTCAGGTGTTTAAAATGCTTGGAGGATTGGGGCTTTCCTGGGCCTTGCTCTGTGGGGGCAGCCAAGGAGTCACTTTCCCGAAGGGTGGGACTTGGAAAGCCCCTGGGTCCTGGGAGAAAGCAGGAGAGTGGAGAGGCTCCATCAAGTCGCCACCTGGGACCAAGAGCCCCAGTGAGACCAATAGCCCCAGTGTGGGCTCCTTCCCTGTGCCCTGTCATTCTGGTGCAGGTTGCATGTGCTCCCTGGACCTGGAGGAGTGGTGGCTGCTGTGCTGACAGAAGGCAGCTGGGGACAGAGTTCCAGCCAGACCCCAGCAGGGACCCGTGTCTACTAAGCCAGGCAGTTTGGGGTCCTGCTTCTCCAGGGCTTGTGTCTCAAGCCAGGGGACAAGACAGATCTGTAGTCCCCAGAAAGTTAATGACCTGATCAAACGGTGTGTGTGTGTGTGTGTGTGTGTGTGTGTGTGTGTGTATGTGTATGTGTGTAGGGGGGGTGAGCGGGGGAGGGTGGAGAGGCGAGCTGAGGGAAGGGAATGGGCAGGGGCAGAGCTTATTCCAGGCCAGGGAATATGTGTCTTGGAGGGTAGTCACCACGTGAGCCCATATACAACTTGGTGTTTATTCAGCAGTGGCTTCAGTGCAAGGATGATAATTAAATTGTGGTTGGTTGGTTGGGTGGGTGGTTGGTTGGTTGGGTGGGTGGTTGGTTGGTTGGGTGGGAGGTTGGTTGGTTTGGTCTCAGAAGAAATAAGAGGTAGAGACAATCGTCAGTCTTTCCTTAGAGCCCAGCAGTGGCCTGACTGGGTCTTGGCTGGTAGGGCCAGTCCTTCTCAGGCTGAGTTTGGAAGTGTTCTGAGAGAGATGGCAGCACTTCTCCCACCTGTGAGCTGAGGCTGGCATCCTTGCTGCCTAGAGGCTGGCTGTCCAAGGGGCTTAGTGGCAGGAATGATTCACACACAGCTCCCTTCCTCACTGGAGAGAATAGGTGACATGTGGCTCTCAGTCGGTGCACTAAGCTAATGTCAGGATGGGGCAGACCCTACATGGAAGTATTTCAGCTTCACAAACCATTTGAGTGAGTTAAGTAACAACTCTTATGTTTTTCAACTTTTAAGGCAGAAGATACAGCCACATTTTAATTTGATGTTTACAAGAGTTGATTTTTACCCCCTAAAAATTGGCTTCAGCTGAAGTTTTCCATACCTGGGAAGTTACTTGTTGAATTTTAATAAAGTGACAAATAGTGCTCAACACATCTGTATTTTCTGAGCCTTTTCACACCAATACAAAGAATATGCAATTGATGTTTTAAAAAGATAATGCTAAATTTACTAATTTGGGTTATAGTACAGTTACTAAGAAATGTTTAATAGTATCTACCAAAATGTTATAGGATAAGTTTTATAGAGATTGTATATTTTTGAAATGAGTAGTATTATAAAACTGTGTTTACATTTTTGTGAAGTTTTGTACCACAAAGTTTAAACCAAGGAAAAGTTTATTATTGCTGAGATATTTAGGAAGATTGTAGAAATCTGAACCTACAATTATTTTTTGAAGCGTTTGTAGAAACCTTATTTAAGTGGTCTAATTTTACCCTCATCCTATAGATGTAGCTAGGAGACCCAGAAAGGGTAAGTGAAATCCCCAAGACCACAAGCTAATTAACAGCAGAGATCAAATGAGAACCCAGGGCAAGTGCTCCTTCTATTTTTCCTGTCAGCCTCTGTAGACCCAGTTGAGGTTAGTCATAGCCGTGGGCAAACTACGGCCCGCGGGCCGGATCAGGCCCATTTGAAATGAATAAAACTAAAAAAAAAAAAAAAGACCGTACCCTTTTATGTAATGATGTTTACTTTGAATTTATATTAGTTCACACAAACACTCCATCCATGCTTTTGTTCTGGCCCTCCAGTCCAGTTTAAGAACCCATTGAGTCAAAAAGTTTGCCCATCCCTGGACCGTTAGAACCATAGAGTTGTGACTTAGGAGATCTGAATCCTTTAAAAATCTTTTCTGTATACATAGGTTTCTCTTAGGAGTCTTGATAGTATTATTTAATTACTAGAGTCCCGGTGCATGAATTCATGCACATTGAAAGGAAATTAATTAGAAGAAATATTGTAAGATCACTATTTGCCCTTTCTCAATAATAGAAGTGTATACCAAATTCACGATCAACAATGACAGATGGTGCCTGCTTTGGCAGCACATATACTAAAATTGGAACGATACAGAGAAGATTAGCATGGCCCCTGCGCAAGGATGACACGCAAATTCGTGAAGCGTTCCATATTTTGCACCCCGCTCTGCTGGGCTGGGAAAAGATATGAGTCAAAGCACAATCATCGTCTGGCACTCAAAGAAATCGTTACTTTTGCGCAAAAAAAAAAAAAAAATGACAGATGGAAACACATGCAACTGGCGCCAGTGATATATATATATATATGTATATATATATATATATATATATAAACTTGCTTACTTAGACCTGCTTTCTAATTTAGCTAAACTTTTTCCAGCCTAGTGAAGTGCCCCAATTTTTTTTTCAGGATATTGACAGCAAAACAGCAGTAAATACCAATATGAAAGCAGATTATTATTGTGGATCATGCAGGGATAACAAAGGGGGAAATATTTAACTATAGCACTGTTTGACTATATTCTGTGCAGTGAGAAAACCTGAAGTCATGTTCAATTTCTACCATTTCTTGCTTCTTTTCAGTTGGGTCAATTTTTAAACATTCTAAATCTCCATTTTCTGGCTAATGAAATGAAAACAGGATTCTACCGAGTCTCCTCTCTATCTATTCCAGGACTTCAGTGAGGATCAAATGAGATGAGGTACATGAAAACACTTCAAAGACATTTGGTTAAAGTGTAAAATGTTTGCACCTGGCTACAAAGCAAGTGGGTGAAGAAACTCCAAGGAGGCTAGTCGCTAGGGAGAGGAAGCCTGGCATTACTATGTGACATCATTACCTGGTGCCCACAGCCACCATTTCTGTGCTGGGCTGGCCTGTGGGCTTTGTGCCATGGGTTCATGGCGGGGCCTGTGTCCCACTTGGGAAAAGCGGAGTGTTGCTTGTGGACTCTGGGAGCGCAGTGCCCTTCCTCTGTAAATGGCCAGTTCAGGTCACGGCAGCTCCAGTTTGGAATATCTGCCCCTGGTGGTCAGTGCTCTTCATAGCGAGTGGTCAAGTGGTGGAATCCTTAGCACATTAGCCTTTCATATATATAGATTTTGCAATAAGAATGGCAAAAACCATTTGAAAAAATTACTGTGGCTCATGTCTGAAGTTTATCAAATCTGAAACTTTACTGTAGATATCAGCCTTCCAATGAGGAATTCTTAAAATACAGCCTGAGCTGTGGACCCTGAGGCATCCTGCCTAGGAGCCTCTCTTCAGGGTTGCTGACCCGCCCCATCCCCTACCGTGCCTCCAGCCCCTGCCCATTAGTTTTTCCAAGCAGACCCAGCATCTCCAAAGCCCAGTGTTCTCATTCAGGAGCTGTTGGAGTGCAAGAATGCATTTTAAAGGATATTTCGCAACCCAAAGCACTTTTTAAGCTTCTCAAAGATAAGTGGATGGTCACTGAACATGGATGCAAAATGCATTTTACACCAAAAAAAGTTACTTAAATGTTTTTTACAAGATTTTTTCTCATTATCAAAATAATATAGAATCATTAGTAGAAATTTTAAAAGAATAGTATAAAGTAAAAGAAATCACTTCTTTCCACTATCCAAGGTTAACCACTGTCAACATTTCAAAGTATTTCCATTTGTCTTTCGTACATTTATATATCCAGATACCTTTTTGAGGTGATACTATTAATTCATTTATATTAATGTATGTTGTATTGACTTCAGAGAGGAAAGGAGAGGGAGAGTGAGGTAGTAACATGAATGATGAGAACGAATCATTCATCAGCTGCATCCTACATGCCCCCTACTAAAGATGGAGCCCAAAACCAGAGCATGTACTCTGACAGGGACTCCATGTTTGACCTCCTGGTTCATAGATCAAGGCTCAACCACTGAGCACGCCTTTAGGGCAAGATGATACTATTTGTTATGTGTGTATCCTGATTTGTTTTCTCTTAGTTATGGTGTATTCATTCCACTGCATCTATAACCACTTTTTTCCCATTTATTACGGCACTGTTTATTTTTCCCAGCTTTATTGAGAAATAATCAATATACACCACTGTATAAGTTTAAGGCAGACAGAACGATGGTTTGATTTACCTACATTGTGAAATGATTACCACAATGGGTTCAGCTAACATCTATTGAAGATGTGACAAACCAAAATTGAAATCTCTAATGTAATTTGGGTTTTTTCTTCAAAGTCAAATCTACAATACTATTGCAAAAAAGAGCTTGTACTTGGAACTAAAGTGCAGGGTGTGGTGGGTCTGCAGACTGAGGCTCTACTGCCCTGGCCTCTTGTACTTGACCCCTGTGCCTATTCACATGCAGATCCTTTCTCCTTCCAGACTTCACATTAGGCTGGTGATGGATGTGCTGCCCCTACTGGACAGGGCTCCACAGTCTGTCTTCCCACCACTGAGTGTCAGAGGTGAGAGCCCCTGTGTAAGGCTGTGGAACATATGAAGTTCAGAATCACTTGTTTCTCAGCAGCTCTAGGGGTGTCCTCAGCATCAGCATGCGCAGAGCCTATGCTGGCCTCCAGGGTGTGATCTGTGCGGGTCCAGCTCACCCACAGCTCCTCTCTCCCTGGATTTCGGCCACCTTACTGGTCCTTCTGATAGAAGCTCTGGTTCTCTCAGAACCTTACACTCCTCTCCACCCATGAGCTGTGTGGAAGCTTCATATAACAGGATGGTTTTCAGGGAAAACTGGCAAGAGAAAAAGAAGACAAATAATCAGGAGTCGCCCCAATACTTTGGAGTCCAGGGCCCCATTTTCCCAGGTCCTCACCAGTGATGGGTTTTCCCTCAGCATTTAAGGGGCTTATGCCCAGGCCATGGCATTAGAGCCCGGCCAGGAGAGAAGGGGGAAGGGTCCAGGGCAACCGCCACTCTGGCTCCAACAGGCCCCTGGTCCAGTCCTCTCTGAGTCATTCCCGTCCTGCTCACAGAGCAGTGCTAAGACTCACTGCCTTCAAGACAAATCAGCTCACCACCGTGCTGGTCACTGGTCAAGTTCTCACTTCTCTCCTCACTCAGCCCACTGCTGCTCTCTCTGGAGTCCGCAGATACTATTCTCTCTGAGACCATGGTTGACATCATTGGGTGGACAGCTGGCCATTGACCTGCTCCATCTCGGTGGCTCCAGAATGATGTGTTTTCTTCCTTTGAGAAGAAGAAAAAAGAGCAAGAATATGGGTCTGGACAGCAAGTAGCCTTTCTGTAGAAATGCATGGACAGTGAGTTTTTTTACTCTTAGTACTTTGAAGTGCTATGTGGATTGGCATGAGGTACTTTTATTTTATTATTCTTTCTGGATGTTCTTCCTGAAGGTGACTGAGTTGGCTGGCTGCACAGGTAAAGGAACAAGAGGGTGAGTGTGCTGTCCTATGTGCCAAGTAGCAAGGAGTTTGTGCTGTTCTGCATTTCTGAGCCTCTCTCACCAAGTGAGTCAGGTCTGGCCAGAGGCATGGACAGCCATGAGTAGCTCCTCCCAGGCCATCCTGACACCACTCTTCTGTCCGACCTCTACATCATTGAGCTGTGCTCATTGCCAGCTGAATCCACAAGCCAGGGGAGCCCTGGAGCCCTGAGTCACTGTGTGGAGAGGATGAGCTTTGGTGGCTCCCTGGCCCACATCATGGACCAAAAAGAGCAAGATTTTATGGGGTACAGACACTGAAAAGGCCTTCATGGCAGCCCTACATTATTACCCTAATGATACAGGTTTTGATGGACAAATAGAAACTCCCTACTTGACCACAGAGTAAAGTATCAAACCTTTAATGAGTGACACTCCATCTCTCATCTTCGTTTCACCCCTTAAAATAGGGATGTGTTGATTTCATTCACCAGCATTACTTCTTCCATCTCGCATTCAAGTTGACAGGAAAATTGGAGCCATCTATGGAAGGAGAGAGCATATGAAGACAGGGTATTATTTTTAGTTCATTTTGAGCGCCACTCTGTCGAATACAAAAGAGAAAAATTATTTATCTTTCCTGACCTTTAACAGAGCATAGGTATCTTTTCTACAGTTGAGATCTGTAGATGATTAAAAGGCACGTGCTTCCAACGACAATGCTGCCTTCCTTCATCCTTGTCCTTGGGTAGCGTCACTCCTGGGCCCTGTGCCCAGGTTCCAACCAAGACACCGAGAAGTGAATCTGCTCTGTCGACGAGACCCTGGCCCAGCGTTCCTGGAATGGCACAAAAGGCCCATCCTTGTCACTTGGTGGATGTCGTTTAATAAATCAGAGGATAACTGTGGGAGGATTGCATTGCCTTGTGTTGTGTTTTGTGAGATGGTTAAAAGGTTTGACGCTCCTTTAAGAAACCAGTGGTACATGAAGAAGCTGTTCCCCCAAGTGATCACATTAGAGGTGGCTGAGACACAGCAGCTTTATTAAAGGCTGTGGAAGCTCCGTGACGGGATGAGAACATAGCTGTGGAGGTCACTGGTCTGGATGGTGGCCCTCAATCCCACTGACCACCAGTTCCTGTGGGCAATTCCTTATACTCAGCCTTGACCCCAACTAGACCTGCTGGACCAGATTCTCTGGGGCAAGACAACCAAATCTGGTTGTCGCCCCTTTTATTTTTTAACCTTTTAAAAATATAATTGTAGATTCACATTATTTATAAGAGATAATGCAGAGATGGCCCATGGAATCTGACCTGGTTTCCCTCAATAATATCTTACAAAAATCTCACAACCAGGATATTGATAGTGACCCAACCGCCCATGTAGGGGCCAATAGAGAACAGCTCTACCTGATTCTCCTGCACCCAGGACAGTGCCTTCTATTTTATTTTATTTTTTTGGTATATTATTATCACAGTAATATATACACAATGAAATTTACCATTTTAACTATTTTTCAGAGCACAGTCCAGTGGTGTTAAGTGGTCCTTAACACAACTTAACAATCATATTGTTTTGCTGCCCTTACCACCATCATCTCCATCACTGTTCTCATCTTCTCCAACTGAAGCTCTGTCCCCACTAAACAATAACTCTGCATCCACTCCCCCATTACTGGTACCCTCCCTCTTACCTCGATGACTCTGATGGCTCTAGGGAGCTCATGTGAGTGGGATCACACACTATTTGTCCTTTTGTGACTGGCTTATTTCATTGAGCATCATGTCTTCAGGGTCCATCCAGGTTGTAGCATGTGCTACAATGGCCTATTTTTCTAAATTGAATATATTGGGGTGAGATTGGTAATGAAATCAGGGAGCTTTCAGGTATACAGTTCTGTAATACATCATCTGTATGTTGAATTATGTGTCTCACCGCCCTCCCCACTTACCCCAGGTCAGGTCTCCTTCAATCACAATTTATCCTTTCTAAACCCTCTTCTACCCACACCCCTCTCTCTGTGATAATCACCAAACTGCTGTCTGTGTCTATAAGTCTTTACTTTGCTTAATCCCTTCACCTTTTTCCCCTAGCCCCCCAACCTCCTCCCCTCTGACAGCTGTCAGTCAGTTTTCTGTATCTATGAGCCTGTTTCTATTTTGATTGTAGTTTATTTTGTTCACTAGATTCTACATATAAGTGAAACCATAAGGAACTTGTATTTCTCTGACTGGCTTACTTTACTTCACTTAGCATAATACTCACCGGCTCCATCCATGCTGTTGTAAAAGGTAAGATTTCCTTCATTTCCTTTTTGTGTGTGTGGGTGAGTCGTATTCCGTTGTGTTAATGTACCACAGCTTTTTCTCCACTTATCTGCTGCTGGGCACTTGGGCTGCTGTGAAATCTTCGCTATTGTAAGTAATGCTGCAGTGAACATAGCATTGCATATATCCTTTCCGATCAGTGTTTCAGGTTTCTGCAGATATATTCTCAGAAGTGGAAATGTTAGGTCATGATGATAGCCATTCTGACAGATGTGAGGTGATACCTCACTGTGATTTTAATTTCCATTTCTGTAATGATTAGTGATGCTCAGCATCTTTTTTATTTGTGTAATAATCATCTGCAGATCCTCGCTGGAGAAGTGTCTGTTTAGGTTCTTTGCTCATTTTTAATTGGATTGTTTAATTTTTTTATGATGTCGAGTTTTTTAAGTTCTTCATAAATTTTGGATATTAAACCCTTATCAGATGTATCATTGGCAAATATGTTCTCCCATTCAGTGGGTTGTCTTTTCATTTTGTTATGGTTTCCTTTGCTGTGCAACAACTTTTTAGATTGATGTAGTCCCATTTGTTTAGTTTTTCTTTTGCTTCTGTTGCCCAAATAGATATATCAGAATAAAAAATATTTCTATGAAAATTTATTGCCTTTGTTTTCTTCTAGAATTTTTACGGTTTGAAATCTCACTTTCAAGTCTTTAATCCATTCTGCGTTTATTCTTCAATATGGTGTAAGAAGGTAGTCTGCATTCATTTATTTTTCTACTTATGTGTCCAATTTTCCCAATAGCATTTATTGAGTGGACTATCTTTACCACATTGTATATTCTTGTGTCCTTTGTCAAATATTAATTGACCATAAATGTATGGGTTTATTTCTGGACTTTGTATTCTGTTCCACTGATCTTTATGCCTGTTTTATGCCAGTACCATACTGTATTTATTACTATGGCCTCGTAGTATAGTTTGTTATCAGGTAGCATGATTCCTCCCACTTTGTTCTTCTTTCTCAAGATTACTCTGGCTATTGGTTTGGTTTTATTTTGTTTGTTTTGTGTGTGTGTGTGTTTGTGTTGGGTTGTTTGGTGTTTGTTTGTTTTTTGTACTTCCATATAAATTTTTGTGATATTTGTTGTAGCTCTCTGAATTACGTCATTGGACATTTGAACGTTGTTAATTCTTCCTATCTTTGAACACCATATATGCTTTTATTTATTTGTATCTTCTTCAACCTCTTCCTGTCTTCCTTCCTTTCTTTCACTGTCTTCTTTCTTCCACTTCTTTCTTTCTTTCTTTATTCTTTCTTTCTTTCTTTCTTTCTTTCTTTCTTTCTTTCTTTCTTTCTTTCTTTCTTTCTTTCTTTCTTTTTCCTTCCTTCTTTTCTTTCTTTCTTTCTTTCTTCATTCTTTCTTTCTCTCTTTCTTTCTTTCTTCTTTCTTTCTTTCTTTCTTTCTTTCTTTCTTTCTTTCTTTCTTTCTTTCTTTCTTTCTTTCTTTCTTCTTTCTTTCTTTCCCTTTCTTTCTTTCTCTTTCTTTCTTCTTTCTTTCTTTCTCCTTTCTTTCTTTCTTTCTTTCTTTCTTTCTTTCTTTCTTTCTTTCTTTCTTTCTTTCTTTCTTTCTTTCTTTCTTTCTTTCTTTCTTCTTTCTTTCTTCATGATCTTTATTATGTTCAGGTGAATTTCCTCTATTCACATTTCACTGAGAGTTGTTATAATGAATAGGTGGTGTGTTTTGGTGAATTCTCTTTCTGCATCTATTGTTATAATCATGTGAATTTGATTCTTTATTTTGTTTACGATGTACCATGTTTTTTATGTGTAGATACTGTACCAAGCTTGCATCCCTGGAATAAATCCCACTTCATCCTGATGTGTAATCTTTTTAATGTATTACTGGATCCAGTTTGCCAATATTTTGTTGAGGATTTTAGCATCTACATTCATCAGGGATATTAGCCTATAATTTTTTTCTTTGTAAAGTCTTATTCTGGTTTGGGATTAGGAGAATGCTGGACGCATAAAATGAGCTTGGGATCTTCCCTTGTCTTGAGTGTTTTGGATGAGTTTGAGGAGAACAGGTGCTAGTTCTTCTCTGACTGTTTGATGAAATGCACTGTGAAGCCATCCAGTCCAGCACCTGCGTTTGTTGAGAAGTTATTTTTTCTTTTAATTCTCACCTAGTATATATTGTCCAATGAATTTTTTTTTTAGAGATGTGGGAGGGAGGGAGGGAGGTAAGAAGGGAGGGAGAGAGGGGAAGGAGAAAGAGAGAGAGAGAGAGAGAGAGAGAGAGAGAGAGAGAGAGAGAGAGAGAAAGATCAATGTGAGACACACACATCAAATGGTTGTCTCACACACACATACACCTCAACAGGGGGCAGGGGTGAACCTGCGACCCAGGTACGTGCCCTTGACTGGGAATCGAACCCATGATCCTTTGTTCCGTGGACCACAGCTCTAAGCACTGACACACAATGGCCTGAGCTTCATTGATCTCTTGTTTGTTTTTTACTGCTTTGTTTATTTCTGCTCCGATCTTTATTATTTTCTTTATTCTTCTCACTTTATGGTCTTTGTTTTTCTTTTGCACTAGTTCCTCTAAGTGTAAAGTTAGATGATGTATTTCAGATTTTTCTTGTTTCTTGAGGTAGGTCTGTAATGTTATGAATTTCCCTCTTAGGACTGCTTATGCTGTGCTCCATAGCGTTAGGATTGTTGTGCTCTCATTTCCATGTGTTTCAAGGTATTATTTCATTATTTCCTTGATCTCATTGTTATCTATTCATTGTTTAGTAACATGTTAATTAGCCTCCAAGACTTTCTGTGTTTTACAGTTTTTTCTTTTTCTGTGTTCTTTTTAATCCTATAATTACTAATTTTTATTGTGGTCAAATAAATATAAGATTTAGAGTTTTATCCACATTTAAGTATACATCAAGTATATTGACATGCAATTCTCACCACCATGTATCCCCAAATTTTTATTTATTTATTTATTTATTTTTGCTTTTCATTGCTTTTATTTCTCTGTTAATAAATTTATTGGGGCAGGGTGGTTTTAGGTGTGTACAATTCAGTAATAGATCACTTTTGATCAGTTTTTTCTAATTGACTTCTAGTTTTATACAGTTATGATCAGAAAAGATTCTTGATATGATTTCAATCTTCTTAAATTTACTGAGACTGTTTTTGTGCCCTAACATGTGGTCTATCTAGATAATGTTGCATGTCCACTTAAAAAGAATGTATATTCTACTGCTTCAGGGTGAAATGCTCTGAAGATACCAATTAAATCCATTTGATCTATTGTGTTATTTCAGGCCACTCTTTTTTTTTTTTTTTTTAAAGACTAGGTGTGAGGCCGCCCTGCGCAAGGGTGAGACAGCGCCCAAGTCTCCCCCCCACCTTCTCCCTCCCCCCCCCAGCCCCCGCCCATCTCCCTCCCCCCCCAGCCCCCGCCCTTCTCCCTCCACCCCCACCCGCAGGGGCCCCAGCCAAGGAGGAGGTCAGGGCCCAAGTCTTCCCCCCCACCTTCTCCCTCCCCCCCCAGCCCCCGCCCATCTCCCTCCCCCCCCAGCCCCCGCCCATCTCCCTCCACCCCCACCCGCAGGGGCCCCAGCCCAGGGGAGCCAGGGGAGCCTAGGGGAGCCTAGGGGAGCCAGGGGAGCGTGTCACACGCTAGGGGAAAGGAACGCTTCACTGATTTGAGTGTCACCCTTGAGCAGGGGCCACCCTAATCTCGTCTGTATCGTTCCAGCTTTAGTTTATGTGCTGCTGCTGCTGCTGCTGCTGCTGCTGCTGCTGCTGCAGAGTCCAGCACCAGGCCACTCTTTGCTTCTTGATTTTCTGTGCGGAAGATCTAGCCATTGATGCCAATGGGATGTTAAAATCCCCTACTACGTCTGTATTATTGTTGAACTCTCCATTTATGTACATCAGGATTTGATTTACACATTTACTTGCTCTTATGTTGAGGAAATACATGTTTGCAAGGGTTATATCCTCTTGTTGGATTGCTCTCTTTATCATTCTGTGGTGTCCATTCTTATCGCTCAATATAGCCTTTGTTTTAAAGTCTATTTTGTCAGCTCTAGGTTTACCTCCCCGGCTTATTTTTCATTTGTATTTGCATGAAATACCTTTTGCCATTCCCTGGCTTTTTGTCTGTATATCTTTCATTCTGAGATAGGTCTCTTGTTGACTGCATATATGTGGTTCTTGATTTCTTATTGATTCAGCTACCATGTCTTTTAATTGCAGCAGTCAAGCCACTTACATTTAAAGTGATTATTCGTAGATATGTTTTATTCTTTTAACTCTGTTTCCCTTTTATTCCTTCTTGATAGTTCTTATACTAATGGTTTGGTGGTAACACACTTCTTTTGCTGTTTCTTGTCTGGGAAGCTCTTTATTTCTCCATCAATTTTAAATGACAGCCTTGCTGGGTAAAGTAGTCTTGGTTGAAGGTCCTAGCTTTTCATTATTTTGAATATTTTGTGCCAATCCCTACTGGCCTGGTATGTTTCTGTAGAGAAATAAGCTGACAATCTTATGGGAGCTCCCTTGTAGGTAACTGACCATCTTTCTTTTGTTGCTTTTAAGATGTCCTGTCTTTAATCTTTGTCATTTTCATTATGATGTGTCCTGGTGTCAAGCCTTTTTGGGTTCATCTTGTTTGGGACTCTGTGCTTCCTGGACTTGTGTGTCTCTTCCTTCACCAGGTTAGGGAAGTGTTCGGTCATTATATCTTTTCATATGGTGTAGTCCCTTAACCTTTCTTTTCTCCTTGTACTCCTATAATGTGGATGTTGTTAATGTTTCATGTTGTCCCAAAAGTCCCCTAAACAGTCCTCATTTTTAAAAGTTCTTTTTTCTTTTTGCTGCTTTTGTCTTTGGTGACCTTGTCTTCCAAATCACTAATTTGATTCTCTCCTTAATCAAATTATTTATTTTCTCTAGTGTATTCTTCATTTCAAAGATTTTACTCTTTATTTCTGACTGGATCTTTTATATGGCTTAAATGTTCTTTTTCATGCCTACTATCAGTTTTCAAGTTCCCACTGATTTCATCCATTCTTCACCTAACTTCAATTAACATCCTTACAACCATTTATATATATATATGCAGTATCTGGAATATTGCTTGCCTCACTTTGTTTAGCATTTTTCCTGGATGTGTCCCCTGTTCTTAAATTTGGGGCATGTTTCTTTGCATTTTGGCTGCCTCTGTGTGTTTGTTTCTTTGTATTAAAATCCAGGTCTTGGTAGTGTGGCTTCGTGTAGTAGGAGTCCTGTGGAACCCAGTGGCAATTTCTTCTTGATCATCTGAGTTGAGTGCTCCAGGGATGTCCCGTGTGTGTTATGTGAACCTTCCTGTGGCAGTTGATTCTTGATGGCTGTTGGCCCATGCATGTACTGAGTCGATGCTTACTCTAGTTGGCTGCGACCACAGTGTACCCTGCCTACAGGGTAGTGTATGAGCTGCTGACAGGTGTTGACCACGTGGAGCGCAATTCATCTCAGCGGGGTCTGGTGCCTGCCTAGATCTCTCTCTGGATATGCCGCTTCTGAGGCTAATTGTATCCTTCTCTGATGTGCTCTGAAGCTGGCTATCAGCTTGTTGGTCCTGAGGCTTCCTGGGAGGGACTCTGGTGCTGAACAATGTCAGATGCTTGATGTGACTCTCCCAGGGCAATCTATTTGCATCTACAAAGCAATTCACAATTTGTGACAGCCTCTGCTGAGGCACAGTGAGCACAGGAAGGTCCAAGCAGGGCACTAAAGCTGGGTTTGACTAGCATTGAGCCTGGGGACAGGTCAGCAAAAGTCCCAGAGCACACCATGTTCTGCCTCCCTGTTTGCCTCCATCTGCTGGGTGCCTGTTTGTCTCAGTTAATGAAAGAGCCTCTGAAGGTACTCAAGTTGCATGAGGTAGGTTCTCAGGGAGTCCCCAGGTAGAGGTGAGTGGTGTTCACCAGATTGATGCAGGTTCAAGCTCAGTGTCAGTGTTGGGTCTGAGGCCACTCAGCAAATGTCCCAGGGTATACCACGTCCAGCTGCCACCCGCTGGGTCCTCACACATCTTTGAGCAGTGTACAGAAGACACAGACCCGGCATTGTTTGTAGGAGGAGAATGAAAAAGTCAAAAGAGGCTGCTTCCCAGGATTGAAGATGTCTGGAATCTGTAGTCTGAGATCAGCCGTGTGAGCTTAAGGGCTTTGCAGAGGGTCTGTGGATTCTCAAAGGCCAGAGAGCTGCTTCCTGTTGTAGATGACTCATGGGTCCCCTGGGATGCCACAGGGGAGCAAGAGCATGGCAGGATCATGCAGGTGTGATGCCCTCATCATGTAGTGAAAAGTAGAGTCCCCTCATGGGTGGCTGATTTCAGCAGATTCATCCCTCCATTTCTGTCCTAAGAGAACTGGAGCTCTCTCCAGACTTCCAACCACATGCATGCTCACTGGCTTCCCGGGCAGCACTGTCCCTGCCTTCTTTCCTCAAGGCTGGGTGAGCCAGGCTGGCTGGAGCGTAGGGAAGGGAGGATAGAGTTCGGTTTGGTGGGTTGAAATGCTGTGAGAACCTTTAAGGCTTAAATTTATTTTTCCTGTGTCTACTCCCACACTACAACAAAGCAGCCAAAGTGATGCTTAGCTCACTCTCAAGGAAGCACAGTTTTGCCCTGCACCAGTGCCACACATCACCAGAGCAGTGAAGGGAGCTACTGGAGGAAGAAGACAGGGCATTCCTCTCCCAGCAGTGTAACACCCTCACAGGCATGATTCTGTCTGGAGACCTGACCACTGCTGGAGCGCTAAAGGCTTTTAGGCACAGAGTGCATTGATCTGATTTATATTTTTTAAAGATCACTCTGATTTGCATTTTTATTAAAAATTATTTTACTACTTTAAATTTTTTTCAATTAGGGATGACATTCAATATTAGTTTCAAGTGTACAAAATAGTGGTTAGACATTTGTATAACATATAAAGTCATCTCCTGATAAGTCTAGCATGGGATATCTTTGAAAAGGGTATTAATCCTATTCATGAGGGCTCTACCCTCATAACCTAATCAACCTCAAATGACACACCATTTACTTATTCTTAATCAACCTTATTTGGGTGACATTCATTAATAATATTGCATAGGTCATGTGTGCAATTCTATAATGCACCATCTGTATATTGTATTGTGTGTTCACTGCCTTCAAGTCAAGTCTCCTTCCATCACCATTTATCCCCCCATGCCCTCTTCTCCCTCCCCCACCTGTCACCCACCTACCCTACCCCCTACTCCCCACACGCCACCCCTACCTGCCACCCCACACCCCCAGCCCCCACCTGCCTCACCACACCCCACATCCACAGCCCCCATGTGCCACCCCCACCCCCCAGCTCCTATCCCCCACCACTACCCCTCGCCCCCACCTCCCACTCTTACCCTCCAACCCTACCCCCCACCCACCACCCCAAATACCACACCCCACACCACCCACCCACCCACCTCCCATCCCCCACCCCCTACTACCCAGCCCCCACCCACCAGCCCCCACCCTCCACCCCCCACCCCCCTTCCCCTGTTTGTGATTTGACATTTGAAATGATATTTGAGATGTGTCTTGAGAGCACGGGTAGGATTTAGACAGATGAAGAAGGTGAGAATGTGCTTCAGGTACAGAGAGTGGACACTCGGCCTGGAGGCAGGAGAGATGAACACTGGAGAGACCAGAGCATATGCCCCTCAGATGCCTGTGAGTGAGGGGTAAGGGTAGGGAAACAGAAGACCCTCCATGGAGGGGAAAGGCAGAGGGATAAGGGGACCAACCACAGAGTGGTCAGAGCAGGGGAGACAGTGGCCCCTCCATGGGAAGGCAGGGCATCGGGGACAGGGGACCACGGGAAGGGCCAATGGACAGGTAGGACAGGGAATGCTGCTAAGGTGCAGGGCTGGGAACAAGGGCCCCACCATGGGGAAACAGGGGACTCTCCATGGAGGGGTCTGTTTCCCCTGTTACCTATCTCTACTCCCATGTCCCCCCTTCCCTGGCCCCTCCATGGATGGTGCCCTAACCCCACTCTCCTGCTCAGACTATGTGGGGTCCTTTGTCCTCCCTGCCCTGCTACCTCCATGGAAGATGCCCTCTCCCCACTGCCCTGCCATCTATTTAAGGACCTGTGCCAAAATCCTTGCTGTCTCAAAGTAGGGTTCCCTATCCCCCCAGCCTCTCCTCTCCATGGAGGAGTCCCTGTTCCCTCTCCTGTATGACCTGTCCCTCCATGTAGGATTCTGTCTCCTCCCTGCCCTTCTCCCTCAAACTGGGGTTTCCTTTCCCCACTGCCTGACCCCTCAAAGTGAGGTTCTCTGTCCCCCTGCTGTGCGCCCTCCATGAAGGAAACTCTCCTCCTTGCCCCTTTTCCTCAAAGTGGGGTTCTCTACACTCCTGCCCTGCCCCATCCATGGAGGGTACCTTCTCCTCCCATCCCCTCTCCCTAAAGTTGGGATCCCTGTCCCCCTGCCCTGTTCTGTCAATGGATAGTTCTGTCTCTGCCCTGCTCTCTCCAAGTGAGTTTCCCTTTCCTCCTGCCCTCCCCCCTGCATGGGGGTTCCCTGTCCAACTGTCCTGCCCCCTCCCCATAGAGCAGCAATTCTCAACCTGTGGGTCGCAACCCCTTTAGCAGTCGAACGACCCTTTCACAGGGGTCACCTCAGACCATCCTGCATATCAGATATTTACATTATGATTCATAACAGTAGCAACATTACAGTTATGAAGTAGTAACAAAAATAATTTTATGGTTGGGTCATAACATGAGGAACTGTATTTAAAGGGCCAGAAGTTTGAGAACCACTGCCATAGAGGGTTCCAGGTCTCCCCTCTCCTCCCTGCCTTACCCCCCTTTAATTGGGGGTCCCTTTACTCCTGCCCTCCCCACTGCATGTAGGGTTTCCTGTACTCGCTATTCTGTCCCTCCAAGTGCAGTTCCCTGTCTCCCAGCTCTAACTCCTTTCTGAAGGGTTCCCTGTCCCCCTGACCTCCACCCTCTATGGAGAGTCCCTTCTCCTCCCTGCCCTACCCCATCCATGGAGGTCCCCTCTCCCCCCTGCCCTGTCCCATCCATGGAGGGTTCCCTGTCCCCCGGCCCTGCCCCCTCAATGAAGGTTTCCCTGGCTCCTGCCCTCCACCCTCTATGGAGAGTCCCTTCTCCTCCCTGCCCTGTCCCCTCCATGGAGGTCCCCTCTCCTCCCTGCCCTGTCCCCTCCATGGAGTGTCCCCTCTCCTCCCTGCCCTGTCCCCTCCATGGAGTGTCCCCTATCTTCCTCTCCCTTTCCACTCCATGGAGGGTCCCTTGTCCTTCCTGCCCAGCCACTTCTATTGAGGGTCCCCTCTTCTCCCTTCCCTGCCCCCTCCATAGAGTGTTCCCATCACCCTACACTCCCCACTCCATGGAGGATACCTTCTCTTCCTTGACCCTCTATTCCATGGAGGTTCCCGACTCCTCCCCACCTGTCCCTTCCATGGAGGGTTCCCATCATCCTACAGTCCCCCCTCCATAGAGGGTCCCTTCTCCTCCCTGCCCTTCCTCTCCATGGAAGGTCCCTTCTTCTCCCAGCCCTTCCCCTCCATGGAGGGTCCCCTCTCCTTCTTACCTGTGCCCTCCATGGAGAGTTCCAATCCCTCTACAGACCCCCCTCCATTGAGAGTCCCTTCTCCTTCCTGCTCTTCCTCTCCATGGAAGGTCCCTTCTCCTCCCTGCCCTTCCTCTCCATGGAAGGTCCCTTCTCCTCCCTGCCCTTCCTCTCCATGGAAGGTCCCTTCTCCTCCCTGCCTTTTCTCTCCATGGAGGGTCTGCTCTCCTCCCTCACCTGTGTCCTCCATGGAGGGTCCCCACTCCTCCTTACCTGTCCCCTCCATGGAAGGTTCCCATCACCCTACAGTCCCCCTATCCATGGAGGGTCACTTCTCCTACCAGCCCTTCCCCTCCATGGAGGGTCCCCTCTCTTCGCTACCTGTCCCCTCCATGGAGTATTCCCATCCCCCTACAGTGCCCCCTACATGGAGGGTCGCTTCTCCTCCCTTACCTGTTCCCCCCATGGAGGGTCCCAACTCCTCCCTGCCCTTCCTCTCCATGGAGTGATCCTTCTCCTCCCTGACCCATCCCCTCCATGGAGGGTGCCCTCTCCTCCCTGCCTGTCCCCTCCATGGAAGGTTCCCTCCCCCCACTGCCCTGCACCCTCCATGGAGGGTCCCCTCTCCGCCCTGCCTTGCCCCCTCCATGGAGGGTCCCATCTCCTCCTTGCCCTTCCTCTCAATGGAGGGATTATTTTCCTCCCTGACCCGTGCCCTTTTTTGAGGATTCCTTCTCCTCCCTGCCCTTCTCCTCCATGGAGGGTCCCCTCTCCTCCCTGATCCGTGCCCTCCATGGAGGGTCCCCTCTCCTCCCTGATTCGTGCCCTCCATGGAGGGTCCCCTCTCCTCCCTGCCCTGTCCCCTCCATGGAGGGTCCCCTCTTCTCCCTGAGCCGTGTCCTCCATGGAGGGTTCCCATCACCCTTCAGTCCCCCCTCCATGGAGGGTCCCATCTCCTCCCTGCCCTTCTCCTCCATGGAGGGTCCCCTCTCTTCCCTGCCCTTCCCCTCCATGGAGGGTCCCCTCTCCTCCATACCTATTCCCTCCATGGAGGGTTCCTATCCCCCTACAGTCCCCCCTCCATGGAGGGTCCCTTCTCCTCCCTGACCTGTCCCCTCCATGGAGGTTCCTTCTCCTCCTTGACCCATCCCGTCCATGGAGGGTCCCAACTCCTCTCTGTCCTTCCCCTCCATGGAGGGTAACCTCTCCTCCATACCTATACTCTCCATGGAGTGCTCCCATCCCCCTACAGTCCCCCCTCCAGGGAGGGTCCCTTCTTCTCCCTGACCCATCCCCTCCATGGAGGGTACCCTTTCGTCCTTGCCCTGTACCCTCCATGGAGGGTCCCCTTGCCTCCCGGCCCTGTTCCCTCCATTGAGGGTCCCCTCTTCTCCCTGTCCTGTGCCCTCCATGGAGGGTTCCCATCACCCTTCAGTCCCCCCTCCATGGAGGGTCCCTTCTCCTCCCTGACCCATCCCTTCCATGGAGGTTCCCCTCTCGTTCCTGCCTGTTCCCTCCATGGAAGGTTCCCTGCCCCCACTGCCCTGCGCCCTCCATGGAGGGTCCCCTCTCCACCCTGCCCTGCCCCCTCCATGGAGGGTCCCATCTCCTCCCTGCCCTTCTCCTCCATGGAGGGTCCCCTCTCCTCCCTGCCCTTCCTCTCCATGGAGGGATCCTTCTCCTCCCTGACCCATCCTCTCCATGGAGGGTCCCCTCTCCTCCCTGCCTGTCCCCTCCATGGAGGGCTCCCATCCCCCTACAGTCCCCCCTCCATGGAGGGTCCCTTCTTCTCCCTGACCCATCCCCTCCATGGAGGGTACCCTTTCGTCCCTGCCCTGTACCCTCCATGGAGGGTCCCCTCTCCTCCCTGCCTGTCCCCTCCATGGAGGGCTCCCATCCCCCTACAGTCCCCCGTCCATGGAGGGTCCCTTCTTCTCCCTGACCCATCCCCTCCATGGAGGGTACCCTTGCCTCCCGGCCCTGTCCCCTCCATGGAGGGTTCCCTCTCCTCCCTGCCTGTCCCCTCCATGGAGGGTACCCTTTCGTCTCTGCACTGTACCCTCCATGGAGGGTCCCCTCGCCTCCAGGCCCTGTCCCCTCCATGGAGGGTCCCCTCTCCTCCCAGCCTTGTCCCCACCATAGAGGGTTCCCTCTCCTTCTTGCCCACCCTGTCCCCTCCATGGAGGGTCCCCTCTCCTCCATGCCCTGCCCCCTCCATGGAGGGTTCACTGCCTTCCGTACCCTGCCCTCTCCATGGAAGGACCCCATCCCCCTGCCCTGCCCCCTCCATGCAGGGTCTTCTGTTTCCCTGCCCTGTCCCATCACTCACAGGCTCTGCGAGGCATGTGCTCTGGTCCCCAGTGTTCATCTGTCCTGCCTCCAGGCCTTGTCCACTGTCTGTACCTGAAGCACATCTCACCGTCTTCATCTGCCCAAATCCTCCCGGGCTCTCAGGACACATGTCAAATATCATTTCAAATGTCAAATCACCGAGTGATCTTTAAAAAATATAAATCAGATCCCCCTATTCTCGTGCCTAAAAGCCTTCATGCTGTGACAGCATTTTCAACCCACACTAGGGCCCTCTATGTGCCCCCTGCCCTCTGCTGTTCCCATCCAGCCTGGCTGTCCTTGCCCTGGGGCACTGCCTCTCCTTTTCGGGTGGCTTCCTCAGGTCTCCATGGGGTCAGCTCTGTCTCAACAGCCACTACTCAGTTTAAATATCTTGGAAAGCCCTTCCCTGAGCCTGCTGGGGAGTCACCCTGCTGGGGAGCCCCCACCTAGCCCTAGGGGGGTACACCTGGCAGTGGGTCACAGTACTAACAGAGGTCAGAATGGTAAGACAGGTCATAGAGGTAACCTAGCAACCCTGCCAGGTCAGCCATATGGGCCAACCTCTCCAGTTTTCTTGTGGTGTTTAAAATCAGTGAATAAACATTTATTGACACCAACACACCCCAGGCCCTTTACAGAAAGCACAGGAGGTATGACTCACCCCAAGGTCCTGGCCCTCAGTAACCAGGTGTTCTTCAAAGTGAAAACTGGGTGGGAGGGACTCCACTGGAGTTGCTGGCTTTGAGGCTGGAGGACGGGATCAAAGGCCGACATTTTTGGGAGCCCCCAGGAAGCTGGGAGTGGCTTTGGCAGGGACACCGAAGGGAACTGTCCCATAAGCAATGGATTCTGCCACCTCCCCATGAGCAGGCCCCCAGAGGCCTACTGGGAGGAGGGAAACCCAATGAACTGCCTCAGGTTTCTGACCCACAGCACCTGGGATCCCACACTTTGTCCTGTGAACCACTGCGTTTAAGGTCATTGGTCAGGGCACCAACAGAAATCTTTGTGTCCCTGTGGCTCCCTTGTCATATAAGCTGAGTCTATTTTCTTCATGGCTCTTCCTATCTTCTGAAATAAAGTGTTGCCTTGGTTCTTGTTCACCTGTCTGTCTCTCAGGCCCTCTCAGCACCTGAAAGGTGACCTGTGAAGGCCCCGCCCCCAAGACCCAGGTGGACAGCACACACTTGCTGAATGATTTCCTGAAAAAGAGCTCTTTTCTGATTTCATATATTTTTTGTTTGTAAGAAACCTGATTCATTAACATGTACATACATATGGTATCTTCATCCTCTTTAGGACATCCCACATAGATTCATGAATTTTTAAAATATCTTAATTTTTTGGTCAAAACCCGTGTCTCAATTTCTTGTTCAGAAATGCAGTAGCTGCTTTGTGACCTGCCTCGGGGAGGAGAGGGTTCTGACTGCAGACCAGGTTCACGCCAGGATGTTGCTCCTGTTCCTGGTCCTTCACAGGCCAGTCCTTTGGCCTCTGGTGGCCAGTTGACCCATGATGCGCCCTTACACCTCATCTCCTGTTCACCAGCCTGGTGTTGCTTCCTGCGTTGGGCACAAGGTGCACTATACAGATCCTGTAACATAGAACCCACACCTGAAACCTATATGTTCTTGTTGACCAATGTCACCCCAAAGGATTTAATAAATAAAAATATTTTTAAAAAAACACACATTAGTTATTTTGCAGATTGAAACTGGTTCAGGGAGATGAAGTGACTGGTCTGAGGTTCCCCAATATTCCCACTGCCCCTGATTCTGAATGCCCAGCACTTTCTTGTCTTTCTCCCATTAGACTTCAAAGGTCCTGCCGTTTAAAAATCCTAAGAAGTTAAAAAAACAGTAGGAAGCTTCAAACCTCCTTTGGAAAGCAAACTTTAATTCAGCAGAGTGGAACATCTTCTCTATCAGTGTTTCTTTGCTTCTTTGTTCATTCATTTGCCAAATGTATGTTTTACAGACATTTCTAGAACTGACCTTTTCAGTACTGGATCTCCCTCCCAGAAGGAGCTTAGGCCTGTGCTAGGACCAAAGAGTCCCCAGTGCTGAGTGGGAATTCAGCAATTACTTTAGAGTATTATGGCTTGGGTCAATTTCTGGGTCCTCTATTCTGTTCCATTGGTTTATATGTCTGTTCTTGTGCCAGTACCAGGCAGTTTTGAGAACCGTGGCTTGGTAATATATTTTGATGTCTGTTATTGTGATCCCTCCAACTTTGTTCTTCTTTCTCAGGATAGCTGTGGCTATTCGGGGTCATATTTTATTCCAGATGAATTTTTGGATAGTTTGTTTTAGATCTTTGAAATATGCCATTGGTGTTTTAATAGGTATTGCATTGAATCTATAGATTGCTTTAGGTAGTATGGACATTTTAATGATGTTGATGCTCCCAATCCATGAACATAGTATGTTCTTCCATTTGTTTATGTCTTCCTCTATTATTTTTTTCAATGTCCTGTAATTTTCCAAGTACAGATCTTTTATGTCCTTGGTTAAGTTTATTCCTAGGTATCTTATTTTTTTTGGTGCAATGATAAATGGGATTGCTTTTTTCATTTCTCTTTCTCTGAGTTCATTATTTGTGTATAAAAAGGCCATAGATTTCTGGGTGTTAATTTTGTATCCTGCTACATTGCCAAATTCATTAGGTCTAGTAGTTTTTTGATGGAGTCTTTGGGGTTTTCTATGTATAATATCATGTCATCTGTCAATAAGGACAGCTTTACTTCTTCTTTCCCAATTTGGATGCCTTTTATTTTTCCTCTTGTCTGATCACTATGGCTAATACTTCTAGTACTATGTTGAACAGGAGTAGTGAAAGTGGGCATCCTTGTCTTGTTTCTGTTCTTAGGGGAAATGGATTTAGTTTTTGCCCATTGAGTATGATGTTGGCTGTAGGTTTGTCACAGGGTTTTTATTATGTTGAGGTATGATCCCTCTATTCCCACTTTGCTGAGAGTTTTTATCAAGAAAGGGTGTTGGATTTTGTCAAATGCTTTTTCTGCATCGATTGATATGATTATGTGATTTTTGTCTCTCAGTTTGTTTATGTGATGTATCATATTTATTGATTTGTGGATATTGAACCATCCTTGCATTCCTGGAATAAATCCCACTTGGTCATGGTGTATGATCTTTCTAATGTATTGCTCAATCCAATTTGCTAGGATTTTGTTGAGGATATTAGCATCTATGTTCACCAAGGATATTGGCCTGTAGTTCTCTTTATTTGTGGTGTCTTTATCTGGTTTTGGGATTAGGGTAATGCTGGCTTCATAGAAAGAGCTTGGAAATGTGCCTTGCTCTTGAATTTTTTGGAATAGTCTGAGGAGGATAGGTTTTAGTTCTTCTTTGAATGCTTGGTAGAACTCCCCTGTAAAGCCGTCTGGACCAGGGCTTTTGTTTGCTGGAAGATTTTTGATTGCTGTTTCAATTTCTTTGGTAGTTATCAACCTATTCAGGTTTTTCGACTCTTCTTGGTTGAGTTTTGGAAGCTTGTATTTTTCTAAGAATATATCCATTTCATCTAGGTTGTCCATTTTGTTGGAATAGAGTTGTTCATAGTATTTTTTCATAATTGTTTGTATTTCTGTGGGATCGGTTGTTATTTCACCTCTTTCATTTCTGAGTTTGTTTATTTGGGTCCTCTGTCTTTGCTTCTTAGTGAGCCTGGCTAGAGGTTCATCAATCTTGTTATCCTTTCAAAGAACCAGCTCTTGGTTTTGTTGATCTTTTGTATTGTTTTTTTTTTTTTTTTGGTCTCTATGTTGTTTATCTCCGCTCTGATCTTTATTATTTCCTTCCTTCTGCTTATGCTGGGCTTTTCTTGTTGCTCTTTCTACCTCTTTGAGTTGTAGGGTTAGATAATTTATTACCATTGTTTCTTGTTTTTTTGAGGCAGGCCTGTAGAGCTATGAACTTCCCTCTCAAGACGCTTTCACTGTGTCCCATAGATTTTGGATTGTTGTGTTTTCATTGTCGTTTGTTGCCATGATGCTTTTTATTTCTTCTTTGATCTCTCTGGTAATCCAGTTATAGTTTAACTAGAGGCCCGGTGCACAAAAATTTGTGCACTCAGGGAGGGTCCCTCAGCCCGGCCTGTGCCCTCTCGCAGTCTGGGACCCCTCGGGGGATGACCACTTGCGGGCTTAGGCCCGCTCCCTGGGGGATCAGGCCTAAGCTGGCAGTCAGACATCCCTCTGGCAGCCTGGGAGCCCTCAGGGGATGTCCACTTGCCAGCAGGGAGCAGGCCTAAGCTGCAGTTGAACATCCCTAGTGCTGCCGCGGAGGCAGGAGAGGCTCCCACCACCACTGCTGTACTGGCAGCCATCAGCCTGGCTTGTGGCTGAGCAGAGCTCCCCCTGTGGGAGTGCACTGACCACCAGGGGGCAGCTCCTGCATTGAGCGTCTGCCCCCTGGTGGTCAGTGTGTGTCATAGTGACCAGTCATTCCCAGTCGTTCTGCTGTTAGGGTTAATTTGCATATTACCCTTTTATTATATAGGAGTGCCTGGCCAGCCTGGGTGAGGGGCTGATGGCTGTTTGCAGGCTGGCCACAGCCCCTTCAGGGTGGGGGTCCCCCCTGGGGTGCCTGGCCAGCCTGGGTGAGGGGCTGATGGCTGTTTGCAGGCTGGCCACAGCCCCTTCAGGGTGGGGGTCCCCACTGGGGTGCCTAGCCAGCCTGGGTGAGGGACTGATGACTATTTTCAGGCTGGCCACAACCCCCAGCCACCCAAGCTCCCAGTGGAGGCTGGCTGGAAGCAGGTATCTGGGATTTATTTATCTTCTATAATTGAAACTTTGTTGCCTTTAGCAGAAGCCACAGCCACCAGGGCAGGCAGGAAGCTTGGCTTCCTCTATCGCCAGGGCAACCAAGCCTCCTGCTTGCTCCAGCTCCATGGCTGCCGGCCACCATCTTGGTTGGGTTAATTTGCATATAGTTGCTCTGATTCGCTGGTGGGCATGGCTTAGGGCATAGTGAAGGTACGGTCAATTAGCATCTTTGTCTTTTATTAGTGTAGATAGCATGCTATTTAGCCTCCAGGTGTTTGGGGTTTTTTAAAATTGTTTTTATTGTAGTTGATTTCTAGTTTCATGCCATTGTGATCTGAGATGATGCTTGATATGATTTCTATCTTCTTGAATTTGAAGAGACTGCCTGTGACCCAATATATGGTCTATCTTTTTAAATGACCCATGTGAACTTGAAAAGAATGTATATTCTGTGGCTTTGGAGTAAAATGTTCTGAAGATATCAATTAATTCCTTCTGATCTAGTGCATCATTTAGGACTGATGTTTCTTTGCTGATTTTTTGTTTAGAGGATTTGTCCAATGGTGATAGTGGGGTATTAAAGTCCCCTACTATGACTGTATTGCTATCAATCTCTCCCTTGATATCCTCCAGAAGTTTTTTTATGTATTTGGGTGCTCCTGTATTGGGTGCGTATATGTTTACCAGAGTTATATTTTCTTGTTATATTGCTCCCTTTAGTATTATGAAGTGGCCTTCCTTATCTCTTGTTATGTCCTTCACTTTGAGATCTAATTTGTCATATATAAGTATTGCTACCCCAGCTTTTTTTTCATTTCCATTCACCTGAAAAATCTTTTCCATCTCTTCACTCTCAGTCTGTGTGAGTCCTTTTTTTCTGAGGTGGGTTTCCTGTAGACAGCAGATATATGGATCATGTTTTCTTATCCACTCAGCTACTCTATGTCTTTTTATTGGGGCATTTAATCCATTAACATTTAAAGTTATTATTGATAGGTATTTGTTTGTCGCAATTTTTTATTCTTTATGCCTGTGTTCCTTCTTCGTTTCCTATTTCTTCTTTTTACCACAGACCCTTTAGCATTTCTTGCATTGCTGGTTTGGTGGTAATAAACTCCCTTAGTCCTTTTTTGTCTGTGAAGCTCCTGATTTCACCCTCAATTTTGATTGATAGCCTTGCTGGGTATAGTATTCTTGGATTCAGACCCTTCCTTTGCATGACTTTGTATATTTCATTCCATTCCCTTCTTGCCTGTTGTATTTCTGTTGAGAAATCAGTCGCTAGTCTGATGGGGGATCCTTTGTAGGTAACTTTCTGTCTCTGGCCACTTTTAAGATTCTTACTTTGTCATTGGTGTTTGACAGTTTAATTATAATGTGCCTTGGCATTGATCTTTTGGGGTTCATTTTTTTGGGGACCTGTGAGCTTCTTGGATTTGTGTGAGGTTTTTTCCCCCTATATCAGGGAAGTTTTCTGTCATTATTTCTTCAAACATGTTTCTAGTCCTTGCTCAGTTTCCTCTTTTTCTGGCACCCCTATTATGTGGATGTTGTTTCATTTCGTGTTGTCCCAAAGTTCCCTTAGGCTCTCCTCCTGTTTTTAAATTTTTTTTTCTAGATGCTGCTCTGTTTGGGTATTTTTTCCTACCTTGTCTTCTAGCTCACTGATGGTGGGTCCTCTGTTTCTCTAGTCTACTGTTCATGCTTTCTATTGAGTTCTTTATAGCAGCGAAGTCATTTTTCATTTCTTCGTGGTTCTCCTTCATTTCCTCTTGGTTCTTACACATATTGTTGAATTTGTCTTCCATTCTTTTCAGCCACCTTATGACCATTTCTCTGAATTCTTTCTCTGATATATTGCTTGCCCCCTTTTCGTTTACTTCCTTTTCTGGTGATGCCTCCTTTTCTTTCATTTGAGGGTTGTTTCTTTGTCTCCCCATGATCTCTCTTCTCCGGGTGTTTGGTTATGTAGCTCTCTCTCTCTCCATCCAGCTCTGTGCAAATTCTCCAAACATCTCTTCTGCACATCCTTTTTCCCCTGGCACTAAGCAGCCGGCACACTGGTAAAATCCAAGGCTGCCTTTTTGTGCCCAGTCGTTATGAGATGATTTTTAGAGCTCCCTTCTGCCAGCAGCCCTGTGAATCCCCTTCCACACTCGCAGATCACCTGGCCCTAAAGGCCGCGGGCTTTGTGGGTCACAGACTTCCCCCATGTGCATTCCTCTCTCCAACCTGGATTGCAGTCCTCACCTTTCCCTAGGTGAAATCTGACCTTTTTGTGAAGAGGAGCAGGGCTCGTTCGAGTCCACGTATTTGCGCTGCTTGAGATCCTGTGTTCCTGGGTTCATAGCTGGTCCCTGGGTGCTGTGGTTGCAGGATCCCTGGGTGTATATGCTTCTGATAACAGCCACCCTCCCCTTCAAGATGGCATGGTCTCCATGGCAGAGCTGGCTGCTCCAGGAGTGATTTCAGCAGCAGTAGAGGCTGCCCAGTTAGGGGAGCCCGGTCCAGCAGTCTCCAACAGTCCCCTGGAATATAACTATCACTCACCCACAAATAAGTCCATACCCTCTCCTTTTGTTCTCTCACTCACACACTATCTTGCAGTCTGCCTTCCCATTGGCAGTCATCTTCCTGCTTCCTAAACGGTAGTTTTTAAGTAGTAATGAACTATATTCCAAAGTTAACCTTACGGCCACTGAAAGTCAGTAACTTATCTCTGTTACAGAATTTGCCAAAGAAAATACCTTGGATAATGAAAATTAGCTTTAAAATCTCAAAATTATTGAAACATGAAACATGTATCTAAGATGAAGGATTTGTGGTGGAGCTTTTCAGTGACAATTATAGACAGTAGGGGTCCAGTAGCCAGGTGAGGAAGACTGGCTGTGCCCTTTGTTAGTTGAGGGGGCTAGTTTCCCACAGGCAGCAACTTCTAAAGAAAGAATGTGGCAATTTTACATTTAAATAGACCAGGCTTGCTTCCAAAGCCATTGGCAACTTAAAACTTTGGAGTTTGCTGAATTAAATAATAAAATTTATTAAATATCTAGGTATTTTGAAATAACAAAATACTGAAATGTTAATTTGAGTTTGCCTCATATGAAAAATCTAGGATAGAATTGAATCTATTAATTAAATGTCTTGTATTTTTAAAAAATGTAAAGTTATTTTTAATCTAAGAAATGCTAAGTATTTAACTTACCAGCTAAAATTTAAGGCTTCTATTTGTTTAAAGTTCAAATTAAGTTGGGAAAAATCATATACTTGTAGTAACAAAATGCATAAAATATAGAAAGTTATTTTTGAGAAGTTAATTCTTGTATTTTCTCTAGAGAAATTAGTATTTCATTGAATTATGGTACCTATTTGCTTTGTTTAACAATGGACAGGTTACTTTGATTTTCTAAATTGTATAAGTCATTCCATTCGATTGAATGCCTTATCGATTGAATGACTATTCCACTGATTGTTATCATACTGGTCTTAGAGAGCACATTCTTCTGTACCTGGAAACAGGACAGCAAAATTACCCTAAGTTGTTTTAGTGGCCACAGGTGGTGCGTTCCAGCTGACTTAGTGGTCCTGAGACCAGGACAGCACAATTACTCTAAATTGTCCTGACAACTCAGTGGTCGGGAGACCCGAGGGCTCTAGATAATGTGTTTCTATCAACTCAGTGATCCGGAGACCCAAAACTGTAATTTAGATAACATGCCTAAATTTAACCCAGGTTACCTAAGGACTCTAGATAATGTATTTCTGTCAATTCAGTGACCCCGAGACCCGAAACTGTAATTAACATGCTTACTTCTGCTTCTGTAATCTGCTTTTTTGCGAGCCAGCTGCCACATTCCAAACCCTGGGATGTAATCAATACCTTTGTGATTTTTGCCTATATAAGTCTGGTTTTGCCACCATCTTATTGCTATGAGATTTGGGAATGGCCCCTCATAGTCCCGGATTGCAATAAATGTGACTCTTTAATTCCACTTCTTGAGGCGTCCTTCTGTGATTCGCGGGGTACATTACAACATCATAATATATTATAATCTTTATATGTGGCAAAATTTCAACCTAAGGTATAATATTTTATATGGTCTAATTAATAAAGAAGATTAATTCTGTGGTCTCAACCAAATTTTAAATATAAAAACCAGTTTAAATTTAATTAATATCTATTAGAATAATTAAAAAAGTATATAACATAATATTTAGGTTAGATATATATATATGTATTTGATAATATTTCCAAGTTAAATTTCAAGACTAATCGAGAGATGACTTTTGGAACATCCCAAGGGCCCTGGAGTGATTCAAATTCTCTCTTCTTAAAAGAAATATTTTTAAAATAAGTTAGGCTGATCTAATACACTTGAAATCACATGGAAATCTTTATCAAATAAAAATTAATAAATATATTTCATTTATATACATATATATTAAATGTTGTGAAAGTTTTAACCTCTAAGGGAGGGCAGGCAACGTTGCTAAACATTTCTTTTTTAAAAAAATATATTTTATTAATTTTTCACAGAGAGGAAGGGAGAGGGATAGAGAGTTAGAAACATCGATCAGCTGCCTCTTGCACACCCCTGACTGGGGATGTGCCCGCAACCAAGGTACATGCCCTTGCCGGAATTAAACCTGGGACCTTCCAGCCCGCAGGGCGACGCTCCATCCACTGGGCCAAACCGGTCAGGGCTGCTAA
Source organism: Myotis daubentonii (assembly GCF_963259705.1). Lineage (NCBI taxonomy): Eukaryota > Metazoa > Chordata > Mammalia > Chiroptera > Vespertilionidae > Myotis > Myotis daubentonii. The sequence continues at coordinate 9,082,158 of NC_081850.1, forward strand.
ATATTTCTTAAGTAAAGCTAGATCATTCAGCAGCAAAATTTTAAAGACAAAAAGCCCTGGCAGCCTGCACTTCAGATAGGCTGGGGGGATGGGACGGCATTTATACTTCATAGATCAAATATCTAAGTTTGCTTTTTCAATAAAAATGCCTACTTTAATTACTTAATAAATTATCTTTTTAAAATATAATCAAGGTCTCATAATTTCAGTTAAATGAGAAGCCAAACTGTTAAGCAATTGATTCTAGTAAAAATAGTTACTAAGACCTCCCATATTCACTCTGTGTATGCAAATGAGCACTAGTCAAAAAAAATGCTGTTTAAAAGTAAATTTTAAGCTTAATAAAAAGGAGAAATTTAAACATTTTTAAATCTCTTCTGCTAATATTTACAGGGTAAACTGAAGGTTATTATTCAAGCCTTAAATCTGATCATTAATAAAGTCACCATAAGTAGGAAGAGAGTCACTTAATATGTAGGCAGCAGTGTCAGCCAACATCTCAAAAGCAAATATGTTGCTTGGTGTAAAAGAAAGAAAAAGGTTTTTTTTTTTTAAAAAAAGGAAAGTTCCTAAGTGTGGCCTAGAAATTACTCTAGGAGGAAATAAAGGGAGGTTTTCTTCAAATGTCTGGAAAACTGTAATTAATTGTTAATGTATTAGGCCTCAAAAAGAAAAGTAAGTGATCTGTGTTTTTGCCTCCCTCACAAAGCTTATGTAGATATACTCAAAGACTGATATCAAAATTTAATTAATGTCATTTACTCTCCACACCCAAGGACAAGTGAAGTTAGAAAATAAGCCTTATTTCAGACTGATTTAAATTGGCAAATTGAAATAAGTGAATATTCAGGGGAACTTCGTTGTACTAGGCAGGAAACTATTCCTGGAGCATTAACTAATTTTTACTGGTGGTTCATCTCATAGTAAAAACTGCTTATCATGAAATGAATCCAGGGCAGTGATATTTCTGTGCAAAGAATTGAATTAAGAGCTATCACAGCTGCGTTGCAAGATTTCCAAAAGCCTCTTAATAATATTTAAAATAAAAAAGGGGGAATTGGAGAGCATTATGCTAAGTGAAATAAGCCAGTCAGAGAAAGATAAATATCACATGATCTCACTCATTTATGGAATATAATGAACAACATAAACTGATAAACAAAAACAGATCCAGAGACAGAGAAGCATCGATCAGACCGTCAAACCTCAGAGGGAAGGTAGGGAAAGGTGGGGGAAAGGGGGAGAGATCAACCAAAGGACTTATATGCAAGCATATAGGCCTAACCAATGGACACAGACAACAGGGGGGTGAGGGCATGAGTGGCCGAGGAGGGGGCGGGAGGGGGTAATGTTGTGATAAGGACACATATGTAATAACTTAATCAATAAAAAATTTAAGAAGGGGGGGGATAGTGGAGTAATCTCCTGTAAGTAAATTACATCAAGACTTAAAGACTTTAAATTTTTTTACTTGTAATACTGATAGCAGGACACCATCCAGAACTGGAGTATTGTTGCTGTCAGTCAATGTTGGACAGTGATTGGGAAGGGAACCCATAAAAAACTGTTGGACAGTAATTGGAAAGGGGACTCAAAGGACTGTTGGCCCAGAAAGGAGCTTACTGCAGACTGATTCCTTTGATGCCTGGCAGCAGTTTAGAAAGAACTCAATCCTTTCCATTGAATTTAAAAATCTTAAAAGGACCCATGTTGCAAATGGCATACATTCTTGTTAAATTTATTAAATCAAATAGGGGGATATGCTGGAAGCAAATTCCAGCAGGTCATAATTAAGCAAGAAGTTCATCAGAAGGCTGATGGATCTTGGGGCTTCAGCAGGGCTGAAAATCTGCATATGTTATTACCTGGTGCTGGAACAGCTGTAGGCATTTTCCCTAACCTGATCATCTTTTCCTGTTTATTGAACTTTACCTGTTTGCATTCCTAAAGGGCCTGTGTGTTTTCCAGCAAATAAAAAGCCTTGGGTCCAGAGATTCAGAGAGCCCACTTCACTAGAAAGTGGAGTCTCCCCTAGCTCCCCCATGCCTTCCAAATTTATATTTCATGTGAAGTTTATTAATTTATGTCACAGACTTTTTCCAGATTACTGAACCTTTGCAGCTGCGGATAAGACCCCGGAAGTACCCCTCTCTCTTATACTCCTCGAAATAACTCCATGAAATGCTTTCTCTGGAAGAGAAAACTGAGCCTCAAAGCTGGTAAGTCATCTTCCAGAACTGAATCCATATCCATAAAATTCCGAAACTTGTGTTATTTATATGACACCATAGTGAGAAACCACACTACGATCAGAATTGAGGTGGGAAGATGCATTGGGCTTCAATGTGGGTTATAAGAGAAGAATAAAAAGTGTAAGAAAAGCAAAGGAATGGTATTGTGGGCCACCCTTAGGCTAGGGTCACAGGGAGCACTGTCACAATCTTGTCTTCAGTGGTCACATAACTGACCAGTGAGCACCACCACTGTCCCTTGTCTGGTGAGAAGCTCAGGGAGAAACAAGCAGACTTGGCAGGTGAGGAGCCTGGGTCCATCTGGTTGGCTGACACTGGGTCCTGAGGTGTTTCTGTTCCATGTCAAAGATTTGGGACATATTCGTGGACCATTGCTGCTCTGATGCTTGGCTGTGGGTCAGAAAATGAGAGTAGGAGAGGGGCAGCACTGCAGTGGGGAGGGAAGGCTGGAAGGCCTGGGAATAGTCATTCTGCATTCATGCCTGGTTGGGGAGTTAATAGGGGGTTTGGTACCAGAGGAACTGGGAGAAGTGGGAACCGGCATCAGGAGGGCTCCAGGCCCGAGGGAACTGGGAGAGACAGATTGGTTTCATTTTAAGAGTGATACCCATTCTGGTTTACATTTTTTTCAAGAGCATGGAGTAAAACATAAAAAGCAAAAGCTGTCCCCTGCCTCTGTTCCTTTCCAATTCCACAGGGAAACTCCACAGATGTAGCCCCTATTAAAATACTTTCATCTGTGTCCTTTCAGAACATTTTCTCTGAAAAGCGGGGATATTGGGGGAAGACAGGAAGTTTAGCCTGGACCCTTGAGTCTGAGATGTCCAACATCCAGGGGGAGAATGCCGGAGGCAGTGGAGAAGGATCTGGATTGGAGATTTTTATGATATACTAGAGGCCCAGTGCATGAAATTTGTGCACCTTGGGGGGGTGTCCCTCACTCCAGCCTGCGCCCTCTTGTAGTCCTGCAGCCCTCAGGGGATGTCCGACTGATGGCTTAGGCCTACTCTCTACGGGGAATCAGACATCCTTAGCACTGCCGTGGAGGCGGGAGAGGCTCCCACCACCACCGCTGCACTTGCCAGCCATGAGCCCGACTTCTGGCTGAGCAGTGCTCCCCCTGTGTGAGCACACTGACCACCCAGGGACAGCTCCTGCATTGAGCATCTGCCCCCTGGTGGTCAGTGCACATCATAGCAACCTGTTGTTCCCCTGTTCGATTGATTTGCATATTA